>NC_141685.1:1563061480-1564261480 GCF_964263255.1 Lissotriton vulgaris
ACCCGTCTCTCCAGTTTCTGACTCCTACGTTTTGTCACTTAGTCTCTTTGTCTCCTTGCATTCCTTTTCGGTCGCTGTTCTCTGCCATCGGCTTTTTTTTCTGTTAGTCGGTTGTCCTCTTTCTGCTCTCCGCTTGCCAGCCTCTCTTCGTGTACTTCTAGCTCCTTGCCGTGTGTCCAATGTCCTTGGCCAGCTGGCACTATCTCTGTTGGCTCCTCTCTTTCTCCGGCCGCTCTTTGTTTTGTTTGTTCCTTCAGTTGTTCTTTTTCGTTCTCTTCCTCTTTCTCTGGTCCCTGCGCCTTCTCTTTGTTTGCTCTCAGTGCGTCTTTCATTTTTGTTTTTGTCATATGTCATTGTTATGAGACCCATTGTTTGGGTGGTGCTATTGCTCAGCAGGCATGGTCCTGGGACGTCGCCTTTCAGCACATGGATGTCCTCTTTGTTCTTCTTGTCTTTGTACCTCAGTTCCTCTGTGAACTTTCCCAGGTTTGTTACCTCTTTCTTTGACCCCCAGGTGAATATCTTAACCTTGGACACTCTGTGTCGGCTTTGCTTCCATCTTCTCATACTCTGATGCACACATGACGTTGCATGTTGCACCACTATCCAGTATAAATTCCGCTTCATGTGCTCCTAATCCTATCTTTGTCGAATCCGTCTTTTCTTGGGTGCTTCTGCCTGTACGGTATGTTGTTTCTCCTTTTTTGTCCCCCCACTCAGTTCTGTGTTAATCTCCGACATGTGGTATAGTCTTTCCACTCTTTCTTCTTCCTCTTCTTCGCCTGACCCTCGTGATTAATTTCTCCTTTCTCTGTCAACATACCTGACGTGTCTTGTTGTGGACTCTTGTTGTCTTCCTGTTCTTTCTCTGTCATCTCTGAATTGTACGCCTTGGCACATGCTGGCGTAGTGATTTCTTCCATTACATCTTCTGCATGTCTGGCCAAACGCTGGGCATGGGCCTGTGTGTGGAAATTCCATTTCGCACCTGTAGCATGTTCCTTCAGGTTGTCTCCTCTCTTTTTGCTCCCTCCAGTCATTCTTCCACCGGCCTGTGCGATATTTGTTTGTCATGAGGTGTGCGTTTTCGATTTAGACGTTCTTCCCTCTTTCCATTTCCTTGGCATGTTCCGTTGCTCTCGCCTCTGCTCTCGCTAGTGACAAGATGTTTTCCAATTCTTTTAGTATTCTTGCCCTGAAGCCTGTGTCACGACAGCCTTCTATGATTCGTAACCTTATTGCTTGTTCGTTATCGAATTTGTCGAACTCACAATGTGTCACCAGTTTTCTCAGCCTTGTTGCGAAGTCATCTAGCGTTTCGTCGACTTGTTGGCACGCAATAGTGAATGTATATCGTTCGAAGTCAACATTCCGTTATGGGTCAAATTTGGCCGTTAGGCATTTCTTTAATTTCTCATATGTCTTTGTTTCTTCGGTAGGCAGTGTCACCAGAAGTTATTCGACATCATCCCCTGCTAAGTTCAGTAGTAATTCTAATCTCTTTCCGTCTGTTACATCTGTCGCTTCCATGTATCTTTCAAACCGTCTGATCCACTTTTCCCACCTGATTCCTATTTGTGGCTCCGATAAGTTGAACGGCAGAGGCCTTCTGTATTGTGCGCTTGCTTTGGGTCTGCCATTCTTGCCTTCTTGTGTTCCTATGTTCTTTCCTCTTTTTGTTCTGTCGCTGCTTTGTATGTTGTTTTCTTATTCCTTTTGTTGCTTTCCTCTTATCTTCTTCTTTTCTTTCACTTTCCCTTTGTGGGGTCTTTGTCTCTCCTTTCCTTATTGTTTTTCTTTTCTTTGTCTTTTTTCTTTATTCTTTTACTGTTTCTTTCTTTCTTTCCACTTTCTTTGTCTTTTCTTCTTTTGTGCTCTTTTTCCTTTTTATATCTTCTTTTTACTTCTTTATTTGGCTTTATTCAGCCTCTTCTGTGCTTTCTTAGTCCCTTTTGTTTTCTTTACTCTGTTTTTCAAGTATTTTGCTTGTTTTTAGTTTTTTTTTGCCTGGCTTTAATATGGCCGCCTTGTTGATTACTATGTTTTTTTTCGTTATGTCCTTTTTTTAAAATGGCCGCCGCTCTTCTCGCGAGATTTCGCGTTCGAAATCTCGCTCGCCTGACTTAAAGATGGCCACCGTGCTGATCTTCCTTCTCATTGGCTCTCGCGCCTGGCCCCAATATGGCCGCCAAGACTCTCGCGTGAGCTCGCGCTGGCTTTTACAGTTCTTTGAAGCTCTCGCTCTTTTGTGCTGGCTCCTACCCGATCAGTTCCTTCTTCGTTCGCGGCGATCGGGGTGGGCTTCCACGTCGCTGCAGACGCTTGGATGGCGCTTCACTCTTCCCTCTTCCTCTTAACCACGACGCGATCCAGGGTGGGCTCCTGGTTTCCAATCGCGATTTCTGCATGCTGGATTTCGATCCCACATTCGTCACCAGTTGTGTCCCCACCTCAGTTCCTGGATACACCAATCGGAGAGACACAGGTTGGTTTGGTATACTTCTTTTATTATATATGGTCGCAGCTGGTTGCAGGCACGTCCGCTCTGCTTGCTGTCCTGGTCAGTCTGTCCTTCCTGTCCCTAACCAGATGTGGTGTCCGGTGACCTGGTCACCTCCCTCATGACCCACAGGGTCCTAGTGCCCTCCTGTCCTGTCGGCCTATCTGTCGGGTCACGACAGCTACCAACTCCGGCTACCCTCGGTGACGTGCAAGGATGCTAGGACAGGAGACACCATTGTGTGTTTATGAATGTGGATGCACTCCTTGTTGGAAAGTATTGCCCCTCCATTAGGTGAGACAAGACAGTAGTGAAACAGCATCACCTAGTGGTTGGGATCTTACTACAAAAGGCCTGAAAAATTTGACATTGCGTGTATGCAGGACACTCCAAGAAACACCATTCTTTGTTGCCTGGAACGATGAGAATGCTTACACCGTTCCTGCATCAAGTGACTTTATCCGTTTTTCCACCCAAGGAAGGTGGTTAGCGCACCAACACCTAATCTCTGAAAAGGTAAGGAAAACAGGAAGTCTCCAATTCTGTAACTTTCGAACCCAGGCACGAACAAACGCAGCCCAAGAAAAATGTTCACAACACCCTTTAAACTTAACTCTAAAGTAGCAAATACAGGACAGAAACCAGCTTTCATTGGGCTCACAAAAGAAAGCAATAACCTCCAGACCAAGCTCAATGAAGGAGTAAACCCTAGGCTAGAAAATGGGTGAAGGTGGAGGACAGCGTCTTAAAGAAATGTCTGAATGACATCAAACCACCACACCCAGCAGTAGGACAGAAAGGACAGCAAAGTTGAAAAAGCAACTGGCTGTCAAAAGCAGACATCTCTTCTGTACCCAGGTAAATGGTGAGCTGAGGTAGGATGAACTGAGGAGTGGGGGTGATCTCTGACAGAGAAGCAGTGATGTACACGAGGAATCAGAGAGCAACCGGTAGTGAGAACACCCAAGGTGGGCAAAGGGAGACATGCTAGGGAAAATTGGAGACACATATGGCCCATCCAACGCGACTCAGTCTTTACTCTGGTATCCCCCAACCCAGACCAGCCTCTATCCCCTGTCCCTGACCCTTGCAAGAGCCTCCAAACCCAAAGATGCAAGGCAAAGAGATTAGGGAAAATCGAGGGTGGAGTCCATAGGCTAACCATGTATCTCGTCCATGGGTTATCACGAAACACTTGCCTCAGAGAACTAACACCTGCAAGCAAACCACTAAATATATCTGTGCCTAATTTTGTAAAATCTGTTCAACTATGATGAAAACTGTACAGCACTGTTTTAGTGCTCAAGTTGTACTCCACACATATACCACATTTGCTCACTGGATGGAAGACTATATCCTGAGAAACATAGTCTCAAAAACGTCATGCTATGTGTTTTCAGGCCCTCCAAAGCACACTGCACCAGACTTTGACCTGTATAACCGCCAACCATATTGTATCATTTAACAGAAAAAAATCTAAAAAAAATTAAACATTTGGGGCCCTATTACACATAGGGGATACTTTCCCTGCAGCGGATTCAATTGAAAAATGGAGCGGCTTTGAAGCCACAGCTCCATGTTTCACTGTGGGTGTGGCAACCTGCCCGCACTTTTAAGAGGGTAGAAAAGTTTGCAGGCAGGTGCAGTGAGTAACTGCACCTGCCTGCAAGGTGGTGTCTAGGGCGTCAATAGGACCCCCTTTTTCCCCTCCAAGGGCCGCCAACAGGAGCCCCACTAACAGTGCGCCTCCTGACAGCTTCTTTGTCTCTGCGCCCACATCTATAACACGGCATCAGAGCAGAAGCAAAGGGATTCCCTTATTTGCCATGCAAATGAGGGAACTCCCTCTGGTGATAGCGCTATCTGCATTAAAGAAAGGTCTGCACAAGTGCCTGTAGCTCTTTCTGTAATGCTAAAGTGCCCAGCGGGCGCTCAAAGTGGGTGCAAATGCCTGTTGCACCTTTGGGGCACTTTCCATAATATGGCCCCAGGTATGATGATCAATCTGCATTTATCTTCTTTAAATATATTGCATTGCATTGTATAGCATAGCCAGGCTCATGATTTAATTTCCAGTTTATTTATTTCCAAAGTCAATCTATATTACTTTTGGTAGGGGTTTTGGCAGGTCAAACTAAAAATAAATAATCTCTCAGTACTCCTTTTCTGTGGGATTTTGCTTGAATACCTGATCTACAAAAAAGTAATAACCCGGAAGCAGTCCTACCTGGGAGTGTACTCAAACTACAGAATTCCTTTCCACTTGCCATCAGAACAAACCCCTCTGACCTAGTCTTCAAAAACAAAATGAAAAGACTTTTGTTCCAACAACACCTGCAAATATGACTAACACTACAAGACTGAGGGAGACAACCCACAAAGACCTTCCAGCTAAAAGAGAATCCCTTTGTGACAACGTGCGCCCTGTTCGTTAATCAGAGGTGCACAACCTGTAGAATGTGTTTTATACAACTATGCCTTTGTTTTTAATAAACAGATTCTATTGAGTTTACACAACCGGTGGAACATACAGCGATGAAGGAATGAAAGAACAAAGTAAAAAGAAAGGTGCAAATAAACACTTTGAGAGCACCACATTTAGGCCAATTAACAGGTGGCAAGGTGACAGGCCATGTGGACAGAATCTCAAGGCACAAGAATAATGTGTACTCCCACCATCTTCCCCAGATCCTACGGTGCTGATGGGGACAACCCCTTGCTGGGTATACAGGTTCCTCTAGTTTCATAGGATAGTCCATTGCCTTTCTTCAGTCAACCTGCCTGGGGGCATAGGCTGCTTTCCAGGACCTAGGGCCTCCCACGTGGTCCTGGATCCCCAGTAGAGCAACTTAGGGGGAGCAGTCAACTGGTCGATCAAGGATTTGTTATCAGTGTGCATTCAGTGAATGCAGTTACATGTACTGTGTAGAGGCATGAACCTGCATTGATTGAGGAGAATAATGGTCGTGATGAGTGGTAGAATGCAATTTACCACAATCTTGGCAGTAGATCTTGACTTCAGAATTGATAAGGGGAGGGGTCGGAAGGATGAGAACTCGTCTGGCGCTTTCTTAGATTTGTGGAGGACTACGATGGTTCTGAGGTCCTGCTTTAGGGGGGGGGTGCCTTATTCAGTGCCTCTTGATGGAGGTTAGGTATGTGGGGGGGGGGGGGGAAGAGGCACGACCTGAATTCTATGCTATTCTTACGAATCATTTCCTACCACACAAGTCATGTCCTACCATACACGTGTCTTGTACTCTGGTACAATTATATCTTCTTTCATATTTCCTACTGCAGGAAATAGCCAGTGATCAACCTTTAATGTTATTTTTCTTTAACCATCTATACTCTGTAAAGTAGTCTGAAACTCTCTGGGCCTGCACTACCACATATAAATGAGTAAATAAATGTTGTTCTATGAGTTTCAGCAAGGGCTCACAAAAGAGAACACTGGCTACCAAACAGATGTAGTTAAAACAAGTACAACAAACATACATTGACTTCAGAAGATAATCCCACTCTCAAAATGTCAAGATACTTACAACTAGTGTTCAGAATCCAAAGGCTGGAGATATTATTGTGCATCAATTCAATAGTATGAGTTCCGTCTAGTTGTAGCAAACCAATTGTGCTGTTCTTCAGCTCACGGATTATGATGTGGTCAACAGCCAGATAGCTAGTGGGTTGGGAAAAAAAATAAGATTTAAAATATCTAGTCAATCCAGAAGTATTTCTGCAAAGCTTACTGTAGATCTATAATAATATTTCCTGGGACTAGTGGGGGTTGAACAAGGATTGTTTGGACAGTTTGCAGAACTTTTCCAGGACTCAACAAGAACATGTATACCAGGATATCCTTACCAGTCCTAAATATAGAATTGCTCATTGTAACCACTAGTGATTGGCAAACCCAGTCTATTTGACCTCACTGGCCTCACAGCACCACACAGTTCGGAATGCCCTCAAAGTAAATTAGGCCTCAGGTTCAAAACCATATTCTGGCTTATAACTTCTAGATTATCTTCCCATGATTGAAGAGGGTCTCTGAGATTAAGCAGCCATTTTATTGCGTTTTCTAGTACTATCGACGTCTGATTGTATTGTCTCAGCTACAAATCCATATTTCAAGTTAACTGGTACACCCAGCTGATGTCTCTATAAAGATTATATATCCCAGGAGTGGGATAATTTGGTGCTTATTTACAGGTGGTTGGGTAAGTAGAATGTTGCTGGATTTGGTTTGATTTCTGAGACCAGGCATCCTTCCATTTCAAGGATCATAGATTTGTGCCCAGCTGTGTGTAAAAGTGAGATGACTCCACCTGTGCTGTCTGTGCACCTGTAACTTCAGGGGAGGGTGGCAGAAAATGAAAGGACAGATTGGTGGAGTCAGGAAGGATTACCTTCATACCGCCAAATTCCTATACCTTGTTTTATGGAGCTTGAGAGAGGGTGATCAATATTCAGATCAGTATTTAACTGTGTTTTTATGTATAAACTTTGTTTATTGCGCTGCAGAGTCAGTGTATCATACCAATATGCTTCACAAACTGGCGTGGCGTCAACATTAAGCCCAGCCAGTGTCAACACAGCTTTTAGTAACAGGTCAAAACAGGGAAAGGGGAGAGAAAAGCGCTTGGACATATGCTTGTTGCGGACCCTGGCCTGAAGTCCAAGTGGTATTAGAGCATTTTCAGAGCTCCATTGGCGGTTACTCGGAGTAGTGGGGCACCACATCAAGGTAATGGCTCCTGCAGTCAGGTCCGCATCGAGGCAGCTTAGTAATGTCCAAAAAAGGGAGAAAAGAACGACAACCAAACGAAATGACCCCGTCCCTGCCACCCCCCATCCTACCCACCCCCCACCCATGTTCCAGGTCCATTTCCCTACCTCGTAACAGTGGTCCCTCATGCCTCGGTGTTTGTAGCAGCCGACTGTGACAGCCGCAACAGGCGTAGGTATCTGGGGCAGATCACTTCTCTAAATTCAGAAGCCAGCAGCGTTAAGAAGGGTTGCCACAATTCTGGATATTTGTCGCCCTCCCCTTTAGCAATCAGTGACAATTTCTCCATCCCCAAGACGTACCAGAGACGGTGCAGCCAGCCCTGAAAAGTGGGAACATGTGTAGTGCGCCAATAAGTGAGAATATTTTGTGTCGCCGATCCCAAGGCTATAGCTATCAGCCTTCCTCTGTGGGAGCGCAGGGGGTAAGTGATGGGATTGGGAGAGCCCAGCAGCACATATGCGGGGAACCTCGGAATGGTGGTGTCTAAGTGCAGATCTATTTCGTCTAGCACCTGGTGCTAATAACCCTGCAGGTGTGAAAAGTCCCACAACAGGTGTACCAGTGTACCCCTCTGCCCGCAGCCCCGCCAGCAGAGCGCGTCTTGTGTGTGGTCCATCTCGTGAAGTTTCTCAGGGGTATAGTACCAGTATGTGGCCAGTTTAGTGAGAGTGTCTGTTAATCCCATGTGGTGCGCAGAATGATGGGCCCTATAACAAATGCCTTCCCACTCCTTATTGCTCAGCGTGCGCCACAGGTCCCTCTCCCACCTCGCCCTTCCTGCAGTGTGTATATGTGTGTATCTGCCCAACAGCATGCGGTATAGATCCGATATCAAGCCGCGGTCATTTTTCCTTGAGAGCAGCCAGTATTCGTAGTCGCCGAGTCTGCGTTCAGCCCCGGCTCTAATGGTGGGGTGGAGCGCCCAGTGTCGCACCTGGAAGTAGCGAAGACGCTCCTCTTCCGGCAGACCAAATTCCCGGCGGAAGGCATCAAAGGGGATGGCTCCCTCCTTAGCATAGATGTGGGACAACACTTTACAACCCGCAGGGCCCCATTTCGCAAAAGCCACTACGTCCATGCCAGGACCAAGTCCGGGTTGGACACTAGAGGTGTCAGCGGGGATGGGAAGGACGTTAGCTCATGTGGTAGGCTCACCTGATCCCACACCTCCAGAGGCGTCCTCGTAATGAAGGAAGCATAGAGATTCGGGGGTCCATGGCGCTGCCGCAGGAAAGACACCTCCTGCAGAGTGTGCCCCGCCACTGCCTGGTCTTGGAAGAGCCAGTGCTTCTCCGACTCCCATTTGCTCCACTCCACGAGCGTTCGTAACTGTGCCGCTTGGTAGTATAGTAACAAGTCCGGGAGGCCCAATCCTCCTTGTTCAGGAGGCAGCATTGCCAAGCGAAGTTTCATGCGCGGGCGCCGCCCATTCCATATGAAGTTGGCCAATTCAGCTTGGGTTTGACGAATCCATCCCTCCGGCGGTCGCATGGGGACAGCTCTGAATAAGTACAATATTTGCGGCAGGATCGTCATTTTATTCGCTGCCACCTTACCAAGCCGAGACAGCGGAAGGTGTTTCCACCTACCCAACTCCGATCGAATCATATGTCTAAGTTTCGCATAGTTAAGGCGGACCGTGCCCTGCAGGGTATGTGCCAGTTGGACACCCAAATAGGGGACAGCTTCTGATGCCCATGGGAAGGGGGAAGAGGCCCTGTAAAAATGTCTTCGTGGACGCCTCCAGGGAGAGGTCAAGCGCCACGGATTTGCTGAGGTTAACCTTAAAACCAGCCACCTCCGCGAAGGTGTCATGGATCGCCACACAGGCTGGGAGGGACGCACGAGGGGAGGAGAGGGACAACAGGACATCGTCCGCGTATAGACTGATGGTATGTTCAAAGGCCCCCATCTTGATGCCGCGAATCTTCGGGGTAAGTCGTATTACTTGGGCCAGTGGCTCCATATATAAGGCAAATAATAAGGGGGAGAGGGGGCATCCCTGGCGAGTGCCACGTTCTATAGGGAAGCGGGGCGACGAGTACCCATTGACCCGTACTGTCGCCGAGGGCCTTGAGTAGCAGTTGAGCACCCATGCGCGGAAACGGTCACCTAATCCGGCCCGTGTCAAAACCCGCTCAAGGTACGGACAATGGACGTGGTCGAAGGCCTTCTCTGCGTTGATGACAGTAGCATATATTCCCCCTCCGTGCGCGTGGCCTTTTCTATAAGGTGTAATGCCCGTTTGGTGTTGTCAATGGTTTGGCGTTCCAGAATAAACCCCGTCTGGTCCGGGTCAATCAGTCTCAGCATCAGCGGGCTGAGTCTCGTGGCGAGGATACTTGTATAGAGCTTCAAGTCTATATTGATAAGCGAGATGGGCCAATATGCCGCGCAGCTCGTTTTGTCCTTCCCCGGTTTAGGGATCACGGAAATGGTGGCATCTAGCAAATCCTCCGTGATCGCTCCCGGTTCCGAGAGATGATTGAATAGAGTGGTAAGCAGTGGCACCACCTGTACGCAAATTTTTTTATAAAAGAGGGCCGTGAAGCCGTCCGGCCCTGGGGCTTTCCCCAGCCGGAGCCGGGAGATGTCTGATATGACCTCTTCGGGTCGTATGTCGCCTTCTAAGGCCGCCGCCTGGTCTGTGGTAAGCACCGGTAGTTGGGCAGAGTCCAGAAAGGCATCGCCCGCTGCCAGATCCAGCGGTCGCGATTTCCCTATCCTCCGTGGCCAGGCTACCTCCGGCCGTTCGGATTTCCTGCACTGCCTGACGCTGACGCTTCTCCCTGAGTGCCCGTCCCAAGAGGCGCCCGCATCTATCCCCCCCGTGTAATACATGTGGCGCACCCTTAGGGCCGCAAATTCCGCCCTGTCTTGGTCCAACGCACTCAATTGTTTCCGCGCCAGGGTCAGCTGCCTCCAGATCCTTGGGGCGCAAGTCCTTTGGTGCATGCCCTCCAGTTCCCTAACTTTCTGAGTCAGCTCATCCCTTTTCTCCGCTCGCGCTTTGTTCTCTGCCGCAGCTAAGGCTATGAATTCCCCCCTAAGGACTGCCTTCAATGCCGCCCAGTGTGTGGTCGGGGAGGTGTCCGCAGTGGTGTTGTGTAGCAGGTAATCGTGGATTGCGCCTATTATTTTCACCGGGACCTCTTTGCGATGCAGCAGTGTGTCCCGAAGGCGCCAGCACCGGGGAGGACGCTGCACTGGAGGGAAGAGGAAAGTCGCCAACAGGGGAGCATGGTCGGAAAGGGACGCTACTCCTATTTCCACAGTGGAGGTCAGGGTATGTAAGGAGGTAGAGGCCAAAAAGTAGTCCAGCCTGGCGTAAGTGCGGTGCGCGTTCGAGAAGTATGAGTAAGCCCTGGCGCCAGGATGGAAGCTGCGCCAAAGATCCACCATGCCCAGCTCTTTCAGTCTTGCCAGCCCTCCCTCAGACAAGGACCCAGCCTGTGAAGAGCGCTGCGCTGACCTATCCAGGGTGGTGTCGAACACTAGGTTAAGGTCCCCTCCTAGTAGGATATGTCTGTCTGCCGAGGCCGCCAGCATGTTAAGCGCGTCATGAAAGAATTTTTCTTGTCCCTCGTTAGGGGCATAGGCCGAACAGACCGTGAAATCTGACCCCCCCAGTGAAAAGTGGTACGATAAGAGCCTCCCCTTGATTTCCGCTCCCTGTCTCAGAACCCGACCCCGGAACCTTCTCGCCAATAATATGGCAACCCCAGCTTTCTTGTGTGGTGCGGACGAAACAAACTGGTGTGGAAAGTTGTGTGCTTTCATGCGTATGCAATCTTTCTGCAATAAGTGCGTCTCTTGGAGGAGACAGATGTCTGCTTGAGTGTGCTCGAGGCACAACAGTACCGCCCGACGTTTGACAGGGTTGTTGAGACCTCGCACGTTCAGCGAGAGGATGCGCACTTCAGTAGAGGCCATAGATCATCATCCGCACCTCCCTCCCCCGATCACCCATGCTGACCTTTAGTGCATACAATCCCTCCCCGACCGGGCTCCCGGTTCGTGCCGAGTCATGCCCAACTGTGGCCTGCCACTTGCAACCTGGAATGCCCAGTATCCTGTCACTTCGGAACACCCTGGACCTGGAACCCCTCCCTCGCCAACCCACAACCAAAACTACCCTTACCCTACCCCCATGCAAACCTCCAGTCACCCTCCACCCTCTCCCCGTCCCCCCCCAACGTCCCCAAACTGAAAACCATAAGGCAAAGTGCCAGAAAAGTACATCACTGTCCATCATCTCTCACAGATGATTGGGGAAAGCAGGGGAATGTGTCCGAGTCTGTCGAGTTCCCCCCCGTCGCCAACCGCCGATGCAGTCATGCCCAATCCCAGGGGCCCGGAGCCCCGAGGCCCCCCCATCAGCCGTTGTCTGTCGCAGCCAACTCCAGCGTTGCCGTCTCAACCGCTGCTCTCTGCCCCTCCTGGATCTCCTCCGGGGGCAGGCGACGCGGCCTGCGCCGCCGTTTCTGCTGCCGCCATTTGTTGGTAGAGCCGCTCTCCGGACCAGTCCCAGGGCGCGAGTCTCCCTCCGACTCCGGCTCCTCAATGCTCAGCAGCTGGCACGCCTCTCTAAGGGACCGCAGCTGGTGCACTTTGTTGTCCCATTTAAACACCAGGCGGAATGGATGCCCCCAGCTGTATGTGATACCAAGGCGCCTCAGTTCGGCAGTGACTGGTTTGAAAGACCTGCGCTTCTCCAGAGTGATGGCGGCTAGATCCTGAAAGAGTGTCGGGGAATGATCGCCATAGGTGATGGATCCCATCTGCCGTGCCTTGTTGAGGACTTCTTCCTTGGTGTGAAAGTCCTGGACGCACACTAAAATGTCTGCTGGTAGGGCATTGGAGGCCCTGGGCGGCCCCGTCCGATGTGCTCTGTCCAGACGTATCGCTGAGTCTGCTGGCCGGCCCAGGATGTGATTGAAAAGGCCTTGGGTGAACTGGAAGAGGTCCGCAGTGTCTGGGGTAAGTTTCACCCCTCGGATCCGGATATTATGCCTTCGGGACCGATTCTCCAGGTCCTCGACGTGCGATTGCAAGTCCACCTGTTGGTCGTGGATGCGGATGATTTCCTGCTGGAGCGCTTCCATCTCCACATCCTGAACATCGCTTTTCGTTTCGAGGTCCGCCACTCTCTCCCCAATGGCATCCGTGTCCCGACGCAGTTCCCGAAGCTCATCTTTCAGCTCTGTCTTAAGGAGTTGGAGATCCTCCCTCAGACCGCTAAAAAGGGACTCTAAGAAGGACCTAGTGACGGGTTAATCCGTGCTCCGAGGGCCCGCGCCCGGCGAACCGGCTGCCGTTTTGGCAGGTGTGGCCTGTTGTCCAGCGGCTTGAATGTCGGCCTTCTTCCCCATCACGGTAGGAGCGAGCAGGTCCTTAATGGTTCTTTCCTTGCGCACCCGTCCAGCCGCCATGCCCCTCAGGCCTGCCAACGGAGCCAGCCGGGACCAGGGCGTCAATACGTCACCACCGCTAGATCCAAGTTCGGCAGTGCCGGCGCGTGGTCCACTGGCTCCTCACACTCACACCCCCACAGGTGGCGGTACTAGTCCCACGTGATGACTATCTCCAGACAGGACAACGGCTCCGCCGGGGTGTATACAGGTCCCGTCACCGTGTCCAAAACAGCGTTCGGCGACAGGGACTATGCCGCAACGGTGCCACCCGTTTGCTTGGCCCAAGGGAGAGAGCAGAGGACAGGGCCAGGCTAGTCCGGTGGTCCAGGCCGCGACAACACACCTCACCAAATGGCGGCCCGTGCCCTGTAGAGCTCAAGAAGCCACGAGGCGGCGACCGCGGCCAATGTCCAGGAGAGGTCTGGGTCTACTGCAGGCCACAGAGCTCGCAGCGCCGCCGGACCCCCACGAGGTTTCCTCCGTGCAGCCCCTGTCCGCTGTGCACCAGGGGGTCTCCGCGGTGTACCGCTCTTCACCAGGGCTGGGGTGTGCACAGGACCCGACACTCCCCCGGGTCACCAGTCCATCACAGGAACAAAGTCGCCCGGGTGGTCCAGCACTGCAAGCCGCCCAAGGGGGAACAGCTGGGGGCTGGGGCCTGCAAAGCACCCTGTGGGTTGCCGCCTCACCCTCCACAAAATGGCGGCCCTCAGGGCCCGTCGACCATGGCTGGGGGCAGGGAAGGCTCCAGGCGGGTTGCGCTGTGTCGGGGATGCCGGCTCTGTCCCAGGACACTCTCCGCCGCCACTCCACCGCAGCTGCTAGCTCACACAGTACGGGGGGGCCGCCCGGTCAACCCCCGCTCCTCACCTCAGGCCTCCGTCTGGTCACTGGGACCGCTGATCCTGTCCCAGCCGTCCCCCGCCGGAAGCTCCAGCCACGGCTCCGCGGCTCCCACCAAGCTGCCGGTGCCTCCGAGAAAGACAGCAGGTCCGCAGAAGCCCCCGCTGAGGATTTGCGGAGGGCCTCGCGCACAGTCGCGCGGGCCGGACCTGCAGCCACAGTCGCCGCCCGCCTGGGGTACCGCAGTGCCGGCTGCGCGGCCTCGCTCTCGCCGCTCCGATCCTCCCAGGCCCCAGCAGGCCGCGCCTAGGCCGAGGAGAATCGGCAGCACCCAGGCGCCTCCGGTGCTTGATACTGGCCCCCGGGTTACCGCTACGCCAGCGATGAGTTTAGACCCCTCGGGAGGGCATCCGGGGCCGGGAGGGATGCGATGCAAAGCGTTAAATCGGCGGCTGGCGGCGGGAGCTCAGCAAAGCACGGCCGCTCACACCGCCATCTTGGCCACGCCCCTTAACTGTGTTTTTAATAATTATTAAGATTTATTTCAGACTTCTTCCTCAATCGTTCCAACGCAAGAAAGAGGGACCCTGTAAAAATGGATAAACAGAGAGGGAAGCAGGGTAAGAAAACCACAATTCACACAAGAAACAACAGCCGCCACAACCACAGAGTAAACTGCAGGTAGACAAACTCCCTCAGGCGAAGGAGCCAGAGGTTCTAGGAGCCTCTGAAGTCAATGAGATTACAAGTTTGGAAAATCCCTCCACAGGTGGAAGTGATGAAGTTGTTACTGTTGGCAGAGGGGTAGATGTAAATACGGCAACGGGGGCGGATGGGAGTGATGTTTTTCCCCCAGGCACTGGGCTAGAATCCTTATTCCTCACTATGGCATCTGACATTAAAAAGGGGTTTGCAACTTCAGAGGCAATTCAGGGGGACATCAGACTTTTCTGCGAAACCCTAGAGAAAAAGATGGATATTTGGAATTCCAGGACAGGGGCTCTAGAAAACTCGGTGGAAGAACTTACGACAAACCTGGGAGCAGCTAAAGATGATATCATCTCACTTAGAAAAGAGGAAGCTGCACTCAGAGACCGAGTGGAGTAACTGGAAAAAATTTCTAGGCGCAATAATCTGCGCCTCTTGAAGGTGCCAGACGGTAAAGAAGGGGAGGACCTAAAATCCTTCATTATAACTCTTATCAAGGAGGTAGTCCAGATTGACATATCGGAAGAGGAATGGAGACAAGATATCCCGAGGATACACAGAGGCCCTTACAGGAAAAATCCTAATCGTACAAAGCAGAGGAAGATCTTGATCAATTTTCTCACCTTTGAAATAAAAGAAAATATTCTAACGGCGGTTCTTAAATTGAAGTCTCTGAAATCAAGAGACTTCAATTTTGAGATTAGGTCAGATCTCTTGCGTGCCACTCTGGATCGCCAGTGGGAGCTGGGGAGGAGAATGGAAGACTTTAAAAAATTGGGGGCTGTGGTTCAACTCAGATTCCCGGCTCAATTGAGGATTATGGTAAATAATAAGAGGCTCAATGTGCGAACAGTGCAGGAGGCAGATGACCTGCTAGAAAATCTTAAATAATCATCTTTAGTATTACGATAAAATCATGCATAGTAGGTAGCTACCTGCTAAATTTAGGTCAAGATTATGAAGGGGACGGATAGGCACCATTGCACCGCACTAGATGTAGATATTCTCGGTATATACCAGGTACATATATGAATTAAATTTTATGTCTTTACACATACACAAGCACTGTCACAATTAAAAATTTTTTAAATAGAAATAAGGAAGAGAAGGAGCTACCGGCCCGCAGACCTGGATTCTCCAGGTAAATAGGGGTCGGGCTCTCCAAGGGGGTGGGTAGGCTTAAGGAGGGAGGTGGAGGGAGCACAGGGGAGCGAGCAGAAGGGTAAAATAGAAAAAAAAGTAATCCTCGTTGGTCTTTTGGTCCTATTAAGCCTTGTTTTATTTCGTCACTGCTGCTGGTCAGGAGCATATTCTGTACAGGATGGGGTAGGGTCAAACTGTGGTTCTCCTAGTTTCCCATGAAAGCGCTCCAATGTATCGTGGAATGTAAATGGCCTCAGAGTCAAAAATAGGAGAGAGAGAGAATTTTGCAATATTTGAGGGATTCACCCGCACAAATAATTATCCTGCAGGAAACCCACCTTATTAAAAAGGAAGTTATTGAAATATGTTGAAAGCTCAGGTGGATGAAACATTGTCTCTGTTCTGGTCAGTCATCTAACATCAGGGGGTTGCTATAATAATTAAAAGGCAAGCTAATGTTATTGTTCAAGATATGAAGATGGCCTCAAGTAGCAGATGGATTATAGCAATGATTTTAGCAGAAAATACACCTATTACGGTCCTAATCAGTATGACCCTTCAACTTTAAAAACTATCTTTCTACATTTATTGGGGCTTCCTGATAAGACAATTTTGCTGGGGATTTTAATATAGTTTTAAATCCTCAGTGGTATAAATCACCAAATAGTAGAGCTAATATCCCAGTCTAAATCTAGAACTTTTTTTAAATCTATGATGAGGCAAAATGCGTTAGTTGATATCTGGAGGGAGAGGTCTGGTACCCAATTGGGAGTGTCTTTTTATAACAAAAAATATAGACACAAGTCTAGGATATACTATATTTTAATTAGTAATGATTTAAGAAGCTGTATTAAAGATATAGGCTATCTGACTACCCACCTTTCGGATCATGCAGCTGTCTGGATGGAATGGGATCTTGGAGCGAAACCCCAACAAAGAGTCTGGTCATTTGATCGAACTATTCTTCTAGATAAAGAGGGTTTTACTTTCTTGTCCCAGGAAATTAAATCCTTCTTAGATATCAGTATTGGTTCGGCAATATCACTGTGGTCTGGGACACTCTAAAAGCCTTCCTGAGGGGATTGGCTACGAATAGGACCTCATATAAAAAAAGGAAGTATAGAGAGAACATTTCACAAATAGAGGGTCAAATGAAAGAGGTTGAGAAAAACATAATTGAAGAGGTAGATCAGGAGCAAATTCAAAAATCAATTGATAAACTGGAATCTCTGGAAGTGCTTCTTGAAAGCACAGTTCAGGCTAGAATCTTCAGCAGATGGGTGGTCAGTAAGCTAGCTCATTTGGAGTATGGTGAGGGGGCTGGCAGGTTATTAGCCTGGAAGGCCAAATCAGATAGGGTACACAATTTGATTAAGGAGATAGAAGATGCAGACTCCAACAGAATATCAACTAATGAGGATAAAATAAGAGATGCTTTCCACACTTATTTTAAGGACTTATATGATGAAGACAACGGCATAGATAAATCTGCCGCCAGAGACTGGTTAAACTTAATCCATCTTCCAGTTCTGACATCTACTGAGAGGCAAAATTTGGAGGTAGAAATTACGCAGCAGGAGGTTAGAAAGGCACTCTCATCTTGTAAAAATGGGATAGCAGCAGGATCGGATGGCCTTCCAGTGAAAGTCTATAGATCTATGGGTGAAGCCATAATTCTATATGACTACACTCTTTAATAAAGTCCTAGTAGAGGGGGTTAAACCTCCTTCTTCATGGGAAGAAGCAAATATCACTTTGATTTTGAAACCGGGTAAATCCTCTACAAATTGAGAGTTGCATATACCCATTTCGCTCCTTAATTCTGATTATAAAGTTTTAACGAGAATTCTGGCTGACAGACTAGGAGCAGTGGCAGGAGATCTGTTACATATAGATCAGAAGGGGTTTTTAAAAAGGTAGAAACCTTTTCGATCTCACGCACAATTTGATAGGTGCAATAGATTTCTCTTCCAGCTTTGCCCTCCCGTTGGCGGCCATGACGCTCGATGCAACAAAAGCATTCGACAGAGTTAACTGGAATTATCTAGTTGCAGTTTTGGAGAAACTGAATTTTGGCCCAAAGTTTTGTCAAACCATTAAACTCCTATACAGTGACCCGTCACCAAGGCTAATAGTAAACGGTAATCTGACAAAGCCTTTTAGCATTAAGAGAGGAATGAGACAGGGCTGCCCTCCCTCTCCCCTCCCCTCCTCTTCGGTCTGTACATAGAGCCATTTGCTCAGAGTATTAGGGAGGAGCAAGCCATAATACCATTCAAGAGCGGCACATGGGAGAGAAAGGTAGCCCTGTACGCGGACGATATTTTAATCTTATTGTCAGATTTAGATACATCTTTTCCCCAAGTCATTAGGTTAGCAGAAGACTTTGGCAGAGTGTCTGGCTACGAAGTGAATGCAGGAAAAACTGAAATTATGACTTGGAACCTGCCAAGGGGTCCCTATCAAAGGGGTCCCTATCAAACTAAAGATGTCATGAGGTACTTGGGAGTCAAAATTGTTTCTAGTATTGAGGAAATAGCCAAGGCGAATCTTTCAAATATTCTTAAAGAGAGCCTAAATCAAGAAACGACCTAGATAACTCATCAATATTTTCAAAGTGCTATAAGTCGCAATTGAGACCAGTTATTCAATACATGAAAAAATCTCACACCAAGTTTGTAACAAAAATGTATACATCATATTTTTTCAAAATATTCAATGATTCTTATGGTACATTCACCAAGAACTAGGTATATACAATATCTATTCAAATACCAACACAACAATAGCAATACTCATAACAATGTACATGCACCCTGGAGAGTCCAAAAGAATACAGTCAGACTATCAATCACAATGTATATATACCATTCAAATCACATACATCAGTCATTAAATGGATATACAATGCAAACTCAATAAAATCAGGCAGTATTGATATATAAGACACAACATGGACCAAAATCAGGATCCTAATTCTGTTCATTGACAAACTTATTTCAGATGCATGTTATACATAGACCCTAGATTCTGTATTATATATTGGATCACTTGATACATGAATGATTGAATTAATCAGGTAGTCTGGTCCTTGTGTTCCAATCCACTGTAAATACTGATATGCTTTTTGGGGTAATCTACCATTGCTTCGAGGCTACTAATACAACTTACCATTACTACGCATTTTTTACTTAGCAGGATCTTTTACTTTGCATGATTTAAGTTTGCATTCTTCTATTTCGCATGTACCGTTACTTCGCAAAGCCAATTACTTTGCTGACTATTCACATCGTTGTTTGGAAAAGGAGGCGTTTCCATTTCCAAACAACGACGTGCAGCTCTGAATACGCCTGAAGCAGGAGAAGAGAGGAATCACGGTGAAGCGAGTAGCCACCAGGAGGAGAGTGATGTAAGTGGGGCAGTGTAGTTTATGGTGTTGTGCAGGGGGTTGTCTTTTATGTTTTAGGGTTGTGTTTATGTAGTGTAGATTAGTGTATTTGGGTTTAGTGTAGTGGTCGTGCAGGGGGTTGTCTTTTAGGTTTTAGGGTTGTGTTTATGTAGTGTATTTGGGTTTAGGGTAGTGGTCATGAAGGGGGTTGTCTTTTAGGTTTTAGGGTTGTGTTTATGTAGTGTAGAGTAGTGTATTTGGGTTTAGGGTAGTGTTGTGGTGTTGGTGTAGTGTAGGGTAGTGTTTTAGGGTTTAGGGAAGTGATGGGGGCGAGCAGGATAGTGTTTGACGGTAGTGTGCAGAACCAGGAAAGGGGGAGGATCCTGCAGGGGGTAGTGATTTTGGGTTTAGAGTAGTGTTGTGGTGTTTGTTTAGTGTAGGGTTGTGCTTTAGGGTTTAGGGTAGTGGTGTGGTGTGGTGTGGTGTTTGTGTAGGGTTAAGGTAGTGTCAGGGGTCCTGCAGGGTAGTGTAAGATTGTAGGAACATGACTGGGGGAAGGGGGTAGGACGTGTAGGGAGTAGTGTTTTAGGGTTTGGGGTAGTGTAGGGTAATTTAATGTATGAGGGTAAGTGTAAAAGAGTAAAAAATGCGTAGAAGTTGCATACTTGGTAATATACTGCGAAGTAAATGCATATTTAGTAGTTTTAAATGTATTTTCTAACTATAAGCATGCGCAGTTAAATCTTGCATTGTAATGATATTTGCGATGTAAAAACATCGTAGTGAAAACTTGTGAAGTAATGGTTTGCTAAGTAACATCATATATTCGCATTTTGGTGTACCCAAGGTAATGGTAACACCTTTCTCAGGGCGCAAGATGAATAAGAATCAGACACGGGGGATACTGGACGAGAAACCCAGGGTAGAGTCAACTTAGGAACAACTCTAAAGATAACCATGAGCAGCTAGGATCAAAGTTAATGGACCTGAAACTTTTATTTCATACACATAGAGAGCTCAAAAGTCATCTGTGTCTCAGCAACTAGTGATACACTTCACAAAATCACTGGTCAACAAAGAAGGCGAATTCCCTATTTTCCGAATGAAGGCAAGAGGGCAGAACCCCTCTAATTCATTCTATAAACAGTAGCATAGCGTAAACCGCTCTGCTAGAATAACGGCGTCCAAAGTTGGATGCTGTTATTCCAGCAGACAGGTGTACGCTAGGCTACCGTTCAGGCACTAAAGCTGTTTTAGGGACACCCAACTTGGTGTGCCCCATGACAAAATCTAAGGTCAGCAAATGATCAGTATCCACAAGTTCATTGTTTTAGGAGGGCCAGATTGGGTACTTATGGAAATAGTTTTCTTTGGAATTTAGACCACAGACCAATTTAACCGAAATTAGGAGAATATGGAGGTCTATCTTTCTGAGCAGATCGGTTCCCTATTTCATAGGATTTGATGTTTCCTAGCTCTGCTCATCTGTAGCACCATAAAATCCCTCGAGTGATTTGCTGAGATTTACAAGAGGTAAATATCATAAAAACAAAAAGCCAAGAGCTGCAATGTAAAAGTTCTCATTAAACATCAAAATTAGTTGCATTCTTTCTAGTGATCTGAGAAGAAGTTAATATTTCTCAATGATGCAGTAATAGTACAAACAAAATAGATTTTTGGGGCTGGGGGGGTGGCAAAAACCGGAAGATGGGCATGAAAAAGGTAAGCTTTGAACAACCGACAGAAACCTCCATTAATATGTCGGACTATCAAAATGAAAGGTGAAGTCCTCATTTTGTAATCCAGAATCTATTCGCAGCTTCCACTTTATGCTCCACCTCACAGAACTTTAATAACAGAGCTGTTTTTTACAAGGGAGTAATTTTCTCTTCCATTACCATATTTACAAACATAGAACACTTGATGGGGGCAATTCTAAAGATCTTGCTCCTGCTTTAGGTTTATTCAAGCCTTCTTATTCTTTTTCGCACAATTTTTCTATAGGTCTTGCCTACCTTATTACTGTAACACCATGTGTGGGTCAGCACATGTGTAATAAATAGAAAATAATGATTGTTTGAATGTGTTTTAGTTAACATTAAGCCTAGGGGGGGGGGGGGGGGGGGTGAAATCCTCTCCGCTTGTGGAGTTTGCAGAATTTTCCACACTCCGCATTACATGGAGCTCGCAGAGTTCTGAAAAACTCTGCTCCGCATAGCAGGGTTTTTTCCTTGCTCGCGCTCGTCAACATCAAGTTGGCGAGCGCAAGCAAGGAAAATGTACCTCCCGGCCACATTTTCTCATTTACGCTTGTCAACATCAAGTTGGCGAGCGTGGGAAATCAACCTCCCTGACAGATTCCTCAACGCGGGAAGTCGGATTCAATGAGAGTGGCTGTGTATGCTTGCGACTGCTCGTGGTGAGAAACAGTTTATTTGCATATAGAAAGCTGTTTCTCGAGTAGAAAATCTACTTGGGTGGCAGAAAGGAAGCAGCGCCCGCTTTTGCTGTGCATGGTGCTGTTCGTGATAATTTCACAGCGCGGTCAAACACCCGGCACTGGAAATTACCAAAAGACTCTCAACCCAAACGTAGTAGAGTCAGAAGGGATTGATCCATATCGAAGCCTCGAGGGAAATCCTGACAATATAACTTTATTGCCAAATGGATCTGAAATAGAATCAGAGTCACCATCAGAGTCTGAAGTATATGAGACGGGGATGTCCACTTCAAGCGAACCACATGGATTAAGTCAGGAACAGATACAGCCTGAGAACTTAGAATCCTCTGACTCCAATTCTTACTCTAACTCAAAAAAAGTGGAGGATTCTTCAAAAGACAATAGTGCAAAGAAAAGACAAGATAAAAAGAAAAGAAGACTAAAGAGACATAATAAGATACCACTGATCAAGGAAGTAACACTGAACGGATGGAGCGTCGCCACAGGAATCCACCTGTACAAGATACATCATTGGTCGTTGAGATGGGGGGTCAATCTGAACCTTCCCTGGGCGATGTATTTAACTCTATTATGAAATTCCAGGAAGTTGTGAAACTTGATAATAAGAAACTTCAAGGAGCAATCAATAAGGTGGGACAAACATACCTGGAAATATCAGATAGAATGGCTTCGGTTGAGTTACGGACAGAGAGCCTTGAAAAGGATGTATCCAGATTACAGAAGCAGGGAAAAGAACATGAAGGAATTGTGCGAGACCTGATGAAGTAAGTGGAAGATCAAGAAAATCGGGCTAGGAGAAATAACCTACGCCTCTTGGGAATTCCGGAGGGAATCGAGGGGAACGACTCCAGGGGCTACATGATATCGCTGTTTAAAGAATCTTTCCCGGAACTCACCACCTGGGACTGGGACAAAGAAATCCAGCGGGCCAATCGCTTTCCTCTAACCCTCAATAAACGATCACATTCATCAGAAAAGTACCCAAGAGCAATGTTGGTGTATTTTGGCAATTTCCTTCTACG
This sequence comes from Lissotriton vulgaris, assembly GCF_964263255.1. NCBI lineage: Eukaryota > Metazoa > Chordata > Amphibia > Caudata > Salamandridae > Lissotriton > Lissotriton vulgaris. The sequence continues at coordinate 1,563,083,749 of NC_141685.1, forward strand.
TGAAGCCATATATGATCTGGCACGCCCAACCCATAAGAAAGAAAACAAAGGATATAAGTGTTTTAGCAGACCAGACTTTGCCCACGCGACAGTGGAAAGACGATGGAGAATGCGACAACTCTTTGATCCTTTTGAACAGCTGGGAGCGACTGTATTTTTACAGAACCCTGCAAGACTAAAAATTATCTATAATGGTGGCACTAGAAGCTTTACTAGTGAAATTCAAGCACAAACTTATCCTCGAGGAGATTACTACAAAAAGTAAAAACTACAAAAAAGAAAAAACAAAAAATGGAGGGGGAAAAACCCCCCAAATATAGGCTATTACTAAATATCTGTTAACCAGATAACCGCGGCATCAGGAATAAGACACCTTGAGAATTTAGGAGGGAGGGGGATATCTAATGTTATATAGACAGATGTTATGTCTGTATAAAATGAAGATAAGATAATGTAAAGTCTAAAAAACACATCTCCCCGAAACTCACATAGTAACAGGGGTCAGGACGCGGCGACACAAGCTACCAACGAATCACTCGATGACCACAACCTGGTTCCAAGGGAGCCAGGCAGTCTCACTAGATGGTGGGGGGGTGGGCGGTGTAGGGACGGGGGGGGGGGGACAGGTCAATGGGTCCTTAGGGGGAGAGGGAGGCTGGGGACAGGAATCGGATCCATCACAAGGAGCACAAATATATACAGGGGAAGAGGGAAATGGAGGGTGATGAGGAAAGGTTGGGCCCAGGGCTGGTATCTGATATATTTGGTAACCTTAAAAGATCTAGATGGCTAAATTGAAAATAATTTCATTGAATATATGCGGCCTGAATGATATTAAAAAAAGGCAGAAAGTGGCAGAAGGGTTCAGACTAGCTGCAGCAGATATTATATGTCTCCAGGAGACTCACATTGAGGGATCACAACAATATCTCTTGAAAACACTTGGATATAGACTTATCTCCGCTACTTCACAGGGGTCTCGTACAAAAGGGGTAGCCATCTTGGCAAAAGGAGGAGGGATTCAGTTCTCACGCTCAATTGCAGATAAATTTGGACGATATGTGATAACTGAGTGTTGCTATAATAAAGGGGAAAATAAATTGACACTATGCACCGTTTATGGCAATATTAGTGATGATCAGGAAATGGCAGCGGCGTCACTATGGGGGTGCGGGGGGTGCGGCCCGCACCGGGTGTCACCATCCCACTGGGGTGACACCAAGGCATGCAGCAGCAGTGTGTGCTGTCAACAGTGCAGACTTTCAGCGAAAGTAAACGACGTTGCAACCGCAACGTACGTGCAAGTACACCAACGCTAACTTTTCTGCTCAATCAGGAGGACTGTAAGAGGTGTCTGTGCGTAGTGCGCTCTATCTCCTCCTCTGCTGCGTCAGCGCGCCTCTAAGACCCGACCCCCGCGTACAGGCGATCGCGGATGATGTCATTCTTCTTCTCAGATTGATTCCGCATGCGCATTGGGCCCTAAGTGCGCGTGACTGGCAAGCAGCAGGAGGATGAGAGGTGAGGCGACACGTGTCCACCGGTTGGGTTGGGGTCCGCCATAATTGAATTTTATTCCCCTTCCCCTGCCTACACGCATGGAGCTGAGCGCTGGCCGCCACCGTGACCGTGACCGACGTAGACACCCCCCTCCCTCCCGTCTAGCAGCAGGACAGGTGAGTCAGTGAGTTTCTCCGGACCGGTCTTCGTGTACCAACTGTGACAAGCGCTGTAGCAGTCAAGATGCCAATATTTTACTAAGAATGTTTACATTGTCATTGAGCATCAACAGTGGGATGATCGAATGTCACCTCTGAATCATTCTTAACTGGTTTGGGCTACATAACAATGAGCGGCTCCCTTACAGAGGCTGGAGGCCTCCCCCTTCCGTATCCTTCTTTGTGAATATCCAGCAAGCAGTCTGCCATTCCCACACCCTGGGTTGGTAAATTTCAGCCAGCAGGCCATCCCCTCTTGGGGCCTTAGCTATCTTCAACGCCCTTATCGCTAACACTATTTCTTCTCTGGTTATGTGAGCATCCAAACTTTCTCTCTTATCTCAATAAAGAGGCCTTCTGCAAATCAGTCAGGTACGACTACGCACACCCCCAACTGAGCTCTGTCACGCAGCACGTGTAAACCCTCTGCAGGTGTGCTGCACAGACTTCCATTATGCCTTGTTGCATACAGACCATCTGCCCCCGGCCGTCCCGAACCCCCACCATGGGAGGGCTATGGGAAAGAGGATTTCTTTGGTCTGAAATGGGTTGTGACTTGTGAGGTGAGCAGCGAGATCGATGTCAGCTTACTACATAGTTCCTTTGGTGATTCTGGACTGTCCCTGGAGCTGCTATTTTACTTTCTTTTTGCCCACTGCCTTTAATGGGTTGTAGTTATTGCTGGAAATCAATGTCGTATTTTTCTGACATTTATTTCCAAAATGCAGCATCGGGAATAAAAGTTAAAAAATATGAAAAATAATGAACTAAATAAAGTAAGACAGACTAGTGGTAGCAAACTGGCAAGAATGACTTAATTCACACCCAAATACATTTAGCGCCACTTTTACAGAGTTTGCCAGTGAAGCGCTATTTTTGTTGTCTTGGCATTGTTTTCCCTTGGCTTGGAGCTAGTGCACCAATCCTGGAGGTACTGCAATGTGAGGATTCAAAAACAAAATTTGTTCTGCTGCTCTGCATCTAGAGAGGTTGTCTTTTTTACCATAGATATTGCTTACGTTTTGTTAGGATATAAGCAATGGCCATTGAAATGGGTCCATTCAGGGCCTCGAGTCATGTCCTTAACTTTTCAGGCAAAAGCACTCATTTCTGAACACGGAGTGTAAAAGCGTTAAGGTAACCATGTTGTTCCTGCTTACATTTCACATGGTTTGCAACATTTTGCATTCCCTTTAATTGTTTGCTTTTTCCAGGATGCTGTCACTTTTGTTTTGTAGGCCACATATTGTTCTTCTTGTCTAGTGCGTAATTGAGCCGCATCCAGGTGTTTGTAGCGCAGTGGCAACAATTGGGTTTTAGTTGAAGGCAGTCTGAGTTTTTCTCAGTGGGGCACTGCAATATGGTGTTCAGTGGGGGAGAGGATGTGGCACTATGGGCAGAGGAGCTGCTGAATTTGGAACTGGGGAACCAAGTTCAGCCAGCCTTAATAACCAGTGCCTCCTCCCTGCCCTCTAGCAATTTTCGGTAACAACAAAAATGTCATGATGACTCTAGTGTTTAATGTTCTTCCTAGAGAGAGATCGGAATTTTGTCTAATGGAAAATTTGACTCATGGAAAGGTAGCTCAGAGGGTTAATGTACCTGCTGCAAAGAACATGTGCCATGCAGATCACAAAGTGCACATAATCATGTAAATAGGCCAGTGGGTGGTGGGCTACCGCTTTTGTCAGAGCGATCCTTTTGTTACTTGCAGTTTATACGTTAAAATCCTAACATAGAACATTGAGCTATGCCATCTACTCCGCAGCAACACAAGTCACATTTTTTCTTAACTTTTGATACGTTTGAGCTACAAACAGTTTATTAGTTGAAATGGTCGCATCATGCTGCAGATATTGCATTATGAGGCAAATATGGCTGAGTCATTATTATTTAGAAAAGTTTTGCAAACTAGGATATTTAGCCATTCATGTTTGAACTGCTGTTGTGGAAAAGGGAGAAGTGCTGAATGATGACAGAAACTCCATGGCTCGGAGACAAATGGCTTGTGCTTCCACATTTTATCGTATTTGGGGACATTCTGCTATTAGAAGCATATCCCACGGCCACTTTCTGAATACATTTTACTGTCAATAACTCATTATAACCTTAAATCAATCTAATATGTGTTGAAAAATGCTTTGTTTTTGACCTTTCTGTCTCCCAAATTTTCTTGGGAGGGGAGAAGTTCAACCCCCAATACTCCCCCTAGTAGTGGTTGCTCACTGCGCTTGCTCGCTACACACCATGTGGGGGCTGGTCTCACACTTACTCTCTCTGATTCACTACTTGTGTCTATTTTTGGTGCTCTCTGAAAGAATGTCTATGAGTACATATGACTGGGTGGGTAACCTGATGTTCTTTAAGGTCATCATCTACTATTTGCTGTGCTTTGAAAGTTGATACAATTTTAATATGTAATGAAAAATGTGCTGTAAAATTCACTATCATGGGACCTGGCACTGACAGCCATCTGTAATTTGAAATGTGAAGACGACACAAGGGGTGAATCTGTGGCGCTATCATTTTTCAGACCATTTACTTCTGTCACTCCCATCGCAGTACAGGAAGTGGGGCAGGGGCTATATTTGGCTGTCCTTTATTGGACATTTATGTGCTATTGAACTGAGGCCTTTATTTGGAATAGCTTGTAGGAGCAGCTCCCCCTGATGTCCAAGCCTGGGTGGGAGGCTCAACTACGGTGTCATTGTCACACGACTTCACCATGGTGGAGAGCTGCCTGGCAGAAACGCATCCACCAGTTAAATCTGGTTAAACCGCCAGGTTCGCCATGAAATGAGGGGGAAGCCGTCTCCTCTGGGCTAGCAGGGCTGCCCCCTCCTCATGAGCAATGATTATAGACTTCGCTATCCCCTCAAATAGGGGTGTGATAAATTAAATTTACAAACGTTACTAAGGATTCTATATGATCCCGTTATTTGCCAACTGTGTCCACTGGAAGGCTCGGAGCGGAGGAGGTCCATGCGGTAAGTCGTGAGGGGGTGACACCATGAGTTACCCGCACCGGGTGACACCAACCCTAGTGACGCCACTGGGAAATGGTGAACAATATCTCCAACAAACTGGTACATTGGCCCCTCCCTATTATTGTCTGTGGAGATCTTAATATACACTTACCAAATGAATGGCTATCAGATCCAGGCTTTGTTTATAATGGTAGGAAACGGAAGGTATATCAATCTCTGAAGGATTTAGGTTTACTTCATGGATTAATAGACGGCTGGTCTGAGACATATCCGGGGAATCCCGGTTATACTTACTACTCTTACCCTCATTCTAGGCATTTAAGATTGGACTATATCCTTATGTCCTGCACTTTAAAATCTAGCTGCCAAATAAAAAAAACACACGAGAATTCTCTCGGACCACAATCCACTTGAATTGACTATAACAGTGGGGGCCAATAGACCAACAGGTTCCAGTTGGACGTTCGAAAGAGCGCTACTGAAGAATGATGAATATTGCAAGTATATGAGGAACTGGATTCCGGCCTTTCTAGAAGACAATATAGGGTCCACCTCAATAGAAAATGTTTGGGACACTATGAAGGCCTGTATCAGGGGGTGAAACTATGCGATTTTCATTCCAACATAACAGCCTAGAAAAGCAAAAAATGAGGGCCCTGGAACAAAGCCTGCAGATTGCTGAAGAAAATGTAATCAAGGCAGTACAGGAGGGGGAGATGACAGACAGGGAAGCAAATAAGGTGGCAATAGCTAAAAACTATATATCAGAAATTCTAATTGAGAAAGCAGCTGTGAGAGCAACTACCCGTAGGGAGACTATTTATGAACTGGGGGAGAAAATGGGTCATTATTTAGCTGTTAGAACCCGGGAAGAGATTTCCAGAACCCTAATTAAAGCAATTAACGATCCTACGCTCGGCTTGAAGACCAATCCGGCAGATATTAGAAAAGCTTTTCAAATATTCTATCAGAAGCTGTATTATGAGGATGAGGGTGCATGCGACGATCCCATGAGCTATATTGGGCCATTTATTACAGAGGGCTTCGGATTAGAAGATCAAGAAATCTTAGATAGTGCAGTATGCTGGGAGGAAATCCTATTTGCTATGAATTCTCTAGCAACTGGAAAAGCCGCTGGCTTAGACGGGATTCCTACTGAGTTTTATATAAAATTTATACCTCAACTCAAGTCTATTATGACTGAAATATTTCAAAACATCTTTGAATGTGGGAATCCTCCAAAATCCTGGTCAAATGCGAAAATAATAGTTTTTCCCAAAAAAGAAAAAGATCCCCAGGAAATGGGGTCGTATCGACCAATTACATTGATTAATGGGGATTCCAAAATTTATTCAAAATTATTAGCATCACGGCTTGCACCCCGGATTCATAATATAGTCTCTGAAAGACAACATGGGTTTATACCAGGCAGATCTACAACCGACCATGTGCAAAGAGCTATATCCCTCTTTGACTACACGGGAACGACAGGAGATCCTATGGCGCTTATACTGCTTGACGCAGAGAAGGCGTTTGATAGGGTCTCCTGGAAGTTCCTGTGGGCCGCCATGCGAAACTGTGGCATTGGTGAGAAATATATTTCAGCAATTCAACAGCTATATGTTGATCCCAGTGCTAGGGTATTGATCAACGGGGAGTTAACTGATTATTTTAAAATTAATAGAGGGACTCGACGGGTGTCCTTGCTCGCCCCTACTTTTTGCCATCTATATAGATGTGTTCATACATAAGCTCGAAAAAAACGCGCTAATCACCCCTATAAATGTGCGTGGCTTAGAAACAAAATGTTTAGCGTATGATATCGCAATTATAACAGGGGATCCTATAACTGCTATGAAGCTTATCGAAAATGAAGCACAAAACTTCGGTAGAGCTTCGGGTGATAAGCTAAATTCCAGTAAGACACAGCTCGTGCTTAATAATTAGATTAGGATGAGAGACCCAAGAGTGACTGATAAAGCAACATACTTGGGTGTTAGTATTAGTGCCAATGTCGGGAACATTGTAAATAACAATCTAGAGCCATTAATGCTACACACCAAGAGAGAATTGTCACGCTTAGATAACCTGCACTTATCTATCGGAGGTAGAACAAATGTAGTGAAGATGTTTTTTTTCCCTAAGTTCTTATGTTTCTTTAGAGCAATTTGCTTGGAATTTCCACCACATGTATTTAAGAAAATGGATTCAATGTTTTCACAATTTTTATGGGGTTATAGTAAACCCCGGAGAGCACTCAAATGGATCACATTACCTAGAGAGCGTGGGGGGTGGGCGTTACCTAATTGTAGGCTTTATTATTGGGCTTCAGTTATGAATTATAGCACAAGATTGTTAAAATCTAACCCAGATGATCTGAGTATCCCTACACCACAAGAACTCATCCTAGGGAATGGGAGCAATGGCTGTCTCTGGCGTCATGTTAACGATGATCACCTTAAAAAGGTGAAATTTAAAACCATCAAAAATGTTGTGAAAGTGTGCGGACAGGTAAAAAAATCTGCTGGGTATAGGGCGATTTTCACATTATACACGGTTCTTCAGAACTCAGATCTCCCAGAAATATTTCATGACTCCTATATACGGAACTGGTGTACGCTAGGGATAGAGCAACTTGGATGTTTTTTCTCTGCTCAGGGAATGCAATCATTCGATGAATTAAAAGAAGATTATAATATCTTTAACAGGGATTTCTTCAAATATCTTCAAGTGAGATTTTTTGCTAAAAAAAGGGGGTGGCCGTATTAAATTCCAAGCGTGTCAAATCATAGAAAATATGTGTAACAACAAGCCACCAAGAATTGGTGAGATCTATGACAGCTTTAATACCTTACTCCCAGATGATATGGACAAACATGGGGCGGCATGGCAAATTAAGCTAGAAGTTCCACCTAACATTCCACTTTTGGCATATGATCTATCCTTAACTTACTTAATGTCCCTAAAATTACAGACACAATTCTACAAAACATATTTTTCGTTATATTATACACCGTATAAAATTTCTAAATGGGGGACAGGTAAGGGCACTACTTGCCCGCGATGTGCACTTACTGCTGCGGACAGTGTGCATATGTTCGCCACATGTAATACTCTATCAAACATTATAAATGAAATGTCTGGGTTTCTCTCGGAGATCACCGGGGTAGGGATTAACATATCAACTGAAGAGATTATGCTGGGCATCGCTAATAAAGAACGACCTAGACAGGTGCAAGGGGTGATCTTCGTGGCAATGGCAATCTTTCGACTATGTGTCGCATCAGCTTGGCTCGATCCCATTCCACCATCTTTTCCCCAATGGAAAACAAGATTACTTGCAACATGTAGCCTCGAGATAGCCATTTATAAACAAAAAGGATGTAATGTTCGGCAGAGAGGAATGAAAATTTGGACTCCTTTGTTAGATTGGATACAGGCGCACTGAAGATATGAACTGAAAATGCCTTGGTTAATTGATAAAATGTGTTACCCTACAAACAATGTAACCCAACCTTATTGAGAATACCAATTGTTGACTTACTAAATCAGTATAGAAAAAATTGTTCGACCAAGAATGCATTGAATATTGACCTTAATATGTGTTTCTTTTCCTTTCTCTGTTTTCCCTTATCCCCGGTTTATGAATTTGTATATATGTAATGTAAATCTCTTTGTAAATAGGAATTGAATCACCTGTCCCCATTGGGGGGGGGGGGAGAACCAAGGGTTGTAAATAAATTGTTGTAAAAATCTGAATAAAGATAAGTAAAAAAAAAAAAAAAGGAAATTACCATGAATGGCATTTTTTTGTTGCTTGGGGAGCTCCACCTAACACAGTAGAGTTTATTTGCACTCCGATCAGGCTTAGTTAGCATAACCAGGCTTTAGTTGACAGGGCTAGGCCAAAATCAGCCTGCATTGACATTTGACATTTTTTTTGCAATGACAGAAAAATGTGTTTTTAAACTTACAAGAGTTTCCCATGTGCATGTTTCTCTTCTGTGTTTTTCCCTTACAGAAAATAAGTGAAATCGAATTCATTTCCTTGTGCTGTGTATTTTGATGAGCTGAAATGGAAGCCATGTGTAGAATGTTCCTGTATTTGCAACAGATTTAAACCCGCTTTCCCTGGTCTTCTCTAAGCAGTTGCATAGCATAGTGCATGGTGTTCACTTGTTGCATTAATGTCACGTTATTTCTTCCATTTCCTATTTATGCCTTTTTATAAATATGCCTGAAAGTAGGTGTCCCTAAAGGTTTCCTATTTGATGCATCATATTTTCTTGTTTTGCTATTGCTCTATACGAAAGGTGCTTTATTAGAACAGCTTTATGATGTCGGATTTCAGCATGTCAATAGTGTAGCTTATACTGCCTGAAACCTATAAAATGTGCCCTCTTAAGGAGATGTGTTAGACTTTTTTCTGCTTTTCTTGGTGAGAGATTCTACATTGGTCTGCCTGATGAGTTACACGGAGACTTCTTGCCTTATGAATTTAGCAATCTTGATTTCATTCTCCTTGCTGATTTATATTTCAACTATCCTTGATTTTTTAACTGATCACATTTACACTAGTCCTTTTGCTGAACTAAACTTTAGCTCTGGCTATTTACATGCTTTGGAGCTTCACGGTTTTGACTTTGAATTAAGTCCTCCGAAGGTTTTCTTTATTCGCATAGAGCGGCTATCTATTGAGACTCACACAGCCCGATCTTGTGTCTCAACTCTTATTTTATTAGTTAAAAGCGAATACGTGTGCTTAAATAATTTAACTCTTGAATATAAATGGGTCTTAGTCATTGATTAAACCACATATACTTTCAATTTTTCCCTTCAGTTGACTGTTGGCAAATACCTTCCCAAATACTCTTGAATTGCATATCGGTTTAGCAAACAGGCAGGCATGTCCCTTAGACAGCTAAACTTAATAAATCTGCAGCTAAAAGTTACTGAGTAAATTTGCACTTCAGAGATAGCAAGGGCAAAACATAAACCTTTATTGGGCAGCTAATTAGTGGAGATAAAAGGCCTCTTATACCAAACCTTCCGCTACATCTAGACTCAGCTATTCTTCATTTATTTCCTTGCAGAATGCTGTCATCTGCAGGCATCCGAAGGTTAGAACTGAATAGGAGGCTTAACAGAGGGAAGGAAAAAGAAGAGATGGGAAACTCAAAAGAAAAATGTTTTTAAATTGTTTTTTTATAAAGAGCTGGAATCAAGGTATGGCTGATAAAGATTCTGGGGAAGCTCATTTCAGAGTTTGGGCAAGGGCCGGACTGGCCGTGCAGGCACCGTGTGTTTCCCCGGTGGGCCGGAAGGGTGGTGGCCGGCTTTGTGACCGGTTTGGTCACTGGGGCCAGTTTTGCAGCAGTGCTGCAATATTGGACGTGATGGAGCGAGTTTCAGAATTCATTTTATTCTGGCTCGTGAAATTAATTCTCTGTAACATGAACTAATTTATTAATGAATTGTTGTATGATTTGTATTACTAAATCAACCTAGAGTAAAATTGCACACACAAACACGTGGGACTAACATTTATGTGCTTATGTTGCATTTGCGAGTTTGTTTTGTAACACATAATTAATATTGTCTTGTTTGTCCTATTGTCTTTGTCACTATTAATGCGGCTGATCATTTTATGGCATGCGCTTTCATTATGTGTGCTTATGTGTTTGTCTATGTTGTGACTGTTTATCTATGTTTTGTACGTCTATCTTTTTACTCTTTCAGATATATAAAGAATCCAGCGGGACTTTAAGAAGAATGGTAGATATTGAATGTGCCGTTTTATTTGTGTGCTTCTGCTAGGTGACATATATTAATGGGTTAATTATTAGCAATGGAGGGTGGGTAACAGAAGGGTTTATTTTAGCTGAATTAATCACTCTTTTGTGTTTGTTTAAATATTAGCTCGAGAGAAAGGCTTGAGGCCTAGTTCTAATGGAAGTTGGTTGGCCTGACTGAAAGGAGCTGAGCACGGCAGAGATGATGTTTTTAATAAATATTTCCACGGAAACGTGCAGAAGCTCAAACAATGGAAGATGTGTGCATCATGCTCCGAAAGCAAAAACGTCAAGGCTAAGGAAGCGTGTAGAGGCAGCTTGGCTAAAATCCTGGAGGAAATAGCTAAGAACGTTTAGTTTAATGTTGCAACTCTAGGAAGGGAGCGGGGCTGACTGTTTCCTGAGGGCGAAGTGCTGTCCGTTTTTCCTTTGGACGCGTAAGGACTTTGAATGCTTAATAAATGTTATTCTTTTTCAGGTCAGAAAGCTTAACATAGGGAGTTAGGGGTTGATGTTTATTTTAAATCATTAATTCTGTGCCATCTTAAAGTGCCGGACCTTTTGAGCCAATGATCTAATGAATAAAACTGATTTAATAAAAATGTTTGAAATTAATAAATGAGCTAATAAAGATTTTGAAATTAAAACTTTGAAAAATAAAAGACTTAAAATGTCAAGCTGGTCTTGATTATTTAGTCGTTACCATTAGATGATTTCATTGGCCTCAGTGGTCTAATTAAATGTTTCCTTGATTATCTATGAATATAAATGTTATACTGCAGTTGTAAATAATGTACATATGAGTTTCATAGTGTGATTAATTAGGCCACATGATTCAGCTTCATGATTTTCTGTCATAAGTTGTATGGGCCTTGGTATTGATTAGTATGGTGAGTATTAGGTAGTGAATGGTGACGCATGTGTGACAGAATTTCTATAGTGACGCTGGATCAATTCATTTGGTAGCAGAGTTCGGTTGCTATGGTAACATACATGTTACATGTTAATTACATAGGATACATGTCTAAAATATGTTGTTAGGTTTGTTCACTTGTTGCATGTAGTCGAAAGGATTTTTCCAGCAGTGTGAAAAATTCCTGGTTATTTGCCAGCAAAGAGTAGTGTGACTAGAAGAGTTACACAGTGCATTTGTTCTGTTTCAGAATTGTGGTATAGAATATATCACGTGTTGTGGACGTACAGCACAAGTTTAGGGACCTTAGATATGACTGGTCGAATGTAATAGTGAAGATTGTCTATGAAATCGTAGCATTAAGCATAGGGACCTGGTGAGCCCGTTTTAAAACTTTTTGTGAAAAGAGTAATAGGATTTATCCAAGCTTGAGAGAAGTGTGAGATAGCGTCGTCTATTCTTATTAACGTTTGACGTTTTCTGGGGTTGGTTCAAGTCCTGCCAAGATTTCGTGTGTGTATGATTAGGGTTTTCGTATGAATGCGTGAATGATCGTATAGAAATAGCGTTGTCTATTTTATGCGGAGAGAGTTCTGAATGTTTGTAAAACTATCACTTTATTAGCGAAACAGACAAGTGGTTTGTTTATTTGTGGTTACTAATTAAAATTCATTGGAAAGCATTGTTTTAAATGGCGCTGTGAAAATTTTTGTGAAGGAGGGGCGAGTTTACGGAGTAACACACAGTGCAGCGGCAGTGTACGTCATTTTGGTTTGCGCTGTGATTGGCTAACATACGTCACAGCAAGCGCACTGATTGGTTCACGTGGCAGTGACGAGCTGGTACCAGATTGGCCAGTTCTGAATACTGTATTTCTATTGGTTGAGCAAGGTGGTGACGTAGCTTAACCTGATTGGCTTGTTGGTGTCTTTCGCGCACGGATTGGCTGGAATAGCGGAACACCAAGAGAACATTTCAAAGCTTTCGGAATAAGTAATTTTGATTTAAAACATGAGTTATTGGAACGATAGTGAGATAAAGAAGTCCTCATGGTTTCATAAAGTGAAACATTTGTTTAAACCGGACAAGAAAATTGAAACGCGTGGTGGTAAATTACTTCATAAGTACAAAACACCTGCAGCTTATATGGAAGGCAAATATGGCTATCATACTGTAATTTGGTTTGACAATTGGATGCATTACACTAAAAATGATGGCGTATTAGCCTGGCCGGAAGATGGGTCATTTAATATGAAAGTTTTGAGAAACCCGAGAGGAAAAATGATGGATCTTGTGCTGAAGCCTAGACCTACACAATTTGAGCCATTGGTTGAATGGGAAGTTGAGATGATGGAACTTGAGCGTGAAAGCAAATGCTTAGCACCTAGAAATTCAAAGTATATTCTAAATAGAGAAACACATGAAGACAAAGTGAGACCCTGGAGAAAGGCAGACATGTATGATGGTGTGAATCCAGTGAGAATAATGATTACTGAAGATCTAGAACAAAAGAAAGCTCAAAAGAGACTTGATGAGGAACTAGATGATGCAGTTTTAGAAGACATTTATGCTACTAAACGCAAACCGCCACCTTATCAATTAGATTCTCAATCTACCCCGAGAGTTTCTACAGGAACTTCTCCAAGTGCACCTCCTAGGGAAGTTGAGGAAGGTTCTCCCAGATTTTTAAAATTACCTGAAAGAGTAGGGTCAATAAATATTTGTAGTACACCTAGAGAAAATAGATTTCCTCAACAGGAAAATAATTTTGAGAAATCAGGAAGGAATACTTGCTGACATGCCAGAAATTTCTAGTTACAATAAAGCGAAGGAAGATTTAATTCAACAATTGACAAAAAGCATGGAAGCAGTGACAGTACCGGTAACTATTGGTCCTGTTGTACCAGTTTTCGATCAAGGAGAAAATAGACATACAGCTTTGACAGTTCCATTAAATGCAGAAATTCAAAAAGTGGCTGAGAGATTTTATTCGGAACTTTCAGAAATACATAGAGAAAAATCTATGATGCCAAATTTAACTTTAAATGGGAGTCTGTCAGGTTCTCAAACACCATCTGTGGCAGAATCAGATCCAGGTCCGTCAGAGAGAAGCCTAAACAGAATAGATTTAACCCAAAATGCATTGTCCCCAGAAGCTTTTGATTATAAAAAGCTTGATGTTGCAAAATTAAAGGCCGATTTAGAAGAATTGATTATTGGCACAATTGGTACTGACAGTTTGAAATTGTATCAGGATGATGAACTTCTTTTTATTTGTAAGAGTATTCAGTGGAAAACGAAAAACAGTTATGAGCAACTGGAAGAAATGGCTGCTGAATTAGAAATTGATTTGAGTAAACAGAAACATTTGCAGAAACACTACAGAGTGGATTTTTTCTGAAAAGGATATTGACAATCTCAATGCTGCTGGAAGAATGGCCCATATAAAAGAATTAATAAGTTTTCTCAGAAAACTAGGTGAAATAGGGAAATGGAGAAGAAAATGGTCAAAGAATAAAGAACAGGATAAAAGATTGAGAAACAAAGTGGTTTCATAATTTCCAATGAGGGAAATAGCAGGAGGAGGGTATGTGCATGTTCCTTGGTCCAGGCAGGATATTCTGCTGTTTACCAATGATTTCCCTCGTTTGAGAGAAAAGCCAGTTGAATGGTATCGACAGGTAGACAGATTTATAAAAGTGTCAAAAGTTCTGTGGATTGATCTGGATGGATTCTTTGACATTGTTGTCCCATCAGATCTTTGGACAGAATGCAAAATTTCTGTGGATTGGCCAAAAGAAGAACCTGCCCGAGACACAATTACAGGTGCCCCATCAAAAGATGTTATGGACATTTATAATAAAGTAATCTATTGGCTGAAAGGGAAAATTCCCCCGAAAGAAGTGGACTGGGTTAAAATTGACAGAACAAATCAGGAACCAAAAGAATCAGTACATTCATTTTATGGGAGATTACTGTTAGTCTTCAAACAGTACAGTGGCTATGAAAAATTAAGTGAAAAGGACATGAGCCACTTTATTTACAGATTTGTTTATGGCCTGAGACCTGAAATTGGTGAAATGATTAAAAATGGAATTGTGTGCTGGCAATCACTTTCAGTTGATGACATCCTGAGAAAGGCAAAATATTGCAGTGACGAGATAGATGCAAAGCAGAAAAACCTCAAGGAGAAGGCAATGTGGGCACAAGTGAAGGTAGCAGAGCAACAACAACAGCAGTTAGCTTCTATGCAGCAGCAGAATCAAGGCAAATTTAAGAATAATTTTAATAATAATAACAAGCCTAAATTTAATGTAAATGTTGAAGAGCTAAAACAAAAGCTCCCATGTTTTAATTGCGGCGAAATTGGACACTGGAAACGAGAGTGTAAAAACCCGCCCAGAAATTTTAAAAATAATTCATTGAATCCACAGGTGCAGTGTGAGTTAAATCAACAGCAACAGTTAAACGAGTTAAGTCAGCAGCGACAGCTACAGCGACAGGTAGCAAATCAGCAGAGCCAGATTCAGCAGAACCAGATACAGCAGAGCCAGGTACCACAAGCACCATTTCCTAATAGTGCTAATGCTCAGAGGTTTACACCCGAAACAGGTTTCTGTGGAGGTAATCAGGTAAATAATGTGTCAAGAGTTAACATGTCAAATGCTTCTCAATTTTGGCTGAAAAACAAGGAAGAGAGTGATTCATCAGAAGATTATTCATGACGGTGCCTTAGAGAGGAAGAAGAGGGTGTGCTTGGACCAACTCTTGAGGTAGATCAGTCTGGTCCATTTGTGAATGGTAAAGTGAACGACGTTGATATCACTTTCCTTGTGGATACAGGTGCTACCCGTTCTACTGTTAGATCAGCAGAAATAGAAAACCTTCCTCTCTCTGGTGAGTCCATTCAAGTTGTAGGTGTAGCTAACCTGCAAATTAAAACAAGTTTAACAGAACCAATAAAAGTGGAGATTGGAAATTACAAAGATAAACACAGGTTTCTAGTTTGTGACAGCAGTTCTGTGAATCTGTTGGGTCGTGATATATTATGCTAAATGAATTGCAAGATATATTGCTCACCAGATGGCATTGAAATGCAAACATCAGAAGAAGATGGGCTTTATAAATTGACAATGTTGATGGTTGATGAAGAAAAGAAATTACGGTTTCCTGTTTTTGACAAAAATGATTTGCCAGAGGAGCTCAAAGCCATTTAATCCAGAAATTTGGGATCTAACTGGGAATGACATGGGTCTTATGAAAAATATAGATCCAGTAAAAATTACTGTAAAGCAGGGAATAGATTTTCCAAATGTTCCTCAATACAAAATGAAAGCTGAGACAATTGAAGGTGTTATTCCAGTGATTGAAAAATTCATAAGTCAAGGTGTGCTAAAAGAAATTGAGAGCAGTCCATGTAACTCACCGATTATGGGTATTAAAAAGCCAAATGGAACATATAGAATTTTTCAGGATTTGAGAAAAATTAACCAAATTGTTGTTCCATGTTGCCCAATTGTTCCAAACCCTGTGGTAATTCTTTATCAGATTCCGCATGACGCAGAATGGTACACGGTCATTGACCTGTGTAATGCCTTCTTTACAGTTTCATTGCATCCAGAAAGCCAGCAAATGTTTGCATTTAGGTTCCAGAATCGCATTTTAGCATGGTGTCGTATCCCACAGGGGTATACTGAGAGTCCATCTATCTTTAATAAGTTATTAAAGAAGTCTCTGGAAGATCTGATATTGCCTGGAAATTCTACACTGGTTCAGTATATTGAGGATTTGCTCGTGGCAGCAAAAACACGAGAAAATTGTGTAACTGATACCATTACTCTTTTAAATCGTTTGGCAGATGAGGGACATAAAGTGTCACCTGCAAAATTGCAGTTTTGTAAACAAGAAGTAAAGTATCTTGGTCACAGAATTGCAAAGGGAACAAGACAAGTGACAATTGAAAGAATTAAAATGATTCGAGCAATACAGACGCCGACAACACAAAGGCAGGTAAGAATGTTTCTGGGAATGGTTGGATACTGTCGACAATGGATTAGTGGATTTTTGGTAATTGCGAAACTACTGCAAAGACTAACAAAAGCTGATATAAAAGATCCAATCAGATTGTCAAAAATTGAATTGGAAGCTTTTGAAAAATTAAAAAGAAGCTTATGTGAAGCCCCAGCTTTGGGTATCACAGATTATGAGAAAGAATTTGAACTGTACTGCAGCGAAAGAGAAGGATGTGCATTGTCTGTTTTGATTCAGAGACAGGGAAAACTGAGAAAGCCAATTGCATATTTCTCAGCTGTTTTGGATCCTGTTGCAAAAGCTTTGCCAGGGTGCTTAAAAGCAGTGGCTGCAACAAGTGTACGTCTTGAACAAAGTGAGGGTATTATTATGGGATTTCCTGTGAAAGTATATGTACCCCATTCAGTTGAAATTCTTCTTACCAGAAGCAAAACTCAGCATTTGACAAGTAGCAGATTGACAAAATATGATAAAACAATTCTGGGATCAGATAATGTTTCAATTGCAAGATGCGTGAACCTAAATCCTTCCACATTATTGCTAGATGGAGTCATTACTGAGGTAAATAATGAAAATGACATTGACCATGAATGCCTGGATGTTGTAGATTACTGTACAAAACCTCGACAGGATATAAAAGATGTTCCTTTACCTGAATCTGACCTGGTGTATTTTGTGGATGGTTCCTGCTTGAGAACTGATGAAGGAATTCTGAGAGCAGCATATTCAGTGTGTACAGTCTCAGATGTCGTTGAGGGTTCACCTCATTATGAATTCGTTCTGCTCAGATTTCAGAGCTAATTGGTCTAATTCGAGCTTGTGAAAAAGCAGCTGGCAAAAAGGCAACCATAGTGACTGATAGTCAGTATGGATTTGGTGTAGTTCATGACTATGGACAGCTATGGTCTCAAAGAGGTTATTTAACCTCTGCAGGTACGCCAATCAGAAATGCAAAATTGATCAAGAGATTGATTGATGGCATTCAGTTACCAGAGCAAATTGCTGTTGTCAAGTGTGCTGCTCACAAGAAGGGAGAAGATTACATCACTAAAGGAAATGCATATGCAGATGAGATTGCAAGGTACTGTGCTAAAAACAATTATTCAATCAATCGGGAAAAAGACAAAAGTCACATGTTGAATTCTCTCATGCTAATTTCTGTAGTTGAAACATGGCAGGGGGTAAAAGAATTACAGGATGAGGCAGAAGATAAAGAGAAAAACACATGGTTAAAAGCAGAATGTAGACAGCGAGAGGAAGATGGAGTTTGGGTTTACAAAGATGGAAGGCCTGTAAATCCAAATTGCATGATTGCTGACATGGCACGGATGTACCATGGTCCAGGGCATTTAGGAAGAGATTTAATGATCAGACTATTCAGAGAAACATGGTTTAGTCCAAAGTTCAGAATCATTGCAGAGTCACTTTGCCAAAGATGTTTAACCTGTCAACAGATGAATCCGAATAGGAAAACTGTTGTAAGCATGGGAACCATAGGACGGGAGGGTGGTCCATTTACCAGATTACTGATGGATTTCATTGACATGCCGAAGCACAACAAGCTAAAATATGTGCTTGTGTTTGTTTGTCTGTTTTCAAGATGGGTGGAAGCTTTCCCAACTCGTCACAATGACTCAGTCACTGTGGCAAAATTACTTTTGAGGGAGATCATACCTAGGTACGGATTTCCGGTAACTATTGAAAGTGATCGCGGAACGCATTTTGAAAACAGATTGCTGAAATTGGTTTGTGAAGCTTTAAACATTGAGCAAAAGCTGCATTGTGCATACAGACCAGAAGCATCAGGTGTTGTTGAGCAGATAAATGGAACTATCAAAAACAGGATTTCAAAAATGTGTTTAGCAACAGGAGTGAAGTGGACAGATGCTCTTCCACTTGTTCTGATGTCATTGAGAAGCACTCCAGAGAAAGACAGGACTTAGTCCCCATGATATTTTAATGGCTAGAGTAATGAGGCAAGCATTTGTTCCAGTTGGCAAACTATTGAGTATTAATGATAGTGCGATCATTGAATACTGTCAGAATCTTTCTGATGTAGTTAATTCTGTATTTCATCAGGTGGGAACAGATGTAATTACAAAGGAGAAAGAACAAGCTCATGATATGTTGCCTGGAGACTGGGTGAGGACTAAAGTTCAAAGAAGAAATTGTTTAGTACCAAGGTGGCAGAAAGCAAGACAAGTCATTTTGGTTACAACAAATGCAGTCAAGTATAAAGGGCTGAAAAGGTGGGTGCATGCGAGCCATACTATTCGTGTACCACCTCCTGAAAATTCTGATGAAGATAGTGAGACGACAACTGATTCAGATTCAGAAGGAGAACCTGAAGATCCTGAGTCTGATGATCAGCAAGAAAATCAACATCTGGAGAATCTAGATGAGAATCAGAACTTGAATGAAGAAGATCTAGGTATAGAAACTGGAAATCAAGGTGTTGATGAAGATGTGTTAGAAAAAGAATCTCAAAAAGAAAAAGGAGATTCAGGAGCAGAAGATTCTGAGCAAGATAGAAATCTAATCCAGGAGAGTATTGAAAGGCAGAGAAGTAACTCTGTGTGCAGGAGCAAGAAACCTGAAACTGGGAAGTTAAAGGTGATTCCTGAAGAGGAAGAATTACCAAATACCAGCTGTAAGGGTGATGTTGTTCCTAATGGAGTGAAGCTGCCGAGTAAAGAAGTTCCTAGGTACAGATTTGAAGTCTCAGATACAGACAGTGATGTAAGTGATGAAGAATCGGAAATAAGAAAATTCAGAAAAAGAGCTTGGAAAGCTGAATGTAACGAAAACGTGCCAAAGAAGAAAATCTTGAGAAAAGGAGATATTTGGCCTGAAGATAATTTGAAATTCAAACTGGTGAAGAAATCAAAAGAGCAGATCAACGATGTATCTAGTCAGGGAGGTGACTGATAAGAAAAACGAAAATAAGAAAATTGAAGTAATCACTCGTAAAACAAAAAGAGTAATAAAGCCAAATCAGAAGTATAAGTCCCCAGAGTGGACTTACATAATTATTCCGCCAATTGTTGAGGTGGGAAGTAGTAGTCAAGAAGATTTGGAAGAAGCTAGTGACAATGATTGATGTCGTTTAATTTTGAATAAAGGTTTTGATTCCAGGCATAAGGCTGAAGAAAATGTGTTAGATGACTTTAGGTCGAAGAAATTGTGTTTAATTGGAAAGCACATATTCATGTGACGCAAGATCGAAGAAAAGCTGTTTAGGGCTCTTTTAAAAAAAAATTTTTAAAAAGGGGGGATATTAGTTTTATAGTTTTTACATTGCATTATTTACATTACTTTACATTTTTGTTTTTCAATTATTTTAAATTTTTGTTTTTCAATTTTGATCATTTTTCAAAATGCCTAGTTCAGATACTTCAAGGTGTTCAATTTTGAGACGATGTTGCAAAATGTCTTCAATTTGTGTGGTTTTATTCATTTTAGTTTGGTTAATATTAGCTGTAGTGTACCCTTTTGGTATTGACAAACAGAAACTTAAGACTAATATAACAAGTAAGGTAGAGACTAAACATGAGAAACATGCTGGCAAGTCTAGCATAATCCAGAGATCCATCAAGATAGATCTGTTGGAGATTTCTCTAGCAATTCATTTTCAAGGCTTCTGTCTGAATATGTTAAAGTAATGAATGTTAAAGATTGTTATGTCTTTGTGAAGCTGCCTGCTTCTGTTTCAGAGGGGGTTACTTATAACATGTTACCTCTCACTTATGGCATTACTTGCAGTGTAATTGCTAGCCTGTTTTATCAAACTGGTCGTCTGGAGTATTATTACTCAGATTTTAATGAGATTTTTGCAAATCTCAAAGTTGTAAATAGCTTAAACAAAGTAAAACCTGCGAAACAGATGAGGGAATTCTTTTTAGTTACTAATGAACTTAACTACGAATATGCTTAAAGAAATAACTCAACATGCAAAATGAGAGCAGAAAAAACCACTTTCCTGAATATGGTTGAGGAGAGAAGGGCTGTTTACAAGAGAAATGAGATGCTTAAACATGCTAAGTCCAAGTACTGGCAAATGGAGGATGCTAAGCTTAACGGTGTTAACACAAATGCAGCTATTCATATAGATGAACCAGTTAGTGGTAAATTTTGCATTAGAAGAGATAGCACACTTTATGATAACTTTTTTTGTGGGTGCTAGTCAATGTGAGGATACCTATCGTATCATAGGGGGATGGGGATGGGGATTTAAAGGTGGTAAGAATCAAATTTTTCCTGGAATTTATTTTATTTGCGGCAATAAGGCATATTTTAGCCTCCCAGACCACTGGTATGGGACATGCTATCTTGGATTAGTCTTTCCAAAAATTTCTCATGTTGACAGAAATGAAAGGGGTACTTTTGAATTTGGTGAACACCTGAATAGGTACACAAGAGAAAGCTTTACAGAAGTCCTGGGAGACATCTTTAGTGCTGTCATTCCTATGGTGGGAATTACCATGAATTCAATCAAAACCAGAAAGGTTTCTACAATTGTAGATAGATTGTCAACAGATACTGCAAGTGGTTTCCAATTAGTCAATACAGAACTGGTTGCTACCAGAAGCATGGTTATGCAGAATCGTCTTGCATTAGACATTCTGCTTGCAAAAGAGGGAGGAGTCTGTGGGGTCTTACATGTCCAGCATTGTTGTACTTATATTCCTGACAAGAGTCGGAATATAGAGTCACTTATTAAAAATATTACAGAGTTTCATGAGGAAATAGAACCCCTGGAAGAAGAAAGTTTCACTGAACGAATAGGCAAAAGAATGGAGGCTATAAAAGAATGGTTTTCAGAAATTGGTGGCTCCATCATTGGCAAAGTGCTCTATCGAGTAATTGTCATCATTGTGGTGATATTGCTGCTAAAAATTAGTTGCATGATCCACAAGAGAAAGGAGCATCAGAGAGAAAAGAGGAGGATTTACAAACTCAGAAAGGAACAGGAGAAGGAATATGAGTTATAAGAGATGCGAAGGGCTCAGTTTGAAAGTGTTGAGCAAACAGCAGAAACAGGGGTTTAGGGAGACTAATACTGAAAGAATTCAAAGTGTGATGTCTCTAAATTGGGTTCAAAATTTTCTACATTTTGGGTGTTGTTTGGTGATTTTTAAATCACCAGATGAGGGAGTTGATGGAGCGAGTTTCAGAATTCATTTTATTCTGCCTCGTGAAATTAATTCTCTGTAACATGAACTAATTTATTAATGAATTGTTGTATGGTTTGTATTACTAAATCAACCTAGAGTAAAATTGCACACACAAACACGTGGGACTAATATTTATGTGCTTATGTTGCATTTGCGAGTTTGTTTTGTAACACATAATTAATATGGTCTTGTTTGTCCTATTGTCTTTGTCACTATTAATGCGGCTGATCATTTTATGGCATGTGCTTTCATTATGTGTGCTTATGTGTTTGTCTATGTTGTGACTGTTTATCTATGTAAATAATGTACATATGAGTTTCATAGTGTGATCAATTAGGCCACATGATTCAGCTTCATGATTTTCTGTCATAAGTTGTATGGGCCTTGGTATTGATTAGTATGGCGAGTATTAGGTAGTGAATGGTGACAGAATTTCTATAGTGACGCTGGATCAGACCCCTGTAACAAAAGCGGGAGCGGTGCTTCTTACTAGCACCCCCACCCCGCCCACTCCCAGGGCAGGTCCAGCAGCAATCTGCCAGGGCTGGTTGCTGTTCCCAGTCCGGCCCTGGTTTAGCCCCTTTTGTCATAAAGGACCATCTGTTGCGATGGACTTCATAGGAGCAAAGAATGGAGCAGAGTGAGCATGATCCGGACATAAGCAATCACAGAGGGAGACCAAGTGATAACAGAGGAGAAGGACACTTGGGCTTCTTCTAACAGTAGAGAGAGAGCTCTAGACAGAAGACCATGAATTGGATGCATTGCTCAAACAGAAGCCAGTGCAGGTACAGGAGGGCACCGCACACATCTGCAAAATTCGGAAGACCCGCCGCCATATTTTGAATCATCTGCAACTTGGCAATTTAAAAGTCTGAAAGACCAGGATTGTGAGTTTTAACATAGCCCAACTGAGACAAGGTGGCATAGCTAATCACAGACATCCGCCTTATTTTGAGGAAGAGAAGCCAAGAATTTCTTCGTAATTTTGAGAAACAAATAAAAGAATGCCCAAGAATTTCTTCGTAATTTTGAGAAACAAATAAAAGAATGCCCAGTTGTTATGGATTTTAGTTTTGAAAGAGAGGTCATTATCAGGCTAAACTCCAATGCGGTTTGCTGCTTCCTTGAGGCTGGTGGGAGCACACAAACGAGGGTGCGATAGGGTCTCAGATCTGAAGGGCAGGGTGTCTGGAGTTATTAAGTTACAACTTTCGAGAAGGCTCTGCATGTGGTCTGCATAAAACAGCACTTGGAAACCCAAGCCTTTATAGAGCTCACCCAAAGGCTGACCACAGATGGTAAAAAGTATGTAGGAGAGTACAGATCAGGCGCGTGTGGTATTAAGGGCGAAGTGAGCATTGCCCTCCAACAGCCATCAGAAGCAAAACCCACTAAGTTGCTTTACTGAAAGCCTCCATGGTGCTTAGCTATTAAACAAAACTCATTTTTTTAAGAGCTGTAAAAGTGAATGCACCCCAGCATGTGCTGGGCTGGGCATGAGTTTACTTGTCCTGGAGGCATATGGCAGTGTTGGGTTATCAGGGTAGTGGGCGCAGCATTTTACAGTGCCAGTGTATTTGCTTCTGTATGAATGTTAAGTACTGTGGCCCAGGGTGGGCTCCACACAGCACCAGAGACAACCCAGCCAGGGTTGATTAGGTGTAAACAAATATGCGCGCCCCTGCTTCACCCCAGGCTGGTATGCTTTTGTTTTGAAGAGGGCGGGCTGCAGGAGGGCAGTTCATTATGGCGTTGGCACATAAGAGGGAAAAAGTAAGGGGTGCAGCTCATATTGTCCTTAACTCAACATGGTGAGCTTTGCTCCCGCCACCATCATTGCCTGCAGAAGCAGGATTGCAAAGCTGCAGCCTGCTTTTGTGGATTGGAACGCAAAACAGCTCTGGCAATTCTTTTTGGGACCAGCTCCTGCCTGGCCCAGGGAGAATGGACATGCTTGCTCACTGCTTTTGGTACTGGGGGTCGATATTGCAGCAACACTGCAAAACCGTCCTCCAGTAACAGAACCGGCCCCCACCATGGCAAATCTGGCTCCCACCCTTCCAGCCTCCCAGGGAAATACCCATTGCATGGTACTGCCAGTCCGGCCCAGATTGGAACCAGCCTGCACATTTCAATTGACCTGCTGGCTTCCTCGTCGGAGACCTGGATGTCCGCGTCTGTGCTCACTTTCCCTTTCTCCAGGCTCACGCCGGGGCACTCCTCGGAGTATCTGTGCGCACTACAAGTGCAAATAACATAACATGACATAACAGAACCGCAGAACCTTGTGGAGCTCTAAGCCAGATTATCCATCCCTCAGAGTGGAGAGGGGGATAGGAGACAGATTGTGACTGACCGTCCAGAAAGGAGATAAAACCGTCAAGGGCTGAATCATGCAGGCAGATATTCATACGGTGGTTGAGAAGGATAGTGATTGACAGTATCAAGTAGATGTCCAAAAACATAAGGCCAGTGGGGAAAACCAGATCTCTGGTGTGGTGGATAAAGTCAGTGTAATTAACCACAGTGGATAGTGTTGTATCCTGTTTGGAAGCTGGACTTGGTCTAGTCTAAAGGGTCGCAGGAGAAGAGTCTGTGAAAGTCATCTGGTTAAAAAGTGATCCATGATTTTAGTTCTGCTTGGAGCAGGGCAAAACATTCTTAGGGTCTCTTTGGCTGGAGCCAGCTTTTTTATTGGAAGGATAATGATTATTTTTTTTATTACTATTGTTTTTTTTTATATAAAAACAGCAGTCAAGATGCCCACTTGAATCAAAAAGGTATTCATGGCCTGATATAGGACTGGTGCAAAAGTAAGTGTGAGAGAGTCAGCAGTATAGTAGTTGGATGGGTGGAGCTTGCCGGGGCCAAAGGAAGAGGATGAGGCTGGCCAGGAAATAGGCAGATAGAGTAGGGACAGGGACTCGAACAGACGTGTTAATAAAGCTAAGTACATATAAAGCATATATGAGTTTGTCATTATTTATGTCAAGACATGACAACTGGCGACGAGGGTGGGATGAGGTGACCTGCCATCCCTGCAGAATCGAGAACGACCCGGTCCCGGGCACCAGTAAAGACATGGTCGCTGTTGCGATGTCTGTGCAACACGCAGCCGCCGCCTACAGCCCTAGGCCAGCGGTGGATGAGCCCCTCCGCGATCAGGCGATCGTGTAAGAGCCCCTCCTGAGCAGCATGAGTGAAGCGCTGCCTCTCCGGCACTGGACGCGCTATTTCGCGCCAAAGAAAAGTCGCAAGTGTGCCTGCGAGCTGTGCCAGTAAAGAGGAACTGGGAGCCCACCCCAGTCCTCCTGAAGTGCCCTGCAAGAGCAAGAGAGTACCCGACGAAGTGAGTGGCCCCCGCGGAGGCGCCAGAAGAAAAACGCCGACTTTGCCGCCTTTGGGCCTCACCCCCGATGCGTGAGAAACGGCACGCTGCGGACGAAAGAAATCGGAGCTTGCCCCTAACCTACCTTGACGGTGTAAGTGGCCTGGAAGTGGGAGCTGTGCTGCATAAGTCTTGGTGTCTGGAGACGAGATCCTCGGTGAGTGCCCAGTGCGACCGAGTGAGCTGAGAAATGAATGAAACCAGACCTCGTGGAGTATGAGAGTTTCAAGCGGGCGGCCATTTTAAAGTCAGGCAAGCCAAAGAGACATTCATGTGAAAGCTGTGAGCGGCCATTTTGAAGTCAGGCGTTTCAGTGATAAAAAAGCATTGGTGCACTATACTGTCAGAAACAAACAAGCACGAGCCAAAGCAATCACGAAATAGTAAACAAGCACAAGCCAACGCATAGGTGAAATGGTAAACAAGCACGAGCCAAGCCAAAAATAAAGAAAAAAAAATGTGTGGTGCCGACACCATGGTAACTCCGTCCACCACCCCACAACGAAATGATGTTAAACCCATCATAACGGGGTGTCACATCTGCGGCCCCCAGAACCCTTAACCCTGACCACTGGAGAGAGCATGGGCCCCAGATGGCAGGAGTGGGTTGAGGACTTTGAGGATTACACCAAAGGGTCCAAGGTGACGGAAGAGGAGGATAAATTGATCGCCCTTCGAGATCTTGCTGGAAGAGAAATTAGCAAAATAATCAAAGACCTTCCTCCGACGGATGCTGGGGACTATGGCAAGGTGCGAGAAGCTCTAAACAAGAAATTCCTACACAAGAGGAATGTAGATTATGAACAACATGCATTTCATCAAGCACGCCAAGGAAAAGAAGAAGCCATGAGCACATTCATCACGAGACTGCGTCGATTATCTAGACACCGCGAGTTTGAAACTTTTTCAATGGATGACGCCATTAGATCGCAAATCATTGATGGATGCCACTCAGACGCTCCGAAGGTGACTACTGAGGAAACATCATGAGTTAGATGACATTGAGGAAATGACCCGTGTGTAAGAACACGCCAAGAGTATTGAGACTGGTAGAACGGAAAGCCGAGAGCAGGCGTGTCGAGTACAGGCTAGCAGCGGTCGCCGAAGCTCGAGAGAAAAACAGTGGAGACCCCGACAGGTGTCCCATCACCGACACACTGAATATAGGAGGTGTGACCCCGGTCGGAGAGAAAGAAAACCAGAGAGATCGAAGAGGTGCTACAGGTGTGGATATGATTACCCACATGTAGATGCATGCCCTGCCATGGGCCAACGATGCCGAAAATGTGGACGGACAAACCACTTTGAGGCGATGTGTGAAGACTATCAAAAGGAGAGACAGAGTGAAGTGACGAGGCCATCTCGCTCGGACACCAGAAGACATCACGCAAAAGCAGTCCAGGATAGACCAAAGTCGTCTTCGGGCTCTTCACATTCCAGCCGGGAATCTCGAAGATCTCAATGGGTAAGAGATCGCCATCTAGAGACTCTAGATCAGTGTCAAGAGAATCTGAGTACACTGTTGAATAAGCGAACATGATCGCAGATCCTGATCAGCTCAAGAAATATCCCCGTTTGGACATCAGCTTGGGGAACCACGCAACTAAATTTGTGTTGGACAGTGGAGCGTCCCTGAATTACATTCCTGTGACTGAGTACGAAAGGATGAAGCCACAACCACCTCCGAGTCCTGCCCATGTTCGGGTATTCACGTGGATGCCCAAGAAGCCTCTTCCTTGCCTGGGGAAGTTTCCAACAACTCTCAGGCACAAGACTGTGGCTGTGCCAGCATCCATCCATGTAATGGAGGGCCCAGAGGCCGACTGCCTCCTAAGTTTGCCAACGGCGTAGCGCCTTCGACTTGTTGAGCTTTACAGGGTCAGTGACAATCCAGACATCATTCATAAATTCCCCAGGTTGTTCCAAGGGCTTGGGAAGATGAAAGGGTGCCAAATTCGCCTTCACATCAATGAACAAACCAGGCCGGTGGCGCAGCATCCCCGCCGAGTACCATTTCACCTCCAGCAAGCTGTCGAGGATGAGCTTCAAGAACTTTTATCCTCAGACATCATTGAAAGGACAGATGGTCCAACCCCTTGGGTGTCGCCAGTAGTCATCGTACCGAAGAAGGGCACTCCTGGCAAAGTGAGGCTATGTGTCGACATGCGCCTCCCTAACAGCTATAGAAAGGGAGCGTCACCCGGGGCCAAATCTAAGCAACATGATTTCTACACTAAACGGAGCAAGAGTATTCTCGAAACTTGATCTGAACAAGGGGTACCACCAGCTGGAGTTGTATCCCAAATCACGTTACATCACTACGTTTGCAACTCATCTTGGACTGTTCCGGTACAAACGGTTACGTTTTGGCATCTCCTCAGCTGCAGAAATTCTTCAGGAGGCCATTCGACAGATCATCCATCACTTCCCCAACGTCCTGAACTACAGCGATGACATTCTCGTGTATGGGTCTACAGTTCAGGAGCACGACAAGGCTCTGGATCGAGTGTGCCATGCCCTACTAGATGCCAACTTAACACTGAATAAAGACAAGTGTGAATTCCAACAGTCCACCCTTAAATTCTTTGGTCACATATTCTCAGGCGAAGGAATGAAACCCGACCCTGACAAGGTAGCTGCCCTAAATGAAACCAGGAGTCCCCAGGATGTTGGTGATTTGCGGTCATTCCTGGGCATGGCCAGCTATTGTGCTCGCTACATAAAGGACTATGCGACCATCAGCCATCCCCTCCGGACCCTCACGAAACAAGGGCAACCTTTTGCCTGGTCTCCTGAGTGTGAACAAGCTTTTAAAGAAATCAAGCAGGCGGTGGAGTCTGCTGACAATCTAGCATACTTCAGCCCACACAAGAAAACAGAGATCATTGTAGATGCCAGCCCTGTGGGTCTTGGTGCGATTCTGGCGCAGTACGAACATGACAAGGACTTTAGACGCATCGTTGCCTATGCCAGTCGCAGCCTGTCAGATCCCGAGAAAGCGTATTCGCAGCCCGAAAAAGAAAGTCTTGCCGTTGTGTGGGCATGTGAACACTTTCATGTCTTTATTTATGGAAAACATTTTACCATGATTACTGACCACCAAGCACTCGTCACGATCTTTGGCAATCCAAGATCCAAAATGCCACCAAGAATTGAACAATGGGGTCTACGGCTGCAAGAGTATACTTTTACAATAGTGCACAAGCCCGGCAAGTCAGAGAACCAAGCAGACTACATGTGACGACACCCGCAAGCATCGTCAGTGTCCAAGCACTCCATCGCTGAAGAGTACATCCATTTCGTGGTGGATCAAGCGCAGCCGCCAGCAGTTCCTTTGGAAGTCATCCAGGAAGCCACTGCACAAGATGCCATCTTACAGAAAGTGCTACGTCGATTGCAGACGAACAGGTGGAGACGTGACAGTGAAGGGGAAGGTAGCGATACGACTACCCAACAAGAAATGCAAGCCTTTCGACATGTGTGTGATGAACTTTCTGCCACCGAGGAAGGTTTGGTGCTAAGGGATCAGCGGACTGTAATCCCAATGCAACTACGACAGGGTGTTGTCAACCTTGCTCATGAAGGCCACAGAGGAGTGGTGTCAACGAAACGTGCCCTCCGGGAACGGGTGTGGTTTCCCCTCCTCGATCAGATGGTTGAAGCTACTCTAAAAGACTGCCCCCAGTGTCAGCTAGTCAGTCGTGGAGATCCTCCAGCTCCTCTGCAAATGACCCCATTACCTAACGGAGTGTGGCAAGAACTGGCTATGGATTTCTATGGACCTCTGCAATCAGGCAAATATATCCTGGCCATAATTGATGAATATTCACGGTTCCCCATAGCCCAATTTGTATCCTCGATGAATGCCTCCAGCACTCTCACCGTGTTGGACGAAGTGTTTGCGGCATGGGGTGTTCCCAAAGTACTCAAAACAGACAACGGCCCTCCTTTCAACGGGCACGAGTTCAGTGCCTTTGCCAAACATTTGAATTTCAAGCATCGGAAAGTCACGCCTCTATGGACGCAGGCCAACGGCACCATTGAACGATTCATGGCCACACTCAAAAAGACTTTTCAACAAGCCACCACTGAGAAAAGGGACCTGCAAGTAGCTCTCAATGAGGTTCTAAGGGCCTATAGATCGACTCCTCACGCCACCACCGGAAAGTGTCCGGCCACACTGATGCTGGGGTGACCCATAAGGACACGCACACCGACCTGGGAGGAAGCTCTCAGAGCAGTGTCACCCCTCCGTGTTCATCAAGAAGTGGTGGCGGCGGACCATCATTGCAAGGACAAAATGAAGTCATATGCGGATGCAAGAAGGAGAGCGAAGTCACCATCCTTACATGAAGGAGACTGTGTCATAGTAAAACAAGAGCAGCCAAGAAAGACAGATTGTCATTTCCGAGCAGAACCCTTACTGATTACCCAGCAGAAAGGTACCATGATAACGGCGGAGTCCGACCATAGAAGAATCACCCGGAATGTGTCACATTTCAAGAAGTGCACTCCAGACATGAAAGAATCGCTCACCAAGATGACTGGGGTGCCAGTCAATGAAAGACATGACAGATCCGATCAGGAGAGTGCGAGTCAAGCGAGAGATCCTCAAGAAGGATCTGGGACTGAGACTGGAGGTGCGTCTCTGCGACCCAGACACGAGATTCAACGACCCAGAAGACTCATCGAAGAAAATTTGAGTAAATCCGTTATTTTGTTTGTTACGAAAGGGGGAGATGTGAGAGAGTCAGCAGTATAGTAGTTGGATGGGTGGAGCTAGCCGAGGCCAAAGGAAGAGGAGGAGGCTGGACAGGAAATAGGCAGATACAGTAGGGGACTCGAACAGACGTGTTAATAAAGCTAAGTACGTATAAAGCATATACAACGAGTTTGTCATTATTTATGTCAAGACATGACAGTAAGGACTAGGGATTTGAGGACAGTTGGGAGGACAGGGGTAATTCAGTGAGCCTGATTTAAGTTTGAGGGATGAAAAAGCTTTGTAGTTAAGCTGTAGGATACTCTTTAAAAAAAAATCAGAGGGTGGTTCAGACAGCACAGCTGAGATATGATCTCATAATATGCGCCTTGAATTTTCCCAGAGAAAAAGGAGGCAAGATCTTCAAATGCTGCCTATTATTAAGTAACAAGAGAGGCCATGCAGTTAGTCGAACCAAAGGTATGGATCACCTTAAAGACATTTCTAGATAGATCAGTGTAAAATACTATCAAAGACGAAAAGGCAGTTGCTTTGGATTAATAAATGCAAGGATTTTTAAGACCAAATTTAGCTTCTCTAGCACACCCATGAATCTGGTAAATAGGTGCACGTAGGTGTTTTGGGAATGTTTAGTGTCCAGGTGGATTTTTTTTTTTTTTTAACTCTGGTAAACCACCTGTTGGGTTATTTGCTGGAGGGTGAGGTTGGGGATTCAGTGGGGCAAAGAGAGAATTGGTCATTTAACTGGGAGAGAGATTTGGAGCATTCCAAATCTCTCTCCTAGTTAAATGACCAATTCTCCCGTTTACCTAACGTCTTTGCCCCCCTGAATCCCCAACCTCACCCTCCAGCAAATAACCCAACAGGTGGTTTACAAGAGTTTAAAAAAAAAAAATCCACCTGGACACTAAACATTCCCAAAACACCACCGTGCACCTATTTACCAGATTCATGGGTGTGCTTTTATTGTTCTCAGAAAAGCCAGAGACATACTGCGGCTTCCAATGTTTCAAAGAGCTTCAATCTTCAGAACTTAGTCTTCAAGGAAGGGTTACATGCAGATGGTTGAGATATTTGATTTTTAATGCCACCACCAAAAAGACGTATGTGAGGGTGCAGACCACACTAAAAGGGGAATGGAGCATCTGCCTATGGTCTGTTTAGCAGAAAAGACAGGTCCAGCGTGTGACGTACCTTGTGTGTGGAAACAAGACAATATGGTCGAGATTAAATGTATAAAGGTCACAAATGAGTCTGGAAAATGTAACACTGAAGGAGGAGTCAGCTTGGAAATTGAGGTTTCCTAGCACAATGATGAGAAATTAGGAAAGTGCCGGTTCCTCAACATGCTCTGCAATATTCCGTGGTCAGTCCATATTGGCATCTGGTGGGCAATATGTAGGGACAAAGATCCTGGTTAGAGACAGGGAAAATGCAATTTTGCAAATGATTACCACAATTGAGCAGGAGTATAGAGAGCAGTAGTGGAGTTCAAGAGAGGGTTTGCAAAGGATACCTTACCCAACACCCCGCTTACCCAATCTTTCCTTGCGGACATTGCCGTCAGTGATGGGCGTGGCAATTTCCAAATTGTCAGTCAGGTCTCAGACAAAAAAAAAAGTTCAAAGTGATCTTTGTTCAACAGCTTGGAAATGTTACAGTAATGCTTCAAAAAGTACAGGCATTAAGCAGACCACACCTAAACCCGAAGGGATCCTTCTGCTTGCTGGAGCTGGGAGATATGGTCAGCCCTAATCCTTGCTGCTAATTCACACATTGGGCTGAATCTAGCCTTCCTATGATAAGCCTACGAATTGGTAACTTGGGAGTGCTCCAAGGTTTAGCACTGCAATGGGTGATGTGCATGCAAGATTCAATGGAATCCAGTTCAAACACTCATGAGAAAAGAAAAATGTAATTAGTAAGATAGTTTAGCACGTGCTCCGGTGCTCCTTGGGGAAACCTGCTGGGCAGAGGTTGGGATGCTGACCAGTAGGATCCCACCTTCCACCCTTTGAAGGTTGAGGAGTTTAGCGGAGTGCGGTTAGGGAATAACGCCTCTTACTTTCAGCACTGCAAATTCACAGTCAGTGCTTTATGAAAATAAAATATTGCTATTAGAAGAAAAAAAAACAATCCCAGGCAAAGAAATTACTCAAATATTATCATCACTAAACACTATTTTCGGGCGAAACAAAGCAAGAACATCCGAAGTTTCACCAAGAACTAACCAGCCAGCCAATACTTCTAGTCTTCTGCCAAGATGATAATTGGGGACAAGGTCTTAAAAAGTTCTGAATATCTTCAGGGGAGTATTAGAGTGCAAAAATCATTGTTTTAGTAAGGTGGAAATAGGACTTGCCAGTGTGGAGAGTCTGGCTGTACTTAGTTGGCCTAGTCGTTTGATTCTGCTGGAGAGCTTTGAACTTCTTGTTAGGATATATGATGTTACAACGCGGACTTTTACTCCGCATACCGTTACAACGCGGTTTTTACAACGCGGATCATGTAACAACGCATGTATTTACAACGCATTTTTTTACAACGCAGGTACCTTTACAACGCAGACCATTACAACGTAAGTATTGGTAAGTATATATTAATAAGAATAATAAAATAGTAACTTAATTTTAAAAGTATAATTTAAGTATAATTTAATGTAATTTTAAATAATTTAATTTCCGTTAATTAATTTAAATTTAAATTAATGTTACTTTATTTTTACCATGTACCCCTGTACCCCAGAAACTCTAAACTGACCCTAAACACCCCAAAAAAAATAAAGTAATTTTTTTAAATATAATTAAAATTAATTATTGTAAATTAAAAAAATTATAACTTTATTTTTACCCTGTACCCCTGTACCCCAAAAACTCAAAACTGACCCTCAACCCCAAAAATAATGCAAAGTAATTTAATTTAATTTATTTACTATTAAATAATTTAAATTTAATTTATTTTTACCCTGTACCCCAAAAACTAAAAACTGACCCTGAACCCTAAAAATACCCCTTTACCCAAAAACTAAAAACTGACCCTGAACCCTAAAAATACCCCTTTACCCAAAAACTAAAAACTGACCCTGAACCCTAAAAATACCCCTTTACCCAAAAACTAAAAACTGACCCTGAACCCTAAAAATACCCCTTTACCCAAAAACTAAAAACTGACCCTGAACCCTAAAAATACCCCTTTACCCAAAAACTGAAAACTGACCCTGAACCCTAAAAATACCCCTGTACCCAAAAACTAAAAACTAACCCTGAACCCTAAAAATACCCCTTTACCCAAAAACTAAAAACTGACCCTGAACCCTAAAAATACCCCTTTACCCAAAAACTAAAAACTGACCCTGAACCCTAAAAATACCCCTTTACCCCAAAACTGAAAACTGACCCTGAACCCTAAAAATACCCCTTTACCCAAAAACTAAAAACTGACCCTGAACCCTAAAAATACCCCTTTACCCAAAAACTAAAAACTGACCCTGAACCCTAAAAATACCCCTTTACCCTAAAACCCAAAACTGACCCTAACCCCTAAAAATACCCCTTTACCCTAAAACCCAAAACTGACCCTAACCCCTAAAAATACCCCTTAACCCCAAACATATAACATTTAAAATTTAACTATATACTTACCAATACTTACGTTGTAATGGTATGCGTTGTAAAGGTACCTGCGTTGTAAAAAAATGCGTTGTAAAAACATGAGTTGTAACAGTATCCGCGTTGTAATGGATGCGTTGTAACAGTAGTGCGTTGTAAAAAATGCGTTGTAACAAGTGCACACCTTCTTGTTAGCATGAGGCACTCTATAACTCTCGAGTCCTTGAAAGACTCAATAATTCCTTCTGGTGAACGACCATACATTATTTACTCTCCCAAATGCTTTTTTGTGTTCTGGAGCAGCCCCCCCCCCCTCCCCTCCCCGCCCCCCGATTTAGAAATGCATGCATTTGCTGGATTTCGCCCAAGTGAAGACAATTTTTGGAGAAAAGTATTAACTTTGAGTTCTTTTAAGGCATCTTCAGTGACCAAAGCAAAGAAGAAACATTGGAACCTCCTCCCAACACTATTTAGCCCTGGGTTCCAAGACTTCTGCATACACTAAAGACCATCAGAATTCCTGTCCGGAATGTAAATTACCTGGATGGGTCCTCGGAATGTATCTCCCAGTATATGGAGACTATGTTGCAGGAGGCTGCCTTGACGTCACCTGAAACAAGTAGTACATATTTAACAAATGACTATCGCCAATTTTTACATATAGTATATTGCAGCAATAACAGCTATATGAACACAAATCCATTTCATCTGGAAAAAGAGAGCTCTAACCGAAACCCTTTATTATAGTATATACTCTACAAAGATCATTTACATAGGCTTCTACGTAAAAGATTTGCCTACATACAGCGTACAGGTTAGACCCTGAAGAATAAAGTACCCGGGGGTTGTGTGGTCTGGATATCATATCTACTGAATAGGCACTCATCGAAATACTCCTAAATTCCTTTCTATTTCCTATTGCAATTTTTGACTTTACTAGGCATTTTGTAACTGTCACACATACAATTGGCTCTTTACCACCAGACTCCACTAGCTTAATTTTCAATTTGTACATACACTTTCAATAAGACTAGCAGCAGGAGAACAAATGTAAGCCCAGAAAAGAAGTCTCTTACAATTCTGTCGCTATTTGTCACATAAATCTGCTGATGCTTGCACGGTTTTACTCAACTAAATATTGTTCTCTACTCTCCAAAGTAGGGACTACATTGTTGCATACAGATTTGGGAAATGTAGAAATAACTATGTTGCACAACAGCCCAAGTGCTGAGGTCAATGCAAAATGGCAAATGTTTCACTCATACTTTGTGGCCTCGGACAAATTCTAAAAAAACACTCCAATTATCTAGCCAAAGCTCCAAAACGTCATGTGTGAGAGATTGCCCTAGAAAGTACTTTGCCTAGGTGGACTCACAGGGATTAGAGCGTCATCGGGCGTTGCTTCATTTCTCCTGCCTACTGTCATTGCTGACATTTTTCGGGTTGGCTTGAGGTAAACTGCTATAAATCAAATCCAGGGTCTATAATGAAGGAGATTGGATACGGCCCGAACTTGTGCTCATTCCAAAGTAGAATTGTCTGTAAGAAGACTTAGTCCAGATTTTGTTCTCTGGTGGTATTGAATATTGTAGGCAGAAAAATCAAACAAGGAGGGTTGGGGCAGGGGTAGAGTGATTATTTGTCACAAGGAGCCTACCTTTTTTTTTAACTTCCCCCTCCCCCCCCCCCCCCCCTCAAAACCCCCACTCAAGGGAGAAATGGTGGAGAACTCACTGGACATGGGATGGACAATGCTGGAGGAATGCCAGGCTGGGAGGAGAAGCCATTTGACACCACCTCAAGGATGGATTTAAGGACTTTTGGACTGAAGCTGGCACCCAGATACTAGGAGGGATTCTCCAGGGTAAGTAGTGAAGGGCCCTCATACCATCTGAGGGACAGTAGAGAGATGAACCTGCTGGAGGAGATGGGGCCTGGAGGGTTCCCTCTGGAACTTCTGTGGACTGGTCCTGCAGATAGATGCCCTTCCACTACTGTCACACAGTGCCCTAGAAGGCAGCCAAAGCCATGGGGCCTGGGGAGTGCAGCAGGGAGGGTTTTCTGCCGCTGGGCTGTGGTGGGCCTGCTGCGGAATCCCACAGATGAGGGCAGGTGCCAGGAGCCCAGAGAGAAGACAGGTTCAGCAGTGGTAACCCAAGCTCCAGAAACGAAGACGGACAATTTAGGGAAGACAAGCCTGATGCAGATGTTCCTTCCACAACAACATGCAGCAGGCAGGTGCATGGGTAGCCACTGGCACTTGGTATTGAAAAACTGACAAATTGGCATGAGGCCAGATGTTTAAACATAAAATGTGCAAGCCCATATTTAAAAAATAGAAAAGGCTACCACAAACCCTGCCATACAAAATTCACCATTTTGGATAAGGATGTTAGCCGATTTTTCTTCTGTGGTACAGAAGGACGGGCACGGGCACCACCAACGTTTTGAGAGTGTGACTGGAGAGGGGCTGTCAGAGGTGCAGCAGTATCACAGTGGATGCCCCAAAAAGGTTGCAACAAGTCTCTCGTGGGGTTACACTGATGCTCCCGGTAGAAGTGCAAGGTGTTGCACATGATTCAAGAATGTGGGAACTCCTATTGGTTGGTCTTTTGTATGCAGTAGCAGCATGTTGAAAGTGAAGGACTCTTGCACACATTTGATTGAATTAATAATGCTTTATGAACAGTTAAATATTACATGCTTAATGAAGATTGAAAAATAGAACAATCCCCAGTGTTTTTATTGAAGTTGAATACGTTTTGTGGGATCTATTTTTGCTTTTAATAAAGGTGCTGACACCCTGACAAAACCAGCAGGCCTGCATTTTGATAATGACATTACCTTTTAATGTGTCTGGTATATGTTAGGGGTGTACTATGGTTATAAGGTTCACTAGTGGTGCAATGTTATGAGGGTGTCCCCATAAGTATCCCTATCGGTCTATTTGTAACTTAATGCATAGTATTCACTAGTGTGTGCATAATAGAGCTTGTCTCCTTTTTATTAAATTTAATATGAGTGCGGTTTGTTGTGTACCAGAGGACTGAGGCACTAGCCCACACCACCTGCACGAAGTAGACCCTGGACTGCTCTGATCTTCTTGAACGGGTCAAGGGTTACGATGAGATACTTAGTTCCCAGTAAAAGGAAAGGGGCAATCTAATACTTGTGAAGAACTCACATCCTTTAAAACTAACAACACGCTTTCCAACTCTAGGCATGCAGCAGTGAAGCAAATGGTGTCTTCTAGTACTGTGACCCAGGAAAAATGGTGAAATGCACTCTGTGAATAATATAATGAAAGAAAAACTAAATTAGGTGATGGGAGGACACTTGAGGTTGTCACCTATTCCATTCCCTTTGCTATATCACTTGGCTTATGCTATTCGTAGCAGCCAGTCAGTGGCAGGGCCGTTTCTACCATTAGGCAAGACTAGGCGGCTGCCTAGGGCGCCAAAAGGGCAAGGGCGGCAAAAGGGGGAAAACATTTTTAATTTGTGCATGCATATAATGCCCACTGGAACAGTCTGCATTCATTTCACAGAAGTAGCAGGTGGAGTTCTTTATGTATATTATCCTTCTTTTCATTTTTATAATTTCAGGATTGTAAAAAAACCTTAGGGAACCCATTTCATAACCTTTCAAAGCAGTATAAATAAGGTCACTATTCTCGTGCAGACACATGGAAAAGAGTACACATATAAGTAAACGTAAAAAAAGTAAGAAAAGCGACAAATATATTTTATTTTAAATAACATCACTACGTTTGCAAGGAACACTTTGCAGTGCTCCAAGTGACAAATGGGAAAGTAAAATAGAAAGAAAATCGTGGAGAAGTGGAGATAAAGGGGGTTGTCAGAGATAACAAAGCGGAAAGGAGCACAACATACAGCACAATAAGCTCTTTCTTAAAGTGTCAAACAGAATTTCTTCCCAGAATTAATGTTGTAGATCACTGCAACTTACTGGGAGACACAATCTGTAAGAGCAGTAAGGAATCAGGGCCTAGATTCACAAAATGTCATTCAGAGATGGGCTGATCATAAAATGTTGTACTGCACTATGCCAGAAAATCAGGAACCCACTGTGAAGGGTTCAGAGACCTAGTTTGTGTGTATGGTTGCTGCCAAATTTTGTCAGTTTTTAACAAAATGAGAAAGAAAAATTTCTTTCTAGAGTCCCCTCACTCACCGGGGTTTCCCCACGGTGACATGCTTCATCATTGGGGCCATCCCAGTTCTCTACGAAAAGGGGCGTGCTGCGACTAGCGGACTACGCAGGAGCACTATTTTTGTGAAAGGCTATGTGTGGTGTGGAGTGTTGTGGTGGTGGAGTGGGTGTGTGATTAAAAATACCGTGCTAGTGGGCCTCAACAATTTATTCTGCTCCTAGTTTGGCATGTTAAAATGGGGTAACACTGTTATCTAACCTTAAATTTGGGCTAGATCAGTGTTCTGTGGTCGACATGTTTCAAGCTCCCCAAGCTTTTCATCAGGGCCATACAGGGTCCAGCCCTGTATTTTCCACTCCTATATTTAAATAAATAGGTTTGTTTTTTTAAATTTGTTTTACTATGTGCTGTTAATGATTAAACATGCGTTTTTATACATACGATTTGTATCTTATTCGCGTATCTGTAAAAGAGAATGACACTTGATTAGTGTCAAACATCCCCCCTAAAGAGCTAGGGGATCACACATGCAGCTCACTTTGTCTCGGGCGAGAGTGTGCCTTGTGCACCATATCCGTGCGTGCAGGCTTTCAAATCCAGAGCAAATATAAAAAAACTGTGAAAAAGTGGTTTTGTGAATTCACACATATAAATAACACAGGACTTAATGTGACTATAGACATGACAACATATATACACACAGTATTGTCATGGCAAAGGGCATATTTACATGTATGAGTGCTAAGTTACACTTCATGGTCTCAGGCGAGGGCAGGATCGCCTCGTGGAAACATTGCTGTGAAATTTTGAAGTAATAATTAAATTCGTATTTCATCGGAAATTGCGCGTTTTCAATGGAGAGTTAAGACCCTCCATAAAGTCGATGTACCAGTATTATTTCGCGATGCTATTGTCTTGCAGTACTTACTTCCTATTGGCGAACCCGCTCGGTATTACTTGCTCGATCCTCACCGCACAAATAACCATAACCTTACGGGTTCAACCTTCTTTCTGAACGAGTATCCGAATAAACTAATGCGTCTTTAATGTTAATGAAAAGGTGTTCTAAATATCACCAAAAAGAAGCAAAACATTTGGATACCGATGATAAAACTTTGTTTTCAAAAATCTCCGTGAAATACGAGATCTACGAGTAATTATAAATCACACTCGCGCCCACACCACTAACATCCATTCAAGATGGCCGCCGCATACGGAATGGTCTAGCTACCAAACGCTCAGAACCCGGAAGCGCGGTGACTCTAAATACACCGGCATACCTGATTACCGTCAATATGCGGTCGGGTGAGGATCGAGCAGGTAATACCGAGCGGGTTCGCCAATAGGAAGTAAGTACTGCAAGACAATAGCATCGCGAAATAATACTGGTACATCGACTTTATGGAGGGTCTTAACTCTCCATTGAAAACGCGCAATTTCCGATGAAATACGAATTTAATTATTACTTCAAAATTTCACAGCAATGTTTCCACGAGGCGATCCTGCCCTCGCCTGAGACCATGAAGTGTAACTTAGCACTCATACATGTAAATATGCCCTTTGCCATGACAATACTGTGTGTATATATGCTGTGTGTCATGTCTATAGTCACATTAAGTCCTGTGTTATTTATATGTGTGAATTCACAAAACCACTTTTTCACAGTTGTTTTATATTTGCACTGGATTTGAAAGCCTGCACGCACCGATATGGTGCACAAGGCACACTCACGCCCTAGACAGAGTGAGCTGCATGTGTGATCCCCTTGCTCTTTAGGGGGGATGTTTGCCACTAATCAAGTGTCATTCTCTTTTACAGATACACGAATAAGATACAAATCGTATGTATAAAAACGCATGTTTAATCATTAACAGCGCATAGTAAAACAAATTTAAAAAAACAAACCTATTTATTTAAATATAGGAGTGGAAAATACAGGGCTGGAACCTGTATGGTCCTGATGAAAAGCTTGGGGAGCTTGAAACATGTCGACCACAGAACACTGATCTAGCCCAAATTTAAGGTTAGATAACAGTGTTACCCCATTTTAACATACCAAACTAGGAGCAGAATAAATTGTTGAGGCCCACTAGCACGGTATTTTTAATCACACACCCACTCCACCACCACAACACTCTACACCACACATAGCCTTTCACAAAAATAGTGCTCATGCGTAGTCCGCTAGTCGCAGCATGCCCCTTTTTGTAGAGAACCGGGATGGCCCCAATGATGAAGCATGTCACCGTGGGGAAACCCCGGTGAGTGAGGGGACTCTAGAAAGAAATTTTTCTTTCTCATTTTGGTAAAAACTGACAAAATTTGGCAGCAACCATACACACAAACTAGGTCTCTGAACCCTTCACAGTGGGTTCCTGATTTTCTGATATAGACTGGAGGCCGACCTAGTTTAGCTTAACCTCCTTCTCCCCCTTATTTCTTGTTTGCATTAGGCAGCCACGGGCTGCGGGAGTTTTGTCTTAATTCTTACACAATAGGTCATTTGAACGGTGTATACCCAGGTGACCTAGTGACTAGACACCACACGCTAAACATCACTAAGTTATCATGGCACAAAACACAGGTCTATCTTTCTCTGAAGATGAAGTAGACAGGGCTATTGCCTCTATGCTACCACACGCAGGGGCACCTAACGGAGAAAATAGTGATGCAAGCCACTGTTGGGATGAACTCACAGAGTTAAAAAGGACACAGATCAAAACTTTGATACATGGCATTATGATGGCGGAATACCTACAAGCCAATGCAGCACCAAGAGGCCTCATAGTTAGGAACGAACCATTTATATTTCAACATGACAAACAGTTCAAGCTAGATTGGTCACAAATATCATGGCACTGTACCAGGGACTGGCTAGTTCTGATTATAAAAACAGCGACCAGACTAGTAGATTCCCTAAAAGAGGAGATCCAATCCATGGAAATTCGTCTGAAATCCTTTCAGAATCCAACAGAACTTAAAAAAAGATTGGACGAGCTCAATAAAACCATGTCCGACTTTGTGATCAGTCTTAAGAACTCAAAATATATTAAATTATCCAAGGACAAAAAAACATTCTCACATGAGAAAGTGTATCCATATGTCAGGGATGACTATAGAACCAGCAGCAGAAATCCAGACTACAACACTGATAGTGACGGGTCTGAGACAGATCAGATAGCTCAGGGGGAACAAGTAATTATAATACCACCCCAACTGAAGACCCAAACGAGGAAGAGGAAACATGAGGAACTATAGAGGAAACCCAGCACCTATGTGGCCAATGTATCAAGATCCATACAATTACAGTCCTCCGCCTCCACCATTCTTCTACGGCCCACCCATGTACCATCAACCCAACTACCAGAACTGGGGAAATAACCAAGGAAATCAAGGGAATCAGGGAAAACCTTTTTTAGGGAGAGGCCGCCCAACTCAACGAGCAAAGAACAAACCCAACCAGGGAGTACAATGGGCAGAACCAGTGGCGACAACAGGACGCCACACACGGAGCAAGGGACCACCAGAGCCAACCACGAGCAACAACCCGATCTAGTGGTCAACTTGTCCTCCATAACCCTGACAGATACACAGATTAAAGTATTGAACAAGGGTTTGGGTTTCGTACCAACCACAATCACAGACAAATTCAAACTTTATTGTGAACTGAAAGAATTCCTCAGAAAAATTAAACTACAGGTATTCTTCAAAGACAAAAAACCTGAAGAACGACCAAAGAGTGACACAGGACTACAAAAAAAGTCGAATTTTGTTCCACCAGCCCACAGCTTACCAGTTGAAATATTAGCTTTTGAGAAAGCAGTCATGAAGGAAGTGCAAGAGTTGGACCCACGCACAGTTAAAGTCTTACACAACACCAGCAAGGCAGAGCTAACAGCAATACAAGAACTATCAAAAAATGACCTTATCACCATCAAGCCAGCCGACAAAGGCGGGGCAATAGTCCTACAGGACAATACTGACTACAGAAGGGAATGCCTTCGCCTTCTAGGAGACACGAGAAACTATGTCATACTCAACGAGGATCCTACAGAACGACTACGAGTTTCAATTGCCTACCTAACTGAGGAATGTCTGGCCAATGATTGGCTAAGTAAAAAAGAAATAGAGTTTCTGACAAACAAGAAACCAATCGTACCATACTTTTATACTATCCCCAAAATTCACAAGAGACTAGAAAATCCACCAGGGAGACTGATAGTCTCGGGGATAGGTTCAATTTTGGAACCCCTATCACAATTTGCTGACGCCTTCCTAAGACCTTTGGTCCAAAACACTGATACTTACCTTAGGGACACCAAGGATGTACTTTGCCTCCTCAAAGATCTAAACTTTGACCCCACATTCACTATCCTCATTAGCCTGGATGTGGAAAGTTTATATACAAGTTTGCCACACACAGAGACCTTACAAATACTGGAAGAAGTACTGTTTGAGAATGAATGGGAATACCATACCCCGCGACATGTGGTGATGGAATGTTGCCAACTAGCACTATCTGAGAATTTTTTCCGCTTCGAGACCACACTGTATAAACAACAACACGGGACCAGCATGGGCAGCAGTTTGCCACACACAGAGACCTTACAAATACTGGAAGAAGTACTGTTTGAGAATGAATGGGAATACCATACCCCACGACATGTGGTGATGGAATGTTGCCAACTAGCACTATCTGAGAATTTTTTCCGTTTCGAGACCACACTGTATAAACAACAACACGGGACCAGCATGGGCAGCACTTTTGCGCCGAGCATAGCGGGCCTGTACGTTCATCAATTGGAGAAGAACAAAATTCTGAATGAGAGAAACCCCTACAGACACCATATTTTGGAATGGAAACGTTACATCGATGACATTTTCTTAATCTGGCAAGTTACGGAAGAAGAAGCAAAAACTTTTCTGGCATGGCTTAACACGCAAGATCCCTTTCTGAATTTCACGTGCTCAATGAGTAAGACCAACTTAGTGTTCTTGGATTTGAACATATATGCTGAATCAGGAAAACTTATCACAACAACCCACTTCAAAGAGACATCACGCAACTGTCTTTTAGCATATGATAGTTTTCATCCTCGCCACCTCAGACAGAACCTCCCCTTCGGGCAATTCCTGCGATTACGAAGGAATTGTAGCCACAAAGAAGATTACTTGATCCAAGCAGAAGACCTGAGCAACAAGCTGAAAAATAGGAAATACCCTAGCAAACTGATAAAGGAAGCCAAAAAACGGGCCAGAAACAATAACAGGGATGCCCTTTTGGAACCGAAAGAAAAAACAGAATCAGATAACACCAGACATATCTGCATCACTACATTCAATCAAGTATCAGACAGAGTGGCCAAAATAATCAAAAAACATTGGCCTGTGGTCAACAGTGGAGGATTGACAATACCCACTACTATGTTCAGCCACCGCCGGGGGAAGAACTTGAAAGATTTCCTGGTGCACACTCGCCCCATACTTACAAACCCAACAATAAGAACTCAACCACTACCAAGTGGACATTTCCCCTGTAACAATTGCAGTGTCTGTCACTTAACATCTATAACAAAAACTGTAATCTTCAACAACGCCACAAAATGGGAACTAAGAGGTTTTTCCAATTGCAACACCAGTGGAGTGGTATACCTAATAACATGCACCTGCAACTTACACTATGTAGGAATGACCACAAGGAAGGTCAGTACCCGCATAGTGGAACATAGGAGCAACATCAGGTGCAAACGAGCCACTACCCGGATGACTACCCACTTCATCGAGCAGAACCACACACCCAACGACCTAACTTGGGTGGTGTTGGAAACAGTAAAAAACAAAGACAACCTGGATCGAATTCTCCATGAACGCGAGCAAAGATGGGTGTTCAGATTACACACAGACACCCTTGGGCTAAATGATGAAATCCCATGGGGCGCATTCAGAAATTAATGTGGTTCACAGAAGACAACAAGAAACCATGGAAATCCATTTTACAACTCTCTCTGACCATTCACAAAATCCATCAGGCTTTTTGAACAAATATCCAAAAACAGTCATAAGCCCATGTAGCTGTAAATAAAAGGAATACACCAGTATGAAGTACTATTACAGAACCCAATGCACAAATAACCATAACCTTATGGGTTCAA
Organism: Lissotriton vulgaris; assembly: GCF_964263255.1. Lineage (NCBI taxonomy): Eukaryota > Metazoa > Chordata > Amphibia > Caudata > Salamandridae > Lissotriton > Lissotriton vulgaris. The sequence goes on from NC_141685.1 coordinate 1,563,127,412, forward strand.
CCTTCTTTCTGAACGAGTATCCGAATAAACTAATGTGTCTTTAATTTTTTTGAAAAGGTGTTCTAAATATCACCAAAAAGAAGCAAAACATTGGGATACCGATGATAAAACTTTGTTTTCAAAAATCTCCGTGAAATACGAGATCTACGAGTAATTATAAATCACACTCGCGCCCACACCACTAACATCCATTCAAGATGGCCGCCGCATACGGAACGGTCTAGCTTCCAAACGCTCAGAACCCGGAAGCGCGGTGACTCTAAATACACCGGCATACCCGATTACCGTCAATATGCGGTCGGGTGAAGATCGAGCAGGTAATACCGAGCGGGTTCGCCAATAGGAAGTAAGTACTGCAAGACAATAGCATCGCGAATTAATACTGGTACATCGACTTTATGGAGGGTCTTAACTCTCCATTGAAAACGCGCAATTTCCGATGAAATACGAATTTAATTATTACTTCAAAATTTCACAGCAATGTTTCCACGAGGCGATCCTGCCCTCGCCTGAGACCATGAAGTGTAACTTAGCACTCATACATGTAAATATGCCCTTTGCCATGACAACACGGTGTGTATATATGTTGTGTGTCATGTCTATAGTCACATTAAGTCCTGTGTTATTTATATGTGTGAATTCACAAAACCCCTTTTTCACAGTTTTTTTATATTTGCTCTGGATTTGAAAGCCTGCACGCACCGATATGGTGCACAAGGCACACTCACGCCCTAGACAAAGTGAGCTGCATGTGTGATCCCCTTGCTCTTTAGGGGGGAGTTTGCCACTAATCAAGTTTCATTCTCTTTTACAGATACACGAATAAGATACAAATCGTATGTATAAAAACGCATGTTTAATCATTAACAGCGCATAGTAAAACAATTTTAAAAAAACAAACCTATTTATTTAAATATAGGAGTGGAAAATACAGGGCTGGACCCTGTATGGTCCTGATGAAAAGCTTGGGGAGCTTGAAACATGCCAACCACAGAACACTGATCTAGCCCAAATTTAAGGTTAGATAACAGTGTTACCCCATTTTAACATACCAAACTAGGAGCAGAATAAATTGTTGAGGCCCACTAGCACGGTATTTTTAATCACACACCCACTCCACCACCACAACACTCTACACCACACATAGCCTTTCACAAAAATAGTGCTCCTGCGTAGTCCGCTAGTCGCAGCACGCCCCTTTTCGTAGAGAACTGGGATGGCCCCAATGATGAAGCATGTCACCGTGGGGAAACCCCGGTGAGTGAGGGGACTCTAGAAAGAAATTTTTCTTTCTCATTTTGGTAAAAACTGACAAAATTTGGCAGCAACCATACACACAAACTAGGTCTCTGAACCCTTCACAGTGGGTTCCTGATTTTCTGATATAGACTGGAGGCCGACCTAGTTTAGCTTAACCTCCTTCTACCCCTTATTTCTTGTTTGTACTGCACTATGCAACTTTTTTTGCCTCATGTTCAGGCAGCAGCACCTGTATGTGAGTGCAAGCGCACCTGCTTTTACATGCTGCGCAGCGCACCATAGCATAGTGGTGTGTGGAGCAGGCCGGCAGTACCAGTGTGTGGTTCCCTAGAGTCGTCAATCTTGTAGCGCAGGGCATGATTTTTGGCCAGTCCCTGAGCGGTGCTTTATGCAGCAGCCAGTCAAGGTGAAAACGTCTCGCACGTCGCACCACCCTCTCACTCGGCGCGCGGGGGACGGATTGTTTGTGTCAGCTGCTCAATAAAATAGCCATGTCAGGTAATTTCATTTGTTTTTAAGCAGTGAAAACAGGTGGGTAATAGCACGCCACTCCTAAAAAATATATGGTGCCAAGAGGCTTATTTTTTCCATCACATCAATCTGAAATTCGTTTTTTGTTTTATCACCCCAAAATACAGGTTCCGGTCTAAGTATGGTCTGGAAATAGTGAAAAAAAGACGAATAGCCATAATTTATTCTCTAACCTGCAATAAAAATAAGTTCACATTGTGCTCTGCCTCTTGCGCTTTGGCTTTTGGGGTTTTTTGTCACGATTTATGCAGCGAGACATATCAGCAGCAGCTAGATATGAAGCGTGTGATGCTTGACCGGCGTGAATAAAATCATACATATAGCGAGACTCTCAAATCCACCTGGTTCTAGAGTCAGTTTGGCAGCTCTATATGATTTACAACTCAAATGTACCCAGGCTACTATTGTACCGCGCTGTGATGTTCTACAGCTACGTTTGCACTCTCTACGCCCACTTACAAAACATACATCGCTAATTAAATTGTGCCTCGGTTCTTAGATAATAGGTCAATATTATTCAACACAAAGGCATTCCTTTTTAACTTGGAAAGATAAAAGGCTGAGCAAATATTTCAATTTGTGACCAGCTAACACTGCAGATCTCTGCAGCAAGCGGGTAATCTACTCAGCTGTTTTGCCATGTGTTGGACAGGCCACATGAAGGGCTCGCTCCCTCCCCGCATGACAGGGCCCGGGCACCGGCTCTCCAGGTGCTACCCACAGAAGCAACTCACAAAACGTTCCCCACGGGACCCCTGCTCCCGGACATCTCTACATTACCGGGCCAGGCCACCGTCAGCACCCTTGCCCGACCCGGCCGCCATTTTAGACACTGCACCACGAGGCCACGTGGCCTCAGCCCGACCCCAACCCTGGGCCTGGCCAGGCCCCGACAGCCCGGCACCACCATCCACCCAGGAGGTGAACTGACCACTTGGCAGGTCAATGGGAGAAAGGAGTGTCGATGGCTCTCCCCCGCCAGGTGCCGATCGCCCCCAGCCTCCCCGGGCGCTGCCTCCACCCCCCTGCAGGGTGTCTGGACTCCCTCATCCCGGACCTCCCGACCTCCAAGTGCGAGGGTCCGGACATCAAAGGGCGCCAGACCTATAACTGGGGCAGCTCCAGAGCAGGAAGGCAGTTGTATCCTGGAGTCGAGAGACGCCTTGAAGAACTCATCCTTGACGGACTGCTGGCGCTGCCGCAGCCCTACCTTGTGAACTGTCGTCCTGCCGCTGGCGCTGCCGCGGCCCTCTGCAATCTACCGTCTTCATTGGGACCTGCTGGCGCTGCCGCGATCCGTTGTAACTACCATCTTCGTTGGGACCTGCTGGCGCTGCCGCGATCCGTTGTAACTACCATCTTCGTCGGGACCTGCTGGCGCTGCCGTGGACCGTTGCCACCTTCGACCACTCCGGGATCTGCTGGCGCTGCCGCAACCCGTCCTTCAAGAACGCCTAGCTCGAGGATTGAGAGCTATCCACCATCTCATCGTAACTACCAGATTGGTAATAAGACTGTCCCGCTACCCTTTTCCTATCCGAGAGACTAGAATTGAGGGGACCCCTGAGTCCAGACCTCCCTGTACCATCCTACCGTACTTCAAGTTTACTTATAAAGAACGTTGAATCTTATCCTTGTGTGGTGCCTATTCTGTGGGGGGGAAGTTACTTGTCTGTACGATCGCTGGAGACGGCTCTCCCCGGAGACCTCTCCCCTTGTCCTCGGCCGACCCTCCAGGTCCCGTCTAACATTGGTGGCCAGCGGCGCGATCCGAACCAACGCGTAATCGTACAGAAAGCAACTCACCCCACGACTAAACCACAATGCCGGCCCAAGAGAGCGGGTCTACAGAGAAATTCCAAATGGACAAGCTGGAGGAGTACAACCATCGAGAATTAAAACAATTTTGTATAGAACTGGGCATTACTACCACCGGTCTGAGCACAAAAGATAAATAAACACGCCCTAGAAGCATGGGCAGAGGCAAACACCGCTGGTCCCCGGGACCAACACAGCGAAGCCCCGGAAACTGACCCCGCTCCTCCCGAGGAAAGGAGGGCAGGTCTCTCCCGGGAAGAGATCCAAGAGCGAGAGAAAACCAGACTGCATGAATTAGAATTGGCACGGCTCAAAATGGATGGGGAACTAAAACTAGCGGAACAAAAACTGAGCCTAGAACACTTACGGCTCCGAGAAGAGCGAGAGGAAAAACAAAGACAGAGAGAGCTGGAAGAAAAAAAGACTGGCATATGAACACGAGCGCAAACTAGCCAAAATAGAACTACGTAAGCAGGGCAAGGACCTGGGGGTGCCCGAGCGACCACGCACCCCAGGGACTTCAGAAGCAAAGGTCCACATTCCCAAAGATGTCGTCCGAGAGTTCTACCGGAACGACGACATACAGCAGTGGTTCAAGGCCTATGAGATCGCCATGTCCTCTCACCGGATCGATCGAAGCGACTGGGGAGCCGGTCTATGGGGGAGGTTCGTCAACGAAGACCGTGATGCCCTGTTACAGCTCCCAGATCACCAAATGACGTCTTATGATCACATGAAGGCCGCCCTCCTCACTCGATATGGGCTGACACCCGAAATGTACCGCCAGAGGTTCCGCGACTGCACCCGAATCCCGGGTACCACTTGGGTGGAATATGTGAACTATTTCAGCCGAGCCCTCGAGGGGTGGATCAAGGGGAGCAACGTAACGACCTACAAGCAGCTTTTTAACCTGGTTGTGTGGGAGCATCTCTCCAATAACTGCTTTGTCGAGCTCAGGCAGCACCTCCTCGACAGTAAAATGACTGATCCTCTGCAGCTCGCCGTCGAGGCTGACCGATGGGAGAGCACCCGAGTGGGCCGGGGTGGCCCGAACGAACAGAACAGGAACAACCAAGGCCATCACCGCCCCCGAGGAGGAGGAGGCCAGGGTCGGGGGAAAGACACCGTCCCGGCCGCTCCCGCCACCAGCACCCCGCCCCCGGCCAACAGGGGCAACCCCCCGATGCGCCCGGGGTTCAGAGCCAATATCACATGTCACCGATGCCAGCGAGTCGGTCACTACGCCAGTGACCCGAACTGTCCACAGAACCAGACTCTGAGGCCCCGCCAGGTAGCGGCCGCCGCCCTCGGAGAAGAGCAAACCTCCGAGGACCAGGAAGAGTACGAACACGAGCAGCAAGAGTGGGAGCCGGCCGCCATGGTCCTGGCGTGCCTGGGGGGAAGAGACATGGTTCCGCGGGCTCCCCTACCCGCCAACACCAGAAAGTATAGTCAGTGGGTGAGCATCAATGGGCGCAAGGCCGAAGCCCTACGTGACACCGGGGCCAGTGTGACGGCCGTCCGCTGTCACCTGGTGACCTCCGAGCAAATAATACCGAACATTCTCTGCCCCGTCCGATCGGCCGACAATTCAGAGAGCATGTGTCAGATGGCCTGCGTCCCCTTCGAGTGGGGAGGAGTATCCGGCATGCTGAAGGTAACGGTCCGCGATGATGCCCCCGTGGACTGTCTCCTGGGGAACGATCTTGAGAGTTCCCCATGGGCAGCCGTAGAAAGAAGAGAACACCTGGGGATGTTGGGCCTGCCGGACTGGGCATGCGTAACCACCCGGTCCATGGCGGCCCGCACCATCCCCCGACCAGAAGAACCCGAATGACCAGCACCTCCTCCCCCGATCGCTCCAGTGGGGGACGCCGACACCGTCTACCTCCCAGAACAAACCCAAGAAGAACTCGTTCAGCCCCAGGATCTCCCAGACCTGGCTCAGTGGCGTCAAGAAGGGGGACCCACACAGGAGCAATTCCGTCAAGAACAGAAGACCTGTCCCTCCCTCGAGGGACTACGACAACAAGCCCTCGCCCAGAGCACGGGAGACACCGCCGGGGCCCACTGGATCTATGGGGACAATGATTTGTTGTACATTGAACAAAGAATCGCAGAGTTGGGGGCCAGTCGAGTGTTAGTGGTGCCCCTCCGTTTTAGAGACTTCCTGCTGAACTTGGCCCACGATGTCCCCCTGGCCGGCCACCTGGGTAAGGACAAAACCTACAACCGCCTGGTGACCCATTTTTACTGGCCCAAGATGAGAAATGACGTGCTCAACCACTGCCGGTCCTGCCCCACTTGTCAGGCCAGCGGGAAGAGCGGCCGCAAACTCAAGGCACCCCTGCAGCCCTTTACAGTGGTTACCACCCCGTTTGAAAAAGTGGGAATAGACATTGTGGGGCCCCTAGACCCCCGAACAGCCCAAGGACATTGTTTTATCCTGGTACTGGTGGACCATGCCACCCGATATCCCGAGGCCATCCCCCTTCGAACTGTGACCGCCCCGGTGGTCGGCCGAGCCTTAATGGGGATCTTCTCCCGAGTGGGCTTCCCCCGGGAAGTCGTCAGCGACAGAGGCACGAACTTCATTTCGAAATACATGAAATCCCTCTGGCAGCAGTGCAGGGTCACCTACCGATTCACAACCCCCCCCATCACCCACAGGGGAACGGACTGGTTGAGCGGTTCAACCGTACCCTCAAGGGAATGATTATGGGGTTAGAAGAGCCCCTCCGCCGCCACTGGGATGTGCTTCTCCCGTGCCTCCTCTTCGCTTACCGAGAAGTCCCTCAGAAGTCCCTCGGCTTCAGCCCCTTCGAGCTCTTGTACGGGCACCCTGTTCGAGGGCCCCTCAGCCTAGTCAAAGAAGGTTGGGAGATGGCCCCCCTGAAAACCCCTCCAGACGTCTACAAGTACCTCCTGACCCTCCGCAATCAGACCAGACGGTTCCGAGAAATCGCCAAAGCCAATCTTGAAGCCAGTCAGGAGGACATGAAGAAATGGTACGACCAGAACGCCTCCTCCATAGAGTTCGTACCTGGCCAGCAAGTATGGGTGATGTCTAGGCATGAGCGGATTTTGCGGATTGGCAATCCGCGAATTTGCGGATTTGCAAACTCGCAATCCGCAAAATCCGCGAATTCCCGCGAATTTGCGGATTTTTTTTTTTTTGTGTTCGCCCGTGTTTCTGCCAGTTCGCGAGGGTTTTTACAATTTCGCAATTTGCGAACTTACCTGTCGGGTCGCAAGTTTTGCGAACTTGTTGTTTCTACGTGTCCAACCTGTTTGGGACACTCTTCTTCATCACTGCCACTCTCTGTCACCACTGCCACTCTCTGACTACTCATGCCACCCTCTGGCCCACCCATGCCACCCTCTGTTTCATCACCACACCCTCTGGTTGTCCAGTGTACATTATTTTTGGCAAAGCAAAGCACACCTTCCCTGCCTCAAGTGACCTGAATTAATTTGGGGCTGATTAATGTGTCACAGAATATTTTTTTAGCTGGCACCTGCTTCCTTAGTGCGCCCTGATTAGTGATCTTTTGCACTTGCTAAGTGCTTTCATTGTTGCAAAATTAGTTACAACACCTGCCCTGCCCCAACTGACAATAATGAATTAGGGGCTGATTAATGGATTTTAACTTCCAGCCTGGCTCCTGCTTGTCTCCCTTAGCTGTAATTCAGGACCTTTGTGGCATATGTGTAACTATTCTGAGGTTCAGAGCAGGGTCACATAATAGTTGCAACTGGCAACTGAACTCTGGAGGGGCCCCTCAGGAAGCACTACAGGAAATGGCTACTAATGATGAGCCTGAACTTTTGAACCTGGTAAGTAGTTACTTTCAGTTTTGCTAAAATCGTATTTCTGCAATTTCGCACTTATTCGCGGGGCGCGAACTCACGCGAACAGTGCGAGCAGTGCGAGCAAAATCCGCTGCTCGCGGATTTGCGGATTTTTCAGGAAATTCGCAAATCTCGCGGATTGCGGATTTCCCGAAAATCCGCAAAATCCGCGAGCGGAACGGATTTTCCGCCCATGCCTAGTGATGTCCCCCACCGAACCTTGTGCCCTGCAAGATAAGTGGACGGGGCCCTTCAAGGTGGTCGAGCGCAAGAGCCCCGTCACCTATCTCATCGACATGGAATCTTCCCGGAACCCCCTCCGGGTCCTCCACGCCAACAGACTGAAGCCTCACTTTGTGCGCTCGGAGCTCAGCCTATTGATGGCTACCGACAGTGGGACAGAAGAAGACTCCGAGCCCCTCCCTGACCTACTGAGGACCCGTGAAAAGGATGGTTCGGTAGACGGGTCCGGCTGTCAGACGCCCTGACCGCAGAGCAGCGCCAAGACTGTCAAGCGCTCCTGCTGCAGTTCGCAGCTCTCTTTTCCCTCACCCCAGGGGTCACCCCCTGGTGCCTACACGACGTGGACACGGGGGACAGTCCCCCCCATCAGACATCGGGCGTACCGCGTGCCAGATCGGGTACGTGCCTGCATCCAAGAAGAAGTCTCCAAGATGCTCACCCTTGGAGTCATCCAACCTTCGGACAGCCCCTGGGCCAGCCCAGTCGTACTGGTCCCCAAAGCTGCTGCCCCCGGCACCACCCCTGAGCTCCGATTCTGCGTCGACTATCGGGGCCTGAACGCTGTCACCCGGACCGACGCTCACCCCATTCCCCGAGCAGATGAACTGGTCGACCGCATGGGGGCTGCCCGCTACCTCAGCATCTTCGACCGGACAGCGGGCTACTGGCAGATCGGCCTCACCCCCAGGGCCCAAGAACGATCCGCTTTCTCCACCCCGGATGGCCACTACCAATTCAAAGTGATGCCCTCCGGCATGAAAAATGCGCCAGCCACTTTCCAGCGACTGGTGAACCAGGTATTGGCGGGCCTCGAAGACTTCAGCGCCGCCTACCTGGACGATATCGCAGTGTACAGCCGCCACTGGTCAGACCACCTCAACCACCTCCGAGAGGTCCTGCAGGCCCTCCAACAGGCCGGCCTCACAATCAAGGCCAGCAAATGCCAGATTGGCCAGGGGTCCGTGACCTACCTCGGACACCAAGTGGGGAGCGGTCTGGTGGCCCCCCTCCAGCTCAAGATCGCTGCCATCCAATCCTGGCAACCACCCATCACCCAAACCGAGGTCCGAGCCTTCTTGGGGCTCACCGGCTACTACCGGCGGTTTGTGAAGGACTATGGCAGCATTGTGGGGCCCCTCACGGCACTTGCATCCAAGAACCAGCCGAAAAGAGTCAACTGGACTCCTGACTGTCAAGCGGCCTTCGAGAAGCTGAAGGCCGCCATGTGCACCGCCCCTGTGCTCCAGGCTCCCGACTACAGCCGAGAGTTCGTCGTCCAGACTGATGCCTCCGACCATGGCATTGGGGCCGTCCTCTCCCAACTGAACCCCGAGGGAGTCGACCAACCAGTGGCCTTCATCAGCAGACATCTACTGGACCGGGAACAGCGCTGGAGCACCATCGAGAGGGAGGCCTTTGCAGTAGTGTGGGCCCTCAAGAAGCTCCGGCCCTACCTCTTCGGTACCCACTTCCGGGTGCAAACAGATCATTGCCCCCTGCAATGGTTAATGCAGATGCGGGGGGAGAATCCCAAGCTGTTGCGATGGTCCATCTCCCTGCAGGGGATGGACTTCACTGTGGAGCACCGCCCTGGCCAGGATCACGCCAACGCGGATGGCCTGTCACGCTTTTTCCGCCTCAACGAGGAAAGTCCCCAAGAAGATGGGTGACTCTCCCCGCCTTCAGCTGGGGGGGACGCATGTTGGACAGGCCACATGAAGGGCTCGCTCCCTCCCCGCATGACAGGGCCCGGGCACCGGCTCTCCAGGTGCTACCCACAGAAGCAACTCACAAAACGTTCCCCACGGGACCCCTGCTCCCGGACATCTCTACATTACCGGGCCGGGCCACCGTCAGCACCCTTGCCCGACCCGGCCACCATTTTAGACACTGCACCACGAGGCCGCGTGGCCTCAGCCCGACCCCAACCCTGGGCCTGGCCAGGCCCAGACAGCCCGGCACCACCATCCAACCAGGAGGTGAACGGACCACTTGGCAGGTCAATGGGAGAAAGGAGTGTCGATGGCTCTCCCCCACCAGGTGCCGATCGCCCCCAGCCTTCCCGGGCCCTGGCTCCACCCCCCTGCTGGGTGTCTGGACTCCCTCATCCCGGACCTCCAGACCTCCAAGTGCGAGGGTCCGGACATCAAAGGGCGCCAGACCTATAACTGGGGCAGCTCCAGAGCAGGAAGGCAGTTGTATCCTGGAGTCGAGAGACGCCTTGAAGAACTCATCCTTGACGGACTGCTGGCGCTGCCGCAGCCCTACCTTGTGAACTGTCGTCCTGCCGCTGGCGCTGCCGCGGCCCTCTGCAATCTACCGTCTTCATTGGGACCTGCTGGCGCTGCCGCGATCCGTTGTAACTACCATCTTCGTTGGGACCTGCTGGCGCTGCCGCGATCCGTTGTAACTACCATCTTCGTCGGGACCTGCTGGCGCTGCCGCGGACCGTTGCCACCTTCGACCACTCCGGGATCTGCTGGCGCTGCCGCAACCCGTCCTTCAAGAACTCCTAGCTCGAGGATTGAGAGCTATCCACCATCTCATCGTAACTATCAGATTGGTAATAAGACTGTCCCGCTACCCCTTTCCTATCCGAGAGACTAGAATCGAGGGGACCCCTGAGTCCAGACCTCCCTGTACCATCCTACCGTACTTCAAGTTTACTTATAAAGAACGTTGAATCTTATCCTTGTGTGGTGCCTATTCTGTGGGGGGGAAGTTACTTGTCTGTACGATCGCTGGAGACGGCTCTCCCCGGAGACCTCTCCCCTTGTCCTCGGCCGACCCTCCAGGTCCCGTCTAACACCATGTGCTCTTTGATTGTTGCTGTTATTTATATGCAGAGCCACTTAAAATTAAGCCTCACGGGGAACCAAATTATGCGGAGAGTTGGCTGAATTATGCGTCAAAAAATGCAAATTATGTGTCATACTTAGGCACATTTTGTGATCTAATGCATTCATTGGTCTAGTCTGGATGACAGGGGGAGAGAGTGATGGTAGAAAAAGGGAGGGGGCGGCATTTTTCAATTCTTGCCTAGGGCGGCAAAACACCTAGAAAAGTCCCTGGTCAGTGGGTTTAGAATCCTGCACTGCCCCCACCCCCCCACCCCCCTCTTTACAGCGAAGATCAAAAAAATGTTGATTAGAATCACCGGACTTTCAGAGCTTCCATTTAGAAGTAGGCCCTAGTTAAATTTTGTTAGGCTTGTATATTCTTGCATAATTCGAAGAAGTATTTGTTACTCAGAATTCCCCAAAATATATCATCATGTCATGTGGCTGCTGTTCATGGCAATGGTTTATTTTGTACCACGTTTTGTGAAATGCGTCCTCACAGCCAAAACTGATGACAAAAGCATTTCAAGATCAAAGATAGCACTAAGAGCTGGCTTTGTATTTTGCATAATTTTGGCACAATTTTGCGTAATTACACAAAAGCAAAATTATATGAATTCCATGGACCTTCATTGATGTAATGATGATTTACAAGCCATGCCCTCTATCTGATTGGCATTGAATTCTTCTTGAATTTGATAATACAGCTAAAATGGGAACGCTTCTACTTTGGCTGCTAAGGAACTGTAGAGCACCTCTCCCACCCAACCTTATCCAGTTGGTTTGCTGCAGATCCGTAAATGTGGGTCTTAAATAAAAAACAATATTACACTCATTCAGCTCTCTAAGCATTAAGGCCTAGATGTATCATCGTTCCCATTTGCGATTTCTTAATAGCGATTTTTACCGAATCGCTATTAAGAAATCACAAAATGGGATGTATGTTTAAAATCGCTTTTTTTTTGCGATTCCTTATTATTCCTAATTTGCGAATTCGCAAGTTGCGAATTCGCAAATAAGGAATAATTTCCCATTCATTCCTATGGGCCAGGAATGATTGTGAAATAATTCTTAAATTGCGAACTCGCAATTTGCTAAATCGCAATTTGAGAATTATTGCAAGGGTGCAGGGGTGTCTCATGGACACCCTGCTGCACCCCTGAAACTTACATGTGTGTGCATATGGCCCACATACATGCCCTATGGGCATGTATGTGTGCCACATGCCACCTTCAAAATTGCTTAATTGTGAATTTTGAATGGAATTCGCAAATTAACACCAACCTGAAATTGGTGTTAATTTGCGATTTCTTAACCTGAATTCGCAAATTGAAATTGCTTCACACATGGCATTTAAGGAATCGCAAAATTGCGATTCCTTAAATGCTTAAGCAAAATAAGGAATCGCAATTTTTTGCGATTCCTTATTTTGCTAATTTCTCATACATCCCAAAAGATGCAAAATGTCCGTTTGCGATTCGTTAAGGCCGAAATTCTGCGAATTTCGGCCTTAACGAATCGCAAAAGGCTTGATACATCTAGGCCTAAGGTACTTACACCTTAGTGGACCAACACTTCATTTAGAGTTCATGGAGACTGGCTTTCGTAGACCAAGGTGATTAGATTACCTTTATTTCAACCTTTCCATCACTTTTGAATCTTTTAGATGTTTAGAGGTACAACAATGATGCTCTTACCTAGGTCATTAGCTTGACTCTTAACCACAACTCAGAATGAGTATTGCACCGCTTAAGCCACGTCACCCAACAAGGCTTAGTAATTATAAAGAACGAGGATATTCTTTCTCCAGCCTATCATCTACTCCTGTGTAGGAGTTATTTTGGATAACCAGTCTCCAATTGCCCAGCTGTCACCTTTCTGAAACTCTTCCGGAAGTACCTTACTGGATGTGCCTCAAGGCGGCTGACATACTGTGCCTTATGAACACGCCAGCCTCATCCCTTGGTAGTCATTTAGACCAGCGGGCAGTGAAGTTCTCTCGTCTCCTGTTTGGCATCTCCCCCAAAAATGTACATGTTCTGATGTATGCATCATGAAGTTGTGCGCCTTCACTGGAGATACCCAGCTTTGAATGGACTTCAGTGCTGCAGTGGCAAGGCATCTGAAGACATTAAAATCATGAAGTGTAGAAAGTAAGGTGGGTCCCCACCAGCGGCAAACACCATGTGGAAGACCTGATCACAAGATGCTGCGGTATCATCGAGAGTGAACAGTAGCGGATACATGTCCATTGGCAGAAGGAAGAGTGCACCTGCTTCACTGGCGCATGTGGGCAGTTATACTTCAGGAAGGGTCTGCATCGGTAAGCCACCTGCCCCTTACTTGCCATCTTGCGCCAGCCTAGGGCTGCTGAGCAGGAGCCCAGGTAGGGGAATAGGAGTGATAACATATGAAGCCAACTCCTGCATTTCTGAGGGATCATTTGTGCATTGTGACTCTTCATCAGGTGGCTTATGGTAAGAGTTATTCAGGCTCCATGGGTGTCCAATGTCAATGAATACGGGTTAGGGCTCACAACACATTGCAGCTGGGCTGCTTTTGGATAGTATGGTGAACGCACTCTGCCACAGCCAGGCAGGGCACTTTGTGAACTGTATATGAGGTGCACTGGTGCCAGCTGTGGGCATGATAGCTCTGTACAAATGCTGCCCTTTTCTTGTGTTTGTGGTCGAGGGTGCCGAACATGGACTCCAGGTGCATCCACAGGCACCCGCTCTCTTCTCGTGGAGGAATTGTCCACCACCATTGTTCTAAGAGCTGGCTTCCTGATTGGAGGGATGTAATGGCTCTGCTGGTTGTCTCATACCGATTTTAGGGACGAAAGGAGGACGCTCTATAAATGGTAGTCCTGGCCTTATCAAGGACCCATGGTACTGCTTTGGTTTCATCTTTCAAAACTTTGTTCGAGGACCAGGAATTGGAGACGGGCAAAGGATTTATGTTGCTTAACCCTGGTTTTAAGAAAAAAAAAAAGTCCTTCAAAAGTATATAAAAAGTAAACATAAGGGAATAATGTGCGTCATTCTTCATTGTTATCCCAATTTCAAGCCTCATTGGCTTTCCATCAATAAACATGATGTCCGGTCTACTCCACGTGCTATGGACGATGCAGATTTCTGGAGGTTGCCACTCTGGAATGTTCCTGGGGCAACAGGACTGGCAGTTTGGGAAGGAGGTATTTCTATATTTGTGTAAAAAGTGCAGAATAAGGTAATGCAAGTATTCCAATAAGAACAGATGGTGCAAGACAAAAAAACTTAAGTACTGCATTCCTAGATAGATGTAGTAAAATGTTACTAAGGAATTTACAGAAGTTAGGGTAAATCATTTGTCGGATGAACTGGTTCTGGGGCCACAGGGGATGCTGAGCAATATTTGTATCCATTGGGACATTTTACCTTTAAAGCCCAGTGACGTCACCAGTGACGCCACCAACTGTCTGACCCAAAGCCGAGCACCAAGTGCGGTCGTCCGAGACTTACTTGACGAGCTGAAGCTAGTAGAGACTCTGATCTCGACAAAACAAATCACAGTAGAGAATAAATGCATGTCTAACCAGTGCTTGATCCTTATAAAAGGGTGTGCTTTATTCCACTAACAGATCAATACTGTGGGACCTAAAGATAGAAAATTATTTTTACTTGAGTTCCTTTATTTTTATTGAGTATCAAGAAAAGCTTTAGATTCCAGCCAATGCGTTTCGTTCTCCATCGGAGAACTTCATCAGGGCTTAAAATGGAATTTCACCGATCAATGTGAGGCCTAAGGGTATCTGGATCTTCTCAATTCTAGGCAGTGTCTAGGGTCCCAGACGTGATGTCTAGATCAGTCCAGTCGTACTAGCGTACTCAGTCTTAGCTAATGGAATCTCACTTCAGAAAAGGTCGCAAAGAGGGATGTAACGGACTTGAAGACGCGAGAGTAGATCCTGGGTTAAGCCTGCATCGAATCGTAGTCCAAAAGAATACTGAAATGGTAATCCGTGCAAGCCACTTCTGATGCGATAGCAGTATGTAAATTATTCTCGCTAGTCGGCACACAGAGGTTATCTGAAGTATTAAAATGTAGAACCAAAGAGGTTTGGTCAGAATTCCAGGTGATAATACAGAGTACTATGAGGGGGTGAGTTCCCAAGGCTGTGATAAGCCCATTCGTACCGTCCGTAAATTCGGAGTGCCCTAACGCTAGTACGACTGGACTGATCAAGACATCACGTCTGGGACCCTAGACACTGCCTAGAATTGAGGAGATCCAGATACCCTGAGGCCTCGCATTGATCAGTAAAATTCCATTTTAAGCCCTGATGAAGTTCTCTGATGGAGAACGAAATGCGTTGGCTGGAATCTAAATCTTTTCTTGATACTGAATAAAAATAAAGTAACTCAAGTAAAAACAGTTTTCTATCTTTTGGACTCTATTATTCCGCGCACGCCCACCAGACCACCAAATTGTAATTGAAGGATCTGGAGCACAGTGGCACCAATAGACGGTTGATGCCAGGGCTTGTTGCGTGGGACCAGTGTGGATACTAGAACTGGCATGAGGTGCAGAAATTTATAGTCAACCGTCTTTTCTCTCTGTAACTACTGTGGGACCTATTAACTAACTTCTTTTTGTAGAACACAAGGTCGTGCTACTCCTGTACTCAAAATGCTATTCACAAATGTATTGCCAGAGACCATCTGCTTCTGCCTGCCCCATCACTACTTTGAGGAGATCTCTATACACACATATATGCGTTTTAGTCATTAATGTGGGAGGGGCTGGACAATGGGGAATACTTAACCCAAAACTGGACGATTTAGGAAAATTTATGAAGATTTAGGGCAAGATTCCGATGTCGGTCTGAAGGCCTCCAATCCAGACTCCGCTTTTCCGGATCCAATTCGTAGCCCTTGTTTCTAAACGAATCGTACACAGTTCCGAACGACCAAGTTTGATGCAAAGATCACATCAGTGTCGACAGAATCGTTTTCCGTACCCAATCCTGTCCGTACGTCTCTTTCGCAGCCAAATCGTGCCACTCAATGGAACCGGATTTCAAACAAGCGAGTACGATGCACGATTCGGACAGCCGTATCGACTAGGTCTCAGCAGATGAAACGGCTGTGTGAATCGGACTACAGCCCCCCTTCACTCGGGCCCTCCGAATAATTCACAGGGGTGCCCATGGGTCCACCCCAATCCAAGCATGCACAGTGTGGTGGGTACCATGGGGGTGCCCGCCACAAGTTGTACGCTTTTCCCCACCCACCCCTTTTTGCTATGAAAGCCTGTGCACACGTTTGGTATACAGGCTCCGATAGAGTTCAATGGGAGTCCGGCAAACCAAGTCCGTCAGCATAAGGATGCATCTTACTCGCTCGGTCAGAGTCCAGTGCTCAGAGTCGTATGGAAAGCATCCCTGGTCAGATTTGGTCTGGATGCTTTCCGAACGAGATCTGAATTGGCCCCTTAGTAAGGGGTGCCGCTCGCAGTCGCAATCGTGAGCTTGCCTTGTTCCCAGGAACAAAATTAGTGTTGAAGTGCCCCTGCTGCCGTCTCTCCCTGTGGATGTGCTAGTGACTCTTGAGGAATTAGACTACCGCCGTTGGATTCCTGAGCCCGGGACTGCGAGGCCCACAGGTCCCTGCGCTCACAACACCACGCGCACCTGTTGCCTCTTCCAGGACTCCTCCTCCTCTCTATATTAGTCCCGCGGATACCGCGACAGCGGGACGCGCACGGGACTAAGCCCGGGCAAAGGGCGGGCCGTTGTGTGGCCGTTAGGTGGCTGGGCTGGGGCCCTTCTCTTCCACCCTTCCTGTCTACTATGCTGTTGCGTTCACTTGCTGCAAGTAAGATAATCGCTTACCCATAGCATCTATTTGTTTTCCCCATTGACTTGTATACAGTCTCCCCTGACACAGGATTTTCTTTTATAAGTGGCATTTGTGATCAGATTTTTGCTCCCGCTATTAACTACAATATTTATTCCCGTGTTGCGGTGGTGACTGTTGGGGGTCTAATTCGCCACTAGTGTAGACACTCTGCGCGGGTCTCGGTTTCTGTAAAGAAAAGTTTTTCGGGCCACTATAAAGGCATTACTTAAATTAACATCTGGAGGGTTCCTTCCCATGGCTACCACCACTGATCCACCCACGTTGAGTACTGCAGGGGGAAATAATAGTAAAGGCACCCTAGATAATTACTTTAAAAAACCTATCCCTGATATAGATAGGGAAAATGCACTGGCTGAACGGAGGGCTGAGCGGCGTCGCTCCATTGAAGGTATTAAAGCCAGACCCTCTCCAGCCACAGCATCACAGACCCTCACCCCTGGTATAGGTGTGGTCCTAGAAAACGAGGATCCACTAGCCACTCAGGGTATTCCAGTACTTCTCCGAGACACAGCCCTCACACCCCACACATTAGCTGATTCGAACAGCACGGCTACAAACATCACATTAATTCCGAGCAGCTCCAGTACTGGGCTAGAAGCCTCATCTGATACCCCACGAGTTGCGAAAGTGACTGCTAGAAATAAACCCAGGAAATTGGAGGTGCCCAAAGTACATGGCCCGCCGCCAAACAAAAGACGGAGGAGGGGTGGTTCACAACAAAGAGGTAGGGTCAGCCACTCGGACTTTGGCAAGGGCAAAGGGGCTAACGTTGCTTCTGCAACCAAACCAAAGGACACTCTAACACCTGAAGAAATCCAAATGGGCCCTCAAGAAATACCATCACCTCCTATACCAACTGTTCCGACACTTGGCCCAGAATCTTTTAGGGACAGTTTGCTGGATTTACAGTCGCCTGTCCTTTCTCTTGACACCCTTGAACACCTATTTAGGACATACACGTTATCAATTCTAGAAAAATTAATGAGGGTAGAGAAACGGTTGGGGCAATTGGAAATGGTTATTTCCAACAAAGTGGGCCAACTAAAAGATCCTGTTAACCTAGTCCCAACCCCTGCTGTCGCAGTTACATCTTCTATTCCTGCATCTCACAAGGATTCAAATGTATCCAGCAAAATAGCAAGCCGTAATCCACCGGGGGTAAATTCTTCCAAACCTGCCCACCAACCTGTCACGCATGCTTCTGGCGCAATCCCGAAGGGGAGAAATAGTACTGCTGCAAGAAGCATGCGGGAGGTAAGAGGGAGGGCGTCCCCTAATAGAGCTGAACACCGTAGGGGCGCCAGGTCGAACTACCCCCAGAAGCGGTTCCTTACGTGGTGGTGCTCACGGGTGTCCCTACACTTGAGGCTGATAGGAGAGAAGGCCCTGTCCAGCTTAAAAACAAAACTATGCATTGGCTCACCCAGAATAGACCGCTCCCTGGTAACATCAACGGGGAGATTGTGCATGTACGTCGACTCCCCTGGTTGGGGAGCCGAGAAAAAGACATAAAGGGTGATCTTATAGTGGTAAACTTTAGAGATCCAGGGGCGGTCAGGCACATCCTTAACTGGATACCAGGGAACGTAGGTAAAACAATCGTCCCCTGTGATCTTACATACTTCTATCCAAGAGCCCTAGTGGCTCCCATGGTGTGTCCTTGGGCACCCCCTGCCCTATTGAATAATCCATGCACTAAATTCAATAATCAGCATTTGCCGATGATGCCCAATCCTATGGCCCCAAAGAACGCATTTGGGTGAGACACTGTTCCTTATAGGGGCTATGGTAGTAATTTCGGGAGGGTGGACCACTCGTCAGAAACAAGGGGGATGGAACACTTGCTCCCCTTTACCCCTTTGGAAGTCACCAACAGATTCAAAGTCTTTTCAGGCCTCGAAGATTGTGAATGACGGTTGGGGACCCCCATTAATATATCGTTGCCCCCGAGTACTAATAGAACAAAAGTGAACCCAAACCACTGCAAACAGATTTGGCCAATCACTAGTGAATCTACAGGGCTGGGGATCGTGGGAGGTAATGCTGGCACCACCACTCGGGGAAGCGATACATTCCATTTAGACAACCCAACTGCTCTTAGGACGCGGGGCAATGAAAACATCGAACTTAATATCTCTTGCTCCACTCAACCTGGAAACAACACAACTGCAAGGGTCTGCTGCTCCTTCAGTGGTCATTGTACATGAGAAAACTGGGGGACCGGGCTCTAAATCTCTACCCGAAACTTTGAAGGTCCTGTTTTGGAATGTGGCGGGTATTGCCAACAAACTATATACTGATGACTGGGGCTCCTTAGTAGGTAATAGTGATGTTTGTCTCTTTCAAGATACCTGGGCCAGGGAACCCCTGTCTAGAACGAGTTATGCAATCTTTGAAATCAAAGCCAACTGGAGTGGCAAAGGGAGGCCTTCAGGTAGCTTGGTGGTGTGGGTAGCCAGTCACATTGGATGTAATGCGGAGAATGTAGTCACATTCTCGCAGGACATACAGTGTGTTTTACTTAAGTGGCCCAATGCCTTTAAGATAGCAATTATCAATGTGTACTCTCGCCCAGTTGGTGCAACCATGGAGTCACCCACACTTGATGATCTTTCGTCCTTTCTGGGCCAACTCCTTAAAGACTGTAAGATAGTGATGGGTGGAGATTTTAATTGTCACTTTGAACCTCTGGAAGGGCTGAGGGAAGGTGCACTCACTGCAGAAGATGACTTCTGGGGTGTTCCACCATGTCAATCCCCCACCCGAAATCTTGGTCCCCTCTTGCGGTGCAAATTACGTCCTTGACACTTAATTTTGCGTTAAGGGCTTGTAATGGTCGCACAATTTCAGACACCCCCTCGCTATGTACCTTCAATAGGAAGAATCACGAATCGCGGCTGGACTACATTTTTGTAGACATCAGCTTGTGGTCCAAGGTCCAGGATTTCAGAGTAGTTGCAAGAACGGACAGCGATCATAATGCACTTCTACTAGATATGGTGTATTCTGTAGTCGTTGCTGGATCGCAGCCCGTTGAGCCCAGTGAGGACTTAGGGAACCTGGTTCTCAGCTCCAACAGGCGTAGGGTAAAATGGGAGAAACTGGCAAATTCACAAGAGAGTATCAGGAAAATCTATGGTCTAGCACTCCCCAGGCTAAAGGACTAGGACGATTTAATCAATCAACCTAGACCCCAAGACTTTAACAAGAGATTAGCCCAAATCCATGAAGAGTTAGTGGGAGCTCTAGGTGAGGTCCTCTACCCGGTGGTAGTACAGCGCAAGCAAAAGACCCGAACCTCCACCTGGTACAACTCTGTCTGTAAAAAGGCTAAGAAAGAACTAATAGCAGCAATAAAAGCAGGTGCAGACAGGGGCAAGGTAGCCGAGCTTAGGCGGGAATACAGGGAAACAATGGCACTGGCAAGGTCAGAATGGGATTGGAACAGATGGCAGGACCTCTCCCTAGCTTTAGAAACGAGGGACTCCAGGAGATTCTGGTCCTTGGTAAACATCGGTACAGTTGAACCAAAAGCTGCTGTGGAGCCCAACATTGCAGCTTCTGTTTGGGAAGCCCATTTTGGCAAACTTTATGAAGGTACCTTTGAATTTGCCAATGATGTGGCTGCTGATGTTTTATCCCAACCTGATGACGGATTGGAATTTAGTCTTGGGGAGGTGGTCAGTGCAAAAGAGAGACTGGCGACGGGGAAAGCACCGGGACTCGATAGACTGCCTGGTGACCTCTTTAGGTTCCACCCTGAGATCTGGGCCCCGTACCTCCTCATTCTCCTTAATTCCATCGCGGGAGGCATGGAGATCCCCTGTACTTGGCTGGGGGCAGAGATTGTACCTATCTTCAAGAAGGGCTGTCCTCTTCTCCCAGCCAACTACAGGCCGATCAGCCTCATAGATGTCCCTCAAAAACTTTTTTCCCGCCTTCTACTTGACCATCTTTTAGACTGGATGGAGGACAAAGAAATTCTGAGCCCCCTCCAGGCTGGCATCAGGAAAAACACATCCACCATGGACCAGATTTTCCGCCTCGTTCTCCTCTATTGGAAAACTGTGAGGATCGAGGGGGGGAGGCTGTATATGGTGTTCGTGGACCTGAGGTCCGCATTCGATTTGGTCCTCCGAAAGAAACTATGGGAGGTTTTAAAAGAGCTGGGGGTCCCTATCCACCTTCTACGGGCCATAATTAGGCTCCATGATAGTAATTTTGCTCAGGTCAGGTGCGGGAGGGATGGAGCATTGTCAAAAAGGTTCCCAGTCCTTAGGGGGGTAAGGCAGGGTTGCATCCTGGTGCCAACCCTGTTTTGCCTTTATGTTAATAATGTTATATCCCACCTTGGTAATGTGAGGGACAATGACGCTCCAGTTTTGGCAGGCAGGAGGGTGCCGGCCATCATGTTTGCTGACGATACCCTCCTGCTTTCCAAATCCCCGATGGGGATTCAACGGATCCTGGATGGATTTGGTCTTTTCTGTAGACAATATGGTCTAGAGATCAATACAGGGAAGACCAAGTTCATGATATTTAACCCCTCACCCAAGACTAGACCTAATCCATTATTGAGCTCCGTAAGACTGGAGAGGTTAAAAACATTTCAGTATTTGGGGGTAACCCTACATGAGAATTTATCCTGGGAACCACAAATAGCAAGATCTCGGACAAAGCGGTCTCAACTGTCTGGGGCAATTTTGAAGGTTGCGAACACTTCTACTTTTAAACCTATCACCCCGGCAGTAGAAATGTATAAAACACAAGCTAAAGCGGCTGCATCATATGGTAGCGAGCTATGGGGGCATAAAGCAGGGACTGCGCTGGCCAGTGTAGAAAACAACTTCTTGAGAAGTCTCCTGGCCCTTCCCCGTGGCACACCCCTGCTTCCCTTAAGATTAGATGTGGGTCTTCCCCCCCATGGGTGAGGATTTGGAATCAAAGCCACTAAGATTTTGGCATAGGCTCTGGTCCACCAGTGAGCTTGCATACTATAGGCAAGACCTCATCCACGTAATGAATTTGAACCAATGTGATAGAATTCCGTGGCTGGCATTTGTAAAGAAAGAACTGTACCGGCTGAGTCTTCATTGGCTATGCGAGGCCCCTGAGTTAGGCTGCCAGAAAGTCTCTCGAAAAAGACTTGTGGAGATTCATTAGGAGAGAAGTCTTGCTTTCCTTGTGCTTGCAACCGACAATGAGATTTTAACTGAACGATTCTTGGACTCCAAGAATTCTTATCACTTTGAAGGTTTTATGGATATCATTTTTCCGATATTGGCAAGAAAACTGTTCATCCAATGGAGGCTAGGTACACTGCCCATCAATTCTTTTACATGTAAATGGGCAAAGGGGGATGATAAAACCTGCCCTGGGTGTAGCAACTATGATGAGGAGGAAATTCATGTCCTGTTCTTTTGCCCAGCCTACAATAGACCAAGGAAATATTGGCTAGTGCCTCTATGTAGGAATTTGGGCGTAAGGAGCCTTGCGATTTCATACAGAATATTGAAAACAAATACTTCCCCTCATATAGTATTTGCAGTTGCTACATTTTTAATGGCCATGTGGCACATCAGGAGAAAACTATTAAAAGCCTGACTACCAAAGGACGGAACTCTCATAACTGTAATGCCAATCCGCCTCCTGATCACCAAAGGGAACGGATTCTTTTTTCCCTTTTTCCCCTTTCAAAGTAATGTTTTAATATAATGTTTTAATATATATGTGGATGTTTTATGATGTATGTTTTATATGTATCTTTTACGCCCTAAATGGCCGAAATAAAGAATTTTTGGATTGAATATGCTAATATAAAAACACTATACAGTAAGACAACTACAATTCACAAGCTACTGGTCTAAAGTGACCACAGTTCTAAAGGTGTAAAAAGGTACTGTAGTCCAACCATGGAGTAAGTAAAAAATATCAAAATGGTCTTTCACAGGTAATGTAGCAAAGTCCCATAGGAATCAACTGAGGCAGGTAAATAAAATAAGGTCATATGGAGATGAATGTTAAAATAATTATGTATTTTAAAAAAATATGTCTATATATTTTAATGTTATAAAATGATGTGCACATTTCTTTTTAATTTAATGTAATTTGTTTTTAATTATTTTTTATTTAAATGAAAAAAAAATTATACACAATTGTTTAACATTTACTACATATTAAATACATATAAAAATGTTAGTGAGGGTGGGATAATTAATTATGTGTTAAACATTATTATACATTACATTAATCTGTTTAAATTAACTAAATATTTAATACACATTTAATTTGATGAGTTAATGAGCAGTAGATGTTGCCTAATGCCCAGAGCTGCCAATTTTAGAACATAGGAACCAGGTTTGCGGCCTGGTAACGGCTCAACATAGCTTGATTCTGGGAAAATTACTTAATCACTCTCTGCCTACAAAAAAATAAAAAATAAAATGATCTGGTGTTCAAGTAAAGTTTAAGTCAAGATTGCGCTACAAAAAAAGAACTGGCAGTGAGGAAAGGAGGAAGTGAATGTGCCGTCACATTTATTTTATTAATACTAGGCTAGAAGTAAACATTTAATTTATATTAAAATATTTTGCATTTTTTTTAAGAATACATTTTTATTCTTTTCCCTACACTTTCCCTTAGGGAAATCTCCACCTAAGTTTGCAAATTTACTTATGGTAACTTTTTTTTTTAACCTTTATTCTTGCATTTTTCATATTGCAACGCAACAAAATGTAAGGTGACAGGTGCCATTATCACAATCTAATAATGTAGGCACACACTTATCCCTCCAGCTTATTGCAAAAATCTTTCTGGCTGTCAATGCATAATGTAAATTATAACAGTATGAATCCAAACAAACAAACCTAATACCATCAGTTCACGTAATAGGGTACGGTTCAGTCTCCCTTTTAGCCCAGGTCCCCCTGATCAGAGTCCATATCCCCAGTATTATATTAATTAAAATAGTTCAACATTGCACCCCAGACCTCCAAATCCTCAGCAACTTTGTTGTCCGTATGAGAGAGCTTCATATGGTGTTCCTCAGCAATACCCCAGCCCAAAACATAATTTACCCATAAACTCTCACACAGTGTCAAGCTAGATGTAAAAATGTCGCCCCGTACTTGTAGTAACTTTATATTTGCAAATACTGATTTAGGAGGCTCCACCCACGGAGTTGAGATGGTGGCAACATTTATGGCAATACCTCGGTGCAATTCTGCACTCTCAAATGGTGAATAGCAAAAAAAGTGTAGTATAGAAGTAAAATATACATGGGTAAATATTCCTGGTTATGATGTAGGGTACCAGCCAGGTGGATTTAGCTCCCCTACGGGCCACATCTGGCTAGTCAGGTGCTAATGCAAAAACAACAGTTGATGGACAGAATGCAGAACAGTGTCATACATTCACCCCAGTACAGAGATCTGGGCCTAAATCCATAGTTTTTGTTGCTCACCATGCCATTCCAGTTTAAACCCAGCCATATGCAAATCAGTCTTGACCCTGTGCCCCATGGGAACAGTCCAGCCCGAACTGCCAAGCCAGGTCCTCCCTGGACTGGAAACAAGCATCCTGGGACCGGTTTATAGCAGCAAATTGAAGGGAAGCAGTAACTCAACACCTCAAACCTTGAGGTGTTCCCGATGAGGTGGAGGGCAATAACCTTTGTAATAGCTGTACATCCAGCGTACGCTTTTGAGAATATTTACTCCTGGGTGGAGTTCAAGCCTGTTGATATTGCCTCAGGTCAGTTTTATGAATATATGGTGGTAGATCCACCAGCCTACCACAGGGCTTGCCAAGAATTGGAACTCCCTTTAATATACCAAGAACACCAAAATTGATTTGGTGGTCAATTCCCGATCTTAATTTGCCTGAGTTTATGTGTTTAATGTGTGACTGCAAAAGGACCTTGCACATGAGTGTTTGTTTACTCTCTGCTCAAGCACACCTTGTCACATTCTGAGAACTGCTTTCCCGTTATATGCACACTGTTGCATTCCATTTCCTTTGGGATAAGAAAATGTGCTTCTGATGCGGACTGGACTTTTAGGGGTTTCCCCAGCTTCAACGGTCACTGGTCTGCAGATAAGGAGACCTGCATTCATTGCTCTGTGTTTTGTTATGTGCAGAGCTGTGGCCTTTGAAGCTGAGCAACCCCATTCAAGACCTAGCAACACCACAACTTCTTGTGATTGGGGTACAAATTATTTAACGTGAACATGTAAAAAATGGTTAATCCCGTTCCCACCCTGAAAATTGCCTTCCAATTATTTTGTTAGACAGCTGTAAAAAAATATTTTCGACTGCACCCCAACCACAATTTAAGTTGTATTCCCCTCGAGCGATGCTGCCTTTCAATTCTTTAGTTAGACAGCTTTAAATAATGTTTGCGACTGCAAAAACATAGGATGTATGCAAGGCACACAGGAAAATGTTATCCTTCACTTTACCCTTATCCCACGTTGAGCAATGTTGTTTTTAATGTTTTAAGTTGGACACCTTCAAACAATATTTGCTATTGCAACTCTCCCACCATCTAAGTTTTATTTTCAACGTTACTATGCCAAAAAACAAGCTTTAAAGACACACTTTTGCAGTACTTTAAAAAAAGAAATAGCATTCATTCTTAGCGTAAGCACACATTATCAAATTTGAAGACCTGCTTGCCTGTTATACCCACACTCTGTCCATTCCGCCTCCTCTAAGATGGGCAGTGTGACAGTAAGCACATTTTCCTATTATACACCTTACGTATTACCTATATTAAGCACCCCAAAACCCCATCAAAAAAGAGCATTATTCACTATATCATATTTTTTTTTTTAGACAGCCGTGGTTTGTGTTCTTACCTCCCTTCCATTTCATATTTTAATTCAGAGCTCATACCATGCCAGACGCATTAATATATAACAAAATAATAATGGCTGTTTCATAGCAATTTAAAATACAACTTTAAACAAACTGAATAACCACAGTGCTGTACAACACAGCTACAATAAACTAAACCAATAGGTCTCACAGAGGCGAGACCTGTTGGCTTTGCCACGGATTGTTTGGACTTGTAGCTACAATGTTAACTTTAGAAGCATGGATACTCTTGGTTAATGAGGTCATACATAATATTGGGTCACTTAGTAGATGTATCAGTATGGGCTAGATACTTGTATGCACCCTCTTTGTGGCCCTGCGCTTTCCTTTACAAATCAGCATAGTTAGCTCGGCAGCAACAAAAACTACAATTCTCAACATTAAAAATATTGTTTAAGTAAAGATCAGGGCTGGAACATGGAGGAATTATAATAGTACATCATCAAAGAGTAGAGTTACGTAGAAAAATGAAGTTATTTACCATTGCAAACCAATCGATCGCCAAAAGAGAACCACATCAATAAAGCCAGTGGAAGGTATCTGAGAAAGGAATATAAATAGCATTATAAAAAACGATAGGGTGACTACAACGCCACTTAGAACATTCAAAAAATGTGCATGAGATACAACGTTCTTAAGAAGGTCAACTAACCCCATAATATTTTGTTTCTTCAGTCAATAACACTAAGCACACAAAGAATTGACTTGTGGAATCAGACAGCTAATCGTAAACAGCACACTACAAGCCCCAAGCATGCACCCATCGGGTGGCCAAAAACGAGATAAACGTTATGCGATTCCTCAAAATACGGGGCCAGTTGAATGCTCCAGTTATGAGAATAATGTGAACCACTCAGAGCTGTAATCATTATCTCGGAATTGTGGCTAATCTTAGAACTAAAAGGTGAAAGAGCAAAGGCCAACAGTGGACATGAGTCATACAATATAACTTGCATTCCTGTGCCGAAAACTCAAACACATAACGTTACATTTGTCGTCTCGCAGCAATGCCGCCTCCTCTTCGTGTAGAAAAAGATATATTTTTGCGTTGGCATCTCATGTCTGCCTCCCTCCCTTAAATACAGTTTTATTTTTTATCACAGTAAGTTAGTACCTGTACGTAGCGAGAGGACACGATGCCATGCTCCGTCAGAAAACGAGGAATGACTTGGTTTGTGTCTGCGGAGCGGGAGATGTTTCCTTTCCACTAATTACTTGTAAACCTTTCAGCAAAAGAAAGGTAAGCTGCCCTTGAGATGTGTCAAGAGATGAAAATGTACTCCTGGATAGATCTAAGTTTACGACAGTACTTCAATCTACCGCCAAACAGGCAGCTCTCTAGGCGCTATCCAAAATGGTTCCTTCCCTTCGGCTGGGGGCGCCATTCACACCACTCTGATTGCAGGTGTGTCTGCTCTGCGCTTCCTGCCCCACAGACTCTGTGATTGGTTGCGGGCTTTTGTTCTCCAAGCAAGAAGCAGAGACTGGCCTGCAAGAAGGAAACTTGCATTTATTTCGCTGATTTTTATGAAATATCAGAGTTTCTTTATTTAACGTTTCCAAATGTCTCCAAAAACCAGAACTCCATTCCTGGACCTTTGTTTATCAGCGCTTTACGCCCTGTTAATGAACTGTTATTTCAGTTCATTAGATCGATTGGAGCTACCACACCCGAAAACAGTGATTGGCACATGAAAACCCGGCGCTGGAGCGCTGTATTCCTCGCGATAGTAAGTCTTTCGGTAACCTATTTCAAAGCAGCAATTTTTATGACCAGAACATTTGTACATTTCTTTATTTTTATACAAAGTCATCATTTGATTACATCGGCGAGGCGACTGGCCTCATTAGTTCTTATTTTCCTTGACTCTTCATCTGCTTGACTGTAGACTTTGTCACGGGCTGAGTTTTATTTTGCAGTTCTCATGCTGCCCATACCTGGGGCAAATAAGCATCTAGTTACGGCTTTTTCTTGGCTGTCAGAAATGTGTAGTCCCAGATGTGGAGTGTCATAGACAGGACTACAAGTACCATAATGCATTGAATAAACCGGAATGGGACGCACTGCTCACGCATGAACTTGGGAAGCATGATGGGTCTGCAAGTACCCAGGGCAAGTTCAAGCAGGACTCGATGAGGTTGTCATGAGATAACTAGAGAGGCCTGTCCACATCACTTGCCTCAGCTCAGTATGGATGAATGACTTTAATGTTTGTTTAATTAAAACCCACATACATTATTCTGCATGGATAAAATCAACACCTCCTAAAAGTAATTTTTTTACAATGGTATAGAAAGACATACGTCAATTAGAAAACTGAAGCCAGTGCATTAATCCCTGCCACTATCAGCAGTCTGAAAGCTTTTTTCCCACAACTTGAGAGCCTGTTTTACACGTTTTATCATGTGTCTCTCCGTTTTTGATATATTTCCTTCAAAGTATAATAATAGTGCCTCTGAATTAGTTCGGATACCGTCAGCTTTGAAAAGGAGTTTCTGGTACTTTTTCTAAGATATAACAACGATGGTTATGAACATAAAATCTGTTCAATGGACTCGAATGGCAGATTACACATCCTGCACATACTGTAAATTTGCCCCTCTGCAGTCCAAGAGCCATCGAAGCTTTTAAAAGGAATATACAGAAACCTAACATGCATAAAAACATTCTTCTTCCATGCCTGCATATTTAAATTGCTATAACATTGTCTTGAAAAGATGTATTTTTCTATGGTATACTTATTATTCTTATATCTTGCTGGAGACTCCATATCATTAAGAATTGTTCTTTAATACCTTTCTTATGGCTTCCTGTTAAAATTGGTAAAAGTTGGGTTACTGTTTGGGGTGAGAGCCCTGGTTGAGCAGCAACCACAATCCTATTCAGGGTAAGGCACAAGCAAACCCCAAATTAACCTGTGGTCACCCCCAGGTAGCTTGGCACAGAACTGCAAGACTTAACTTCGAGGCAATGTGTAAAGTATTTGTGCAACACTTCAGACAGTAAATCAGCGTAAACACCATACAAAAAGATCCCACACCAGGATAGGAAAATAGAGCAAAATGTAAAAAATGAAGCAAGACCAAAACGACAAAAACCCATTTAGTAGAACCGGTGTTATGCATCTTTAAAGAATAGACTACAATATAGTGCATAAAAGCATAAAGTCCCAAACACGGCTATCTGGGTGCACTGAACCGGTCCAAAGTCAAAAGTTTACGCTGACCGTGATGGAGTGTGGGCGGGACACAGTCCAGATTAGTCCCCCCTGAAGGTTTACCTTCTCATATTTTGTGCCAAGAGTCCCATTTGCTTGCAAGAAGTGCGCAAGGAGCTCGTCGCTACCGTAGGTCAGCGTGGCGCGATTTGGGCATTGTGAATGTGTGGGCTAAAGTCTTGTGTTGGTGGTCCACACAGGTGATTGCTGAATGAAGAGATGAACTTGCGTTGGTTCATGCTGAACTTCTGCGCGAGCTGGCTTGTTTGCGAGGAGTCCAAAATTTTGAATTTAAGACTTTGGGAGCCCAGGGGAAGGAACTTGCTGAAGATGGGTCCAGGAGCTGTGGGAGCCTATTATGTCCTTGAGGGCCAGCAGACTAGCCGTTTGAGTCACTCTGGGGTCCTGGGTTCAAGATGGAGGCTGTCAATGGTGTAACAATAGCCTGTGGTGTGTGTGGGGTCCTGAGCCCCCTTTGGACCTGTGCACAGGCGGCGCCCCCTAGCCTGAGAGCTCCGACTGGGTCTGGAGTGTGGGGGGCCCCCTCCATGTACTTTGCAGGGGGCCCCCCTTTCAAGTTTTGTTATGCCTCTGGAGGCTGCAGGTCCAGTTTTTCGTCCCCAAGCAAGAGGGCAGAAAGCAGCAGGTCAGCACAGCAAGGCAGCAGCTCCTTCAGAACAGCAGTCCAGTAGATTGGCAATCCTTGTAGCCGCACAGCAGTCCTTCCTGTCAGACAATCCACACGCCCGGAATTGTACTGAAGTGGTGGTGTCTGGGGTCCTTCTTTTATACAGCGGTACCTGGTTCTGGAAGGTGGGAGTAGCTCCTGGACAGTGTTTTTGAAGTGCATGGAATTCCCCTACCTTTCCTGGCTCAAAGATGGCTGAAGTAACTGTCGGAAAGTAGGATCGTTCTGGCATAGATACCCACACTTTTTGCCTAGTGTTAGTGTGTTTTGACAGTGGTTCACTGGGATCCTGTTAACCAGCACCACAGTGCTCTCGCCTCAAAATTTCTGCTAAGTAATTTGTGCACCCCACATTTGGCATACTGGTGTACCATTATAAGCCCCTAGTATATGTACTGAAGTACCCAGGGCAATGGTACACCATGGGTCTTCCATGGGCTGCAGCATGTATTATGCCACCCATGGGAGGCCATGGAAAGTGTGTCTGCAGAGCTGTCATTGCAATGTGTGTGAAATGGTGTTTGGACCCTTCACTTTGGATATAAGGTTTCCCTTATACCCCTGTCACTGCACGTTTCACCTATAAGGTACCCCTAAGGTAGGCCCTTCAGGGCAAGGTGCATGGTATTACATATGTGGGCACAAGCAGAGGTACTCCTACAAACCCCCGGACTTCATTCTCTGGGCTTTGTAAGTGTGGGAAAGCCATTATACGGTAAGTAGTGGAGACTGGCAAGTCGAGATAGATGTCCAGCTACATAATGGCTGCCCTGAACCTGGTCAGGTTTGGCATCAAATATGTTGGAATCGTGCAACTACACCGAATCCAGTGTTATTTGCATGATACCATTTACTAGGTGGCTCCTTTGAGGGCCCCTCCATACCTACCTGTGTAGCCTTACGGGCTCTGAATGCCAGCTCCACTGCTGCCGACCCTAGACAGTGTTTTGCCCCCTCTCTGAGCTTAACTTGGGTAATCTGATTAGCTTAATTTGGGTAAGGGACGCTGAACAAAGGATTTTCTTTGAAGGAGAGGTTTGACCACCCCTCCTTTAGAATTGGGTATGGTGGGGGTGCATCAGAGTGCCACCAGCCTAAATTAAAGGGCACATTTGGTGCCCTCCTTGCATAAACCTGTTTGCATTCCTGCTAATTTTTCTGCCCTCTGTTTTGTCGTCTTCAGCTCTGTTTTGACTTTTTTGCTAGTTTTTCTGCCCTCTGTTTTGCATTTTCTGCTCATTTTCTGCTCTCTTCTCATTGTTTCCCTCCTCCCAACACCCAGCGCCCCACCATCCCACCAAGACCTACTTAATGGAGGCATCAGCTGCACTCCCAGCAGGCTGAAGGCACACCAAAGGCAAGCCTGTCTGCATCTGGATTGCGTCCAGCTCCAAGACTCCTGGCCCTCTCGCCACCCACTGCTACATCACCAAGGAGCTCTTGGTCCTGGACACCGAAACAACATCTGCTGTACTTTGCCCCTGCAATAAACCAAAGGACCTTTCACCTGCCACCATTGCTGCTTCGCTGGCAAAACAGGGCAGCCAGCCCACTCTGGATCCCTTGCCACTTCTCCCAGAAGAGCACGAACAACCCGAAATTGCTGCAAATTGCTGCAATCCATCCTGCTCAACGTCCGTTTCCTCTGCAAGCATGCCACGGAAATCTGGGACACAATCACCACCCTCTCCACTGACATTGCCTTCATCACTGAAACATGGCTCAACCCCCCCCCCCTTGAACCCAGACATCGCCACCGCAACACCTGATGGTTATAAGATGATACACGGAGACCGCACCAACAAACACGGCGGGGGCATCCCCATCATCTGTATGGAAACTATCTGATGCACCACCACCAACGATGAACCAACACCCCTCAAGGAACACATCAACTTCTAACTACAGATTGACGTCAAGACCATGATAAGAGGCACCCTCACTTGCAGACCCCCAGGACCCCGAGTGACTTTACGCGACGCCATCTCCAACCTCATTGCTCCCCTAGCCATTGACTCCTTTCACTACGTCCTACTTGGAAACCTCAATTTCTACGTTGATGACCCCAATGACGCGAACTCCACTTTCCCCTGGAGAACCTGAATAAAA
Organism: Lissotriton vulgaris; assembly: GCF_964263255.1. Taxonomy (NCBI): domain Eukaryota; kingdom Metazoa; phylum Chordata; class Amphibia; order Caudata; family Salamandridae; genus Lissotriton; species Lissotriton vulgaris. The sequence goes on from NC_141685.1 coordinate 1,563,158,751, forward strand.
TCAGACTCACCCATCTGATTACTGAACCCACTCACCAAGCCGGACACACGCTCAACTCCATTTTCACCTCCAGCAATAGAATCAAATTTAGCCCCGTCACAGAGCTCATCTAGACCAACCAAGTAATCATTACTTCACCATCTCTGATGTTCAGCACACCATCCCCAAGCATCCCAGCTTCTCCCACTGCAGCTGGGGCAAGGTGATGGAGACACAGTGAACACAGGCCCTCAGTGCCACCTAGTGTGAAACCCGGACTGCCCAGAACCTCTCCGCATGGATCACAAATGAGCTGGCAGTTGCCCGATGAAACCAGCAAAAAACAACAAAACCTCAAAACAAGCCATCTGGTACACACCAAAGCTCAGAACCACCAACTGTTACTGACTCAAGAAACAGTAGTGCCCCACAAGGTACCCCTCTGACAGAGCTGCTCACAAAGCAGCCATACACTCCGGGGCACGCACCGACCTCTGCCCCTACTATCTTTTCAACTTGGAACCGACCCTATCAGCACGGAACTCACCAGCATCATCAACACCTCCATCACCATAGCAGCCTTCCTAGACAGATTGAAACACAGCAGACCCTCATAAAGAAACCCTCTCCCGACCCAAGCGACCTCAAAAAATGATCAATCGATCTCCCTTCTCCCCTCCCAGGCCAAATTACTTGAGATGGTCATCAACAAACAGCTTGCCGAATACCTGGAACAAACCACCTACTTGAAGACTCCATTCAGGATTCTGTGCCAACCACAGGACTGAGATTGCCCTGATTGCTGCCAAAGACATCAGAACTCTCCTCGACCTCCGAGAGACTGTGCTCCTGATCCTCATCGACCTCTCTGCTGCTTTCAACACCGTTTCGCACCACACCCTCATGAACAGACTCTACAACATCGACATTCAGCAAAACGGCTTCAAGTGGATCACCGCTTACCTCACAGGATGCACACAGCCTCCCTTCACCTCTGAACCCAAGGACATCTCTTGTGGCATACCCCAAGGATCCTCCCTCAGCCCCACCTTGTTCAACACCTACATGACCCCCCTCACAGACATTGTCAGATCCCACAGCCTCAACATATTTTCCTACATAGACAACACTCAACTCATCCTCTCGCTCACAGAGGACCACTCCAACACCAGAATCAACTTCTGGGATGGCATGACCAATGTTGCCAACTGGATGAGAGACAACTGCCTTAAGTTCAACTCCAAGACAGAAGAATTGATTGTTGGTAAAAATGCAACTGTATGGGACCACACCTGGTAGCTAGCAGAACTCCAACAAACACCCACACCTGCAGACCATTCACGCAACCTAGGCATCACCCTAGACAGCAAACTGACCATGAGAGGACAGCCTCCTCCAGCTTCCACATCCTTCACACGCTCTGTAGAATCTTCAGATGGATCCCGGTCAACACCAGAAAGACCATCACTCAGGCCCTTATTACCAGCCACCTCAACTACGGCAACACTCTCTACACTGGCATCTCCACCCAGCTCTTCAAAACACTCCAGACCATCCAGAATGCTGCAGCCAGACTCATCCTGGACCTCCCCAAATGGACCCATATCACTCCCAACCTCAGAAACCTCCACTGGTTCCCCACCTCCCAGAAGAGATGCCAGTTGAAGATCCTCGTGCAAACCCACAAAGCTCTGTACGATCAAGAACCGGCCTACATAAACCAGCGACTAAACTTCCACCTACCCACAAAACACCTGCTCTCCTCCTCACTAGCCCTTGCGCACCCCCCGAATCTGTCACAGCTACAGAGAGGGCTGCTCCTTCTCCTACATCACTGTCAAGACCTGGAATGACCAACCCCTCCATCTTTGAGCTTGAGCAGCACACTCCCTGACAGACTTTAGGAAGAAACTCATGACCTGGGGAAGAAATGTGTGTGTCTGTTAATCAAAGACATTCTTGAAGCCATGACGATTTCTTTGTTGTTTCTCTAGTTCATGTACAAAATCCAGAAGTCATCCCAGCCACTGCGTTCAAGCTGCTTACCCTCTGTCCCTTTTCAAAACATAACATTCCATATAGAACACGAAGGGTGGTAGCAGCATTAGGTTGTATGACCTAATGCAATGTTAAGCAAATACCACACACCTCCCTCCTATCACAACTCATAAAAAAATACAAAGAGAAAACCCCATAAACAAAATCACCTCTACATAGACCTAAATAGTACTTATTAGAAATGACAGTATGAAGAAGTAAAAATAACCAATTATATTCTATTATACATACTTCTTGGTTCACACTTCTCATCCTCACTCTTGCCCAAGCTGATTCCCTCATCCTTTTTTCCACATTTCACTACAACAACTCTGTTCATATTCCAAATCTTTGAGTCTGCTGTTTTCACAGCACTTATAAACAATTTCGACACTTTAATGGGACTGAAGAATTTCTCCCCCTGATTAGTTCCTAGTTTCCTGACTGTCCCCCAATCACCAACCCTTCCTTTGGTGATTTCACTTTCTTTCTGTCATCAAACCACTCTTTTCTTCTCGCCAGGCCTTCCCATTCTTTTTCTCTCCAACTTCCCTTACTTTCCAAACATTTTGCATTTACCCATTCAGGAGACACCACACTGTTCGACTTTCTCCCCCTAAACAACTCAAACTGAGTTTTTCTTGTGACCAAGTGAGGAGCTAAATGATTAATCTCAACCTTCTTGAGCACTTCCTCTTTCCATTTCACACCACTCCCGTTAGCCAACTGTATGCTTTTCTTTAGAACACCATTAAAACATTCCACCATTCCATTAGCCTCGGGATGGTACAGTGCAACTTTCTTATGTTGGATTCCATACTTCTTCAGCAACATTTCAATTTCTTAGAGATCAACTGAATTCCATTGTCCATCTGTAATGAGCCATGTACTCATTTCTATGCAACGAACACTTTAAAAAAAACTGTTACATTCTTTGTCGGCATCCCTTTTGTGCAAATTACTTTCGGCCACCTTGAGTACATATCAATCAGTACTAAAACATACATAGCTCCCCCTTTGAGTATATACGTCCCAATATATCCAAGGCTACTTCTTTCCACAGGCCTTTGGGCAATTTTCTCATTGTCCTAGGTTGGTCGATTTGAGACCTTTATCACTCACCATGCACTGTACACATTTCCTCGCACATCTCTCAACCTGTACATCCATTCCTGGCCACCAATATACCATTCTCAATCGCTCATCCATTTTAGTCATCCTGGAATGCTCCTCGTGTGCCATTATAAGTAGATCTGCAAGCCTGGCCCCAGGTGGAACTAACCTTCTCTCCCTAAACAGTAAACCCCGGTTCTCAGACACATCTTCTCTCACTTCCCAAATACCTCTTACACTGCTCAGCCAAATAATTCTTCTTACCCCAACCAGATTTCAATTGTCTAAATACTTCCTGTAGCACTTAATTTTTGCTTGTGGGTGGTGCTAGTTTGCTGATAGCTTCCACCCAGCTTGCTTTGCTTTGCAAGCATGGGTTAAAATCCCATCCTCATCTCCAGCATAAAAACTTGTGTTTCTCTTAATGAATGATACTCTTGAAGCCACAAAGGTTTCTTTGTCATTTCTTTATTTCAAGTAAAACCTCCAGCAGCCATATCAGCCACCACATTCAAGCTGCTCCACATCTGTCCCTTTTCAAAACATAACATTCCATATAGAACATGAAGGCTGGTATCAGCATTAGGTTCTATGGCCTAATACAATTCCATTTAAGCAAATACCACACATGGTTCTTAGACAGAGACTTTGCATCCACAGCACCCAGATACCCCTAAGGGTAACAGTGCTGTACTATATAAATGCTAGTGATTGATTGTGATATTTCTTTAGACCCACCATGACACTGGACTCTGCTTATGACATAACTTGACCTGTTTCTTAACAGATGTAGAAAAGAAATTCATAGATACAGTAGAAGGCCGAAGAAGAGACATCTTGGCTAAAGCAACAAATCATTAAAACATACCAAAATGGGCTAAAGATGCAAGTGAACATAGATTAGTGAGAAACATAGCAGCATTAGATTTAGATTGGCAATACTAAAGGAAATTATGCATACTCATTAGAAAATACACAACTGAAAATAAATTTGTAGGGACTAGTGAATGTGACCATACCTTTTGAAGTTCGAGGAAACAGAGAATTCTACCTAGATGGAGCCAATCCTGTTTTTCCTGGAGATTATTACATTTGTGGGAAAAATGCATTTTACAAGTTACCCAAAAGATGGTATGTAACATGTTACATGAGAATCATTTTACCAAAGATTCATCATGTGGGACAAATTGATGATTCAAAATGTGAGAACAAAGAGAGGTGCTAATAAATTGTAGTAGACATTTTTGGTGTTTTGATATCATCTGTAGGAGTGATACTCATCTCACACAAGATTAGACAGCATCCTACTGTAGACGATAAGTTATCTACTAGTGCAGCTGGAGGATTTTTAGTTATAGATTAAAAAAATGGTTGCCGTCAGACCAATGGTTTTGCAGAATCGACCTGAAAAAGACGTCCTTCTTGCAAAAGAGGGTGGAGTCTGACATGTTAAAAGTTCAATAATGTTGCAGTTACATTCCAGATGAAAGTAAGGACTTGAAAAAATACATCAGCAACTAACAGCCTAAAAGGAAGATTTGAAAGGGTTAACAGCAACAGGTCTTTGGGAAGCAGTAGGGAATACATATTCTGCTATAGGCATATAGTTGGAATCTTAGGCAGTATAATTGTTGGAGGCATTTTAAAATGCTTAGTGATAATTGTTCTTTGTGCATTATTTTTTATTGTAATCTACAAGGGGTACAAACGTGCACAAGTGAACAAGCATTTGCAATGCAATAGGTCTCGCATTAATTAATTTTGAGCTATTGGCATTGCTAAATATTGCAACACCAATTGCAACAAAAGTCTGTAAATTGTAGGCCAAACAAATGTGTATTTATTTTTGTAGCAATGGTGGCATGCTGCGCTTTAGATGAAGATGTTTAAAAGAAAAGTGCGCCATACTGCGATTGCTACAATAGTTAATTGTGAATGCGTTAACAATTGATGTGTGCACTGATGGCTGGTGGTATGTGTGCCTGGTGGAAGCGTGCACGAACGGCTGGTGGTGTGTGTGTGCCTGGTGAAAGCGTGCACGGACGGCTGGTGGTGTGTGTGTGCCTGGTGAAAGCGTGCACGGACGGCTGGTGGTGTGTGTGTGCCTGGTGAAAGCGAGCACGGATGGCTGGTGGTGTGTGTGTGCCTGGTGAAAGCGTGCACTGACGTCTGGTGGTGTGTGCCTGGTGGAAGCATGCACTGACGGCTGGTGGTGTTTGTGCCCGGTGAAACTGTGCACTGACGGCTGGTGGTGTTTGTGCCCGGTGAAAGCGTGCACTGACGGCTGATGGTGTCTGTGCCTGTTGAAAGTGTACACTGACAGCCAGTGGTGTGTATGCCTGGTGAAAGCGTGCACTGACGGCTGGTGGTGTGTGTGTGTGTGCCTGTTGAAAGTGTGCACTGACGGCTGGTGGTGTGTGTGCCTGGTGGCATAGCATGCACTGACGGCTGGTGGTGTGTGTGTCTGAAAGCATTCACTGAAGGCTGCTGGTGTGTGTGCCTGGTGGAAGCGCGCACGGACAGCTGGAGGTGTGTGTGCCTGGTGAAAGCATGCACTGAGGGCTGGTGGTGTGTGCCTGGTGAAAGCGTGCACTGATGGCTGGTGGTGTGTGTGTGCCTGGTGAAAGCGTGCATTGATGGCTGGTGGTGTGTGTGTGCCTGGTGAAACCGTGCACTGATGGCTGGTGGTGTGTGCCTGGTGGAAGCATGCACTGACGGCTGGTGGTGTTTGTGCCTGGTGAAAGCATGCCCTAATGGCTGGTGGTGTTTGTGGCCAGTGAAAGCGTGCACTGACGGCTGGTGGTGTTTGTGCCCAGTGAAAGCGTGCACGGACGACTGATGGTGTCTGTGCCTGGTGAAAGTGTGCACTGACGGCCGGTGGTGTGTATGCTTGGTGAAAGCGTGCACTGACGGTTGGTGGTGTGTATGCCTGGTGGCAAAGCGTGCACTGACGGCTGGTGGTGTGTGTGCCTGGAAGCTTGCACTGAAGGCTGGTGGTGTGTGTGCCTGTTGGATGTGTGCATTGACCGCTGGTGTGTGTGTCTGGTGAAAGTGTGCACAGACGTCTGGTGGTGTGTGCCTGGTGGAAGCGTGCACTGACGGCTGGTGATGTTTGTGCCCGGTGAAAGCGTGCACTGACGGCTGGTGGTGTTTGTGCCCGGTGAAAGCGTGCACTGACGACTGATGGTGTCTGTGACTGGTGAAAGTGTGCACTGACGGCCGGTGGGGTGTATGCCTGGTGAAAGCGTGCACTGACGGCTGGTGCTGTGTGGGTGCCTGTTTAAACAAGTTGGTTTGGCCGATTCGAAGTACAATATCTTAATTATAAAACAAAAAGTAAACAATGGCAAACCCTTATCTTCCGTAACGTTTTGGGTTTGAATTGAGTCTGAAATCAACTCTGAACTCTGTAGGTCTGAAACTGCTGGCTCATCATGGGCATCGGATTCCTTAAATGGCCTGCTTCCTGTTTGTGCTGTGGTGATGTGAGGTTTGGCCGTCAGGATGCAAGGAAGGCAGTGTGGTGATAGGTCTTATTTTTTTGTATTTATTTTAAAAGATTTGTATAGCACGAACATGACACAAGTGGGTATCAGAGTGTCCATCGCAGTTTTATTTTACAGTCCACCGTGAAGATGTAAATATGTGTAAACTTGTTTCAAATGAACAATCGCTCCAAGTCCACTAAATTGCAAAGGGTGTGGGGACAGTGATGTAGCCAAGTTAAATAATTTGTGATATCACAAGACAAGCTTAGATTGTGCATTGATGTCACAATCTATATTTGGGCCTGGGGCCCGACAGCACGTAAAACAAAGGCGAGGAGTAGGCAATGGTAGTGTATACAACAATTAGGGGTCGGAAATATTAAAATATAAACAAGCAGCGAGGGGGCAATAACATCAAATTAAACGTGTGGTAGGGTGGGCAAAGATAACATGTAAGTAAGTGTGGAACTGGCAATGATGCCGCAAAAAACAATTAGGAATCGGGCAATAATGGCGCATGTCTCCCAAAATGCAGAATAATTAAACAGCCAAGTTTAATATAGTGCTGTTTAGTCTCAATGGAAAGCTGCGGTCTAGGAGGTGTTGATATGCTCCCATACGGCAAAGTGATGTACTAGAGGAAATGGTCTTAAACAAGGTTTTTGGAAGAGACTCCACGATGTATTCGTCCTCCATTAGATCAAGCAACTCTATGTTCAGGCTTAACCTCCTTGAATGCCTGCTGAATAATAATCCCTATGAGAACATCAAAGATGAGCCCCAGTTAGCACCTTCGGCACATCATATAAAGTAACTGAAGAGATCATGCAACACCACTCCACACCAGCCAAACAATAAATAACATAGCTTACCAAACCCACCACAACATGCCATATCATATACCATAGCATTGAATGTAACAGCTTACACCATACTATCGTGGGTAGCTCTCAATAGTGCAGCAGGTGCAGTGACATAGTGGTCCAGGGCTAGAGGGCCCCACCCCACTCCAGTAAGTGGCTGTTTTTCACTACCACAGCAGGGAATGGAGTCCCATTTTCCTGCTTGATTTAGGTTGCCTTTGCTACGCAGCTGCATATTATACCTTGAAGTCCAACTTTACCATATATCGCCGTACCATGACATATGACGAAGGCAGCGATATATAAATTAACATGCTAGCAACCACGTCTGTTATTTTGTGTTATTTAATACTTTTACAATTAAATACCATCACAATCCATCAATTTAGGTCAGAATACACTATTACCCAAAAAGTCACATGTACAAACTTGAAAGCATTGTTAATAAACCACGCCAACCATAGTTGCAGTACATCTATGCGCACATTAATTTATAACAGAGTTTACAATCCACCTCGATGCCCGGTGTGTAATCACATCAGACCCACGTTGGCTGCATGTGTAGTTTACGCTGGAGAATTTATTAGCACTTTGTGAATGTTTGTAATCTGTATTCCATTTCCCTCCCCTGCTGTTATGTAGGGCTCTCGCCAGGTAGAGGCACGTGGCGCCACCCTGCAAAGCCATGGCAGCAGCTGTGGCGAGAACTTGAAGAAACGTTCTCCGGTCTTTTTTGACGCCCAAAAAGTAAAGCAGGGCGTGCAGGTTCACGGGAGAGGGCGGTAATTTAAATGATAAAAAACCTTACCTTCCCCCAGGTCACGCGACGCCTCCTCAACTCCTGATGCTCCTTAGTTTTCCACAGGCAGCCTTCCTCCCCCTAGCCAATCACAACGCTGCAATGGCAGCATTGTGATTGGTGCTGATGACGCACAGTCGGGCGCCTGTAGGGAGACCATTTTCTCTATGTAGGCTGCATGCATGCAGCCTACATAGAGAAAATGGGAGAGTGCGCATGACTGGTTTGGTTTGTCCCAGGGGGCCGCCAAACAGTCAGGGCACACAACAGTGGGCAAGCCACTCCCCCCTGCCCTCGATCAGGCCCGCCCACCTCCAACCAGGAGCTTCTGCTTTCTCGCAGTGCGAGAAGCAAAAACATAAAAATGTAGTTTTACCATTTTATGTTTCTGCTTCTCGCACTGCGAGAAAGCAGTGGGGTGACGCCCCCACGCTCCATGGAAGAGCCGCTGCTGTTTAAAGCCCCTGTTCCAGCAGCTGGCCAACAAAAGTGCCAATAATGTGCTCACATTGCTCCCCTGGAGGGCACGTTTTTACCATCAATACCATGAACATATAACACAGATCATGGCAGTTCTTAGGCTTAATTTGACCATTTAGTACACTAAAGCCTCCAGAGCGGCAATCCTCTATCTGCCATATATTTTGGTAATTTTTGTAGCCAGTTAAAAAAAAAAACAAGTATTGCCTGAAAGGTAAAAGTCAGCTGGAGATGATCTTTTGACCAGGGTCGCTTACCCGAAGGGCATCCTCCGAGATCAAAACGGAGCACAAGATGGATAAGGAGCTCACCAGAATGGCGGCCGAACCTGTGCAGTGCAGCTGGATGTACCAGGTCACTGACAGTCCCCTGCAAAAAGATCTCAACACCCAAGAAGGTGGGTTGTTAACATCTTTCATAGTGAGCAGTCACGGTTCAAAAATCCTGCTCGCTTTGCAGGGCGGTGGATGGCATTCCTGAACGGACTGTAATGTCCCATTTTTAGCAACGCTCAGTCCCGGCAGCCACTGGCGGCTGAACCTCATTCCAACAGTGCAGTGCAGCAGTGTATGAATTTCATTCCTCGCCCTCCCCTGTTGACATTTCTGCTTTCTATCGAACCGCTGGTTAGCGAGACTATGCGATTAGTTAATAAACATTAACAAACATATAAAACGCAGGAAAAACAGCGACGATATGTCAACAGGCTATACTTTCACGCACTCAGTCAAGGAATCTGAAACACAGACTTATACAAGCCTTAACGACAGGAAAAATGCCTCTATTGATCAGCAGGTCTTTAATTCAAAGGACGTTTGTTTGCAGCACTTTTCCTACAGTGGAAAGCATCCCAAACGTAGTTTTTTTGTACGGAAAACCATACATTTTACTTAGTAAAGTGCAGGAGTTGGTTAGCCACTAGGAAATGCGAGTAAATTTAGGTGACAAGAAAAGAGCTCAAGCTGTCAATGATGTCACTGAGAACCCGGAGGTGCATAACATCACCATAAGACTTAACCACGTACAATTCTATGTTGTTTATGGTTTCTGCGCCCCCTTCCCTTTCCTGAATAAATACTGTAAACACAAGCAAACTCTGGCCACAAAGTAGGGCTAACATGCAGCACAGAAATCAGGAAGCTCAAACGACGAAATGTCCACTCAGATCCACACAACTCTCACTCAGAGGTTGACAACTCACTTTGTCAGCTAAAACTAGGACAAACGAAGTGCAAGAAGTCATTTTATTACACGCAAGGAAACTGATCAATCGTAACCGAATGAACCTGGTGCAAGCCTAATTCACTTCAGTGCAGCTCTACTAGGGGGGGAGAGGGGCAGGTGGGGGAGGGGTGGCACTCAAGTAACGACTTCTTAAAATAACACCAAACACAAGCACAAGTACTACTCTGCCGTCTTTCATGCACAGCTGAACACACGCAACTCGACTCTGGCCTTCCCGGCTCATGCCAATGCTATTTCTTTCATGGGTCGCAATGTCACATCCATCAACTGTGTCCAAGGATGTGATGACTTTGAAGGACGTCCCTACTCCCACTAGGAATCGGGTGACAACTGCCACGCTCCCATGAATGGGCCTGGACATTACGGGGTGCCCCAATTATCCAGGCTGTCTGCATCTTGCAATTAAATACTGTAATCTTACCTTGTATGTGGACGGGTACCTCAATCAAATATTTCCCTCTTGAAGCCGCTTTTGCGCCAATTATAGTTAGACGCTACTAATAAAAACAAAGCTAAGAGGCCTTATCTCAAATGCATATACATTACCTTCAGCACTAACTCCAGGATCAGGTGGAACACTTTTCCAAACAAGCATTGGCCGCGCAGCAGTAAAGCTGCACGGCCGTGAAAGGATCATCTGCACATTAAAAAAAAGCCGTGAGCGTGCACTCTCCCGAACTTCCGGTCTCGGGATGTGCACGCTCACGGCAGTCGTGGGGCGGGACTTCCGACTTTGCGAGAAGCCCGCGCCCTCAGAGTGGATGGCAGCAGAAGTCAGGAGAGGCGGCTGAGGCGGTAAGTGGGGCTTGGCACCTGTGTGTGAGGTGTGTATGGTGTGTGCGTATGGTGTGTGTGTGTGTGTGTGTGTGTGCGCGCGCTTCCGTGAGTGTGGCTGTGTGCGTGATTGTGAGAGGCTGCCGCTGTGAATGTGGAATGTGGAGCAAAAGATGTGCACGGCTGGGGGGGGGGGGGCGGGGCATGATGCGCGTCCACGATGTGCAATCGGCGCTCGTGCACCAATCTACGTCCCTTGAGGAGCAACTCGGTCACAATAGGTCGAGAGAGCTCGACCTAAAAAGGGAGTGAAGAGAAACAGAACAGACATTGAACTCGAGGATAGACAAAGCAAATACTAGGATGACATGACATTTCGGGATGATTCCAGAAGAAAGATGATGAAAACAACCAGATTGTAATTTGTCCATGTGATAAGACATTGATGTGATGGCTTGATTTGCCATCAGAGGGGGGATTGGTGCAGCGCAACTTTGCCCACCCTGTACATGTTGCACATACCATACAAATACTTAGCAGATATATGATATGAATGTGCACTTGGCATATGTTTCTTGAGTGGTTTCATTGATTAATGTAAGTGTTGCACTTGCCATTATTATTAGAGACTGCGTTTTAGAGAATTTACTCATATTGAGTGTTTTAGCATAACTGTTTGATAGATTCTTTGAAGTCTTGATGAAATAACCCACCCATACTTGGTAGATATGTACTTACTGTAAAGATGAGATTAGACTTTCATAAGGTGTGCCTTAATTCATTGGATAACATTAAAACATTTTTTTTATATATATATTTTTTTAAGAACAAGATTGGACAATCCAGTCAACATAAATTCATGAGCAAACGCAGTGTTCTATTGATACTTTGTGGGTGGCAAACACGGAGGCACATGAACAAGCATTACATTACAATCTCAACTCTGACAGCAGGTCTATTAAGTCCTCGTTCCTCCCGGCTGGCGGGGATCACACAATCTCCCCCTGTATTCATCAATTTTTCCCAGATCTGTGTCCACTTAGTGGGGTACCCTCTTACCCTCTTGATATATATGTCTCCTCTGTCACCATACACCAATACACCAGTCTATATCCTTCCGCCAATCATCTAGAGTTGGTGAGTCTTGCACCTTCTATTTCCTAGCTATATTTCTTCTTTCAATCATCAGCCCCAGAGTCACCCATATTCATTCTTTAGAAGACAAATCTGTCGGGCCCCAGGTGTTCAGGAGACTTAATTTGATCTTACGGTCAATTCTTTGCCCCATAACTCTCTCCATGCACCCCGCTACCGCTGACCAGTATCTTTGAATAGCAATACACTCCCATAGACTATGAGAATGGCCACCTCCCTGGGAGCAGCCAGTGCCTCAACCCACTCCTCATCTTCAAGCTTGCAACGTCATCCCATTTTGTTCAAAGCTGGATTAGAGGGTCCATCGTGTTATTGACTAGTTTTTTATATATTAGCGATATGGCTTTCTCCTGGAGGTCTCCGTCTAAGCCCTATCTCGGGGAAAAATTTGGCGGTGTGTCTCCCTTTTTTATCACAGCTAGTATAGCGTTTCCGATCTGCAATTACCTATAGTACTTAGTGTTAGCCAGCTCATAGTCCATCTGCAGTTGGCCAATGGGAATCACTCCACCATTCATCCATAGGGCTTCCACCCATGAAATACCAATCAAGTCTCAACGGTCAAATCCCCGGGTGTGTCTCAACTTGCCTAAGTGATCTGTGTGCCAGAGTGGTGTTGCCTGCTTGATCCTGCCCTGCCAGCCTAATCTCTTCGTACCGGCCTTTCATACTTGGACTGCGTGTCCCGTGGGCCCAGTCAGCTTCATCTTTGCAGGGTTCAAATATAATGCACCTATGAGGCTACCCGCAGGCAGGAGCCATCTATCCATTTGGAAAACTGGGTCTTCCGGTTGCCGATATGTACATTGATTTATTGCTGCGAGTTGTCGCCCAATAATATTTTTTGATGTCTGTGAGGCCAACTCCCCCATCATACCACCCTAGTGTTAACTACTGAGTGGCGATTCTTGGTGGTTTACCGTCCCCCAGAAGTTCTCTGAGGACACTATTAATGTATTTTAGATATTCAGACCCCACTGGGTGCGGCGTATTTTGCAAGACATACATGAAAAGCGGGAGGGACATAATTTTAAATAGGGCTGCGTGTCCTAAGAGGGACAGAGGGAGTGATCTTCAGTGGAGGATATCTCTCTTAAGACGCCATAGTGGGGGCTGAAGGTTGTGCTTGTTAAAACGTGACAGGTCTTTGGATACCCAGATCCCCAAGTATTTGAACTCTTCCTTCGCTTCTGTGATAGTGAAACCCCTGGTTAGTGAAGGTAACACTCCACTTAGGACATAGAATACGGCCTTAGACCAGGTAATTTTATATCCAGTGAATCTGCCGAAAACAATGAAGATATGCAATATCCTATTCAGAGAGGCCGCTGGTGATGCGAAGTATAATAAGATATCTGCGTATGATGAAATAGAGTCTTTTCAACCTTCAGCCCACCTGAATCCCCTGACAACTGGGTCTCTACAAATCCACATTGCCAGCAGTTCGAGTGTCAAGGCAAAAACCAGAGGTGAGAGGGGGAAGCCCAGCCTGGTGCCCCTACTAAGTCTGAAGGTATCGGATTTCCTATTGTTAACCTCCACTTGGGTCAGCGGATCTTTATATAGAGTCAAATCCACCCAATTTATTCCTGGCCTGGCCGAACCCCAGTTTCTGCAACACAGTGAACATGTAAGGCCATTCGATGGTATCAAAAGCCATGGCCGCTTTGAGAGACACCACCACTGCATCTTCCCCGATCGTCAAAGCTCGGTTTAGTTCTCCATGAAGTCTACGCAAATTGAAGGAGGTGTTTGTAGTTGACATAAAGCCCGATTGGTCCGGGTGGACTAGCTTGTGATTACACACAATAAATGAGTAGCCAAAACCTTTGCCAATATCTTGGCTTCCGCATTGAGCAACAATATTGGCCTATAGGAGGAGCACATGTTTCTCGGTTTCCCTTCCTTATGAATGACCACAATCGTTGCAAGCCTCTGGTCAGCCGGAAGTACTCTCACTTCCTTACTCTCTTGGAACATTTTAGTTAGGTAGGGTGCAGTTTTACTCAAGCTAAGTTTATATAGTTCAATAAGCAAGCCAATGGGACCCAATGCTTCCCCCCCCCCCAGATCCTGTATGACCTTTTCTATCTCTGCACTAGTCAGCCTTTGGTCCAAGTCCAAGCGCTCCTCCTCAGTGAGTAGCGGCAGCGAGATATCTCTCAAGAAGGAGACGCCTCCCTCTCCATATATGGCGTCTGCAACGCATAAATGGTCTGATATTATTTACCAAATGCGTCTGCTATATCCTGCGTTTTGGTGAGCCGTATACCCTACTCGACTTCTATTTCTACCACTACTCTATTTGCTTGGTCCCTGCGGTCTAGCCAGGCCAGCAGCTTCCAGGCCTTTTCCCCAACGTCATATATTCTGCTAAGCGTTGCCCTATATTGTGCCCTGGCTGATTCAGTAGCCAAGTCAGTATATTCTTTTGTTTTCAATTGCCGAGCCTGCCTTGTGTCTTCTGTGCTATCATCTAGAAGATTACTCTCTAGCTGTAAAATGTCTTCTTCTAGGCAAACTAGGCTACACCCCGGATGACCAATGTGTAAGCCTCCCATAGTGTCAGAGCTGAGTCCACTGAGCCCTCGTTCTCCTGGAAGTAAACCTCCATAACTCGAGGATTTTGTCCCTTCTTTGGGGGATTGTAAAGTACCATGGGTTGATAGGAGCCGTTCTGCCAGCTGTGGGCTCTCCTACCTCTAGTCAGCACCAGATGGGCGAATGGTCTATAGGCCTCTGGCTAGGTTGTTCACCTCTTTGATACTACTCAGTCGGCTTGCCAACGTTACCACATAATCTATCCTGGACATACTATGATGGGCCCCTGAGTAGAAAGTATACTGCTGTTCTTCCGGATGAACCCTCCTCCATGTATCTACTAAATCCATTTCTCCCAAAAAACTGTGTATGTGCGTTCGGGAGGGAAGGAGGCAAAACTCTCTGGGGCCATCGATCATAGGAATCAGAGACAATGGAATGGAAATCCCCCCACCCCCAATCACCAGTCTTCTCTCCAGGAAGTCAAGAAGGAGGCTTCCAAGGTCTCTGAAAGCTGAGGCTTGGAGACCCGGGGGTATGTAGACTAGGACTAGATTTAACTTGCAACCCTCCAATGTCCCTGAGATCGCCAAAAAATCTACAGAGGTTATCTGCCAATGTACGATCAATCGTAATTTGATAAGTTTTGCGCACCATTATTCTGACCCCCCTGGATCCTGAACCAAACGCTGAATGTACCACAGTTTAAATACCCGCCTAAACATTGCATTACATGCATTTCCTAATAAGTGCATTTCTTGTAATAAGATCACATCTAGGGAATGCCGTTTTATGAACTGAAGCACAATTCCCCTCTTTATCTTGTCCTCCAGTCCATTAACATTCCAGGATATCAATCTGAATCCTTGCTTAGCTGTTGAGTCCATACTTGTCTAGTTTGGTAAACTTCCATTGCAGGGGGAGCCCCTTATAGTACCCAGCATTTTTTGCAGCATTCAACGCCCATGCTACCCCACTATATGTCTGTGTCGCCTTGTTGAACATAATCATTTTGTTATCACTAGTGCACCACTTGTTGTCCATCTTGTCCGAACTGTGTTTTGTGAACTGAACTAAACTTCCCTTCCCCGCCTTCCTGATACTGGTAAGACTTGGTGTTCGATTAATATCATAGTCATATACTGTGTTGGAAATACTGGGTGACAAGAGCCCCACCCACCTTAACATAAACAATTTTACCCCTGTCCCTGCCTGGCGGTATCGGAACTTCCTGCCACCCCAAACTTGCAGAGTGCCTATCGCCCACCCCTCTAACTCAAGGTGCGTGTGCCCAACCTGACACCCGTTCAAACACTACAATCAAGTACCATGCTCTCGTCAATTACTTATTGAATAACATTGTTCAACCCGCATCGACTATATGAAATAGTAGTTCCTGCTTTACCCCTTCTAGAGTTTTGTTGGAGAGACCAACTGTGACCAGGCCCTGTAGAGAAGTGACTATAGGACCTTTGCAATTACAATGAGCTATACAGACCAGTTCTCACTTGGCGCTGTCATCCTCTGCTTGTTCTTTCGGCATGGATCTCAGCCCCTGCTCCCTCGAGGTTGCTCTTGACTATTACGCTGGCTTTGATGACTCTTCTTGCTGGCCAGACACCAACCGTTCAGCCAGACCCATGCCTCTTCAGGGGTGACGAAGAACCAGACCTTTCCCTCTAATTCCACTCTTAATTTAGCTGGAAAGATCATCGCACACTTTACATTCTTGACTCCCAGTGCTTTCTTTACTTCTAGGAAGCTGCGCTGCTGGCGTTGCACCTTGAGCGTGAAGTCCGGGAAGAATGTCACTCTACTATTTCGAAATTCAAGTGGTGTTGTTAGCGCCGTTTGTAGAATGATATCCCTATAGTTGAAGATTCATGAAACTATGGGTCTCCAGGTTTCGGTTTGCCCCCTGGCACTCTATAAGCTCTCTCGACAGTAAAAAACTTCCGACAGTCTAGTAGGTTTCAGGTAGTTTGTGACTAGCTCCTCTACGAACAGGTCCGTTGCTTGGTCCTCCGCACATTCCAGGACCACAAGTATGAGTACTTTGTTACACCTTGAGCACCCTTCATACTCATCCAGATGAGCCTCCAGTCGCTCACCTAGAGTCTGCAGGTCATCCACCCTCTGCTGAAGGGTGGTAGTTTCCTTGATAAGGGAGCCCGCAGTTGATTCAACTTCTTTGAGTCTAGTGTTCATTGATTGCATGTCCGCTGAAATTAAGGATACTTCAGAGGACACAGAGTAAATCCTGGACTCCAGTGACATTCTCACAGTCGTGATAGCCGTTAGGCTATCCTGCAGGGTCGGTTTATTTGCCCCATCAGCGTCCTGATGTTTCTCGGGCGTGTCTTGTGTTCCCTTTTGACTGGGGCAAAAACAACAGTTGATGGACAGAATGCAGAACAATGTCATACATTCACCCCAGTACAGAGATCTGGGCCGTAATCCATTGTTTTTTTGCATTCCACACCACCCCAGTTCAGACATGGCCATACGCAAATGAGCCTTGACCCTGTGCCTCATGGGAGCAGTCCAGCCTGAACTGCCAAGCCTTGTCTTCCCTGGACCGGAATCAAGCATCCTAGGACCGGTTTCTGGAAATCAGCCGTCATCAGCCAGGATAGCTTGACTCCAGTGGTGTGGAGAGCACGGAACTCAGGTCTGAGCATACCCTGCCCACTCGGGGTGACAAATGCAAAAACAACAGTTGATGGACAGAATGCAGAACAATGTCATACATTCACCCCAGTACAGAGCCCTGGACCTAAATCCATAGTTTTTTTGCACTCCACACCATCCCAGTTCGGACATGGCCATATGCAAATCAGCCTTGACCCTGTGCCTCATGGGAACAGTCCAGCCCAAACTGCCAAGCCATGTCTTCCCTGGACCAGAATCAAGCATCCTAGGACCGGTTTCTGGCTATCAGCTATCATCAGCCAGGATAGCTTGACTCCAGTGGTGTGGAGAGCACAGGACTCACGTCTGAGCATACCCTTCCCACCCGGGGTGACAAATGCAAAAACAACAGTTGATGGACAGAATGCAGAACAATGTCATACATTCATCCCAGTACAGAGATCTGGGCCTAAATCCATCGTTTTTTTGCACTCCACACTCCCTTTTGACTGGGACCGGAGCCCTTGTCCGACGCATACTTTTCCAATTTGGCTTGCATGGAGGCCTTGGTGTTGCGGCCACCCGCCATGCTGAAGCAGTATGAACCTGCACACAAGTGAGTGGAAGCCGGCCGAGTAGCCCTTCTATTTCATTAGGTGGGTGCTTCTGGGTTGCCTCCTCTCTCAGGAGGAAAACACTTTGTGTACTGGATGGTGCCTCCGTTATTGTGCCCTTCCAGTAAATCTACCACTATTGCGCCCTTGGTGTCACCAAGAGCAGTATGCCGCCAGTGTTGCAGGCTGCTAATTACCGGCCAGCACTTAATCTCCAAGATGAACTCAGGTTTCCCTTCAAAGTCACAGGACCTCCCCGGTCCACCAGCGAGTGCGGCAATATTAGTACCAGCAAGCCTTGATTCATTATTCTCCCCTTACTGTCGTGGAGGAGCAGGCTTCCCTCCAATACAGCCGGTGATTGATCCTTAGCCGGGAGGCATGGAGCCTCGACACCTACAACTGCACACATAAGTCAAGTCAAGTCAAGTCAAGTCAATGCATTTATAGAGCGCGCTACTCACCCGGGAGGGTCTCAAGGCGCTGGCGGGGGAGGGGGTAAGTTACTGCTCGAACAGCCAGGTCTTGAGCTGCTTCCTGAAGGAGAGATGGTCCTGGGTTCGCCGAAGGTGGGTGGGGAGGGAGATCCAGGTTTTGGCCGCCAGGTAGGAGAAGGATCTTCCGCCGGCGGTGGCTCTGCGGATGCGCGGTACGGTGGCGAGGGCGTGGCTGGTTGAACGAAGCTGGCGGGCGGGCGTGTAGAAGGTCATGCGGTCGTTGAGGTACTTGGGGCCCAGGTCGTGGAGAGCCTTGTGTGCGTGGGTCAGGAGTCTGAACGTGATTCTCTTGCTGACGGGGAGCCAGTGCAGATCTCTCAGGTGTCCGGTGATGTGGCTGTGTCTGAGGATGTTCAGGATGAGTCGTGCGTAGGCGTTCTAGATGCGCTGGAGTCTTTTTTGAAGTTTGGCTGTGGTTCCGGCGTAGAGGGTGTTCCCGTAGTCCAGTCGGCTGGTGACGAGTGCCTGGGTGACGGTCTTCCTGGTTTCGGTCGGGATCCATCTGAAAATCTTGCGGAGCATGCGCAGGGTGTTGAAGCACGAGGATGAGACGGCGTTGACTTGTCTGGTCATCGATAGGGAGGAGTCCAGGATGAAGCCCAGGTTGCGTGCGTGGTCTGTTGGTTTGGGAGCGGTGCCCAGGGCCAGGGGCCACCAGGAGTCGTCCCAGGC
Organism: Lissotriton vulgaris; assembly: GCF_964263255.1. Taxonomy (NCBI): domain Eukaryota; kingdom Metazoa; phylum Chordata; class Amphibia; order Caudata; family Salamandridae; genus Lissotriton; species Lissotriton vulgaris. Next base: position 1,563,177,639 of record NC_141685.1, read on the forward strand.
GGAGGGTGATGATCCCAGAATGAGGACTTCCGTCTTGTCTGAGTTCAGTTTAAGGCGGCTGCTCCTCATCCAGTCGGTGACGTTTTTCATCCCTTCGTGTAGGTTGGCCTTGGCGGTGGTGGGGTCGATGGTGAGGGAGAGGATCAGCTAGGTGTCGTCGGCGTAGGAGATGATGTTCAGGTTGTGTTGGCGTGCGATGGCTGCGAGGGGGCTCATGTAGACGTTGAAGAGGGTTGGACTGAGTGAAGATCCTTGAGGAACGCCGCAGATGACTTCGGTGGCCTCGGATCTGAACGGGGGGAGGCGGACCCTCTGGGTTCTTCCGGTGAGGAACGAGATGATCCATTCCAGTGCTTTCTCTCGGATTCCGATGTTGCTGAGGCGCTTCACTAGGGTGCGGATGTAGACAGTGTCGAACGCCGCAGAGAGGTCCAGGAGGATGAGGGCCGCTGTTTCCCCGTTGTCGATCTGGGTTCTGATGTCGTCGGTGGCTGCAATTAGGGCGGTGTCGGTGCTGTGGTTGGCCCGAAACCTGGACTGTGAGGGGTCGAGGGAACCATTCGTCTCGAGGAAGGCGGCCAGCTGTCTGTTGACGGTCTTCTCGATGACTTTGGCCGGAAGGGGAAGGAGCGAGATGGGGCGGTAGTTCTTGAGGTCGGTGGGGTCCGCCGTTGGTTTCTTCAGGAGGGCGGTGAGTTTGGCGTGCTTCCAGCTCTCCAGGAAGGTGGCGGTGTGGAAGGAGGAGTTGATGATGTCCCGGAGCTGGGGTGCGATGATGGCGTCGGCTTTGTTGAAGACGTGGTGTGGGCAGGGGTCGGTTGGTGATCCGGAGTGGATGGAGTTCATCGTGCGGGTGGTGTCTTCGGTGTTGATCGGGGTCCAGTTGCAGAGGGTGGAGGTGGCGGGGGTTGGTTCGGCGGTAGGGTGCGTGGTCTGTGCGTCGAAGCTGATGTGTATGTCTGTGATATTGCTGCGGAAGAATGAGGCGAGTGAGTCGCAGAGGTCTTGCGAGGGAGTGATGTTGTTGTTTCCGGTGCTGGGGTTGGAGAACTCTTTGACGATGCAGAAGAGTTCCTTGCTGTCGTGGGCGGTGTTGTCCAGTCGTTCTTTGAGTGCCGCCTTCTTGGTGGCGCGGATCAGCTGGTGGTGTTTGCGGGTGGCATGTTTGCGGGCGGACCTGTTGACTGTGGTCTGGTGGAGCCGCCAGGCTTTCTCGTGGGTGCGGCAGTTCTTCTTGGATTCCTTGAGTTCGTCGGTGAACCAGGGGGTTTTCTTGCTACCGGTTCTGCTGGGAGGGTTCTTTAGTGGTGCGAGTGGTTCTGAAGTACTATTGAGCTCCAATTTGGCCTCTCGAGCCAACACCCAGTACTTCTCACTGTGAGTGATGTATTTTCCGCCCCGTGGCCGCTCCCTGGAGCCGAATTGTTACTGTGGGCCTTGTGCGTTTCATCAGGCATTCCCGACTACGATTGACTGTCCGTCCACTGGGGAAACTGGAGGGAGGGAGGGAAGGAGGAGGGGGAACACCAGCAGCACTTCTCTTACGCTGCCCAGATTTACAATCCCAGGGGAGGAAGCAGGTATCCGCAACCGGACCGCTCACCCCCTCCTTACTTCAGATTGGTCTGTGCAATGCAGGCCTTTCAGCACCGCCTCAGCGCAGTCAGTCCCCCGCGGTGCCGATCGTGCTCGGGACGCTTCCTTTTTGGTGTACTGCTTACCGGAGTCACAGGCCCGCTGAGGTCACAGTCCTACGTTTCTGGGCTTTCAGCTCAGCGGTCTCTGCTGGTTGTACGGCCGGAAGAGCAACAAAGACCAGGCCCGCTATGTGCGTCAGAACCCGCTCGCCCCTCCTCCACCACAGATACAGTCTCCCCAAGCCAGCCGCACTGTCGTGCAATTCTCAGGTGTCTATCAACCAATTCAGTCGGTTTACAGCTCTAAATGAGCCCGCAGGAGTCAAGGGCACGAAGCTGACGATTACAGCTCAGGGATCCCGGATTTATTGATGGATGGTCTCGTTAACTGGTGCATTCAGACGGAGCCGCATCAAGGTGCAACCATTTTCCTCGGCAGTTGGCCACGCCCCCCCAACCTTTAATTATTAGAAACTAAATCCACACCATCCTCATATATGTAGAATGTAATTTTTTTTAAAATAATAGTTTATGTAATGTGTGCACTAATGTTACAGGTATATTTTTATTTAAATGTAGTTCCTAGCCAAACTTACACGTGATTATATTAAAAGATTTACTGTATGCCACATCTAATGTATTGTATTGTATTGTATTGTAATTGCATTAATATAGCGCTTCCTACCCCTGACGAGGCGACGAAGCGCTTTTTCGGCGGGTAGCACGCTATTCGGGGACCCATAGCGGATTAGTGTTGAATTAGTATAGTGAAACATGCAAGTACATTTTAAGTGGTGGATAGGTTAGTGTAACGGGGGAGGTAGGGAGAGGCTGGAGACTTCGTCTTGGTAAGGGAGGTTTTATTTTTACATATAGCTTTTTGCGGCGAAAGGTCAGTCTTTCCCAGGCAAACTCAGAGGGATCCGTGGTGAGGCTGTCTTTGTGGTGTCTCTTCTCTTTTCGCAGTCACCCTCCTGGCAGCTCCTTGGGACTCTCTCTCGACGTGGGCGTATAGAACAAAACATAAACAGAAGGACTGTTACTCTCACGTCCTCATACTGTGTACATCCTGAGGGGAACCGGGGAAGTGAGGGACACCGCTGACTGGTGCAGTATATTGCAGGCAATAGTGGAGGTTTGTGGTGGGGAAAGAGTGAGGGAAAAGGAGGTAGACGAAGGGGAACGGGGTTTTGGTATATTTACATTATGTAAACCTATGACCCCCCACCTTGAAAGCTTCTGTCGTACCTGTGATAGCCACACTCCTCCTTCGGGAGTGTGGCACGGCGAAGCGTGAATCTGTTGGCCTCCTGGCTCGTCTTCTTCTCCTCCTGGCTTGCGCCGTCCTTCATTTTTGTTTTCTTCCACACTCCTCGCACCGTCTTCTTCGGTGTCGTCACACGCCGACTGGTGTTCTTCCTGGTCTTTAACTGCTGCTGTGAGATCCGCGTCACGCTGGGGTGGTTCTTCGTCTGTGGTACACGCCCACTTAAAGGCACCGCTTTGACTCCTCTCCCTTTGCGGTAGTGGCTGCCACGGTTCCTGGAAGTCCTGAGGGGAAGGAGGGGAGGAATCGGTGAGCCACCATTCGTCTTGTGTGTCCTCTCTCTCGTGACGGTGTACCTCATTACAGTTAGTCAGTTATTTGGATTTGGAATGATAGCAGAAGGATAGAGGAGGACAAAGGTTTGTATTTATTTATCGCTTGCTTGTTGACGCATGCTATTCAGGAAGCCTATTAAGGATTAGTGGTGAATTAATATGGTGAAATATGAGGTAATTTCAGTGGTGGATATTAGTCTGTTACTTGGAGTGAGAAGGATAGCGGATGGATAAAAGGGGAAGAAAGATTTGCATTCTTATAGCACCCTGATGGGTGTTGAAGCGCTTTTCTGGCGAGTAGCACGCCACTCCGGAACCCATAAAGGATTAGTGTTGAAAATTAGTATAGTATAAATATGAAGTAATTTGAGTAGTAGATATGTTATTCAGTTATTTGGGCAGTATATTAGTATAGTTGAATATGGAATATGGAATTTGAGAAGTGAACATGTTAGTCTGTTAATTTTGATTGAAAAGGATAGTGGAGGGATAAAATAGTGAAAGATTTTTTTTTAAGGTCTTAGCAGTAGGAAGAGGTTTTTGGATGAGTAAAAAGGAGTTTTGGAGGGAAGGAGTCAGAGGGGAGAGTTTAGAAAGGTTTGTTTTAGATGATCAGTGTAGTAAAAAGAGGTTTCAGATGACGCAAGGAGGGGTAGAGCAGGAGAGAGTCTAGAAAGGGTTATTTTGGCGATCATAGTAGTGGTATGGGGTTTGGGGTAAATGAGAGAGTGGATGTAGAGGATATATTGATAGATGTATAGGATGAGAGATAGGGTACTGCATTAGAAGGAGTAGTAGAAAGAAGTTTGAGGTGAGTCAGAAGGTTGGGCTAGAAGATATATAGAGCGAAGTATAGGCTGAGCAATAGGCTAGTGCATTAGAAATGCTAAATTAGAAGAAAGTGATAAATATATATATCCATAAGTACATTGAAAGTATATAGATACATAAAGGAAGTAAGTATATTTAGATTAAATATATTGATAGAGGCACAGGATGAGAAATAGGGTAGTGCACTGGATATGCTTTTCAGGAGAAAAGTAACAGGCACACAGATCCAAGTACATGGAAGGTACATAGATGCACAATAGAAGTATGTACATGTAGACCAAAGATGATTTTTATTTATTGATTAATTTTATTATTATTTTTATTATTATTATTAATATTATTATCGTATTTTTTATTTTCTCTTAACAACATAAATATTTTGCATGTTTTATAAAGTAATACACAAAGATAGGTACATACCTATAGTGAAAACAAATGCTTATATACAGAGGGATATGCTGTAAATTTCTTTTTCCGTATGGTGCTTCTGTGGGGAAGAGCCAGATCTTGAGTAGTTTTCTGAAGGTAAGGTGGTTGTCGGTGGATCTTATGTTGGGGGGTAAAGCGTTCCATAGTTTGGCTGCTTGAACAGAGAAGGATGTGCCACCCATGTTTTTTTTCTTGTATAGTGGGATTTTGAGGCGAGATGCTCCTTTAGAGAGGAGGTTCCTTTGTTCAATGTGTTTGGTGATTGTATTCCTGATGAAGAGTATTGCTTTGTGGGTAATACAAAGCAGCTTGAACGTGGATCTTCTGGCAACCGGTAATCAATGCAGGGCTTTCAAGGCAGGGGAGATGTGGTCTTGTGGTTTGATATGCAAGAGTAGTCTGGCAGCCAAGTTCTGAATCCGTTGTAGTCTTTTCATGGTCGTTAAAGGTGATCTGTGGTAGAGGCTATTGGCGTAATCGAGTTTGGATAGAACAAGGGAGATGGTAGCTTGGTCCTTGTGTGGAAATCCCAAATGAAGGAAAATTTGTCGCAGCGTTTTTATAGTAGCAAAGCTTGATCTTGCTAGTTTATCCACTTGGACATTCATCAACAGCTTGGAGTCCATGTTTGAGAATGAGTTGGAGTGCTGTGTTGCTTTTGTGGTGTAACATTGTTGTGAGGTAGACTTGGGGTAGCAAAGTTGTGAGGTGTGGCATGTTGCTTATATTTTTTGCGTGTGTTAAAGGCGGAAGGTGTATGAGTCAGGGGAGGTGGTGCAGCATGTGGGTCATGTCCTTATGTTCTAAATTGTCCAATGGATGAGAGGTGGTTAGAAGAGAGGTGCTGTATTGCTGTATCTGTGTTAGGTGTGGTGGAAGAGTGAAAGCTTGGCATTGGAGTTTGTTCCTTTGTGTGCTTTGAAAGGTGGGTATATGTATGTATTTTGGGATGGTAAGTATTATGAGGTGTTGCGCTCTGAAGATCTTGTTGTGCTTGTGTGTGTGATATGTTTTGCTTTTGAGGTGTGGTGAAAAGGGGTGCTGATGTATATGTTTCATGCACCTGATTTGGTTGTGTAGTATTGTTTGTGAGAGGAGGTTGTGACGTAGAGGGGGTGGTGATGTGTTTATGAGTAGAGTGTATGTTGTGTGTAGGAGGGAATGAAGTAGAGGTGAGAGTGTTTATCTTAGACTGGTTTGTTTCAAGAGTTACAAAGTGTGGTGGTATGCAGTGTGTGTGTTGTGTGTTAGTGTTATTATGGTAGAAGGGAGAAGAGGGTGTTTGTTGGACAACTGATGGAAGGATCATTCTATGTTTGTTAGTGATAAAAGGTGGACTGTTAGGTGTAATTACAGCAGGGAGAGTATGTCTGAGTGGGATGTAGTTATGTATGTTGTTGATTGGCGTTGTGTTAGTGATGAGTGTATTGGTTAGTGGTATAGGATAGAGTTGTGTACTGTTTGTGGGTGATGGTGGATATGTGTGGTAGTTGGGATAGTAGGGTGTGTAGATGTGGTTTGGTTGGGTTGGTGGTGCATGTTGGTACATTAATCTGTGCATAGTGTTGTATGTGGTGTATATTTGGTGTGAGTGTGTTGCTCTGTTTGTGGTTGTGGATGGGGTGGGCTGGGTATTGTTAAATGAGAAAAAGGGCAGCATTTCTGGCCCTGGTCCCGACCAGTCTCGAACAGGCTCAAACCGGCAACTACCCTTGTCCTCTCCGCCCTTAGCCTCGACGCCCAGGCTGAGACACCCTAAGACTGGCCTTTTTTGTAGCCCTAGTAATCGGGTGACCCCTTCAGCCAATGGGAACCCTAACCCTAACACTATCCAATCAAAACACTAGCCCGAAGATCTAGAACCAATAGGAGACCAGGACCTTGCAGCCAATCTTAGCCCTAGTCCAAGCACCCAATCAGTTAAAAAACCCTGATCTCTACGTCCAATAAAGGCCTTAGCCCTACCACTAGTTCCAACCCAAGTCCAAGCAGCCAATGGTACAGGTAGTCCTAGTCCCTACTTCCAATAGAAAGCCTAACCCTACTCTTAGTCCCACAACTGGTCCAACAACCAATCACACCAGAATCCCTAAATAGCTACATTTGTTTAAATGTGCACACGTGTATACATATAAATATATGTATATATATTCATATATTATTTATTTATAAAGCACATGGCAACCTGTAGCCATCCCTTTGCTAGTTGAAAAAGAGCATTCCACTAAGGCCAGCGGTGCCACCTAGCGGGTTAGATCATATAAAAAGCCAGATCTTGAGTTGGTTACGAAAGCACAGCTCATTGTTTATGGTTTGGATGGTCAGAGGGAGGGAATTCCAAAGGTTGGCCGCGTTGAGGCAGAAAGACCGTCCTCCACTTCTGGCTCTTCTGCCTTTGGGAACTGTGGCCATGTGAGAGTTGGTGGCTCTAAGTGATATTTTAGGGGTCTAGGGGATGACAAACTGGCAAAGAATGTTAGGGCCCTGCACATGTAAAAATTAATGTGCAATGCACAAGGCTTTAAATTCAGTTCTTTGAGCCACTGGGAGCCAGCGAAGGTCCACCAGGCCTTGTCTAACTGATCCATGTCTAAGGAGACCCAAGAACATGCGTGCAGCGTCATTCTGCACGACTTGTATTTTTAATTAAACTGCCTTGGGGTACCTGGGTAAAGAGAATTGGCATTGTCCAGGCTAGAAATAATCCAGGCCTGGACTATCAGCCTCCTCAAGAACTTGGGGAGAAAATGCTGAATTTTGCACAGCATGCACAGGATTCCGTAGCAGCTAGCTAAAGGTTTGAGCATCTGTGTTTCCATGAACATGGATTTCTCCAACCAAATCTTCAGACTTTTCATTGCCGTTTCGGGGGCCGGAGGGGAGCTCAGATATACCAGCCAACCCAGGGCCCTTTGAGGGGAGGGATTGTTCCCAAGGATCACACACTGTGTTTTGGCGCCATATAGCTTAAGACCGGATTGCTTCATCCAGTTAGCTACTATCTCCAGACATTGTCCCAGAGGTGAAGCTAAAGGGTCTGAGCTGGGGCCAAGTGAGAAGACCAGTTGGGAGTCATCCGCATAGGAGACTATAGAAATCTCAAAGGGAGTGATGATATCAGCCAGAGGTTGCAGGTACACGTTAAACAGTTCAGGGCTAAGAGATGAGCCCTGCGGATCTTCACATGCTACCGGCAAAATATCAGAAGAGCAAGCCTTGTCAAAGACCTTGAAGGATCTATCCTTCAAGAAGGACCTTAATCAACTCGGGGTTTTCCTTTTGACACTAGCTTTGCGAATTCTATTCAAGAGAGTAGTATGGTCAATGGTGTTGACGGCTGCGCTGAGAGAAGTATAATGACAGGCGTCCCTCCTTGGTCAAGTCTCCTTTTGGCATCCTCTATCACCAATAGAAGCATGGTTTCAGTACTATGTTAAGGCTGTAAACCAGTTTGGATGTAGTGAAAGAGGGAGTTGGCATCAATGAATTCAGAGAGATGTCTATTCACACATTTTTCTGTTACTTTACTTATTCTTGGAAGCAAGGAGATTGGGCGATAAGTCCCCAAGCATGCGGAGTCAAGATCAGGCTTTTAAGAGTGACTTTGAACATGGCATGCTCCCAAGAATGAGGGACCACTCCTTTCTCCAAGGAGAGATCGACCATCTCAAGCAGGGTAGGAACGATGATTTCTGCTCCCATGGTCAAAATTCTGGGAGGGGCGGTATCAAGTGGGGAGCCAAATTAGATTTTTCTAAAAAGAAATGCAACATTTTCTAAGATAAGGGGGTGAAAGCCAGAAAGAATGGGGTGGAGTGGTCAACTTACTCTTAATAAAGGAAATGGGGCTTTTTCCCACCAATTGAAAGGAGCAGTAAATCTCAGAATTGTTTATTGCAAAGTGGGTGACAAGGGAATTACACCTGTCATTGGAGGGTTCCAGCAGAGCTTTAGTGATTTTAAACATCTACCTGGGGAAGTTGGCAGATATGTTGATTCTTGTCTCATAGTAAGTGGCTTGGGTACATCTGATTTCTGCATGGCAGGCCCCAACTGTTTCCCAGTGTTTTATTTTCTTTTGTTTCTCGTAATACTTCCTCCAGTCCCTTTTGGCTCTCTTACAGTTTTTTTAATGCTGTGATTGGGGTGTAACCTGGTGGCAGATTTATTTTTAGTTATTTGTTAGACTGCTTTCTTGGAAATAACTTGATCAAGGAGTGATGTATTTAGACTGCAGTCCTACTATTGGCCACCTGTGGATTGGAGCCTAAGAGGGGTTTAGAATTACTGAGAGTACATGATCAATTTTCGCCATTTAAGTGAGGCTAGCACCCATCTTCCTGGACTGCTGGAGTAAGGAGTAACTTCAGACTGGACATTGTACGGGCCATAGGAAACAGAAAGTGATCAGGTCCATTGAATGGGTAAAGGATCTAAGACAGTAGCGAGGGATTGTTGGATATCCCTTTATGTGGCTGGGGACCTGGACTTTGTGCGTCAGTTGAATGGCGGCAAGGTTTGGCAAAAAAGTTGGTGGATAGGGTGTCAGTGGGCTTGTCAAAATGTAGATTTAGGTCTCCTAGGACTATATGGTGTGTTTTCTTAGTTTTCTTAGACCGGTTCTGCGAAGGAGGCACTACAGGTCCAAAGCAGGCTCTGGCCAGAAATGCTGGCCAACCCCTTGTCACTTCAAAACCTTGAAGCCAATACTCCTTAAAACTAGCGTGTTTTTGAGAAGGGAATCCCCCTCTCACACGTAGATAAACACTTTAGGGCGTGTAGACACATAGTCTGAATCACACACCCACTAGTTTTAATTGCACACACCTTTTATCTGTCCTGAAGAAAGCCAGCATATTCTTAAGGCACTGGCTGAAACATGTTGACCCATCAAAGGATGTGGGAGGTCGTAACTCGCCTCTAACGTCCCTCAGCCTTATTTTTAACCGCTGACGGTGGCCCAGGTATTAAAGTTTAATTTACCTTCGGGTACTGGGACCTCCGCCAAGCCGTTTTAAACTCCCATTCAAAGCATCCTTCACCGCACTCTCAGTGATATACCTGCTCCGCTGTATTCAGGCGTCGAAGCACACCCGGGACACGCTAGGTGTCACTGGGTGGGCCCGATGATGAAGCATGCCACCAACTAGGTTGGTGGGTGAGGGCTTCATGAGCACACCTACCAGGTGTCACCACCCCTTGACAAAACAAGACTGAGTCACTTAGATTTCAATACTAAATCTTGTTAACCCCCCCTCAACTTTAGCTAGTCTCTTTTTGATTAAACTCTGTGTTTTCTTAGTTACCAGACTGCCAAGGGCATATTAAATGTGCACCATTGAGTTAATACTTTAAGTTCAATCAATCAGGGAATTGTGAAGCATGCTATTCACCCGTAAGGATCTCAAAGTGCTGGGGGTGCAGCTCCAGTCAAAGAGCCAGGTCTTGAGGGTCCTCCGGAAGATGTGAAGAGCAGTTGCACGTCTGATGTTGATATTGATCGGAAGCTCGTTCCAGGTCTTTGCTGCAATGTAGGAGAAGGCTCTTCTACCCATTCTGGCTCTGCGGATGCGCGAGGTGTCGGCGAGGGCGAGGTCGGCGGATCAGATTGTTCTCTCTGTACGTGCAAGCAGATTCTTTTGTTGAGATATTGGGATCTGGTGTTGTGGAGGCATTTGTAGGCATGGGTGAATTTCTTGAAAGTTACTATCTTCTCGACGGGGAGCCAGTGGAGGTCTCGCTGGTGTTGGGTGATGTGTTTGTGTCGAGGGATGCCGAGGACGAATCTGGCTGCGGTGTTCTGTATGGTCTGGAGCTTGAGAAGCAGAGATTTTTTGATCCCAGCATAGAGGGTGCTTCTTTAGTCCAATCTGCTGGTTATGAGTGCATGGGTGACAGTCTTACTTGATTCAGGAGGATCCATTTGAAAGTCTTTTGAAGGATGCAGAGGGTGTTGAAGCAGGTGGAGGCAACTGCGTTGATCTGTTGGGTCATGTTGAGGGAGGGGTCGAGTATGATGCCGAGGTTCCGGCAATGATCCGTGGGGGTGGGGAGCTGCCAAGGGCGGTGGGCCACCAGGTGTTGTCCCGTGCAGAGGGGGAGTGTCCGAAGATGAGGACTTCTGTCTACTTCGAGTTCAGCTTCAGGCAGCTGCTGCTTATCCAGATGATCATAAGTTGTCTTCAGTAGGCATGTATTTCATCATGCTGCATACAATACTGTTTTCCATTTTCTGCTAATGTGTCATTTGTTGCAGGTACTCACATGTATTGTTAGTTTGAGAATAGATACATTACTGTAGTATTGACAGAGGAGACAGAGCCTGGGAAGAAGAACTAGACGAAAGAACATGGGGAGCCGGAGCATTAGCTGAAAGGCCTATTCATTAATGTTTCAACCTGCCCTCTGAGTGAGAAGATGTTGTTTCCATGTCCAGTGTGAGACTTTCCCCAGATATTGCAGTCTGCAGCATGAAAAATGCATGAGAACAATGGACCCCTCATGATGGGTACAAAGAGTTGTTACCCAGAAGACTCTTGTGTGGTATAACTTTGTGTTCACACTGCCTGAGTCCAGAAATTTTCCAGAATTCTTTCAGCTACCCCTTACAGACTCTCTCTTTTAGATTTTTTTGCAGGCACCTTCCCCGATTCTCCCCTTTCTATGGACTCTGAGAGGTGTTGACCTCTATGCTGACCTTTGAGTCTTTTCTAAGTGTGGGTTAGGCTAACACTTATTCCCTGACCCATTGAAGACTCTTGACCAAGCTTCTGAGATGCTGATACTACTTTTGTATTTTTTCTTTGCTTTGTTCTAATTTCCTACTTGGAAATTCATTTTTTTGTATCCTTTAGGTTGCAAACTATCCTCTTACCTTTGACTCTGATTTACGAGGTTTAGATTACTCAATGTATAGACCAAATAACGTTAGACTATTTACTGAGCATCACATACTTGTTTGGGTCTTAGTGTTGCTGTGACTGAACTACTTGTCTGCCTAATATTGGTCCACCTAAATTTCCTCTGGAGGTTTGGCATACCTATTGTCATTCTGTATCTTTATAGTATGGTTTTGAGAGTTTTGTACTTGAACTTGATGTTTAATTTGTAATAAAGTTCTTAACTATAGTTACAGATTCCTGGTCCTTCTTGATGACAATGCTAATGCTCTCATACCTCAGTGCGCATAAGAAGGGTGCGTTGGTGGAAGATATATGGTAAGAAAAGAGCACCCAGAAAAGGCTGGATCACCTATAATAGCCTTCTGGTTGATATCTATATTTGTTGTAGAGTCTCCTGTTTGTACATCATCTCTTCCATATCTAAACTCATCACTTAAGTCTGCAGAAAGTTTTGGTTGTGAAGGTCGTAATGGGGAGGGAACATTTATTTGAGCAGTGACTAAGATTACATTCTTTGTTTGGGTTGAATTTGCTTCCACCGCAGAGACTTCTGGGATTACTGAAGAGTTTATCTGTGCTTGCAGCTCAAAACAGGACAGGATAGAACATTGGACTTTCTTAACTTTTCCTGGTCCTTTACTGGCAGTAGTCCGCTTTTCTGCCCCACCCTCCTCGTTATCATTCCTTAAATGAGCCCCCAGTTGCTCTAACTGCTCCAAAGGTGTTGGACTTGGCCCTTCTGGCAGGTTCACCCCTAAACTTTTTGCTTTTAATGGTGACCTGGTGATGATGATTTTTGGGTTCTGCGCACTTTCACTGTGTCCCAGTGGAAAGTGCGTGCGCACTCTGAGTGTGTGGAGTAAGGTTGGCCTGCCCTCCCATAGGAATGCATGGGGAATGTATGTGTCCCTGGTAGTTCCTGATGCGTGGGGTGTACAGGCTCGAGTCTGGTATGTGCGGACTCGTGTGATTGAATGCTGCAAAATGATGTATGCGGCGTGTATGTGTCTAGTGTGGAAGTGCCACTTCTAGACATTGCTGTGTGTGTGCTGTGAAGGTGCTGGCGTGTGATTGGCTGGAGCTTGATGGGATGCCAGGCTCCATGAGTCATGATGGGTCTGCCCGGTGGTGAGTGTGAAGATTAGCATACTGATGGCTGGGGAGGAGTGCCCCTGTGTCCTGAATGGGGCTGGGCTTTCCCCACACAATGCTGTCTCCGCCCCCTGTGGTGCATCTAAAGACCCTAGCCCTGCCAGTGAATGAAAAGAGTGGTTGAGCACATCAAGGGTGCTCCAAAACCAGCTGCAACTGTTTTCTCCCCCACCCTGCACCTACAGACAAAGGAATTTACAGTATAAGAAGGGGCTGTGTCCCCTAACAAAAGGTTCTCTTCCAGGATCCTGCTAGAGGGGGCTTCTGCTGTTGCTGGGGCCAGGAGAACCGCCACTTGGATTGTCTCCCTGCCTGGAGACCCAGTGAGCTGGCTCTGGGTCCAGCCTTGCCCCCACTGCTTGCCTCCAGACCTTGCTGGAGCTCTGCTTGTGCCCATAGCGCTGAGAGCGCTGTACTTATGTCCCTAGCGCTTGGGAGCACTGTGAATTTTTCAGGAGCACTGGGCCGTGTATCTGTAGCCCGGAGCTGCAGTCCGCCTTCTGGAGGGTTTCCCTGGCGTGGGGATCCCCATTCCGCTTATTTTCGGCGCGGGAGCCCACTCCGCTTATTTTGCTGATTTTTGATATCCCCGGCGAGTGCCCACCTCGCCAGGGACCTGGTGCCATTTTTTTATGCCCCCCCAAGCGAGTGCCCACCTTGCATTTGTGCCGCTGGTGGCACTTCGCTCTTTATTTTATTCCCGAGGGAGCCCACCCCTCGAGAATCACCGCCGCAGCTCAGGAGTATTGAAGCCGCTGCCATGAGCGACCCGGAAGTGCCGCCTCCACACCCGAGGGCCGCGCTGCTATTGGCTGCCCTCAGCAGCGCGACCCGGAAGTGCCCGCGGACCGAAGGAGAAGAGCTCGTGAGACCAGGAAGAGGTGCTGCCACGAGGACAGGTCAGGCTAATTGACAAGAAAAGATCTGGACCCACGCAGCCAACGTGTACTGCGTGGCCGATAGAATTATATTCCAAAAGAATTTATTTTCATTTGTACTTAAATTTCATTGATTTCAAAAACAATAGGCATAAACAGAAAACTGTCAGCACAGTCAGTTCAAAAACATGCAATTGTGTGTACGATATATACAAAATATACAAATATACAGATATACAAACAATTAAGGTAAAGAATCAGAAAATAGCAAAAGGGCAGCGGCTGACTCACTATTCCCGGGAGCGGCATTGGAGAGGAATCTAACCTCAGCGCGACGGTTCGCGGTTGAATTGTTCTCGCTTGATCGCTTGAATTTGTTTCACTGACCAGCCGTCCCCCTGCCTCAACTTTGCAACACAGCCTGCATCACCAGAACAAAACATGTGAGCCACCCCTACAACCGAGTACGCACCGCTTTGCGGGCACCGTGCCTTCAGCCAATTACCTTGTCCAGCACAGACTTTCACCTTGAACTGCCGTACACCTACACTCCGGCAGCCCTTGTGCTCGCTGTGCAGATAAATCCCCACCCAGTCCCTGTCCTGAGGAGAACCTATAACACCCAAGGTTCGAAATGCGTTGACACCCAACCTGTGGCCAGAACGAAGGGTGCAGCTAGGGTGTAAATTATACCACCCATGCGGGCCCTAGCTGTAAAATCCTAAAAACATTCGATCACAGGTGTTGTGAGACAGGAAGGCACCTTCACTCCATCTCAGCTCCGCCTGTCCACTGGATTCTGGTTCTGAGGACTGGTCTTCTTTAAATGCATAAATAATGCACTTTGTGTAAAGGTCTTTTTACTTTCCAATTGATTTGGAATGTTATTCGTTGTACCTAATTCTTTGGTTGGTGTGATGATATGTTTATTTTCTGATTCTTTACCTTAATTGTTTGTATATCTGTATATTTGTATATTTTGTATATATCGTACACACAATTGCATGTTTTTGAACTGACTGTGCTGACAGTTTTCCGTTTATGCCTATTGTTTTTTAAATCAATGACATTTAAGTACAAATGAAAATAAATTCTTTTGGAATATAATTCTATCGGCCACGCAGTACACGTTGGCTGCGTGGGTCCAGATCTTTTCTTGTCAATTATCCTGACCAGCCAGCTTGTTCTGTTTTATCACTTGTTGAGATCCGGGCTGGCCAGTTGTAGGATCCAGTACCTCCATTGTTTCACAGCCACGAGGACAGGAGCGGTGCCGGCACCCGGGGGCCCCCACGAGCTAGGGAGAGCCCTGGGGTGCGGCCAAGAAGGACTTCTAAGCATCCAGAACACCAGAGGAGAGCCCCGCCACAGACCCCGTGAGTGGAGGGCCCCGTACTACTTTGGGAAGAGCGGGAGGCATCGGGGCACATTGCCGGTGCCCGCACCCCCCTACTGGTGCTTTGTTTTGGAGCCCTGAGGCTCTTGGGGGCAGATTTGTTGAGCCCTGCGAGGCTCCCCGCCCATATGTGAAATTCAGAGCCCCGAGAGGCTCAAGCCGCATCTTTGTTGGTTCAGAGCCACGGAGGCTCGGGCATTTGCTTTGATTTATGAGCCCTGAGAGGCTCGGGGCAGAGTTGAAGAAGGAACCTCACAGAGGCTCCACCCAGGCCCATTCGATTTGAGAGCCCACAAGGCTCTTGGGGGCCATTTGTTGATTACCCGTCCCCAGAAGGGGGACTCCAATGTCAGGTGACATTCTGTTTGGTTCTTGAGCCCACGAGGCTCCAACGTGTGGCCCCATTGCTTGCCCCAGTTGCCCAGTACTTTGTGGGCAACTGCTACGTTTAGGCTCCTGACATTGGGACACAGGGCGTCCTAGCCCCAACAGGGCCAGAGGGCCTAGGGACTACCACAGGTGGTGAATTGTGCGAGTTCTGCGCAATTATGTTCTTTTCCTTACACCTCTGAATGTTTTGAGGCATCATGTGTTTTCCTTCCTTACACCGCTGAATGTATGTTTATGCATCATGTGTTTTCCTTCCCTACACCTCTGAATGTGTTGTGATGCATCATGTGTAATGTGCCTATGCCCCTACTTGTATTGTGATACTTAGGTGGTTGTTCTTGCTAGTACAGGTGGTGCTAGTGAGGTCCTCGTTCCCTGCGTGACCTGTTCCTAAGGTGGTTAGGGTTGCGTAGGTGGTACTTAACCTTTACCAGTGGTTACTGGTTGTGTGTTTTCATTTAATGTGTTTTGGTGTAATACAAAGGCTATTTGTATATATAACCTTGTGTGGAGTTTACTTTGTGGTGGGCCTTGGGTGTTGTTGCTGGGGTGCGTGTGCAAATACTTAACTCACATTGCCTCTGAGTTTAGCCTTGCTGCTCGCGCCCGTTTACCTAGTGGGTGAGCAGGGGTTATCTTGGCATGTAACTCCCTTGCCCTGACTTAGGAGTGGTGGTCTCTGACTGACTTTGGAGCCAGCCAGGGATCCCATTTCTAACATTGGCTGGCAGCGTTGGGATCCGGATTTGTGTTTGCGTTGTACCGCAGTGGCAACAGGCCGCACTACAAAACTCTGCATTTTAGATGACCACATTTTGGGGAATATTGTTTTTTGGAAGTTCCATTTTCTTCTCCTAAGAGTGTCATTTTCAAATAGTGTCCAGTGCATTTGTTCCCGCGCCCAGTCCGAGGGGGGGTTGTGTGTGAATGAATGGTTGCGGCACTAGACAAGTGAGAGTGAGTTCTCTGGGATAGAGAGCTTGCTGAATCCTTTGTGAATTGTGTACTCCTGTGTTAAGCTCAGACCCCTAGGTTCCCTGTGTAATCTTGTCTCTGTAACGTCCTGCCAAGATGGAGCTTGTTTTTGATTTCAATGAACTAGCCACATATGGTGTGTGGCAGCTGAGAAGGTTCTGTGAAGAGAGAGGCATAGGGGCGGATAAGACAGGCTGGTACGAACATAAGCGCTGCCTGGCCAGATGGCAAGAGGATCAATGGGATCTTGAGCGCAGTGAGGAAAGGGCCTGGGCCTCACACCAGGAGGGTGGTGGGTCTGTGGGGAGCCCTGAAGATTCAGAAGAGGAGGGAGAAGAAGCCAGTACCTGGATGCCAGTAGAGAGTGAAGACCCCATAGGTAGGGAGTCCCTTGCTGGGTCCAGTGTAGGAGGCAGCGCCTCATCCCTTTCCCTGTCCCCAGAGGAGTGGGAGGATAGGAGGAAAGAAAGGGAGCACCAGCTGGCCTTAGAGAAGCTCAGGTTAGAGCATGCCCAGGCTATGGCACAGCTGAAGGTTAAGAAGCAACAGCTAGAGACTGAGAGGGTCTTAGCGCAGGAGAGGATAGAGGCTGAGATGGCCTTGGCCAGGGAGAAGATAGCCCTAGAAGGTAGACTATCCCCTGTGCGTAATTGTGATTTTCTGGATTCCCCAGGGAGGGTTGAGTCCAGTGGTGGCAGCTATCTAGACTTCAGTGCAGGAAGTCCCAGTCCCCGTTACCAACGTAAGGTACCTTGTTCCCAAGAGGAGGAGAACAGGTTGAAGTTCAGGAACCTTAGGAAAACACCCCACCAGGAGTGGAAGTATTTTGTGGATGACTGTTCTGATGCAATGTGGGAGTGGCTGGAGGCTAGCTCGGATGAGGGGAGGGACAGAGTACCGAATATGTTTCTCAAAGAGCAGTTGCTCAGTATTTGTTGTCCAGAGTTGCACCAGCACCTGTTGAAGTCTGAGCACTTTAGTCCTTGGGCGCTTGCAGAGGAAGCAGCACGCTGGGAAAGTGCTAGAGGTTCTCTAGGGTCATTAGGGAGTGATTCCCAAAGTAGTGGTTCAGGTATCTTCCAGCCCAGTGTGGTGGAAGAGGCTCAGCGTAGACCACCTAGGTCCCAGGATAGCGAGGAGGGTGTAGGGGCTCACTGCCTGGCTCAGTGGAGCAGGAGTGAGAGGGTAACCGAGGGTCCCCAGGTGCTCGAAGCCCTGCCTCAGGACTTGGATGGTTTCTGTAGGGAACACCAGGTTGGGGACCTAGGCTGTCCTGTTAGTCCCTTTGAGGAGGATCTCCCAGTGAGTAGAGGACCTGGAGCGTCTGTAACCAGAGCTCCTGTGGTTCTAGAGTCTGGCAGTACCGCTCCGGTACGGAGGGTACAGGAGTCCAGCGTGAGGAGTGATTGGGGGAGTTCCCCAGTGGAAGAACCAGTGGGTCAGGGACTACCCAGTTGGGCTAGGATCCAGTGTAGTGACCATGGTGACACCACTTCTGTTCTGGGGGATCTTCGCGCACTGTCAGGTGGACAGGGGAAAGGAGATCTGCGCCAGACAGACAGTCACACAACATATGTGTAATGTTAGAAATGGTTCCCTGGCTGGCCAGGGCTTGCGCCAAAGTCAGTCAGAGACCACGACTCCTAAGTCAGGGCAAGGGAGTTACACGCCAAGATAACCCCTGCTCACCCTCTAGGTAACGTGGCGCGAGCAGCAAGGCTAAACTTGGAGGCAATGTGAGTTAAGTATTTGCGCATGCACCCCAGCAACAACACCCAAGGCCCACCACAAAGGAAATTCCACACAAGGTTATATATAAAAATAGCCTTTGTATTACACCAAAACACGTTAGATGAAAACACACAACCAGTAACTACTGGTAAAGGTTAAGTACCACCTACGCAACCCTAACCACCTTAGGAACAGGTCATGCAGGGAACCAGGACCTCACTAGCACCACCTGTACTAGCAAGAACAACCACCTAAGTATCACAATACAAGTAGGGGCATAGGCACATTACACATGATGCATCACAACACATTTAGAGGTGTAGGGAAGGAAAACACATGATGCATAAACATACATTCAGCAGTGTAAGGAAGGAAAACACATGATGCCTCAAAACATTCAGCGGTGTAAGGAAAAGAACATAATTGCGCAGAACTCACACAAGTCACCACCTGTGGCAGTCCTTAGGTCCTCTGGCCTTGTTGGGGCTAGGACGCCCTGTGTCCCAATGTCAGGGGCCTAAACGTAGCAGTTGCCCACAAAGTGCTGGGCAACTGGGGCAAACAATGGGGCCACACGTTGGAGCCTCGTGGGCTCAAGAACCAAACAGAATGTCACCTGACGTTGGAGTCCCCCTTCTGGGGACTCGTAATCAACAAATGGCCCCCAAGAGCCTTGTGGGCTCTCGAATCGAATGGGCCTGGGTGGAGCCTCTCTGGGCTCCTTCTTCAACTCTGCCCCCGAGCCTCTCAGGGCTCATAAATCAAAGAAATGCCCGAGCCTCCGTGGCTCTCAACCAACAAAGATGCGGCTTGAGCCTCTCGGGGCTCTGAATTTCACATATGGGCGGGGAGCCTCGCAGGGCTCAACAAATCTGCCCCCAGGAGCCTTCGGGCTCCAAAACAAAGCAACAGTAGAGGGGGGCACCGGCAATGTGCCCCGAAGCCTCCCCCTCTTCCCAAGGTAGTACGGGGTGCTCCACTCACCGGGTCTGTGGCGGGGCTCTCCTCTGGTGCTCCGTATGCTTAGACGTCCTTCTTGGCCGCACCCCAGGGCTCTCCCTAACTCGTGGGGGCCCCGGGTGCCGGCGCCGCTCCTGTCCTCGTGGCAGCACCTCTTCCTGGTCTCGCCAGCTCTTCTCCTTCGGTACGCGGGCAGTTCCCGGTCGCGCTGCTGAGGGCAGTCAATAGCAGCGCGGCCCTGGGGTGTGGAGGCGGCACTTCCGGGTCGCTCTAGGCAGCGGCTTCAATACTCCTGGGCTGCGGTGGTGATTTTTGAGGGGTGGGCTCCCTCGGGAATTAAATAAAGAGCGAAGTGCCACCAGCGGCACAAATACGAGGTGGGCACTCACTTGGGGGGCATAAAAAATGGCACCAGGTCCCTGGTTAGGTGGGCACTCGCCGGGGATATCAAAAATCGGTAAAATAAGCGGAGTGGGCTCCGGTGCCGAAAATAAGCGGAAGGGGGATCCCCACACCGGGGAATCCCTCCAGAAGGTGAACTGCAGCTCCGGGCTACAGATACACGGCCCAGTGCTCCTGAACAATTCACAGCGCTCCCAAGCGCTAGGGACAGAAGTACAGCGCTCTCAGCGCTATGGGCACAAGCAGAGCTCCAGCAAGGTCTGGAGGCAAGCAGGGGGGGCAAGGCTGGGCCCAGAGCCAGCTCACTGGGTCTCCAGGCTGAGTCCTCCTGGCCCCAGCAACAGCAACAGCCCCCTCTGGCAGGATCCTGGAAGAGAACCTTTTGTTAGGGGACACAGCCCCTTCTTATACTGTAAATTCCTTTGTCTGTAGGTGCAGGGTGAGGAGAAACCAGTCGCAGCTGGTTTTGGAGCACCCTTGATGTGCTCAACCACCCTTTTCATTCACTGGCAGGGCTAGGGTCTTTAGACGCACCACAGGGGGCAGAGCCAGCATTGTGTGGGGAAAGCCCAGCCCCATTCAGGACACAGGTGCACTCCTCCCCAGCCATCAGCATGCTAATCTCCACACTCACCACCGGGCAGACCCATCATGACTCATGGAGCCTGGCTTCCCAGCCAGCTCCAGCCAATCACACGCCAGCACCTTCACAGCACTCACACAGCCATGCCTAGAAGTGGCACTTCCACACTAGACATATACACGTCGCATACATCATTTCGCAGCATTCAATCCCACGAGTCCGCACATACCAGACTCGAGTCTGTACACCCCATGCATCGGGACCTACCAGGGACACATACATTCCCCATGCATTCCTAAGGGAGGGCAGGCCAACCTTACGCCACGCACTCAGAGTGCGCACACACTTTCCACTGGGACACAGTGAAAGTGCGCAGAACCCAAAAATCATCATCACCAGGTCACCATTAAAAGCAAAAAGTTTAGAGGTGAACATGCCAGAAGGGCAAAGTCCAACAAAAGGCATTGTGGTTGGAACCCCAGCTTGTTTCCTCTCTTTGGTTTGCATCTTACCCTTCTGACTCTCAGTTCTGAATCTGATGACCTTAACCAATGTAGACCTATTAAGATAAATAACTCTACACGAATTACACTCCCAGCAAAATGTCCCTCAAGGGTCTGGGAAAGCTTTGCATACACTGTGCATCGAGATGATGGCAGACTTACAGGTAATAAGGGAAATGCCCGGCACTTCCACTTTCTACTTACCTCCTCCCCAATCCCTGGCTGCTGCCACCACCCACAGACACTTGGAGCATACTTTCCAAAAGTTCTCCCAGCACAGTGTTAGCACCTCCTTGGAGACCTCCCCACAGCCTCAACACTAACATTGCATGTCTACTGGGACTATTTTACAGTCTCATCCACTCTGCGATACTGAAGCTCACACCTGCCCTCCTCAACAGATGCATAACAAACCTAATTCATGCCCAACCTTACCCCAGCCCCCCAAGGGGGTTCGGCACAGTGGTGGTACTAGCCACGGGGCAGTAGATGCCGCAGAAGCAGCAAAGGTGCTTTGATAGACAGAAATGTCTCCCCCGGTTTGAAGTGGGGCAGCGATCTAGGTTTCCTTTTTCTTTCAGCGTCCCCGGTGTTTGGTGTTCAGTGCTGATGCACTGTCTGTCCTCTGCAATCGTTTGATCAAGTCTGGCCTGTGGATGGGCACAAACATGGCCATGCTGTATGCTGTAAAGCAAGGGCAGAGGAGGAGTGTTGCACAGACATTAGTCAGTAACAAACAGAATTACTGGAACTAACATTTTACATATGGCATAGGAACAGCTGTAGGTTAATGTAATCAAACATATTCAACAAATGTTGTTGTTGTAATACTTTATTCGATAAATATTTATTCTAAAAGTACAAACATACATACAAAGTACATAAAAACAATCTGCCCAAAAGTACTACATTTTTTTTTTTTTTGCGTAAGACCTTTATTAACATAAAGCAGAATACACAGCATGAGCCTACAACCCTGAAGCCGGCTCGCCACTTCACCATGTTAGATCAGTACAATCATAGATAAATATGTATAGCCACATGTTGACGGTAGATAGAACCATCCGGTATTCTCCAGTCAGGGCACGCATTGTACAATCGACATGAGTCTTACATTTTGTAATTTTATCAACCGAACTCTAACTTCCCCAACTTAAGACCTCTCATTGCTCTCATTTACATCCTATACAGTGAGCTAAGCAGTGTTCCATAATTCCCTCCAAGCAGTCTTCAGGGGCCATAACCTCACGGCAGTCATTCACCTCACGGTGTCGCCCGCACCTCAACTAATCCTCCCCATTCTCCTGTAGGGAATTCAGATAATCCGTCAAAAAGCACCACACATCCTTAGGCCTAGATTTAACAGGCAAGTCCTCCTCATACGTTTGTAGTTTATCCCTACAAGTAGACATGCTATGCATCCACACCTTAGCAGTCGGTACCTTACGGCTGTGCCAGCATTGTGCCACCTGTCTTTTGGCCAACAGGAGTGCAATAGCACAGAATTTGCGCTTCAGCGCTCTGAATTGGGGTATAATACCAAGCAAGCAGATCTGTGGTGTGCAGTGCACCTCGTCTTCCAACATGACCGATAACGCGGCAGTGACCTCCTCCCAGTAACTCGCTACACGCTCACACTTCCATGCTAAATGTACAAAGTCCGCCCCATCCCTGTTGCAGCGCTTACATTTGTCTTCCTCTTGAAGCCCGTATCTGCGCATTTTCACCGGTGTGTAATAGCTTTGGTGGATGAACTTGAAATGGATAATCCTCAGATTCCCGTTTGGTGTCAGTATCTGTGTCAGTGCGCATGAACTGTACCATTCTACCTCTGTCAGTGGAGCATCCAGTAGTGCATCCCATCTTTCTTTGGCTTTAAGTGTGTGGCCTGCTATGTCCGATTGTGCAGCAGTGTAAAGTTTGGACACCAAGTGAGATAGATCACTCGTGGTGATCAGCATTTGTAATGGCGCTAGTGTTTCCGGCTCTTCCGGGAATGTAGGATAATGTCCTTTCAATGCCCTTGTCAATCTGTAATATGTGAAGCGGAACATAAGAGTCTGATTTTGAATATAATCCAAATTATCAAGTTCTATAAACGTGCCTCCCTGAAATACGTCGCTCATTTTGTCGATCCCAGCTCTGGACAGTAGCGACATCCCCACTTTCTCGCTAGTGACTGATAAAGCCTGATGGTGCTGTAGCGGCATGTTCGGTGCATATAATGGGGTCTTGTGGGCCAATTGTCCTAGTTTATTCCATGCCTTGATCGTGGTGTCTACCGTGTTGATGTCTTTTGAATGGAGCGGGGGTCTAGTGTGTGACAATATCGCCGATAGGGGGACTGGATGGGCATCTCCCTCCTCAATGGCCACGTGTGTAACGTAGGGGACCTCATGGTACCAGTACGCTGCGTACTGTGCCTGGGCACAGAGGTAATATAGGAGAAAATCGGGCACCCCGAAACCGCCCTTTGCTACCGGGAGCGTTAAGGTCTGTAGTTCAATGCGAGCCTGTTTACCCGCCCAGATCAAGGTTAGTACTAGTGATTTTATGCGCCTAAAGACCTCCCGTGGTGGCGTGATGCTAATGTTGTTAAAGAGATATAACAACTTAGGCAAGATGTTCATTTTGACGATCGCTATACGATCAGCTATGGATAATGGCAGGTGTATCCAGCGACGGACTTTATCTTCCAGTTTGGTGATTACCACTCCATAATTCGCTCGCATGACCTCGTCTGGGTCCCTATGGAACATGACACCTAGGTAGCGTATCGGGTCCCGCTGCCACTCTAGTGGATAATCCAGTGCAAAGGAATCAGTGGAATCGGTGAGGGGTATTAGTGAGGACTTGGACCAGTTTATCGCCAACCCCGAGTGGCCCCCAAAACGGATGTACTCCCTGAGGAGCGGGTTCAGATGTGTTTCTGGATCGCGAACATAAAGCAACATGTCGTCCGCGTAGAGTGATATGTGCAGTGGTCTGGACACAAATTGCAACGCCGATTCCCTGTAATTTTGACGCACTATGCACGCCAATGGCTCCAACGCTAGTGCGAATAGCAGGGGCGATAGGGGGCAACCCTGTCGTGTTCCCCGACCAATGTCAAATGGGGCCGAAACGTACCCATTTATCCGGACCCTCGCACACGGTTTGGTATACAACAAGGAAATCCACTGAACAAATCTTTTAGGAAAACCCATCCTATTAAGGACGGTCAACATGTAACGCCATTCGATTGAATCAAACGCTTTGGCGGCGTCGAGTAGTACAGCCACAGCTTTAACCGAGGGTTTTAGATAGTGCACCAGAGCAAACAGGGACCTTGTGTTATGTGAGGTGGATCTCGTGGGGACGAACCCCGCTTGGTCCGGGAGCACTAGGTGAGTCATCAGGGGGGACAATCTGACGGCTGGCAACTTCGCAAGTATTTTTGAGTCCACATTTATTAGGGATAGGGGCCTGTAGGAGTCGCAATTGTCCGGGTCCTTGGCCGGTTTGAGGAGTGCAATGATCATAGCTTCCCGCAGAGTGGGGGGGAGCAGCGAACCCTCAAAGGAGGTGCCGTACATGTCCACCAAATATGGGGCAATGACATCCACAAATGTCTTGTAAAATTCGGACGTGTATCCATCCGGGCCTGGCGCCTTACCATTTGGGAGCGATGCGATCCCTTCAGTGACCTCCTCTACCGTGATCGGCCGAGCCAGATATTCCCGATGGGCATCTGACAGCCAGCCAATCGCCACATCATGGAGGTATTCGTAAGTGTCCTCCGCTGTAGCTGTTGGTTGAGATTGGTATAGTGTGCTGTAAGAGTCTGCAAAACATTTGACTATGTCTGCCGAGTGCGTTTGAACTACACCCGCCCCTGATTTGACCCGAAGGATAGCCGAATGCCCCCGCCCTTCGCATATTTTCCGCGCCAATACACGCCCTGGCCTGCCCCCTTCTCCAAAAGCCCTGGCTGTATGTTTGCGATCTAGATATTTGATTTCTGACGCCAGGAAGTCGGCATGTTCTGTGTGTAAGTCTCGTAGTTGGGGTAACAACAGTATGTCCTGTGTAGTTTCATATTGCAGTTCAAGATCCCTCATCTGACTTTCGCAGCGGCGGATCTGGCCCCTGATGTCTTTGAGTACACCTATGGTGGTGCTAATGCAGACGCCCCTTATCGTGGCCTTAAAGGCTTCCCAGAGTAGACATGGGTCGTCCGTAGTTTGAGAGTTATTAGCGAAGTAGTCCTTGATCGCCTTAGTCAGGGTGTCGACATATATAGGGTCCGTGAGAGCCTGGGAATTAAATCGCCAGTGAAAGGGGGGGGGCGTGTAGTGCGGAATGTCCAGCTGTAATAGAACCGGATTGTGGTCCGACAATGTGCGTGGGAGCCAGGATCGTCAGTGTGTTGTAGTCTCCAGATATCTGCTAACGCTAGATCGCTCATCATGTGGTCTATCATAAGCCTCGCCTGCTTGTGTTGTTCCACTGATTGGGAAGACCGGTCCAGCCCGTCCCGCAGTGTTACGTTCCAGTCCCCCCCACATAAAATGTGTGTGCCAGTGTGGTTCTGCAAGTGTCCCCAGATTTCCCGATAAAAGTCAGGTGCATCAATGTTCGGGCCATATATGTTGAGGAGTGTTATGTGTTGCCCCCTAAGCTTGCCGGAGACTAGCACGTATCTGCCAGCTGGGTCTTGTGTCACATGTCTCTCTTCGAAATGTACCCCTTTTTTGACCAAGATGAGCACCCCCCGGTAATAGGAAGAATATGAGGCTCTGTAGGATGATCCCGCCCATTTCTACCCCAATGTAGCGTGAGTATGCGGTGCCAGGTGCGATTCCTGCAGGAATGCAATGTCAACATTCCATCTGGTGAGACTGGCAAACACTTGCCTGATTTTCTGTGGGCGTGAGAACCCCCGTATATTCCACGTAAGGACGTTTAGACTGTTCCTGCTATCAGTTCTAGAGCCTGGTGTACCCATTTGATGCAGTACCATTCATTCCTAAACACGCAAGCAGTCCGCCCCAATTCCGACCCCATCCAGCTCCATGATCACCACCTGCACACACAAGCCCCAGCAGGGCCAACAAGTAGAATGTACTGGTTTGCAATACCTTCGGCCTTAGTAAACTGTTAAGCATCCCCCCTCCCCAAGTCCCTCCCACTCCAGCAACCCCAACCTGCCGAAGCCTCACCCTCACAGAGCACAACACCCTCAACAGTGTAACCAACAACTTGGTGCTCATAGCAAAACTTGTGTAGGGTTGTACCCTCATGGAGGACCACTAGTGGCACAGCACTTCACCCGGTGTACAGGTGCAGGCGACATTAACTTGCATCAAACTAAAACGCAAAATATGTGTCCATTAAGCCACAAGTCCACATTCCCATTTCCACCCCTGCGCTGGATGCAGGCAGTGAAGCAAACCTAGAGAAAACATAACCCCATTCCACAATGCACAGACGCGTAGGGGAGGGGCCATTCCCATTCAATGCAGTGTATCTGTGTCCCCGCACTTAATAATTGTCCGGCCATACCCAATCTGGACCTCAGCAGCCTGTGCGGTCAAGACACCTCCATTAGTGCACATCCCGAATATGGGACGGAGCACGATGTCCACTGTTCTGTGACCCTCTAGGTTGTCCCCCTTTCAGTTCTGAGGGCTTGCGAGCACAGAGTACACAAAAAGACCTGACCCAGTGCTCTCACGAGCGGCAGGAGCAGTCGCAACATGGCCGTTGTTTCTGAAATCCCATGCGGAAGGCCTGGCAGTTTAGTACGGACATGAGTGCTTGCGATAGGTCAGGGTAGAATAGGGCTACAGTCACAGTTATTCCAGCCGCTCCCCACCCTTTCACCGCCCAATGCACAAATCAAAAATAAAACGCCAGCAGCTCACCTCAAGTAGTTTCTCATCAACAAACCTTGCATAGACAGCCGAAAGTGGCAGTGTAGCAGTACCTCGCGGTAATTTGTGCAGAAGTCTCTACCGCTGTGTGAAGTTTGAGTGTTCTAGGCGCCTCAGTCCGAGTCTCTGTTCTGGTCTCGCCTGGCTTCCGACCTCGCCTCTTGCTGTATTTTCTTGACAAGTTCGAGGGCCGCCTTAGGTGTTGTCAGCACTATCGTCTGCTCCTTCCACACCACCCGCAGCCGGGCAGGATACAACATGGAATACCCAACGTTTAATTCTCGCAGCTTGGCCTTCACCGCGGTGTATTCCCTACGTGCTTGCTGAACAGCGACCGTGTGATCGGGGTAGAATTCCAGAGTGTTGCCCTGGTGAATGATTTTGCCTTTCTCCCTTGCAAGCCTGAGGATCACGTCTCTGTCCCTGTAATTTAGGATCCTCGCTACTATCGGTCGGGGCGTAGCACCTGGTGGTGGTTTGGGGCCTAGCGACCGATGGGCCCGTTCCACAATGAAGATCTGCGATAAGGCTTCCGCACCAAAGATATCCCTACAGAGCCCTTCGACATACAGTTCCATGCGGCCTGTGTTGGTGGATTCTGGCAGGCCCGCTATTCGCACGTTATTGCGCCTCGAGCGCGCTTCCAAATCCTCCTCCTTTGCTTTTATTACCTCCAGGATGCGCTCCATTCCCGCGCATTTTGAGGTGGACGTGCGCGCCTCATCTTCAACCGCCGAGATCCTGGTTTCGGCTTCATCCAGTCGTTCGCCGTGCTGTTCTTGTCGGGCAGCCATGCCATCCATCCTGCACGTTAGATTGTCCAACTTCCCGTTGATGTCCTGTAGATTTGATTGAATCGCCAGCAGGATCTTCTCCATGTTGGTAGACGGTGGCGAGGCCGAAGACCCGCCGGCCTCCGTTGCGTCATCCACTGGTTTAGTCCCCTTCCTATTATCAAAGGAGAGTTTTGGCTGCTGTTTGTCTGGCTTGCCCATGGTGGCGGGCGGTGAATGCACCTTACTCAACTGGGGTCTAGTCGCCCTCGTTACTCTGGTCGACGTCGCCGTGTTTCCGTTTAGGTGGTAGGCAGCAGATGCACTCGATGGCTAGGCCGTTCCCAAGGTAGCCCTCTTTGGTCGTAGCACTATGGAAGTAACGTGCACTGGCCAGTGCTGCAGCGTTGAGAGACGAGGGAGATGGTTGCGTACGTGCCTGTGTGGATAGGGCGCCCCGCTGTTAGTCAATCCGGAACCTCTGCCTCTTGTTCGCGTGGTTCCTTGCCCCCGATGCCTGTTCGCTCCCTAGTCCCCTGCGTCTTGGTCTCCGAATCGGCGGACGTCAGATGGCCTCCAATGTGCTGTGCCCAGATGTTATGCGCGCGGTAGTGTGCCCAGTCCTACTACCCGCCGGTCCTCCGTTAGGGCACCTCGTTATGCGATCAGGGGCCCGCCTGCGTTAGTCCGCCGAAATCGCCGTAACGGGAGGGGGTGCCGCCATCTTGTCAGGCAAACCAGTCGATGTGGAAGCGGACACCGCCGCTAGTGCACAGGCCTGCAGTGGTGTGAACGTGCTCCCTGGCCCTGGCGGTCCGTGAGCAAGGATGGGCGCTGATGATGGGTTAAGCGGTCTGCCTGCTACCGCTCGTGCGTTGCTCGCAACATACCTCCGGTCGGCCACCGGCCATTTTGTCAGGCAGTCCGGTGCGGGTTACAGCGACCTTGGTTTTTCTCCGCGATGCAGGGGAAGCGGTCGCCTCCGCAAACATCCAACTGTGCTCCACATCTTCTTACACCTGATCGTGGTCTCGCAGGGTGGGTTGGTGGGGATTTAGTGGCAATGAATCACATCGTGTGATATCGCCCGGCGGAGCTGCAGTTCAGGCAGCCATTCCGCTGTGCGCCCCCTAGCGCCTCCAAAGTACTACATTTTCAACAGAATAACACAGACAATTTAAAAAGACGGAAAATGAAAACTATACAGTCGTTTCAGATAAGTTTCGTACATTGCCTAACAACCTAGATCGACTTATCCAGGCACCCGCAAGATATTTTGCCACCCCACAAACTATATACATTGAGACGGTGTTGGTTGACAAAATGCGCAGGGCTGATCTATGATCTTTCACACCCAGGACCCTGCACACTGGTTTCAGCCATTTGTTCCTGACGTGCTTATAAGCTGTGCATGCAAATAAGAAGTGGCCCAGGGTTTCCTCCGGGCAACTACAACCTGGACAATTTAAGTCATGCCCCCTGTTGGACAGGCCACATGAAGGACCCGCTCCCCCTCTGCCCGACCAGGCCCGAGCCCGGTCCCTCAAGTATTACCCACCACCACTTCACGTTTTCCATCCCCTCCGGGACCCCTGCCTCTGAACATCTCGACCCCTTGGGCCCGATCCACTACTGGGCCGTGCGCCCGACCTGGGCGCCATCTTGGACACTGCACCACGAGGCCGCGTGGCCTCCGACCGACCCTAACCCTGGGCCTGGCCAGGCCTCAGACATCCCGGCACCAACATCCACCCAGGAGGTGAGTGGACTACTTGGCAGGTCAATGGGAGAAAGAGGTGTCGATGGCTCTCCCCCACCAGGTACCGCTCGCCCCCAGCCTCCCCGGGCGCTGGCTCCACCCCCCTGCTGGGTGTCTGGACTCCCTCATCCCGGACCCACCGATCTCCAAGTGCGAGGGTCCGGACATCAAAGGGCATCAGCCCTATAACTGAGGCAGCTCCAGAGCAGGAAGGCAGTTGTATCTTGGAGTCGAGAGACGCAAAGAAGAACTCATCCTTGACGGACTACTGGCGCTGCCGTAGCCCTACCTTGTGAACTATCGTCCTGTCTGCTGGCGCTGCCGTAACCTCCGTAAACCTTCATCGTCGTCGGGACCTGCTGGCGTGGCCGCGGACCGTTTGTACCTCCATCTTCATCGGGACCTGCTGGCTCCGCCGCGGACCGTCGCCACCTTCAACCATCTCGGGACCTGCTGGCTCCGCCGCGGCCCGATCATCTAGAACGCCGAGCTCGAGGATTGAGAGCTATCCATCCACCCATTTGGTAACAAGACTGTCCCGCTACCCCTTTTCCCCACCAGAGACCCGAACCGAGGGGACCCCTGAGTCCAGACCTCCTTGTACCATTTGACCGTACTCGAAGAATTGCTGATAAAGTATCGTTTAACCTTATCCTTGTGTGGTGTCCGTCTGTGGGGGGGAAGTTACTTGTCTGTACGATCGCTGGAGACGGCTCTCCCTGGAGACCTCTCCCCTTCTACTCGGCCGACCCTCCCGGTCCGTCTAACATTGGTGGCCAGCGGCGCGATCCGAATCACCGCATAATCGTACAGAGAGTAGCTCACCCCACGACGAAATCACGATGACTACCAAAGAAAGCGGATCCACCGAGAAATTTCAGATGGAGAAAGTGGAAGAATACAGCCATCGTGAATTAAAACAGTTCTGCATCAAACTAGGTATCGCTACCACCGGTCTAAGTACCAAAGATGATTTCAAACAGGCCCTGGAGTCCTGGGCAGAAACCGGGGCCGTCAGACCCCCGGACCAGACTATCGCAGCAGTAGAAAAAGACACCGCGGCTCCCGAGGAGCGAAGAACGGGTCTCTCGCAAAACGAGATCCAGGAACGAGAAAGAACAAGACTACATGAACTAGAAATGGCCCGGCTCAAAATGGATGGTGAACTCAAGTTGGCCGAACAGAAACTGAACTTAGAACATCTGAGGCTCAGAGAAGAAAGAGAGGAAAAACAGAGACAAAGAGAGCTCGAGGAAAAAAGACTGGCATATGAACATGAGCGCAAATTAGCTGAGATAGACTTACGCAAGCAGAACAAGGAATCAGGGGCGACCGAGCAACCCCGCACCCCGGGAGCCACAGATAAGAAAGTACACATCCCCAAGGATGTCGTCCGAGAATACTTCCGAGAGGACGACATCCAACAATGGTTCAAGGCCTACGAAATAGCTATGACCTCCCACCGGATCGATCGAAGCGACTGGGGAGCCGGTCTATGGGGGAGATTCCTCAATGAGGGCCGCGATGCCCTGCTACAGCTCCCGGACCATCTGATGACCTCCTACGACCACATGAAAGCGGCCCTCCTCACCCGCTATGGGCTCACACCCGAGATGTACCGCCAGAGGTTCAGAGACTGCACCCGCATCCCGGGTACAACTTGGGTGGAGTACGTTAACTATTTCAGCAGAGCCTTCGAGGGTTGGATCAAAGGAAGCAATGTCACAACTTACGACCAACTCTTCAATCTAATGGTGTGGGAGCATCTGTCAAACAATTGCTTCATCGAGCTCCGGCAGCACCTCCTCGATAGCAAATTGACTGATCCACGGCAACTCGCAGCCGAAGCTGACCGGTGGGAAATCACCAGAGTGGGCCGAAATGGGTCCTATGAACAGAACCGAAACCACCACGGGCAGCACCGTCCCCGAGGAGGAGGAGGGGGGGGCCAAGGAAGAGGAAGAGACAGCACTCCGGCCGCCCCCGCTACCAGCACCACTCCCCCGGCCAACCGGGGCAGCACCCCGGCACGACCGGGATATAGGGCCAATGTCACGTGTCACCGATGCCAGCGAGTCGGCCACTACGCAAACGACCCAAATTGCCCACAGAACCAGAGCCCGAGACCCCGCCAGGTGGCTGCCGCTGCCCTGGGGGAAGAACAGATCTCCGAGGAACAAGAAGAATATGAGCAAGAACATCAAGAATGGGAGCCAGCCGCCATGGCTCTAGCCTGCTTAGGGGGGAAAGACATGGTCCCGCGGGTCCCCCTACCCGCTAACACCCGGAAGTACAGCCAATGGGTGAGCATCAATGGACGCCGGGCCGAAGCCCTCCGTGACACCGGGGCCAGTGTAACAGCCGTCCGCTGTCACCTGGTGACCCCAGAACAGTTCCTACCAAATATTCTCTGCCCTGTCCGTTCAGCCGATAATTCGGAAAGTTTGTGTCGGATGGCCTGCGTCCCTTTCGAATGGGGAGGAGTCTCCGGCATGTTGAAGGTGACGGTCCGAGATGATGCCCCCGTAGACTGCCTCCTGGGGAATGACCTTGAAAGCTCCCCGTGGGCAGCCGTAGAACGAAGAGAACACCTGGGGATGTTAGGCATCCCGGACTGGGCGTGCGTCACCACCCGATCCATGGCCGCCCGGACCAACCCCCGACCCGAGGAACCTGAATGGCCGGCGCCTCCTCCCCCGGTCGCTCCAGTCGAAGACGCCGACCGTGCCGTCCCCCCAGAACCAGCTCAACCTCCGGACCTCTCTGGCCTCGACCAGTGGCATCAAGAGGGGGGGCCCACACAGGAGCAGTTTCGCCAAGAGCAGAAGACCTGTCCCTCCCTCGAGGGACTCCGCCAACAAGCCCTCGCCCAGAGCGCAGGGGATACCTCCGGAACACATTGGGTCTATTGGGACAATGAGCTGCTATACAGTGAACAAAGGATCGCGGAGTTGGGGGCCAGTCGAGTGCTAGTGGTGCCCCTCCGTTTTAGAGACTTCTTGCTAAATCTGGCCCACGATGTCCCCCTGGCTGGACACCTGGGCCAGGATAAAACTTACAGCAGCCTAGTGACCCACTTCTTCTGGCCTAAAATGAGGAATGATGTACTCCAGCATTGCCGATCTTGCCCCACGTGCCAAGCCAGTGGAAAGAGCGGCCTCAAACTAAAAGCCCCCCTGCAACCATTTCCAGTGGTTACCACCCCGTTCGAGAGGGTCGGGATAGACATTGTGGGGCCCCTGGACCCCCGTACAGCACAAGGACATCGGTTCATCCTGGTACTGGTGGACCACGCCACCCGCTACCCCGAGGCTGTTCCCCTGCGAACTGTGACAGCCCCGGTAGTCGGCCGGGCCCTGATGGGGATCTTCTCCCGTGTGGGCTTCCCCCGAGAAGTCGTCAGCGACAGAGGCACGAACTTTATTTCAAAATATATGAAGTCCCTCTGGCAACAGTGTGGGGTCACCTACCGATTCACGACCCCCTATCACCCTCAAGGAAACGGACTCGTTGAGCGGTTCAACCGCACGCTCAAAGGGATGATTGGGGGGTTGGAAGAGCCCCTCCGTCGCCAGTGGGATGTGCTACTGCCGTGCCTCCTCTTCGCATATCGAGAGGTCCCCCAGAAGTCCCTCGGCTTCAGCCCGTTTGAACTGTTGTATGGACACCCCGTACGGGGACCGCTCAGCCTGGTCAAGGAAGGCTGGGAAATGCCCCCTCTAAAGAACCCTCCAGATGTCTTCAAATACCTCCTAACCCTCCGCAACCAGACCCGACGGTTCAGAGAGCTGGCAAAAGCAAACTTGGAGGCCAGTCAAGAGGACATGAAAAAGTGGTATGACCAAAATGCCTCCTCCATCGAATTTGAACCCGGCCAACAAGTATGGGTGATGTCCCCCACCGAACCATGCGCCCTGCAAGACAAGTGGACGGGGCCCTTCAAAGTAGTCGAGCGCAAGGGCCCTGTCACCTATCTCGTCGACCTGGAAACCTCACGGAACCCCCTCCGGGTCCTCCACGCTAATAGACTGAAACCCCATTTCGTGCGTTCAGAACTCAGCCTCCTAATGGCCACAGACAACGGAGCCGAAGAAGACTCCGAACCCCTCCCTGACCTCCTACGGACTCGGGAGAAAGACGGCTCCGTGGACGGGGTCCGACTCTCGGAGGCCCTCACCCCGGAACAACGCCAAGAATGCCGAGACCTTCTGTTGCAGTTCGCCAGCCTGTTCTCCCTCACCCCAGGTGTCACCTCCTGGTGTGTGCACGACGTGGACACGGGGGACAGCCCCCCTATCCGCCACCGGGCCTACCGCGTACCAGATCGGGTACGGGCCTGCATCCAGGAAGAAGTAACCAAGATGCTCACGCTCGGGGTCATTGAGCCCTCAGACAGCCCCTGGGCCAGCCCAGTAGTACTGGTCCCCAAAGCAGCCACCCCCGGCACCACACCGGAACTCCGGTTCTGCGTCGACTACCGGGGCTTGAATGCAGTCACCAGAACAGACGCACATCCCATCCCCCGGGCAGATGAACTAATCGACCGCATGGGAGCTGCCCGCTACCTCAGCATTTTCGACCTGACGGCGGGCTACTGGCAGATCGGCCTCACACCCCGGGCCCAAGAACGATCTGCGTTTTCCACTCCTGACGGCCATTATCATTTCAAGGTCATGCCCTTCGGCATGAAGAATGCCCCAGCAACGTTTCAGCGACTCGTTAATCAGGTCTTGGCCGGACTCGAAGGATTCAGTGCCGCCTACCTAGACGACATCGCTGTATACAGCCACCACTGGTCCGACCACCTCCACCACCTCCGAGAGGTGCTAGAGGCCCTTCAACGAGCTGGCCTCACGATCAAGGCCAGCAAATGCCAGATTGGTCAGGGGTCCGTGACCTACCTCGGACACCAGGTGGGAAGCGGCCTGGTGGCCCCTCTGCAGCTCAAGATCGCCGCCATCCAGTCCTGGCAGCCCCCCATCACCCAGACCGAGGTACGCGCCTTTCTGGGACTCACGGGCTATTACCGACGGTTCGTGAAGGACTATGGTAGCATAGTGGGGCCCCTCACAGAACTCACGTCCAAAAATCAACCAAAGAAGGTCAACTGGACCCCAGATTGTCAAACAGCCTTCGAACAACTGAAGGCCGCCATGTGCTCCGCCCCTGTGCTTCAGGCCCCCGACTACAGCCGGGAATTCGTCGTCCAGACGGATGCCTCTGACCACGGCATTGGAGCGGTCCTGTCTCAATTGAACCCCGAAGGCCTTGATCAGCCAGTGGCATTCATCAGCAGGCGACTCCTGCCTCGAGAACAACGCTGGAGCACCATCGAGAGGGAGGCCTTCGCTGTGGTATGGGCCCTCAAAAAGCTCCGGCCCTATCTCTTTGGCACACACTTTCGGGTCCAGACCGATCATCGACCCCTGCAGTGGCTGATGCAGATGCGGGGGGAGAACCCAAAACTACTACGTTGGTCCATCTCCCTACAGGGGATGGACTTCACTGTGGAACATCGACCTGGGCAAGACCACGCCAACGCGGATGGCCTGTCACGCTTTTTCCGCCTCGACGAGGAGAGTCCCCAAGAGGATGGGTGACTCTCCCCGCCTTCAGCTGGGGGGGACGCATGTTGGACAGGCCACATGAAGGACCCGCTCCCCCTCTGCCCGACCAGGCCCGAGCCCGGTCCCTCAAGTATTACCCACCACCACTTCACATTTTCCGTCCCCTCCGGGACCCCTGCCTCTGAACATCTCGACCCCTTGGGCCCGATCCACTACTGGGCCGTGCGCCCGACCTGGGCGCCATCTTGAACACTGCACCACGAGGCCGCGTGGCCTCCGACCGACCCTAACACTGGGCCTGGCCAGGCCTCAGACATCCCGGCACCAACATCCACCCAGGAGGTGAGTGGACTACTTGGCAGGTCAATGGGAGAAAGAGGTGTCGATGGCTCTCCCCCACCAGGTACCGCTCGCCCCCAGCCTCCCCGGGCGCTGGCTCCACCCCCCTGCTGGGTGTCTGGACTCCCTCATCCCGGACCCACCGATCTCCAAGTGCGAGGGTCCGGACATCAAAGGGCATCAGCCCTATAACTGAGGCAGCTCCAGAGCAGGAAGGCAGTTGTATCTTGGAGTCGAGAGACGCAAAGAAGAACTCATCCTTGACGGACTACTGGCGCTGCCGTAGCCCTACCTTGTGAACTATCGTCCTGCCTGCTGGCGCTGCCGTAACCTCCGTAAACCTTCATCGTCGTCGGGACCTGCTGGCGTGGCCGCGGACCGTTTGTACCTCCATCTTCATCGGGACCTGCTGGCTCCGCCGCGGACCGTCGCCACCTTCCACCATCTCGGGACCTGCTGGCTCCGCCGCGGCCCGATCATCTAGAACGCCGAGCTCGAGGATTGAGAGCTATCCATCCACCCATTTGGTAACAAGACTGTCCCGCTACCCCTTTTCCCCACCAGAGACCCGAACCGAGGGGACCCCTGAGTCCAGACCTCCTTGTACCATTTGACCGTACTCGAAGAATTGCTGATAAAGTATCGTTTAACCTTATCCTTGTGTGGTGTCCGTCTGTGGGGGGAAGTTACTTGTCTGTACGATCGCTGGAGACGGCTCTCCCTGGAGACCTCTCCCCTTCTACTCGGCCAACCCTCCCGGTCCGTCTAACACCCCCCCATGCCTTTCCAACCTTCCATGATTTTCTTAAGGGGCAGAGTTTAGTTTAAAGGAGTTTGTAAAGCGCCTGGTGACGCCTCCCGGCGTGTCCCCGCACTGTGGAGAGAGCATATTATAAGGAGAGAGAAGGACCCAATCACAAAGTAAAGAGGCAAGTTTTCAACTTCTTTCTAAAAGAGGTCTCATTAGTCTCTAACCTAGTATCCAGGGGCAGGAGGTTCCAGTGCCTAGCCGCTAAAGTGCGGAATGATCTGCCTCCCATTCTAGCTTTTTTGGGCCGGGCAGTTCTGAGCAGACCTATTCCTTTGGATCTGAGGGATCTGTTGGGTTCGTACAAGGATGCCAGATCCGACATATAGGCCGGTGCTCTGTGATGGATTATCCTATGGCACCATAGCAGAGCTTTAAAAACAATCCTCTTGCTAATAGGTAACCAATGGAGAGCTGCCAGAGAGGGTCGTGAAGGGGCTCTACGGGGAAGCCTTAACACCAGGCGCGCTGCAGAATTTTGTATAACCTGTAATTTCTTGATGTTTTTCTCCGATGTACCCAGGAGCAGTACATTCCCGTAATCGATCCGGGAAGTTATTAATGCCTGCGTCATGGTACGTCTGGAGTTAAGAGGCAGCAGGTCAAGAGTGCGATTGAGCGTTTTCATCACTCCAAAGCATTTGCCTACAGTTTTCTTTATGCGGCTATCAAAGGACCGCTTGTTGTCAACCCAGACGCCTAGATTCTTCGCCTCTCGGTTTGGAGGGGGCAAAGGACCCATGCAACTGGGCCACCATTCTTTTGTCCATTTGGCCTCATTGCCTCCAATGATGAGGACCTCCGTTTTAGTTCCGTTTAGTTTTAAACAATGCTCTGTCATCCAAGTGGCCAGCTTTCTCATACAGGCATTAAAGTTATCAGCTTCCATGGAAGGGACTTGAGTCAGAGATATAAGAAGTTGTGTATCGTCGGCGTAAGAGACAAGCTCCACACCGAACGATTGCACCACCTCTGCCAGGGGGGCCATGTATAGATTAAACAGGGTGGGACTCAGGGCCGAGCCCTGAGGTACCCCCTGTTCAAGCAACACACTGTCTGAGAGGGAAGTCCCTCTTTGGACTTGAAAGCTCCTATTGATCAAAAAGGCTTTCAGCCATCCCAGTGCCTTATTGGTGACTCCGGCTTTGTTTAGACACTGTAGCAAGATGGAGTGTGCTACAGTGTCAAACGTCAAAAGAGTACCATATCTCAATTTCAAGAACAAGGTCCTGTCTCTGGGTAGCTGAATAAAGTCCAGAAAGGGTTCCAGCTTACACGTTGGTTTGTGTTCAAGGAAGTTGGTCGTCAGGGATCCCAAATTGGGGTTGTATTGTATTGTATTGTATTGTATATTGGATTTAAATAGCGCTTATCACCCAGGGGTCTCTAAGCGCTTGCCTTGGGAACCCGTCCTGGCTTTTCCCTGTGAGATAGCCCCTTCAGGGCATCCCCAAGGTGAAATCCAGGCATCCCGCCGCAGGGGGCCGTTGTTGACATGGTCCTTAGTCTTAACCCAATCCCAATATAGGTTTTTGACAAATTGTTTAGGAGGTGGACATTGCGAGACCCAAGACTCTCCCAAACCTATAGAAATTACCAACAGCTTAAGATCGTTAAGCCACTTTATCTTATTGTTAACATTAAGGGAGATTAATTCGTCCAACACTCTGGCATATTCAATTAATTCTTGAGTCCTTCTGAGGCGCACCCAAAATAACAGGGGCCTGAGATGGACTTTATTAGCAATTGATTTCTTGCCCATGTCAAAAAATAATGGTAACAAGGGGGTTGACACTGGAAGTGATACCAAATCTCTGATAAACTTGTTCTCTGCAACCATCAGCGCCCTGATGTTTTCAGTACCCCATAATTCAGAACCGTAGACTGCCGAGGCTACAGCCTTCCCCTCATAGACTGCCAGGGCTGGAGCAACCGGTCTGCTGATGGAGAGGCGCTGGTTTTTTAGTATCGCTTCAGACACCCTTTTGAGATTAAGTACCATTTTAGATATGTGAGGGCCCCAGGACATGTTATTGGATAACCTAACCCCCAGATAGTCAAATTCATTTACCACCTCCAGAGGTGACCCGAAAAGTGAGATATGTACCTTTCTAGACTTTCTTTCTGCAGATAAAACCATTAGCTTTGTTTTCGCGGTATTTATTGATAGACCACGCTCTTTACAAAAGAGAGAGAAACGGTCAAGCAGTTTCTGCAGGCCCTTCGGGGTCTTGGACATCAGGAGGGTATCGTCCGCAAAGAGGAGTGTGGGGGTCTTCTCTCCGGCAAGGACGGGCGCGTCCGCAGGGTCCTCCCTTAAATGGTCCTCCCTTAAATGGTCCACCACCCCATTTATAAAAAGGGAGAACACCGTTGGGGCCATCACGCATCCCTGCCGCACCCCTCTGTTGACTGGTACCCTCCTTGTCAGTTGCCCCTGACTCCCCCCACCGTATCCTAGCAAAATTGTCCTCATGGAGCTTGATGATAAGTTGCAGCAAATAGCTAGGGAGCCCCATGGCCAATAAGACCTCCCACAGTTTAACACGTGGAATGACATCAAATGCGGTTTTGAGATCTATGAAAGCCAGATACAGGCTGCCCTTGTTAATAGATACTGACTTCCAATAGACCGCACAAAACCGAAACACCTGTTCCATTGCTCCGACATTCTGCCTAAACCCGGCCTGGACGTGTGTTAATACCCCTTCTTCCATAAGCCATGTCTCAATTCTGCTTATAATGACCCTGCCAACTACCTTTTGTATTGTGTCAATTAAACTAATTGGTCTGTAGTTGGCAGGGTCCTCTCTATCTCCTTTTTTATAGATCGTGATTACCTCCGCCCCTTTCCATGAATCCGGGACGGGGAGACCTAGCTGGATTAAATTCATTAGGCATGCTATAAAGTCTGCCCCTATTAAGGGATCGTGGGATAACAAATCTCCAGGCAAGCCATCTGGACCGGCTGCTTTACCAGGAAGGGTTTTGGAGATGGCATCTCGGACCTCTCGCGCAGTAAATGGGATTGCCTCGGTGGGTGAATCTATTCTTAAGTGGGACGAAGCTAATGGTATTCAACAAATGTTTTGTAAGGCTTTTATTTTTAACCATCAAACATTCATAATACATTGTACAGTTGTAGTAGGGACATACTTGTGGGTACAGGTTTCATATTACGCAGTTCAGTGATCAATGTGCCCATCACAGTCGCAAGGACATAATATAGCCTCTGCCATCATGGTGACTTTTATATTTATGCCCTACAAATGAGTATGGTAAGGCACGTGTGGGCAATCCATTTATCTGAAACTAGTCAATTCAATTTGTAATCTTTATTCGGTTCTTAAAAAGACACCATAAAAGCACATATACAATATACACAAACATGTTTAAAAAAAGTGAATTTCCATTAAAAAAGGGTTATGAAAGATAAAATTATCTAACACCATAATCATTAAGCTAGTGGGACAAGGGGTTAATTATCCAAGGGGTCTGGTAATGTTAGAGTCCAAATTCTCTGGTATTCCTCAGCCGTAGTGCCATCCGGATAAAGTTTATAGTACAGAGAAGGGTATAAGCGTCTTCAGCTTCCTGTAAAAACTTCAGGGCCAATTTCACTTGTTTAAATTTTAAGTCTTTCAGAATCCCCACCAGAAACTTACGTCTTGGTACTGTATAAAATGGACACAATAAAACAAGGTGAAGGGTATCCTGCGGAGACCTATGGTCGCAGCCACAGGTACCCTTCTCTGCCACTGTATGAGTGAACCCAGCCGGGACCGCAAAGAGATGGTGGAGCATGTTAAGTCTAAAGCGGGTCATGACATAGCGGTCCTGAGCATTATACATGACCCTCAAATAAGGTTCCATTCCTTGCTTCGCTGTGAGTTTACTATAAGATAGGACAGTGGATTTGTGACTTTCTTTCTCAGCCCTTAATGTCTGAAGCCGTTCTGGAAAAAGTTTTTTCACCAAAGCTTTGCTCTCGATAGTTAGAGAGTCTGGGGATGTGAAGAGGTTTATACAATCAATCTCCGCTAGTGAGTTCTTGACATACTTCAACCAGGGTATGTCGTGACCTTTATCTCGTTTGGGGCAATCCAAGATAATTTGTCTTGTTAAGGCCGCCTCGGGGTTAGTCCATAATTTGACCCATGCCAGGAGGGGTTTAATTTTAATCTGGTCTTCTATGAAAGGTTCTCCCACTTCCTCATGGATGATATAAGCCGGTACGCTCTGGGGCAGTTTCAGGACTCTTCTCAAGAATTTATTTTCTTCTGTCTGTATTTGCTGTGCTTTGTTATCTATGAAGCCCCACACTTCTGCCCCATAGGTTACCTTTGCACAGCAAATTGACTTGTACAGGTTCAGTATTTGCTCTGGAGACCATCTTCCTAATCTTTGTCCATACCCCATGATGGCTCCTACTGATGCTGCCAATTTCGTTGAATGCTTCTCTACCAGAGGTTTGAAGTTGAGATGGTTATCGAACAGTACCCCCAAGTATGAAAAGGTCTTAACCTGGTCAATCTTGTTTGACCCAATGTGGTAGGTAAAGTTCCCTTTTGTCAGTTGCCCTGATGACATGATGCAGGATTTTTCCAAGTTTGTCGCTAGGTCCAGTTTATCCATGAACACAACAAAGCCATCGATCAGTTTTTGTAATCCTAGAGGGGTTCTGGCAAGCAGTACCGCGTCATCGGCGTATAAAAATACAGGCACTGCACGATGACCAATTTGGGGTGAGTCCACCTTTAATTTAAGGAGATCTTTTTCCAGCGAGTTGATATATATGGAAAAAAGGAAGGGCGCGAGGATGCATCCCTGCCTAACTCCACTGGTGCAAGCGAAGGGGTCGGTCTTTTTTCCCTCTTGGTTGTACCTTACGCTTGCGGATGTATTCCAGTGAAGATTTTGCAGGGTGTCCACAAGCGGTTGATCCACTCCTAGTTCTATCAGCAAGGACCAGAGCTTTCTTCTGTTTACGCGGTCAAAAGCCGCTGAGAGGTCCATAAACCCTATATAAATGGACCCCTTCCCAGCGATGGTATATTTAGCTGTCAGAAGATATAAGTTCAAACATTGGTCGGTGGTGGATCTGCCCTCCCTGAAGCCATATTGAATTTCAGAGAGGACCTGGTGCTCCTCTGCCCAATCTTGTAAACGATGTAAAATGACTCACCCCAATACTTTTGCGGTCACATCAATGAGTGAAATGGGTCGATAGCATTGAGGGTCGTCACGATTCCCTTTTTTATAAATGGGAACTATGGTCGCTGTTGACCAGGAACGAGGCAGTCCTGCCACCACTGCCTCGTTCAAAACCCTAGTGAGCAGCGGGGCCCATAGCTCTGGACTGCTTAGGAATAGATCGGGTGGAATTCCATCTGGGCCCGGTGCTTTATTTTTGCTGAGCCCTGCTATTCCCATTTCAACTTCTTTCAAGGAGAAGACCAATTTAGCCGGTTGAAAACTCCCTGGTACGTCCCCCTGGGTTAAATGGCTTGAGTGGTTATATAGACTCTGGAAGTGGTTCTGCCATTGTTCTGGCAAGATGATATTCGTTATTTTTGGTGCTCCTTGGTCCTGAAAACATGGAGAGTTAATAACTTTCCAGAAGCTTGCAGAGTCTTTCCTTTCAGCAGCGTCCCTTAAGTCCTCCCAGGCTTGATTTTGTAGGCTTTGTTTACGTTTTTTCAGAGCTTTTTTGTATTCGGCTCTATTCTGTGTGACAACGATCTTGTCCCTTGGTTTGGCATGGAGGCTAAATTTCAGTTTTTTAAGCGCCTTGGTACAGATCGAGTCAAACCAACGTGGGGTTGAGGGCACTTTACTAGTTCCAGTAGTCTTTAAGAGGTTGTTTACATGGGACGCAATTTCTTCGAATGCCCTGACCACCAGAACTCCTTCCACGCTTGGGTCAAGGCATATGTTTATTGCTTCTAAGCCCTCTGCTATCAGACTTTTGTAAAATCTATCCCCGTCAATCCTGGCCCATTTAATTCTTCTTCCTTGGTCCACTGCTTTTTCTATGGTGTCAGATCTCTTTGGGCCCAGTTTAAAATCAAAACCTTTTGTTGTGAGAATGACCGGATTATGATCACTGAAGATGCTTGCGTCTATTATGATTTTACTAATATTTCTTTTTAATATGGGAGAGACTAGAATATAGTCAATGTAAGAGTGGCAACCTCTTCCTTTGTATGTTGGGGTTAATTCTCCTTTTTCGCCCAACAGAACAAGATCTAAAGTTTGAGTTAGATTATGCCTTTTCGTTAGTCTCTCCAGGTCCCATCCCTCTTTTGAGTGAGTGAAATGTGGGCCTTTCATTATGGTGCATCTCGACCAGTCTTTATTAAAGGGTTTTAGTTTATCACAAAGGTGACAATTAAAATCCCCCATAAGTATTAAACTTGGGGGGTTTGGTGTCTTGTTTGAAAAGTTCAAATTTTCTAGACAAGAGTCCAGTTCTTTTACGGCTGTTTCCTTTTCCATCATGCCAGCCGCGTTATACCAGTTGACTAGAAAAAAGTTTAGTCTTGTGGAGACGAACCTTACTACTTGGAGGTTATGTGAGACCCAGTTAATGTTTGACCAGGTGCCCTGGATGTCTAGGTTAACGTATATTACAAGTCTCCCACTGGCTCTCCCCGAGGATACCTTTTTTGCCGGAACAGAGAAACTTTTGTAACCCTCTAGGCTATAGTCATTTAGTTCAGTGGCCCATGTTTCTTGCAGGCATATAATTTGGAATTTATTTATATAGCTAAGCCATTCTTGGGATTCAAATTTGGCCGCTAATCCTGCTATATTCCAGGATACAATTTGTAAGTTTTCATAAGTGTCATCCTTGAGAATTCCTATTAGGTCTCTTGATGGGAGCACTGCCAGATTTTCCACTTTAGATGGAACATCGGGGCTAGATTGTGAACTGCTATGAATAGCTAATCTACTCTGTTTGGTGGTTGGCCTATGTTCTGGGGGTTTTGTCAGGTCGCCTTTTCCCCTGCTTATGTTTGGAGACTTATTACCACCTCCCTTACTGGGTGCGGGTTCTGGTCTATTCCCCTCCCCCGTTCTCCTTCCTGTTATGAGTGGTCCTGCCTCCTTCAGCCTTGCGTGTTTAAAGGGTTGCTTATCCCGCCACTGTCAATCGACCTCTTCAAGTACGCTAAACCTGTTCCAGTGTGCGTGCTGCGTTAAGAAAGGATCATAGTTTGGGGTCACATGATATGGCCTTTGCCACTGGGGTAGTCTGTATTGGGGATCCATTTGGGGCATTCTGATCATTGGAGATCTATTGCTCTGCATGGATCTATGAGGTGCAAATGGGTAAAAGTAGGATAGGTGTACAGGATGAATTTGTGAGTGGGTATAACTAGGGGGGGATTGCAGATAAAATTAACTGCTGCAATGTCTCTAAAGTTTACCGTAATTATGTCCCCTGCTATAGTCTTTGTACCTTTACCGATCCACTCCCCCCTTCTTACTGAGATAATCTCCCCGTGAATGTTGGGGGGTAGTGGCCTATGTATTTGTAGCCACTGTGCACATTTGTTTTTTAACTCTACTTGTGTTTCCCTTTTGCCCTCTCTTAATGGTGGGACTCCTGTTAAGACCACTACGAAGGGTAAAGCTTCAGGCGGGAGGTTGATTGTCCTGAAGCGGGTTGCTGTTTTATTTTCTTTAGTAGTTGCCGATGGGGTCAGATTAGTCTTGGGAGTCTCTTTGGGAGTTTGAACGTTATTTCCTTGAGGTGTTTGAGTGGGTCGAAGGGATGGTTTAATAGTTTCGGTAGATGTTTGTTTATTGGTTTTACCTGTATTTGGTGTGGTAACGACCTTTTGTGTATCTTTGATACTTTTCTGTATGGCTCTGATGGGATTGTTTGCTACCGTATCCGATATTGGGTTGGCCTTTTCTTTAGTTGATCTTTTAGGTGTGATGCCATCCTGTTTTGTTAAGGCACCCTCTTGTGCTGTTTGGCCTTTAGGGCCAACACCCTTGTTGTTTATGAGAGATGTTAGTCTGTCGATCTTGGCTATAAGCAGTTTTATCAGCACAGTAATGGAGTGCTCAAGATCCATTTTAAGGTCAGCCACCATATTGGTGATCCAACAGGGTATTCCTGGTGTAGGTGGGTTTATGGGCGTCACCAGGTTATGATTTCTTGTTTTAGTTTGGCCTTTTTTACCTCCGCGTTTAGAGCCTTCCTTGGGCCCATTTTTTCCATAGTATTTAATTTCCTCTTGTTGTTATTTGTTTGTAAATCCGTTCGCTCCCTGCTAATTTCGGCGGGCGCCTGGGCGCCTGGGCGCATGGGAGATCGACGAAAGAAGAGGGGGTAATAGCCAGGCTAGTGTCAGGGTCATCTGCCGAGTCTAAGGAAATGACAGATAAATTGATAAGAGTTTCCTGAGTGTCTTGGACGATAGTTACGGGTGGTAGAGACAACCTTCTCTCCGTGTTAGCGATGGCATTGGATACCGCCCCTATGGTTTGTTTAAGCATCTTATCGATGGCAGTTAGAGTTGGTAATGGTTGAGGGGGATCCACTTTAGATTTAGATTTTGTGCTTGATCTTAGTGTTGGCATATTGGGCTTCTTAACAGTCTTCCTCATAGTCTAAAGAAAGAGGGTACAGTGAAGATGGATTGACTTGACTAAATTAATTAGGTCACAGGTAATTACCTGGTATGCGCAGTGCCTTGGAAGACTTTAGAGGGGTGGCCCAGCCCAGCCTCTTCTGGCCTCTGAGGGCCACAGAGGGCCCGCCCTTTGCCCGGGCTTAGCCCCGGGCGTCCCGCAACGCTGAGGGCTTGCTGGTTATGTAGCCCCTCCTGGCGCGTGTTCCGCGTCAGGGAACGCGCCGCCGCAAAGGCTGCCGGGATATGAAGTCCCGGAGCGGCGGCGCGACTGATGGAAGCGGTATCTTGGTAGCCTGGCGTTGGTCCGCTGTCTGTGCGCTCCTCTCAGCGCTTCGCTCCTCTACTCTCCACCGGTAAGGCTCTTGTGGTATGCAGTTCCCCTCGCTCCACCGAGGGCTTGCTGGTTATGTAGCCCCTCCTGGCGCGTGTTCCGCGTCAGGGAACGCGCCGCCGCAAAGGCTGCCGGGATATGAAGTCCCGGAGCGGCGGCGCGACTGATGGAAGCGGTGTCTTGGTAGCCTGGCGTTGGTCCGCTGTCTGTGCGCTCCTCTCAGCGCTTCGCTCCTCTACTCTCCACCGGTAAGGCTCTTGTGGTATGCAGTTCCCCCCACTCCACCGAGGGCTTGCTGGTTATGTAGCCCCTCCTGGCGCGTGTTCCGCATCAGGGAACACGCCGCCGCAAAGGCTGCCGGGATATGAAGTCCCGGAGCGGCGGCGCGACTGATGGAAGCGGTGTCTTGGTAGCCTGGCGTTGGTCCGCTGTCTGTGCGCTCCTCTCAGCGCTTCGCTCCTCT
Source organism: Lissotriton vulgaris (assembly GCF_964263255.1). Classification (NCBI taxonomy): domain Eukaryota; kingdom Metazoa; phylum Chordata; class Amphibia; order Caudata; family Salamandridae; genus Lissotriton; species Lissotriton vulgaris. The sequence goes on from NC_141685.1 coordinate 1,563,222,616, forward strand.
ACTCTCCACCGGTAAGGCTCTTTGGTATGCAGTTCCCCCCGCTCCACCGAGGGCTTGCTGGTTATGTAGCCCCTCCTGGCGCGTGTTCCGCATCAGGGAACGCGCCGCCGCAAAGGCTGCCGGGATATGAAGTCCCGGAGCGGCGGCGCGACTGATGGAAGCGGTGTCTTGGTAGCCTGGCGTTGGTCCGCTGTCTGTGCGCTCCTCTCAGCGCTTCGCTCCTCTACTCTCCACCGGTAAGGCTCTTGTGGTATGCAGTTCCCCCCGCTCCACCGAGGGCTTGCTGGTTATGTAGCCCCTCCTGGCGCGTGTTCCGCGTCAGGGAACGCGCCGCCGCAAAGGCTGCCGGGATATGAAGTCCTGGAGCGGCGGCGCGACTGATGGAAGCGGTGTCTTGGTAGCCTGGCGTCGGTCCGCTGTCTGTGCGCTCCTCTCAGCGCTTCGCTCCTCTACTCTCCACCGGTAAGGCTCTTGTGGTATGCAGTTCTAGTCAATTTCACTTTGCGTAGATTCCCGGGTAGGAGCCCATGCGTTTTATGGTCTGGATTTCAATCTTTGTATATTGCGAAAAGTTTCTGCATCAGTGCTGCATATGCGCCTGCGCCACCTGGACAACATTTGCTTTCGGCCTCTCAAACAATGTATTGCAATTTCTCACTTAATCAGTAATAGTAATAAAGATGTCCACCTTCGAAGTCTCCTTGGATAACTTTCTAACGTACCCCAACAGGGCCACATCTGATGGGGAACAGCCATCACAACACGGATTTTACTCCGCGTACCATTACATCGCATGCGCTTTTACAACTCATGCAATGTAATGGCTATCCACATCGTTGTGAGGAAACTGAGGTTGTTTCCTCACAACGACGTGCACCGCCCCTGGAAGCATGAAGCGGGAACCGGGAGCTGAGACAGCGACGCTGGAACCACGAGGAAAAAGGTAAGGCTGATTGTGCTTGGGGTGGGTGTAGTTGTTTAGGGTAGTATAGGGGTGGGAGTAGTGTGGGTAGTGTTGTAGTGTCTTAGGTTGTAGGGTAGTGTCGGGTGGGAGTAGTGTGGGTAGTGGTTTAGGGTAGGGTAGTTCATAGTGTTTTAGGGTTAGGGGTAGTGTAGTGGTGGGAGTAGTGTGGGTAGTGGAGTAGGGTAGGTTAGTGTCATAGTGTTTTAGGGTTTAGGGTAATGTAGGGGTGGGAGTAGTGTGGTTAGTGTTGTAGTGTTTATGTAGTGTAGAGTTTTAGGGTAGTGTTGTAGTGTTTTATGGTTTAGGGTAGTGTTCTAGTGTAGTGTTTTAGGCTTTAGGGTAGTGTAGTAGTGTAGTGTTTTAGGGTTTTGGGTAGTGTTGTAGTGCTTGTGTGGTGTAGTGTTTTAGGGTAGTGTTGTAGTGTTTGTGTAGTGTAGGGGTTTAGGGTAGTGTTGTGTTTACGGGTAGTGTCAGGGGGTCGTGCAGGGTAGTGTAGTGTTATTGTAGGGAGAGGACTGGGGGTCGGGTGAGGGTTGTGTAGGGGTAGGGATGTCACTTACCTTGCAAAATGTAACCACGAGTATAGCTTTACCACGCATGCCTTTGCATTGTAATGGCATGTGTGGTAAAGGCATACTCGTGGTAAAATTTTGCGATGTAACTGCATGTCGTTGTCATTGACATTGCGTAGTAATACCCGCGTTGTAATTGCATGCGTGGTATTAGTATGCGATGTAATGACATACAAACCATCTGGCTAACTCACAATCTGTGTCATAATTCGAAGTGTCTCCTCCCTAGAATGTTGCACTTCTAGGATATGACGATGGCAGGTGTATAAAGTCCGCTTGTGCAGCGTGACATCTGAAATGGATCGATCCAATGTCGTTGAATGAGTAAATCGGATGTCTACGTAAGCCTTAAAAGCCCATAAGGTAGGGTGCATGATTTTTAGATAGGACATGTAAACATTTAATGTAGAACATGTTCTTATAGCAAAAGGGCTTAAAAAGCTATTAATTAAAATTAAATAAAGTCATCTCTGCCTAGGAACCACATAAAAAGTTAATTCTTGGATTTTTAAAAATATTTATTACAAATCTAAATAATTTAAATTTGTGACAAATATTTTACAAAAGGTACTTTTAAAGAGTCGCCATTGGCCTGCTTAAAGTATTTAGAAACCCATTTTCCTGAATTTCTAACTGCCATCCAGGAGCTGTTCATCTCCTGGATTCAGTGTGAAATGGCTGCCAGAGCTGAGACAAAAGCCTTGGCTACAGGGAGAAGTTGACCTTCCTCTGACAGGATGGCCTGGGGAGCTACGCCCAACCCCTTGCATATCTTCAGAGGATGTTTACTCTCTCACTGGCAGATGAAGCTCACACCTGGGTCTGCCTCTCTTTAGTCTAACTAGCCAGCCAGGCACCAAACCCAGTTGGAGAGGAGCTTCCCCATAACCAGTTTTGAGTGACCACAAGGGAGGGTTTGCGCATTTCTCTGGCCACGCCTCCAGGGTGGGCATGGGAGCTCTGCACAATGGAGGAAAGGTTCTACCATGTTGGATTTAGGTAGAGAGTGGCACTGTTGCATTGTTTGGTGTAGGGCACACAGGAAGTGCTGCCACAGTGGGTAGGGCTACTACTGGAAATCTTTTCCCTATTAATTATGGAGGGGCCAGGTGTCACCGCGCACCCACAAGCTAGTGCCACGCTTAAATATGTCACCCCTGGGTGCTTTCTTCAGAACACTATTGGACCTGTGGAAGACAGAAGAAATACTGCTCCTTCTGGTATGACCTTTGAGGAGAAACTGAAGGGCTGGGCATGCACCCACTTCTACCCAGGACAAAAAAGTAAACTCCACGGATCAGTTGGCTGACATCCTGTTAAGTTACAGGGACACAAAAGCAGCAAGAAGTCCACTTTCCAAAACAAGTCCAGCGGACCAGTTTGAACTGAACTTACACTGAATCTTGCTAGTTGCTTCTCTGCAGTGAATCCTGAACCTTAAGTGCTGTTCCTGAGGCCCTAGAACTCGTAGCTGGTGTCAGAGTGTACTCCTTCTGCCTAACCCTAAAACCTGGAACTTAGAAACGTTATCAAGAATTTTTGTGCGGGGAACCAAAAGATGTTTGTGCCAAACCAGACAAGCCAATCCAACGAAGGTGCATTGCAGCTGGGCCAAAGATTTAGGTTGATCCTATTCAGAGCTTTTCTGCAACAGGAAATGCGTTTCAGTGGGATGTTGAGAGATGATATCCGGCCTTGTGGATTCCTATTTAGCTAATGCTTTCAGCCTTTCCCTGCTGAAGGAATTGTTGTAAATCAGCAGCGGTTAGATTAAGCATTAGCAGAAGACATACTTCGGTTTTAACCATTATCGTAATAAATGTGCCGACTCCATCTTAAATTTGTAGCGGCCATTTTGTATGCCATACATTGCCATGTGCTCGTCATGTGCTTGGTCCTACCTTCTTGTTGAAAGCGCCTGGAGTCTGCCCGGCAACAGGCTATTTTTAATAGTCCCCGCTTTCAGCATGCCCAGACATGCGCAGTAGGATCAGTGACCGTTATTAATTGGTTCCAGATAGGAATGTGCCTACCAGTTATCGGAGACTGTTAACTCAGCCCACTCATCGATTGTGTCTTCCAACATGTCCTTGTATGGTCATAAATCTGCTCTTGTCTTTTGTACCGCCTTTTCTTGAGCCCCCTCATTGTGTATAAAAGGGGCCATGTGCTTTAGTTCGGTGTGATACTCAATACAATACCGAAGGGTGTTGTGTGGGCTGTAGTACCAACTTTAAAGGTCAATAAACTTTGCTTTTGTATTTTCCAGTTTCATTGCCAACTTCTTCCTAAGGTCTGAGGACTCTGTGCAGAGAAGGGCGAACCCTTGCACTAAGTAAACCTAGCTGAGGTTTGCTTACAACAAATTGGCGCCCGACACGTGGGGCTCATCGGCGACTCGGATGCCCGAACGAGCGGTCGTGATGAAGGATTGGAATCTCGCTGCGGAAGCGTAGGCATGCCAGAGGAGACCAGAGTCTTGGCATCCAAGGCATTTTTTCCTTTCTTTCCGATCTGACCATCCAGGTGGTGCTGGTCCTCGACTGAGATCTCTTCTGTTGGCTTGCCGTGCAGTGGACGTTTGGTTGAATTTAGAACTTGGCAGTTGGAGACTGGACACCCTGTGAGTGGTTAAGAACCATTGTAGTGGGTATTAGAAGCCTGTGAGTGGCAAGGCAGTTTTAGGATACGCTTGCTGTGGCAATTTTGGAAGGACTAGTCACTAATGTGTATGTTTATGTGTATGTGTATGTGAAATATATGTGTTGCAATACATATAGGAAGGTAATGAGGAAATTTTTCTCCATAATACGAATTTGATTTGAACGGTACAATGTATTACAGATACTTTAAGTGCCACTTTGATTATAATATTGCATATTATGCACTATTTTTGTCATGCCTGTTTTTAGCGCACTTCGTAGAATGTGCGGCTTTTCTGGAAATAACCGGTTAAAACTTGAGGAATCGCAGCCGGCTCCCCCAGAGGGGACGCCTCATAGTGAGATGTGTTTAAAATACGGTCTTTCTTCTATAATGCTCAGCACGTTGTGGAGGAAATACACGCGAAAGGATCCTGAGTTATGTTGGCCGAAGTATGGGTCATTTGATATGTGAAAAATTGTGTATGTGGAGCAGTGTATGTTTAAGCGAAAATCTAGACAAGATATGTTTGAAAGTGTGCGAATGTGGGTGAAAGAAGTACGTGAGCGTGAGAAACGTGAGCAAGCACTGATTGAGAAAGAGCAACGGAAGAATGTGTATGTAAAAGCGCAAGAATTGAGGAAAAAGGAGGCAAAAGAGTTGGAAGAGAGACAGGAAAAGGAGCATAGGTTACAGATATCTGGCCAATATGCTGTTCGACAACCTCTTTATCCTGTCCTTAATAAACCGCAAGATGATTTTTCTTTGTTAGATCGTCCTTCTCCGTATATTGTTCCGTCCGCCCCATCCGGCGACAATGAGGATTCCGGTGCTGATCAAACGAAACCAAGTACCCGCTCCATGTTTCCGGTCGAACGTGCGGCTGAACTTAGGAACCTGGCTCGGAAGTCACTTAAGGATACTGTTACTGTTTCAGATATTTTAGAAACTCTTAAGGGATGGCATGATAGAGAGCAGATGTATTTTACTGAACATTTTGCAGATGAAGTCGTTGAGATGTTTTGAAAAGTATCTGATGTCCTTGAACCTGATGATGTGGCAATTGATTGTAAGCAATTACGTAAAGGTTCTTTCCCTCTTTCCCAGGTGACTGATATCATCAGGTGACTGGTTAAACTTCGAAAAGATGCGCTTCGGCTACGGGAGGAGAAACGAAAAGCTAAAACAGATGACCGATCGGGATTGGTCGACGGGAAACAATCATCTATTTTCTAAACAGATAAGACCGCGATAGTGCATGCAAAGCCTATGCGTGAGGCCGTGCCTTTTTATGTTCCTCCTAAAGGAGCGGGTACCAGTGACGATAAATATTCTGTAGATGCAAAAGGGTATTTTATTTATAATTGGATGTATACTCCCTGAAATAGAGCAGATGTTATGGCGCTTAAAGCTGCATTGCCTGACCCGCGTAAAAACCTTGCCGCCTTATATGAAGAAGTTGAGGGAGCCTTACATTCTTGTACCTTGACGCTGGCTGATATCAATTTATTTTTCAGGCTCATATTGCCGCCCGATATGTAGCGCTCCGTGCGTAAAGTTGATGACCGCGCAGCATATGGGGCGTTATGGAAAGAGATAAAGAGGGAAGATGCGGATAGGGAACCAGCGCAAAAGCCATGTCAATTGATTTCAGATCTCCCCGAGGCAATATTAGTTACATTAAAAAAAATTATTCCCCCTAAAAAGATTGATTGGACTGTTTTAGCATCCTGTAAACAAAAGACAGACGAATTGGTTTCAGATTTCTTTACACGTTTTGAGGAGGCTTTTCATGATTTTAGTGGCCAGTCGCTAACGGACGATACGGGCCGTCACTTATTTGTAGACAAGTATGTTACGAACCTATTACCAGGAGTGGCTAACTGCTTGAAAGCCAATGAAAGCTCTTGGACAACCTCTTCTCCGGCATCCGTCCCGACAATGGCTCAATATTACGAGCGCCAGGAACTTGAAGCGAAGGGCAATGAGGATAAGAAATCTAAAGAATTAAAAACAAAAGTCATGCTATCTCAGGTCTATGGTCCACCTCTTCGAGGTAACGATAGAGGCGGACGAGGATTTTCTAATTCCTCCTCTACTCGTTACTCTTTGGCTATCGATCAATGCACGTATTGTACGAAATTTGGTCACTGGGCAGATGAGTGTCCATTGTTGCGCTCACAGTGCTATGTCCGTGGCCGAGGATCCATGAGGAACCGCTCGGGGAACTCAGGACCTAGAGGCGCTATGAATGATCGTGCTAGGTTTGATTCTAACGTGCAGTTACAAAATGGGTTCAATGCTTTTGATAGGCGTAACCAATACCAAATGTCTGATTATGCGCAGCCTGAGTTGCATGATTCTGCTTTGCATAGGATTGCGTAGGATGGGGTAAGGAATCAGTTGAAGTTCCAGTAGATCAGAGGGGTCCTTATGTTACAGCACATGTTTTGGGTTCTACTGATCAGTTTCTGGTTGATACAGGAGCTACTCGTAGCGCTTTGTCTAAACAATTGGTTCCAAGGGCTCCCCTGTCTGGCTTAACGATTACATCAATAGGGTTCGATGGAACACCTTCCCTTAGCCCATTGTCACAACCACATGCATTTCATGTTGATAAGTTTGCTGCTCCATGCCCGTTTTTGCTTTCCCCGAACACGCCAGATAATATTGTGGGTCTTGATCTGCTCAAGTATTTCAGAGCCACAATACGATGTTCCCCTGAAGGAGTGCGTGTGATTTTGAATGACAATTACCCAGTAACAGACAGAGTTTGTATTGTTCAAGAAGATATTGCATTAGCTTCCCTACCTAACACTCTGTGGGCCACTTCAGATACAGATGTGGGTCAAATGGTTATTCCACCAGTACATATTAGTGTCAAGGAGGGAGCTGTGTTGCCACGCCTGCCTCAATATGGAATTTCACAGGGGGGTGAGGAAGCACTCACACGAATTGTACAAGATCTTATTGAAGTTGGAGTTGTTGAGGAAGTTCCATTTAACATTTGTAACAGTCCGATCCTCCCAATTTTGAAGAAAGATACTGATACTAGGATCTACAGATTCATTATTGATTTGCGGGAGGTCAACAAGATAGTGGTGCCACAATATCCAGTGGTTTCTGATATCACAACGCTCCTTACCTTAGTTCTGCCTACTGCAACAACGTTCTCTGTTATAGACTTGAAGAACGCTTTCTTTTCGATCCCTACTCATCCTGATAGCCGATATTTGTTCGGTTTCACTTTGAATAGTCGATCGTATAGATTTTGCAGAGTTCCTCAAGGCTATACTGAGAGTCCTAGTATTTACAGCCAAGCATTGAAAAGACAGCTTGATTCCTTTGTTCTACCCGAGGGGGTGGCGCTCATTCAGTATGTTGATGATATTCTGTTAGCAGCTGATACCCCCGAACAATGTGAGAAATGCAGGCTGTCTTTGCTTTCTTTCCTTGCTTCGCACCATCACAAAGTCTCCAGAAAGAAACTGCAGCATTGTAGACCAAAGGTAACCTACTTAGGTCACCTTTTGTCTAAGATGGGGCGTGCACTCACATCAGATCGCATTCAGGCAATTCTAGATACACCAGTACCTTCCACACAGAAAGGGGTTCGAGCATTTTTGGGCCTTACTTCTTTTTGTAGGCAGTGGATATTAGGATTTTCACATATCGCTAAACCCTTGTTAGCATGTACTTTCACTGGCAGTAATGCTACTGGGGCGCACCTCATTTGACAATACGATCAGATTAGGCCATACATTTAAGGATTGAAAAGTATATATCATCCACAAAATTGTATTTGAAGTTGGTGCCTCTCGGGAAAAAACACCCTACTACCTAGGTGCATATATACAAAGGGATATCAAAGATAGTCCCTGAGTAAATCAAACTGTATGATCCAAAATCCCGGCACTCAGTTGTAACAATTTTAGTTCCTTATGTATTTAAGAATTAAGACTTGTTCTATGCATAGATCTTAAGTATTTCATCCACAAGTGACAATTTTGGTTCTTATTAGTAATCAAAAAATTTTATTAACACACATTGGTGAGCATAGTAAAAAGAATATATGTACATCAAACAAAGGATAATACAAAAGCTGGTTCTGTTCCTCTCTGTGAAGACTAGGCTCGTTAAGTATCGGATTTTGTTGTATGATTTGTTAACGGAAGCTTAGGGACTATGGTAACACGATCATGTGAACGTCTTGGTGATTCCTTTTCCGAACCGACCGTATTTGTGTTTTTGGCCTCGGGAGGTGTGGGACTTAGAAATTACTGATCTCCAAGTGCCTTACGCATAATGGTTTTATATGTCCGGGGTTTTTAAACACATGACAAAGCCTACAACACTCCTTTTTTTTGTAACGACACTAGGCAAACTACATCCTGCCTATTGGGGCGGTTCAGCCACAAACGATTGCATTCATACTCTGTGTTTGTGGTCCTAAATTTGCATTGATTGATAAGTAGAACGCGCTAAAGGAACGCTCTATTCTGATATATTTTCTGTTATTATACTTTTTTTGATAGGCTTATCAGAGCCCTCTATTCATGACTTATGCTCGAGAGTATTTCAAATATGTAAGTACGCAGTGCCCCTTCATCAACTATTTATATGACAGTCTAGGCTGTGGACAAATTAATTACTAGTAATTATTACACTGTCATCTATTTTTCCAAAATAAATAGTTAAGGAATATACAAGCCCAAAAAATGGAAAAGGAGCACGAGGTCGTCATCCTATGCACCAAGGAAAAGAGAAATTAAGTATTAAACTAAGACTAGAGTTGCTCATGGGTAAGGTTTCACTCCCTTTTTTTAATGGATTAGTATTGATCACACTATAAATAAGTGACTCCAGTGAGACTATACTATATGTCCCTATCAATATTTTTTCAGGATACATGTAATCGGCACTGAATTTGTCTGTATATTACAGTGGTCTTTTCTACGCACTCTGAAAAATAGTAACATGTGAGTGCTTTTATATAAGATCAAAGTATACTTGCTTAACTAATTCTACCTCAATGGAACATTGACTATTATCAAAAATTATTTTTTCCGCATCACAGAAGGTTGTGCGTCCTTTTGGATCCTTGTTATTGGGAGCAACAATACGTAGAGCTTGGGCCAGGACTACGCACCTTAACAATTGGGAGCACTACAAATGTTTGGACATAGTGAGTGCTTTTGTTTTGCAATATCATAATAGAATTAAATAATGGTAGAACAGAGTAGTAAAACCATGTGTTTCTCGTATATCCACGAAACAGGTTATTGATTATAAGAACATTGACCTCTTGGAACTCATCGGGAAGAACAAAGATACATACATCTAATCTCGTCTTAGAAATATTTAGAAGGTTAGCCCCTTTTAGAACTCTAACTTGGGTGAAGGTTTTTCTGCACTTTTTCACACTAAGAAACATATAGGTATTCCCAACGCTCTAACCACTCATAGGGTGTAATAATCTCTGATTCCTTCTTGGGAGCTCTTTCTCTTCCATTTTTCTTTGCTCATTTGTCATTTTCTTGCATTCAAGGACAAAAGTGTCCAATTGTCAAATAGAATTTTATATGATATATATTTATAAGATCTTTTAAACAAAATAAATGATTATCTTTGCAGCCTTGAGGAAGTCACATGATGTGACGAAACACGTGTCGGCTGTTGTCTTTTTTGGATCAGGAAAAGGAGGACATACAAAATACCAACTGTATACTTTGTCTACCATCTTTTCCTGACCAGCTTTTGTATTATCCTTTGTTTGATGTACATATATTCTTTTTACTATGCTCACCAATGTGTGTTAATAAAAATATTTGATTACTAATAAGAACCAAAATTGTCACTTGTGGATGAAATACTTAAGATCTATGCATAGAACAAGTCTTAATTCTTAAATACATAAGGAACTAAAATTGTTACAACTGAGTGCCGGGATTTTGGATCAAACCCTTGTTAGCACTATGACAAAAAATACTCCAGTACCCCTCCCCTGGACAGATGAATGTGAGAATGCTTTCCGACAGTTACGACAAGCCCTTTGTTCAGCACCTGTGTTAGGTACTCCAGATTACACGAAGCTCTTTACATTTTATGTACATGAAAGGGATAGATGTGCATTGTCAGTTTTAGTACAGACACACGGCGATAAGCAACGCCCCTGTGCATATTTTTCAGCAGTACTTGATCCTGTTGCTCGAGCATTGCCTGGATATTTTCGCTCGGTGGCAGCAACAGCTGTGTCAATACGCCAGAGTGAAGGGATAGTCTTATCACATAAACTGTTGGTGTTGGTACCTCATGCTGTTGATGCTCTTTTGAATCAAACAAAGACGCAGCATTTAACTAGTGCTCGTCTGACAGTATATGAGCTGACGCTGCTGGCTCCTCATATTACATTGAAGAGATGTGCAACGCTAAATCCAGCCATGTTGTTGCCATTTCCGGCGACTCAGCCTGAGGCGCAGGAAATACACGATTGTATTTTTCTGACTGAGGAACAGACAAAAGGTCGTATTGATTTGCAAGATACGCCCCTTCCAGATGTGGATGGAGAACTGTGGGTTGATGGATCTTGTCTGAAGTTACCGGATGGTACAACTTCAGCCGCATATGCAATTACTACGCTTCACATGCTAGTAGAGACAGCTCGTATACCACAGAAGTCAACTCAAGCAGCAGAACTGATAGCTTTGACACGAGCATGTGAGCATAATACAGGATTGTGTGTGAACATTTATATAGATAGCCGCTATGCTTTTGGAGTGGCCCATGATTTTTGGCTGCTCTGGAAGGAAAGAGGCTTTTTGACATCACACGGGATACAGATAATGCACTGAGAACTAGTGCATAATCTTTTGACTGCATTAACATATCCAAAGAAAATAGCTATAGTAAAATGTAGTGCACACAAGAAAGTGACTGATAAGGTGGGACAAGGAAACGCCTTTGTAGACCGAGTGGCACGTGAGACTGCAATGCAGCCTGATACTACTTCCATGTATGTAGTGAAATCGCAAGCTGAGCGGGGCATGATGCCAGGAAAGAAGTATTAGAGATACAAAGAACCGCTTCTGACAAAGAACGGGAGCAATGGTCCATAGATGGAGAGTTGGATGATGATGGTGGTTGGCGAAACAAACAAATGGATAAATGGAAATTGCCTATAGCTTTTGTACAGCCTATGGTTCAGATGGCGCATGGGCTAGCACATGTTGGAGCTTCAGCAATAGTGAAATTGCTTACACAAGTTTGGGAGCATCCAGAAATTGCTAGCACAGCTAATAGAGTAGTACAGTCCTGTATGATTTGCTTACGATTTAATCCTGGAAAAGGGACACGAACTCCAGCAGGAGGATTTGCTACACCAACTGCATCTTTTGAGGTTTTACAGATGGATTATATCCAGCTTGAACGTTGTAATAATTTGAAGTACGTCTTGGTGGTGGTATGTGCCTTCAGTAAATGGATTGAGGCGTACCCTACCAAGGACAATACTGCAATTACTATGGCAAAGGTGCTTTTGAAGGAATTTTTTCCTCGCTATGGTGTTTGCAGATTTTTGTGGAGCGATAACGGACCTCATTTTATAGGGGACGTTATAAAGTATGTCTTGAAAGGAATGATTAGAGATCAAACAGAAGTTTCATGCAGTATTCCACCCACAATCAGCAGGTTTGGTGGAGAGATACAATGCAACTCTGAAACTGAAATTATCTAAAATACAGTCTTCTACTTCTCTGACTTGGCCAGATGCGTTGCCACTGGTATTGTTGTCAATCAGATCAGATCATCAGATCATTCTCGAATGGGTCTCACACCTTTCTTGTTGTCCGACCCATGAATATTTGGGGAATTCCTAAACCAAGTTCTGTGTATGATGTACCTTGTGTCTTAATGAATGATTATTTGGCACAATTAACTGATAACTTGGCTTCTACTCATCAACAGGTTCGAGAAGCACTTCCCGATAGATCCGCAGGAGAGGGCCACAACCTCCAACCTGGCGACTTCATTCTTCTGAAATCTTTCGAGAGGTCGAGCAGTTTGGAACCGAGGTAGCGTGGGCCGGAGAAGGTGCTACTTGCTACAAGAACAGCAGTTCAAGTCACGAATAGGAAGAACTGGGTCCATGGAACCCATTGTCACCGAGTACTCCCGACTTTGGTGGAGCCTGCTGTATTGACCGACCACCAAGAGGTTCTGACTGCAGAAAGAGGTTGTGATGTGACGCCTGACAGATCTGAGGAGTTCTTCCCGGACCAAACAGTCCCTGGAGCAACCAGATATAATTTGAGGCCGAGAGAGAAATGTGCAGCATCATGAAAGTTGTCTGAGCATTCCCTGGGTCAGTGAAACGGAGAGCCAATGTGGCAAGGGGGGGATCAGCCCTGCATTAGAGTAGTGACACGCGACTTGGCCCCTGGTGAAGAAATCAACGGCTACCCAGGGGTAAGAGCTCTGGCAACTACTTTAGTTTCAGGAAGATTTGTTTTGGGTTGTGACTGAGAATGGAGAAGAAGAAGAAGATTTTTTGTGTTATAGGGTTCGTTGTTACCTTGTTGATTGTGGCAACAATAACATGGTCTGTTGAGTAAACAACTCCTGCTCGTGAGTTGTTTATTGTTACTACGCCTGCACCAAAGGAGCATTATTTATTTACGCTCCCATATCAAGAATTGAAAAATCGACAATCTTATCCGAATAACACATTCATTCAAATGTTACATCATACCCACATCGCTACTAATGCGACAAACTGTTGGATTTGTGGGATGATGCCTGCACACCAAAAGAAAGGAGGTACACCGTTTATACCTCTCCTTTTTCGCATAATGGCTCTTGTCGAGCCTGGTATACTTTGCTCTTTGCGACTAGGAAACCTACAGTGGGCAGACTGCTTTTCCGGTTAAATAAAGAGTGCCATCAGGACAAAGATGGATACCCCCAAGCGAATGGAACTAAATGGGAGTGGGAAGAATATCGACCGGACAATGTTTCAACACCATATATCTTCACCAACACGAGAGACTCATCTAATGCTGAACATTTTGTTATTTCTGTTACTCAGACGCAAGCAGAACTATGTGTACAGAGCATTGGACATATCCCTGTGGGGATTAGTGACTGTATCACTGTATTGAATATAGATGGTCTGAATAATAGTACTTTTTTAGCTTCACACAACACCTACTTTGTGTGTGGAAATCATGGATATTATCGATTGCCAGTCGGATGGACTGGTATTTGTTATGTTTCTTTTTTGTTGCCCCCTGTCTTTTTAGCTCCTCCACTGTATCACCGAAATCTTAAATTGTTCAATAATATTACTGTGAACAGGTACAAAAGAACGCTGACTACTGATAATGTTGATCAGACTGACACTAGCCTACAACAATATATAGATTTCAATTTAGGATTGTTCTTTTTTGTAGGTGCTGCATTAAATAGCAAGAAAGTGCGACGATTGACTAGAGTAGTGGAAGCTGTTGCCGAACAAACAGCTGCAGCCTTAGGAAATTTTACTGAAGAATTGCAGATTGCAAGAATTGTAGCTTTGCAGACCGAATGGTTCTAGATGTGATGTTAGCAGATAGAGGTGGTACATGCCGTGTTATAGGTAGTAGCTGCTGCATGTTTATCCCTGACCATACTCCATCAGTGTATAAAGCGATTAATAAACTTCATAAAATCGCTGCAGACATTCACACAGAAAATGGTACATGGACTTTTACAGGATGGCTTTGGACTTTGATTTCTGCTTGGGGCTGGAAAGTATTAACAGTCCTATGTATAATAATTGCAATAATTTTTTCCTGCTGTGTCTGTATTCAATGCAGCCCGATGATTTGTTCTATGTGTGTCAATGCTTGTATACCAACGAAAAATAATATTACAGAAGTCAAAATGCGAAATGATCTGAAAAAGGAAATAGCTAGTAGGATGGCCATTGATATAAGAGATGAATATCTGGCCTTTCCTAGGAAGTCAAATGTCTTCAGCAAATGCTGAAAGAGTTGTCTGTTGTAAATCAGCAGCGGTTAGATTAAGCATTAGCAGAAGACATGCTTCGGTTTTAACCATTATCGTAATAAATGTGCCGACTCCATCTTGAATTTGTAGCGGCCATTTTTTATGCCATACATTGCCATGTGCTCGTCATGAGCTTGGTCTTACCTTCTTGTTCAAAGCACCTGGAGTCTGCCCGGCAACAGGCTATTTTTAGTATTCTCCTCTTTCAGCATGCCCAGACATGCGCAGTAGGATCATTGACCGTTATTAATTGGTTCCAGATAGGAACGTGCCTACCAGTTATCGTAGACTGTTAACTCCGCCCACTCATCGATTGTGTCTTCCAAAATGTCCTTGTATGGTCATAAATCTGCTCTTGTCTTTTGTACCGCCTTTTCTTGAGCCCACTCATTGTGTATAAAAGGGGCCATGTGCTTTAGTTCGGTGTGCTACTCGATACAATACCAAAGGGTGTTGTGTGGCCTGTAGTACCACCTTTAAAGGTTAATAAACTTTGCTTTTGTATTTTCCAGTTTCATTGCCAACTTCTTCCTAAGGTCTGAGGACTCTGTGCAGAGAAGGGCGAACCCTTGCACTAAGTAGGCCTAGCTGAGGTTTGCTTACAACAGAATCAGAGCTCCAAAAGAGTGATAGAAAAGTAGAAATCTTCACGAGTGAAAGCACCAGTAGTATTCAGCTGGTGACGGACCTTCCTTGGGTACGGATTTAGAATTTCTCCCGCTTGGAGCTTTCCCATCAGAAATCAACAGCATTACTGGGACTCCGTCCGATGGCTACTAGGTCTTGTGGAACCCATCTTGGCCATAGCCTGCTGCCTTGCCCTGCTTAGGATTTTTTACTTCTATTTTGGAAACTAAGGGTGTGATTTAGAGTTCAGCGGACAGGTTACTCTGTCATAAAAGAGATGGAAATCCTGTCCGCCGTATTACAAGTGCCATTTGATATAAAGGACTTGTAATACGGCAGATAGGATATCCGTTACATTTCAATAGATCACAGGCTTGTAAACCACAACTACTCAACCGTAAGGGTCTCAATGTGCTGGGGGGGTGGGGGTGGGGGGAAAGCTGCAGGTCCATTGAGGTGCTGTGGTTCAGTCGAAGAGCCAGGTCTTGAGGTCCTTCCTGAATTGAGGCAGTGACAGTGATTGTCTAAGGTGGAGAGGCAGGGGCCATATTGATTCTGAAAAGCGTGTGGCTCTGGGAGGAGCCCGGAGCCACTCCACAGCTGATCTCTGTGAGTTCCGAGAGGACTGGAGGTAGTCTGACTCTCTGTGTTTGGCGGGTGAGGAAGGAGCAGATCCATTCAGGGCTTTGTCGTGGATGCCGGCGTCGTAGTGTCTTGCACATAAGGTGCGATTAGAGATTGTATCGAAGGCGGTCAGGCGGTCCAGGAGGATGAGGGCTACTTTTTTGCAGTGGTTGCTGGAGGGGTGGGTAATGAGGCTGCTAAAGCTGTTGAATATCTCCCTGATCTTGCGGTAAAAGTAGGTGCCGAGACGGTTGCAGAGGTCTTGGGAGGTGGGAATGTCTGCTGTCTCCGTAATGGGTTTAGCTAAATCTTTGACCACGGCGAAAGTTCATTGCTATAAAGTGCGTTGGTGTTGATCCTTTCTTACAGGGCTGCTTTCTTCATTGTTGTGATGAGGTGGTGGTATGCGGTGAAAGTGGTCTTGAAGGCTGAGTGGTCTTCTGGGGTCTTGCTGCTCCTCCCTCTCTTCTCAAGCCATCTACAGGTGCATCTGGACTCATGAAGCGCAGGAGAGAACCAGCAGGCTTTCTTGGATGTCCCTTACTTGGGGCTTTCTTAAAGGGGACCAAAATGTTGGCGCAGTCAGAGATCCATCGGAGGAGGTTGCATGCTGTGGTGTTTGCGTCTGGGAATGTCAGTGAAGGGGTTTCGCTGAGGGCAGTGGTGAGCTGTTCTTCAGTGACCTGCTGTGAGCGTAGCGGGATATTTGTGTCTGAGTAACCTGTCTGCCTAACTCTACATCAACGATTCAGAAAAGGGGTGGTGATGAACAGAGTGTCTGAATTAAGCAGACCACTCTTACCCAGTCCAAAGATCAGAGCTTGATCCATCACCGTTTTTTAGCTCACTGCACCATCCCAGCTCAGAACCTGGCTACATACAAATTAGTCTGACCCTGGCCCAGTGCATCATGGGAACAGGGCAGACCAAACTACCAAGCCAATTCTTATACTGGGAAGGAAACAAGCTTCCGGGGACCGGTTTCTGGCATTTCAGCCGTCTTCGGCCCGGCTTGCTTGAATCCTGATGGTGCAATGAGCAAGGGACTCACATCTGAGTATACCCTTCCACGCTTATGGTGGACAAAAACGATTCAGAAAAGGGGTGGTGATGAACAGAGTGTCTGAATTAAGCAGACCACTCTTACCCAGTCCAAAGATCAGGGCTTGATCCATCACCGTTTTTTAGCTCACTGCACCATCCCAGCTCAGAACCTGGCTACATGCAAATTAGTCTGACCCTGGCCCAGTGCATCATGGGAACAGGGCAGACCAAACTACCAAGCCAATTCTTATACTGGGAAGGAAACAAGCTTCTGGGGACCGGTTTCTGGCATTTCAGCCGTCTTCGGCCCGGCTTGCTTGAATCTTGATGGTGCAATGAGCAAGGGACTCACATCTGAGTATACCCTTCCACGCTTATGGTGGACAAAAACGATTCAGAAAAGGGGGTGGTGATGAACAGAGTGTCTGAATTAAGCAGACCACTCGTACCCAGTCCAAAGATCAGGGCTTGATCCATCACCGTTTTTTAGCTCACTGCACCATCCCAGCTCAGAACCTGGCTACATGCAAATTAGTCTGACCCTGGCCCAGTGCATCATGGGAACAGGGCAGACCAAACTACCAAGCCAATTCTTATACTGGGAAGGAAACAAGCTTCCGGGGACCGGTTTCTGGCATTTCAGCCGTCTTCGACCCGGCTTGCTTGAATCCTGATGGTGCAATGAGCAAGGGACTCACATCTGAGTATACCCTTCCACGCGGGGTCAGGCTAATTTGCATATAGCCAGGTTCTGAACTGGGGTGATGCAGTGAGCTAAAAAACGGTGATGGATTAAGCCCTGATCTCTTGACTGGGTAAGAGTGGTCTGCTTAATTCAGACACTCTGTTCATCACCACCCCCTTTTCTGTATCGTTTTTGGCCACTATAGGTGTGGCAGGGTATACTCAGACATGAGTCCCTTGCTCACTGCACCACCAGGATTCAAGCAAGCCGGGCCGACGACGGCTGAAATGCCAGAAACCGGTCCCCGGAAGCTTGTCTCCTTACCAGTGAAGAATTGGCTTGGTAGTTTGGTCTGCCCTGTTCCCATGAGGCACGGGGTCAGGCTAATTTGCATATAGCCAGGTTCTGAACTGGGGTGATGCAGTGAGCTAAAAAACGGTGATGGATTAAGCCCTGATCTCTTGACTGGGTAAGAGTGGTCTGCTTAATTCAGACACTCTGTTCACACCTCTATGCTCCTGCCGCGGGCGCGTGTGCGTACAAGCCGCCCCTCACTGTCCCTACCATCAGCCATACTTGTGTCTCTATTTAGCGCCCTAGACCGAGCTTCCCGCACAGTGGTTGGTCTGTTAAGCGCTACCGTCGGCCCGCTATTATTTGCAAGGCATCATAGTAAGTCCTGTAACTGGCCTCGGAATGATGAAAGGCGAAGTGCTACGGCACTACCAGACACCTCTATGCACACGCCACGGCCGTGTGTGCGTACAAGCCGCCCCCTACTGTCCCCACCATCAGCCGGACTCGTGTCTCTATTCCCGGCATGCTGCCCTTCGTGTTATTGACTCAGGTGCGTATTTTTAGAAGCAGTTTTCAGTAATTTCTGCCCATTCACGGTGTTTTGTAGCTCTATGCAGTGGAGCCAGCGCCAGCCAACGCACACACGGGCACTGCCGGGCGTGCACGACTCTCGGTCCTGATTCACTTGCACACATGTGTGTCTGTGTGCTGTATGTCTCTGTTTGTCTGAATGTGTACTGTGTCTGTATTTATGCGTTGTGTATCTGTATGTGTGCGTTATGTGTCTGTATGTGTGCGTGTGTTGTGTGTCTGCATGTGTCTCTGTAGGTGTGTGTGTTTGAAAATGTGTGCGAGTGTGTCTGTGTAAACACATTGCTAGGCTGCACCAGTGCGTTTTAATCGATTCAGCTGTACAATGTCTTCGAGGCATGAACAACGGCTTGTAGGCACACATGGCCATGCCGTGTTGGTGAATGGCTAGGGCGGTCTATCCTAGGGATACTAATATGCCACACAACACTGCACCGAGGAAAAAGAACAAGCAGGAAATGTGACCAGCCCGGCCCCCAGTAATTAAATCGGCCCCACACTAGCTTCATAAACAGCCAACACCATGCCAGCCTCCGGTAAAACAACAGTCCAGCCTTGCTGAAAACTCGTCCTCCTTGATACCCTCCCTAAACAATGTACTCTTAGTACAAAGTCCTGTTCTCCTCTTCCTCTGTACTATCTCCACTAGAAACACCTACTCCAGTGCCCTCACTACAGCTCCTACTGCTGCTCTTCCTCTCCAGTGCCCTAACTACAGCTCCTACTGCTGCTCTTCCTCTCCAGTGCCCTCAAAACAGCTCCCTCTGTTGCTCTTCCTCTACATTGCCCTCAAAACAGCTCCCTCTGCCGCTCCTCCTCTCCAGTGCCCTCAAAACATCTCCTACTGCCGCTCTTCCTCTCCAGTGCCCTCAAAACATCTCCTACTGCCGCTCTTCCTCTCCAGTGCCCTCAAAACAGTTCCTTCCCTCTGCCGCCCTTCCTCTCTAGTGCCCTCAAAACAGCTCCCTCTGCTACTCTTCCTCTACAGTGCCCTCAAAACAGCTCCCTCTTCACACACTCTGCACCCTCACAGACTCTGCACCCTCACAGACTCTGCAACCTCACACTCTCTGCAACCTCACACTCTCTGCACCCTCACACTCTCTGCACCCTCACACTCTCTGCACCCTCACACTCTCCGCACCCTCACACTCTCCGCACCCTCACACTCTCCGCACCCTCACACTCTCAGCACCCTCACACACTCTGCACCCTCACACACAATTACACTCTACTGAATACAACATACACTCCACACAAAACCACTCAGTGCCACATAATTAAATGCTACATATTTACACTGCGCTCAACACAACATACACTCCAAATACCACTCAGTGCCACATAATTACACTCTACTGAATGCAACACACACTCCACACAATACCACTCAGTGCCAAATAATTATATGCTACCTAATTACAATGCAACATACACTCCAAACAATACCACTCAGTGTCACATAATTACAAGCCACATAATTACACTGCACTCCATGCAACATACACTCCAAATACCACTCCGTGCCACATAGTTACACGCCACATAATTACACTGCACTCAATGCAACTTACACTCCAAATACCACTCAGTGCCACATAATTACATGCCACATAATTACACTCTACTGAATGCAACACACACTCCACACAGTACCACTCAGTGCCACATAATTATAGGCTACATATTTACACTGCACTCAACGCAACATACACTCCAAATACCACTCAGTGCCACATAATTACCTGCCACATAATTACACGCCACATAATTACACTGCACTCAATGCAACATACACTCCAACCAATACCACTCAGTGCCACATAATTACACACCACATAATTACACTCTACTGAATACAACATACACTCCAGACAATACCACTCAGTTCCACATAATTATATGCTACATATTTACACTGCGCTCAACTCAACATACACTCCAAATACCACTCAGTGCCACATAATTACACGCCACATAATTACACTGCACTCAATGCAACATACACTCCAAATACCATGTCAACGTTCTACTGGGGTGCTCGTCTTCCCCATATTGGTGATCCTGCATTTCCTAACCATACACTGTACTTTTCTCCCTGCTCTCTCCTTAAAAGATGCCAGTCTGAGACTGAAATATGCCAACTCAGCAGCATTCCTGCCCACAGACATCTTCCCATCTAATTGACTTAGCTCTTTCTCTAGCTCGGATGAATGAGTGTGTATGGCTTTTAGAATCTCTGCTTGTGTGGATATACTCGCCCCTCGGATAACTGCCATGAAGGCTTCCCACAGACTGACTTGTGTATCTGCTGTATTGGGATTCAAGGTGAAGTATTCCGCTATCACATGGGATATCTCAGCTCTAAAAGCTGTGCCATGTAGAGCCCCAGAAGGGAAAAAGAGTATTGTGTCTCTTTACTCAATAAATGTGATGCGTAATACAACCGGGGAGTGGTCTGATAGAGTTCGGGGTAAGTATTTTAGCTCCTGTATCCAGGCTATAAGCCTAAACTCTGTCATGGAAAAGGAGTTATGGTGTGATGAGTAGAACAAGTATATTCTCGCACTGCCATGTTTAGTTCACCAGGGGTCTTGGAGTTTTAACATCCCTGTCACTCCTGAGGTGCGCACCCATTTACCCTAGATTGTGTTGGGGTCGATAGTCCAAGACCAGATGGAAATTGCCTCACTAAACTTGTTTACAGTGTAAATATTTGGACCATATATATATATATATATATATATATGTATATTAAGGTGACTTTGGCTGAAAAGGTGTCCTATTACCACGAAGTATCTCACTTCTGGGTCTCTTATTACTTCCTCGAATTTATAATCGACCATTTGATGTATCAGACTGGCCACACCGTGTGCAAAGGTGCTGTGCGCAGCATAGTATTCATGTCGTTTCCACGTACTTATTAATGGCTTAGGGTCGGTATCGGTTAAATGTGTGTCCTGTAGTAAAACAGGGTACCTGTAGCATGCCTGTCGAGATGTGCCTCTATCCATCAAACCTTTTTGGGATTGTCTAACCGTTGTACGTCCAAATATGGAATGTTACAAAGGAGGCTGTTCTATTACTGACCATCATGTTCATCATCTGGCCGCCAGCGAGACTTACGCATTCGTCCATACATGGCAATCGAGATCATCTGATGTGTGGTTAGTTGCATCTCCATGCTCCAGTCAGTCCCACTACTAGTCTAAATTGTGCTCTGTACTCTACTCCCTCCAATCCCCCCCCCCCCACCTTGAGAAACAGTTCTCTGCAGTTCTGTCTGCAATACCCCTTAAACAATTACACACACTACAGAAACATATGAACTAAAACCAACTTAGTGAGCCACCTGTGTCAGATGTTGGAGTGGAGCCAGCCATCACAATCTAACCCAAGTCCACAAACTCCACACAGCTCATCCAGCACATCAAGGTCAGAGAACTACTATCATCTCTCAGTTCACCTACATTCCCCTTTATGAACCTTGAGCAGGGTCACAGGGCTCCCATTATAAGCCCACACTGGATACTGGATTGCACGCTGAATGCATCCTGCACTGCTGGCAGCTGTGTACATGGAAGCCATCCTCAGTGATGCGATTTGGTTTTTGTACATTCTTTCTCAGATCATCAGTTGGGGAATGAAGTGCACTTCAGAGCACGGCTGATGGGATTATGCTTTACTTTGCCAATGCGATTACTTTTCCTTTCTTTATACTTATTTTGTTTCCTTCTGTGTTTTACATTTATTTCCATCCTACATTACTAATAGGTCGGTTCGCAAAATTCGAAATCTGAGCGTGTCTCAGTCTGACCTCTCTCATTAATATTCAAAAAGTAGGTCTCTTTCCCTTAGCATATAAATTACCACCCCACTGAGGAGTCAGTAACTTTTCAAAGATTTCATTTGAGACCGAAATTCCTGTTGTAAACCGTTGATACATTTAGCATATTTGGAAGGGGCTCCCACAACACGCTCCTTTCATGTACAGAATAATCCCATTTTAGGTGTTGGTAAAACTCTACCGACTCTTGTACCGGATTGGTACATGGCCAAAAACGCTTTTATGGTTGCAAAATTCATATCTGAGTGCTTTTGACTGCATACATGTTTCGTCCATCTCACCTTGTGGGTGGGAGAGGTGCGAAGAAATGAAGAAACCATCGTCATTTGATTAAGCACCATACATTCAATTGTTTTTAATACATTAAATGCATCATAATGTTGTGATATGTTATGTCTATGATGTTTTTTTAACCTGTATGAATATAATTACAACTTATGACATTTTTTATTTATATCTTTCCTCGTGACTTGCTTGTTTACATTGCATTGCAGTATATATTGCCTGGGAGTGTTATTTTTCATTATATGGGAGAGGTGTGGCGCCACGGCCAGGGTGACTGACTCCGGAATCTGGGGATCAGGGTTCAATCCCCGGCCGGTGGCATATTAGCCCAGCACCATGTGACTCTGGGCAATAGCGTGCTTAATCTTCCTGACAGCGCCTAGAGAACCTTACGGGTGATGGTTCGCGCTTTACAAATGTGGATTATTATTACCTTTCATTCTCTGAGTGTGTCTGACTGCTGACCCTGCAAAATCAGGGCATCTGTTTCGGTGACGTGTTCATATTTAAGATTATGGGCCCGATGTAGGTAGGCCGTTACCGATCGGTAACGGCCAAAAATACCGATTTTGGGCCCTTACCGATCGGTATACAGCCATCGAGATGTAGGGCAAAGAAAATCGTCCAAATCGGTACAAATACCGATTCAGAATGACTACCGAATCGGAAATAATCCGAATCGGAAATACCCCGAATCGGAAAGATAACGAATCGGTAACATACCGAATCGGATAAAAATACCGAATCGGTCCATGTACCGATTCGGTAGTGACACCGATTCGGAAAAATCTGATTCGGTCCATGTACCGAATCGGTAGTGACACCGAATCGGAAAAAATTCCGATTCGGTCCATGTATCGAATCGGTAGAGACAGCGAATCGGAAAAATGCCGATTCGGATAACCTACCGAATCGGTAGAGTCACCGAATCGGAAAATCCCCGATTCGGACAGATAGAGAGATGTAGGGAAGCACAGAAATACCGATTTTGGCTCAAAATCGGTATTTCAAAATCGGTATTTACCATGGATTACAATCAGGTGGCAACCAACTCCAACCCATAAAAATAGACCCAAAATGCATTGCAACTTGCAGGATGGCTGCTTTTTATGTCATTGCAAGGTGGCTACGCTACAGCAGGAAGGACAGAGGGAATGGCAAAGAGAGGAACAGGTCTACAGACAGAGGATCACTCTGTTCATGCTCACAGAGGCAGAGATCCTACAGAGGTACAGGCTGGACTCAGACACCATTCTGGAGCTCATCAGGGACCTCAAACCACTGTTGGACCACCCCACCCCAAGGGCACACGCCATCCCAGCGCACGTCCAGGTGCTATGCAGCCTACACCTGCTTGCGTCTGGCAGCTATCAAAGTGGAGTTGCAGCGGTAGGAGGGGTGACCCAGAGCAGCCTGTCAAGGTTTTTCCACACATTCCTTGACGCCATGATACACAGGATGGACCAATACATCTCTTTCCCTGCAACCCACGCAGAACTGGTACAAACTAAAGCTGACTTTTACCAGATGGCACAATTTCCCCAAATCATTGGCTGCATAGATGGCACGCACATTCCGATTTGCCCCCCAGCTGACACAGAATACATATACCGCAATAGGAAGTCTACACACACCATCAATGTTCAGGTCATCTGCAAAGCGAAGTGCACCATCACAGACCTGGTAGCAAAATTCCCAGGGAGTACCCACGACTCCTACATTTTTCAACAGAGCGGCATCTATGCACGGCTGATGGCTGGCGAATTTGGTGAAGGATACCTCCTAGGTGAGACACATCATCAGACCCCCATAACACAAAGTAGCTAAATGAAATACATGTATGCATGTGAGTAATGTTACCCCTTTTCCTTCTAGGCGACAGTGCATATGCCCTCCGCTCATTCATACTCACCCCCTACCTCAACCCCTCCACACCCAGCCAAAGGAGGTATAACCGGGCCCACAAAAGCACAAGGAATGTAGTTGAACGGACCTTTGGCATCTGGAAAAGCAGATTCAGATGCCTGCACAAGAGTCGAGGTGCAAGGCAGTATACCCCCATCACCTGCTGCAAGATCATAGCTGTCTGTGCAATGTTGCACAACCTTGCGGTGAAGAAGGGCACTGAGGTGGAGTTGTCAGACTACAAGGACCATGACGACGACGTTGCTGTGCCACAAACACAACCTGCTGGGGTGTCTACGCCAAGTGATGGCAGATACAGACGTGAGGAGATTACAGAAAACTATTTCTGAGTGAGTACAGATGCACAGACAGGTAAATGGTTGTGAGGAAAAGAAAATTTTAATAATGTTGCAACACCGTTACTGCACTGATGTGCAACAAAAGAAAATGTTAACGAAAAGTAGTTCAATGTCAAAGGTCCGGGTTGCCTCACCCGCCCTGGCAAGCCTACTTTTTGCTGCGCTTAGCAGTCCCACTGGGGTGTGCCTCTCCCCCTTCCACATGTCCAGCAGCTTCAGCAGAGCGCCTGGTGCTCCGGCGCGGCTCCGACACTGCGCTGGCCGGGCTGCTGCGGCTGCTGCTGTCCCCAGCCTCGCCCAGGTCCAGGGCTGGATTGGCCACAGTGTTTGAAATAATCATTGCCTCCATGGTGGTTGTTATGCGGGCCATGCCCCTGGTGACCTCAGCGGTGTTCTGGGTCAGGCTGGCCTCCATATTTGCCCCACGTTGGCATAGTTGTGTGGTAGCAGCAGCAAGGCGGCTTATTGATCTGTTGTGCATGCGGGCATCCCGGCGGCGAGAGTGCTCGTGCTCGTCAAGTTTGGTGCATAGCTGTGTGATGGCTGTGGTCACATGGCCAAGACCTGCAGCAGCTTCCTTATTGCTTTCGACGAAAGCCTTAAACCCTTGCGCCATCTCTCCCATTTGCAGGTTATGCTGGCGCAGCTGGCGCTGGCAGGCCATGATGGATTTCGCCTGCATGCGCTGTATCTTTACCATGCTGCCCTCCAGCCCCTGAAAGACGCTGCCCTCCCGTGCCGGAAGTGCAGTGCTGGAAGTTGTACGCCTCCGGGAACTGCTGCTGCCCTGCTGTGTGGGCTGGGGTGCCACTGGTGTTGCTGTGTTGGTAGCTGGGGCCTGACCCGCTGCTCCCTGGATAGGGTTCAGTGGAGCCACAACAATACTCCTGGCAGGAGATGTGGCAGGTGCAGGGTGGGCCGTTGTTGGTGAGTTCTCAGGGGAGAACAGCAATGGGGGTGTGCCAGATATTTGGGGGGAGTGAAGAAATGTGAAGTCAAGTCCTAGGTCTTCCTCATTTCCCTGGCCAATGGTGTTGTCCTCCTCCTCCTCCTCCAGGGCAGCTTGACTAGTGCTTGGCCCTGCCACCGCACTGGAAGATGTTGCTGGTGCTGGTGCCTCAGTTGCTTCTGCTCCTCCGCCTGATGGTGCCCCTAGGTATAAAGAAGCATTTGTGAATTGAGTGCCGATGTATTACAGTCACTACAATTAAAGGATTGCACATGTCCTTGCATATACTTTGATTCTGTTCCACTGTTTTTTATATTATGGTTCTGCACTGCCATATTTTGCCTACTTCTGCTGACTACATTTACCATGATGCATTTCTCTTGTCTGTTGGTAGCAGTACTGGGCTGGGGTTTGGCTGTGCATTGTGTCTAAAGGGGAGGTGTCTGGTAGGGTGTGTCATGATGCGCATGCTTCTTACCTTTAGCTGTAGCTCTGGTTGAGCTATCCAGGTACCCGATTCCAGACACACTCTCCCTCTCCATGGTGCTCGACACCAGTTCCTCCAGCTCAGTGAGGGGTGGCGCCGGGTTCCTGCCTCCACCAGTCAGTCCAGCTTGCCTCTGCAGCTCTGCCATTTTGCGTTTTGTTAGGCTGCGGATATCATAAAACCTTTTTTTTAGGTCATCAAGGCTCCTGGGGGTAACACCAACTGAGTTAACTTTCTCGGCAATCTCGCTCCACAGCCTCCTCTTTGTGCTCTCCGGTACAGTGAGGGACAGCCTCCCAAAGAGCTGCCTGTGCACCCTCACCACCTCCTCCACCAACACCTGCAGCTTCATGGTACTGAATTTAGGTTTTCTCTTGTGGCCAGCCTTCTGGCTCTCACTGCTGCTAGCTATCTTTCTCTCACAGTGCTCTGGCTCCTGCTTCCACTGCTGCTCACTGTGAATGTTCAGCTCAGGCTGCCTCTCCAGAAAGTTCTTAATGAGCTGAACCTGCCTGGGTAGCCACTCCCTGCTTGGGTGGGGGAGGGTGGATCCACCTCATTGGCTGTTTCGGATTTTACCGAATTGGAATTTTCCGATTCGGATTTTACCAAATCGGATTTTTCCGATTCTGATTTTTCAATGCATTCCTATGGGCATTTTGGCCATGGGGGTGTATTTCGATCACCGATTCGGTATTTGCCGATTCGGTATTTGCCGAATCGGGAAATTCCGATTCGGTGGTAGCCGATTCGGTACATTCCGATTCGGTGCATGCCGATTCGGTAAGTATCGAATCACAATACCGATTACGACCGAATCGGTATTTTTCCGATTTTTTTTTCCTACATCTCGTTTTCTGATTTCAGAATACCGATTCGGTGCGCTTCGGTATTTTAAAATCGGAAAAGGCGTTTTACCTACATCGGGCCCTATGTGTGTAAGAAGTCTTTGTTTACGCTTCCTTTGTATCTAATTATTTTTTCATTTTATTCATGTGCAGAGCCAAAGATACACCGAGAAACTGCACCATGGAGCTGGACATCAGTCAAAAGAGAACCACTGGAACCACACGGGAGCCTGTCTGCATCTTCCAGCCTCTAACTCTCTGCCTGTGAGCACACCACAGTGAACACTACACAAGGAATGTCTTCATTCCAGTCAGCACTAGTGAAAGAGCTCAGAGTGAACACGGCAATAAAGATGTCAAAGTTAAAATACTAAAAGAATGCTGAACTGCCAGTAAGGACCTTAAACTCTCTTGTGCCGTGGGGACAGAGAGCCCAGTGAAATGCATTGATTCACCAATGCCCAACTGAATGTTTATCTTTAGGCAAAGGCCTTCCGCCTTTGGAATAGTGAAATGCTGGCCACAATGAGCAGCTACCTTTTCTTGTTGACTTTTGTGAACCCACACTTGTAGATCACTTCACTTTTCACTTCACTTTAATTAGTCTTAATTCGATATGTTTCAATCATAAAAGACATTTTACACAAGAATTTGTTGTTTTTGTCCCACCCCCTCCCCCCAGCCCCACAAAGATACAGGATCCACAGTGATTTAATACAATAAATAAACAAAATAAAAAGTCTTCCTATCTCATCCTATTTACATTTTTACATAATCTTAAAATATCCTATTTACATCTTTACATAATCTTAAAATATCTATTAAAATACCAAAAACAGTAGAATTTAGAAAGCTAAGTTCATTAATGCCAAAATGCAAGAATAAAAGAGAAAGTAACAATTACTTATATGGTTTGCATAGTTTATCATTAATTAATACTGATTAGCAATTCAAATAATCGCAGACAGTACGACAGACAAAAACAATCCTAAAGTTACTCCAAACACGTTTTGCGTGCCCGAATTATCCACATCCAGTGGAGAAATTTTGCCATGGCTATAACAACGGGCTGAGAGGTATCTGTTCTTAAAATCCTAACAGCCTCGTTTGCCGTTCTTAACCCTAACTGAATGCAAATTGGTTTGAGCCATGAGCGTCTGGGCATTCTATATTCAGGACAGGCAAACAACACATGTCCGATGTTTTCATTCTGATCCGGACAAAAGGGGCACCTTGGGGTTTGTACTTTATTCCATTTCACTATTAGGGCATTTAGAGGTAGTGTCCCCACCCTCAGCTGATGGTACCTCTTCCGGTCCCCTGGTACCGTGATCCAATCCCAATAGGATTCGAGGGCCGGTGAGTGCTTGAGCTCCAGGTAATCGTATGTAAAGGAGCGATCAATATGATTCCTAAAACACTTAATCTCTAACATGCTCCAATAAAGTTCACGGAGTGTCTTTTTAGGTGGAAATACATTATTTAGGGGATCATCCCACAATTGGGATAACCCCAGTGCCCTATATAAGAGTTTAACCTCTTTCATCCAGACTATCTTACAGCCAATATCCAGAGTTCTCACTTCTAGGAAGCCTTGGGCATACTGGGAGAGTTCTGGGGTTACCCATAACCTTCTCCAGTAGGCCACAATTCTGTACCTGGCCATGTCCCTAAAACTATAAAATCCCAAATCATAGTTTAAAGGTATCAATGGGGTTGACATAGGTAAACCAGTAATGTTGCGGAGAAATTTGTTCTGTGCTACCGTCAACTTGGTAAGATTACTGGACCCCCAGAGTTCAGCTCCGTTAAAGAACTGCTGCTCCAACCTTAGCATTGTAAATTTTTAGGACAGGTCTAATTGGTTTGGTATGAGATGAAAAAAGCTCCTTTGTGAGGACTCCTGCCAATTGGGCATGTTTTGTATCTAGCTCATTTGTGTGCTGTTTCCAATCTAGATTGTAGGACAAATTAATACCAAGGTACTTAAAGACCTGGGTCTGTTCAAGCTGGACCCCATCCATGGTAACTCTACCTCTAATGTGTCTCCGCTTGTGCATAACCATAAATTTTGTTTTGCTTGTATTGATTACAAGTCCATGGTCAGTGCAGAATGATTCAAAAACCCTAATGGCCCTTTGGAGTCCCTGCTGGGTCTTTGATATCAGCAGGGTATCATCCGCAAACATCAACAGGGGGATCAGTCTTCCTGCCAACCTTGGGGCATCTGTGGGCTGATGTTCAAAGTAACTGATCACCCTGTTGATGTATAACGAAAAAAGCGTTGGTGCGAGTACGCATCCTTGGCGTACTCCCCTCGCGATGGGGAATTTCTCAGTGGCACTACCCTGCTGATTCCACCGTACTTGTGCAAAGTTATTCTCATGCATTCTAATCAATAAGGACAGGATTTCATTTGGGATACCCTGATCATGTAGGATATTCCACAACTTATGGCGGGGAACTAAATCAAAAGCTGATTTTAAATCAACAAAAGCCGCAAAAAGCATCCCGCCCCCTAATAAAACTCTGCGCCAATACAATAAAACAAATCTAAAAACTTGGTCAATGGTACTGGTATGGCTGTGGAAAACCAGCCTGCAGGGGTGATAATATGTCATGGTCATCTATCCACCCATGTATTCGCTGTAATAATAACCTTGCCAATACTTTTTGCATACATGTAATCAGGCTAATGGGCCTATAGTTGCCTGGATCCGAGCATGCCCCCTTTTTAAAGATGGGGATAATCTCGGCTCCTTTCCAGGTCTCGGGGATAGGCGAACCCTTTGCAATAGCATTGGCTAACAGCTGAATATAGGTGGCCCATAAGTCCTTGTCATGCATAAACAAGTCTGCAGGGATAAAATCTAAGCCCGGAGCTCTGGCTTTAGGTATATTGCTCAAAGTTTTTAGGACATCATCTTTGGAGAAGAGTAAGTGGCTCGTTAAAGTATCTACTAGGGCTAGACACTCCTCTTCACCTTCATCCTCAGTGGCAAACTGGGTAGCATAATGGGATACCCAGGCTTCCGGTGACACATGATTCATGGGTTCTCCTCTATTAGCCCCCCTTCCCCATTTAACAATGTTCCAGAAGGGTGTCATAGATCTTTCCCTGCTAGCTTCGAGGAGATCCCTCCAATAGCCTTCCTCCCAATCCCTTTTTGCACTAATTTGCACTTTTTTATACATAACTCGGGCCTCCCTTATCTTGATTTTATCTCTAGTTTTAACAGCGTCTGACAGGAGCCTATAGGCAGTCCTACAGGGTTTATCATACCACTGATCCTCCTTTCTTATTGGTCTACGTAGCTTCTTCTTAGCTTTCTTAACAAAAAACGGTTTTAACTTGTTAAAAAAATTCATCATGGATCCTGCTAATTTCAGATATCGGAGTATTTTTATCAATTATTCCCCGAACTTCTTGGATGGCCTGGGTTGTTAAGTCCCTCATAGCTATTATGCTTTCCTCATTGGATACGCAAGTTGCCCATCTAATGTGTCTTTGATCATTTGAGAGATTTATTTGAACATTTTCCCCCTCTTCCTCTTTTGTCACCAGATCAAACAATTTAAAAGTTAAAATCAATGGGTCATGGTCACTTTCCACCCTTGACTCGATCCACATGTCTAGAACATTAGCCCAATTCTCTTTGTTAGTCAAGATGTAATCAATACGACTATGTATAGTTCCATTAGAGAAAGTAGGGGCAGCCTGTTTATCTGATAGTGTTCTTCCATTAGTGGCCCGCAGCCCAGACTCGACACATAGTACTTTTAACTGTAAGGCAGCCTCAGACCATTTTTTAATGGGTATCAAGGAGAGCTGTGGGATTTCCCAGATAAAGTCCTCTTCAGTAGTGAGGTCTACATCCTGATTATCAAGTGGTTCAAAACAACAATTAAAATCACCACCAATAATAATGTCAGCATTTAAACAGTGATGTTTTAATAGGGAGTCCAACAGGTCAACCGCCTCAGTGGGTTTACCACCCGGTAGGCCCCTTGAGTAGATGTTAAAAATAAAAAGATCCCTACTGGGCGGTCGCTGTAATTTGACCAATAATATATCACAACTATTGGTATCTATTTGTAAAACTTAATGATCGTTATTCTGCTTAATCCATGTTACCAAACCACCTTTTGCCCTTCCCCTAAAGCTCGGGGTAGCTGGAATGAAAAAATGTAAGTATCCCTGGATTGGATCTGGTTCTAACTGCCAAGTCTCCTGAAAAAGGATTATATCCTTTGAGTCCAGGAAAGTTAGCAAGTCCTGTGAAGGAATCTTATTTTTTAACCCTGCAACATTCCAGGACATTAAAGTACATTGTACATTGATATTATCAGTGGTAGATCTGATACTACCAGTTTGGCCTTCACACTGTTGCTGGGTAAGATCATATTCACTTATGTTATTATCTATAACAGCCAATTCAAGCGATAAATTTTCATTTAACTCATTTATCTCATTATTATCAACGTGTTCGAAACATTCATTACGATGGTAAACAATATTCATAGTACCAAGTTCATCCTGTATATTGGCTGCATTAATCAAAACATCAGTTAATCCAGTATTTAGCTGGGTAGCCATTTCCCTGGCAACGTGATCACCAGAAAGAATTGAAATTTTTTTTACGACTTCTGCCCAGTCAATCACAATCATTTAGCCCTGATAAGGCTTCATATCTATTGCCTAAAACCATGCCCCATTCATTAAGGGGAGCCCTTGGACCTCTGTTATTTCTCACGGTGTTCCACAAAGGTCCCGGAGTCCTCGGAAAAGTCACATTCTGTTGCTCTCCGTAGAAAAATTTTAAGGTAAGAGGAACGACAGATCCTGCTCTTCTTTGAGGAGGGTAGATATGATTTAAGAGATTGGGCAAAACACCTGGATGGGAAAAAGTCACTATAACACAGTCTCCCTTAAACCTTTTCGGTCGATTTCCAATCCATGCAACCCTCTTTACAGATTTAATTTCAGATGCAAGTTGGTGTTTTCCTCCCGGTGCCATTTGCATGTTGTTTGTTAGCCAATAGAGTGCCTTGCTAGACAAAGATGCTGGCGTTTCAGATTGTACATCCGTTGGCGGGGGAACATTAGCCAGGACCAGTACAACTGGGGAGGCTTCTTCAATAAATTGGAGGGGATCTGTTTCCTGGCAGTTTATTGGCGCAATACCTGTTTGCCCTGATACACCAACAGTATTCAAAGGTCGATTGGTAGGGTGAGTTTCATTTCGGGCTGGGCTTCCAGGGAGCGTTGGACTGCTCTCTTTTTCTATAGAGCTCCTCGCCTTAGGTTCAGTTGGTTTCACCATTTGTGACACTAAGGTATTAACCATCTCGACCCCTTCCACAGCTTTAGTTTGAAGACCACTCATCTTTTTTACCTCCGCATTCAATTTGTCGATCTTGGCGATTAGAGGCTTAATGATGGTTTTGATTTTAGAGTCAATAATGTCTGCTATTTTCTGAAGCAAATCATCCTCATTATAGCTTTTGTCGTGATAACTTTTATCAAGAGCATTATTATCACCATCATCAGAGGTTTTTGCCTTGTTTTTCCCTGTCGGAGTAGCTTTTTTCCTCCTATTTCCTGAGCGTAACCCCATCCGCCTTTGCTGGGGTTTTCTATGCTTTCTCGAAGGTCGAGTTTCCTGCTCAGGGGATGACAGTTCGTCGGTGTTATGGATCAAGATCTCATGTTCGAGGTCAGTGTTGTTTTCTTGATCTAGTGGCACTGTATTTGGTACATTATCCAGCATAAGACTGTTCTGGTCATCCAAATTTGAAATTGGATGTACCGTAATGTCTATTAAGTTAATGGAGTCATCAGGTGCTAAAGAAACTGAGTGTTGAGGACTTTGGGTTGGGCTTAGTAACTGTAGATTGGGCGACTGACTCAGTCCTAATGATTGCCTTCTTTCGTTGTTAATTTTAGCTACGACTTGGAGCATATAATTTTCTATAGGCTTGGTATTAGTAGGTGGCTGTTTTTTAGTTATTTTTTTAGACATGTTGAGGGCTATGTTGTTGATTTGCCCAGTGTAGAGGAGAATAGCACACTTCCACACCTACTCGCCAGACCTACTAAGCAACTGATAATTAGTAAATGCAGGGTACTGTATAGTCTTTAACAGTAGTCACTTGTTGCTTTGCTGAATCGCGGGTATCAGTTAATTTAGGTTATATGCAAGCAGTAAGCCATTCTCAATGACATTGCATAGAGGAATTAGTAGAATTAAAGAGATTTTCTTACTTGCTTGGGTTGCAGATGTTAGGGGGGTTGCCCAGTCCAGTCCCGGCCAGTCTAGGACTGTCTAAGACTGTCCCGCCCTTGTCCCGGGCTTCTCCCGCGCGCGACTCGCGAGGCGAGTGGGGGGCGTCTCCCTTTCAGCGCCGCCTGGCGATCCTCTCGCGTCACGAGCGCGTCACCCCTGGTGCTGCTGGGGGCTGTAGTGCGCTTGCTCTCAGCGCGTCCCGCCGATACTGCCGTTCACCTCACGGCTTCACTGCCCGATGGCTCTGCTGGTCCGCTTAGCTGGTGAGTGTCCTGCTAATGAAAAACTGCTCCGCGAGGCTCCCGGCGGCGTCTCCCTTTCAGCGCCGCCTGGCGCTCCTCTCGCGTCAGGAGCGCGTCACCCCTGGTGCTGCTGGGGGCTGTAGTGTGCTTGCTCTCAGCGCGTCCCGCCGATACTGCCGTTCACCTCACGGCTTCACTGCCCGATGGCTTTGCTGGTCCGCTTAGCTGGTGAGTGTCCTGCTAATGAAAAACTGCTCCGCGAGGCTCCCGGCGGCGTCTCCCTTTCAGCGCCGCCTGGCGCTCCTCTCGCGTCACGAGCGCGTCACCCCTGGTGCTGCTGGGGGCTGTAGTGCGCTTGCTCTCAGCGCGTCCCGCCGATACTGCCGTTCACCTCACGGCTTCACTGCCCGATGGCTCTGCTGGTCCGCTTAGCTGGTGAGTGTCCTGCTAATGAAAAACTGCTCCGCGAGGCTCCCGGCGGCGTCTCCCTTTCAGCGCCGCCTGGCGCTCCTCTCGCGTCACGAGCGCGTCACCCCTGGTGCTGCTGGGGGCTGTAGTGCGCTTGCTCTCAGCGCGTCCCGCCGATACTGCCGTTCACCTCACGGCTTCACTGCCCGATGGCTCTGCTGGTCCGCTTAGCTGGTGAGTGTCCTGCTAATGAAAAACTGCTCCGCGAGGCTCCCGGCGGCGTCTCCCTTTCAGCGCCGCCTGGCGCTCCTCTCGCGTCACGAGCGCGTCACCCCTGGTGCTGCTGGGGGCTGTAGTGCGCTTGCTCTCAGCGCGTCCCGCCGATACTGCCGTTCACCTCACGGCTTCACTGCCCGATGGCTCTGCTGGTCCGCTTAGCTGGTGAGTGTCCTGCTAATGAAAAACTGCTTGTAGATCCGAACTATGATATATGTAGCAAGATGGGACCCAAAAATGTAAGTGGACCCCTCCACCTGCAGCATCTTTGTCATTTCTTAAGCACTTTCTACTCCTACGTGGGGAGTTGCAGTGCGTATCCACGCCGATAGGGAGCTACACCGTGTAGGGTGTATGAATGGCAGTGTTGCCTTTGTTTTGAACCTATGTAGAAAGTGTTTTCATGTCATGCACCACTAAGAACATACAATAAGGTTATCTCAATAAAGTGTCAACCTTATGTAAATTTTGGGGCAATAGGATAAATCATGTGGCAAATACACTGGCAGTATTATTTTCATCAATTTGAGCTAGAAACTATTGTTTGTGAGGTCTGCAAACGAAACAGATTATGTGCCATATGTCATACCTCAATAATTACTCGGTAAAGGGGGCATTCAGGGAATTAAATAAATCCACTGGCCCTCGCCATTATCCATTCTTTTTATCAACAATTGATTCATGAAAGGTAAACCTGAACACTTTAATTAGAGTCAATCCTCATTGTCAGCTGCTTTGAAGAAAACAGATTTTTCAAGATAACTACTCCAAAATATATGTAAACACGTCCAATAAAAAAATACATAAAGGGTAACGTGTAACGTGGTCCTATATTGCAATCTTTGGGTTCTAGAGACATTTACAATTGAATCTAATTTCAGCTTTGTGGTTTAAAATGTCATCAGAACCCATTACTGGCCATATTGGGATCATATTACCTACCTTTTTACTGTGTGTGTGTGTGTCTATATATTTATTTATAGCTATGGATATGTAGAAATCTACACAAATACATGCATATACAAATGAAAACTTTTTAAGCAAATACATAGGCTCCTATAGTGCCTCAAACAATCGCTACTATGTAGTGAAATGTAGTTGTACACATTATTGTGTGTGGTAAGGTGCGGTCTGATTTTTCTTTCCCTGTCTCGCCTCCTGGCACCTAGTGACATGCAACAGCTCTGGTGACGTGGTTCAAGGGAGAGGCAGGACAGAGGGCTGGCCCCCCTCTTGGCAAATGAATACTGCATTATATTTCCACATGCAACATGTGTAATTTCTGCAGAACTACACATTTTATGTGGCTCACCTTTGAGCGGCTGTCTACACATATACATTTGTACAGGAGCACGCGCCTGCAAGGACGCTTGTTGCCTTTGTGTCATAACGCTGTAGCTTTTCACTATAACATTTTTTTTGCATGAGAGCGGCCCATCCCCATCTTATCATTGGTGCACATCTCCTAGTAATCAGGGTTCTGGCAATGTTCTCCTGGTGCGCTTTGAATTTTCACAATGTGCCACACTGACTGACTGATTCTAGTGAACCTGGATCTCAGTGTTATCGAACTGGAAACTTGCAGCTAATTTTCTTACAAACTTGGAGACTCTCTAATTATCGCCTCCGTGTCTTTAATAAAATTAAGACTCTCGCTCACTATTCAATTAGGAGAATCTGCAACTGATAGCATAAACCCGACAATTCCAAAAACAGTGGCACATCCTTAATGCTTGCAAGAGGTAGTAGGTACTGTTGTATGCGTATTTTTGATCTCCTAAGAGTTACACTTAAACCTCTAGATGGCAGTAGCATACAATAAAAACTATTCCCTTTACAAAATTTCGCGCGTTTACTTTTATTATTGTTAACCATTTCCGTGATCTTAGCATTTGCAGTACCTCTGCCCCGCAGCACCTTTTCCACGCATATCTACGTACCCTCAGGTACTATCGATGTGTTCCTTAAACGATACGCAGACTGGACACTTGCATTATAATTTCTAGCGGTTTACGCAAGAAAACGAATGTCATATTCTTATTTCAGGGGAGGGAGGTTTCCACAAAAGACTATTCTAATTTTTAAAAAAACCAACGCCCTCTTTAATAAACTTTAGAAAATTCTGAGTTTTATTCACGTAGAAAAGCTCATTCTTTCATTATCGAAGTTTCTCCCCTGCCCTATTTAATTAACGTGAGCATGACGCTTTGCACTTGCAACATGGGTTTAGTGCAACCCAAACAAAGAGTCACAATGAAAACACGAGACGGTGCTTGAAGCTTGGGTTCATTGCAAGGTAGACAAAGACACGGACACGAGGACGTGCCACGCCCAAGCACTTCCTGTCCTTTGAAGTACTGGCCTCATTATTATCTTGGTGTAGACTCGCTGGAGCAGACACCTGTGCGCTGGGCCCGGGCAAAAAGGGGCAACTGCGTTTCCGGTCAAACACGCCTATTGCTGATTCACGCGCAACAATAAGCAAATACAAATATAAGCTAAATACATCTCAGCTAACCTATGCTGGGGTCAACAGATGCAGTTCTTTCGCCTGCTTACTAAAAGACTAGAGGGTGTAGAGTTTGGGTGAGGGCGCTAGGCCCTCATGCTGTAGAGGAGTAAATGAGACGCAGACACAGTAGTTGGGGGATAGGTAATGGGCCCAGAGCACGTGCGCTCGGCCCCTTTATTGGCCAGTGTCACATGACCGGTGACGCCTGGTGGTGGGTGGGTGTTAGGTGTGCAGTTACAGAAAGAACTGAGACACTAGACCGTGTCTTACGTTACTACATCGGGGAGAGCCAGCAAATTAACAGTGCGAGCCGAGCAAGAGCGAGCCGAGGGTCGAACTTGGCTCCCGAGAACCTGTGCATGCCATGAGCCGATCCCCGAAAATGTTTCAATGCAATTCATGCAACAAACCTCACACAACATATGATTGATAGTCTCTTCAAAATTCAAAAATGGTATCACTTTAACGAGGGGGAAACTTTGACGTCAGTATGTTACATCATATCACTGCAAGGAGAGGTACTTGGTAAAAGTGACAGTTTTTAAACATGAACTTAGAATCGTTCCTGCTGCAGTCCTGGTGACAGTGCCTTGAGTGGACGACAAGGCAGGCCAGTTGTCATATGTACTCTGTATGGGGTCCAGATTGTTACATGGAAGCAGCAACATTAAAGTCAATTCAATTAAACACAGCTCATATTTTGAACTCACGAGGTACTTTCATATGCGGTAATGAAGGAAAAGGAAGATCGGGGTAATATAATATTAACCTCAAATTACTTAATTTGGTTAAGCAAGGAAACCTGGAATAATCCCTTGTTTTCGGTTTCCACGTCATAGAAACCAGTCACTAAATGGGTATTTATGTGCCTCTTCATTTTACCTGTAATGTTAATACTTTGCTTACAACTCTGTGTATGGGGGTAGAGTAAAGAAGGCAGAAGCCACATCAAAGCGTGGTTTATTTTTGGGTGTGAAGTGCGAGGAGGACCTCGAGCAGAGCCGGACGTCTGACCTGAGCCTGGCTCGAACTTCCAGTGGTTCCCACACCTCTATCAACGTCACATACCCAAGTATCACATCTTCTACACATGGCTTTTATGGTGTCACTGACAGCCTTACCCTTGTGCGCATGCACTGAACCATACGGTCTAGAAGCTTAGCTGGCCTCAGCTGAGGTTAGAGTTATGCTTTCTGGTGGGGGTCGACGTCTCATCATTCTATGGATCTTTCTTCTGTGCAGAATTTTTTTAATTAAAGTTTTAGGAGATGAATACAAATTGGTGAGAAGAATGAATTAATGTACATGATATAATTAGTGCGAATGACTCAACATTCTAGTAGGTGAGACGCTATGATAATGGAACAGTATGGGTTGTGACACTACTACAACTGTACTGTTATACATAGCACAACGTTGGCATTGTAGTATGGCAGAAACCGAAAATGCATCAATCTCAAGAAAGTGCACTCATTCTATGGAATTGGATGTTTAAATTAAACGTGGTGCAAACAAAATGTAACCGATATCTTGTGGTGGGTATGTTTCTAGGAGCGGGAAATAAAAAAGGATTCTGAAAGTAAGCATATAATACAGGAACTTAATTAAAGCATACATATCTGGTGCTGAAAAAAACTATATTAGGCATAAGACCCATTTACATCATATAGGTGCTACATTAAGCTATCAGCTGTGGCTGTGACAGGATAATCTGAGGTGACTGTCACTGAAGTATTATGACTACTTCAAGAAAGAGGGTACTGAAGGAATCGGCCTGTGTTTGGTTGACTATTTGTAGGTGAGAGACCAGTTCTTTGTTTTTTTTTGTATCCTTCCATTCTGATAGGATGGATAACATAAGATCAAATTTACCATAAAACCAAGAATGCGCTAATCATCTTCGCTTCGGGTGGCATCCCTTTGCCACACATCACCAACTATACTTTCCCCACAATCCGCCTCCAAATACAGATCGACGTGTCCCACCGAACAGTGGACCTGGGTGACATGACTGCAAACCCTTCCACAAAATCAAGAAAAAGCCCTTTACTAAACCCTTAAGACAATAAAACAAGAGCCAGAGGTCTTTGTTCAGGACCATATACATAACCTCCCTGACACACAGACTTTAATCAGGCGAGAGAGAAACAGACGGCCAACAATTCCACCACTAGCAACAAAAAACAACAATAGTCAGACAAGTCACATGTGATTAAGCATGGGCGGAAAATCCGTTTCGCTCGCGGATTTTGCGGATTTTCGGGAAATTCGCAATCCGCGAGATTTGCGAATCTCCTGCAAAATCCGCAAATCCGCGAGCAGCGGATTTTGCTCGCACTGCTCGCACTGTTCGCGTGAGTTCGCGGCTTCCCAGTACAACTTCGCGCCCCGCGAATAAGTGCTAAATTGCAGAAATACGATCTTAGCAAAACTGAAACTACTTACCAGGTTCAAAAGTTCAGGCTCATCATTAGTAGCCATTTCCTGTAGTGCTTCCTGAGGGGCCCCTCCAGAGTTCAGTTGCCAGTTGCAACTATTATGTGACCCCGCTCTGAACCTCAGAATAGTTACACATATGCCACAAAGGTCCTGAATTACAGCTAAGGGAGACAAGCAGGAGCCAGGCTGGAAGTTAAAATCCATTAATCAGCCCCTAATTCATTATTGTCAGTTGGGGCAGGGCAGGTGTTGTAACTAATTTTGCAACAATGAAAGCACTTAGCAAGTGCAAAAGATCACTAATCAGGGCGCACTAAGGAAGCAGGTGCCAGCTAAAAAAATATTCTGTGACACATTAATCAGCCCCAAATTAATTCAGGTCACTTGAGGCAGGGAAGGTGTGCTTTGCTTTGCCGAAAATAATGTACACTGGACAACCAGAGGGTGTGGTGATGAAACAGAGGGTGGCATGGGTGGGCCAGAGGGTGGCATGAGTAGTCAGAGAGTGGCAGTGGTGACAGAGAGTGGCAGTGATGAAGAAGAGTGTCCCAAACAGGCTGGACACGTAGAAACAACAAGTTCGCAAAACTTGCGACCCGACAGGTAAGTTCGCAAATTGCGAAATTGTAAAAACCCTCGCGAACTGGCAGAAACACGGGCGAACACAAAAAAAAAAAATCCGCAAATTCGCGGGAATTCGCGGATTTTGCGGATTGCGAGTTCGCAAATCCGCAAAATTCGCGAACGCGAGATTCGCAAAATTCACCCATGCTTACATGTGATACATTCCCAGAAACCCACGTCTAACCTCAAAAACAACCTACCGATCTTAACATTCACAACATTCCCACAAACTGACCTCTGTCCCAAAAACATGCAAGCCAGACCAGCAACATTCACATTGAAACAAAGCATCACAGCAATACCTACTCAGGGAAAAAATATGTGTTCCATTGAGTCCTTCCTACCTGTGGATCTCCTGCCATTGATGTTACAGAGACGAGTTACTATTCACATGACAACATCGATCTTCTAATACTGAGCTATAGCTTTCACCGACAACGCAGCACATGATGGACATCCGTATCCCTCAAGGATATGACATGGCTTGCAGTGCCTAATTTGTAAAAAACATTAAGTGCCGGCCCTTTTCAGGATGCCACTGCTGTCTGCACCACCCATTGCCCTGATCAGTGCTGCCAATAACAGTACCAGCACAACTACTAACCATTCAGGCCACTCAATGCTTGAAAAAGGGTGTGGAATAGTCTGAATTATCATTTTTAATGTATATTGAATTATTATACACTTTTGTGCTAGTTTCCAAATTAGACAGGCACCACCGCCAGGTGGTCAACTATTGTTAGTGCTAGTGTTGAAAATTAAACGCCATGCCGAGTAC
The DNA here is from genome assembly GCF_964263255.1 of Lissotriton vulgaris. Lineage (NCBI taxonomy): Eukaryota > Metazoa > Chordata > Amphibia > Caudata > Salamandridae > Lissotriton > Lissotriton vulgaris. The sequence goes on from NC_141685.1 coordinate 1,563,262,953, forward strand.
TGGAAACCACCAGCTCCAATTAAGCACTGCTGTTACCACCCCGCCGGCTGGGCGACTGGCACTGCTCTGTCTGCAGGTGTCTCCACAGGAGCACACTGGGCATCTGCTGCCGGCATAGGGAAACTCAAGATATCTAACAGGATCTACTCCTTGTCTTCGGCTGCCTTTGACATTTCGGATGTGATTTGTGGAAACAATTACGGTGTCAGGTGCCCCACAAGTCTTACCCTTGCTTGTGACGCAATTCCGCAGAGACAAGAGCACCCGTCCCTGTACCCACCTGACCCTCGTGGAAGGCAATACCCAGCAGGGATGAGATGGACGCAGGGATGGGAGCCAGGGTGTAGGGTAAAAAGGGTGGCGTGGAGCTGGCGGGGCGTCCCGGTGTCAACTGGAAACCAAGAAAGAGCTAGATCAGAAACTGAGTCAGACCCGAAAAGGAACCACCCCCCACATACACACACAGACCTTGTAACACTCGGAGGACTCACCAATGCGTCCGAGACGGAAGGTCCCCCAATAGTTTCACCTTCGGTTATGAATAGCGGTAAGGCGCTCCTGCGCGTTTCACCCAAGTACAAACAAAAAGAAAGCGCTCCTGCGCGTGTCACCCAAGTTCAAACAAAAAGAAAGCGCTCCTGCGCGTCACCCAAGTTCAAACAAAAAGAAAGCGCTCCTGCGCGTGTAGCTCACAATGGTAAGTCGTCACTCACCCAGTGGCATCCCTATAGGAACCCAAGCCGGTTGGCTGAGCTGTTTCCCTTATAGCGCTCCTGCGCGGTGGGAAACCGATAAGTACAAAAACCCAAAACAATTCTCAGGTCCACAAAACACTCTCAAGGCGCTCCTGCGCGTCGAGGGTTATAGAAATAAAACAGGCACTTTCCTGGATCCCCAGGAGAAGGAACAAACAAGCGCTCCTGAGTGGCGCAGACGTGAGGCAGCGTTGCGCTCCAGCGCGGCTTTACTCCGTGGTGGCAGACGAGTCTTAGGAAGGGCTCTGACACGGGTGGCTGACGTGACAGCCGAGCAGCGCTCCAGCGTGGCTCGTCTCCGCACCAGACAAGCAGGTCTCAGCAAGCAGGATCCCCAGCAAGGAATCCGAAGCACCGAGCCGGCGGGAAACGTGAAGTTTAAACGTTTCCCCCGGAAGTGCTTCTGTGCTCCCAGGCCGCATCCCGGGACTAGACCGGGAACTCAACTTCCGGCCAGAAGTGAGTATTCCGGCTTTCCGTGTGTGTATGCGGGGATGGCCGGCCGCGTGAACGCCGCGAACAGTGACATAAGGAGGAGTAAGAGGGTAGGGGTACTACGCCTAAACCTACCTCTTAACTGGGTAATTTGCTATTTGAGTCTGTCATGGATTTCTGTCATAAACTCAATCTGAGACCCCTGTTTCCATTTGTTTGCTTCCTTGTACCAATTCAGGAAGATTGACTAATTTACAGCATATGTTTTACTCTTGGGTTCCTTAATTCTTTTTGTAAGGTTTTTTAAATGCTCTAGATCAAAAGTACCTTCCTCTGGAAATGATTACTTCTCATCCTCGTTTGTGAGTCAAACCCACATTTTTTACATACCCGTACATGCTTTTGCCATACTGAGGGTACACTGCATGAATGGGAGTACCTTTAGCTTGTGCTTATTCTTGTTTCAACTTCCTTGCCCTAAACTCTCATTCACCACCAGAAAGACATTACGGAATCTGTCAGCCTAGTGCCAGAGCTCAGCCGTGGAGGGTTCTTGGTAGTAGGACTTAACAGTTTGTTCCAATCTTTCTCATGGAGGGAGGTAGGAATGTATCTTGCACGCCTGACCGTCTACTCCCTTCCATCTAAATTCTTTTGTCACTGCCTGACAGTGGTTAATTTGTAAAACAATAAGTGCTGGGGTACTCGTCAGGAGGCAGCTTGCAACAGACCCTTTCCCTTGTTAGTGCAGCCTAAAACAGAACCAGCTACTACCCATGAAAGTGGGGAGAGCATGTGGTGCAATGGCCAGAGCTGCAGACTTCAGAGCTGGGGAACCAGATCTGAGTCTCAGGTCGGCTCAACTTCCTGTGTTTCTGGGAAAATCACTTAATCTCCTTGTGTCTACTGTAGGAAGGTACATCCTGACTATGGTTGCCCCCAACTTTTTGCCCTGTGTTTTAGCTGGTTTTTGACATAGTCGACCTGGGGCCCTGCCAATCAGGACCCCAGGCCTACTGCTCTCTCTGTAAAATGGATTCCATGTACCCTAGGTACATTTCCAATTGGTACTGGGCCACCTTATCAGACCCTGTAACTCAGGGCATAGGTGTACCCAGGGCTGCCAGGGGCTGCAGCATGTATTATGCCACCTCTGGCTGGCCTCCTAAATTTGACACAACTGGCTGCATGACAGCTGGGGCAAAGTCGTGTAATCACCTTTTGCTGTAGGTGTAGTATACCTATACCTAACCCTACAATGGACACACAGATTCCTATCAGTCACTCCTATGGCAGGCCTTGACAATCCTGAAGGCAGAGTGCTTGGAATCGTGTGAGATGGTGCTCTGGCATGAGCTGAGCCTGTCTGCAGCTTGCGGAACCAAGTCCTAATAGCTGTTCCATGATATCGCATACCATATACTCTTAAGTGCATTATAATCCTCGCGGTTAAATGCTAACGTTGGTATGGCTTTATCAAAACATGTCGAGTAAGGTGTCATACGAATTGGAATACTAACCCCTCGCCAATTCTGGCGACGGGGTTAGCATTCCACCCTTCTAGAGGGACACGACATGTATGTAACTGTGAACCCCGGTTAAAGTTAACTGAAGCCTCAGCTCCACAAAATGGATGCTGCCACCACAGACACGAGTCTGACCTCCTGCTGCTGGGAGTCCTTCCAGCGAGGGAGGCCTGGACAAAGGGTTTCCTGTCCGGGGCGGTGCTAGCACCGTCCCAGACATGGTTTTGTGTATCCTGGGTAGGCAGGGCTTTTCAGGAAGGTGACTGCTGAGTGGCACCCCAGTGCTCACTACGCATAGGCCGGTCAGAACCAGTTCCAGGGGCACACCAGCCCCTGGCCTGGGGAAAGTCCGGCATGGCAGAGGGGTGTAACCACCCCCCTCCTAGTCCCACCCATAGGCAGGACCTAGTCACCGGGTCAGCCCCCTTTTTTAGTATAAAGATGGGAGCGGGCCCCCTGTTCAAATTAGATCATCTTTGCAATCAAGACACGACTTTCTGCGAAAGGACTTCACGATTTCTTCATCAAGATTCTCCCTTGTGGCTAAGGAGTAGTCACCCTGCATCCGCAGGCACCATCCTAAAGAACACTGCGGTCTGCTGCAAGTCCTTCATCACGAATCCGACGACCCAGCTCGACGAGACCCGGCTTCCCTGGCACCTCTGACCTCTACTCACCTCTACAGCCAAGCTGAGAACCGTGAGTGCGACGAGACCTCGAGGGACCGACGATCGCCAAGACTGCACGACATCTTTACAACAAGCCCACCGTGTCCTCCACGGGTGAGTGCTTTGGGGTCCGAGAAGCCCCGACCCTGCGCAGCTCCAGCACCCAAGGTCAGCCTCCCTGCATCTCCACGATCTGCGTGGGGCCCTTCTGCTGTTTGCCGTGACCCGCGTTGTTTGGCTACTAGCCGGCTGGCTTGTGGCCTTCTGAACGACGCCCGACGACATCACTGCTGCTGGTCTGGTTGCTCCAGACTGGCCCTTGCTTCCTTCTTGAAGAGAGGCACCCCGGACCCTCCTGGTCCACTCCAGACGCCATTTTAGGTCCACCGCGTGGGCTTGAATTTGCCAAGGCTTTGTTGCCCAATCCTGGGTCCAGCGACGCCGACAGCTTCTATCTTCGTGGGACAGCTCGATCCTCCTTCCTGGTCGCCGACAGCGCCTCCTGGTCCGTGAGATCTCCGAGCCCAGCGTCACCCACACGCCTTGTCGAGGTGGCTACCATCCGGTGCCCTCCTGGTGCCCACTGACTACTGGCTAGTAGTCTCAAACTTGGTCCCCTCTGCTTTCAGGTGTCATCTTCCATCGATCCAGGCTTGGATCCACCGAACTTTCTTCACTGGTCGCCTGCCAGCAACTTCTTTCTTCCAGGCTCCTGGTCCGTCAACGAGGATTCCCGACGTCCTTTGAGTCCTATGCAGCTGCAGCCCCTGGGCTAGGTAACTTCGGCATCTCGGTGCCCCAGCATAGCCTCAGTATCCAAGGGTCAGAATCTACTTTCGTTTTCTCCCTACCAGGTCGGGTTCGCCCGAGAACACTAACTTTGCAATTCCTAGCTACCATAGACTTTGTCCTGCATCTCGCGTGAGAGTGCACACACTGCACCCGAGTCCCCTGGGTCTCCTAGAAGTAATCTAACGATTCTATAGTCAAGTCCTAGCGATTCCAAAGGCTATTAGTACTGTACTTACCTGCTAGTAATTTCGCATTCCACTTTTCAAGTATATGGTTTTCCGTGCCCCTCGGGCATTTGTATATACTGTGCTAACTTAAGTATTTTTGTACGAGTTTTGGTTTGTGCTTAGTACCCTGTCCTCATAAAGAGTACAGGGCTGTTGTGATTCTTAATGAATAACTGTTTATTTTCATAACACTTGTGTGGTGTCCTTTCACTTGGTGTTCAAGGGGTATATGTGGTATAACAGCTGGCTTAACACGCCCTCTCGAGTCTTTAGCCTTAGACTGCTCGTATCCACGCTACTAGGATAGCTGGTCTATAAGGTTGACTTACAACCAATCATCAATAAGGGTTGCTGGACTGATACATAGTGTTCACTAGAATAGTGAGCACTGCATATCAGGCCACCTTCTCACATTGGTGAGCAGCGGTTGGGATTTGAGCTTGCTGTTGTTTTACCACACGTATCCTAAGAATATCTTGTTGAAAGATCACATAAGTACTGTTAGTACATATAACCAAGCTTAGAATACTCTGAGTTCTACTGAACCAGCTGTTGCAGCTCCTCAAGGCTTAGCACACCTTGGCTGCAACTCTTAGCAAGGGATCAGTAGGTAAACACATAGTGTAGGTAGGTGCATCACTTACACCACACTAGAATCAGCATGTCAGACAAAGGAGGAAACTCTGAGTATCCCCTTGTGTCAGTGGACCCTCCACAGGTCCTTACTTCAAAATATGCTGCTCTTAGCTTCCATGAGATGAGACAAGTGTGTACCCTCAGGAAGCTAAAACAGGGGTCTAACCCCACAACCTCCTTTCTCTTAGAGGCTTATGATGCCAGTGGGGCTGGTAACCCAGACCCTTCTAATCCAGATAGGAGTTTGCCCTCCTTACAGGGACCCTTTGATAGCCAGGACCATCCCCTCCAGGAAGCAGATGATGCTGAGGATGAGGATGAGGACCAGTTGTCAGGGGATGAGGCAGATAAGGGACAGGTAGAAGTCAATAGACTAACCAGGTCCAACTTAAGCAGACATGAGCTTGGTACTAGGGGACCCCTGGGCCCACTCTCAGGTCCGCTTAACATTGGGAATGGACGAGTTAGGTCTCTATCAAGAGGCTCTAACAGATCCCTTCGAACCAATGGCTCTCTCAACTCTTCTCACAGAGGGATGTCTTCCCCTAAGAGGAGAGTGTATGAAGCTGAAGAAAGGGCAATCAAACTGAGGATTGAAAGGGAAGAACTTGCCCTGGCCAAAGAGAGACTTGCCATTGCTAGAGAGCAAGAATTATGTGGGCTACAGCCCACTGGTGGCAGCAATAAACCTAGCAATAGGGAAAGGAGTTTTGATACAAAGCACCTGAATAAGATAGTGCCCCCCTTTAAAGAAGGGGATGACATCCACAAATGGATTACTGCTTTGGAGAGAGCCTGCACTGTGCAGGGTGTTCCCCAAAGTCAGTGGGCAGCTATCTTGTGGCTCTCCTTTGATGGTAAAGGTAGAGATAAGCTCCTCACCACAAGGGTGGAGGATGCTAACATTTACCAAATCTTGAAGAATACACTGGTTGATGGGTTTGGTTTAACCACTGAACAATACAGGATGCTGTTCAGAGACACCCAGAAAACTCAGTCTCAAGATTGGACTGACTTTGTTGATTGTGCCACTAAGGCTTTTGAAGGCTGGCTACTGGGTAGTAAGGTTACTGATTTTAAAGGATTGTATAATCTAATTATGAGGGAGCAAATCTTAAATAATTGTCAGAACCAGTTATTACATCAGCACCTGGTAGACTCTGATCTGACCTCTCCACAGGAATTGGGTAAGAGGGCAGACAAATGGGTCAGAACCAGGGTTAGGCCTAAAAACCAGGGTGGTGACCAGAAAAAGGAATCAACCAAGCCTCAAGAGAAGGGTGGGGATAAATCCACAGAGAAGACTTCCCAAGGGCCCCAAAACTCCAACAAGGGTGGTGGGTCCCAGAACACTCCTTCAGAACAGAAGAAACCTTATTGCCATACCTGTAAACAGGTGGGTCATTACAAAAGTGATGCCAGTTGCCCTAAAAATGGTAATAAGGGAAATGTACCCCCAGGTAATACTCCTAAACCTCCTGTTACCACTAGTGGTAATCCCCCAGGTGGTGGGAGTGCCCCCAAGAATGTGGTGGGCATTACTTTGGGCAATCAGGAGGACTATGGCTTAGCCAGGTTCCCTGACCACACTCTTGTCTGTGAGACTGGCATGGGGTTTGCCAACTTCACTACTGGACCCCACATTTTGGGCAAGTATAGACAAGAAGTTTTAGTGAATGGTCAGAAAGTTGAGGCATTCAGAGACACAGGGGCCAGCCTCACCATGGTGAGTGACCATCTGGTCCCCTCTGCTCAACTGACCCCTGGTTTTACTTATCAGGTGACAGACATTCATGGAGTGAAAAGAAGGCATCCCATGGCAGTAGTCAAGCTCAGCTGGGGTAATGTCACAGGGCCCATGAGAGTGGCAGTGACAGATAACCTACCTGTAGATTGCTTACTGGGAAATGACCTGGAACTCTCAGCGTGGGCTGAGGTGGAGCAAGAAACTCACTCCAGAATGATAGGCCTATCCAGACAGGTTAGTGGGGCAGTAATAGCTACAGCCCCAGTCCAAGCATCATTCCTCCCTGAAAAGGTTGGAAGGGCAGTGGTAGCCACTGCCCAGGCTCAGACAGACTTTCCAGAACAGGATAGGAGGGCTGTGACAGTCACAGCCCAAACACAAACTGAGTGCCCTCCTGACAAGGTTGGCAAGGTTGAAATGGTCTCAGCCTCTACTCAAACAGATAGTGAGGTTGTGAAGCCTGAAACAATGGATCACTCCACTCAAACAGAGAGCATTGAGGAGGAAGAAGAGTCTTCCCCCTCCCAGACACTAGGTGAGAGCCAGCCTCCTCAGGGAACTGACTCTACCCCTGTTGAAGGAACTGCCCCAGAGGTAGTCAGGCCTAGCCTGGCAGAGCCCCTGATGGCAGTGGACCCTTCCCAGGTGGGACCCGGTCTGGAGCAGGTAACCTGCACCTCTCTACCCTGCCTCAGTCAGCCCAGGGCTGAAGAGATCAGGGAGGCCAGTGGTGGACCCCAAAGGGCCCCCTGTCCAAAAGAACCCCTTAATCAGCAGATTAGGATCACTGAAGCTGGTAAACCTAGCCAAGTGAAAATAAAACAGACTCCTGAGGGATCCCCCTTAAAAGTAGTTAGGGAACTCCCACAGCTGGACACTGTTGGGCACAGCCAAACATGGGGCCTAAAAACCCCAGACCTGACCTGTCCCCCCAGTAAGCCAAACAGAGGGACTCAGCCTCCAGCTTTAGGTAGCCAGAGGCTGACCCTGAGAGCTCAGTGCATCTCAGCTAAAGAAAGAAAGGCACACATGATGAATGGTGATTGGAGGAAGTTGAAGGTAGAGGAGCCTCACTTCAGTACTCCAACCCAGCATCAGCCTTCTTCTTTCCCAAGACACACCAAAGGCAGAGATTCCCTATGGTGGAGACCCTCAGATACCCTTAGGGTGAGGGGTTGCCTAGTGGACCATGACACAGGGGGAAACCAAGCCAGAGCTGGTCCTTCCTTATATGGCCACTTAGGTAATAGAGGCTTACCTGGACAAGGATAGCCTTATCTCCTTTCGTTTGGGGGGGGGGGGGGGGGTTGTGTAGGAAGGTACATCCTGACTATGGTTGCCCCCAACTTTTTGCCCTGTGTTTTAGCTGGTTTTTGACATAGTCGACCTGGGGCCCTGCCAATCAGGACCCCAGGCCTACTGCTCTCTCTGTAAAATGGATTCCATGTACCCTAGGTACATTTCCAATTGGTACTGGGCCACCTTATCAGACCCTGTAACTCAGGGCATAGGTGTACCCAGGGCTGCCAGGGGCTGCAGCATGTATTATGCCACCCCTGGCTGGCCTCCTAAATTTGACACAACTGGCTGCATGACAGCTGGGGCAAAGTCGTGTAATCACCCTTTGCTGTAGGTGTAGTATACCTATACCTAACCCTACAATGGACACACAGATTCCTATCAGTCACTCCTATGGCAGGCCTTGACAATCCTGAAGGCAGAGTGCTTGGAATCGTGTGAGATGGTGCTCTGGCATGAGCTGAGCCTGTCTGCAGCTTGCGGAACCAAGTCCTAATAGCTGTTCCATGATATCGCATACCATATACTCTTAAGTGCATTATAATCCTCACGGTTAAATGCTAACGTTGGTATGGCTTTATCAAAACATGTCGAGTAAGGTGTCATACGAATTGGAATACTAACCCCTCGCCAATTCTGGCGACGGGGTTAGCATTCCACCCTTCTAGAGGGACACGACATGTATGTAACTGTGAACCCCGGTTAAAGTTAACTGAAGCCTCAGCTCCACAAAATGGATGCTGCCACCACAGACACGAGTCTGACCTCCTGCTGCTGGGAGTCTTTCCAGCGAGGGAGGCCTGGACAAAGGGTTTCCTGTCCGGGGCGGTGCTAGCACCGTCCCAGACATGGTTTTGTGTATCCTGGGTAGGCAGGGCTTTTCAGGAAGGTGACTGCTGAGTGGCACCCGGTGCTCACTACGCATAGGCCGGTCAGAACCAGTTCCAGGGGCACACCAGCCCCTGGCCTGGGGAAAGTCCGGCATGGCAGAGGGGTGTAACCACCCCCCTCCTAGTCCCACCCATAGGCAGGACCTAGTCACCGGGTCAGCCCCCTTTTTTAGTATAAAGATGGGAGCGGGCCCCCTGTTCAAATTAGATCATCTTTGGAATCAAGACACGACTTTCTGCGAAAGGACTTCACGATTTCTTCATCAAGATTCTCCCTTGTGGCTAAGGAGTAGTCACCCTGCATCCGCAGGCACCATCCTAAAGAACACTGCGGTCTGCTGCAAGTCCTTCATCACGAATTCGACGACCCAGCTTGACGAGACCTGGCTTCCCTGGCACCTCTGACCTCTACTCACCTCTACAGCCAAGCTGAGAACCGTGAGTGCGACGAGACCTCGAGGGACCGACGATCGCCAAGACTGCACGACATCTTTACAACAAGCCCACCGTGTCCTCCACGGGTGAGTGCTTTGGGGTCCGAGAAGCCCCGACCCTGCGCAGCTCCAGCACCCAAGGTCAGCCTCCCTGCATCTCCACGATCTGCGTGGGGCCCTTCTGCTGTTTGCCGTGCACCGCGTTGTTTGGCTACTAGCCGGCTGGCTTGTGGCCTTCTGAACGACGCCCGACGACATCACTGCTGCTGGTCTGGTTGCTCCAGACTGGCCCTTGCTTCCTTCTTGAAGAGAGGCACCCCGGACCCTCCTGGTCCACTCCAGACGCCATTTTAGGTCCACCGCGTGGGCTTGAATTTGCCAAGGCTTTGTTGCCCAATCCTGGGTCCAGCGACGCCGACAGCTTCTATCTTCGTGGGACAGCTCGATCCTCCTTCCTGGTCGCCGACAGCGCCTCCTGGTCCGTGAGATCTCCAAGCCCAGCGTCACCCACACGCCTTGTCGAGGTGGCTACCATCCGGTGCCCTCCTGGTGCCCACTGACTACTGGCTAGTAGTCTCGAACTTGGTCCCCTCTGCTTTCAGGTGTCATCTTCCATCGATCCAGGCTTGGATCCACCGAACTTTCTTCACTGGTCGCCTGCCAGCAACTTCTTTCTTCCAGGCTCCTGGTCCGTCAACGAGGATTCCCGACGTCCTTTGAGTCCTATGCAGCTGCAGCCCCTGGGCTAGGTAACTTCGGCATCTCGGTGCCCCAGCATAGCCTCAGTATCCAAGGGTCAGAATCTACTTTCGTTTTCTCCCTACCAGGTCGGGTTCGCCCGAGAACACTAACTTTGCAATTCCTAGCTACCATAGACTTTGTCCCGCATCTCGCGTGAGAGTGCACACACTGCACCCGAGTCCCCTGGGTCTCCTAGAAGTAATCTAACGATTCTATAGTCAAGTCCTAGCGATTCCAAAGGCTATTAGTACTGTACTTACCTGCTAGTAATTTCGCATTCCACTTTTCAAGTATATGGTTTTCCGTGCCCCTCGGGCATTTGTATATACTGTGCTAACTTAAGTATTTTTGTACGAGTTTTGGTTTGTGCTTAGTACCCTGTCCTCATAAAGAGTACAGGGCTGTTGTGATTCTTAATAAATAACTGTTTATTTTCATAACACTTGTGTGGTGTCCTTTCACTTGGTGTTCAAGGGGTATATGTGGTATAACAACTGGCTTAACACGCCCTCTCGAGTCTTTAGCCTTAGACTGCTCGTATCCACGCTACTAGGATAGCTGGTCTATAAGGTTGACTTACAACCAATCATCAATAAGGGTTGCTGGACTGATACATAGTGTTCACTAGAATAGTGAGCACTGCATATCAGGCCACCTTCTCACATCTACCATAAATGAATATGTCCTTAACTGGGTCTCATGAAAAGCTCTGGTGTTGATGATTAAGTGCTGGTGCTGAGTACTGGAAACCACCGTCTCAAATTAAGCACTGCAGCCTGCTGAGGCTCATAGAGGTTCTGGTGCAGCTAGATCAGTGTTTCTCTTTCAATCGCACATTCATTCATTAGGGTCCAAGAGGCTTGTTTGTCCCTTCCCCCTTCTAGCACATTCTCTAGAGACTTTTACTTTACACTGTAGATTTCACTCACATCTCTAACTTTCTAATCTTGGAACACACCCTGTATTTATCCCAAAATCCTTTGTCCCATCAACAACTGCCCAGATGACACCTTCAAGTTCTCTTTAAAGGTTTAACAATCAATTAGAAGAATCAGACTATGCGTATTATACATCTGAAAATGTGCTCGCATTGTCTGACCTGGACGGTGAGTAGACTGTCAGGCCACTCTCCACCCAATCCTCCCTGTTTGAAGAGTTCTCCGGCATACATTGGTGTTCCGGATTGTTGTTTGGAGTCCATTCTAGCCTCTGTCTCTGACCTTGATCAAGTACAGGTACATCCCACCACCTGGTTAATTTGTAAAGAAAATAAGTGCTGGGGAACAGAAGGCAGCTTGCAGCAGCCCATTTCTCCTGTTAGCGCTGCCTAAAGCAGAACCAACTACTAACCATGAAAGTGGGGAAAGGATGTGGCATAATGGCCAGAGTTGCCAAATTCGGAGCTGATTGAACCTGGTTCGAATCTCTGCGTCGGCTCAATATCCTGGGCAAATCACTTATTCTCCTGTGCCTACCATAAATGAACAGGTCCTTAACTGGTGCTCATGGAAAAGCGCCGGTGTTGATGATTAAGTGCCGGTGCTGAGCAAATGAAACCACTGGCTCAAATTAACTGCTGATCCCACCACCAACGCACCAGGCTGTAAAAGAAATCTGCTCTTACAACAAGTCAGAAGTCTGAAAATGTTTGGCCAAAGAAAAATAATCTGTGATTCAAAGTCAGACGATAAGGGGTCCCTGTGCACCCTGTGTGCATAACAGCTAAAGCATAAACGTACAGAATGCAAATGTCTATGCTTTCATACTCAGGCCTCTAATGGCGATCATGTGACAAAACCGAAAGAAAAGCAGGTGCTGCTACCACAACTATGCTAAGGCAATACTTCTAAATTGCACACGTTGAACCATTTGACAAACGTAAACAAAAGGGCTATGTAGATGTTGTGGGATAGTACTCACCAGAGCTTCAAACTGATCCAAAAATGTAAACTTTCAGAGCTGAGAAAGCTATGTAGGATTTCTAGCCTACGATGCCAGGCGCGAGAGTAAGGTTTTACACGTCAGAGATGGGCATAACTTGGTGGCACTGGTTTAGCATTTAGCAACAAACTGACTGCTGCTATTCCAGTTATACCAAGGCAATGTTTCTAAGGTGCAATGTTGAACCATTGCAAAAATCTCATGAAAGAACTGGATATAAATTTTACGCAATTTGAGGACAACATCCAATTCTACATCAAAATCACCCAAGACGCGGATCCCACTCACTTATCTAAATGCTTTGTCGAAAGTCAAGAATAGATGTAAAGCTGGCACCTGAATTACTCCAAAATGGAATTCCTCTTCCTCTCGCCTAGTAAAAAAAATCTAAATCAAATGACCGATTCCTCAATGCATTACAAGATTATGGAAACAACCTCCTAACTGGCCTACCCAAAGACAGTAAACATTATGAAGTGCAGTGCTGCATGTAGCAGAGTGCCTAGCATGTGTCTAGAAAATTAATTTGGTCCCATCACCCCCTTCTTGTTTTGTTAAGATGGCTACCACGGGAAACGAGATGCTTCTACAAAACAGAATGTTTGACATAGAAGGCCGATCACCAAACTACCCCACATATCTAGCTCACAAGCTGAATATCTGAGTCAAATGTTGAAAACTCAGCAGCAAAGTAAACTTCAGGGTTAAAATCAACACTTCAAACAAAAATGCACCTACGAAAGTGCTTTCTCAGGCAATGTTCAGACTTGGAGGCAATGCTCCGACTTTGAGGCAATGCTCAGACTTTGAGGCAATGCTCAGACTTTGAGGCAATGTCCTTCAGAGTCAGGAACTATATACCTCTTTATCCGCAATTGTAGGATAGGCTCTTTTTTCTGAATCCCCTCTTCAACACCTTGGCCTGACTAGCAACAAATAGGCGTTTAGTCTCTTACTTTACTCTGCCAAGATATATTTTTTCAGTTTTACCAAGTATAAAGTCTCTCTGTGTACAGAATTCTGCGTACACAAACAATTGACTTTCTAGCAGAGGACTTGCTTCAACATGATGTACATATGGTATTTTGTGTACATTGATTGCATTGGGCTCCATATCGTGTTATCCCAATATTTTTGGAGTCACATCTAGTAGATCTCTTGAGCCCCAAAAGGAAACTGTGACCATTTCAGAATAAATGAAAACTGACAGGTTGATCTGACTCATAACACACTATTGTTAACATCGCTTATTGAGAGGGCTGAGAGACACCTGCAACATTTCCTTTTCTCTGAAAAGGCCATAGATTGTTTTTGAGCATCCGAAAATTTGCCAGGTGTGACCTCCCCCAAAATGTCAGAGCTAGATGACAAATGCAATTCTTGTTGTTCAGACTTACTTTATTGGCAAAAGGTAAATAGCTACGATAAAATATAGGGTTAAGGAACATGTTGTACATGCTTACGTGGATCCAGCAAGTCTCAAGGTGTTCAGGTAATTAATGCCCTTGCAACGATGATTGCCTCTAATTTGTGTTTAAAGGTTTGAATAATTATAAAATAGCTCTTATGATTAATAGGTCTGTTGCAAAGCATTGCATGTAATCAAAATGTCTTAAGATGTCTGCAAGATAGCTGAGAGAGGTAATACATTTATTCCAGAGATCCATGTGTACCCAAAGGATACAAGATCACCCACTGCAACCGCACCCATCTAATGCACCACCACAAATGATTACATCACCCCAGCCATGGAAAATGTCAACTTTCGACTCCAAACAGACAGCAAAACCACCATCATGGACACCCTTGCCTACCGTCCTCCAGGACCAAGTCAAGCCTTCTGCAACTTCATCGTCCTCTCAACATAGACACCAACAGCTAAATTTTTCTCTGCGACCGCCACTTCCCTTTTGACAATCACAATGACATCAATACTACCAACCTTCTTGACAGCATGAACAACATCGGACTTACTCAACTCATCCACGACCCCACTCACAACACAGGTCACATGTTATACCCCATCTTCTCCTCCAGTGACCAAATCAGGTACAACCACACCATTAAACTCACCTGGACTGACCACTCCATCAGCCACTTCCACATCACCAGCTCACTGACCACCGCCCCAGTCTGCCTAATGCCCCTCCTACTGCAGCTGGATCAAAGTCTCAAAGGACACACGGATCAACGTCCTCAACACCACCCACCCCATCTCCTTCAATGACCTAGAGCAGAACATCAGAAAACTTCAACAACTGGATCACCATCTGCGCCAACAGCGTTGCTCCCATCGCCAACAAGACCCACAGAAGGTCCACAAAGCAGGCTAGCTGGTACACTGAAGACTTTAGAACCACTAAACAACACCGTAAACACCTGGAAAGGAGATGGCACAATAGCAAGGAAACAATCATCAAGACCACCTGCAAGACAACCCTCAAGCTCTACCTCAGACAGTTGAGAGAATCGAAGAAAAATGACTTAGTCTCACCCATTGAACCAAGTTCCAATAACAGTCAAGAACTCTTCAACATCCTCCAAAAGTTCTCCAATGCTTCAGCTGCAACCAAGAACATTATCCTCTCACAGAAACTCTGCAACAACATTGTAAACTTCTTCCACCACAAGATCGCAAATATCTGAGAAAAACTTCAAACCCCAGTCAAGGCCACTGACTTTATCTAGCAACACAATTACCTTACTTCCACCACAGACATTGACTAACCAAATGGAGCCAGCTCTACCCACAAGACACCACCTGCATCATGAACTCTGTCCACTCAAGGGCCCCAACCAACCCACACCCTCCCCACATCTTCAACCTAGGTGAAGCCGGAATCTGCCATGTATTTACCACCTTATTGTTCAATACTCAATTGCCATTGCCACCTTCCCTGAGGACTGAAAACACACAGAAGTCAAAGCCTTACTAAAGAAATGATCAGCAGACCCCAGGGAACTCAATAACTACAGACGATCTCCTTGCTCCTGTTCCGGGCCAAAGTATTAGAAAAAGTCATCAACCAAGAACTCGCCTCACAATTGGAATGGAACCTCCTACTAGACTCTTCCCAATTCAAATGCCACAGCAACCACAGCACAGAGACAGCCCTCATTGCAGCTATAGACGACATTTAAACCCTACTCGATTGAGGAGAGACTGCAGCTCTGATACTCCAAGACTTCTCAACAACCTTTAATACGATCTCCCACCACATACTCATCAATAGGCTGCACAAGATAGACATCCAAAAAACCGCTCTCAGGTGGAAATCAAAACATGTGCCTTCCCCCTTCACATCCGAACCCAAGGAAATAATCTATGGAGTACCACAAAGATTCTTGCTCAGCCTAAACCTCTTCAACACTTATGACTCCTCTGACCACCATTGCCAGAACCCATAGACTCGACAGTGTATCCTACGTTAAAGACACACAACTCATTCTTCCCTCTCAAAAGACACCACCAGATATATGACATTTTCCCAAACATTTTTAATTGAGCAATTGTCTGGCTCAGTCTATCGCGGATATACTATACTCATTAAAGTTTCTTGTAGACACCTGATTTATCTTCTTGAGTATGTACCACTTCTGTTACTGTATGTATACTTGTAACTGGGGTTACCATGTGATCTGGCTTGCTAAGCCAGGCCAACAATTGCCCATCTCCGTTCCCTTCTGCGTGACTCCTAGGCTAAACATCTCATATGCTCCATCAACAGTGCACCTTTTGCTCGCTCTTCTTCTTGGCTATTTTGTACCAGTATTTTCCAAGTATGTAAGACAAATGATTCCACCTCTTTCAAACAAATCACATGCACTCAGAAATCTTGGTCTAAATCCCTTCTTACCCCGTATGTAGTTTTAATGAAGTGTCCATTAAGAACTACCTTAAAAGCCTATGAAGCCATCACTAGCAATTCCTGAGTTTTCTCCTCAGTAGTCTAGTATTTCACCTCGAATTGTCCCTCCGACTTCATAATGCTTCAGTGCACTAGCCTGTGGCCTCCTGGCAAAGATTACCGACCTAGGCTTTCTCCTCTCAATCACCAGCTGCTTGATGATGTGTTCACAGATGGTTCTACAGAGGGACTGCCTGGGGCAAAGTTTTACAATAGGTGGGGCAGCGGGCTCCTCTTGTGGAGCCATATAAGTCCCTGTGGACCGCCACTGATTGCTGTGGTTTAACTGCTACCGGAAACTCACAGCAAACCCTCTGCTTCCAGCGCGCAAGAGCAGTGAAAATGCTCTCACTTGCTGGAAGCGGAGAATTTGTCTGTTTCCCTGCCCGATGTCAAGCGAGCAGGAAAACCACAAATTGCTTTCAGATACAGGGAGCTGCATGTTTAGCAACTTCCTGTGTCTGAAAGCAATGCTGACTCCCGCAGAAAGTGGGAGCTGGTAGGGACCGTAGGGGGGGGGGGGTGCCTTCAGTCTCCTCTGTGGTCCCAGTACAAGCTGGGTGCTGTGGGGGCACCCAGAGAAACATGGCCAGGCCGTGGGGAATGGGGTTCCACGGGGCTGAAATCAATTCAGGGAGGAAGAGGGGGCACAAGGCTCCCTTCCCTATTAGAAATGGGTTAAAACAAAAGGGCAGACCACAGGGCATGGGGTCCCAGGGGCTGAAATTGGCCCAGGGAGGGGAGCCTTGCAGCCTCCCCTGCCCTATTAAAAATGTTTTTTTTAAAGACTGGGCCTGGGGAATGGGGGCCCGGGGCCGAAATTGGCCCTAGGAGTGGATCCCCCTCTACTAATAAAAATAAAATAAAAATGCCGGCCCTGGGGGCAAGTCGCCAGATTCCCCACCTCCTTTCTCAAACATTCTGCAAAGGATACTCCTGGTGCACTACTTGGGGAATGAAGTCCCCTTGGCTGGTGAGGGTCATTAGGAGCCAACAACCCCTTCTGTTACCTCCAGTAAGTCTCACACATTAGGATTTCTGAGAGCTCATCCAAGGCCCCCCATTTCTCCACAACTCTGCAAACCCTCCTCCTGGAACAGTACCGGTTGGAGGGCACATTTCCTTTGGATGCTGAGGGTCCTGAGGGTGGGGAGACAAGAACTTCTTCTGTTACCTCCAGGAAGTCCCACACAGTGGGAAAGGCTGAGAGATTGTCGGATGCCCGCCCCCTTTCTCCACCACGCTGCAAGCACGCCTAGTAGTTAAAAAAGCATAGAAATTCACTAAAAAAAATTAAGGTTACAGGGACAATATAGTTAGGATATAGCTTTTAAAAAAACATAGAAATTCAGTGAAAAAACCCAAAGGTTACATGGACGTTACAGTTAGGCTCAGATTTCACTCATACAAAACCCTTGAAATTGCTTATGATATCACACATTAAATCACTCATGACATGGTCAGTGAAATCACTGATGACATCACTGACTCAGGAGGCACCACTGGCATCCTGAGACTTAGTACGCCTACTCCGATTCTTTAAATAAAAAAAACCAGTTCTACATTGTCGAAGTGATATCTGGCAGACAAGTTCGCCCGGGTCCTTCCGGCACTTCAAGCAGTCTTACACATATCTGCAGGGATTGCACAACCAAAGTGTCTGAAAACATCTCATTCGTGGACGCGGAGGTGGCAATGGCCGCCTTCAGTGAGCAACACTTGTGACTCTGCAGGGGGCTGCTGCTTGGTGTCCTCGGCAGTCCCCTGATGGCTACCAGGTAGAGCCTACAACCTTGAAGCTGGGGAACCTGCTTTGAGTCTTGGCATTCTGTGTTTCTGGGCAAATCACTTAATCTCCCCGTGCCTAACAAAATTAATGTGTCCGTCTGTAACACAACTGGTGCCTATGTAAAGTACTCTGATACCTTTGTGTCTGGTTTGCGCTATATAACACAAAAAACGAATAATATTACATACCTTTGATCCTTCCCAACGGTGGGGTTGGGATTTGATGGCTTATTTTTCCAATCTTAAGTCAGGGCTCGGGCCACCACAGGTCACCAAGGCTGCCTCTTCTCTAGATTATGGCTTTAACCAGGCTCGAATCCTTGTCCTTTCCGGTGGCCCCCTATGGCATACAGGGTCACCGCTCCTACTCTGCACTCGGGCCATGGCCCGATCAGCACAGCACCAGGGTCCTTTTTGCAGAGGACACCTCTGACATTTAAGGTTACCGACTCTCCTCTGCACATGGGTTTCAGCCAGATCAGCACTCTTTGGCATGCAGCGCACCAGCTTACATACTGCACAAGAACAGTGGCCTGATTGGCACAGTAAACTTCACGATGGCCCATTATGGCATAGGGGTTCACAGACTTACACGCCACACACGGGCTTGTGATACGATTGGCACATTTAACTTCATGGCAGCCACCTCTGGCATAGAGGTTTGCTGACTTACACACCCCACACTGGCGACAACCTGATATGCATGGCAGTCCTTTCTTCACACCTTGCTACAAGGAATCACTAATAAGGATTCCCTACTGGGCCTCACTCCTTCCAGCAATCTCCTTTTCCACACAAGAAGCACTAGTCTTGGCAAGCAGGTAGGTGCTTGTGCTCCAGGCTTCGGGGGCCAGTGATCTTGGATTTTTCCCTGGGTGAAGTCCACTCACCCAGCTGGGAGACTGGCTAACCTTAACCTTATGTCCTCGTCACGGGCAGAAGTCTTGCAGAGATTCTCCATCTCACATAGCACCGGACTGGCTGTTTGACAGCTGCCAACTATGGGGGCCTCCCGCTCACCTTCTTATAATCCACTTCTAGACACTAAATGTGATTTAGGATACGAGTCTTTGAAGTTTGTATTGGGGGGTTCTGCTTTCTTTTGAAGTGGCCACTACTTTCCCCTGCCTTTCCTACAGAAAGCAGTCTGTAACAGCAGGAGCAAGTCCATCCAAAGCTCCAAAATACAGGCCATGGGAGTGACTCGAGGTTCACACTTGGAGGTCAGCCACAGTGATATGTGCATCAAAAGGTTAACACAGGGCCCCCAGCCCTACTCCCTATGATTATCTTACCCGCCACATCTCCTTTCTAGTAATCTTCTCTGAATCAAAGTGCCTCCTTTGAAGTGTACTGAAGAGCCTGGCCCTTCTTCCTCTAGAATTTGCCCCACCCAGACCACAGGAATGCAGCAATCCACAAATATGTTTGGGGGGATTCCTCTACCTCCACATGCTCCTCCAGTCAGCCCTGGGTTTCCAAAATGGAACCCAGAATCTTCCATGTATTGCACCATTCGCAGGCACACATGCACATGCATACAACACACATGCGCTGCACATCAGTACATATTAACTTGATGTAGGCCACGAAGGGGCCTCATGCCAGTGACACAGGTGAAAAAGTCTATTTGCATCTACTGATCACTATATGGCATGGTAAGCTGCCACCACCACACTTGTGCTGCTAAACTACTGGCAAAGGCAGTAGCCTTTCACCACTATAAGGGTAGTGTTTTGGGTGCTCCTCCTTGTCCAACAATACTTCAATCTGTGAGACTGGCTTATGTCATGGTGCACACACATTGTCCTTGTTCACATATGACAACAAAAATTAGCACCAGGTATCCAAACACCACTGCAGCAAGGGCACTCAAGGCAGGGGTACATGTCCATCCCCATGCAAGGGACTTTTACGTCCCTACACCATCTGGGTTTTATTAAGGTTTTTCTTTTGATTACACTTTTGGACCAAGCACATTAATTAGAGTCACCATATGTCAGATACAGTCTCCTACTGTGCTTGGAAATAGATGCATGAAACCAGGAATAGCAATTATACAGGAATAGCAATTATACAGCACACACAGATTCACATATATACGTACTACCTTCATAGATCTGGTACAACCTCATATTCACTGTTACAGTCTATTATGTCCTGTTACACACACGTATGCCTTGTTCAGCTTAAAATGCCCAGCTGCAGCCTTACCTGCTCACATGCTGCCACCTGCCCACGTGCTGCCACCTGCTGCCGGTGTTGCAACAAATGCTGAGGTACCACGTACCATCCTGTGTGCGTTGGGTCGTTGACACAGCTGTGTCAAACACTGTCACGCTTAAAACCCAGGAAAAATAGCAATTCTGGGCACAGGGGAGATATTTTATTCTCTTTCACATTTACATCAAATATGAACTGGAGTTAACATGTGTACATTGGCTGGCAGCTTTTTGGAAGTAGTTTGCAGCTGCAGTTCTGATTAATTAGAAAAGAAAGTGACTGCTTAAATTGCTTACAACCAAAAAACCGTTTAAGGTAACGAGGCGTAGCTTCCATAGTGGCAGCGGGTGCAGTGGCACCGGGATACAGAAGCCTGAGGGGCCCACAATTATTGCTGAATTTCACAGTTCAAACGCGGCTAGGGGGGGCATTTTCTTCTTTGCACCAGGGCCCATTTCACACCAGCCATGCCACTGGTAAGGTAAGGTGTGCTCTTCGCTGGTCATGGTTGATAAATAGCCATACCACTTCCCCGGGCCTCTCGGGGGAGTCCACTTGGCTCTGAGCAGCAGGTGCCTTGGGAACAAGGGCGGCCGGGCACCGGGAGCAGACACCAGATACACCGCTTTTCAATGGGAACAATACAGGGTTACTCGGCCCGGAAGAGTCCATTACATGTTCCCACCCATCACATCCAATGAAAACTCAATTACTCGGCTCTCCAATTGTTTCCCTTTTCTGTCACGTGATCCTACATACAGGTCAGTTGTATAGGAGGTATATCATTGAATAGGTGTATCATTCAATGAGCATGTGAGAATGCAGAAGTGTAATGGGAGAGTCTAGACATTATAAGTGCTTACAAGCATTCTTATTCAGTGCTGTTATCTGCCTGTAACTCCATATGGATTTAATGTAGTGCGCCCACAAGACGCTTTGATATCGCCTCCTAGTTATACATATCATGTGGTTAAACCGTTAATGCCTCTGTTGTTATGGGATATCAAACAGGCCATTAATATCTCCTCCTTAAAGCACCCCTTTGTAATTCAAATGTAAGTAATAATCACATTGCACAACTTTTATCAAGAAATTCTCCTGTGAGCCTTTAGTCCCACCCTCCTTTCCCTGGCAATTTAAAGTCAGTGTACAGAAAATTTACGAATAAAGGCAGGGCCTTGGGAATTATGTGGCAAGATAGGCCCACATTATTATGGCCCGTTCGTGTGTGGCAGCCGGGGCTCAGACAGCTCCCGGGCACACACACAGCCACACCCGAACGTTTCACAGGTCTTTAAAAGACCATTTGAATGTTAATTATGCCTTGCTGTTGTTTCACCCCTTGCACGCAAACAAAGGGGGTGCACACTTTGACCTCGAAACAGTTGCTACATGCTCACTGTTTCAAAAACTTGGCATAAAAAAGCTAGGTTTTCAACAGGGATCAAAATGTGTAAATCAATCCTTTTAAAAAATGTAAATCTTTGATCTAGTGATAAAAGATTCTTAGAGGCGCAAGTGCGCGTCTCTGCTCACAGCTCGCGGTTCAGACATCTTGCAAGTGTTTATCACTGTGCGACCTCGGAGGGGTGGTGGGGGCGGGCATGTACTGTTGTGAGAGGAGAACGGAACGGGGAGATTAAACTATTAAGTGACGGGCCAAGCTGAAAAAGGAAGTGGCCACAAAGGATTCATGGCAGGAACATTAGCAGAGGCAGGGCAACCAAAAAAAAACAAGCATTGGAAATGCAATAGGTCTCGCATTAGGAAAGTTTGAGCTATTGGTATTGTAAATGACACTTTTTTTATTTATGTGTTGGTTTTGAAAGTAGCAAAATTAATAGCTTTGTCAGTTACAATGTCAATAGTTTTAACTTTTGCAAATGTGACACCTATAGCATTTGTAATGCAATGTGTGTTGTATTTACGTGACTTAGATGTCTTGATATTACAAATAACAATGGCTTTTAATTTTGTAAATAATTAATACTTAAATAAAAGTAATTGTAATTTATAATGGCCATAGCTTAAACGTTTGTAAATAACTTTTGTGAAGATTATGTTCAGTGTATTTTATTGTGACAAAAATCCAAGAACATTGCATTTGCACCTACACACACACAGAACCACACACATATAGATGTGGTGGTGGTGGTGGATGTGGTGGTGGTGGTGGTGATGGTGGATGTGGTGGTGATGGTGGTGGATGTGGGGGTGGATGTGGTGGTGGATGTGGTGGTGGATGTGGTGGTGGATGTGGTGGTGGATGTGGTGGAGGTGGTGGATGTGGTGGTGATGTGGTGGATGTGGTGGTGGTGGATGTGGTGAAAGTGGTGGTGGATGCGGTGGTGGATGTGGTGGTGGAAGTGATGGTGGTGGATGCGGTGGTGGATGAGGTGGCGGATGAGGTGGTGGATGTGCTGGTGGATGTGGTGGTGGTGGATGTGGTGTTGGATGTGGTGGTGGATGTGGTGGTGGATGTGGTGGTGGTGGATGCGGTGGAAGTGGTGGTGGATGTGGTGGTGGTGGATGTAGTGGTGGTGGTAGATGTGGTGGTGGATGTGGCGGTGGATTTCATGGTGGATATGGAGGTGATGGTGGATGTGGTGGTGGATGTGGTGGCGGTGGATGTGATGGTGGATGTGATGGTGGATGTGGTTGTGATGGTGGATGCGGTGGTGGTGGTGGAAGTGATGGTGGTGGGTGTGGTGGATGTAGTGGTGGTGGATGCGGTGGTGGATGAGGTGGTGGTGGATGTGCTGGTGGATGTGGTGGTGGTGGATGCGGTGGTGGATGTGGTGGTGGTGGTGGATGTGGTGGTGGTGGATGCAGTGGAAGTGGTGGATGTGGTAGTGGATGTGGTGGTGGATGCGGTGGATGTGGTGGTGGTGGTGGATGTGATGGTGGATGTGGTTGTGATGGTGGATGCGGTGGTGGTGGTGGAAGTGATGGTGGTGGGTGTGGTGGATGTAGTGGTGGTGGATGCGGTGGTGGATGAGGTGGTGGATGAGGTGGTGGATGAGGTGGTGGTGGATGTGGTGGTGGATGTGGCGGTGGTGGATGTGGTGGTGGTGGTGGATGTGGTGGTGGTGGATGCGGAGGAAGTGGTGGATGTGGTGGTGGATGTGGTGGTGGATGCAGTGGATGTGGTGGTGGTGGTGGATGTGATGGTGGATGTGGTGGTGGATGTGGTGGTGGTGGCGGTGGATGTGGCGGTGGATGTGGCGGTGGATTTCATGGTGGATATGGAGGTGATGGTGGATGTGGTGGTGGATGTGGTGGTGGTGGTGGATGTGATGGCGGATGTGATGGTGGATGTGGTTGTGATGGTGGATGCGGTGGTGGTGGTGGAAGTGATGGTGGTGGGTGTGGTGGATGTAGTGGTGGTGGATGCGGTGGTGGATGAGGTGGTGGATGAGGTGGTGGTGGATGTGGTGGTGGATGTGGTGGTGGTGGTGGTGGATGCGGTGGTGGATGTGGTGGTGGTGGTGGATGTGGTGGTGGTGGATGCGGTGGAAGTGGTGGATGTGGTGGTGGATGCGGTGGATGTGGTGGTGGTGGTGGATGTGATGGTGAATGTGATGGTGGATGTGGTGGTGATGGTGGATGTGGTGGTGGATGTGGTGGTGGATGTGGTGGATGCGGTGGTGGTGGTTGTAGTGGATGTGGTGGTGGATGCAGTGGTGGTGGGTGTGGTGGTGGTGGTGCATGCGGTGGTGGTCGATGCGGTGGTGGTGGATGTGGTGGTGGATGTGGTGGTGGTGGATGTGGTGGATGTGGTGGTGGATGTGGCGGTGGATGTCATGGTGGATGTGGAGGTGATGGTGGATGTGATGGTGGATGTGGTGGTGGTGGGGGTGGTGGATGTGATGGTGGATGTGGTGGTGATGGTGGATGTGGTGGTGATGTGGTGAAAGTGGTGGTGGATGTGGTGGTGGTGGATGCGGTGGTGGATGAGGTGGTGGATGAGGTGGTGGATGTGGTGGTGGATGTGGTGGTCGATGTGGTGGTGGTGGATGTGGTGGTGGTGGATGCGGTGGTGGTGGATGTGGTGGTGGTGGATGTGGTGGTGGTGGTGGTGGATGCGGTGGATGTGGTGGTGGTGGTGGGTGTGGTGGTGGTGGATGTGGTTGTGGTGGGTGTGGTGGTGGTGGATGTGGTGGTGGATGTGGCGGTGGTGGATGTGGTGGTGGTGGATGTGGTGGTGGATGCGGTGGTGGATGTGGCGGTGGATGTTATGGTGGATGTGGATGTGATGGTGGATGTGGTGGTGGTGGATGCGGTGGTGAAGTGGTGGTGGATGTGGTGGTGGATGTGGTGGTGGATGTGGTGGTGATGGTGGATGTGTTGGTGATTGTCGTGGTGATGGTTGATGTGGTGGTGGATGTGATGGTTGATGTGGTGGTGGATGTGGTGGTGGATGTGGTGGTGGTGGATGCGGTGGATGTGGTGGATGCGGTGGTGGTGGTGGATGCGGTGGTGGTTGTAGTGGATGTGGTGGTGGGTGTGGTGGTGGATGCGGTGGTGGTGGATGTGGCGGTGGTGGATGTGGTGGTGGTGGATGTGGTGGTGGATGCAGTGGTGGATGTGGCGGTGGATGTGATGGTGGATGTGGTGGTGGTGGATGCGGTGGTGAAGTGGTGGTGGATGTGGTGGTGGTGGATGTGGTGGTGGATGTGGTGGTGATGGTGGATGTGGTGGTGATTGTGGTGGTGATAGTTGGTGTGGTGGTGGATATGGTGGTGGATGCGGTGGATGTGGTGGTGGTGCATGCGGTGGTGGTGGTGGATGCGGTGGTGGTGGTGGATGCAGTGGTGGTTGTAGTGGATGTGGTGGATGTGGCGGTGGTGGATGTGGTGGTGGTGGATGTGGTGGTGGATATCACTGCACTGGGCTGATATGATCTTTGACAAAAAGTATTTTTCATTTCTTCTCTCCTAAGCCTGGACTTTAAGGTGACCCTATGGTGGCATCTAATGCTAAGCACATAACCAATTTAGCATACATTCCATAGCACAACATAGTAAAACATACCACAACACTTTAAATATGTATTTGTATGTGGTCGCTGCACATCCTGTTTTTTTTGTTTTATTATTTTAGAGTTTACTAATGTTATTGTATTTAATTATCAAACACAAATTATCTAGAAAAGAGGGCCTGATTTTCCTTTGTTTTAACTTTAAGATAGCTCAACGGGTTAAACACATTAGCTGAGACTGACGTTTTGCTATTAATTAACAGGTTCCCCGACATTATTAATGCAGCCTAAGCCATTCATCCTTCTGAGGTACGTAACTTTCATTGGCAGTGTTCTCTACATGAATACGCAGTTTGACAGAATGGGTCTATCATGTGAACTGTGGAACATTATGGAGAGGTGATTATTACTTGAAGCAAAAATACAGCCAGTCACAGCAAAATGACTGCTACTGGCTAAACTGTTGTGACGTTTCTTTAGTTCCAAACAAGGAATCACGAGAGAGATTTGTTAACAAAACAAAATTTGAAAAGAAATATAACAGTGGAAGCAAACAAGGCATCCAATTTTTGAAATCCTGAACAGAGACAGTAACGTATTCATTGTGTAAGAGAAAAGACAGAGTCAGAAAACAAAACGAACTACAAACCTACAGACAGCACAGATAAGACAAGACGGAGGGCATTGCTGTGGGGAGGGGGGAGGAGAAATGCGACACGGCCGCAGCAGGGGGCGGAGCGGCGATGGGGGAGAGACACGGCCGTAGTGTGAAGCAGCAGGGGCACTGAGGTACGTAACTTTCATTGGCAGTGTTCTCTACATGAATATGCAGTTTTACAGAATGGCTCTATCATGTGAACTGTGGAACATTATGGAGAGGTGATTATTACTTGAAGCAAAAATACAGCCAATCACAGCAAAATGACTGCTACTGGCTAAACTGCTGTGACGTTTCTTTAGTTCCAAACAAGGAATCACAAGAGAGATTTGTTAACAAAAAAAATTTGAAAAGAAATAGAACAGTGGAAGCAAACAAGGCATCCAATTTTTTAAATCCTGAACAGAGACAGTAACGTATTCATTGTGTAATAACGTATTCATTGTGTAAGAGAAAAGACAGTCAGAAAACAAAACGAAATACAAACCTACAGACAGCACAGATAAGACAAGATGGAGGGCATTGCTGTGGGGAGGGGGGAGGAGAAATGCGACACGCGGCATGAGGGTGTGAAGCAGCAGGGGCCTGAGACGCGGCCGCCTTTGATGTGGTAATGCGAAGCAAGCGGCTGGTGGCATTGTGCACGCGCTTTCACATGCACTGGAAGAAATCGCCTGGGAATCGCCTGATCTCGGTAAGCTCTGGTTAAGTGCCTATATATCGAGCTCCCGCTCTCAATGCGCATGCGCATTGAGATAGGTCGCTCGACCTAAAAAAGAGTGCACTTGAAGTTTGGGTCATAAACTGAACCGTATAAGCACATGTAACCGGGGCAGGATACCAACGCCCAAAAGGAGGGACCAGTAAGCCTATCTACCAATCAAAAGTGGGCATTTACAAAGGGCAGTAAGAGAAGGCATTTTAAAACATGGGTGTTTCTTAAAGTCCATATTGTAGGAACAAAATGCCTCACAGAGCTGCGCACGCACTGCCCAGGCTTGACCTAAAAAGGTAAAACTTAAACTAAACCAAACACTGATGTTTTTTGTACAGCAAAGCAGCCAGAGTTTGTACAAATACGCTTTTATTAAGATACCGAGTACTTAGCAACTCCCACCTTTGTCTACTTAAGATAACTCTCTTGCACTGGGTGACAATCATTTCATGCAGAGAGAAGACTTTGGAAATGGGGCAGATAGTGAAAGTAAACGTGTCTATGCAATTTTCTTCACATATGTCCACTATTAGTGTAGAACGCACCAACTCCTCTATAACACAGGTAACAAACAATATGACGTATCATAAGGTTGATGCAATCCTGACACTGATAGTTTAGTCAGGGTACCTAGGTTGCAATGGTAGTGGAAAATATTCTTAGAGGAAGTTGTCTGAACTCAGACACTTTTGTTTCATGTAGACCTGCATCATTGTATATCGTTTATCATATTGGCTTTCCTGGGTATATGCCCATCTATGAGGGTACTAGCATTGCACAGCTTACCCCACTTTCAGGACAGCAAGAATTTGCCCCCTCCAGATCTTCTAGACCAAATAGAGACACTCTTAGGAGGTTCACACCCTGGATTAAGTATTTCCTAAAATTTCACTCGCAATTCACGTGTGGCACAGTCCAGGTCTAATGTGGGGGTCTCTGCCGTAGCAAAAACTGATAATCAGGCACAAGTTTCTGCTGATAATGCCGCTATGACACAGGCTAGACACAGGTCAACAATCGGAATCAGAGAGCATGGCGTGACAGACGGAGCTGCAGACTTTGGAGCTGGAGGAGCCAGATTCGAGTTTCGGCATCGGCTCACCTTGTGATTCTGGGTAAATCGCTTCATTTCCCCGTGCCTACAATTCAGAGCCTTGGGACCCTCACAGGTGATTTGACGCACTTTACAAATCCTGGATTATTAGAATCTACATCTACAGGAGGCCTTCTTCTATATGTCGGATGTTTCAGATCAGGGGTCTGAAGGGGACATGGAAACCAAACCTAAACCCAAGCTCGAGCCTGGGGTTCTTTTCGCTGCGATTTTCCTGTTGAATCAAAATGACAATGGGATGACTACATAGAGAAGCTGTCTGCTGGGCTGCATGATTTAAAGGAGAGAAATAGTGATGAGTATGTGAAGAGCTATACCAGTAAAAGGAGTGAGAATGTGCCCATCTTGGAAAACACTGCCCATCATCTTAACCCATGACCAGATACTCCAGAAGATGAGGAATCCGGCACTCTCATAGCAGTGTCCAAACAAGCTCTGATTTTGCCCTAGTAAGGACATCTGTCAAACCTATGGAACCTTCGCTATTACAACCTGCTTAGTACCCATCGCAAGGAATATAAAACAGACATTGCTGTCATGCGCATGTCCAACCAGAAACCCAGGCAGCTGTTCGAAAACTCCAAGCAAATAGCTACCACTGGCAAACCTATGTCTGAGGTGGATACACGTACTAGTAAACTGGGAAGTACTACATGGTAATATGAACCGTACAGGGGCAAGTCACAGACCAACACAAGCATGATCCAGTCTTTCAACATAAGTTAGAGAATTGGGAAAAATATGTGCCTCTGGCCGATGGCTTGTTGCACAGATTCTTAGGGCTTTAATATCTCTGATTCCATACATAATATATGCACCTAATACAGATGACCCCACTACACTACAATAATTACTGCTCGAATTGCTAGGCTGGCCAAGTCCTTTTATTTTATAGGGTGATACAAATCTCATCTGGAAACCCACTTGTCAACACTACCAATTCCGGTACTATGTGTAGCATGCAGCACTCTAGAGCGACCATTTGACGTATTATGGACTCTCTAGGTCAGGGGTCTCCAAACCGGTCCTGGAGGGCCGGATCCATGCCAGATTTTTAAAATTACTACATGTATCTCAATGGGGATATCCAAAAAATCTGTCTTGGATCCGGCCCTCCAGGACCGGTTTGGAGACCCCTGCTCTAGGTGCTGCCGATGCTAGAGAGCTCATCATTCTTATATCTGGGATTCGCTTTCTTCTCAGCACCGCATCAAACATGTTCCAGGGTTGATGTTTTCTTTTTATATCCAAAAGCTTAATCCCTTATACAAACATGAAAATATTTCCACTAATATTCTGAATATCTCCAGCGATTGTCTAAATAAAACTCTCCCCCCTCCCCAGTCTTTCACGATGGTCTTTTGATAGGAATCTCCTAAGAAATTCCATTTATAAAGGATATATGACCAGAGTAGCTGAAAGGGTATGTCTCTGGCAAATAAGCCCCAACTCTCTGCACATCGCATGGGCATGTATGAAAGCTATTGTTAGGTGCTGCACGCTTTCCTATTCTATTGCCCAAGATAGGGATATTAAAAATAACCTGTTAGGGCTTACAATGTCTCTACAAAGATTGACGACTGGATATGCATTCTTACTTTCTAATCATAGCCCACTATATACTCTAGAACAAATATTAATCACCTTGCCTCCATTAAAAGACTCTGCTCAGAAAAAGAGCTATGGGATAAGGCGGGCTACAGAACTAGGCATAGTTGTCTTAAGCACTTTGAGAATAACGAAAAGATGGGGGAAAGGTTACCTCTGCGATTAATGGGGCGAACTCCTCAAAATCAAATTTTCCTCATTTATGATTCAAGGGGTAGAATAGTCCATACACAAGATTAAATAATCTTCATTTTTTATTTTAGTATTACACACATTTATATCAGGCATATCAGATGCTGGCACAATCATTGATAGAGGAATGCATACAAGAAATTAGGCCTCATTAAGTCACTGCTAAACCACGGTCCTGTGTTGAGACATCCATAACTAGATGGAAGTAATAAGGGTTAAACAAGAATATTTCACGGCCCTCACCACCTCACTCTCCTCTCCAAAAGAGCTTTTTAGGATAGTGGATTCCCTTATAACCTTCCAGACCCCGGATCCTGTCATTGCCTCACAGGTGCTCTGTAATAGTATAGCCTCCTTTTTCCAGACAAAAATCTCGGATATTTATTCCGCCTTGGAGTTGCAGAGATCTCTTACCAGTGAGCCCCCAGTCCCTGTGGATTTGGATCCTGTTCTTATGGAGAAATTCTCGCCGGGATGCTTGGAATCCTTCCCCCTTCTCTCCTTACAGGATTTAGAGATTCTCCTTAACAAAACCAAATCCGGCTCCCCTCTAGATGCTTGCCCGCTCAAGATCCTTAAGCAGTGTAGAGAATCCCTCCTGTCCCCCCTTGTTGACATCATGAACAGGGCCATGAGGGATGGTATTTTTCCTCCTCAATGGAAAAATGCGGTAGTAAAACCTTTACTTAAGAAACCCTCTCTTGACCCTGGGGTATTAAAGAACTTCCGCCCCATCTCACTGCTCCCGGCTCCTGCGAAGATGTTAGAAACACACTTGAATAAACATCTCGCTGCCTTCATGGAAAGCTCGGGCTGTCTGGACCACTCCCAGCATGGCTTCAGGAGGGAACATAGCTCTGAGTCGGCCCTCACCATAGTGCTGGATAATATCCGCACGCGAGTTGATGGGGGACAGACCTCCCTCCTGATCCTTCTAGACCTTACGGCTGCCTTCGACACCCTTTCTCCCTCAGTTCTAACATCTCGCCTGAGGGAGATCGGGGTCCAGGGGGCGGCTTTGGGGCTATTCACCTCTTTCCTCGATCAACGAGAGCAAAGAGTGAAGCTGGGTAAATTTCTATCTCCATCCCTGTCTGTGCAATGTAGGGTCCCTCAGGGGTCGGCGTTAAGCCCGACCCTTTTTAACATATATGTGACCCCACTTACCAGACTGATTAGATCTTTTGGAATGGAGGTAGTTCCTATGCCGATGACACGCAGATCCTCGTCTCTCTCTCCCAGTCAGTTACCTCGACTGCCTCCAATTTTAGATCTTGTATGGAGGCAGTCGGTCAATGGATGATCTATAATTCATTGAAACTGAATGGGGAGAAGACGGAGGTGATGGTGTTTGGAGGAAAGGATGAGGTATGGTCAGCCGATTGGTGGCCAGACTCATTGGGAGCTTGTCCTGTTCCTGCCCCTTCTGCCAAAAATCTTTTGGTCGTGATCGATTCCACCCTCAGTATGTGTCAACAGGTTAACAGAACTGTATCTACCTGTTGGGGTATCATTCATATACTGAGGAAGATTAGGCATTATCTTTCACAGCAGGCAAGGAAACAACTTGCTGTTGCCCTCATCGGCTCTCGGCTGGACTACTGCAATGCGCTGTATGCGGGACTGAATAAAAGTCTGCTGCAGCGCTTGCAGGTGGTCCAGAACGCAGCAGCCAGGTTTGTTCTGGATCTACCCTGGCGCACTTCGGCTACCTCTGCCAGAAAACTGCTTCACTGGCTTCCTATAGAGGACCGTATACTTTTTAAGACCATGTGAATGACCTACAGGGCCTTAGCAAAAAGTAGCCCTACTGGAATTGGATCCATTTTGTCCCGTTATAGTCCCTCTAGGAACCTGCGTTCCTCTAACAGACTCCTTTTATCAGTCCCTCACATTCGGAGAACCGAATGGGGTGGTAAAGCCTTTTCCATCCTGGCACCTAAGTGGTGGAACGCCCTCCCACTGGAACTAAGGTCTCTTCCCACCCTTCAGTTATTTAGAAATGCCCTGAAAACTCGTCTTTTTGTGCGGACATATTTGTAGTTGTGCTTTGCCTTATTTTTTTTCTGATCTGTTTTGGTAGGCGCCTTGATGCCTTCGGGTTTTAGTCGCGCAATACAAATTGTTTTTCATTCATTCATTCATTCATTCATTCATTCATTCATTCATTCATTCATTCATTCATTCATTCATTCATAACTAGGCAGGTAATAGATACAGCAATAAATGTTCTCCTTTCGGGTAAAGCTACTGGACTCTAAGGGCCACATGCATCAATGTAAGGTTTTGCGATTCCTTATTTGCGAAAAATAGGGAATCGCAAATAAGGAATCGCAAAACAGGATGCATCAATTTAATCGCATAATTTTTGCGATTTGGTAAAAATCGCAATTTTTACCGAATCGCAAATATTATGCGAATTCTAATTTGCGATTTCACAATTCCCATTGATTCCTATGGGCCAAAAGGCCCATAGGAATCAATGGGAAGGCATTGACATTTTGCGAATTTTAATTAGCGATTCGCAAAATGTTAATGCATTTCATGGGTGCAGGGGGGGGGTCCAAACCCCCCCCCTGCACCCCTGAAATGTATTTTAAATTGCATGTTTCACACACACATGTCCTAAGGACATGTGTGTCTGTAACATGACAGTGTTTAAAATGCTAATTTGAGCATTTTAAAAGTTTTTTGCAAATTACCACGAGGTTCACCCTCGTGGTAATTTGCACCCCCTAATTGCGAATTCGCAATTTTAAAAGCAATCATGCATTGCTTTTAAGGAATCGCAAATTTGCGATTCCTTAAAAGCAATCACATTTTTGGAATTTGCTAAAAATAGCGATTTTCCCAAAAATGTTTGATGCATCTCAAAAACCTATTTAGGAATCGCAAACGGCCGAATTTACTGATTCACACCGGTTGCACTTCCTAAATAGGTTGATGCATGTGCCCCTATATCCCTGTCGAGTTCTACAAAGTTTTTACTACATACTTTATTCCTCCCAGTCCTCCTATCCCATTAACTCCATTTATGAGAATTACAACATTCCTTCTTCCTGGAAAGAAACTCACCTGGCCGTATTTTTTTTTTTTAAAGCAAGGATCGGACTCAGCTACCTTTAGTTCCTATCGCCCAATAGCTTCAATCAATTATGACTCAAAAATGTACACTATGATTTTAGCTAATCACTCATCTCCATGGATCAGGGATTGAATAAACCTTATGCAACACGGTTTTGTTCCCCACAGAGATACTACCATGCATACTAACGATCAGTGTTCATTTTCGGTGCCACTTTGAAACAGAGTATGCTACATATATATGTCCTTATTGGATGCCGAAAAGGATTCCAACAGGGCCTCCTGGCCCTTTGTTTGACATATTTTGAGCCCAGAATGGTCAAACGGATTCAAGCTCTACTTCGTATGGACACATTGTTACTGAGCTTTCAATTGCCAGAAATGTACAACAGGACTATTTATACTATATACAGAGTAATATTTACCCAACTTAAACAGATGTCAGGAGATCCCTCATCTGACCCTGAATGGTACTAGCCGAAACCTACTTCCATATACTGATGATGTTGCAATATTCACTCCAAACTCCTCTACTGCAATTCTACCCATTGAACGCGAAGCAGTAAAGTCAGTTGCAGTTGCTAAATACACATAAGACCCAAATTATTTACAATCGGCAGCATCTTATATCTGATCATTAATATATTTCTTCTGCTATGTACTTGAGGTCAATATCTCGACTAATAAATATTACGGAAACATACCAGCATCATTCAGAAACTCTTTTGCGTAACTTGCATTGTAGCTTACAAAATTGGCACAGTTTGCCCTCAGTATTAAAAGGAGATGCAATATGATAAAAAATGGTTATTCTACCTAACATCACATTTCTTTTCAGACCTTCGCCTTTATTCATATCAAGCTCCTTCTTTAAAAAGGTTGACTCATCATGCTCCAAGTTTCTATGCAATTTAGGAAACCTTGTCAGTCTACAATTGAGCGGCAAATACCGTGATATAACGTGGGCTGGTCATTGCACTGCTTAATATATCATTTCTGGTCAAGTTTTTTGAGGAGGCTCTCACAGGTGGTGGGACGATTGAAAATGCCACAGCTCCTCCGTGATCGGTACGTTGATCTGAGTTTTGCGAAGAGCTTCATTGAAGTCTCATTCTTTAAGAAAGCTAGATTTAAGCCTTTTAGCGCTTAAATCTCAGATATGGGCTGACATTGTAGAAAAATTATAGATCTCAGGTATACTCACTATGTTATTTTATGGCATAATCCATCTTTTCAGAGCTTTTCCCATGATTCATTTGCACTAACCTAGTCATACACATATTTGCAAACGTTGGGCCAGCTGTTCCACGACCCCACTTTTATCTCATTCTCTAGACTCCCCTCCACTCACGACAGTCCCAAATTTGTATTCTTCAAATATTTACAGAATCGGGATTATGTAATGGAAATCCATAGCTCTGATTACAACTGCATGAAATCCAATAGAGATAACATTTCTGTTAACCACTTAACAAAAAAGGAATAATAGAACACATTTATATATTATTGTAAGGCACACAGTCATATAATTTACAGCTGGTAGCCCCTAAATGGACAAGGAGACATAGGAAATTAATAACTACTTTAGAAATAGAGCAAAGTATCAGGAGTCATAAAATTCTGACTGTATCCTGTCTTAAAATTCAGCATCATAAGTTGATACAAGACATATATTTCACACTGACAAGGCTGTACAAATGGGAGTGCCGTTCTAACTCCAGCTGCTTTTCTGAAACAGACACTGTTCACATTTTCTTAATATAGACTTACTGGCAACAAGTCCTTTTAGAATTAGGTAAACTCCTGGGTGTTGGCATCCTTTTCGGAAGCAGATGCTATTGCTAGGTTTTACTGAGGATATCCCACAGATTTATACAGGCATTGCATTTGCATGAATTATAATGTCTGTACTCTTTTTTTTTAAGTTTGAAGTTTATTAAAGTATAAAGAAGCAAAGACAGAAAATGAAGAAACAGTCAGAAGTTATGAAAAACAAGAAATCTCTCTTACAAAATGGTTGAACTGATTAAAATATCTATACAGAAAAATAGGGTATACAATAATGCTCATGAACATGGGGGAATTAAGGAACAGCCTGAATAATAAAACATATAAGTGATATGAAAGAACAGTAGATGTAATTAAAAAACAGTACATGCAATTAAGAAAAATGCAATCACGGTGGTTTTTGGACTTCGACATTACGTACTGGAGAAGTGG
Source organism: Lissotriton vulgaris (assembly GCF_964263255.1). Classification (NCBI taxonomy): domain Eukaryota; kingdom Metazoa; phylum Chordata; class Amphibia; order Caudata; family Salamandridae; genus Lissotriton; species Lissotriton vulgaris. The sequence goes on from NC_141685.1 coordinate 1,563,297,535, forward strand.
GAGGGATTCTGACAATTCTGGATAAATACTCGGTAAGGGGGAGCCATAAAAGATCACGTTTGATTGCTAGAGAAATAGGGGAAACAAAATTAGTGTCTAGACGATGATTAAAACAAACTGCGTTCCACCAAGCACTAAAGGAAACATCTTTAGCCTGTTTCCAATGCGACATAATATGGTGTAAGGCAATGGCTATCAGGAGGTCAAGTAATTTATGTTTGTGGGGTGAACCGGTAAAAATAGGAGAAAGAGAACCTAGAAAAATATGAACAGTGGAAAAGGAGAAATGGAAATTAAAAATCTTTTGAAATTGGGACCAAACCAATTGCCAGAAATGAAAAATGGGAGGACATTCGAACAGCATATGTTTCAAATCAGCCAAAGGGCAGGGACAGGACCAACAAGTGGAGGGAGTGTCTGAGGAGAATGATGACAGAATTAATGGAGTAAATAGTGTACGGTTATAAACAAAAAATATAGTTTGGGCAGTGTTAGCAGCTCTGGATGTACTGTGAATCTTAGACCAAATTTTATCCCATAGAGTGAAGGAACAAGTTTGAGACAAATCTTTTTCCCAAGCCAACTCAACTTTAGATTTGGTACGCTCAGTAGAAGACTGCATAGACTTATAGAGAAAAGAAGCAGAAGGGGATTGGTTGAGGGCATTAGAAACAGGAAGATGTATTATAGGGATAGAGTTGGTAGCAGGGAGTGAAGAAAGGTATTGGGTAAGGGAAGGAATCAGTGATAAATATTGTGTACGAGAAGAGGATGGCAACAAAAATTGGGTTTGGAGGTGTTGGAAAGGAAGAGGTTGAGTACCGGAAAGGAGTTGAGAGATCCATTTTAAGCCAAGAGAATGCCAGGTTTTCCAATATAATGAGCGATTACGAATTTTAAGGTGTTTATTATGCCAAATAGGTTGGGTATGAGTAGAGGAAGCAGAAGGGTAGGAGGATAATAAATAAGGTTGAAGAAGAGAGCGGGAATGAGAAATAATGGGGGAACGGAGAGACATCACATTAGAGGAAAAGGAAAGAACCTCACTAAAGTCAAAAGGATGAAGGAAAGAAGATTCTAACGTTAGCCAAAGAGGGGGATAATAAGGAAGATCCGAAGAGAGCCAACGCAAGGCTTGCTTTAAGGAAAAAGCATTATGATAAGATTTAAAATTAGGAAATTTGACTCCACCCAGAGATTTATCCTTTTTCAAAGCAGAAAGGGCTAATCGAGATTTCTTACCCTTCCACAGAAATTTTAGCAGAATAGAATCTATCGACTTGAAGTAATGGTCTGGGATACGAATGGGAATCATGGAAATGGAATATAGTACTAGAGGTGCTAGCATAATTTTGATGGAGTCAAGACGACCCCACCAGGAAAGGAAGAGAGGATTCCAACGATTGATAGAAGCAGTAAGCTTACTAGAAAGAGATTCGAAATTGAACTTAAGAGTGTCGGAGAGACGAGGAGCGAACCAAACACCTAGATATTTAATCTTAGAGGGCTGCCAGGAAAAGCCAGAAGCATCAAAGAGGTGTTTTTGACAGAGAGGGTTCAAGGGCAAGATTTCGCATTTATCAGTATTAAGACGGTAACCAGAAACATTAGAGAAGGAGGAAACTTGATTTAGAAAGGAAGGTAAAGTTGATTGAGGGTCTGAACAATAGAATAAAATATCATCCGCATATACCGATAATTTAATTTGCTGTTGAGAGCCATAGTGAAAACCAGAAATATTTTCATAGAGTCTAATCTTAGTTAAAAAGGGTTCTAAAGCTAAAATAAACAAAAGAGGAGATAGAGGGCATCCTTGACGTACACCCCTTTGAAGGGGAAAATAATCGGAAGTCATACCGTTCGCAAAAATTGAAGCATGGGGCTAGAATAAAGTATACAAATAAGAGAAATGAATTTAGGTGAGAAACCGAACCAACGAAGAGCCTGAAACATAAAGTCCCACCCTATTCTATCAAAAGCCTTCTCGGCGTCAAGAGAGATGGCCGCTAATGGAGTAGAAAGGGAGGGGGCCTTACTCAAAACGTTAAAGAAAACACGAGAGTTATCTGAAGATAAACGGCCTTTAACAAAGCCTGATTGTTCAGGGCCGATAAGTTCTGGTAACAAAGGATCTAATCTAAGAGTATAATTTTGGCGAAAATTTTATAATCTGTGTTTACCAGGGAGATGGGGCGATAATTTTTACATAAGGTATGATCTTTGTCTGGTTTGGGAATTAAACAAATTAACGCTTCTTGGAAAGTTCCCTGAGAAGATCCGGAATCCGCAAAGGATTGGAATAACAGGAGTAGTTTAGGGAGGAGAAGGGAGGAAAAGTGATTGTAGAACTCAATGGTGAAACCGTCAGGCCCAGGCGCTTTACCGCGACGAAGGATTGAAACAGCATGTGAAATTTCAGAGAGGGAAATATCCAAATCCAGTGATTGAAAATCAACATGAGAGGAGTGAGGGGAGGGGATATCTTGAAAATAAGCAAGAAGATCAATAGGATCAGGACTAGATTCAGGAGTATATAAAGTTTGGTAGAAGGAAACAAATTGAGTTAATATGTCCTTGCCTTTAAACAGAGAAACTCCAGCCGGACCTTGCAGAGATTCAATTTTTGTTCTTTCCTTTCGTATCTTGAGATAATTGGCTAGAAGTTTGCCCATTTTGTTTTGACCGCCATAATAGCGAGAGTTGCATTTAAGGAGAGAGTTCGATGCTGCATTTGTGGTAAATTTATTAAAATCAAATTTGGCAGATATAAGTTCGCGAAGGGAAGATTCAGAGTTAGAATTATAATAAGCATATTCTAACTTCTTAATTTTATCTAAAAGTTGAGTTGATTTAGAAATTGATTGCTTTTTCTTTTGAGAAACAAAATTAATGATAAAGCCCCTAGCAGCCGCTTTAAATGAATCCCACACCATGACAAAGGAAGATTCAGGGAGATGATTAAGTGTAAAAAATTCAGTGGTAAAAGCTGTAAATTGAGTGCAGAAATTGGAGTCAAGGAGTAAAAGAGTTGTTAAATCTCCAACGTCCTGAGTGAGGAGAGAAGGGGATAAGATCAATATCAACAAAGACGGGAGCGTGGTCTGAAATTAAAATGGAACCAATGTCTGAGTGAATGGCAAGTTGTGCTAGGGGTTTTCTGAGGAAGAGGTAATCAATACGAGATTGGGAGTGATGGGTGGGGGAATAAAATGTGTAATCTCTAAGGTCAGGATTACATAATCTCCAAATGTCAACTAAAGCATTATTTCGAATAGATGTAGTAAATTGGGAATGCATTTTGGAGGGAACAAACTTAACTCTGGAATTCCTGTCTATAAAGGGGTCTAGGACTTGATTGCAATCACCACCGAAAATAACATATTGTTCATTGAGTGTAACAAGTTTGTCAGAAATAGCAGGCCAAAACAATTTATCAACCCCTGTAGGAGCATAAACATTGAAAATAACTATAGGTATTTTATCAATAAGAAGATTTATAAGAACCCAACGACCATTAACATCACATTCTTGAGATATAACTGAAACTGTTAACTTTTTATGACACAATATAACAGTACCATTTTTCTTACCCAAAGCAGGAGAGTGAAAAACATGTCCCACCCAGCAACGTTTGAGTTTGATAGCCTCCTTTTCCGAAAGGTGGGATTCTTGGAGGAGGGCCACATCAGCTTTGAGCCTTGTCAAATGCGTTAGAACTCGTTGACGTTTAATGGGGTTATTTAACCCCTTAACATTCCATGTAACTACACGGAATATAAATCAACAATAGAATGATATGAAAGAAAAGATGGAGTAAAAAGTGAGACGAGAAGATAAGAGAGTAGTAGCAAGAATATAAAAATAGAGTATGTAAGAGAAATAAATCAGGAGAAAATAATGAGAATATAATAAGGAAAAGGGAGAGAAAAGAGTAAAGAAAGAAGATAGTAAAAGAGAACAGTAGAAAAAATAGAAAAATATGAGAAGAATGTAGAAACATACCAACAGATACAAAACAAAGAATGAGGGGTGACGACGCCAGAAGAAGACGACATCGACAACGGAAACTCACGCCACCGAACACCTGAGGAACCAGCAGAGGACCGAATTGAAGGGAAGCAGAAATACACCGGGGTGAAGAACAGGGGAAGAGGATTTGTAAGAAGACAACATTTAAGAGGGATGTTAAAGAGACATATGAAATATAAAATACATAAACTGCACAATACTAGGGCAAGATATACTCAGCAGGGTGGAAGAAACAAAAACAAGATACGGTAGGGTAACAGAAAGGCAAACAATTTAGTCTAGCATGATAAAACATGGGTGGTTAAACAGCCCTTGCAGTGTCCATGCTATCGGTTTCATGATGACGAAGAAACTCTTGAAGGACTTGTGGATCTTCGAAAGTTGTTGTCTTGTCTTTATAGGTCACCTTGAAGAGACATGGATGAAGCAGTCCAAACCTGGCACCGAGAGCTCGCAGTTGTGGTCTCAAATCAAGGAACTGTTTCCGACGATCAGCTGTCACTTTAGCTACATCCTGAGAAAGATATAATCGGTGACCCTCCCATACAACTTGTTTTTTAGCTTTTGCTGCTGATAGAACTTGAAGGAGGTCAGTATATTGTAAGAACAGCATGATGACTCCGCGGGGTTTGGTGGAAACTTTAGGACCAAGTCTATGTGCACGCTGAATGTTAAGTGAAGAGGAAGGAGGAAGATCCAAAATTTTCGGTAAAAAGGTTTGGAAAAAAGCCGTTGGATTGGACCCTTCTGTAAGTTCAGGAAGTCCATAAAGGCGTAGGTTATTTCTACGATTCGATTTTCCAACTCCTCTGTCTGCCGTCTCAGGAGAGAGACATCCTTCTCTAGCAGCGACATTTTAGCACAGGAAGTTTGAAGAGACTCCGTAGATTGTTCCACCAGAAGAACCCGCGATTCAAGATTAGACCATTTGTCGTGAAGAAATTGCAAAGTTTTAGTAGTCTCAGCCATGAAGGGTTTGAGCGCACAAATTTCCTCAAGGATAAGATCCATAGATGCCGAGTGCGACGAAGAGCCTGGGGAGGGAGGATCCTTTTTCAGACGTTTCGTTGAACCAGGTTGCAAAAGCTTACTTGAAGGAGTAGCTTTAGGAATTGCCCCAGGGGTGACATCCGGCTTAAGGGAAACAGGATCATCCATGTTGTGCGTCGTGGAGTCAGAATCTGAGGAATGACGTGGTTTGGCCTTAGAAGCAGTAAGCTTGAGGGTACGCAGCTTCCCCATAAAAGGCAAGGGAGAAAATAGCAGTGCCACCACAGAATCCAGGAGAAAGAGTTTATAAATAATATGCGAGGGATACGCCCTGTGATGTGGCACTATTGAATGCGTACATGAAATGCGCCCAACAATGCTGAGATAGAGCCAAATTATGCAGAATGGTAGTTGTACCACACACTGCTCCTCCACAGGAGAACTTCCATAAATAAATAAATAAATATAGTGCGCCAATAGAATATCGCATTAAGTCAAGAAACAGTAAATCCAAGCGCATGGACAAGGACAGCAGTGAAGAGGATACGCAGTACATTCAGGAAGTCAATATGGTACTGGAGTCAATGTTCGTGAGGAAGACTACTGCAAAGGCAATGCGCAGTGAGAAACTCTGTGGTAGACATGCAAGCGTTGCGAATATTGAATTGCGGTGGGAAGAGGCGCCATTGAGGAAGATGCAGCGTGAAGCGCTGAGGCAGAGTGAAGGTAAATGGCGCTTGCACGTCAAAAAATAAGAAAGGAAGGTTGCAGCTGGAGAGGCATTATGCAATGTGTGCAGACTATTGAGGCAAGAGGCTGACAGTACAAAGTCCTGTAGAGGAGATACTGAGGCAGAAAAGCGGCATTTGCCGGTCGAGGAAATCTCGCGGCAGAATGAGAGAAAATGGCGGCCGCCGAAATTGCGAACCGCGTCACTGAGGAAATGAGCGCATGTCGCTGGAGTAGAGGAAAACGGCTCAGATCCTCCTGCTCACCTCATATTCCGACACCAAAATGTGCGTGTGGTGTCCTTACTTGTCCGGTACACGCGGAGATATTTGTCGGCGCCGGTGCTCGGTTAGCGGAGCTCCGACATCAAGCCGCCATCTTGTGCGGCGCTCAAGCCACGCCCCTAATGTCTGTACTCTTGAAAGCTATATTTTGGTTGGATAACAAGCCACCTACCTAGAAGTAAACAGTGGATAAAGTTTAAGGACTTGCGTGGGTTAAAGACAGCACTGATACAAAATAACCATGACTAATCATATTAAAAAACAGTCTGGGACCTGATAATTTCTTATATAAATCATTATCATTATGATTTATTTTCTTTATGCCAATGTACATTATTAACATGTATAATTTACATTGAAAGTTGTATATATTGATTATTCAAGTTAATTAAGCCACGGGTTGAGGCTTGCACATATTAATTAACCGATATTTAAATGCAGTGTATTCTTTATTGACAAATCTTTCTCTTATAACAACAAAAAAGGAGGCTTTTCTAAGTGAAGGATGCAGCACAGAACAGTCATTACCTTATCCTTTCTTTGTCCCTTTGCTTTAATTGGCTGCTTGAAGCTTGAATTTCTGCTGGATTCAACTTCTGGATATTGATCTAGCAGTGTTCTCCTTCCTGTTCCTTCAGGAGTGCGGGTTTTTCTCTTCTTGGCACTTCAGGTGTTCTCCCTGGTTTTCCCTCATTACAGATAGAACAAAAGTTGCAACAATTGTGCCAGGAGAATTCAGCATTAAAGCAGACTTTTTAAGTACAGTTGTTAGATGTCTCAGTCGTCCCTTCAGGTGTTCTGTGGTTTTCTGAGGATCCAACCAAGTTAAATACATCTTTGCCTTCCTTTATGGTGAATTTTGCTTTTTGTTCTGCCAATTTAGTCAAGACCAACTCAAAGTGGGTTACATAATTAGATGTCTTACTGGATGAATGAATATAATTTATAAAGCGTGATGGCGGCTTCCAAGGAAGTGTCCCGGCCCTGTGCTGACACTGAAAGCAGGACTGATTACATGTCACAAGAAAAAAAGTCTTCAGATGTGCCTTGAAAATACATTCCTTAGAGGTTGATCAGAGATGTTATGGTAAGGAGTTCCAGAGGCTAGGTGACAAGAACACGAACAATCTGCCCCCTGCTCTATCTTTCTGCACCCTAGGTGTGGCGTGAAGAGTGCCCTTGCTGAAAAGTATGTTTTTACTTTTTCCTGAATGTACTGAGGGATCTTTTCATGAAATGCCCTATTAGTGATTGTGAGAAGTTGGCCTGGTACATGATGATCACTATTCTAGTGAGCACCTTGCACCAGTCCATGGTGATTGGTTGTAAGTCAACCTTATAGACCAGCTATCCTAGAGGTAGCATGGACAAAAGCAGTCTTAGGCTAAACTCAAGAGGGCATGTGAAGCCAGCTGTTTTACCATATGCAATCCTTTAAAATACCAAATGAAAGGACACCACACAAGTTATATATTACAAAATATATGTATTTATTTCTAGAATAATCCCCTATACTCTTTATGAGCACAGAAGCACAAGCGTTAAACAAAGAACTCAATATAACATACAATAAGCTGCACAATTATGGATAGGCCAGGTGGCCACTCAAACCATATATTAAAAAAGTGGTATAAGTACCACGTCACGAACAATGGTAAGGCCTAGGACATTGGGAATCGCTGGGCCTACACTGGACTAACAAAGGTTAGGACATAGGAGGCCCACAGGATGCGGGTGCAGAGTCTATAGGCAACCGCGTTTACCATACAAGTCAATGGTGCGTAAAAATCAGAAAGTGATAGGTTTAGGAGACTTCCGACTGGACTAGAACTTAGCCAATTGAAACTAGGACACTAGGGATGAAAATCACTACAGGGGCACCGGAGTAGCCTCGTTACTTCACCCACAGGAAGCGGGTGCATAGGCGACAAAGAGCATCGGGTTTCTTCGTGAAGTTCTATGGAGCCTGGAGGAAAAGATGCTGCAGGCGGCCAGGAGAGAAGAGTCCAGTTAGATCCCAGGGTGGATCGAATATGTAGAGTACCTGAAAGCAGAGGGGACAGAGACTGGGTCACTAGCCAGTGACCAGGATGGAACCAGGACGGAACCAGGCAATGTCGGGTTGTGATCAGGTACTGTTGAATAGTTTGTCTCCGCTGCCACGTAGAACAGGAAGGATTGAGGATGACCATCTGATGAACACAAGCTGTCCTACAAAGGTTCTTGCTGTCGGCGGTGTCGGTTCTCAAATCGGAGTCACCAAGCCTTGGCAAATGCAACCCACGCAGGAATCAAAGATGTCTTCTGGATCGGACCGGGAAGGTCAAATCGGTGGCTTCTTTTCAGAGGAGCTAAGGCCAGTCTGGAGCAACCAGAGCAGCAGTTCAAAATTGTAGGTTTGTTGTCTCAGAGGCCACTAGCCAACGGGCAAATGACCGGATAAAGCGTCAAGCAGGAAAAGTGCAAAAGGGCCGCACGCAGCACTTGGTGAGTGTGGAGAGGTGATCTTCGGTGCACAAGCTGCTCGGGGATAGGACTTCTCAAATCCCCAAGTACAGCATCGAGGGTGCCTCGGGAGCTGCACAGGAAGCACTTCATTGACTTTCCAATATGGCAGGTCCCACGTCTTGTGTTGCCTCCACGGGTCTCAGCTTTGCTGGGACTGTGGATCAGGCTGTTGGATTTCTGGGAGTTTGAGTTTTGTTGGTCTCTCTCGCTCGAGCTCCAGCGGGAGCAACAACAAAGAAAGCCTTGATGCGCTGATGGTGCCTGCTTGCACAGGGTGGCCACTCCTTGACCACAAGGGAGATTCTTCAGTCTTCTACGTCGAGTAGAATGTCGAAGGGTCCAGAGTTTCATTTCAAAGTTTCAGTCAGGATGATCTGATGTGCATTGGCACAGCTCCTACCTTTATTCTAAATCAAGGGTCTGGATCACCTTCTAGGTCCCTCCTATGGGTGGGACCCAGGAAGGGGGTGGTTACACCCCTTTCCCTTTGTCCAGATTCGTGCCAGAGCCGGGGCTGGAGTGCCCCAGCACCGGTTTGAACTGGACTTTGCATAGGACACCTTGTGTGCCCCAGGCAGTGTCTAGTTTCATTCAGCCCTCCCTGCCCCAATCCACTATCTCCTGTCTGGGGTGGTGTAACACCTCCCTGTGACAGGAAACCTTTTGTCCAAGCCTCCCCTAACGGAGTTTCGGTCAGCAGCAGGAGGCCAGACTCATGTCTGTGGCAGCAGCACCCATTTTGTGATGCTGAGGCTCTGGTTAGATTTAACCGCGTTTAAGGAAAGTAACATGTCTGCTCCCTCTAGAATGGTGGAATGCTACCCCAGTCGCCAGGACTGGCCAGGGGGTAGTATTACAAAGTATATGACACCTTACACGCCATGTTTTGATAAAGCCAAACCAAAGTTAGCAAGTAACCGCGGGGTTTATAATGCACTTAAGAGTATATGGTATGGCAATATCCCAGAACAGCAAAGGGACTTGGTTCCGAAAGCTGCAGACAGGCTCAGCTCATGCTAGAGCACCATCTCACATAAAACCAAGCACTCTGCCTCCAGGATTGGTAAGGCCTGCCATAGGAGTGACTTATAGGTGTATATGTGTCCGTATATAGGTTTAGACATAGGTATAGTACATCTAAGCAAGGGGTGATTACACCACCTTGCCCCAGCTGAGTGATCAGCCAGTTGTGTCAGATTGGATAGCCAGCCAGGGGTGGCAAAAGATATGCTGCAGCCCCTGGTGGCTTTGGATGCACCTATGCCCTGGGTACCTATAGTACACTGTATAGGGGCTGATAAGGTGACCCAACAGCCAATTGGAGATGTGCCTAGGGTACATGGAGTCCATTTTACAGAGAGAGCAGATAGCCTGGGGCCCTGATTAGAAGGATCCCAGGCCAACTAAGTCGAAAACCAGCTAAACACTAGGCAAAAAATCTGGGGTTACCATAGTCAGGTATCCACCTTCCTACAGTGATCATAAGTGATTTGAATTTGATTCTCAACTTGATGGTAAATAGTTCAATTGTTTCAGACATTGCCGAATGGATTCTGCTGAATGGATCTGCTTTGGCCCGGGCACTCATTTGGTGACCAAACAGTGAAGCTTGCTTGCAGTCCTTTAATCCCTTCTTGTTTGCTTTTATGAAGATTTGTGAGTGCCCTCATTTGGAATCATCTGCAAAGGAAGCAGTGTGTGATATTCAACAAGGGGGAATGGATATTTTGATGTATGTGACATGTTTTCATCAACTGGCAGCTAAAACTGCCAGGGCTGAAAAAACTCAAAGGACGCTTTTTTAACATGGATTGAAAACTGATCATAAGGATGCATTGGTTCACTTACAATGCTATTCTATGAATTTATAGATTTGGTGCTGAAAATTGATCATAGATTACAAGAGAGGCGGAAAGAAAGAAGTTTAGAGTCTGGATCCCCACCGAGACCAGGAAGACCGTCACCCAGGCCCTCGTCACCAGCCGACTGGACTACGGCAACGCCCTCTACGCCGGTACCACCGCCAAGCTCCAGAAGAGACTCCAGCGGATCCAGAACGCCTCAGCCAGACTCATCCTCGACATCCCACGCACCAGCCACATCTCCGGACATCTGAGAGACCTTCACTGGCTCCCCGTCAACAAAAGAATCACCTTCCGCCTCCTCACCCACGCACACAAAGCCCTACACGACCAAGGCCCGAGCTACCTCAACAGCCGGATCAACTTCTACGCTCCCAAACGCCACCTCCGATCAGCCAACCACGCCCTCGCCGCCGTCCCCCGCATCCGAAGAGCGACTACAGGAGGAAGGTCCTTCTCCTACCTGGCTGCCAAGACCTGGAACTCCCTCCCGGCCGACCTGCGCCTGACCCAAGACCACCTCTCCTTCAGGAAGAAGCTGAAGACCTGGCTGTTCGAGCAGTAACGGCACCCCCCCTCCCCCAGCGCCTTGAGACCCTACGGGTATGTAGCGCGCTCTATAAGTGTCACTGATTGATTGATTGATTGATAGAGAAAACCATTCCAATTTTCGTAAGGTTTCACTGTCTGGACGATCAGAGGTCAAAATGGACACATTTTTCCAAGAAGAACCTTTGCAAGTATGAGCTGCGAAGGGCCCTTTGACTGAAAGTCAAAATATGTGCTGGTGCAAAGCTAGGCTGTGTCTATATTGTGATATTACTAGACGTATGATTCAAACATGCACTAAACGGCTTTCTAAGAAGAACATCAGAATTAATTCTTCTCCAGTAAAGAAGTTAGGAGAATGTTGGCCTCCTTATATTGGACCATCTATGATTAAAAGATGCACTATATGGGTATAGGGCCACACGTACAAAGGCTTTTCTGTGGTAGCAAAGGCACCAGTTCTCAAAACTGCACTGTTTGCAACTGCAAAACGGCCTTTTGTTATGAACCATGCATACATTCTGACTTTGTAAAACCTTACGAATTCACAATTTGGGTTTGTGACTACATATTGAATAAGTATTTGGAAGGGGCATGTTTATGGTGCCTCTTCTAATTAGAAATTCAGAATGGATTATATAATTTTTTCATGAATGAATTCAATTTGCAAAACAATAATATTTTACTGAATACACAAAAGTAGTAGTAACCCATTCGCAAAAGGGAAGTAGTCCCCAAGGGACCCCTTGCCATTTGCGAATGTTGTCAAAAACATTTTCAGTAGGCAGTTGCCCCATGGTCTATTGCCTAGTCTGAAAAAAATATTTGTGAAACGTTCATTTTTTTTATAAACACATCTTGTTTTCCTTTCAGAAAATGGGCTGCATTTAAAAATTAAAGACGTCTTTCACAGACATGGTGGGCTCCTGTCCACAGCAAACCTTTATCTCTGTGATGGTCACAAATCGTAATGGGTTGAAATTTTAGACCTACCTCATCAAAATTCAAGAGATAGGTTCAATTACAATCCACTACGATTCAGCATTTTGCAACCCAACCTACTAGTAGATAGGCCAGTTCACAAAAAGCTACACTGGTTGCAAAGGTACTGGTTGCAAATTTCGACCAGCATTTTGTGACCAGTGATTAGTACATCTGGCTCTTACAGCCTGATTCATCATAGACCCGCTTTGCGAGTCTATAATAGCGATTCATAAGGAATCGCTATTACAGACTCGCAAAACGGGATTCATGTAGGAATCGCAAAAAGATTTGCGATTCCTACACAATCCTTATTTGCGATTAGCAAATTGCTAATCGCAAATAAGGAATAACTCCCCATTCACTCCTATGGGCCAAAAGGCCCATAGGAATGAATGGGGAGTATTCCTTATTTGCGATTAGCAATTAGCTAATGGCAAATAAGATAGCGATTTAAAGGGTGCCAGAGGTGTCCAAAGGACACCCTGTAGCACCCCTCAAATGCAAATTGAAACAGGTGTTGCGCACACACATGTCCAAAGGACATGTGTGTGTGCAACATGCCACTTAGAAAAATGCTTTTAAAAGCATTTTTCTGAGTTTTCGCTATTTACCACGAGGTTTGACCTCGCGGTAAATAGCGGGCCGAAATTGCGAATTCGCAATTTTTTAATGGATGATGAATTGCATTTAAGGAATCTCAAATAGAGATTCCTTAAATGTAATTCCTCGCAAAATTGCGACATCGCTATTACCGATTTTTGCATTTGGGATGATGAATCCCAAATGCAAAAATAGAGCTCGCAAAGGGCCAGATTCTCAGAATCTGGCCCTTTGCGAGCAGATTTCGGCTTGATGAATCAGGCTGTTAATGACGAGAACCAGGGGTAAATTCAATTTATGAGATTGAGGTGAATTCAGAGATTCAAAAGGAGGGATCGGTGAGGTGAATGAGTGTGGAAGGAAGCCTAGGAATTTCCTATTAATTTATATTTTCAAAGATGAATAGGTTGTAGTGTCATTTTGCAACATTATAGGGATTGTGGAGTAGTAGTGAGCTAGTCACCATGTCTGATAAGGTAGGAAAAATTCAAGTTGAAGAATGTGATGTTGCTAAAGGTGATATGAGAGCTAATTACAAGAAGAGAGTGTAAAAGCAGGTAGTAGGTCAGAGCAGATAAAGATGTGCTTTCAATACATTTATACAAATGGCATGTGGTGATTCGATGTAAGATGTGGTAAAATAGGTTTTCAATGTATGGATAAATGAGCCACTAAGGTCACTGAGGTTAGGTCATGAAAGGTTTGGTGGAGACAGAAGCATTTGAGAATGTGAACCATGTTTGAAGGGAGAGATGAAATTGGATGAGACTTTTCATATGTAGACAGTGGAGTACTGAGTGGGAAGTAGGGAAAATAGGAAACTATAATAACCGTATAGATGTGAGAATGACTTTAATACATATGCATTAAGAAGAGAGAAGAAAGATTAGCGAGTTATCAATGGAGGTGATGGTGAGGTGGTTGCAGTGGAAGTGAAGGTCAAAGTTGGTAGAAAGGCAGCTGGTTCAAGCTTTTGCATGTGCATGAAGAGGAAGGGTTCGATGTTGCTGAGGAGGAAGGGGAGGCCAATGATAGACTGAATGTCAATGACTCAGCCAGTCTCCTCCAAGAATGAACCACCTGTGTCAGGACCAATGCATAGCTGCTTTAGCTGTCACTGTCCTTTCACATATCCATGCCCAGTGTTCTGCTACACACAGAAGATCTGGAGCATGCTATTTAAAACTGCCAAGTAAATCAACTCATACATACGTACTACTAGTTGTAGTAGGATGTAAAACTGACCTGTAAATAACATATTTACACATATGCATCAGATAGTTCAGAGAAGTGCCCATGTAATATACCTCCAAGATGGAACCAACTGAGGATCTCAACTGTCTTTGTTCTAGATTTCATTATTTTTGTATCCAATATTAACCTTAGAAAAGCGTGCCCATTAAAATGATCTAAGCACCTTAAAGCATGGCTGCTAACTAAAACAGGAACCCTATGGCCAAGAAGGTTATGATTCAATTTTCAGAACTTTGAAACTCTGTTAACAGCTTAGGCCACTATTAAAACTATAGAAAATGCTGTATTCAGCAGTCGTATAACCAGTGAACATGTTATACCAGAACACTTAGCCATGAAACGGCAGCTTTTGGAGATAATGCATATCAGCTTACAAACAACAAGTGTCCAGGCTGTGAAGTGCCCAACCCCTTTCTTCTAATATTCATGGCAGTCTTCAGCTGTTGATGCAGGACACTTGCCTCACCCCAATGAATGCATTTATATCCTAGAAAAGGCTCATCCTAAAAGAGCAAAGGATGGCCTGAAATAAAATATTATGATTGCCGTATCTCATAAATTAAATTCCCTCAGCTGCTGATATGATAGTGGGATTAGACAATGTTTTCATCCAGAGGCTCCAGCTAAGCAGTGACTTGCTTAAGTTGATGGCATCGGTAGAGGTTTGGAGATGATGCTGCTTTGATCAGACTCGCCTCTCCAGGAAATTTGTGGAAGCCATACTTACTTCTTTTGCTTATTGTACTTGAGATTCGTAGCACTATTCATGGTATGGTACTGAATTTGCACTGGAGATGATAACTATAGCTGAGCGATGACTTTCATGGCTATATAGCCACTTGTCTTCTTTCCTTCTACGCGATCCACCTAATGTTGGTTTCAGCAAAGTCAATACTCTCCTACATCTTGACTTCTCAGCAGCCTTTGATGATGAGATCCACAAAGCACTCAGCGACATCCTCTCAACATGCATAGGATTCACCAAAATTGCATTCAAACTGTTCTCTCTCTACTTCTCTGATCACTCAGTATGTGAAGATGAAAATATCCCACCCATATTGCTTGCCAGGGACCCGAGAAGTGCCACGGTGCATCATACTCACCTCACCCATCTCTATCTGTACATAAAACCCCTTGTAACATGAATTTCCATGCATTGGGATCATAAAGTAATATTCTTTATCAACCATGGGATCACAATTCATCAATATTCTGACATTACTGAATTGAATCTCAAAGTCTTCACAATTGAAGGCATCTTCCTTTTCAGAAACAGCCAATCCATAATCCAAACATGGTTATCAAGACCTACCTGTTCTACCATACCAAGACAAAATGCTCCTCCTAGTCATCAACATCAAAGAAGCCCAAGATTGACTCACCAACGTGGGACCCAAAAGGGGTGCCCCCTGTCCGCGCCCCTCTTCGCTCTCACAATAGAACCTTTGGCATGTAATCCGTTGTGACGCCCAGATGCGGGCCTGGAGATGGAGTGAGATGCTAAAGGACAGGATCGCATTATATGTGGCTGATGTTATATTTCTTGCTGACCCTGCAATGTCAGGGCCGCCCATCCTTGAAATCCTCTGACTTTTCGAAGAGGTCACGGGTCTCCTAGTCAACAAGGGGTAGCCACTTCGGATTCCTTTGAAAGGCAACAACACATCACTAGAGTGGCAATCTGATATACAGATCTGCCGCCTGAGCTTCAAGTAATTAGAGGTCCATATAACGACAGTGCCAGAGCTCACATGGCAACTAAGTCGTGCCCCCAACACCTTCTTAAAGAGACTTAAACTAGTCTAGCTGCTTAGCACAATCTTTCTCTCTCTTAAGATCCTGGGCCGAGTTGCAGTCATTAAGATGACGATATTTCGCTGGTTTCTTTATATCTTACACAACTCCCCTTCCAAACGCCTTGTTCACTGAGTTGGCCGGATGCTCCGGTTGTTTCTCTGGCAGGATCGACCCTCGCGCATTGATCAAGTTAAATGTTGTCACAATGGGGGCCTGGGCGCAACGAATATTCACCTATATGACTGGCCACCTCAACCCCTGATTAGATGACCGGTGGTTGGAACGACCCAGCGTATCAGCTCGGGCTGATTGGCCTAGGTCTTGAAGGGGTGATGCACTAACTGTACTGTCAGCCGGTCCCCTTCAGTGTCCCAGAGGGCGCCAGAGTGATATTCCTGATGTGGAGAGCAGCAAATAGATTCACCAGCTGGGATGGGTGACTGGTCCAACAAGCCCCTCTTTGGAGAGGATGTTGACTAGATCATTTGGTGCGGTTGAAGGGCTTTCGATACTACGATCTAATTGGGATTACAGTGCTGGATGATGTATGTAGAGATCATCTATGAATTATTTTGCAGATCTACAAACTCAATTAACACTTTCCCTTGCTCAATTTCACAAATACCCACAACACAAACATGCCCTGAGTCAGTCTCACACCCGTTCAAAAGACTTATCTGATTTTAGCCCCCTGGAGGTGCAATTGTTGATAGGGGTCTGGGTCAAGGGGGTGACTCCCAGATATATAACTCTCTTGTTAGTCACGGTCCAGTGACACTGGATCAGCTTAGACAGAGATGGGAGGGGAAATTGGAGGGTGGAGTGGAGTGGCAGGAGGCATACATGGTGCCCCCGGTACTTGCAATATCTGCGAGGCTCAGATGAATCCAATTACATTACCTCCACCTAACCTACATTATGCTTCAAAGACTCTGGCGCGCAGGTATTTTCCCTGAACCTAACTGTACTTGATGTTCATCCCTCGGATGGACTTTTTCCACATGGTTTGGCAGTGTCCTGTGATTGCCCAGTACTGGGCCCGGATAGGCGCGGTTCTATCTGCGATCCTGTCCTGATCTGTCACATTAACCCTGAGGTTGGCCCTCTTGGGTCTTATGAATGAGTTTGGCGCTGCAAGGGGTGATAGGACTCTAGTCGGTCTGGTGGCCAAGAGAGGCATTGCACAGTCCTAGAAATCACCAAAGCCACCTAGTTTGACATTGTGGAGGTCTGGCATGGATTAGTGAGACAAACAAAAAGAACCAATTTATATTGGTAGAGGTTTGTCCCCGGAAGTTCCATAAAATCTGGGGCAGATGGTGGTAGTACTATGGCTTGTCTTCCAAATTCAGGTCTGCGCCTGGGAATGATACAACATCTGTGTAACTTACTGAAACCATGAATGGGTGGGGGATGGGGCTTAGACCGGGATGCACTATTTTTTTCATTATGTTGCTGTACTCTTATTAAAACTAATGAAACTTGTTTATAAAAATAAAAAAAAGATTGACTTACCAACCTGCTACTGAGCATATTGACCACTCAACAGAACCTGAATGGAAAGTTCCTGGGTTCCTTAACTGATTTAGACATATCTTTTAAATCTCCTTTTTCTCATTAAGGCACTTACAGAATGGTAGGAACTATATTTCCTGTGCAAGGTCATACACTACCAAATAGCAGCAGAATTTAGAACAACAAATGCCTTGGTTCTCACCCACCCCGTGCTGACAATGCTCTATGTCCCATTCACTTCTCTAGAACCAACGAAGAACATCCTCCACGCTAGTATACATATTACTGGAGACTCAAGAATTTCAACCACACATTTCCCAACTTGAAACACAAGCTCATGTCACCTTCAAGACCTGCTGCATCGCGTACAAAGCAGTAACAAACCTTTCCCATTTAGCTGAAAATATGAACGTCACTGGGTGTCTATAGATGTTTAGATGTTCAAAATATTAATAATAATAAAACAATCTTTATGCATGCATGCAGTCTGCACACATTCGTTTAGCAAATCAAGAAAAGTGCCACATTGCTACGCACAGTGGCAGCACGTCCCCTACACAGCAGTGAGTACCTAATGCTGACCCCGTGTCAATCTGCATGACCTCTGTACACTTTCCACATGCATTGCTTTGAATGAGCGTACCCATGATCCAGGAAAACAAAATGTCAACTAATGATTCATCATCCTGCCTGTCCAGCCTAACTTGCCCCGTCTCCTGCACAGACGGACCTTCACATTTACTGAGCTTGCTCCCTCACAGCACCAAAATAAACATTCACCGACTTCATACGCAAATGTAACTGTGCTGATGCCGTCTGGCCTGATTGGTGGGTCGAGTGCTTGTCTGTACTCCACCTCAGTTCCCTGGAAAAAATGATCCCTTATCTCTGGTGCTCGCGTCATTGTGTGGAGCTCTCTCCCTACCTCATCAGAGTGTCAGAAATTCCTTAGGTCAACACACCAGATTGTGAGAGAGATGACATGAAACAGACATATGTCCATGTGAAGTCTGCACATACGTTTTAGTAAAACAAGCAATACTGCTATGAAAAGTGTCCCCCTATAACAGTGAGCATCTACTGCTGCCCCATTTTGCACGACTTTTATAGGTTTTCCAGAAATATTACTTCAAAGGAGAGTAGATGTGACAGAAACCGAAACTCAGAATAGCAGGTGCACAGCTTTCTCATGAGGAGAACAAAAAAGGACCTTGAAAAAGATGAAAGAAATGTAAACTACTAGATGCTGAGCTAGTCACTTGATGAATCCCCAATTAGAATGCCAAACATGGGAACGAGCTTGAATACATCAGAAGTGAGAAGGCAGAGCAGGGCTGTGTATAACCTTGGCACAGAACTAAAACAAAATGGCAGCTAATGATTTATTATGAACACTACTATGTTGTAAAAGCGTAAACACTACACTGCCTTCGGAGTTTGCTTAATACTTGAGACTTTCTGGCCACAAACCTCTCATAGTCTTTGTAAAGACAAATTCCCATATTTCATTACCTTTATCAAATTTGCCAAGTTCGTAGAAACAGCAGATAAAAATAGACACTTGAAAATAATTTTTACTAAATTCATTTTTTAAAAATATTGGATTGAATAGGATTGTAGGTGTATTTATAGGGCACTTGAAACCTCTGATAAGCGTCAACGTGCATTTACAGACGGGAAACAAGCTGCTCCTTGGTAGCGCTGTGGATGGAAGAGTGCGCACCATGTTGGTACCCTGGTTAGGGTTTTGATGTTGAGGGGAAGGACCAGAGGTTTTCTCTTGTATTTTTCAAGGTACCTATGCGTGAATATGAACCGAAAGGAGTAAGAAATAGAACCTTTGGATTCAATTTAAAGTTGGGATTAATCGAAAGAATGAGTACAATGTAGACTGCTTTAGTGTCATGGGTGTATGGCAGAGGCTGCTTAAAGAGTCAACACAGGTGTGGCTGTGCCATGAGAGAAGGACAAAAGTGAGCAAAAAGAAGTGCCTGTTCATGTGTGTGAAAACCTGCCAAATGAATAGGATCGTATGAAACAGGAAAAGCTACATTAAATGCATAAGAATCAGAAACTCCTATAGCTGAAGGAAGCTTCTCGTGCGAGGGTTGAGGGTGTGCTATGTCTTGCATGAACTATGCATTTTGTCTGAAGTCCACACAGGAACTGCATTGGTTTTTTGTTGTTGCAGTTTTATATAGCGCAAACTCGACCTGAAGGTATTGGAGCACTTTACATGAGAACCAGTTACGTTACACAAGAATACATTCATTTTTTTTTGCTAGGCACAGGGAGATTAAGTGATTTTCCTAGAATCACAGGATGTTGAGCCCACGCTGAGAGTCGAACCTTGTTCCCCAGCTCCAAAGTCTGCAACCCGCGGAAATGGGTATTATTAACCCGCCCAAGGTGTATGCTCAGATATGTTCATTTATTTATTTATTTATTTTTAAAATTTGTAAAGCGCAACATTTGCCCTTGGGCGTCTTGGCGCTAAGACTCACTGATAGCCTCGAAAACTCAATTTACAGTTTATTAATGCAGAAAGTGCAAGTGGAGAAGAACTTATTGGTCAAACAGCCACGTCTTCAACAGTTTTCTAAATTGTAGCAGTGTGGGAGTGGATCTAATTTCCAGTGGAAGAGTATTCCAAAGTCTGGCTGCAGCAGTGGAAAAGGATCTGTCTCCCCAAGTAACTGTCTTTGTTCTTGGCACAATAAGACGGAGAGCATTTAATGACCTTATTTGTCGGGTGGGGCAATATAATATAAGCTTCTGCTTCAGAAACTTTGGCCCTAACTGATGGATGGCTTTAAAGGTAATACATAGTGTTTTAAACTTAATCCTATTTTTCACCGTCAGCCAGTGATAACTCCTGATTGCTTGTTTAATTGGTTTATATTTGGGGGTACCAGACAACAGCCTTGCTGGACCAGTTGTAGCTTGGCAACCACCCGAGCTTGGGCATTCAGAAATAAACCATTACAGTAGTCCAAGGCGGACAGTACTAGTGAGCTCACCACCGTTTTTCCTCCCTTGTCTGAGAGAAATGGAATTATTTTTCTAAGGAGTTTGAGTTTAAAAAATGCGGCGGAGGCTACTTGATTAGCATGGTTAACGAAGTTGAGTCTCTCATCAAAAATAACTCCTAGATTTCTGACCTTCTGCACCGGAGACGGCAGTGCACCTAGCAACGGAGGCCACCACATTGATGACCAAATAGGAGAAAGTTTACCAAAAATGATCACCTCCGTTTTCTCTGAATTCAACCTTAGACAGTTGCAGGCCATCCACTCCTTAATTGCCAACATGCCTTCCTGAAACCTGGCTGCCACCTCTTCTCCATCATTATTGACGGCTAGCACCAGCTGTGTATCATCCGCATAGGTGGTGAGGCTCATCCGGTAGCTGTTAATAACCTTAGCTAAGTCCGCCACATAAATGTTAAAAAGGGTCGGACTTAGGGATGAGCCTTGTGGCACTCCACATGGAAGAGCCAGGTCCGCCGATCTAAAAGGCCCCAGAGTTACTGCCTGAGTTCTTCCCGACAAAAAGGAGGCAAGCAAAGCTCTGGCCGTGGCCTGGATACCCAGCTCTTCGACCCGGTCAATCAAGATGGAGTGATTGACCGTGTCGAAGGCCGCAGATAAATCCAGCATGATCAAAACTGCCGTGCCACCCTGATCTTTAATGGCCCTGATATCATCCGCGGCCTTGATGAGCGCAGTTTCGGTTCCATGCAGTTTCCGAAAGCCAAACTGTGACTCATCCAGCAAGTCATTCTGATCAATATATTCCGAAAGCTGGCTATTCATGACCTTCTCCACCACTTTCGCTAAGAATGGCAAACTAGCAATAGGCCTGTAATTTTTTTGTAACTCTTTATCCAAGCCTGGTTTCTTCAGGAGTGGTTTTAATAGCGTATTCTTTAGCTTGTCCGGAAAAACACCTGATGTGAACATAGTATTACAGATTTGTATTAAAAATGCACTTATTAAGTCCATTATAGGAGGAATGATCTTGGGTGGACAAGAATCAAGAGCAGACCCTGATTTAATCGACTTAATAATGTCTGTTATTTGATCCTCTTTTGCCTCTTTAAATTGGGTGAGTGAGCACGTAGTTTGTTTATTAGATACTATAGGTGCCGAATTAATTGATGAATTAATCATGGCGAACTGGGCATAAATGTCATTCACTTTTGAATAGAAAAAATTTGCCATGGCGTCGCAAAGAGTCTGCGAGGGAGGAGGAGCCAAATCGGGCAGTTTTCCCGTTAATGACTTCACTACCTCATACAATGGTCTGCTAGAATTTTTGGCGCTATCGATTTGTTCCTCATGAAAGTTTTTTTGGCCTCAAAGATCATTTTTTTATATTTGGCCAGTGTCTGTTTATATACTATTCTAGTTTCACTAGCATAGGTTTTATGCCATCTCCTCTCAACATTCCTGCAGATCTGTTTTTGCTTTCTCAATGATTCCGAAAACCAAGGTGCTGAGGGCGTCCTCCTGTTTTTAGAGATAGTTTTTAGTGGAACAGATATCTCTACTGCCGAACTTAACCAATCTGAGAATTGCTGCACGGCTACATTAGATTCTTCAGAAATGGATGGCCAAGTATCAACTAGAGATGTTCTTAACATCGTTGTGTCCATATCCTTCCAAACTCTAAATGGTTCTAATGGTGGTGTATTCTGATTAAATTTAATGGCCTGGCTAATACCAATGCTACTCGTGATAGCAAAATGGTCAGTCCAGATGAGGGGTAATATTTCCTTTATAGTTATATCATTTATATTGGTAAAAATGCCATCCAGGGTGTGACCAGCCTCGTGTGTAGGTGCAGTCACCAACTGGGTTAGACCCAAGGTAGCAAAGTCAGCCACCAACGATGAAGTTTCAGAGTCGTTGATTTTTTCCAAATGGAAATTTAGATCCCCCAGTACCATAAAGGTATCTTTAATTGCTAAAGGTTCCATTAAGGAGAGCAGGGAAGACAGAAATTCAGCCCATGCTCCTGGAGGTCTATAAAAAAGTACTCTAAGATTGTATGAAGGAGTTAGCTTAATTGCAAAATGTAGGGCTTCACATGTTTTAGAGGGTATTGGCGAAAGTCTGACTGAGTAATTGTTCCGGGTAATAATTGCCAATCCCCCCCCTTTTTTCCCCTGTCTATCTTGTCGGTATATGGAGAAACCATTAGGCACAGCCACCACTAAATCCGGACCGGATGTGTCATCCATCCAGGTTTCTGTGATGAAAAGCAGATCTATTTTTTTTATCCACAATTAAATCGGAGATTTCCTGCCTGTGCTTTCCCACTGAACGTGCATTTATAAGTGCGATGGTAATGTCACTAGACTTACTTTTATGAGATTTGGATGGTGTATCTTTCCAGTTAACTAACAGTATTTTGTTTTTACAACCTGGACAAAAGGTACTCACTCCGTGAATGTTATCAGGATTGTATTGGACGCATACAGATCCCCCAATGGGTCTAAGCAGATGTAAGTCGGCGGCGGAGTAACTAATTCCATCCCGCCGCTCAACCAGGGGTCGTGGCACTGGGCGCGGACGGGCTTGCCTTTGGAGCGCCTTCGGCGCCAGAGGCAAGACCATAAAATGATCAACCATATTGTACATATGTCTGCGGAGTACAGCCAGCCGGGAGCAACTAATGGAAATGGGTGTTCTACATAGTAAGGCTTGAGGGATACGTAGAGACGTGGCAGGAAGCAACACATGGGAATGGACAGTGAGCTGCCAGTCAGATATTTGGTTGAAGAAGTTTGCTTAGGAACAGCCAATCGCAACTCTTAGGAATTGACACCATACACCCTGCCACAGTTTATGCTCTGATGGGTCCATCGTGGCAGGACAGAGGGGTAACCATAATGCGACCACTCAATGAATTTGAATAATTACATGTGTGGTGTTTGCATTTGCTTGATGAATTATTCTGTTTGTTTATGGATTGATCACTGGCAGAATAAAAGTCTTTCTAGTAGTATCAGATTCTGAGGAGTTACACCCAGACACTGTGAACTGGTTGAGGAGTTTTCCTTTTTTATTTGTGCAAAGATATGCCTAACGCTGATGTATTTTTTTAAGTCGCTTAAGACCCATTGACACTACTGATGTGCAAACCCGCTTCCTTGTACTGCATCTGGATGCTAAGCCTTAGAATCTTGATCACCTCCTTGTTATAATAAAAATGTACATGTCCAGGGGCTTAACCATGTTTCTTTATGTGGGTCTAGGTAAGATGAGTCTGTCATTATTGCATCCCCAACCCACTGCCATGGGTGATTCCCCAGCTAATCCCTCCATATACATTCATTTAAGAGGAGTGCTTTCATCCTAGCAATCTATTCTTTTTGAGGGTCAGAATAAATATATTGAGTAGTAGCACTGTGTAAAAACACAATCTTCTGTGTGATTTCTGATTGACGCAGGCCCAGCACAAACGCTTTATTGTATGCCATAGCTTATATCTGCATCCTTTTTGATATGTTTGACATATAATATATTGGGACAGAGAAAGGTTCCTGGCTCAGGACAGTGTGTGCCCCTGCCTCAAGTACATCTTAGCAAGTGGAAGATGTGTGGTCTCCACCTTGCACACATAATCATGCATATGTGCTGGTGGTATTAACCACATGGACTAGAACCCATTACCTTACAGTCTGTGACTCACCAGGTCCAAACAATGTAGAAGAAGCCACAGATTGAGAGATGCTTTAGTTTAGCTTGCAATTTTGGGGTCTTCCACAAGGGACAGCTGAACATTTGTGGTGGTTATAATGAGGCTACATCCTCTAACATCAGATACAAATGTGGTTGACCTCAAATCCTTCATTGCAGAGCACCACCATGCTTCATGCAGGACATCCCATTATTCAGTCTGGCAGTTAAGGGACTGGGGTGGGCGGTCTCATTGCATTCCTCCCAACTCACTCAAATTTAGAGCACCATATATTCATGACGTTCGGTTAGTCGATAGGAAGATGAGAAAGCGATTTGTCTCTGAGTCAATATAGTGTGCCTCAAGTCTTATTCTGACAGTATCTCCGCATCCACTTCCGAGGCTCTCCCAAGAGGGCCAAATCTGTCCAGGTTGTGATTACCAGCGCTCTGTAGACTTGGAAAATCATATTGCAACTAAGTCTATTTGTATTTTTAGACTCAAGGGTGTTAAAGTCTGGGACATCATCAATGTCTTCAGTGTCTGGGCTATGGGCATGTCTCAGCTGTGAGCATCTATAGATACGTATCCCCGCCTTATACTGTTGTGTGTCATTTATCTTTACTATCATGGACTTAACTTTAACAGGTCTCTATGATGTCCACTGTCAGATGTAACCATCGGCTGCAGAACGTGGTGTAAAATCTACTCTGGACACTGATGAGTGGTCCAAAGCTTCCAAGTTGAGTCTTGTCTTGATTGTGGGACAGTTACAGCCAGCCTCAGTTTTTTTAGTCACCATCACTTTGTAGGCTTGCACATTTAGTACCATGACTAAAATGTGAAAACGGAAACGGCAAGCCCCAGAATGCAAGGAGCTTTTGGCTAAACATCCCTAACATACTGGAAGTGTCACACAAGACAAGGGGCACTGGCATGGGTAAAGGAAATATTAGCATTTGCAAACTCAAAATATTAATATTTGCAAACTCAAATGCAATCTTCACAAAAACAAACAAAAAACGAAGACACCAGGGGACGAACTATAGATAAGGCACACTGTTCCACTCTGCATTGTGTCGCACACTTAAGTCTTGTCATTGGGCGCTGGATGAGAAATGTGCCCTATCATACCATGAGGTGCTGTTGCCAGTGGAGGAGAGAATATCCATCTGCATTGGGAACAGCAATGAAAGGAGGACTAGCTACTTGAAGCCACTGGAACACCTTATTTGTGCAGGCGACAAACATGACTCGCATTTAAAGGAGCATAGAGATCCCTACAGCTAGGTACAGTGAGTGGCTGCACCCCCTCCAGGCTGATGCAGGCGAGACCCAGAGTCCCTTTTCCCTCCCTTTCAAGGGGTGTCTTAAGGAGTGCACTGACAGTGGCCCATTTTACATGCCTCTTTTCTACTGGGCTTGCATTTGTAATATGCCATAAGAACAATTGATGGACAGGATGCAGAACAATGTCATACATTCACCCCAGTACAGAGACCCGAGCCTAAATCTATTGTTTTTTTGCTCCCCTTGCCATTCCAGTTTGAACCCAACCCTATGCAAATAAGTCTTACCCTGCGCCCAATGGGAACATCCAGCCCGAACTGCCAGGCCAGGTCCTCCCTGGACAGGAAACAAGCATCCTAGGACCGGTTTCGGGGTTTCACTCCTCATCAGCCAGGATAACTTGACTCCAGTGGCTCACTGTGCATCTGCAGTCCCTTCTGTAACACCAAAATGCCCCTGTGGACTCAAAAGCAGGTATATACTCCCTTTGTGCCTCCGGGGTACTTTCTTTAATTCAGTCTCAGTTGTTTTCCAATTCTCTATCTTGAATGACATACGTTATCATGCACAATGATACTATAACAAGAAATACACTTGTTGTTTAGACTGCAAATTATTTTGTGAACAATTAGGAAACTGGATTATGTTTTCCTCTCCTTCACTCTGCCTGTCTATGTTATCTTTTTCTCTGCCATTGTCTCAGTTGAACTGACGAGGCATAATGCTTGAAAAAATAGCTGAGGGTCATAAGGACTTTAATTCAAGACAAGGCCAGGGATAGTAGAATTGACACCAAGACCCTGTTAACCTAGTGATATTATAAGATTGACCCCACCCCTTGTCTTACTGTTAACCCCTCAGCAGCCTCCTATCTGCTCCTGGGGGCTACAGAAGGGCAAGGTATGGCAACTACAGAAAGCAACTATAAATTGCTATCTGAGGAGAGGCATTTGTTTTTTTGTCGATGTAAATTCTACTCAGATTCAAATTTTATGCAATGCTGCCGAGCCATTACCTTTAGGGTAATTACATTTTCAATGGCATGAAACATGCAAATTAAAAATACACCAGAAGCACTTGAACAGGGCCCTGGAGGACAGTGTATTTTAACACTTGATCTGTTTTGCTATGTTATTGTTTACTGACATACCACTGCTTACATCAACATGTGACTTCTTACCTCTCACCTGTAAAATTTGCACTGACTGGATATTATGTAGAAATTAAGGTAAATTAAAAGTGTAGTAAGTAGGTAATAGAAAATACTTAAGATATTGGTTGAAATATGTTTTCTCTATATTTCTGGCCAGTGCTTGGAAAGATGGATGCTTGAGAAGACCCTATGAAACATGAGACTTTTAAAAGCCAAGCTAACCCAGATCTCAGTGTGACCTTGTACATATTTATCTGATAGGCTGTCAACCAGCACTCTCCAGCCATCTCTGTTCTGGGCTTTTCTTTCAATCTGACTCCAGGATGTAACCCATCTCCTCACAGATCACCTCGAGGCCTAGGCACCATATGTTCTAGGCCTTCCTCTTTTCCTTTTCCCTTGTGGGTTTCAGGTCAGGGCTTGCCTAGTGGTGTTTGACGTGGCTTGCAGAGGGTGTGACCTATCTAGCCCCAGCGTCTTTTCAGGAATTCCTCATGGGCAGGGAGTTGGAAAGTTTGCTGCCATCGGTGGTTGTTGCTGATGGTGTTTGGCCAGTGGATTTGTAAGCATTTCCTCAGACAGGTGTTAATGAAGGTTTGGGTTTTGTTGGTGACGGTCACTGTTGTTCTCCAAATTTCTGCCCCATTTAGCAGGATCTATTTCACTATGGTATTAAAAAACCTGATCTTGGTTTGCGGGTTTAAGTCCTTGAAGTCCTAGATCTTTAGCTGAATGAAGGCAGCCCTTGCTTTCAAAGTTCTTGCCCTGGCGTTGGTGTCTGTGCCAGCTTGCTTGTCTATGGCACTACCCAGGTAGGTGAAGGCCTCATTGCCTACAGGAATGACTGCAGTTGTGCTGGCATGTTAGCCTTCAGGATCTTGCTTTTCCCTGTGGATGTTGAACCCAAGTTTCACTATGACTGCCACATTGTCAGTCTTCTCTTGCATCTTGTGATCGGTATGGGAGAGTAGGGCCAAGTCATTTGAAAAATATAGGTTGTTTAGCAGCGTCCAAGGTGGCCATTGGATCCCATTTTGTCTCCCTGCTCTGGATGTCTTTATGATCCAGTCTATGGCTAGCATGATGAGAAAAGGCAACGGCAAACAACCCTGGTGGACTCTGGTCATCACTTGGGGTGGAAAAAAAGGAAGAAAACATTTCTGTTCACAGGAATTCTTTGGAGCAAAATCAGGTACTGACCTGAGCTTAATTCTATCTGGAAATATTCCTGATAAGGAGGACTGCAAATCAAGGAACCCAACTCTCCTAATGAAATGAAATGAAATGAAATGAGGAGATTCTTATAATGCGCGACTTTGCCCGAAGGCGTCAAGGCGCCTAACAGAAAATATATAAGCAGAATAAAAGGTACCTACGGGTACGCCTTAGCGAACAACCAACACATGGCAGATGTAATTGCTATAAGAAAAAAACACATTTGTCATAAATCCTCCTGTAGTGCCTCAAAGGGAGCTTTTACTATTTTCCCAGGTCCCCTGAAGCTTTTGATGACTTACCATTGAACCTTCAAATTTAAACTGACAGTTCCGTGTTTGAATCAACTTAAAGGAAACTGTAGACTCCATCTGTCTTCACAATCTTAAAGACACACATCTGTATTATTGCACCAATTCTAAAGAAATGGTCAATGATGATCATAAGCCTTAAGAGTAGATTTTATATGATAATTCTTGCCAACAAGGGCACATCACTGGAAAAATCTAAACATTGAAGCTCCCTAACCCCTCAAAATCCAGCGTATGAACCTGAGCCTCTGCAGAAAAGCAGACTGAAGAAAAGGAATCCTCAATGGAGATGGAATATTGGAAGATCCAACTCCTGTTTCATTGACATCTGTCAGGGAGAGGGAACTAGGACATCCTTGGCCACAAAAGAACCAACTCTAAAACTCAAGATTTTCAATGACATACGCTTAGAAGAAACATATGGATTAGTGGAATCTGAGGTGAGTAATAAAAACGTACATCCGCCCACTGATTGGAAAAGTCATCCACTGCCCAAGCTGTTGGCTCTAGAAAACGTGTGCAATATCAAGTTAGAAAGGCACATTGTGCTGAGAAGCAAACAGATCAGGACAGCTGAACTTCATGCACAAGTTTGGGAAGATCTAGGGAGACAAATCAAAGTTCGGAGAAGAGGAAAAATAGCTGCTGACAAAATCCACTCATCAGATATCCAGAGCGTTGATATGCATTGCTGGAAGAGACTTTCCATGAGACTATGCTTATTGGCTTATGCTGTTGATGAGCCTGACCAGTACCCAGTATTTTGTGGCTCTCAGATAGTTGCTGTATGCTTTGGGAGTAGCATTGCCCATCTGAAGGATTACAGAATTTGCATGTGCTGCCAATCACTTAACTCTCCTATTTTAAGTTTGAACATCTGACCATGAAACAAATGTTACTAATGACCCAAATGTGTCGTTTTTTTATATTTTATTTTGAAGAAGGGTTATTTTATATTTTGAATCTCCAAAGAATTTGAGAATTTTTAATGAAAAATTTAAGACCTTATGTACAACAACAAAATGATCATTAATCAAAAGAAGCAAACTTTTTTTCAAAGGTAGAAATATTTTTAGACTTTTTGGACAACATATAGTACATACATTCAATCATGCCACTCTCAAACCACGCTATTTACATATATACAAACACAACAAAAAGAGAACATATAAATTGTATCTACAATGTAATCACTTTGATTTACAAAGAAGCCTGGAAAACATTCATATTTTTCAAAAAACCATTCAAGAGTAAATATCACTGTTTTTTTGTTTTTAAGGCTTGAAAAGTCTACGCGTTTCGAACTCATGTAAGTGAATGAGTTCTCGTCAGGACCGAGGTCTGTGAAGAGAGAAAGGGGAAACTTATTGGTGTGCTGTTTATGTTGCAACCACACTGCCTATCCCTAGACACTACAGACTTTATTAAGAAGTTGATGACAATTAAGTTTGAAAAAAACTCTCAAGTAATGGTCACAATGGACATTACTTCACTCTATACTTCAATCCCGCAAGATGAAGGGATCTTTGTCCTTGAAGCATTTTTGGAAGAAAGACCAAGACCTCATCCAATACCAACGGATTTCATCTTGAGACTTGCAGAGTTCGCATTAAAAAAGAACTACTTTAATTTCGACGGAGAATTCTACTTCCAAGTCGGTGGCGTGGCAATGGGATGCCCATTTGCCCCGGAATTAGCTGTACTATTCATGGCTAGATATGAGGAGGCATTCGTCTATAATAACAATCCATACATACAATGGATAACCCATTGGTATCGTTATATAGACAATATTTTTTTCATATGGACTGGACCAACAGAGGAACTTGAACGATTCCATGATTGGCTTAATAACAGAGTACCAACTATAAAATTCAGCATGGAACATTCATCAGAGAAAATGCCGTTCCTGGACGTAGAAGTGTACCCCTATGAAGGCGAATTAATAACAACGCTATATAAAAAATCAACTGATCGAAATAGGGCACTACACTTTCGTAGCAACCACCCACGGAGTCTAAAGGAAAACCTCCCATATGGGCAATATTTACGTCTGAGACGCAATTGCCAATTCAAAGAAGAATACTGGAAGCATTCGGACAAACTCACAGAAAATCTACTATACGGGGCTACCCAAAAAAACTGCTAAAGAAATCAGCCAAAAGAGCTTGGTGGACGCCACGGGAAAGCCTTCTTGAAAGAAAAACAAAAAATGAAACAGACAGGTTAGTCTTTGTTTCTACATTTTGCCCTAATTCAAACGCATTGAAAAAAGCGGTGAAACAAAATTGGCACCTACTGCGCAATTTAGACCAAACCTTCAATAAAGAACCACTTTTTGCTTTCAAAAAGAATTACAGTGTCTCCAATCAACTAATCAGAGCAGCTTTGCCCAAAAAACAAATCCAGACTTGAGGACTATGCTAAATTTTCTACCAATCCAGGGACACCACAAATGCGGCACATGCACATGCTGTGATACTACGGTTGAAGGATCTGTGTTCACCTACAACCATATCAGTTGGAAACATGAAAGGTTCTCTAACTGCAAATCACGCAATGTGGTATACGGAATCGTTTGTCCTTGTAAATTGGCATACATTGGTAAAACTAATCAAGAAGTCCGCCTCCGAATACAACAACACAAATCCAGAATTCGGAACAATGTGGCCACAGCTCCTCTGGTCAATCACTGGAAAGAAAAACAACATAAAGAGACAGATATAATCTGGACAGTCATTGCGAAAGTGGAAAGCGACACTAGAGGTGGTAACCTTGACGCTAAACTGACAAAAATGGAAGCGATGTTAATCGTCAAATTTAACACAGCATTCTATGGGCTAAACGAGATGTCAGAAATGTTCAAACTCTAGACATCAACAGTTGCTTAGGACACCAGTCATGACACCCTTAAACACCTGTACCTCGACCACATCATAACCACACTACAAACAAGCACCGTCACGTGGACCCCTGTTGACACCCGGTCACTTCAATCTCACATGACCACTTTCTGGACAGCCCCCATAAAATGACAACGACAAGTATATTTACAATTCCCACAAATCGTCGTCATCGGAATCATCAAACGGAGCACTACAACTCCCAGAAACCATTGTACATCAGGTCAACTAGAAACTAATATAACTGATGCCCTGTTGCTTTAAATGAAGGCTCGTATAAATCCCTATGAGTAAAAAGATAAACAGATCATTGGTCAGTCCACCGCAATGTTAAAATTTGACTGCCCATTAGACGAGCGTCGTGGCCCTTTAAAAGATTGAAAGCACTGAACACTGCGCATCCGCCCATACTCCCAGGATCCTTTGCGGACCCGGAAGCTTCGCGCATTGTGGACGACCGGCAGAACAGAACTCTGCTCCGTGTTGACGCGCCCATTTGAAGGTAAGACCCGCTTTAGCTGTGCGTTTCCAGACCTCAAAAACAAATAGTACACACTCGCTGACAGGTTCCTTCTGTCCCGGTTTCTTAGATTGATTCCAAACACTCACGGACAACGCGTCCTACGAAATCTTGCATCAGGGCCGGCCATTAAGGACACATTGACGGTTTTCAGGTGAGAATACACCTTCCTCTCGGTAAAACACCGCTCTTTAAATTTAGAGCTGCCGATCACTGACATAATCCCGTTTTTTCACGTACAGCCGGAGCCCACCACATTGAATCATTGCGAAGCCCGGACCCTCCATATATCCATGTAAGCATGACGAGAGCAGTTGTGGTACGCCTGTGGTGATAAATGGTTAGGTTTTGACAGTTATTGATGTGATTCATTTTCTCATGACAGATGGTTTGGTGTCCCGGTAACCTCACATGTATTTCTGGTCTCCTAGTGACTGAGAGGTAAGAGACATAAGCTGGTAATAGGGATAGGCAGTGTGGTTGCAACATAAACAGCACACCAATAAGTTTCCCCTTTCTCTCTTCACAGACCTTGGTCCTGACGAGAACTCATTCACTTATATGAGTTTGAAACGCGTAGACTTTTCAAGCCTTAAAAACAAAAAAACTGTGATATTTACTCTTGAATGATTTTTTGAAAAATATGAATGTTTTCCAGGCTTCTTTGTAAATCAAAGTGATTACATTGTAGATACAATTTATATGTTCTCTTTTTGTTGTGTTTGTATATATGTAAATAGCGTGGTTTGAGAGTGGCATGATTGAATGTATGTACTATATGTTGTCCAAAAAGTCTAAAAATACTTCTACCTTTGAAAAAAAGTTTGCTTCTTTTGATTAATGATCATTTTGTTGTTGTACATAAGGTCTTAAATTTTTCCTTGAAAATTCTCAAATTCTTTGGAGATTCAAAATATAAAATAACCCTTCTTCAAAATAAAATATAAAAAAACGACACATTTGGGTCATTAGTAACATTTGTTTCATGGTCAGATGTTCAAACTTAAAATAGGAGAGTTAAGTGATTGGCAGCACATGCAATTTCTGTTGTTGTTTAGTAGCTTGTGGCAAGCAGTGCTGTTGGGAGCCCAAACCCAGTAGTCTTTTGTTTAAGGTGTCACTTGCAGACAGTAGTCTGTGTGGTCCCTAATCTCTCGAAATAGGAGAGGTACTAAGTGGAAAGTTGTCCTTGTTTTGTTGTGTACCACTAAGCAGCTAGTTTCGCTTTTTGTGTGTGGTAGTCTATGTGGTAGAGTGACCTTGTGTTTAGTTAGGTGTCGATTGGTTGTTAGGAGTATGAGTGAAAATGAAGCTTTTGCGTATACTGAAGACCATATAAAAAATCTACTAGCTGACCCACCCCTATTCGCTTCTGCTTCTCTGAGCGTCTCGGCCCAGAACCAGAATGAAATAGATAAATTAACACTCTTAAAGAAGAAACAAATTCGTACCGACCTGCATGGTCATTTCTTGCTTCAGCACCTGAGAGGAGGTACAATCCCTGCAGGATTACAGATTAAAAACGTACCTGTAATATTTACAGAAGATCCTATATATAAAAAGGGATATAGTTATATTGAGACGAAATGCAGCCGTGATTTGATGGTGTTAAAAATAGAAACCGCCCAAAGACTCTCAAAAACACAATTGGAGGAAATAGAGGCACTTGAAACATCAATCTCCACAAACCAACTAATCACAGATTCTAAATCATTGCTAGAGAAGTTACAAAAAGAGATTGGAGAGTTCAAAGACTACACAATAAACCAAAAAACGGTGCAATTCGAAAAAGACAAGAAAAATTTCAACTTGGAAAAAGTTTATCCGTATTTACAATCCGACTTCTACTCTAAACCAGATTCTAGAAAACATCTACAAGAATACCAGGGAAGATCGTTTAACAAATTTACAACCTTTTCAGACACGTCATCGGCAAGTAGGAACGAAGGAGACGACCCCGCACCAAGGAGAAATAACAATAGGAGAGGTGGATTCCAACAAAATCAGGGATTCCAACAACAACAACAAGGACCTTTTTTAGTCAGGGGCCAACCCAAACCACGTGGAAAAACTCGCTTCGCCCCCCAAACATGGGAAATGTCAACAAGACGACACAACTACAGAAACTAGTACCGTCACCAATATTCAATTTGTCTAACAAAATCTTGACACCTGAAGAAGAAAATATTTTAACAAAAGGTCTCACATTTGTCCCTACGAAATACACAGACTTTGTAAAACTTAAGACAGAGGTCATTGAATTTTGTCGAAAAATAAGACTGAAAACCTTCTTTACAGAGCAGCCCTACCAATGCAGGCTCGAAATAACAGGACTAAGGAACAAATCATCTTTCTGTACACCTACAAGTAAAATACCCAAGGAGGTGATTACTTTCGAACGGACCTTACTGTCAGCAGTTATGGAAATGGAGAAAGAGAAAAAACACCTCAAATTCAATTTATCCAAAGCTGAGTCACAAGCCCTAAACAATCTAAAAACAGACACGTCGGTTATTATAAAGCAGGCCGACAAAGGTGGCTCAATTGTCATCTGGGACAAAGAATTGTACAAAATGGAAGTCAAAAGACAACTGAATGATGAGACATGTTATCGGAAAGTGAACAAAGATCCGACCTTGGAACTAAAAAATGAACTTCATAAGATCATTGACGATGGTTTTGAACAGGGATTTCTTGGCCAAAAGGAGTTTGAGTACCTAAAAATAAAACATCCTAGGACTCCTCTTTTTTATGTATTGCCTAAAATACACAAGAATGAAAAAATGCCCCCAGGACGCCCAATAGTGTCTGGTTGTGATTCTTTACTGGAGCCTATTTCTAAGTTTGTTGATTTCTTTCTTAAACCCTTTTTATTGACAGTTAAATCTCACATACAAGACACTACGGACTTTATTAAGAAGTTGATGACAATTAAGTTTGAAAAAAACTCTCAAGTAATGGTCACAATGGACATTACTTCACTCTATACTTCAATCCCGCAAGATGAAGGGATCTTTGTCCTTGAAGCATTTTTGGAAGAAAGACCAAGACCTCATCCAATACCAACAGATTTCATTTTGAGACTTGCAAAATTCGCATTAAAAAAGAACTACTTTAATTTCGACGGAGAATTCTACTTCCAAGTCGGTGGCGTGGCAATGGGATGCCCATTTGCCCCGGAATTAGCTGTACTATTCATGGCTAGATATGAGGAGGCATTCGTCTATAATAACAATCCATACATACAATGGATAACCCATTGGTATCGTTACATAGACGATATTTTTTTCATATGGACTGGACCAACAGAGGAACTTGAACGATTCCATGATTGGCTTAATAATAGAGTACCAACTATAAAATTCAGCATGGAACATTCATCAGAGAAAATGCCGTTCCTGGACGTAGAAGTGTACCCCTATGAAGGCGAATTAATAACAACGCTATATAAAAAATCAACTGATCGAAATAGGGCACTACACTTTCGTAGCAACCACCCACGGAGTCTAAAGGAAAACCTCCCATATGGGCAATATTTACGTCTGAGACGCAATTATCAATTCAAAGAAGAATACTGGAAGCATGCGGACAAACTCACGGAAAATCTACTAATAGGGGCTACCCAAAAAAACTGCTAAAGAAATCAGCCAAAAGAGCTTGGTGGACGCCACGGGAAAGCCTTCTTGAAAGAAGAACAAAAAATGAAACAGACAGGTTGGTCTTTGTTTCTACATTTTGCCCTAATTCAAACGCATTGAAAAAAGTGGTGAAACAAAATTGGCACCTACTGCGCAATTTAGACCAAACCTTCAATAAAGAACCACTTTTTGCTTTCAAAAAGAATTACAGTGTCGCCAATCAACTAATCAGAGCAGCTTTGCCCAAAAAAACAAATCCAGACTTGAGGTCTATGCTAAATTTTCCACCAATCCAGGGACACCACAAATGCGGCACATGCACATGCTGTGATACTACGGTTGAAGGATCTGTGTTCACCTACAACCATATCAGTTGGAAACATGAAAGGTTCTCTAACTGCAAATCACGCAATGTGGTATACGGAATCGTTTGTCCTTGTAAATTGGCATACATTGGTAAAACTAATCAAGAAGTTCGCCTCCGAATACAACAACACAAATCCAGAATTCGGAACAATGTGGCCACAGCTCCTCTGGTCAATCACTGGAAAGAAAAACAACATAAAGAGACAGATATAATCTGGACAGTCATTGCGAAAGTGGAAAGCGACACTAGAGGTGGTAACCTTGACGCTAAACTGACAAAAATGGAAGCGATGTTAATCGTCAAATTTAACACAGCATTCTATGGGCTAAACGAGATGTCAGAAATGTTCAAACTCTAGACATCAACAGTGGCTTAGGACACCAGTCATGACATCCTTAAACACCTGTACCTCGACCACATCATAACCACACTACAAACAAGCACCGTCACGTGGACCCCTGTTGACACCCGGTCACTTCAATCTCACATGACCACTTTCTGGACAGCCCCCATAAAATGACAACGACAAGTATATTTACAATTCCCACAAATCGTCGTCATCGGAATCATCAAACGGAGCACTACAACTCCCAGAAACCTTTGTACATCAGGTCAACTAGAAACTAATATAACTGATGCCCTGTTGCTTTAAATGAAGGCTCGTATAAATCCCTATGAGTAAAAAGATAAACAGATCATTGGTCAGTCCACCGCAATGTTGAAATTTGACTGCCCATTAGACGAGCGTCGTGGCCCTTTAAAAGATTGAAAGCACTGAACACTGCGCATCCGCCCATACTCCCAGGATCCTTTGCGGACCCGGAAGCTTCGCGGATTGTGGACGACCGGCAGAACAGAACTCTGCTCCGTGTTGACGCGCCCGTTTGAAGGTAAGACCCGCTTTAGCTGTGCGTTTCCAGACCTCAAAAACAAATAGTACACACTCGCTGACAGGTTCCTTCTGCCCCGGTTTCTTAGATTGATTCCAAACGCTCACGGACAACGCGTCCTACGAAATCTTGCATCAGGGCCGGCCATTAAGGACACATTGACGGTTTTCAGGTGAGAATACACCTTCCTCTCGGTAAAACACCGCTCTTTAAATTTAGAGCTGCCGATCACTGACATAATCCCGTTTTTTCACGTACAGCCGGAGCCCACCACCTTGAATCATTGCGAAGCCCGGACCCTCCATATATCCATGTAAGCATGACGAGAGCAGTTGTGGTACGCCTGTGGTGATAAATGGTTAGGTTTTGACAGTTATTGATGTGATTCATTTTCTCATGACAGATGGTTTGGTGTCCCGGTAACCTCACATGTATTTCTGGTCTCCTAGTGACTGAGAGGTAAGAGACATAAGCTGGTAATAGGGATAGGCAGTGTGGTTGCAACATAAACAGCACACCAATAAGTTTCCCCTTTCTCTCTTCACAGACCTTGGTCCTGACGAGAACTCATTCACTTATATGAGTTCGAAACGCGTAGACTTTTCAAGCCTTAAAAACTAAAAAACTGTGATATTTACTCTTGAATGGTTTTTTGAAAAATATGAATGTTTTCCAGGCTTCTTTGTAAATCAAAGTGATTACATTGTAGATACAATTTATATGTTCTCTTTTTGTTGTGTTTGTATATATGTAAATAGCGTGGTTTGAGAGTGGCATGATTGAATGTATGTACTATATGTTGTCCAAAAAGTCTAAAAATATTTCTACCTTTGAAAAAAAGTTTGCTTCTTTTGATTAATGATCATTTTGTTGTTGTACATAAGGTCTTAAATTTTTCATTGAAAATTCTCAAATTCTTTGGAGATTCAAAATATAAAATAACCCTTCTTCAAAATAAAATATTAAAAAACGACACATTTGGGTCATTAGTAACATTTGTTTCATAGTCAGATGTTCAAACTTAAAATAGGAGAGTTAAGTGATTGGCAGCACATGCAATTTCTGTTGTTGTTTAGTAGCTTGTGGCAAGCAGTGCTGTTGGGAGCCCAAACCCAGTAGTCTTTTGTTTAAGGCATATGAAGGATTACAGCAAAGCATGTAAGATGTAATTAATAAAGAGCTTGAAAAACAGTATCTATTTTTTTCAGTTACAGAAGCAATGAGCCTCCCATCTGAAGCAAAGTCTCCAAGAATATAGAGTCCTACTAATAGCTCACCCCCCTTATCACTTGCATCAGTTGGTAAAGGGACAAATTGAGGAAGGGTTAAGGCAACCCCCTCTGTCAGACATGAGTGGCTTTCTCTTTCTCTTTCATACTTCGTCTTAGGGAACACCAGAATCTGAGGATGTGTCATTCAATCCCCATGTGAAACAGAGACCATTTCACCATAATAATACAGCTTCCATTTTGCTGGAACGTTTGAGCAACCAAAGGGCAGTAACTTTTGAATGGTTCATGATCTGGGATAGATGTAACTTCAGCTTCTGGGCCATTTCTACAGTAAGAAAAACCTGTCCCAAATTTTTCCTGAACCTGGCTCCGATGAACTGCAGATTGTGAACTAGGATGAGACGAGATTTCTTCCACTGTATTAGAAATACATGATATTCAGCGAGATTGCATACCATGAGCATGTCCCTTGATACTTATTTCTATAAGGTGGAACAACCAGTATTCCAATCATCGTTCTTCAAAACTCCTTAATGACTACATAATAATTGAAGCTTAGCATCTATAAATAGTGTTGCAAATATTATTTTTATTTCTTCTTAAGCGACTCAACAGGTGTGGAAAGTGTGAACAATGTACTCTTTTTCTTCCACAACAATGCAGACAAGTCTTATAAAAAGTGGAGTCTGTGGATGACAGGAAGAAATGTGGTACCTTTTGCTTAATATGCTCACTTTATTCAGTTGTGGTAGGTTCTCTAGTTCGAACTGTCAACAGGAGTGTGTTGTGATAAAGTTTGGAAATGTTTCCGTGACCTCCTGAAAATGGAGCTGCATTCAGAGTTCTTTTATTTTCTTATCTCAAATTCAAAATGTATGTTTATGTTACAAGATGAAGGTCATTAGTATTGACCTACAAAAATATCACATCTATTATATTGACTACTACTATATCCTCAAAGAAGTATTTATAGGGAAGTACAGATTTACTCTCAGTTACGAGACCAGCAAGCAGACTTCCGCAAAGATAGATCCGGCACTGACTAGATTGCAACAGTTCTTTTCATCACTGAGCAGTAGATAGAATGAAACTCCCCCGTCTATGTCAACTTCATTAACTATGAAAAAGAATTCTAC
The DNA here is from genome assembly GCF_964263255.1 of Lissotriton vulgaris. NCBI lineage: Eukaryota > Metazoa > Chordata > Amphibia > Caudata > Salamandridae > Lissotriton > Lissotriton vulgaris. Next base: position 1,563,335,978 of record NC_141685.1, read on the forward strand.
AGTGTGGACAGGGAGACCTTTTGGAAACTCCTCTGCCACTACGGTATGCCAGGTAAACTTATAAGAATCAGCAGGAACTCTTACGAGGGAATGATCAGCAAAATAGTCCATGGAGGAAAACTCACAAAGCCTACAAAGTGAGGACCTGAATCCGTCTGGGTTATTTGCTATTATCGCTTATTATCCTGCTGGCCATCGACTGGATCAGGAAAACATCCACAGCAAGGATAAAAAATTGGATCAAATGGACACCTTTCATGCAGCCCGACGACCTGTACTTTGCAGACGACCTGGACCTACTTTCTCATAGCCAACAGCAGGTGCAAGAGAAGACCGACAAAGTGGCAGCCACATTAGCACAACTTGGCATCAACATCCACAGGGAAGAAACCAAGATCCTGAAGGCTAACATGGCCCGCACACCTGCAGTCACTCTTGCAGGCGATGCACTGGAAGAGGTTGAGGCCTTCACCTACCTGGGAAGTGTCATAGACAAGTAGGGCGGCACAGACGCTGACATCAAGGCAAGAATCACCAAAGCAAGGGCTGCCTTCATTTAGACAGAGAAGATCTGGAGCTCCAAGGACCGAACACTGCAATACAAGATCAGGCATTTTAACACCAATGTAAAATCAGTCCTTGTGTATGAAGCAGAAACATGGAGGACAAAAGTGACCACCACAAACAAAGTCCAGATCTTCCTCAACACCTGTGTGAGGAAAATCCTCCAAATCCGCTGGCCAAACACCATCAGCAACAACCATCTATGTCAGCAGACTTCACAACTCACTTCTCATGAAGAACTCATGAAAAGACGCAGGGGCTGGATAGGCCACATCCTACGCAAGCCTGCATCAAACATCACCAGGCAGCCTCTCGCCTTAAACCCTCAAAGGAAGAGCAAGAAACACCTGACGCAGAGGCCTCGTGGCTGTCTGCAAGGAAATGTGTTACACCTGGACTCAGATTAAAAGAAAAGCCCAGGACAGAGATGGCTGAAGAGTCCTGGTTGATGGCCTGTACCCCAGGGGGAGGAGTGGGCGTTAGTAAGTAATAGATTTACTATTCTTAACTCCACATCTACTTACCCTGACGTATAGTGGTAGGCACTATGTTGGATGTGATTTTCTTGCAGTTTGATATTTTGAGCAAGATATACCCTCCCCACCAAGTTAACTATCTGTTGTCAATAATAGCTGTCATAGTATTAGAATGTATGTTTAAATAACGGAGTTGTATCTAAGTGTTTGCCAAGCTCATTGTAAATAGCAATAACTTCATAGCGATAAACCAATACCTTAATTTGACTAACTAAACTTTCGTAACTAAAATCACTTCATCAAGCCGAATGTGAATAAGACTTTGAAAACATACAGTCTGATGGAGTGCTCTTTGAACACAAAAGCATGTCAATAAATGAGTTAAGGTATTGAGTCATCACTATTCCAGATAATATGAAGATAAAATACTTCTTCAGCTGTGCACTTCATAACATCTGTCGCAAATCATTTTTGAGATTGGTCACTTTTTCTTAAGGTTTGTGCAACTCCGACAATGAAGCCAGAAGCAAATTGTTCATGAATTTTCTGTCACACACAGGGCCGAACTGACCATAGCGGGCACCAGGCAATCCCCCGGTGTGGCGCGGGCCGGTTTTGGGTCCCTGGGGGCCGTTTTTGTTACAGGGCCGTTTATGCAGCATAGGAAAAATCGGCCCTGTACCAAAATAGGCCAAAAACCGTCCCCGGCAAAGAGCTGGGCGGCACCTCTGCCCCCCCCCCCCCCCCCCCCCCCAAAGTGGCTTTTACCGAGCACTTAGCCAGGGACGGTTGCGTTCCCCAGTCCGGCCCTGGCCACACAGACCAATTTGAACATTAAATAAAGTTTGAATAATTTGATAATAAAGAATAGCTTTCTGGAGCACACACTACTTTAAATTAGTCTGTGCCGGTGAGCATCTATTAGAATATATATTTTCCTAACAGTTTCTTCGCTAAACACAGGGTCCTATTCTCTCTTATAACAAACAATCCTTCCAGCCAAAACCATATCCCTTAATACTGTTTACACTTAGCTTGGGGCTGTGTGTCCTATCCTCAAGGGACAGATGCAGGAGCAAACATGCCATGTTTGCATAGCTTTTACCGAATCTCCAGATCGCAAACATTAGGCAGGCAGTTATGCAAAGTCCTTCAGTAGTTTCAACTCCCACGCTGAGCATACGTTCAGGATCACACAATTAGAGCGCCACAATAAACGTGCTTCTTTGTACTCACTGTCCCATGCAAATACGTCCAAAATATTGGTCCTCTGAAACAAGGATGTTCATGGCAGTAAAAGATTTCGCTGCCAAATTACCTCAGGGTAGATTTTCTACAGGATCTGCTATCATGGGAACAGGACACCCGGGTTTCAGGCGGAAGTAGAGAGTGTACAAATGAGTTACATATTTTACAGTCTGTGGTCGGTGTTTTCTGCACCCCAGGTTCACACAGACAAAGCCTTAAGGGTTTAGACACCCTCAAAGGCACTGTTTGCAAACCAGACAATGTTCAGAGAATGTTCCCAACACTATAGAGTTCTTCACCAGCATTGAAATGTTGTGTTTCAAATAACCCTGTACTGGTGACTTCTGGTTCAAAACGGCGCCTCACAAAAGGCCAAATTCATTAACACTTTCCACCAGTGCAAAGTCACCAAGAGACACAAACCAAAGTATGGAGTTGCTTTTATGCTGGAAACATGTTTTTAAATTACAGAACTATGCGTATTGAGAGGTGTTGCGTGGTGAAGCTTCCCCGTGCTGCCACCCATGGTTTTTGACACGAAACCCCATCTACCAACATTCGCAGATACGTCTTTGTGCCAAAAAATACTCCAAAGAAGCAAAGAAAGAGAACACTTTTGTTTTCTCCAAACTTTTCCAACTTTGCATGTGTGCTGCACTGCATACGGCACATACAAAGGGGGAAATGTTCAAAAGGTAGTCCAAGAATAGTAGCGTGTACTGGAAGGATACTCAGTAGAATTTCCGGCAGCTTTGAAAGGAAATAACATGGCATGGAGGCGGCTATTTTTTTTGCTGAGACTCATCTGACAGTGGGGAAACACAATTACCGACAGCCTGATGTCCAGGCCTGTTGGAAGGAAAATGTATCTTGCCTGGAATCTTGGATGGAGTGAAACGGCATCAGTCTTAGCAACATTCGAGGAAACATCATACTTGTTTGCTAATTTAAAACATTCCCTGGATTCGTCTGATTATGTAAGAGTAATTCAAACGTTGAACACACATGATTACACATTTCTTTGCTTTATTAATTTCGCTTTGCTGAGCAGCTACTATTCCGTGAAGTAGCTTTTTTAGGTGCGGTTTAACTCAGTAGCTATTTGTTCTTAGCTGTTGTGAATGTGAGTTGAAGATAATATTTGTGAAACTGGATCATACATGGAAAACTACGATGCTTTGATGGGGAAGGCGGAATTATTTCTGTTTTTGTAGTGGAAAACTAGAATGCGCTATCATTTGACCTAAAGTGTTATATGTTTATTAGTGTAGTTGTGAGCCAATCAGAATCCCCTGGCGCCTCACTTGCGGCACGACAAATAACATGAAAAACATGGCAACTACCATATTCTGTTTAATGGTAATGGCATTTTTTTTAATCTCAAAAGACTATCTTATAAACGCACTTAGAAAGCTGAAAATGGATGACCTACATTACTCTGGAGTCGCACATTTGTGTGCATTTTAACAGTATTTTCACTAACAGTGAAAAGCAGCAGAGGTGCAATGTATATAATCTGGCCAGTGTCTCACGAGGTACCAATCTACTGCCTCTTTATCAGCAATGCTTTAAGAAAAATTAGGACCCACACAGCCCATGTGTGCTGCGTGACCCAGACGTCTTGTATTACAAAAAGTTTATTTTCATTTATAATCAAGTTTCATTAGTTCATCCAAATACTACATAAAGGGAGGAACCAGTCCTTTAACTAGAATACCAGTGGACAGGCGGAACTGAAGATGGAATAAGACTGCCTGCCTGTCTCACAACACCTGTGATGGAATATTTTGTAAGATTGCCAGCAAGGGCCCACAACAGTGGTATTGGTTAAAGGACTGGTTCCTCCCTTTATGTAGTATTGTGCTTTGTGTAATTGTTTCTTATGTTGCAATTGGCTTTGAATGTAATTACTTTGTACTTTCATTTTGGTGTTGTGAAATTTTGAGTATTTACTGTGAATGTCTGTACATCTGTATATGTTGCGCACACAATTGTATGTTTTTGACCTGACTGTTTTGACAGGATTTTCCTTTGAAGACATTTGGATGAACTAATGAAACTTGATTATAAATGAAAATAAACTTTTTGTAATACAAGATGTCTGGGTCACGCAGCACACATGGGCTGTGTGGGTCCTAATTTTTCTTAAAACAATCCTGACTAGCCATCTTGTTCTGTTTAGCAATTATTGAGGTCCAGGCTGGTCAGTTGTAGGATCCAATACCTTCTTTTGTGTACAGTCTTTATCAGCAATGACACCATGTCTTTAAACTTTGTTGATATACTAGGCTCAAAAATTCACCCACTCAGGAGGTCGACGCAACTCACAGAGTCACTTATTTGCCAGATTGGACATCATGAGATGCAAAAAGAAGACCGTAGGCCAAGTCTTTTGAAGTTATGCTGGAGGATCTGAAATGATGTCCCACCTCAGCTCAAAAGCGTATCCTCTCTCCGCTTCTTCAGAAAAGTGATGAAGATACATCTCCTCAAGATGCCTCATGTCCGCCTTTGACAAGGAACCTCCATGCTTCCTGGGTGGAAGTGCATATCTATACCCCAATTTTTATGATCAGCATCTGGAATTGCCACGCGGATCCTTCCTCAGTACAACACCCATGGGTTCCCAGCTAAGTTCATGCCAAGCAAGATCAAATGCATGCATGAAAGCAAATGTTCTACTGAATGTTCTTTCAATGAAAGAAGAGCGGCAGGGGCTTCCACAATGGTACAACATGGAGCTGCAGCTTTCCTCTGAATGTCCTTGAAATCCAGAGGCTCACATTGCCTTTAATCACAATGTGAGTGCTAAGTACTTAAGGCAGACAGCCAGCACACCTTCTGAAGGTCACACTGATCCTAAAACAACTACAGGAGCTCATAAGCACAACAACAATGTTGGCGTGCACGGCTCACTGTTTGCACTACTTATCGATGTGTGCTTAACTGTGTTTGTACTTGGTTTATATACACCAGTATGCACTTGGCTGATTCAAACTTAGCAGCTAACAGAAATTAGTATGTACCGGTATGTGTGCACTAGATAAGAGTCCCATTTCCAGAAGTCACCTTCAGGTTTTTTCGCCTGATATCTGGATTACAAATGGGAAAAGTTTATACTTTGGAACTGTGTGTTTTTTTTTTAAATTAAGAAGTAAACAGAAAAAGACTTGGAGGACTTTGTATGAAGGGCTAGATTTCAAATACTGTTCTATTATGTATAGGCACCATAATGCAATTTCATGCTCGCTTCACTGCAGCTATTTGTGGAAATGAAAATGGTTAAGGCCTGTCAACGTACTGTGGGTCTGGAACACAATAGTGTTATCTAGCGAGGCTGGTTACACAAGATGGAAGAGTCCTCGCTGTATGTGTTTCCATTTACATGGCCAACATTTGGTCCACATTAGTGAAAGTAATGTATTGGCTCCTAAAATGCTACAAATATTGTGCCAGTATTTTTTAAAGACTTTATAGTAAAACATCTTTGGCTCTTCCAGTTAAATTGAAGATTTCAAGTGAGTACAACCAGAAGAGTTTGCACAAACAATTTCAGCACAAAAACATATTGGATTGCAGGAGGAGGATAGACATGTCAAGCAGCCACAAAATATCAGGCTTCAGGAAGTATGCGTTGAGTTGAAATTGGCACACGTGTGTGTGATGATCTTGAATGACAGACGTAAGAAACTCGTCATCGCTACATTTTTAACAAAAAAAACATTGCCGCCATTTGTAACATGCCCCACGAATGCTTCTTTTGTTTTAGGGAGGATACCTCGACCGCACCGCAAACCACTCCCACACTTGCCCTGCTGGTCTTGACTTGTCCCTCGCCCAGTGACTGGGACAGAAAATTGTCTAGACACCAACATAAAAGTGGCCGCCATTAGAAAATTAGACAGCTTAAAAAAAGTGGCCTGTGTTTGCAAATTGTGGCAGTTTTGATCTTGTAAATATACGCTGTATGAATGTTTTGCAAAGTATAGAAGACTTCATAAATTTGAGCTTGCTGCAGGCAATGTTTGTTTTAATATCTGGGAAATCAACAGTAAAAAACGTCTCAGCAAACCATTTAAAGCAGCCCACAAGCAGCCAAAAAACTGGCCCACATAATGACCTTTCAGACCAACCCATCAGCCACTGCCTAGTAATTACCCTGTAGGCCAGTCTAAGAGAGCCCGTGTCCTGATGACAAATATGTGCATATGTTTTTCTTGGTAATTAGTCGTTGAAATGTTCTTTTTATTAAATTTTCACACTCTTCACATAACAAAGATCAAAGCATCATTACTATACGGGCTTTAAGAGGGCCAGGTCCAGGGTTGGACTGAGAACCCAAAGCAGCCCTAAACAGGCAGTAACAAGTGCAGTTATCATGCAGGCAACAGGGTCATTATTTGAATGATGCAGCAGGTGCAGTGGCACTGGGCCCAAAAGTTAACAGAACTTCTCTAAACACCTAATATTGCTATATTTGACAACTAAACAGGCCGTCACCAGTGCAGTTAGCTTTCAGGCACTAGGGCCATGATTTGAATGGTGCAGCAGGTGTGGTAGCACCGGGCCCAAAAGTTAACGGAACTTCTCTAAACACCTAATAGTGCTATATTTGACAACTAAACAGGCCGTCACCAGTGCAGTTAGCTTTCAGGCACTAGGGCCATGATTTGAATGGTGCAGCAGGTGTGGTAGCACCGGGCCCAAAAGTTAACGGAACTTCTCTAAACACCTAATAGTGCTATATTTTACAACTAAACAGGCAGTCACCAGTGCAGTTAGCTTTCAGGCACTAGGGCCATGATTTGAATGGTGCAGCAGGTGTGGTAGCACCGGGCCCAAAAGTTAACGGAACTTCTCTAAACACCTAATAGTGCTATATTTGACAACTAAACAGTCCGTCACCAGTGCAGTTAGCTTTCAGGCACTAGGGCCATCATTTGAATGGTGCAGCAGGTGTGGTAGCACCGGGCCCAAAAGTTATCAGAACTCCTCTGAACACCTAATAGTGCTATATTTGACAACTAAACAGGCAGTCACCAGTGCAGTTCGCTTTCAGGCACTAGGGCCATGAACAGTCACAAATACAGTTACCTTGCAGTTAAAAGGGGCATGATTTGAATGGTGCAGCAGGTGCAGTGTCACTGTGGTCAAAACCTCTAGGGACCCCACTAAACACAGATTATTGCTAAATTGTAGTACTAAACTGGCAGTCACATGCGCAGTCATCTAGCAGGCACTAGGGCCATGATTTCAATGGCGCTGCAAGTGCAGTGGCGCCGGGGTTAAAAGTTGTCAGAACTCCTCTAAACATAAAATATTGCTATATTTAACTACTAAATAAGCAGACACAAGTGAAGTTACTTTCATGTCATTAGGGTCTTGCTTTCAGTGGTGCAGCTGGTGCAGTGACACTGGGGCCCAAAGCTCTAGGAACCCCTCTAAACACCAAATACTGCTATATTTTACTACTACAGACAGTCACAAATACGGTGATCTTGCAGGCACTAGGGACATGATTTGAATGGGGCAGCAGGTGCAGTGGCACCAGACCCAAAAGTTGTCAGAACTTCTCTAAAAACATAATATTGCTATTACATAAATGAATTCTTGTATTTCTCTCTTTCATTCCCTTTTTCAAAATGTTGCTATTACTTACCTGCACTATACCACTAGTAACAACACAATATATTGCCTTTTTGTACATAAACAAGTCATAGCACTTTAACAAACTTTCTGTAACCTATATTGTACAGCTGCTTATCAAGCTACAACTTGCAACAACAAAAAATCTTGTTATTAATTACATAGGCAGAACCTAATGCATTTACCAATGCTTGTCAAGTTGGGCTATTTCCACTCTCTATCCTTACTCATTTAGTCTGATGTTTCATCACTTTTAATGTGGTATGAGTGTTCATCTCCTTGGAAGCAACAGGTTGCTGGGGGATTGCCTCTCTAGCTGGGTCATCAACTCCCTTATTTTTATGTGGCTTGGTATGGCACTTGCTTTTTAAATAGAGGCTGTAAATGTAGGACTAGTCTTTTTAACCTCATTGAATTATGTTCTCTTAATAAGTGTAGGAATTATTGGATTAAACATGTATGGACTGTTAAGGATTGCTGATTAATCATGCAGTATTTCCCTTTCTTTCTATTTTTGTGATTGTTGTTTATGGTGTTAAGTAACCAATAAACTATATATATATATATATATATATATATATATATATATATATATATATATATATATATATATATATATGTAATGTAATGTAATGTAATGTAAAAAGGATTTGTAGAGCGCTGCGTTCACCGGACGGTTTCTTGGCGCTATATGTATATAGAGAGAGAGGAAGTACACCCTGGAGAGGATGAAAAGAGGGTGCTGAAGAGGAACGAGATGAGGTGTGAGATATACAGATGTAGGGTATCAGAAATATGTGGGGCGAAGAACGGTGTTAGATTGAGACATTGCAGGGGAAAGTGGTGTAAAGGAAGGAATGTGAGTAATTGAGACACTTGGAAGACCAATACTTCTTCTACTGACCTTAGGAATGTTAATTAAGTCTTATATATTCAAAATTTTGATATTTTCAGTTCTAATTATTCCCAACAAAATAATCGTTATTGCTCCTTTATCTGATACTGCTAATAAGCATTTGCAAACCAGCTGGTGTGGCTTGTTTTAGGTGCTTGTTTGTAATTGAGTGATATGTATGGCCACAACAACAGTTGTAGGAAGTAAAGAATTTTAGCTGATCTTTTTTTTTTAAGTCACACCCCTATTTACTTAGCTATACCTTTTGCAAATGATTCTTAGTTACGCTTCTTAGGACAAGCCCCTTTAGGAGACCCCGCTTTTTTCATCCCACCTAAAGCTCTGATTACTATAGCCATGAGCGTTCTGGCAAAATCGTATAATGGATAGGCATAGAGGGGCACAGTTACAAGCCCCTTGCGCTGCCAGTACGCCACTTTTTGTGACACACTGGCAGCGCATTTCTCTTTCCCTCATATTTACAAGGACAGGAAAAGCCACCCTGAGTGGCTTTCCCTGTCTTTGTAAATATGGCCACTTTACATGCAGCACTTTGCGTGAAAGGATAGTACCATGGGTATTGTTGTGGGTGTTCCCACGCAACACCCATAGAACCAGACACATTTGCAATTTTACGAGGATTCGTAAACCTGGAACTGTGTCAGTATGCTACGCCACCCTAGGGGTGGCATAGCGAGGCGCAACGAGGAGAAATGTTTTATTTTCTCCTAGTTTTCCTCTTTGAATGCGTGCTGCATTCTACAGCACGCATTGAAAGAGGAAAATGCCTGTAGTGAGTTCTTTTGTGAAAGAAAATGCCCCTTCCTGCACAAAAACAATCTCCCACTGACGCAGGCATCCTTGCACTATGGTGCAAGGGTGCCTGTGCCAGCGCATGGCAGCTGTTTGTACGCCAGCGTAGGGGAGTTCACAGGAATATGACATATTCTTGTAAATATGTCACATTCCTGCGCTCTGAAAGTGCTGCAGTTTTCCGCGGCCAAATGTCTTGCGGGGCTGCGCTGCGGCACTTTCTTGTAAATCTGCCCCATAGTCTTTACAACAGGCCCCTGCACTTGGCACACTTAGCAAAGTGCCCCATGTTGTACCACACCAACTGGCAGAACAAGCAGTAGGTCCAAAAAACGACACAAAAGGCGGTGTTCTGCAGTTTCCCCAGTCTGTAAATAAAGCACACAAACATAAAACACAGTCTTGTTGATTGGGGATACTGGCTTCTCCAGGCACCAATCAAGATGTAAAAGTGAATCAAGTACACGAAAGGCAAATGTCTACTTCAGTGTTACCTGGTGGAACATCACCCCCTTTTCTTTGCTGGGAGCAACCCGCCGTGGAGTCTGGTTAATGAATTTGCTGATAGTTAATGGGCAGCCAGCGTGTGCAATCGTATTTTGATGTAGATGTTTTAGTGTTATTATTGAGAATGGGTTATTTTATTTTTATAAAAACAAACAAATACAACTGATTGTGTGTATCAGCAGTAATGTTGGAATGATGTTAGTGGTGCAAGCACTACAGTTGCTGCTGGTATGTTATGCCACGTCTCAAGGCCTATTGCAGCAGCCCCCCTGGCCGAGCACGTTGTGCCTCTGGGGAGAAAATCCAGCGAGATTCCCCTGCTGGCGCTAATGCACCTGCGCTAGAAGGCACTATGCAAAGGCACTTCCTCGTCTGATGACCCGAGACAAAGAGCGCGTTTGTGAGAGCGGGTGAGTTTGTTTGCAGTGTCGGTTGAGCGGATCCGGATCACACGGCTCTCACTGCAGGCACCTGTTCTGGGCATGATGGGGGTTGGTTTGGATCCAGAGGTCGGCGCATGCGCTGCTGTTCCCCGCCTGGGAGGTTTGTGGATGTTTCGCGTTTATTCGTCATGTTTTTTTTTTTATTTTTTTACCTCAGTCGGTCCTGTCGGAATGAATGGCCGCGGAGTGTCCGAGACAGCTTTTTACACCATCCGAGATAGTTACTGGCCGGGGTAGAGTCTCCTGTGAGAAGTAATGTACTGCGGACAGACTGGCTGAATTTTCCTTAGAATGTATTCTTTTAGAGATCGGCCTGGCAGCCTGTCCACCTGCCTCTTACCTCCAGTATTCCGCTTTCCACCTGCTCCTACAACAGTGGGGTAGTCGGGAGGCGAACTAACAATAGCATTCCACCAAGAGTTAACAATTACAACATATCTACAGTTTTAAGCGAGACAATCCACGTCCGTTTTCATTCATGTTTCTTAACCTGTAATACAAACTGCAACCTATAACGCTCAATAATGTTCTAGTGACGCAACACTAGTGATAGAATGCCCTGCTTAGGTGCTTCAATGAATTAATGATAACATTGGTAATCCTTCACCAACTTTGGAGGTTTCATTACTCTTTGTCCTTCTTCCTCTTATCATTCCTCATACATACCGTTTTTGACCAGACTCTCAGGAGTTAGCCAGGGCTTGAAGTGGGATGAAAAACTGGGGGGGGGGGGGGGGGGTCTCTCATAGGGGCGTGGACAATGCAATTAAGCTCGTGGCTTAAAAACACATAAGTTAAAAATTCCTGCATAGCATAGTGTGCCGCCGACTTGTATTTTGCTGTTTCTTTCATTGAATCCAGATGTCTGATACGACAAGTAACATCATAAATACAGCAAGTCAGCACTATTGGCTGTCAATGGTTGTTAGTTGCATACGATAAATAAGCAGCAACTAAGGCTTGCATAGAATATTGAAAAAAGCTTTCACTTAAAGCCCTGGTTACACCACGACATTGTTCCTGCACCTGAGTTTCAAAAAGAGAAGGGAAATCCAGAGAGAAAATGACTCTAAAGGATTTTCCATTTCACTACCTCACCTGGCATGACCTCATGCCCTACCTTCTCCACTGGTGAGAAATGAGCAGTGTCAGCACGTGCACAGGATGTGCCTTCCTGTCAGTGCAGTCCGGGAAAAAATGGAGCCCGATAGGGACCCTTTAAAAAACTGCTGGTGCTCAGCACTGGTGAGACCCGACCCACTTAAAGCCCTGGAGTTAGCACTTAATTCACCATTTTGTGAAGTGTACCTCTCATCTGCAACCCTTTTCTTGGCCGCATCCTCCATGTGACACGTAGGACACTCACCCTGGCACAAACTGCACCTGACTTCCTCACCCACTGACAAGGGTCCTTGGTCCACCCTTTCTCTCGTCTCTTTCTACACCCTTCTCTGTTCTCTTTCTACACTCCTCTTCACAAACCTCAGTACCTCTCTCCACATCTTCCTATTTTGTTTGCACATTTTCTTTTCCAGCCTTTTTCTTCCACTGTGGTACTTGGGGCGCCTGAATCAAACACTGTCTGAATCTCACCCAAGAGAGCAACCAGAAGAATAAAATACCTCCCACTTTGCATTTTTGTTTCATATCACAAATGACACCGAGTGAGTGAGCCTGGTGGTTGTTCATGGAATTGTGCTCCCTGAGGGAAATATGAAATGTAATTCCTTCTCTCCAACCCTCTTTAAGTTTTGTTTCCCTCTCTCACTCCTTAGTTTCGTACTTTTCCCACCATTCTTTCCTTCTCTCATTATTTCTGTTGTTTTATTTAAATACCCATCCATCTGACATCCCCTTCTTTCCATCATTCGTTGTCTTCTTCATCCATCATTATTCATTCCTCCTCTCCATAGATTAATGCCTTCTTAATTTAAATGTAGCCATCAATCCTTTACATCATCAGCTCATCCATCCATCAATCCATCCATTGCCCCTTCCATTCTTTTCTCTCTCTCTCTCTCCTCTCTCTCTCTCTCTCTCTCTCTCTCTCTCTCTCTCTCTCCCCGTTTCCCCCACCCCATAGTCATCTTGCGTTGGTATTTATAAGCTTCTTTTCAAAGTTAAGTAAGCTGTATACAAAAATGTAAAGGTTTTATATTAATCAAAACTGCTCAGTGGCATTCACCTCTAATGGAGCTTCTAAAGTGGGGGTCAATGATGCCTCGATTTCAACACCACCAATGGTCATTATAATGCATGTTTGTTTATGGTCTAGCTTGACAGCGCAGCTGTTGCCAGACAAGTATGCGAACATCACTGCAGAGAGATAGTGGTTCCACCCATATCTTGGGAGTCAGGAGACCATGTTTTGACTGGGCAAAGTTTGACACAACTGTCTGATTTTGAACTTTCAGCCGCACACTCAACATCATAATGCTATTAAAGTGTTTTAGATAACTAGATAATTTATGGTTTTTTTTCTGGCAGTAGCACAGGTGGGAGGAGTGGAGTAATTAAACTACATAGATTTTTACGTCTAGCTTGACAGCACATTCATATGCCTGACCTATTGGCATTGCCAATGCCTGTCTTAATACTTTCGTCACTGATGCTCAAAATAATGCTATCTCTTTTCCTGAGACTGCTTCCTCATGAAATAATGGATCTTCTTCTGTTTCGACTCAGTTTGGCCATTCCTCACATTTTTACACACTTTTTCAAAATGACCCACTACTGCACATGCTCTCCAATAGGGTTTCAGTCTTGGACAGGCTTTACTGTAGGCTGATTGACTACTACTGTAAGAGCTACTACAACGGGGGCCCTTTACTATAGCCTTATAGCCCGCCATAGAGGGCTATACCGGCTATTAAAGGCCCTCTCGAGCGTTCGCGAGGGCCTTTAACAAGGGAGAGGGACTTTAATAGCGGTATAGCCCATCTACGAAGGGCTATAAGGCTATTAGAACATTCTGTCACTAGAGGACAGAATGTTCTGACAAAAAAACAAAGCCTTGTGGGAGTGTGAGGCCTTGGTTCACAGCCAGAGCTGTGAACAAAGAAACATTGGAATGTTGGAGCTCCAGGCTTATACCAGCCATTAAAAGCCCAGAGCAACCTGAAATTGTCTAACTGGTGAAAAGCATCCGCGGGTGAGGGTTGCTTGGAGCAACACGCATGAGCGCTCCACCCAGTGCTTCACTCCCTATTGTTGTGGAATCGGCATGGAGGGGGTTGTGAGGCAGCGTTGGCTGCCCTGAAAAGACCGGTATCGTAGTGTGTATTTATTAAGCAACTTGTATCGCGCAAACTAAACCCGAAGGTGTCAAGGCGCCAGGTGTGTGTGCACAGATTAAAAGCCTAACAAAAGCAAGATGCGCAACCCTATGCTTAAGGCGTCCCGCATTGCAAACATAAATATATATATATGTTAAATTAACCCGCATTTTAAAAAGAAAATGAGCTGGCGCTATTACGGATGTGCCGCGCTATAAGATAAGAAAAACATACAATGTTAAAAGAAACAGTACGTTGTGAGATCTAAACACATATATATTTTTTGCTAAAGTAACCCGCATTTAAAGCACATCGTGCATGCTTCTGGAGCTTAACAAACAAGAAACCTGGTAGGAAAGAAGGAGTGAGGAAGAAGGCAAAGATTGGCGGTGAAAGTCCGGAGGGAAAGAAGTAGAGAGAAACGAAAGTAATAGGGTTAATCTAATAAAGCACCCTCTTGGCATTGCTGTGGGGGGGGGGGTTGGTGTATGGGGGAGCAGCAGCCTTTGATGTCTGGTGGTGTGAGAGACAAATGTTGGTGTGCGAGCCTTCCTTTCAAGTCGGGTGGGGGGGGCGAGGGAGCAGGGGAGCAAGCGAGCGGGAGGGAAAGAGCATATGGGGTGTGAGTGAGGCCAAGCGCGCGCCTGGCAAAGCGTCACGCTTCAGTAGACAACATGCATTTGGAGGAATCCGCTTGTTCAAGAGTGTTGTTTCCCCTACAATAGTTCAGAGATATAAATAGCTCGACCTAAAAAGAAGCAACTTCAAAGTGCTATGCATTGCCTTTAAGGCGATGCACAAAGTTGGCCTGGATTATTTGCGGGACAGATTCACTTCAAGTAAACTTGGATCATTCAAAGCTAAGTTTCTGGTGTTTCCCAAGACTAAATGAGTGTTGTGGGGAGGTGGAAGTTTTATTTTAGGAGCTGCCAAATTGTGGAACTCTCTATCTAGAATTTGAAGGACCTCTCAAACCTCTTGTCATTTAGGATCGCTTTTAAAAGCTAGCTCCTCAGCAACTAGTGTAGAATCTCCTTCCTAAAGACAGAAGTAGTGCCAAGATGGCTGAGGGCAATCGAGTGCTCTACAAAACCAACTAAAAAACAAATCACCTCCCATGGGCCAGGAACAAGAAAAGATGTGACTAGAAAACAGATGTGTTGTGTCAGGATAAAGATAGGGTAGAGAGTGGGATGCAATATGAAAATGCTCTCAGAGTGTGTTTGGGTGAGTTGACGGATAGGTTGAGAAGCATCTTATGTTGGGATGTGTTTGATTTAGGTAAGTAATAGGATGTGAGTAAGGTTATCATGTGGTGGAAGGATGTTAGATGTATCTGTTAAGCGTGGTACAATGACATGTGTTGGACTCCTTCTGAAAACGACGTGGTGTTGCTGTTATTCAAGAATGTTTTCATTTAGTTATTTTTACTTTTATGACTAAAGATATATCTCTTGAGATTTGCACCTTATTACTACTTTATCAGTACATTCTGCTGCCTGCATATCACACAGAAGGACCTTTACTTGTGGTAACATGACATTATTAACACCATTGAATAAGAGGAAGTCTCAAGTTCTCTGGCGAGAAAGAGTAGCCCATTTTATTTTCAATGTTTGTGGAGGCATCATTTAACTATTTGGCATTATGATGAATGTTAGTTCTATGTCAGTTCTATGATGATCAAGGGAAGATTCATTCACTGAAATGGAGAACGTATCATTCAGGCAATGGTTCTGAAGAGCTCATATAATGTATACATAGATATAGCACCTTTTGGGTAGAGTGGGGGTGTATTAGCAGGGCCAGTTCTATGATTTGTGGGGCCCTGGACAGAAACGAAACCCTCAAGGCCCCTCTAGTTCGTATATGATGTAACATCACAGGGAGTGATATAACAGAAAGTGACATCAATTAATCATTAGTTCTCTGGTGGTGTTGAAGCAGGCTTGCAAGAATCTACTTACCTTGTGAGGTTATACATAGCTAAAATATAAATAATTACACTAATAAAATAAGTATGTGTGTGTGTGTGTATATATATATATATATATATATATATATATATATATATTCAAACACAGTTTGCCTGCAAAATGAGGGAGCCCAAAGCAGAATGAAGGTTTACCGCTTATTTATTTAGTGGAGAATGTAGCGTGAGAACGGCAGTCTGCATCACCAAAGTTCAGTCCTTCCCTGACGCGTTTCATGCAAAGCACTTCTTCAGAGGATGAAGGACATTGAAGCGATTGAGCAGGCTGTGAATCCTTTTGCACACATGAATCCGATTGTTACCGCCCCAGTGGGCGTGATCAGGCGCATTGCCTGATGGTAAATGTAGTGCAGGGTTTTTCTCCAGTGAGTTGCCGGCTCAATCCTTGTAACATGACATCCCCGGTGGGTTGTGAAGGCAGGTTTGCAGTTCAAGCGCCTCCGTTAATCTCTCCAACTGCCCATTCTGTTTCAAGCTGCAGCGTCATTTGGCACCGCAGCACGAACTGTGTAACACACAGCCTGGTCTCTCCTCGCGGCCTCAGGCACAGCCGCTCAACATTCAAACACAGTTTGCCTGCAAAATGAGGGAGCCCAAAGCAGAATGAAGGTTTACCGCTTATTTATTTAGTGGAGAATGTAGCGTGAGAACGGCAGTCTGCATCACCAAAGTTCAGTCCTTCCCTGACGCGTTTCATGCAAAGCACTTCTTCAGAGGATGAAGGACATTGAAGCGATTGAGCAGGCTGTGAATCCTTTTGCACACATGAATCCGATTGTTACCGCCCCAGTGGGCGATGCACCGGGTGATGCAGACTGCCGTTCTCACGCTACATTCTCCACTAAATAAATAAGCGGTAAACCTTCATTCTGCTTTGGGCTCCCTCATTTTGCAGGCAAACTGTGTTTGAATGTATATATATATATATATATATATATATATATATATATATATATATATATATTGCTATGATTGGTGAAGTGCGGCTGGAAGTGGGGGCATGGGAGGCAGTTTTGACAACATCTGTGCTGCGGATTTAACCTGAATATACTTGCATTCAACATTCAACTCACAGCAAGCAAACAATACATACAATACATATATATATATATATATATATATATATATATATATATATATATATATATATATATATCCCAAAGTAGGTCTCCTCCATTTCAAGCAGGCACGAGGGACACAGCGGAGCACAGTACGACAACTTTAATTAACTGAAAAGCCTTTATCAAATGCCATTAGTTACTGAGTTAGCTGCTACGGAGTCTTCAAAATAGTCCAGCCTCTCCTACAAGTGAAGAGGACTCACCTTAGTCCCGGATCCATCGTTATGGGTCAAGGTAGAACTTCAACTCCCACAATGCAGCTTAAAGCACAGCCAAAATGTGGAATACTTACAGCTTAGGTATTGTTTGCTTGCTGTGAGTTGAATGTTGAATGCAAGTATATTCAGGTTAAATCCGCAGCACAGATGTTGTCAAAACTGCCTCCCATGCCCCCACTTCCAGCCGCACTTCACCAATCATAGCAGGAAACTGGAGACGACGGTGATAGTAACCACGTCACTCTATACAGTGATGGACTGTGCTTGCCAGCAGTACCTCTGCCTTCTCGGGTCGGGTGACGATCCTCGGCTTCCAATACCTCGGATCAAATATATATATATAATATTAATTGGAAGTTCATTGCATTAGTCAATCTGGATGGAAAAGCTTGCCTTAGGTCTCACTAAAACTGCTAATATTCCAGTGTTCACGTATTGTTTCCAGAAAACTGCATGATTAACATTCCAAATTAGACTATCCTAGAGCTAAACAAAGGGTCTTAAAGAACTCCTCAACCCTCCCTTTGTTCCAGTAAGGTCAAAAGAGATGGCATTTGGTTTTCAGCAGGCATTGAGGATCAATACAAATGAATATATGCAAGACCAGGGAAGCGACCTGTAAGTGCTGCATCAATGAACAGAAAACATAGATTGCAAAAGATAAAAGGTGGTGATGACATAGATGTCATGCATAAGTGGGGTTGGCTGATAAATTGGCAGGTAGAAGCTCAAAGGCTGGATCACCCACACACTAAGCACCTAAATGCAGCAAGTAATATAGAATCCCCTCTTTAAGATCTGCAAAGAGCTGAACTTGATAAAAGATATAAAGAAATATGGATACAAATGAACAACAGTTTGTGGCCAGCAAAAAAACAGTCACTGAACAGACAATTGTAAATTAAAGCAACAAAACAAGAGGGACTTATTATAGTAGGTTCTGTGCAATTTAGGCCGATCAGAAAAGTAAATCCTGCAATGCAGAATAGGTAGGCTGAGGTTAGGTAGTGCTTGACTTGCAGAATACAGTTAATGAAATTTCAGAGATTTGAAGTTTTTTAAAATTATTTACTCACATGACCCCAATATCCGAGGAGATGCCAAATTTCCAAGGGTAATGTGACTCAACAAATTTAGTCTAAAATGAAATAACCAAATTGCACCTTCCCTTAAGTAAATCAACTTTAATTCAACACATGGCCCTATAAGACCCATTCCATCAACCCTTGGCCCCACTCAAGCTAACTAAAAACGTTTGGCCCTTCCAACCCCCAATGCAAGATCATCCTCAATCTATTGGACAACTATTCGGAATGTATTTATTAGTGTGTGACAGAGCTCAATTTCACTATGGATGAATACACACAAGACTATGGAACCTATTCATAAGCTGCTTTTTATAGTAAGTTTTGTAGTACTACAATAGTACTACAAACTTTCTATAAGATGCTATTCACAAATTAACAGGTGTAGTTTATGCCTCCACCTCGCCAATCTTTTCTCTGCAGAGAGCTCCCCTATGACTTCAGAGTCTTCACACATGCAGTATAGTTTTTAGTAGTAAATTTGAAAGGGACAGGGGGTAGTGGCTAGAATATTGGGATTATTTAGTACTAAAGGGGAGGGGCTCAGGGAGAAGTAAGAAGTGTTTAAAAGAGGCCAGGGGACGGTTTAGAGGGGGAGACATAGCCATCCATAAAAGAGTAAGTCCATTGCTATTCGCAAACTGCCCTTCTAAAGTTACTACAGGCAAAAAGGAACCCAAAACCGTAGTACATTGCTCCAGCTCAGAGCCTAATAAATAAGTAAAGTGATGTATACAATTAATTAAAAGTAATTCAATTATATTTTTATAAAATGTATTGCTACAATCATTTATAAATGCAAACAAGTGTATTAAAACAGTTTATAACTAAAAAAAAATATGTACTGTTCATGTATATATTTTTCAACATTAAATTAAATGCATTTCTATTTTTACTATTTTAAATTATTTAATTTAAATGAATAATATTTCCTTTGCATGCGTGTGTGCATTTAGGACCTTGCCTCCGCTATTTCCTTTGGGAGGGTGTTGCAGTACCAGTGGTTCGCCTCATGTGGTGCTGGACGGGAAACATCCTTCACATCGCCGTGATTACATCACCGCAATGCATTTAGAAGGCTGCCATTACAACGCAAGCGTTACATCGACTTGCACTAGAGGGCGCTATGACCTAAGGAATAGTAAGATTTACTATTCCAACACCTTCCCTTCTGTATGTAGACTGATGTCTGAATAGTAAATCTTACTACGCCTAAATCCAGCGCCCTTCAGCGCAAGTCGTTGTAACGATTTGCGTTGTAAAAACTGCGATGTTACATACCGCGATCATTTTGATCGCATTGTAACATCACATATTCGTGCTGGACTTACTGAATTTTTTTTTAGTAGTGGCTTGCACTCATTAATTTGCCTCTACTCTCCCTTTTCAGGGGGTGAAGACATGAAAGCCCACATTTTTAAGTAACCGTACACTCGGATTTTGTGAAGCGCCCAAAGTAGTAAAGTTACTCAAAAGTGTAAGAGTAAAGTTAAATGTGTAAACTACTCACAAGTGTAATATATTTGTGAATGGCCCCATAG
Organism: Lissotriton vulgaris; assembly: GCF_964263255.1. Classification (NCBI taxonomy): domain Eukaryota; kingdom Metazoa; phylum Chordata; class Amphibia; order Caudata; family Salamandridae; genus Lissotriton; species Lissotriton vulgaris. The sequence goes on from NC_141685.1 coordinate 1,563,355,803, forward strand.
ATATTTAAAATTGCTTATTATTAATCGTTGCCCTAATTTAGGACAGATTACATGAACAGCTGTTACTACAAAAATATATACAATGGTTGTAATTTAACAGGCAATTAAGAAATACATTAAAAAGAATTGCAACATATTCAGTGATGTGTAGATGGTGTTCATTAAGTCAAAGCACTAAGAATATTTCCAGCATATTGTAAACAGTACAATCCAGTGGGCTAGTTTCTGTTGCCCGTCATCCATGTGCTTCGAGGTCAGGCTATTCAGATCAGATCATCAGCAGATCTGATCATAAAACCAGGAAGTACACTGTCTTCCTGACAGCCATCTGCAGACCGAGTTGCAGCCTGTGGCATCATGGTGATATGCACTGCAGCCATCACTGCCTCTCTCTCCATGTCGGTACAAAAGGGGGTGGTGATGGACTGAGCATCTGAATCAATCAAACACTCACACCCAGTCAAAAGATCTGGGTTTAATCCATCACCGTTCTTTAGCCCACTCTGCCACCCCAGTTCAGACATGGCTATATTCAAATCAGTCTGACCCTGTGACTCATGGGAACAGTCCAGCCCGAACTGCCAAGCCATGTCTTCCCTGGACCGGAAACAAGCTTCCGAGGACAGGTTTCTGGCATTCCAGCCGTCTTCAGCCCGGCTTGCTTCAATACAGTGGCAAAGTGAGCAAGGGACTCACGTCTGAGCATACCCTGCCACACTTATGGCAGCCAAAAGTGGTACAAAAGGGGGTGGTGACGGACAGAGCATCTGAATCAATCAAACACTCACACCCAGTCAAAAGATCTGGGTTTAATCCATCACCGTTCTTTAGCCCACTCTGCCACCCCAGTTCAGACATGGCTATATGCAAATCAGTCTGACCCTGTGCCTCATGGGAACAGTCCAGCCCGAACTGCCAAGCCATGTCTTCCCTGGACCGGAAACAAGCTTCCGAGGACCGGTTTCTGTCATTCCAGCCGTCTTCAGCCCGGCTTGCTTGAATCCAGTGGCAAAGTGAGCAAGGGACTCACGTCTGAGCATACCCTGCCACAATTATGGCGGCCAAAAGCGGTATAAAAGGGGGTGGTGTTAAACTGAGCATCTGAATCAATCAAACACTCACACCCAGTCAAAAGATCTGGGTTTAATCCATCACCGTTCTTTAGCCCACTCTGCCACCCCAGTTCAGACATAGCTATATGCAAATCAGTCTGACCCTGTGCCTCATGGGAACAGTCCAGCCCGAACTGCCAAGCCATGTCTTCCCTGGACCGGAAACAAGCTTCCGAGGACCGCTTTCTGGCATTCCAGCCGTCTTCAGCCCGGCTTGCTTGAATCCAGTGGCAAAGTGAGCAAGGGACTCACGTCTGAGCATACCCTGCCACACTTATGGCAGTCAAAAGCGGTACAAAAGGGGGTGGTGATGGACTGAGCATCTGAATCAATCAAACACTCACACCCAGTCAAAAGATCTGGGTTTAATCCATCACCGTTCTTTAGCCCACTCTGCCACCCCAGTTCAGACCTGGCTATATGCAAATCAGTCTGACCCTGTGCCTCATGGGAACAGTCCAGCCCGAACTGCCAAGCCATGTCTTCCCTGGACCGGAAACAAGATTCCGAGGACCGGTTTCTGGCATTCCAGCCGTCTTCAGCCCGGCTTGCTTGAATCCAGTGGCAAAGTGAGCAAGGGACTCACGTCTGAGCATACCCTGTCACACTTATGGCGGCCAAAAGCGGTACAAAAGGGGGTGGTGACGGACTGAGCATCTGAATCAATCAAACACTCACACCCAGTCAAAAGATCTGGGTTTAATCCATCACCGTTCTTTAGCCCACTCTGCCACCCCATGTCAGCATGTTTCACTGGTGATTTCTTGAGTTTGTGTGATCCGAATACTTGTGGCTTTGTCTTATGGGCATGGGTGTATCAATAGTTTCTTTTGATGCATTGCATCTAATAACCTTGCTCTTTCCAGTTTCATGCGTCCTTGTTATTTGAAAAGACATGAGATTGACCGTCTGCCAATATTTTACATTTTGCTGGCAACATCAGCATAAAGCATACCCCAATATCACAAAACATATGTACGACTTCCAGAAAGGAGGCACGTTGCTGCGGTACTGATGTGGTGTCGAATGTTGGCAAGTCTTGGTGTGTCACAGTCTGAGACAGGGCATGGTGTGTCACAGTCTGAGACAGCCACTCTTGCAAAAAGGCAACCGTTTTCAGGTAGAACTCCAATGTGTATATTGTTGCATCAAAAGCGATCCTCTAAGTATTCAGCCGTGTATTCCATGAACGGTGCTCTCTCAGTAAGTTCCTGTAATTGTTTTTGCAGTATTTCTGTTTTTCGGCACAACTTGCACAGTCATTTTTAGGGCTCGGCCTATATCCCACGAAGTGGGTGTGGCTTCGGAGTCCTTTTGAGAGGACTTCGAAAATCTAACCTACGAATTCCAGAGAAGCGCGTGAATTTCGTTCGTTATTTATGGCAGCTGCATGGCATTTGGCCCTCGCATGGCTGTGTTTTTACAAGGCAGCACACAATAGGCCATAGTCTGTAGAGTTGCTCCACTTCCTGCATATTCCGTGCGGACACGCGCAGCAGAAGGCTATAATTCATCAATTACCAGCTGTCAGGAGCCGACGCACATTCACCTCTTTCCAGTTAATGTTTTTTTCAGCTGTGCTCGCGCGCATGCTGGCTCCCTGCCAAAGCTTGTGGGCCCGTGGTAATTGAAGCCAGATGCTGGGCACGCAGAGACCTCTGACATCGCCTCTCCCAGCCTGCTCCTCACTGCAGCCCCCACCACTGGAAACGACAGGCTGGGAGCTCACAGAAGCCTCTGACATCGCCTTTCCCCGCCTGCTCGTCCTTTCAGCCCCCACCGCTGGAATTCGAAGCCGGACCACGACTCCTCCCTGCTGGACGGCCTCCCGGACGAAATCCCCTCGGCCAGGAAGACACTCACTCACCTTTGCCCCTGTCTCGGAGGGAGGCACACCACACCACATCATCTGGCGTGACTCTCGGCCACAGTCCTCCCACTTCTCAGGGCTCACTGCGGCTCACAGTTCCTCCGTGGCACCGGGGGCCCAGCGCAGAGCATGGCCCCGGCTGCTCCCCACGGGCCAGGTGAGTCGGATCCCTGGCCGCCATACATGTCCTTTCCGCTCCTCTCTGAACCGCCATCCAGCAGGCTCACTGCACACTTCACCGATCCGCAGACAGTGCAGTATCCCCCATTCAGCTTAGGCACTCCAGCCCATCATCTTGGTGCCAGAGGTCACACTCGCTGTTCAGCTCTCCTGTGAATTTCACCCTCCTCAGTCCGCCACCATCGACAAAACTGCTATCATCCGCTTCACTGACAGGTCAATTACATTTCCTGTCTTTTTCAGGTGCTGTTAGTGGCCCGATCTGCAGGATAAATGGTGGATGATCCGTCCAGCCAGCAGAGCCTCACTAGGTGGTGGCCATTTTGCACCTAGTGACAAGATGCCCCCCCCCCCCGGTCAATGACATCCTTAATGACATCACTAATGACATTTCAAGTGACATCCTTGATGATATCAATGATGGCATTATCCGGAGAATGTGAGTGCAGAGTTCAGAGTGCAGAGTGCAGAGTACAGAGTGCGGAGTGCAGATTCAGAGGGGAGAGTGCAGATTGTGAGTGCAGGGTGCAGATTGTGAGTGCAGAGTGCAGTTTGTGAGTGCAGAGTGCATAATCAGAGTGCAGATTCAGAGTGCAGAGTGCAGATTGTGAGTGCAGAGTGCAGATTGTGAGTGCAGAGTGCAGATTGAGAGTGTAGTTTGTGAGTGCAGAGTGCAGATTCAGAGTGCAGATTGCGAGTGCCGAGTGTGAGTGCAGAGTGCAGATAGTGAGTGCAGAGTTCAGAGTGCAGAGTACAGATTCAGAGTGCAGAGTGCAGATTCAGAGTGCAGAGTGTGAGTGCAGAGTGCAGATTGTGAGTGCAGAGTGGTTTGTGAGTGCAGATTGTCAGGGCAGAGTGCAGATTCAGAGTGCAGATTGTGAGTGCAGAGTGCAGATTCAGAGTGCAGAGTGTGAGTACAGAGTGCAGATTCAGAGTGCAGAGTGCAGATTCAGAGTGCAGAGTGTGAGTGCATAGTGCAGATTCAGAGTGCAGAGTGTGAGTGCAGATTCAGATTCAGAGTGCAGATTCAGAGTGTAGAGTGTGAGTGCAGAGTGCAGATTGTGAGTGCAGAGTGCAGATTGTGAGTGCAGATTGTGAGTGCAGAGTGCAGATTCAGAGTGCAGAGTGTGAGTACAGAGTGCAGATTCTGAGTGCAGAGTGTGAGTGCAGAGTGCAGATTCAGAGTGCAGAGTGTGAGTGCAGAGTGCAGATTGTGAGTGCAGAGTGCAGAATGTGAGTGCAGAGTTCAGAGTGCAGAGTTCAGAGTGCGGAATGCAGATTCAGAGGGAAGAGTGCAGATTGTGAGTGCAGAGTGCAGATTGTGAGTGCAGAGTGCAGATTGTGAGTGCAGAGTGCAGATTGTGAGTGCAGAGTGCAGAGTGCAGATTCAGAGTGCAGAGTGCAGATTGTGAGTGCAGAGTGCAGATTGTGAGTGCAGTTTGTGAGTGCAGAGTGCAGATTCAGAGTGCAGTTTGTGAGTGCAGAGTGCAGATTGTGAGTGCAGAGTGCAGATTCAGAGTGTAAAGTGTGAGTGCAGAGTGCAGATTCAGAGTGTGAGTGAAGAGTGCATTTGTGAGTGCAGAGTGCAGAGTGCAGGGTGCTGATTCAGAGTGACTGTGAGTGCAAAGTGAGTGCAGAGTGACTGCAGAGTGATTTTGACTGCGGAGTGACAGTGACTGCAGTGTATGAGTGTGCAGGGTCAACACATGGATAACGCATTGCCATTTACAATGCCATTACCTCTAACTCAAAAAAATCTGAGACCTATTGCATTTCCAATGCTTGTTTAATTTTTTATTCTGTTTAACTCTGTCAGTCAGTTTTCTCTAATTGCCTCAAAAGAAGCTTGCATCTACTGCTACTGGGTCTACTCTACATTCTAGTACCTCTCTCGGCAAGGCCATGACTTTCAGAACCTTGCCCAACGTGTCTTGTGGGGCGTTCAGAGTTGAATCTCCTTCGAGTGTTTCGCGCATCTCGAGAGTAAGGCAGGTGTTTGTGTTCCCAACTGCAGGTCTTGTTTAGGGCTTTGACTTTTGGTATTTTTAGGTACAGAATGTGCATCTATTTTTAGCAATGCCCTATGTAATAATGATGCTTCCCAATGGATTTGCATCGAGTTGTCAACCCCCTAGACAATGGCACACAACTTGCATCATCAGTTCTGTCATTTACCCCCAGCCCGGTCCATGCGGTTCTGAGCTGCATATGTCTTCTCAATCTAAAGGCTCACAGCCATCTCTCAGTCCCTTAATGCTTTGGGGGCAACATAGTCCTCACAGAGTCATACTCATGTAGACTCCTACGCAGGTAGTGTTATGTTTCATACAGGTGCCCGATATAGGCTCAGGTAGCAGCCCAACCTTTTACCTATATTCCCCTGACATTACACTACATAACAGTTCTTAGTACTGACCTTTTACCTAGTTACGGTAATGGCTGAATGACACAGGGTTTCCTCAGAAAACTAGCCTAATTCATTATGCATAAGGATTCTTGGAATCACAGCAGGACTACCACCTCCTGCATATTAACAAAGTATAAGGGTCATTCCTTCAATCATCCTCATCCAACATGACACAGCAAGGTATATCCTCCGGGGGTACCACATTGGGTATATAAACACCATATCTTTGCTGAGGCAAGAGAGGAGAAAAGTATTTCCTTGCTGACACACTGACGCGAGACGCTGAGGTTCCTGTACACAGACACTCCAGCTCGCAGTGGTCTGACTTCCCTTGCGGGGTGTCCATCTCAAGACCAAAACAGGGTCCCAAAGTCTCTTAGTCCAGGTAATGGGGTTGACTTTTATCCTAGAGGGATTATTGGCTTCTATACCTACATACATGCTAGGTACACTTGGGTACATTTAGATAGGGTTGCATCATAGGAGTAAGCATTTTATTGTCGTGTACTTTATATACTTGCCTGTATTCATTGTTTTAGCACTAAGGTAGAAATCTACCATCCTTTTACTCCGTTGTTGCTTATGATCATTTACATATGCTTCTGTCTTATGGTTGTTTCAGCACACCTATTTTACATTAGAATGACGCTGGTTCAATAAATGGTTATTGAAAAACGTCCCCACCGTTTGTTCTGTGTATCACTCTGAGAAAAATGTGAGCACGAGTGACTGAGCGAAAAGTATCGCACTGTTTCCATGATCCTGAGGGATCAGGGTTGTGATGTTCAAAAGTTGCCAAGAACTATTCTCTCCTTGGTAAGAGGGGTTTCTAGTGGCACTGTAAGCTAGCTGGTATACAGACTTACATACCCGGTGGGGGTGTCTATAATCAGTCTGGACACCAATCCTACAGTGTATGCTGTCTAAACGTGCAGATCCTATATAGGTTTATAGGAACTACACAACAGTCGTAAATCTAGGGTCAAAGTACTGGCCATCTGATATCCCTTTAGGGGAACAAAATCTCACACCTCCAAGTGCCTTCTACTGACCTTGCTACTGTGTTATAGATTTTCTTCATCAATACAGGCCTGCATTAAGTCCATCAAGCCAGCATGTGTCACCCATCTCAGGAGCCCTGCTTCTATCCATATTTTAGCAGGAGAAAAGCATTTATAGTGGATACCAGTAGCTTGCCCCAGGAGGACTTTTCATCCCGGTCCAGTAATCCGTTCCCACTCACTGATGCCATATACAATGGCAGATGCCCCTCCCTTTTCAATAGCCCCCAGACTGCCTCCCATTTTAGGGTAGTCATAGTTACGCTGTTGATCCTTCTATAGTGGTGCCATTTGCAGTGTACTTTTGCTCCTTGCGATAAGCAATTCTATGTCAGGACTAGAGCCTTTCTTCCTTTACATTTATTCCAACAGCAGCCTTAATAACTACATATACTCAGTCTATGTTTCCCAAGAACCTCAGGAAAAAGTTGTAGTTCCAGTTAACCAATCACACAACATGTCCTTCAAAATCCAAGACAAGGGCCTACATTCTTCTATCTTTGATTACGCAGATGAACAACGTTTTGACTTCCATCTCATAATGGTATTTACTGTGCCTTTCTATGTATGCTTATTGAAACGTAAGCAATTGATTACTGTTTGCTTATTACTACAAAGGCATTTTCCTTTTCAGACGTCCACGGGTGTCAACTTTGGCAATCCAGTGCAACAGATCATTGTGGTCTTGCAGTGAAGTAGGGCCCTCTCACCAGGCGGTGGCATTAAATACGCAATGCACAAAGAAATATATGCACACACTAGCATTTAGTGATGAGCAGCCTTTGCTCGAGAGACCCTTACTTCAGACAATACATCCTCCAAACATAAGATATCAGATATGCCAAAGGTGCAGGTCGTTCTGACATCCCAGACTCCTCTACTAGTGCTAAAGTCAGCTCCCCCCAGCTTCCCCCAGTTACACGTCAATTTCACGTCATGACCAGTTTTGCGCGCACAAGTAGGGTAAAGGTTTCTGCTGACCATGCAGACCTCCTCTATGCATCCACCCACCTATGACACACATATGACTCATCAAGTGAACACCCACGTGTACGCCTCCTTACACGCCTTCTTTCACGCCAATGTGTTCTTATTATCTCTCTCTTTCACTTGCTCCGCCTGGAGCGCTCCGCCTTCTCTATTCAATACAATGTATGTTCTAACTATATATAATGTGTTATGTGAATAAAGAATTTAGATGACGACCCTTCCTGAACCTTAGTGGTGATGGAACCCGATTCTCCAGTAGCTCGAGCTATTGCATTAAAGCCCTTTTGAATCGGACACCACGGACTCTGCCTCTCATTTTATGAGCAATCCTTATTAATGTATAGAAATTATGACAGGGTAATCAATTATTTACCACATTAATCTGGCACCCGAAATGGGACCAGTCCCCTTCCCCACGCGCCAGCGATGTAGGTCCAGCCCCCTGACCCCTTCTATAGCCGTGACGGACTTCAAGTGTACACGACAGCGGGACTTCCTGCTTACTCCCTCAGGCCGACAGAGGAGACGGAGACTGCGACCAGGCATCCACACGAGGCGGTGAGGATTGCGGACCATCCCGACCAGAGCCCAAGCTGAGAGAGCAAGGTCCGAGGTATCCCGAGGCCCACCTGTTCCGAGGCGCATGCGCAACACCAGAAGCAGTAGCAGTCCAGTCCAGTATCAAGTTTCCGAGGCCTTCAGTTTTGCTTCCCGGTGAGTACCGTTATTGGGAACGCATAGAGACGGGTTCATTTATTTGAGCCCGGTAAAGACGGGTCTGGGTACACAGATCCGGTAAAGACGTGTCCATTTAGGTGGATGCGGTAAAGACGTGTCTCTTTACGAGACCGGTATGGTTGTACTGTTTTTGGCAGTGCATAAAGTAAACAAGTTTTTCAGGATTGTGTTTTTCCTATGTACTAGTTAGGATGTAGCTTTCTTTCATGTTGTAATGTCGTAGTATGAATGATTGTTTTGCAGTCTATTTTTGTGTATATTGTGTTTTCGTTCAAATTTGTTTCAACATGCCACTGTTTTCGAAATTACGTCAGATAGGGACCAGGAAAGGGATACTCGAAGAGGCAGTTCCCGTTCCGCCTAGGGACACTCCTGGTCATTTTATGTATCAGAAACACGGGCTAGATGCCATACTGTTTTTAGACTTATGGGTAGATTACACGAAGGATCTGGAAGAGAAATATAGATGGCCTGTCGCAGGGACATGGGCTGCTGATTGCATCATGAGAGTAGAGGAAGTATTATGGAAAAAGAAAGCCAGACAGTCCCAGAAAGATGCCATAGAGTTGTGGCGTAAAGAAGCGCATAGGAGAACAGAGAAAGAAATAAACAAAGCAGAAAGAAGTAGAGAGGCATCAGAAAAAGCCCGAGAAAAAGAGCTAAAGGAAGAAGGTGAACGGGTTAAGGCAGAACAAGCAGATAGACAAAGAAATGCCCTTATTAAAGGCATATATCCCATCCTCGCTGAAGGACTACCTAAAGTGACCCCGGAAGTGCCTAGTAATTTGCCGTCACCATTGACCCCGACTAAAGCACGTAAACAGACAGCAGCGGACATTTTTCTTTCCTCCTATTTGGAAGACGCCGCTCCGGATTATGTTAATGCAGATTTTCCTCCTCCTCCTCCTGTCAACAACCCTAACAATCCTTTTCGCCATCCGCCCGTATCACAAGATCAACCTGCACCAGTAGTGACAGTGAAAGACGACTCAAGCCAAGGGGACTCAAGACAAGGGGCAATGGGAGGGGGGCCCACCACAGACATACTGCACACACCGCCACCATCACGAGCACTACGAGAATTAGCACTACAGCGAATGCCAAAAACGACAGCAACACCTCTTAAACAAACTGTAACGATTTCAAATTGTATATATGATCCAGTACCAGGTGTAGGCTCAATGCTCATGTACTCAGTACGATTAAGACGCGTTGTAGACTATTTGATCACATTACCAGGCATGAAGGAACATTTAGACAGAATATACCACTTCATTAGAACAGGGGAGGGACCCGAGAGTATACATGAGGCCATGGCACATAGGAAGGTGGAGATTCAAGGCATGCTTTTACGATTTTTGATTAATTGCCTGATCAGGGAACAAGACCAGCCAAATAAAGAAGTAACTAAAGGTATGATTGGTTGGAGTGACAACATAGCTGCCGGTAAACATGATACAATGTCAAAGATAGAATGTATGTACAGGAAAATTCGTAAAGAAATTCTGAACTTACACAAAAAAGAGCAAGCCGAGAAAGAGGACGACGTAGCCACAGATGAGGATGAGCCAGAAACAGAGGAAATGGATAAAATGAATTACTTAGGCAGGGCGAGACAGTTTGACAGGCCCAAAGGCCTAGATTATAGTAAACATGGCCCTCCCATACCAGAAAGATATTCCCTCGAACACCTATTCCAAGCTACTGAGAATGCACTAAAAAGACGAGTAGGAGGCGATGAACTTCATACTATGCATGCACAGGAACTAGCCCGGTCAGCCGTTCAATGGGCTTGTAATTCTAATATTTATAATGATGACGTAGTGGCGCAAACTTTTCTAAGCCTTCCTCCGGAAGAACAGCGTTTAGCTGGTATTTACATGGTGCAACATCTAATCACATTGTACGAGAGCCAGCATTCTGATCCAGGTCCCTTGTATAAATTACTGGACGATTTACTCTTAGCGAGATGGAGAGGCCTAGGTACCGAATCAATTAATGTCATTCTAGACCAACGACATAGTACTTAACTTTTCTGACTACGCACTTGATTCCTGCCCCACACCGCGACAGAAAGACATTCCACATAGACAGACAGAACCCCCTACGAGAGGTTCATCCCGTTAGAAATACAGCGAATGAGCTACAACGAGTATACGTTTACACCCCCTTGACGAAAATAGAGATACTGGAAATGAAAAAATTACTGCCTTGTCATGATAAAGACCCGGGGGGGTTCCACCGTGAATTAAAAGATATTCTCCGCATAGGGGATTACACATACGCTGACATCATTAAATTATTGAAAGTACTATTACCAGCAGGCATTTATGAAAAGCTTAAAGAAAAAGACTGGCAGGTGGGAGAGAAAAAGATCAGTTGGGCAGAATTGGAAGATGAAGATAAAACACGAGGCCCTGGTGCTGGTCTTGGGGAAAAAGCCAAAGCACTACCTGAACTATTGATACAGGTCTTGCCAAGATTATTGATTACTAAAAAGGAAGATTGGGATGCTATTTCAGCCTGTAAACAGAAACCAGATGAAGACACTAGTGATTTTTATTCTAGATTTGAAAAATGTTTTACTATTAATAGTGGCCTGAAGACGAATAGTGAATCGTACCCACATCTTTTTGTGAGCAAATTAGTAGAGAATTCCCTACCCCCGATAAAAAATAGAGTACTGAAGGTTGAGAGTACCTGGCAAGCAAATAGCCCTTCCCAAATGTTGCAAATGTTACAGTACCACCAGAACAGAATTAGAGAGGAACAGGAACACGAAAAGAGACGCATGAAAGATACGAAAATGAAAGTACTAGTTGCACAAACAGTACCAGCTGATGGCCATAAAAAGGGCACGACACCTGTTAAGGGAAATTGTAATTATTGCAAGCAACCAGGTCACTATGTGAATGAATGTGCTGTCCTGAAACACAATATAGCTACAGGCCAGACAAAAGAAAGACCGCGTCCTCCTAGACAGGATAACACCCCGCATAACACGCAAACGCCACAGAACACGCAACAGACAGTAGCTGTACCCCAACCTATAGCTGCCACACAACATGTCACGCAACAAATGTACCAGTACGCACAGTCCGACTATCCAGAATATCAACAGTACTCATGAAACAGCCTAGAGAGGGAGGTCGGCTTGCCTCTTATTGAGGTTCCTGTAGATCAAGAAGGTCCCTATGTACATAGTCGTGTATTAGGAAAAGACAGAAAATTTTTAATTGACACAGGGGCAAGCAGAACTACCATCAGTCATGACGAGGTTCCAGGGGCACCCCTCTCAGGCTCACAGAATATTTCCCTGGGATTTTCAGGAAAGCCTATTGTTAACGAAGTGTCCAAGCCAGTTCCCTTAGGAGTTGGTCCATTGTCCCGTACTACAGACTTGTTACTTACTAAATCATGTCCAGAAAACTTGCTTGGTATTAAGACATTGAAGGAACTAGGAGCAGTTATCTGTTGTTCTCCGGAAGGAGTGCGATTGTTTTTACGGGATTTTAAAGGACATTATGTGTTGAGACATTTTGATCCCAGACTTCAGAATGTACCACAGCATTTATGGACGCAAGGTCCGACTGATGTAGGTTGCATGCACATTACGCCACACCGTGTCACACTCGAACAAGGAGTAGTACTGCCACGAATCCGACAATACAAGTTACCACCTGATGCTGTAGCAGCATTACTGAAAATTGTTGATGAACTTATTGCGCAGGGAGTGGTTGTAGAAACTGACTCAAATGTATGTAATTCTCCTATCATTCCTATTCTTAAACGAACTGACCCAAATGCACCACCAGTATACAGACTAGTGATTGACCTCCGAGAACTGAACAAGTGCATAATTCCCCAGTACCCAGTGGTCCCAGACATTTCTTCATTATTGACTGCAATTGATTCCGAAGCGACGTTCTTTACTGTAATCGATCTCAAGAACGCCTTCTTTAGTGTCCCAATCCATCCAGAGAGCCAGTACCTCTTCGGATTCTGTTTAAATGGACGCAGCTTCAAATTTACGAGGGCTCCTCAAGGATTCACAGAAAGTCCTAGTATTTACAGTCAAGCATTGAAAAGACAACTAGACAGTATTCACATGCCTACTAACACCGCACTGCTCCAATATGTGGACGATCTCTTGATAACAGCACGAACAGAACGAGACTGTGAACGTGCATCACTGACAGTCTTATACTTCCTGGCAGACAAGGGGCACAAAATGTCCCCTTCAAAGTTACAATTCTGTGCACAGCAAGTGGTGTACCTTGGGCACTTGCTGTCCAAGAGGGGTAGACAGCTGACACCAGACCGCATTCAGTTAATTGCAAATCTTCCACAGCCCAAGACACAAAAGGAAGTACGGGCCTTCATTGGCCTAACTTCTTACTGCAGACAATGGATTCCCCAGTATGCGTATCTAGCCAAACCACTCATACAGTTGACAACACAGGAGGCAGTTACTTCGACTGTCCTCCCTTGGACTCAGGAACATACCCTCGCATTTGATGAATTGAAAAAAGCTCTATGTCAAGCACCAGTTTTAGCGACTCCATGTTATAGCAAACCTTTTACACTTTTTGTCACTGAACGCGAAGGCACAGCATTATATGTACTTACACAAGATCAAGCAGGAAGACACAAGCCTTGTGCTTACTTTTCTAGTACATTGGATCCAGTGGCCCAGGCTCTGCCTGCGTGCCTAAAATCAGTTGCAGCAACAGCTTTAGCAATCAGACAAAGCGATTCCATTGTGTTAGGACATCCCCTGACAGTACAGGTTCCACACTCAGTGGAAGTTCTCTTGAACAGGACTCAGACACAACATCTGACAATAGCAAGACTGACCGGATATGAACTGACATTGTTCCAGCCACACATAGAGATCAGACGTGCAATACCCTGAACCCTGCTACACTCTTGCCCTCAAGCACAGCAGACCCTGCACCACATGACTGTGTGGAAGTAATTAATACAGTGACGAAGCCAAGACGAGACTTGACAGACATTGCACTACCAGACCCAGACCTGACACTTTATGTGGATGGTTCATGCATGAGAACAAGCACAGGAGAGTTAGTGGCCGCATATGCAGTGACCACTGATACTGATGTTATAGAAACACATCGAATTGACACACTGTCAGCCCAAGCAGCAGAGCTCATCGCTCTGACGCAAGCCTGTATACGAGCCAAGAACTTGAAAGTAAACATATACACAGATTCGCAGTATGCCTTCGGAGTCGTTCACGATTTCGGAGTCCTCTGGCAGGAGAGAGGTTTTCTGACCTCTCATGGGGCCAAGATACAGCATGGTCCCCTCATTCAGGCTCTGTTAGATGCCATACACTTGCCTACAGCGATAGCTATCATGAAGTGCAAGGCACATACTAAAGTCACTGACACCATTTCCCAGGGTAACGACCTGGCAGATCGGACAGCTAAACTTACAGCCCAAACTCAAACAGACATTCCCACAGACACGACAAAGACAGAAGCACCATCACTGACAACTTGCATGACAGTCAGAGATCCCTCACAAGATGTACTCGACATACAGACTCATGCCACTTCAGACAAAATAAAGAAATGGACTGAACAAGGAGGGGTCCAAACAAACCAGGGTTGGATGACAAAAGGCAAAGCCACATGGTTTCTCCCTGACTCCATGGTTCAGGTTATCATAAATACAGCACATAGTCCAGCACACTTAGGAGAAAAAGCCATGTTAGACAGTCTACAGAATATCTGGTTCAACAAGCATCTACGTGCAGCAGCAAAACAGAAAGTGCGTACCTGCATGATCTGTTGCCAGTTCAATCCAGGCAAAGGCATTCCCGTGGAACAAGGTGGATTTCATCCTCCTGACCACCCTTTTGAAGTCCTCCAGATGGATTATTTTCAGATGGACAGATGCCGAGGATATAAGTACGTCCTCGTAGTTGTATGTGCACTATCTAGATGGACAGAAGCGTACCCAGTCCCAGATTACACTGCTGTGACCACTGCCAAGCAGTTGGTCCATGAATTCTTTCCGCGATAAGGCTTGCCCCGTGTCGTGTACTCAGATAACGGTCAGCCATTTTCTTCTGAACTAATGAAACAAGTATCTCTTCTGTTAGCGTACCAGTGGAGATTCCATTGCGTACGACACCCAGAAGCAGCAGGTCTCGTCGAGAGACACAATCAGACACTTAAAACAAGACTAGCGAAGGTCTGTGTAGAAAAAGGCGTGGATTGGATGGTAGCCTTACCGGTCGCCCTCTTTTACATGCGTATGGTAGCTCATTCCAGAACAGGACTGTCCCCGTACGAGGTGGTTTTTGGTAGACCGCCGAATATGTGGGGTACGCCTATGCCAAAACGAATAACAGATGTCGACAGTAATATGCTGACAGATTACCTGGCTTCCTTGATGTCTGCACTCCTTTCTTGTCGTTCACAGGTTGCAGCTGCCTTCCCTGACAATACCCAGGTGAAGGATCATTCGATTGTCCCTGGGGATCTCGTTTTTATCCGGAATTTTGATTGTTCAAGTCCTCTCGAGCCCCGCTGGCGCGCACCGAAGTTGGTACTGTTAACGACGAGGACAGCCGTCAAGGTCGAGGGGAGGAAGGGCTGGATCCATGACCACCACGTCAAACGTTTCCATGGACTTGGATCGGTAAAAGACTCTAAGGACTGCCCTAATATCAGTGACTCAAAACTCCCTTTGCTAGAAAAGACTCCGCAACAAGAGTACAAGTTAAAGCTACGGTCTAGTAAGTCAGACAGCGTTTAATTGTTTAAGTCCCCCTCGGGTGAAGCGGTTAGACAGGTTCCTGACATGTATAAGTTCGTAGACCCAAATAGACAGAGAGATAGGCAGAGAGAGATGAAAGTAAAATCTTGCAAAAACTTACGCAGCAGATGCATAGTAACTCTGATCATTATGTTTTTCCTCAGTATATTGATTATATGTATAAGCCTGACGCTACATGTTTTCTTTCCTCCTCTTGGTTCACATATACATTCTTCCTTCAATGACACTATTGAGCACACATTCAGTGATCTGCCACCCCATGAATTGTCATATCGACTAGCACTGTGCAACAATACTTTTATTCGTATGTTACACCATTCTCACCAGACCAGCAATGTAACGAATTGCTGGGTATGTGGCCGACTCCCACCTTATCAGAAAACGACGGGAGTTCTGCCCCTCTTTCCTTATCTGTTTTCGCACAATGGTTCGTGCGGAGCATGGTTTGCTTTAATGTCATCATTACAAGACAGAAAATTCACAGATTCCCAGAGTGAATGGATTTGGGGGGACCTGAATATAGTAATGAATAAGGCATGTTTTCCCGACAAAGATGGTTTTCCCCAAAGGAAAGGAACAGATCTAGAAAATGAAGTGTACAAACTAGGTAATGTTTCCCTTAGCCTTATGCTTCTGAACGTCTAGTCCGAGACAAACATAGGTTCACCGTTCATAACAGTTTTACCGGTGAAAGGTGAATTATGTGTTAGAAAGAATGGTTCAGTGCACTTAGGACACAGTGATTGTAATACTGTGGTCGAATTCAATGATAAAGGAAAGTCTACTTTCAAAGCTTCCCGCCATTCTTATTTCATTTGCGGTCAGACAGCCTATGCTCGTCTGCCCTTAGACTGGGGTGGGACGTGTTATATAGCGTTCCTATTGCCACCTGTTTTTCTAGCCCCATCCCATTATCATCGAGACTCACGACTAGTACATGTTAGGCACAAGAGGGAGACCGATTCCCCAGTTGTCGATCAGACTGAGACAGCGTGGGAGCAATATAAAGATTTCATTAAGGGATATTTCTGGTTCGTAGGTCCCGTCCAAAACAGTAAATTAATACGCAGGTTAACAAGAACACTGGAAGCAGTAGTGAATGAGGCTACTTCTGCCTTAGGAAACTTGACGGAAGAGCAGTCTGCTATGAGACTTGTTGTTCTTCAGAACCGCCTTGTTCTTGACGTCATCCTGGCCGATAGGGGCGGGGCTTGTAGAGTGATCGGCTCCAGTTGTTGTGTGTTTATTCCAAATAACGCGCCATCAGTGTATGCAGCAATAACGAGGCTCCACTAGATAGTTCACGAGATACACCAGAATCCAGGCACCTGGACTTGGTCCGGTTGGCTCTGGAGTGTGATATCAGCCTGGGGATGGAAAGTGTTGTCCTTCCTGGGAATAATACTGCTCGTAGTATTCAGTTGCTGTCTCTGTCTGCAATGTGGTCCAGCGATTTGTGGCTTGTGTGCCACTGCCTGTATTCCACGTCCACGTTCACGTGCACGAATGAAAAAGGACGAGCAAATGATGCTATATGAACAAATAGACGGTCTCATGAAGATAGAGGTGTCCTGAAGGGCACAGTAGGGGACAAGGAAGGAATGAGGAAATAGAAATTTTATGTGGCCAGTGTGTCCCCCACTCGCACCCTATACATGTACCTATGCCCCATGTATGTCCATGTCATCATGTAATTCCCTTCTCACGCCTGTAATAATAATGCCACTGCATTTCCGTCCAATGTTAGCATGTCAGTTATTAGGCCCTCCATGAATGAAACGTTAATTCTGCACTGAGGCCTATGTTGCCAATGCATTTACATGGTACACGTTTAAAAGTCGAGATGCACACGTTTTTGTGGCACAGCCGAGCCAGGTCCTGAATTCAGGCTCCGAGCCTCTTCTGACTCTGAAAGCTGCAGTTTAGTTATGTATCCCTGACCTCTCCCTTACTTCCTGCTCAGCCGAGAGGTGCCCAGCCTGGCCTGCCAAAGACGGTATTTTGCCTACAGTTATCTGCTCAGTTCCACAGAAAACACATTCCAGTCTAGTGAAAGGGATAAACATATTCCGCCTGCAGAAGATAGGGCCTAGCCTTCCTGTCTCCATTCAAGTGATTTACTGAACCCGTTTCCATAAGACGGCCCATGGCCCCACGCAATGCACGAAGAAATATATGCACACACTAGCATTTAGTGATGAGCAGCCTTTGCTCGAGAGACCCTTACTTCAGACAATACATCCTCCAAACACAAGATATCAGATATGCCAAAGGTGCAGGTCGTTCTGACATCCCAGACTCCTCTACTAGTGCTAAAGTCAGCTCCCCCCAGCTTCCCCCAGTTACACGTCAATTTCACGTCATGACCAGTTTTGCGCGCACAAGTAGGGTAAAGGTTTCTGCTGACCATGCAGACCTCCTCTATGCATCCACCCACCTATGACACACATATGACTCATCAAGTGAACACCCACGTGTACGCCTCCTTACACGCCTTCTTTCACGCCCATGTGTTCTTATCTCTCTCTTTCACTTGCTCCGCCTGGAGCGCTCCGCCTTCTCTATTCAATACAATGTATGTTCTAACTATATATAATGTGTTATGTGAATAAAGAATTTAGATGACGACCCTTCCTGAACCTTAGTGGTGATGGAACCCGATTCTCCAGTAGCTCGAGCTATTGCATTAAAGCCCTTTTGAATCGGACACCACAGACTCTGCCTCTCATTTTATGAGCAATCCTTATTAATGTATAGAAATTATGACAGGGTAATCAATTATTTACCACAGAGTGGGAAGCCATTTATCAATTTTTGTGAAGAAATGTATGTACACTAGTAGTTTTTGTCCCACGACTAGTTGTGAATTGCTGTTCTGAACAATATGGAGAGAAGTATGGATAAAATGTTCCCCGAGGAGGACATGAAAGATACCATTCCGGTACACAGTCAAAATATCGAGTTAGAAATATCGATGTACCAAAATATCGTGTCAATAATATCGAAGGTGCAGAATATCGAAGACAAGAATATCGTTGGACAGAATATCGACCCTAAGGTAAGTAATATCGAAATACTTAATATCGATGTAAGTAATATCGAAGTTAGTAATATCGATAGCACATATATCGATGTTACTAATTTCGATTACACTAATATCGATATTTGTATTATTTCTGTTGTATTTTATTATGTATGTGTTATATGTTTTACTTAAGTAATTAAAATAAGTACTATTATATGTGTATTATATATATATATTACTAAATGTATTTATAAGTTAATTATATGTTTTAGTACCGGAGCGGGTTGTGGGTTTATAGGGGAATAGGGTGGGAAGTAATTTAATTATGTTAAATTGATTAATAATTAGTAGTTAATATTAATTAATTACAAATCTGCTAGAGCCTTCGAATGAGGGCCCCCTAACTTGTTTACATATCTTACCGCCAAAATGTTGTCCATCCTTAAGAGTACACAACATCTTCCCTGATCCTTGGCAAAACTCTTTACTGCAAACGAACCTGCCAACAACTCCAAATAGTTGATGTGTATTTCTTTCTCATGCCCTATCCATTTCCCACCTGTTGTCAGAGAGCCACATCTAGCTCCCCAACCCTGCAGACTGGCATCTGATTCTATTACTATATCCCCGCTTGGCCAGAAAATCGCCTTTCCTTTCCAAACTTCTAGATTCTCCAGCCACCACCTTAATTCCTCTCTTGTTTCCATATCCATCCGAACCTTCTGAGAATATCTTACTCCCTTTTTCAAATACATCGGTTTTAGTCTCTGGATAGCCCAATAATGTAAGGGAGCCAGGAAGATCGCCTGAATGGCGGCTGAAGGAGACCCAGAACTCTTGCTATCTGTCTCAAAGTTACCCATTTGCTTGCTAACATTCTCCTGATCTCCCTGCAAATTTTCATCACCTTTTCTATTGGTAACTTCAACACACAGTCCAATGTCCAAATATGAAAACCCAAGAAAACAGTCTCCTGACTGGGTTCCAAACATGGCTTCTTTCTGTTTACCACAAAACCCAAGTCCTCTATCACACAAACTGCCAATGTGAGGTGTTTTAGCTATCTCTTTGCTTTGAGACATAATCAGGATATTGTCTAATTAGATGATCAGCCTGACCCCTCTCGATCGCAACCAAGCTGCTATCGGTCTCATTATCTTTGTGAAGCACCATGGAACTGATGTTAAACCGAAGTGAAGGCTTTTGAATCTCCACATGGTTCCCTGCCATTGGAACTTCAAAAGGTCCCTCTGATTGAGGCAGACAGGGATGGTCAAATATGCACCCTTTAGATCTAGGCGGATTAACCAATCTCCTTTTCTGAATAGGTCCCTTAACATATAGCTACCCTCAATTTTGAAATGGTTGTACTCCACCCAATCGTTCAAATCCTTTAAGTTTATGACTGGCCTCATGCCCTTGTCCTTTTTCTCGACAAGAAATACATTGCTTACAAACCCTTGGGTGGATTCTGTTGCTAACTCTATGGCACCCTTCTTCACCAACTCCTGAACCTCCTGATCTACTAATTTTTCTTCCTCTCTTGCAAACCTTAAGGGAGGTGGACGCCTTACCTGGACTGATCTCTCTGCAAAATCTATTCGATAACTACTTACAGTAACACCCATGGATCGGAAGTAATCTCCTTCCATCTGTCTAAAAAATGGGCGAGTCGGCCACCCAATCTTTCTGGAATGGAAAAAAGGGTTGTTTGCCAAACATACCTTGATTTCTTGACCTCCTCTGTCCTCTAAATCAACTTCTTCCCACTGCCTTTGAGGGTGGAAACCGAGATTATAGTTTCCAGCTTGAAAAGTTCCAGGTCTGTACCCACAAGAGAAGGAGCTTTGTGAGATTCCAATGCCTCGGCCGGTGAATCGACCCGCATTCTCCCGGCTGTTCCAAAAACCTTTCTGATGTCCTTCTGGACTTTCTATATTGAATTAAAGGCTCCTTCATACTGAGCCATCTCTCTAATAAATGCCTCTCCAAAGAGGAAAGCATTTGCCTCCTGGCCGGATTCTTTCCCAGCTAGTTCTGCCAACTTTAGGTCTATCTTCATAAGTGGGCTCTTCCTACATTCAATACACAGGGATGCATTTGCGTTCCCCAACAAACAGACCGCTCTTTGCACCCACTGCCTTAAATTTAGAATATTAACAACAGATTCTTGCAGGTAAGCCTCTTCACAGAAGTCGAAAATCTTTGTCAAAGGCCCAAAGACATCAAGAAGGTGCTCCTGACACCTCTTCAGTCCCTCATTAAGTCTCCTTCTCAATTTATTTAGGAAGGTTAGCATTTTTGCATCTAATTCGGGTGTATAGGCCACCTTATTCGAAAGGAAGAGTCTTAGGCACTCCGATCGGAGTCTTGTCCTAACCTCCTTAGGTATTTGTCTTCTAATCCAATATTCGACTTATTGAGCCACATGCTTAGCCCATTGATGAGCCCATTGAGGAGAGAGAGGGTGTTGGATAGTACTGGGGTCAAACATAAGGTCACCCAAGGGATCTACGACTTGAACTAAAACCTGTTTCTCACTCCTCTCCTTTTTAACCTTCTTCCTCTTAACCTCTTCCTCCGAGGAATCAAAGTCTGAGGAACATGAAATTATGATATCCTCACTGCTGGAGGATTCATAGCAGGCAATAGCTATGCACTCCCTTTTAGCGGCCTTTATAGCCTTCTCACTCAACTCCTTATGAGTTGCTTTCCCAAAGCCTTTCTGATTAAAGGCCCCATTTCCTTTAGTGGTCTTCTCTTTCCCCAGATGTTTCCTCCTTTGGGTAACTTTTTTAGCACTTCCACTGGCCGAGGTATTACCAATCGCCTCCTCAACAGACCAGAACTGCACCTCATTTTGTCTCTCACCAAATCTCCCTTCCAACCTGTCCATACAATCATCCAGTTTCTTATCCAACTGAGGCGCCAAGGCAGAAACTGTCTTATCCACACTCTCCTGTACCTTAATCTCCATATTAGCTTCACTAGTCCTATTCTCTTGTACAGTCTCTAAAAATGATGAAGAGCATCAAAACTAGAACTAATCACCCTCAAAAATCTGCTACACTAGTACTCCACTATCTGCCTTGAAATTCCAATTCTAAAATGTTAACTTAAAGTACCAACCAAACAGCTGTTCAACTCTGACCCTGGCAAGCTGACTGAGGGAATACAATGGTAACTTGGGGTCTTTCAAAGCCCAAAAGATGGCTGTCCATTTATTATGTAAATGCCTTATTTTGAACCGACCTAAAATTCCCGTTGCGTCATGTGACGTTGTTAAGGTGACCTGGGGTCAGTCTTCAGTGCAAGCTGCTAAAGTACTTGTAGCTTAGAAGTAATTGCTGCAAAATCTTTGATAAAATAATCAGTTCCTCAAATGCTTGCTTTAGTAGAAATCCGAGCATGAGAATCTCCCGCTCGCGCTCGTTAGATTTAAATATGTGAAGTGAAAAGTGTCTTTCTTATTCAAGTTGAGCGCGAGGGGAATTCATCTGCTCGTGCTTGCAATGCCTTTTTCAAATGCCTTGCAGGGTATGGCACAAGAGCAATGACCGTGCCCTTGCATCTCCTCCCCGTCTCGAGCACTTTGGTCAAAGAAGACCGCATTCCCGAAACTGAACTATTCTTGAAGAATGAGAAGCTCGGTGAACCAAATCGAGTCTCTGCGGCATACCTCAAAGGTTCGGGCGGAGAGGGATCGAGGGCAACAATTGTGCTCTCCCGCTTAACCCTGACTCAAGGGCATTGACAAAACTAGACCAAGCTCCCGAAAACAATCATCCTGAATCTAAGGACTCTGCAAGAAGATTGAGATCCCCACTGAGTCCGTGATGTGCCCGCAAACAAAAGACTTAAAACAGACATACAGGCGCTCCGACAAGGTTAATACATCGATTTTTTAGTCCCCAAAGCAACAAATATCCTATATAGACAAGCATGTCACATATCATAGACAAACATGCCACATATCATATTATCAAACATACACCTATAGACCAACAATAGCCCTCAATACACCAAAAGGCAAACATAAAAAATGAGGTAAACTTATCCTGGCTATGAGCAGTAACGAAGAAGGAAGATAGCTGCCACACACAGGATTAAATAGACTTTAGAATGTTAAGATTACTATTCTAAGCTCTGTGCATCGTTTTGTAGTTGCTAGCTGCTGCTGTGAGTTGGCAATTAAAGAGATATGCATAATACTAGTCTCCGTGCCTTGCCATAAAATTAATTTCTTGTGTATTATATTGATGACCTACTTGTGTCATGAAAGACACAAAAGACATGTAAACAAGATGCAATTGCTCTTTTGAACCATCTGGCTGAAAAGGGACATAAGGTTTACCCAAGCAAGTTACACTACAGTCAGAATGAGGTCCTGCATTTAGGACACATCATTGAAAAGGGAATGAGAACATTTTCACAAGAAAGAATCACAATGATTTGAAAAATGAACCCTCCCCAAATGCAGAGAAAAGTCAGGTTGTTCCTGAGAATGGTGGGCTCTTGTAGACAGTGGATACCCAATTTTTCCCCAGTAGCCAAGCCTTTACCGAGGCTGACAGACAGGGATGTTTCCGATCTGCTTCCGTGGGACAACAAATGCTTAAAAGTGTTCTTAGAGCTGAGAGAAAGTTTCTGTTATGCATGGCACCGGGAACGCCTGATTACAGTAAGATGCTCATGTTGTTTTGCAGTGAGAGGAAGAGCTGCACTCTCTCAGTGCTTACTCAATTGCATAGAGACTCTCGGAGACCTGTGGCATATTTTGAAACTACTCTTGACCCTGTTGACACAGGACTGCCCGGCTGCCTGAAAGCGGTTGCAACGGTTGGTATCAGTATAGGGACAACCTAGAGCTTAGTGATGGGACATCCTCTTACAGTGATGGTTCTTCACGCTGGAAATTTTGCTCACTTGCTCTAAGACCCAATATTTGACAAACAGCAGACTTATAAAATATAAACAACTAATTCTTTCAGGTGAAAATGTAGTGTTAAAAGATGTCAAACTTTAAACATATATATATATTTTTTTTACAGTTCTTCAAAAGAACAAAAAGAAAACAACATGGAACAACCACAAAAACGCTGTTACAGTATGCATTTAAGTATGAGTCCAGCATGCCAAGTCCCAGTGGCAGATCAGCAACACAGTGAGGATAAGGGAAACTGAATTAAAGAGAGTAGAGAAGTGGGATGGGGGATGAGGGAGACAAGTCTCTCTGAGCCACAAACTCACACCATGGTCCCAAACACAGAGCACTCCATGGTGTCAGCACGGACAACTCTCCACATGGCTCTCAGCTCAAGAACCCAAACACAGACCCCTCCATGTCCAGACACTCCCATCCCAGCATCATCACCACCCAGATCCTGACCAACAGGTACCTCATCCTCATATCCCAGATTGTAGTAGCGCATCCAGTGGCCCCCCTCATTTTTGTTTACTTTTGGGGAAACCTTGTGCAGGAAGTTCCCTCTGTCTCTTCTACACTTCAAACATTCTGAGGACGCAGTCCTCCGCATCCTATGTAGTCTATCACACTCATAATAGACACAGTGGAGCTCCTTAAATTGCACGAGTCGCAGCCAGGACCTGATCGCCATCTCCCGGGGATGCATTAGGTCCACCACCCAATTAGGGCCATCCACTTCACGAAGTTCTATGTCCCATCGCTCTTGCAGTGTACCAAGGTTATCAGGAATATTGTTGTTAATAGATTTGTAGGGGTAGAACACCGCCTTAGCCTCAAGTTCCTCCATAATTAACCTTCCTTAAAGCGGGGCATATTCTGGTATGTCCACCTTGTTTAGCCCCTCAGCCATCCAGGCGTGATTGAAAGGAGCAAACATGAAATATTGGTTAGGATGAAGGACATAATCTCACTGCAGTGAGGTGAAAGGCATGAGGATTCTGCTCTCTAACACACACCCCACTTTTGTGATGTCAATGAGGTCTCACAGTTCCACGCAGCTTCTTATTTCTTTCATCATACCCCCTACCACAGAGGTTTTCCTTAGTAACTCTTGATGTCAATCCGGGTATTTTGGAAGCTCTATACCACACTCCTAGGGTCACCTGTGTTTCCAGCAACAACCTACCTCAGGCAGCACCTTCATATATAAAATGGAGGGCAAAGCGTGGCTGGAAGATTTCAAGCTCCTAATTCATCTACAGTGTTACAATTGCCTGCAAATGAAATTGATGGAGAAGAGGTTGAGCATGACTGTCTCGATGTTACAGATTTAAGCACCAAGACAAGACCTGATATGAAATCTGAAACCCTTGATGAACCCGACTATGTAATTTTTGTAGACGGCTCATGTTTAAGTGCCTGATTTAAATCTCGGTGGACAGGAGTAACCTGTGTAGAAGTGGCACTGACTTAGTCACTGTTAGAAACAGATATGCCGATGAAGTTGGTTGGTATTGTGCGACTGTGGCATGCACATTTAACGGACAATATACAAAAGAATCTTAAGTGGATAGCACTATTTCATGCTGTTGTCAATAGGTGATATGTGGGAAGAAATTGCACGCAGAAGTTTCAGAGGCAGAAAAGTAAGGATGGGTCAGATCAATATGTGTTAAAAATACCAATGACGGGGGCGTGGCTTCGGCAGCAATGGAGTAGGCTGTGTCTCCGACGAGCTCCGGTGCCCGCTGCCTGTTTGAGCTATCTTTAGCAGAGTCTGGGGGCTGCTCACCATTTTCGGGACTTGGGGAGGCCCCTGGCTAGGTGGGGTGCTGCGAGGGCGACAGAGGAACTCCAGTGGAGCTGTGGTGTGACGGCGGGATCCCGGCGGGCAGTCGCGCCCGCCATCTTGGCTGAGCGGCCGGCGATGGATTCTACCCCCCAGGCCCGGGGTGCTTCTGGACAGTGAATTTCGGCCGTGACCTGGTGGACTCTAAAAGGCGGCCCTGGCATGAGTTTTAATATTGTACTGCAACTCCAGAGCCGGTTGTACCCTGCAGCAGTCCTGACCGGTGGAGACCCCAGCGCCCGAGGCTGGAACCAGCATCGGTCTTAGAAACGGGCTCCCCTGTGAGAGACGGGGAGACTCGAGAGAACGGAGACCCGTGGTGCTGGCTGGTCTGGAGGTCGCGGAGTTGAAAGAGCGAGACGAGCTCGAAGCGACATCACAGCCGCCATTTTGAACACCCATCCGGCGTTGTGGTCACGAGTGGTGGCGGCGCCGCCTGATCGCGGAGCCCTGAGTGACCGGCACGGGGGCGGAGGTGAGCTGTGCCTGCTGGGGGCTGTGGAAGTTGGAGCTGGGCATGGAAGGCGCCCCCTCACCCCTGGTGTCTGTGGCGGCCTGGGTTTGGCGGGCTACGGTCTGTTATCCTGCGCCCCTCTGGGCTAGGGCCTTGCCTGGAAGCAGCGCTCTGCGAGGGAGTGCTGCGACCCTCCGGAGCGGGGGACACTGTGTGTCTTGGAGGCGGGAGGCCACGACGAACTGTCCCGGCTGGGGGCCCTGAGACTCGGCCTGTAAGGTGAGCTCTCCTCGAGGTAAGTGCGGGTCGGTCGGGGGCCCCTGGAGCCTGTGGTGGTCCTTTGCTAGCGGGCTGTACCCTGATGTAAGCTGCGACGCACCAGCTTGCTCGACTGGACCTTGCCTGACTACACCCTGACCTCCTGGCTGCCAGCTTGAAATTGGCGGGGGGTGCTGGGGCCCTGCAGACTTTTAGGCCTGCCGCTGGGTGCTGACTGATGGTGGACGGAGGTGCTGCCTGCCATTAGGGGCTGCCCCACGCACTGTGACTTGGGGAATTTGAACTCTGAGCGGTGGTGTGGGCCCTGGATTTTTTGGGTGGCGGAGCTGGCCGGGGGGATTTAAGGCACTGCTAGAACTGGTCCCTTGACGGTGGAGGTGGTCCTCATCCGGCTTGCTCGAGTGGGCCTCGGTGCATTGCTGTGGTGTTGGAGGCGTTGCTGCGCCCGGGGCCTTGCTTCTCCAACCTGTATCCCTGCCTGTTGCCTCTCTACCCCCGAGCACGGTGGATTGACCATTACTCTACACTGCTGGGCCCTGTCCTGTGCCTGTACTGCTCGTGCGCGCCCTTGGCGTGCCCTCCATCATGGATCTGTGGTGAGCGGGGGGCCCTGAACACTGGTCCCTGAGCTGCTGCCGCCTGGGGGATCTGGGGCTTTGCTGTATCGATAGGGGGGTGAGGAGACTTGCGGTGACGCAGCCCGGTGTGAAACCTCCTCCCATTGACTATCCCCTTGAGCCCCCGGGGCTGCACCCTCCTTGTACCTAGTGGCACGAGCTGATAACTTTCACCTGCAGGCCTGGCGATGACGAGATCCAAGGGAGGCAAACCGGACCTGGCGGCAACGGCGGCTAAAGACACGTCGGTGATGGCTATGTGGGGCAAGACTGGAGCGGCGGCGCCGACTGATGGCCCCTTGCAGACGGCTGCGGACTCGCCGCCAGTGACTCAGGCCTTTATGACCTCCTTCATGGCTGAGCTTAAGACGGAGATAGGCTCCTTACGCTCGGAAGTGCAATCATGCGTCAAGGAACTGCGCAAGGAGGTCACTGAGCTGGGCGACAGAGTGGACGGCATGGAGAAGCTAGTTGACGCGCGCACAGAAGACCAAGAGCGGCTGTGGCAGAGAGTGGCGGCCCTGGAAGAACAGAACATTGAACTACAGATTAAGCAGGAGGACCTTGAGAACAGAAGCCGCTGGAACAACCTCCGAATCCGAGGTGTTCCGCTTGACGAGGAGGGGACGGACATTCTGACCTACGTGGCGCAGCTCCTGCATGGGGTCTGGGGGGATGAGGACGCCTCCCCCCTGACTTTGGACCGTGCCCATCGGGTGTACGGACCAGCGGGCAGGGCGGGCCTCCTTCCGGACATCCTAACGCGGGTGCACTACTTTACGGAAAAAGAAGCCATCCTGAAAGCGGCACGGGACAAGCCCAATCTGACCTACGCAGGTCACAAAATACACATTTTCCAGGACCTGGCTCCAAACACCCTGCGCCGGCGGAGGGCTTTTCGGCCGGTGGCGGAGAAGTTGAGGAAGACAAACGCAGGGTCATCCGGTCCTACCAAGAGGCGGCGCAACTCCTCAAGATGCCGGAATCGCCGACCCGCAGCCCCTCACGATCGCGACAACAGGAGAGAGTCCCTGCTCGAACGGACTGGACCAAGGTTTGGCGGCATCGTCGCTCCCCTCCAGTAGATGAGGAATCCACATCGCAAGCTAAGCAGGACATCATAGCGCACATCCTCTCTCTTGAGAACGACCGGGATGGCCAGGCCTCAAATCCGTCTACCCCGTGATCTAGAACTCGTTGGGACATGCTCTTTCGTGGCTCTTGCCGCTGCTGTCGGGCGTTCCCATGGTCACTGACCTGCGATATGTGTTGGCCTGCTGACTGCACTGGCTCCCCTTGAGGTGCCTGGTCTCTTGCCCTCTGCTACTGTCGCCAGAAGAGACACCGATCTTCTAGTGGCGCGGATGGCCTCTGCTTCCGCGACGTCCTGGCCTGGCCTGCGCTTGGGGTTCCGCTGCCCTCGACTTCAACAGGCGCCCCCCCACCGCTGCCTCTCTGTGGTGGGCCTGGAACTATAGGGGGCCTGCCTGGATCACAGTGCCTGGTTTGCATTGAGGGACTGAGTGATGGCTGTTGTCTTGCCTGATTGCTCCGCCCAGCTGTATGAGCCCCTGACCCTTGTTCGAGCAGCGGGGCTACTGGGGTCGAGGTTTCCTGTGTCGCCTGTGCTGCCCCATAGGAAGTGACATTCCTGGGTGCGTCCAAACCCTTGAGTAGAGGATGCCCGGTGACTGGGGTAGTCCGAAATGGCCCTGTTGGCCTTTGTTGCCCTTGGTAGCTACAAGGCATGGTTGGCCTCCGATTGTTTCCACTTTCCCTCTTTTCCTCTCCTTCTCTCTCTTGCTTTTCTTTCTTTGGAACTCTTCCTTTTCCATTCCCTCTGGTTCGGTGGGTGGTGGGACAGGGATGGGGCGCCGGCTGTCACCTGGGTGGGATGGGCGGGAGGAGGGCTCTTCTGGTCACCTCTTCCTGCTCTGGTGGGAGCGGGAAATGTGGGCGGATCCTACTCACTACATGTTATGGCTGCAATTGTGCCTAGGACCCTGAAGGTTTTGTCCCTCAACGTTAAGGGTGTTAGGCTCCCACACAACCCACACACTGCAGGAACGAAGTATGTTCCAATCCACTTCCCCGACTCACTAGCCACTCACTTGATGTAACCCATGAGTAAGACAATGACCCAGAAAAGGGGGTGGAATTAGTAAAGACACCAAGCCTTCCACCCCTGTAGAGCGAAGCACCAATAAATCCCTCCTCCTCGCATCTGCACCTGCATGAACAGGGAAACAAAACACCTCACAATAACAACTCAGTCCCCACTCTATCATTGAAAACCATATCCAGCATGATACAACACATGGACTTACCAAAGTCAAATGCAGGCTTTGCTTCGAGGAGATATCAGTCCAAAAAGTAAACAACCCCAAGATAACTTCTCTTCGGTAAGGATTAGGGGACTGATTTTAGGGAAACAATACTCAGAGCTCTTTCGTGATGTTGCAGGGTAAAAAACAACATGTCATAGCATGCTGATATGAAGAAAAAACCCCTGCGCGGGCGGATATACTTCTGGGCACAAGAACCCGTAAACGGCAACAAACCCCGTCTCAGGGGAAAATCAGAGAGTACTTCCCGGGCTGGGATTAAACTCGCGGAATAACCGCAAACGTCATTTCTGCCCTAAAACGACATGGAGCGGTTGTTTTAGATTTCTGCACGGCAAGCGGACAGCGCAACACAGCGCATACCCTGGTACAGATTTTCGCCGTGCTCCGGGAAGGGAAAAAGGAATCAGGTCGTCCGTTGGCGAGGTAACCAGGAGCCCCTGAATACCCACCGCTCGATGGTAAAGCGGATGAACAGTGAGTCCAAAAACACACGAAACACAAAAAAGGGACAAGGAACTACAACTAACTAACTTACTAATAGAAGGGGAGAAAACGAAGGAAAAAGGGTTTTTTTTGGGACAGGAATAACAGTTCAGGAACTGGCTTCAAAAAGGAGGACAAAAAGGGACAGACCAGCAATCCCCACGAGCCCGTGAGGAACTGCAAACTTGAAACAGGAAACACAGGAACCAGGAAACCAGGAACCCATAGGTTAGCAATAACAAGCACCAACACTATGGTAGGACTAGCTTTTATGTGTCACTGGCGAGTCATGTGATAGCAAAGACATGGTCATCAATAGAGGACTGGGGACCGAATCCTAACAGTACCCCCCCCTATGACCCTCCCTACCGGCCGGGGCTTCCGGGGATGCTGTCTATGGAACAACCTCACTAAACAAGGCGCATGCACTCCCCCAGCCGGTTCCCATGTCCTGTCTTCCGGGGCATATCCCTTCCAATCCACCAGGTAGAACAACCGACCTCTCCTGTGCCGGGAATCAAGAATAGCCTGTACTTCAAACTCCTCCTGTCCATCCACCAACACAGGGGCAGGAGGGGGCAAAACCTGATCTGAGGGAACAAAGGGCTTCAGCAACGATGTGTGGAACACTGGGTGGATCTTATAATCCGCTGGCAACAAAAGCTTCAGAGCCACAGGATTGATCACCTGTACCACAGGAAAAGGACCTACATACCGGGGCTGTAACTTTCGTGACCCCTGCAGTCTCAAATTACGTGAAACCAACCATACTTGATCGCCCACCTTGTAAGCAGGGGCTGAGACCCTATGACGATCCGCCTGCACCTTCATCGCAGCCTTGGCTTCTTGCAGCCTACCCCTTGCCATTTCCCAGATGTCACTTAATCGCTTACACACCTCATCGATGGCTGGCATGTGCCCAGTGGGTTGGATAGCTAATGCTCTAGGATGATATCCCATAGAACAATAGAACGGTGTCATTCCCAGGGCAGTGTGTACACTATTGTTGTAGGCGAATTCCGCTATGGGTAAAGCCGTCACCCAATCGCACAACAGAAACGTAATCAAGCACCTCAAATATTGTTCCATTGTCTGGTTGGTGCGCTCCGTCTGCCCATCTGACTGAGGATGATACGCAGATGACAATCGTATATCCATCTTGAGCACCAGACAGAGCTCCGTCCAGAAATGGGACACAAATTGCGCCCCCCTATCTGATATTACAGTGGTAGGTAAACCATGTAACCTTACAACCGAGGTCATAAACTCCAAAGCCATCTCCTTTGCTGTCGGGATCTGTTTCAGTGGTATGAAATGCGCCATCTTAGTGAACAAATCCACCACCACAAAAATGGCGGTGAATCCGGGCACCGATGGAAGGTCAGTGACGAAGTCCATACTGACAGTATGCCACGGGGAGGGAGGAACCTCTAACGGCTGCAAAAGACCAGAAGGTGTACTATGTGAGGGCTTATTGATAGCACAAACCGGACAAGCTGACACATACCTCTGAATATCCTGTGCCACGGTCTCCCACCAAAACCACCTCAAGCATACCTCCTTTGTCTTACCCATTCCAGGATGCACAACCAAAGAGGAGGAGTGACACCACTCCACCACCTTCTCTCTCAATTCAAGTGGAACAAACAGCCTATCCCTATGATACAACAACCCATCCCGGAACACCACCTGAGACAGTTGTAACCATGGAGCCAGATCCATCTCGCGCAATTGGTCTTTCACAGTAGAAAAAACTCTTCCACCGAAGCCGCTCCGACTATCTTCCCACTGTCAATCATAGGTCTACTCTCCTTCACTGGTCTTACCTCATCTGGATCAATATGAATCCGGGACAGTGCGTCGGATTTTATCTGCTGAGCAGCGGGTCTGTATGTTATAATGAAATCATATTCGTTAAAAAACAAAACCCATCGCATCTGTCTAGGTGTCAATGCCCGAGCTGATCTAAAGAACTCCAGATTCTTATGGTCCGTATAGATCGTGATCGTATGTCTGGCCCCCCACAAATAGTGACACCATTCTTCGAAAGACAGTTTCACGGCTAACAACTCACGTTCCGCCACAGTATAATTGCGTTCGGCGGGCATCAACGTTTTGGAGAAGTAGGCAATGGGATGCATATGGCCCGTACCCTCTTCTCGTTGTGACAGTACACCACCCACCGCACCAGCTGATGCATTGGTCTCTACATAGAACGGCAAGGCAGGATCAGGATGGGCCAGCACAGGGGCGGACGTAAAGGTCTTCAGCAACAACCGGAAGGCACTCTGAGTCTCCAGGGACCACACAAAAGGGCCCCCCTTTCGCAACAATCGAGTCATGGGCGCCACAATATCAGAAAAACGAGCAATGAAATGCCGATAGAAATTGGTGAACCCTAAAAGGACCTGTATGTGCTTAACGGTGGATGGCACAGGCCAGGTCACGATCGCCTGTATCTTTTTAGGGTCCATGCGTATCCCATCTGCTGAAATCAAGAACCCCAAAATCTCCACCTCTACAGCATCAAAGTGGCACTTTTCGAGCTTGGCATATAACTGATGTTCCCTTAATTTCTGCAATACTTGTATCACATGCTTGTGGTGGTCAACTCCTGTCTCAGAATAGATAAGGATATCATCCAAATACACAATGACCGTTCTATCCAGGTACTCGCTCAGAACCTCGTTAATGAAATACTGGAATTCCGCTGGCGCATTGCAAAGGCCAAACGGCATCACACAGTATTCAAACAGACCATGTTTAGTTTTAAAAGCCGTCTTCCACTCATCCCCCGGCCGGGCACGGATCAAATGATAAGCTCCACGCAAGTCTAATTTAGTAAACACCGTGGCCTTACGGAGCTGGTCCAGCAACACGGGGATGAGCGGAAGAGGGTACCTGTTCTTCACAGTTGCCTTATTTAAGGTCCGGTAATCCACACAGGCCCTTAACGTCCCTTCCTTCTTGGGTATCAAAAAGATCGCTGAAGACACGGGCGAAGAGGAAGGACGGATAAACCCCAGTCCTAGTATCTCATCCAGATATTCCTTGAGGTGTTTTTCCTCAGGTTCGGATAGTGCGTAAATACGACTACATGGCAAAGGAACCCCTGCCTCTAGGTCGATCCTACAGTCAAAAGACCGATGTGGTGGTAAACTCTGGGCTCGACCCTTGTCAAAGACATCTTTGTAAGCCGCATACTGCACTGGGACCCCTCCTCCCTCTGTTGCTGTGCAGGACAACGAAGGGACCTTCTCACTGGCCTCACTATAACAATGTCTCAAACAATAATGTGAATCCAATGTCACCAAACGCTGCACCCAATCGATCCTGGGATTGTGTTCCTGAAGCCAAGGAACCCCTAACACCAGACCAAATGAGGGCGCATCAATCAAATCAAACACCTCCCGCTCCGAGTGTCCATTTTCACACAACAACCGCAAAGGCATTGTCTGTCGGGTGATGCAGCCAGATGACAATTCGGTCCCGTCTATTGCTCTTACCGGCTTCGGTTGCTTCTTGTATTGACAGGGAACACCCAACTTCTCTGCTAATGTTATATCAATAAAATTACCAGTGGCACCAGAATCCAATAGCACCGATACTGGTACTCTTCTTTGCACGGCCAACAAGAGATGGGCAGAAATGACAAAATGTCTGGGCGCCAAATCCACTGCCCCCAAAACCTCATACTGACCCCTTGAGTGCTCAGTAAGTTGGGACCTTCCTACCTGTACATATGCCACTTTTTTTCCATACCCTGCACCTGATGGTTTAACAGGACACTCCCTTGCAAAATGGCCTCCCTGTCCACAATAGAGACATAAATTTTTGTCTCTCCTTCTTTTCTTCTCCTATGGGGTCAAAGGCCCCTTTGCTCCCCCTATCTCCATTGGTTCCGGTGATGTCTTCTGCTCCCCAATGGGCTTTTTAACCTCTGGTTTCGTAAAGCTTCCCCGGGAAACCTGAAAACGTGCACGATCCCCACGTCGCTCTGAAAGCCTATGATTCAGTTTCACAACCATGTCTATGAACGCGGCACACTCCTCTGGAGGATCCACCACCTGCGACACCACATCCTTCAGATCTTCACTAAGACCCTGGTAGAACAATGAGGTCCGCTGTTCTGCTGGCCAATGAGTCTCAGATACCAACCGGTTGAAGGTCGCTATATACGTTAGTAGATCCTGTCTGCCTTGCCGTAACTTCAACAATTCGGAATCGCTGGCTTGCATAAAAGCATGCTTAGCAAACAACCCCCTCATCAACTCCTTGAAGGCCTCATAATCACGCAAGACCTGATCCCTGCCCTCCACCAAGGGTATAGCCCACTGGGCAGCAGTACCAGCCAAATACGAGAGAGTGAATACTACTTACGCAGCGTCATCGGGAAATGCACCAGGTCTACACATAAAATGTAGCTGGCACTGATTCATGAACATCCCGAACTTCGCACTGTCCCCATAAAACCGTTCAGGCGGAGCCAAGGGTACTGGAACGGGTGATGTCACAGTGATAGCTACGGGAGCCCCGCCTCCAGGATTGCTCTGTCCCGCCCCTCCATATTGAAACGTTGCAGGATGTATTATAGGGGCCTGACCCCTTGGTTGTATCTGTTCTCGCGCCCTCACAGCGCCCAATTCCTGTCTCAGCCCAACATTCTCCTTCCTTAATTCATGCACCTGGGCCTGTAAGGCTGCTAGGGCTCCCATTACATCCTGCATGGTAGGGGCATCAGTGCCCCCCCCGCCATATGACCTGTATCCACATCCATACTCGTCCGGGCAGTGTATTATAACGTGGGCTTGTTATTCTGTTAGGCTCCCACACAACCCACACACTGCAGGAACGAAGTATGTTCCAATCCACTTCCCCGACTCACTAGCCACTCACTTGATGTAACCCATGAGTAAGCCAATGACCCAGAAAAGGGGGTGGAATTAGTAGAGACACCAAGCCTTCCACCCCTGTAGAGCGAAGCACCAACAAATCCCTCCTCCTCGCATCTGCACCTGCATGAACAGGGAAACAAAACACCTCACAATAACAACTCAGTCCCCACTCTATCATTGAAAACCATATCCAGCATGATACAACACATGGACTTACCAAAGTCAAATGCAGGCTTTGCTTCGAGGAGATATCAGTCCAAAAAGTAAACAACCCCAAGATAACTTCTCTTGGGTAAGGATAAGGGGACTGATTTTAGGGAAACAATACTCGGAGCTCTTTCGTGATGTTGCAGGGTAAAAAACAACGTGTCATAGTATGCTGATATAAAGAAAAAACCCCTGCGCGGGCAGATATACTTCTGGGCACAAGAACCCGTAAACGGCAACAAACACCGTCTCAGGGGAAAATCAGAGAGTACTTCCCGGGCTGGGATTAAACTCGCGGAATAAACGCAAACGTCATTTCTGCCCTAAAACGACATGGAGCGGTTGTTTTAGATTTCTGCACGGCAAGCGGACAGCGCAACACAGCGCATACCCTTGTACAGATTTTCGCCGTGCTCCGGGAAGGGAAAAAGGAATCGGGTCGTCCGCTGGGGAGGTAACCAGGAGCCCCTGAATACCCACCGCTCGATTGTAAAGCGGATGAACAGTGAGTCCAAAAACACACGAAACACAAAAAAGGGACAAGGAACTACAACTAACTAACTTACTAATAGAAGGGGAGAAAACAAAGGAAAAAGGGGTTTTTTTGGGGACAGGAATAACAGCTCAGGAACTGGCTTCAAAAAGGAGGTCAAAAAGGGACAGACCAGCAATCCCCACGAGCCCGTGAGGAACTGCAAACGTGAAACAGGAAACACAGGAACCAGGAAACCAGGAACCCACAGGTTAGCAATAACAAGCACCAACACTATGGTAGGACTAGCTTTTATGTGTCACTGGTGAGGCATGTGATAGCAAAGACATGGTCATCAATAGAGGACTGGCGACCGAATCCTAACAAAGGGCCTCAACTTCCCTAACAAGCGCAAGCAGGTTTGGCGCTATCTCCTCCAACTGCAACCCAACATTATTTTCCTCCAGGAAACCCACCTACTGCAGGGGGACACACACCGCATGGCCCACCCCAAGTACCCTCTCCAGTTCTGGGCAGCTGCGGACACTAAAACTGCGGGGGTGGCCATACTATCCAGAGCTGGCTTCGGGCGGGGGGACTCCAGACCCTATAAGAGTGGGGATGGGCGCTTCCTCAAGGTCACAGTATATGCGGGGTGGGAAACCCCTGATGTTGTCGTGGTTAGGCCGCCTCAATGCTGTCAAAATGTTGGTTCTCCCCAAAATCCTCTACGTGTTCCAATGCCTCCCCCCTCCAATCCCGCTCCACTGCATACGAAGCTTACAATGCGAACTCACATCCGTTATCTGGGTGGTAAGCGATCACGTTTTTCCCAAAACATTCTTATGGCTCCACGTGACAGGGGAGGCCTGGCGTGCCCTAACCTGGTCCACTACTATTGGGCTGCGCACCTCCGATTTGTGATAGAGTGGGGGGTGAGAGAGAGTGAAAAAGGATGGCTACATATGGACAGGGCATCTGTCGCGCATTTGAATTCTCACTTCTGCCGCCGCCATCAGCACAGGCGTGCGCGCTCATCCACGCCCACCTGCTAGGCCACGCCCACTCGACCGCCTTCTTAAACGCTGACTTCTAGCGTATGGTCATTGACTCCTTGACCCAGTCCTGAGGCGGAAGCCGGGAGCTGGAGGTACTCGAAAAATTGCATTTGTGTGTTTTTAAAATCTATTGTGTGGTGTCACTTCCCCATTTACTTGCTGCTTTTAAGGCAAATACAGCTAATCTGCACGCAGCCGATCTGAACGCTGTCGCGCATTTGAATTCTCACTTCTGCCGCCACCATCAGCACAGGCGTGCGCGCTCAACCACGCCCACCTGCTAGGCCACGCCCACTCGACCGCCTTCTTAAACGCTGACTTCTAGCGTATGGTCATTGACTCCTTGACCCAGTCCTGAGGCGGAAGCCGGGAGCTGGAGGTACTCAAAAATTGCATTTGTGTGTTTTTAAAATCTATTGTGTGGTGTCACTTCCCCATTTACTTGTTGCTTTTAAGGCAAATACAGCTAATCTGCACGCAGCCGATCTGAACGCTGTCGCGCATTTGAATTCTCACTTCTGCCGCCGCCATCAGCACAGGCGTGCGCGCTCAACCACGCCCACCTGCTAGGCCACGCCCTCTTTCCACCGCTAGAAATGTGCATGTTTAGGAAGCGCAGCGGACGAGCGCAGCGGGAGCGCCGTTTGCGCGCTGATGGCGCGCCTAAGGCAAGCCCGTCTGCTCCCGTCCGCGCCAAGACCGCGACAGGCGCAGGAAACTCTGCCCTAAATACCCCACGTATCAGGTACCTCTCTAGTGACCTCCACCTTCTATGAGGTACCCATGACTGTTCCTGTCAACTGGACCTATCAAAGGTATCCGGCCTGACCTGCTGCATCCACTGCCGATGGTCATTCAACTTCTCCTCAGCGTACTCATCCCCTACCCCCTCCCTCCCCAAGGTCCCCCTGCCCCCTGTCAAGGGCGGGTTGATTAACGCGCGGTCGATGTGTAAGCCCAGCCAAGATATTCACGACCTCATCATAGACTCAGATTTGGACTGTCTTATGATCACAGAAACCTGGCTCACAGATGACAGCAACCCAGATATAGCGATTGCCCTCCCTCAAGGGTATTCCTTCCATAGACAGGATAGAATGAAAGGAAGAGGTGGAGGCGTTGCAATTATCCTGAAAAACACCTTCAACTGCCATACTTTCAGCTTAGACCCCCTAACAGACACAGAAGGCATGGGTTTCTCCATCAAACTCAGCCAATCCCTCTCTTTCACAGGTGGCTTGATTTACCGCCCTCCTGGTAATGCTTCCAAATTTCTTGATTCCCTTAGCGACTCCCTGGGACACTTGCTTCTTCATCACACACATTTTACCCTTTTAGGAGACTTTAATCTGCACCTGGAGTCCTCATCTGACTCACAAACTAATAGCTTCTCACAGATACTTGAAGTCTTTAACCTCCGACAAAATGTCGCTCTGCCTACCCATTCACTAGGTCACACCCTTGATGGTGTCTGTACTAATCTTCCCTCTCTCTCCACTCTGCCTCCCCTCCCACAGATATGGACAGATCAGAGCCTGGTTCCATTCCACATCACCAATAGTCACTCTCAAACTACCAAAAAAACCAACCCCCGTGGCGACTATTCGGTCAACTGGAAAACTGTCCAGGAAATCCTCACTCTTGAACCTATTTCTCAATCCCAGCTTCCCGCTCTATCTGGCAACATCGAAAGGGATGCCGACCTCTTCCATAACTGGGTAGCACAAGAAATTAAAAAACGGATCCCCACAAATCGCCCCGGCAGTACTCATAAGAAAACTAATAATGCCCCTTGGTTCACCCCTGACTTAGCCACCGCTCATCTACTATGCAGGAAAACTGAGCGTAAATGGCGCCGTACTTATGACAACGACGACCGTCTCGCCTACATCCTACAGAGGAAAAACTATCTCTCCAATATTAAATTGGCCAAGAGAATCTTCTACACAAAGGCCATCAAAGACGCTAGCCAGAAACAAAAAACTCTGTTTTCCATTGTAAAAACCTTCACTCAGCCCAAAGCCCACCAACCCGAAATCCCTCCTTCCCAAGATCTTTGCGATAAGATCTCGGATTACTTTGATGAAAAAATCGCCTCCATTCAAAGGAACTTCCCCCCTCCCCCAATCCCCCAAGGATCCCCTAGTCCTGACCAACCTGATCCCTCAGTTGGTAGTCTCAAAAATTTCACCCCTGTCACTTTGGCTCAGACCAGAGAAGCCATTCTATCCTGCAAATCCGGCTCCCCTTCCGACCCATGTCCCCCCAAGATCCTCCATCAAATAATAGACGTAGTCAACCCTACCATCAATAACATAGTCAACCTGTCACTCAGTTGCGGGTCTGTCCCTCTCATTTGGAAAAAGGGTGTCGTCAAACCACTTATGAAGAATGCTAACAAATCCCCTATTGACCTTACCAATCTCCGCCCTATCACTCTCCTCCCAGCCCTGGGAAAAATAACGGAACAGTTAGTTTATAAAGAGCTCAAAACCTACCTGGAAACCTACAATATACTCCACCCCCAACAATCTGGTTTCCGTCCCAAACATTCAACGGAAACAGCTCTGATTGAACTGACGGAAACAATCAAAACGCTGCAAGATCAGAGGAAGAAAGCCATTCTTATACTTCTCGACCTCACAGCAGCGTTCGACACTATATCCCACTCTATCCTGATCAACAGATTGATGGACATAGGGATTTCAGACTCTGCCCTTTCATGGATAAAATCATTCCTCAGCGACAGGTCCCAGACCGTCGCCCTCGGCCCTTTTCTATCTAGGGAGAAAAAGGTCGCATCTGGAGTTCCCCAGGGGTCCATCCTCAGTCCCCTTCTTTTTAATATTTACCTCATCCCTCTCCTTGCCTTGATTGAATCATTCGGCATACCTGTCACCTCATATGCCGACGATACTCAGTTGATAGTACCCCTAGAGGACAATTCAAACACAGCTGAGCTCAATCTGAAAAACTGTCTAACCGCTGTCTTCCAATGGATGGACACTAACCACCTCCGTTGCAACTCTAGCAAAACAGAGATCCTCCCCATCGGAAAGAACACCTCCTTCTGCCCAGCCCTTTGGTGGCCGGATAACTCTGTTGCCCCCCCCCAGACCTTAACTACTGCTAGAAACCTAGGCGTACTATTTGATTCGGATCTATCGTTCGATCAACACGCCAGAACAGTTGCCGGGAGATGCTTTGGGATCATTAAATCTCTGAGAAAGTTTTTTGACTTTCTCCCTCTTGAGGCGAGGAAAACGGTAGCAGTAGCCCTCATAATCTCCCGCATTGACTACTGCAACGGCCTCCTGGCCGGGACTAAAAAATCCACTCTGTCCAAACTTCAAAGCGTCCTTCACACGGCCGCCCGCTTGGTTCTAAAACTGCCCCGCAGGTCCTCAATCTCTGCAGCCCTTAAAACCCTGCATTGGCTACCCCTCCACAAAAGAATTCTCTTCAAAATTTTTACCATCGCCTTTCGAGCGTTCCATAACATCGGTCCTAAATACTTAACCAGACGCTTTCCTCACTACCACCCGAGTCGCTCTCTTCGTTCTGCCCAAGACAATCGCATGTCCTCCGCCAGGTACAACTTGAAGCTAAAAGGCGGTAAAACTTTAAGCTCCCAGGCCATCAAAGCCTGGAACAACATGCCTAAACATCTGAGACAACAGACCCTAGAGAAGCCCTTCAGAAAACTTCTTAAAACTTGGATCTATGACCTCCCCGATAACTGGATCAGAGCCGCCATCTAGCCTTCCTCTCTCCTTCGAGACCGGGCTTCAAGGTTTCTCAGCGCCATGATGCTCCCTCCGGAGCGAACGCTGCGCTCTAGAAATAACCCTTCAAATATCAAAACAGGCAGTGGTGGGATGTATCATATGGGACCTACCGTGGATCCACCGGGGGGCCCGCTCCAGGAGTGCATACCTTGCAGTTCCCACGAAAACGGTGCTGGACATCTGGGATGCCACTGCTGTATCCAGGGGTCTGACTACGTTTCCGTCCCCTCATACTCCCATAGCGGCAAACCCTCATTTCCCGCCGGCCAATGAAACTCGGGCGTTTGAGAACTGGGTGCAAGGGGACTGCAGGGTGATCTGCGACCTTTTTGACGGGGCTCATTTAAATCGCTCGACCAATGTCGCGAGGAGTTTCGCTTGCAGCCCGCGACATGGCTGCAGTAAGCCCAACGGCGACACTGGGTCTCTGATGAAGGCACGTACCAAGCTGCCACGCGTGCCTCCACCCCTTTTGAAAGACTGGTGCGCTCTCTCGGGGGCTTAAAGCGGTTGGTCTCCCAGATTTACCACATTCTGCAGCACCCCCCAATTATACCCATCCACCTGTATCAGCGCCAATAGCAGCTAGCTGTCAATGCGGACATTGAGCCCTCGCAGTGGGATGCAGTGTGGAGAGACATACCCAAGTTGTATCGGAGTATCCCGCAGAGGGAAAATGCTTATAAGCTTCTAACTCAAGGGTATTACACTCCTCTGCGGCTTCATAAGATGTTCCCCAATGTCTCACCGCTGTGCTGGAGATGTCGGGCTGCAACGGGGGACTTTGTGCACATATGGTGGGTGTGTCCGCTCCTAACTGTCTTTTGGAAGGAGATCCTTAGCCACGTTAGGGGGGTGTTGGGGTTCCCCTTGCCTGAAGCCATAGGTACGATCCTGCTAGGTGTTAGACCTCTAGGCCTCAAGGCCCTCACCCGAAATGAATGGATTGTAACACTACAAATGCTTGGTGCGGCCAAGCAGCTCATAGCCTTGTATTGGAAGAAGACTGAAGCACCCCCATAGCCTCCTGGTTTGTGCGACTGTGGCACGTCTTAGCAATGGAGCTTCTCACGGCGCGGCTGCAGCTGCGTCACACTCGCTTTGAGACAGTCTGGAAGCCCTTGGTGCACTACCTTTGCTCAACGGCACATGCATGACACATGCCCACTAGGCTCCTGACCTTGCATCTCTTTGAGGATGCTGTTGTCCCTGCAGATCCCGCTAGATTGCTCCCATAGACATTCTTTATGATATATGAGTCTTAGAGACCGACCCTTGCTGCCTGGTGCCGCCCCTCACCCGCGGACCTACACATCCACCCTGCTAGCGCGCTATCCCTTCTATTTCTTGTCTCTGGCTTCTTTCTCCCTTCTTTTCTCTCTCTCCCCTCTTTCTATAGCTCTCTCCTGTGTTCACGGACTTCTGTTGGGTTGTTTATAAGTGTTGGGTTTGTTGACTGTTCACCTATTCTCGCTGATCTGTCATTGGGGCTCTTTAAGCGCTAAACAACTCTAACAGCTTATCTTAAGTGTTGGACCCGGTCCTTTTGGCAGGTTCACCCCGAGACTTTTTGCTTTTTCCTAGCCTGTTTCTGTGACCCGGTGTTGGTGATTTTAAGCCTCTGCGCACTATTTCACTGTGGCACAGTGTAAAGTGTGTGAGCTCTCTGTGTATGTGTGGTGAGTGACCTGCCCTCCCATAGGAATGAATGGGGAATATGTATGCCCATGGTAGTTCCTGATGTGTGGGGAGTGCAGGGTCGAGTTTGGTATGGGCGAACTCGTGAGATTGAATGCTGCGCAATGGTATATGCGGCATGATTGTGTCTAGTGTAGAAGTGCCAATTTTAGAAGTTGGCATATTTGTGTAATTTGTGTCTGGCGTGTGATTGGCTGAGGCTGGCTGGTGAGCCTGGCTCCAAGAGTCTGGAAGGGTCTGCCCCGGTGGTGAATGGAGTGTTTAGCATGCTGATGTGAGGGTAGGAGTGAGCCTGGGCCTGCTTGTGGATTGACCGTCTGGTTTGAGGGTCCTGAATGAGGCTGGGGTTTCCCCACACCATGCTGGCTCCACCCCCTGGTGTGCGTCTGATGTCCCTAGCCTGGCCAGTGAAAGGGATTCCCTATAACCAGTTCTAGCTGATTCTCACACTGCCTACACCCTTTAGACAAAGGATTTTGGGTATAAAAAGGGTGCTGTGACACTCTAAAAATTTTCTTGTTTCTGACTTGAATCCTGCCAGGGGCGTGCTGCTGCTTGGGCTCAGGGGAAGCTTGCCTCCCTGAGCCCTGCCCAGCCCCTGGATTCCTGATGGATTGCTGGAGGACCCTGCCTTGGTCCTGGGACCCTTTTTGCCTTTCCTTACAGCCCCCCAGGACCTGTTGTACCCTAAAAGCACCAGGGAGCCCTCTATCTAACTTTCTAGCGCAAGGAGCGCTTTATGTTTGCCCCAGCGCTCTATAGTGCTTTACTTTGCCTTATGGCGCATCGGAGAGCTGATATTGACTTAGCGCTCAGAGCGCTGTTATTTTTGCCAAGCGGCTGCCCACGCCGCATTTGCCCCGCGTCCTTGCCGCCCGTGGTATTGTATTTAACGAGGGAGCCTACCCCTCGGTAATTATCCCCCAGCCTACTAGGCCTGGAAAGGGCCGCCGCGCTGCCCACTGTGACCCGGAAGCAGTTGCGCGCTGGCCAATCCCAGCGTGGCTCGACTGGGAGAAGGACCGGAAGTTCCGCCCTCTGCGCCGCACACGAAGGAGAAAGGCTGCTGGTGCTCACGGGGCTCCCATGAGAAGGAGGGAGCCCCGGGAAGAGAAGAGGAAGCGTGGCCTGCTGCGGGGCTCCCGTGTGCTGAGGGAGCCCCAGGAGAAGAAGGGAGAGGCGTCTTATCGAGCAGGGCTCCCGTGTGTCATTAAGGAGCCCTGCGTGTGCGAGCGCTGCAGCGGAGGGGGCGCGAGGCACAGTGCCGGTGCCTGCCCCCACCGCGAACACAGAAGGTGTCCTGCTGCCTGCCCGGAGGAGCCCCGCCAAAGAAGAAGCAGCCCGGTGAGTGAACGGGCTGGGGGGGGGGCTCCGTAAGGGCGTGTGTTGGCCCAAGGTCACTACCCAGGATGTTCGGGGTAGTTAGGGCGGCCCCGAATGGCACTGGGCCGCCCCACTGTTCTTCCAAAGCCCAGATGGCTCCAACGAGGGGGCAAGTTGCTTTTCAAGCCCTGAGGGGCTCAGGGACATATTTGAGTTGGTAGAGCCCTCGAAGCTCTAAAGAGGGGCCATATTTGTTTTAAAGAGCCTGAGTGGCTCAAGGGCATGTTCGCCTTAAGGAGCTAGAAGGCTCCCTTGCCCCATTATGTCTCAAGAGCCTGTGTGGCTCCAGCATTTGGCCGCAGTATTTGTTTAAGACCCTGTGTGGCTCCAACTTTTGGACATATGTGGTGTCAGAGCCTGTGTGGCTCCAACGTTCTACGCAATGTGACACGAGTGTTTCAGAGCCTGTGTGGCTCCAACAGTTGGCGCAATTCTGTTCTAGGGTCAGTGAGGACCCTGTTGCAGTTTTAATTCCCAGCTGCCCAGCAATTAGTGGGCAGCTGCACCGTTTAGGTCTTGTGATGTTCCCAGGTGCCCAGCAGGTAGTGGGCACCTGCAACGTTTAGGTTTTGCTCCGGTGGCACACCCCTGACTGGCGCTGCATTGGCAGCGCGCCCTGACATTCTGGACACAGGGCTCTTTAGTCCCTTTATTAGATGGGGGCTGGTATGTGATTTTATTTAAAGCGCAGTGTGATTATCTATGTGATGGTCCAAAGAGCTGGAAGTATAAAAAGGCTAAAATCAGTATTTACACAATATACACTACAAATATGCAACATCATGGAATGATGTACATAAGGAAGTCTAACAATGACATGTATTATCTAAAAATCATACACACATATTAGAAAAACCACAAGAAAAGAGCACACAAAACACACAAATATGACAAGAGAGTACTGATTCATCTAGGACCGATAAATAGTCAGACAATGCTCATAGTTTTTATCATATAATATCATCTCCCACTGATAACAATATTAGGTCAGTAAACAACATGTAGCTTTTATGTAGTTATGGCATCATTAGTCTGCCCCCATGTTGGATGCTAGTATATGGGTCTAGTTACCTGATCACACAATATTGTCCCCAAGATTGTCAATAGATACTGGGTCTAATTGCCAGGTGAGTTGTATATTGTGTAAATACTGATTTTAGCCTTTTGAAGTCTAACATCTGATCTGGATCCGTATTTTGAAAGTCCACTTCCTGCAAATGAACTCCAAACTTGTGAATGACAGTAATAATCATTTGGAACACTACATAATTTTGAGAGTGCTTGATAGACTTGTTTTTCTCTTTGGTTCTTGGTATTAGCAATTCTTGCTAGTTTGACACCGCTGGTGGTGGGTGTATAACAGGACAAGAGTGCACCTCATATAAATAATTGTATACAATCTA
Source organism: Lissotriton vulgaris (assembly GCF_964263255.1). Classification (NCBI taxonomy): domain Eukaryota; kingdom Metazoa; phylum Chordata; class Amphibia; order Caudata; family Salamandridae; genus Lissotriton; species Lissotriton vulgaris. Next base: position 1,563,399,857 of record NC_141685.1, read on the forward strand.
CATTACACGTATACGTGCTTTGAGAACTGTATTATCCGTATGTGCGGACGTTTTCTCTGTCAGGGAAACACTACCACCACATATCCTTATAGCATCTATGTGATAGTAATTGCCTAATGTGAGTTTTGTGCAATGTGATGTGGTGCTAGGAAATGTAATGCATTTAATATGATTACGCACCTTGATCTTACACCTCTGAATGTTTTTAGGCATCATGTGTTTTTGCGCTATTGAGTTATGTTCGGGCAACTCTGAATGTTTTTAGGCATCATGTGTCTTCCTGGATTTTACACCTCTGAATGTGTTGTTTTATGCATCATGTGTTTTTCCTTCCATGCACCTCTGAATGTGTTATTGATGCATCATGGGCCTTGTTATTACACCGCTGAATGTATGTTTTAAAAAAACACAGTTAATGGACAGAATGTAGAACAATGTCACACATTCACCCCAGTACAAGGATCTGGGCCTAAATCCATCGTTTTTTTGCACTCCACACCACCCTGGGTTAGACACTGGCTATATGCAAATCAGCTCTGACCCTGTGCCTCATGGGAACAGTCCAGTCCGAACTACCAAGCCATGTCTTTCCCAGACCGGAATCAAGCATCCAAGGACCGGTTTCTGGCTATCAGCCTTCATCAGACTGGATAGCTTGACTCCAGTGGTGTGGAGAGCCTGGGACTCACGTCTGAGTATACCCAGCACACTCGGGGTGAAAATTGCAAAAAACATAGTTGATGGACAGAATGTAGAACAATGTCATACATTCACCCCAGTATAAGGATCTGGGCCTAAATCCATAGTTTTTTTGCACTTCACACCACCCTGGGTTAGACACTGGCTATATGCAAATCAGCTCTGACCCTGTGCCTCATGGGAATTGTCCAGTCCGAACTACCAAGCCATGTCTTTCCCAGACCGGAATCAAGCATCCAAGGACCGGTTTCTGGCTATCAGCCTTCATTCAGCCTGGTTAGCTTGACTCCAGTGGTGTGGAGAGCCTGGGACTCACGTCTGAGTATACCCAGCACACTCAGGGTGAAAATTGCAAAAAACACAGTTGAGGGACAGAATGTAGAACAATGTCATACATTCACCCCAGTACAAGGATCTGGGCCTAAATCCATCGTTTTTTTGCACTCCACACCAACCTGGGTTAGACACTGGCTATATGCAAATCAGCTCTGACCCTGTGCCTCATGGGAACAGTCCAGTCCGAACTACCAAGCCATGTCTTTCCCAGACCGGAATCAAGCATCCAAGGACCGGTTTCTGGCTATCAGCCTTCATCAGCCTGGATAGCTTGACCCTGGGAAAGACATGGCTTGGTAGTTCGGACTGGACTGTTCCCATGAGGCACAGGGTCAGAGCTGATTTGCATATAGCCAGTGTCTAACCCAGGGTGGTGTGGAGTGCACAAAAAAAATGGATTTAGGCAGGAATCCTTGTACTGGGGTGAATGTGTGACATTGTTCTACATTCTGTCCTTCAACTGTGTTTTTTGCAATTTTCACCCCGAGTGTGCTGGGTATACTCAGACGTGAGTCCCAGGCTCTCCACACCACTGGAGTCAAGCTATCCAGGCTGAATGAAGGCTGATAGCCAGAAACCAGTCCTTGGATGCTTGATTCCGGTCTGGGAAAGACATGGCTTGGTAGTTCGGACTGGACTGTTCCCATGGGGCACAGGGTCAGAGCTGATTTGCATATAGCCAGTGTCTAACCCAGGGTGGTGTGGAGTGCAAAAAAATGATGGATTTAGGCCCAGATCCGTGTACTGGGGTGAATGTATGATATTGTTGTACATTCTGTCCATCACCTGTGTTTTTTGCAAGTTTCACCCCGAGTGTGCTGGGTATACTCAGACGTGAGTCCCAGGCTCTCCACACCACTGGAGTCAAGCTATCCAGGCTGAATGAAGGCTGATAGCCAGAAACCGGTCCTTGGATGCTTGATTCCGGTCTGGGAAAGACATGGCTTGGTAGTTCGGACTGGACTGTTCCCATGGGGCACAGGGTCAGAGCTGATTTGCATATAGCCAGTGTCTAACCCAGGGTGGTGTGGAGTGCAAAAAAACAATGGATTTAGGCCCAGATCCTTGTACTGGGGTGAATGTATGACATTGTTCTACATTCTGTCCATCAACTGTGTTTTTTGCAATTTTCACCCCAAGTGTGCTTGGTATACTCAGACGTGAGTCCCAGGCTCTCCACACCACTGGAGTCAAGCTATCCAGGCTGAATGAAGGCTGATAGCCAGAAACCGGTCCTTGGATGCTTGATTCCGGTCTGGGAATTACATGGCTTGGTAGTTCGGACTGGAGTGTTCCCATGGGGCACAGGGTCAGAGCTGATTTGCATATAGCCAGTGTCTAACCCAGGGTGGTGTGAAGTGCAAAAAAACGATGGATTTAGGCCCAGATCCTTGTACTGGGGTGAATGTATGACATTGTTCTACATTCTGTCCATCAACTATGTTTTTTGCAATTTTCACCCCGAGTGTGCTGGGTATACTCAGACGTGAGTCCCAGGCTCTCCACACCACTGGAGTCAAGCTATCCAGGCTGAATGAAGGCTGATAGCCAGAAACCGGTCCTTGGATGCTTGATTCCGGTCTGGGAAAGACATGGCTTGGTAGTTCGGACTGGACTGTTCCCATGGGGCACAGGGTCAGAGCTGATTTGCATATAGCCAGTGTCTAACCCAGGGTGGTGTGGAGTGCAAAAAAACGATGGATTTAGGCCCAGATCCTTGTACTGGGGTGAATGTATGACATTGTTCTACATTCTGTCCATCAACTGTGTTTTTTGCAATTTTCACCCCGAGTGTGCTGGGTATACTCAGACGTGAGTCCCAGGCTCTCCACACCACTGGAGTCAAGCTATCCAGGCTGAATGAAGGCTGATAGCCAGAAACCGGTCCTTGGATGCTTGATTCCGGTCTGGGAAAGACATGGCTTGGTAGTTCGGACTGGACTGTTCCCATGGGGCACAGGGTCAGAGCTGATTTGCATATAGCCAGTGTCTAACCCAGGGTGGTGTGGAGTCCAAAAAAACGATGGATTTAGGCCCAGATCCTTGTACTGGGGTGAATGTATGACATTGTTCTACATTCTGTCCATCAACTGTGTTTTTTGCAATTTTCACCCCGAGTGTGCTGGGTATACTCAGACGTGAGTCCCAGGCTCTCCACTACACTGGAGTCAAGCTATCCAGGCTGAATGAAGGCTGATAGCCAGAAACCGGTCCTTGGATGCTTGATTCCGGTCTGGGAAAGACATGGCTTGGTAGTTCGGACTGGACTGTTCCCATGGGGCACAGGGTCAGAGCTGATTTGCATATAGCCAGTGTCTAACCCAGGGTGGTGTGGAGTGCAAAAAAACGATGGATTTAGGCCCAGATCCTTGTACTGGGGTGAATGTATGACATTGTTCTACATTCTGTCCATCAACTGTGTTTTTTGCAATTTTCACCCCGAGTGTGCTGGGTATACTCAGACATGAGTCCCAGGCTCTCCACACCACTGGAGTCAAGCTATCCAGGCTGAATGAAGGCTGATAGCCAGAAACCGGTCCTTGGATGCTTGATTCCGGTCTGGGAAAGACATGGCTTGGTAGTTCGGACTGGACTGTTCCCATGGGGCACAGGGTCAGTGCTGATTTGCACATAGCCAGTGTCTAACCCAGGGTGGTGTGGAGTGCAAAAAAACGATGGATTTAGGCCCAGATCCTTGTACTGGGGTGAATGTATGACATTGTTCTACATTCTGTCCATCAACTGTGTTTTTTGCGAATGTATGTTTTATGCATCATGTGTTTTTCCTTCCCTACACCTCTGAATGTTGGTTTTGCATCATGTGTAGTATGTTCTTACCTATACCCCTAAATGTATTTTATTCTTAGGTGGTTGTTCTTTCTAGTACAGGTGGTCCTAGTGAGGTCCTGGTTCCCTGGGTGACATTTCTCCTAAGGTGTTTAGGGTTGCGTAGGTGGTACTTACCTGCTCCCAGTAGTTACTGGATGTGATCTATAACTGTTATTTTGTGCTATACTTATTCTAAGTTCTAGAAGTGCTATTTCTAAAAGTGTTGATTCTGACAGTGACTCATGTGGCCCTGTCCTGTAAATAAGCCCTTGTGAATATTACCTGTGCCAGTTGGCACAATGTACATGTGTGATTCTATCTGATGTGTTTTAACAATACAGAAGTAAATTTTATATAACCTTGTGTGGAGTTCCTTTTGTGGTGTGCCTAGGGTGTTGTTGCTGTCGTCTGCTGGCGCAAATGCTTTACACATTGCCTCCGGGATAAGCCTGTCTGCTCGTGCCAAGCTACCAAGGGGGTGAGCAGGGGTTATCTTAGCGTGTGACTCCCTTGCTCTGACTAGAATGGTGGTTTCTGCCTAGCTTTGGCATCAGCCTTAGCCAACCAGAAATAGCCAGTTCTAACACTAAGCCACGCAGCCCCCTTGGGGTTGTAGGCAAGGCGCTGTGTTAACTAGTTTGTCTATGCAAAATGTATGGCCTTTTCGTACATTCTCTGCGGCCGGCCTCGTATAAGAGGTTGTAGGCTTAACGCTGTGTCTGTGTGCCCTAGTCAGGGGTTTTGTTCTAAAGTAAAACAGACTTGTAACAAAAAATACCAATGACATTTGGGTTTCAGCTGATGGAAGACCCACCTTGACAGATAACCTGCTATTTCCCATGACAATTGTACAGAACAGGGGACCCTAGTAATTGAGGATCACAAAAATGATAGACATATACTTAATAGTATATATGACCTCTGTCCAGCCGGACAGGTATTTTTATTATGCAATATTTTTGTATTATTCCATATACAATTATATAAAAGTGGGCACAGCCTGTGACCCACAAAGGACAAGACAGAACAAGTGACACAAACAATTATGTAGAAACGCTCAAACGCGGTCTGTACTCATTCATAGGTTATACAGACTAAATTACAATCATAGCAACCCATTGTTGTTCAGTATGTATAAGATCACATCAACATATGGTGCAGTTAGGTCGACGACGTTTCGATGCAATTACAGAATACTTGCATCATCATCAGGACAAAAGATAATATGTCATGTTTGTCTGGAATTTCTATTACAACCACAAAGCCTCTGTAGCGAATTACACAATACATAAACAAGGGAAATTAGGAAGGAAACAGAAGATAAAGAAATAATGAAATAATCATTAGGAACGACTAGGCATGAATGCATTAATCTTACAGTTTGCATCACTAACCAGCAATTTGTGCGGTGCTGTGTGGAGGTTTACAGTGACTAAACTGAATGGACATAGTGCCTTGGGGCACATGCTGGTGATCTGAAAAACCATGCGACAGTGTCGGTTTCTGGTTTATAAAAAACAACGCAATGAAGACTGTGACAAGTATCACATGCTTAAGGCCAACGTGAAAGAACCTAGTTGGTGGAATGGTAATACAAACAGCGCAGTGATGAAGGTGTCCTAAAACAGTAACATGCTTGTTGCCAAGAAGGTTGGAAGAGCTTGCAAATTACTACATAGAAGTCGGCGCGGTGAAAAGCATTCTACTAGAAAGTAATAAATAACGGCGCAGTGTTGATAACACGTGATACTTGATGCAGACACATTTCCGTGACCTGTGAATTCTAGAGTTTTAAAAAGCGCTAGACTATAGTGGGGTTGTAGGCAAGGCGCTGTGTTAACTAGTTTGTCTATGCAAAATGTATGGCCTTTTCGTACATTCTTTGCGGCCGGCCTCGTATAAGAGGTTGTAGGCTTAACGCTGTGTCTGTGTGCCCTAGTCAGGGGTTTTGTTCTAAAGTAAAACAGACTTGTAACAAAAAATACCAATGACATTTGGGTTTCAGCTGATGGAAGACCCACCTTGACAGATAACCTGCTATTTCCCATGACAAGACATTTTCATGGCCCTGCGCACATTGGACGGGATATGATGGTTCGATTATTCAGGCAGTATTGGTTTAATCACAGATTCTGAGTTCTAGCTGAACAACTATGCCATAGTTGGCATCTCGGCATATGGACATAAGGAGGAGAACATTTGTAACACTGAGCCATATAGAGTGATCAGGAGGCCTGTGTAACCGGATGCAGTTGGATTTGATTAAAAGGCCTGTTTGTGACAGGCTTAGATACATCCTGGTTAATAGTGTGCATTTTCTACCAATGGGTCGAAGTATGCCCAACACAGAGAAATGACAAACACTCTGTAGCCAAACTGATGTTATGTGAAGTCATACCATGGTTCTGATTTTTACTTTTTCTAGAGTCAGACTGAAGGACCCACTTTAGCAACAAGGTCCTTAGATTGCTGTGTGTGGCTCTTCAAGTGGAACAGAGAATGCATTGAAGCCAGAAGCTTCAGTTTTTACTAAAAAGTTCAATTAGGACACTGAAATCACGTTTTGCCAAAGTCTGTGCATTCACTTAATTGAAATGAGCAGACGCTTTACCCTTGGCATTGATTATTCTCCAAACCACTTGACAGGAGGGCTGGATTATCTCTCCAGAAGATACACATGGGACATGTGATCCGACTGCCTGCAAATGCGCTTGTAAATATCACCAATGACATGATCCTTGACTGTTACAAAGGATTAGCTGATGTGGTTCGTTCTGCTTCTCTCCAGTTTGGAGCTGTCATTCCAAGCCAAGAGCAGCATCACAAGCTTAAACCTGGCACTTGTACTGCTTAAAAAGCAAGTTTGGAAATTGTGCTTGGAGCCAAGATGGAAAGAACCCTTCCAGGTGATTTTAATCAGCAACAATACAATGAAATACGCTGGGGTATCTAATTGAGAGCATTCCTTTCACACCCAGAGATTGGGGTGTCCATTTGAAGAAGTGGTAATATTTGAGACAAGTCCAAGACCTCCTGTGTCCTTTACATCCTGGAGGACCAGAGGGATGAAGTACCGCAGATTCCCTCACCTGTTCAAGTTCCTGAAATCTCACAAACTGGTGTGGAAGTATCCTCTGAAGATGAAGATTTGGGTACTGAGAGTGCACGAGCTATTGAACCACCATGTGAACCACATCGTGACTATGATGAGGAGGCTAGTCTGAGGAGGGAAAAACTATGATTGAGATAGTAATGGCCAAGTTGTAGGAGGCAATTGATTTGAAGCGTGTCAGATGAACGCATACCACAAACCACTGCCGAAGAAACAGAACCGAGTGGTATAAGCGAGTCAGAAGAAGATCAACAGACACCAAGGAGATCCATGAGAGAGAGAGAGAGTACCTTGCCACAAATATTCAGCACCTGAGTGGTTCTATTACACAGAGAATGTGCCTAACGCAACATAACAACATCCCAATGATTTGAGATCAGAACCACTTCAACCACCATGCCACACTAAGACAGCATTTTATTTATAATTGTGGGACACACCACTAAATAAAAATTATCATTGATAACTCATTGATTCGAATAAGCAAGATCTGGTTCTACAAGAAATGAACTGTTTAACTGAATTATGGAGACTGTGATAATTGAACATGGCATTTATACATTGACAAATAAAAAGAATTAAGAAGTATTCCCCAATGCCAAGGCTGCAGCAGAAGAATAGGCACGCCACACTTAGAAGAAGACAGAGTAAAGCTAGGGATGCCTCATGAAGATTATTGTATATAAGACGAATGAGATGATTGAGTTTTGTTAATTTTGAACAAGCAAAGGTCAATGCAGAATATAGAATTTGTCCACTGCTATAATTGTATTAAAGGTCTGACTGTAGACAAACTTTTTTCCTTACCAAGGCTAAGTGTAGAACAGTAATTGTAGTCACACTAAACGTTTTTATGTTAATGCTTATATTTCTTTAAATTGGTATGAGTTTAACCCCAGAGACAGACACACTAAACCCTACACCTGCACTGACATCATCTGCACATACAATAGATGAGAGGAAATAGAAAGCTTCATTCATATATGCTTCAAATTGAGATTTCACATCTAATGTTTATTCTACATTAAGGTCAGTAATACTCTCAAGCTCTAGATGTGAAGGACTGTTATGTCTGTGCACATTTACCTTCTTCAGCAGCTGAAGATGTAACCTACCATTATATTCCACTTTCATGTGCAGCTACATGCAGTATATTGCTAAGTTTGTTTTATAGACAGGAATGCTTTGAATATTATATTTCCAATTATAACATGATTCTTTCTAAAGTTCCTCTCCAGAAATGAATGAACCCCCACCCACAAGCAAAGGATATAGAAGTAGCTTGGTATTTCTTTAGATCTCCTACACAGATAGATACTGTTAAGGCATTGGAAAGAAATTTAACGTTTAATTAAACCATTTGAAAATAAATGTATTTTAGCAATAGAGGAAAGGATAGCTCACATGTTTCATAATGCCAATATAGAGAAAGATGCATTAAAGAACATTAGGAGGAACGAGGACGTTGAATACAAGAAGAAAATTATATATTCACTATTAAAATTAGCTAGAGCACAAAAAGGAAAATTGTGTTTTTTTTTTAAAGAAGAATACAGTTTAGAAAGTGACATATTGGGATCAGTAGGAGTGAAAACCCATTTAAAATTCTTGCAGGGCCTGCTCAAATATCAACGGGAGAAAAGGCAATTGTACCTGGAGTCTATTTTGTATGTTGGAAAGATGCATACTCGCAGTTGCCTGTTGATTGGGAGGGGGTTTGTTGTTTAGCTTTATTGTTTCCTAATACGTATAATGTACATAGAATAGATGCTTTAACAATTGCACCTTCACACAGACATACATGCAGTGCCACTGATGGAACTAAATCAGTGGGAGATGTTTTAGAACAATCATTCCACCTATGGGAGTTCTTCTGAATGACAAGAAAATCTGAATTCTTTCCACTGTAGTTGATATGCTGGCTACTAGTACATCTGGTGCTTTGTTTGCAGTTAATACAGAATTAATGACTTTGATTTGCAATATCGATTAGCTTTACATGTATTGGGGTCAGAGAAAGGAGTTTGTAAAATGTAGAAAGCTCACCACTGCTGTTCATACATACCTGATAAGAGTAAGATGATAAAAGAATTGACAACAAACATTTCTGATCTTAAACCTGAATTAGAAACCTTTGAAACCACTAGTGTGTTAGCAACCTTAGGCAAAGGTGCTTCTGCTTGAAGTAATTGCCTTAGAACTATGAGGAGTGGATTTTCAGGAGCCATTTTAAACCACCATTGATCATTAGCATTTGTTGAATATGTTTGTACGCTTTATATAAGGAAGTTGGGTGGTATTTTAGGAAAAAGAAAAACAGAGAAAGGGAAAGGCTAAGAAGGAAAGAAATGGATCTGGAAGAAAGGAAAAATAAGGCATTCAAAAAGTTGAAGGAAGCAGATACTTTTAAAAGTTAAGGTTGATGATGCAGCAAAGAGGGAAGGTGCGCTTTAGAGATTCATTTGTGATAAAATTGTGATGGCTATTCTAGCCATTAGAGGGGGAAGTTGATGGAGCGAAATTGCTAATTTTGTAGACCAAAACGTATTTAATTGAAAAGTGCAAACCTCGATGCAAGATAATATGCATATAATAAATGAACATTTTGTGCACAGTTTTGTGACAGTAGTCATAGTTAAATGTCGCAGGCATATAAATGGAATAATATAATGCATTGACTTAAGTTTACCTAACTGTTGATGCCATATTAATAGCAAATTATATATATATATATATATATATATATATATATATATATATATATATATATATATATATATATTGTAAACAATGGCGTTGCAGCTTGGGAGATCACTCGACGCTGCTCATGTGTGATGCAGCTTCCCTCCTTACTTCACATCATTTTTCGTTTTTGCCCAACGCGTTTCAAGGTAGAAATCTCTTCTTCTGGGGCCTGGGGCTGTGAATGAAAAAACATCTGAGACTTGCATACCATTTCCGGTTTTATTTCATTCTTGCACCTCCCTCCAATCATGTATGGCACAGTTCAAGGCATTATGATGCATGATGGGACATTTAGTCCTCAGTGCGAGAGTCAGATAGTAATTCCATGTTTTTTTCACCTTTTTAGTTCATATTGTTACCTTAGTAGGTTGTTTTTCATTCAGGCAGGCTTAATTAGCATATTCAGCGCCGTGCTCAGCAGGTTTAAAGGGTTTAATCCTGAAGCCTCACTTAGCTGGCTTTCCTTGTCTCTGCCAGCTAACGATGGTGCATCTCCCCACGGTCAGGCACCGTGAAAAATATTGTAAACAATGGCCTTGCAGCTTAGGAGATCACTCGGCGGCGCTCATGTGTGATGCAGCCTCCCTCCTTACTTCACATCATTTTTCGTTTTTGCCCAACGCGTTTCAAGGTAGAAACCTCTTCTTCTGGGGCCTGGGGCAGTGAATGAAAAAACATCTGAGTCTTGCATACCATTTCCGGTTTTATTTCATTCTTGCACCTCCCTCCAATCATGTATGGCACAGTTCAAGGCATTATGGTGCATGATGGGACATTTAGTTCTCAGTGCGAGAGTCAGATAGTAATTCCATGAGGGAGGCTGCATCACACATGAGCGCCGTCGAGTGATCTCCCAAGCTGCAAGGCCATTGTTTACAATATTTTTCACGGTGCCTGACCGTGGGGAGATGCACCATCGTTAGCTGGCAGAGACAATGAAAGGCAGCTAAGTGAGGCTTCAGGATTAAACCCTTTAAACCTGCTGAGCACGGCACTGAATATGCTAATTAAGCCTGCCTGAATGAAAAACAACCTACTAAGGTAACAATATGAACTAAAAAGGTGAAAAAAACATGGAATTACTATCTGACTCTCGCACTGAGAACTAAATGTCCCATCATGCACCATAATGCCTTGACCTGTGCCATACATTGTTGTATACTGTACACTGCATATTGTTCCTGACACGAGATGACACGTGGTTCCACTCGTGACATCTCGTGTCAATCGGTCAAGTTTGGTCACGTCCCAAGGAAGTTATTGAAGTTTTCAAGCATGCTGTCAGAGTTAAGGACGGGAGTGTTTGGAATTTGAACAGAGTCTCCATTTTTAAAGGCAAAGATATGTGTGCGTCTGAGGATGACAGTAGCGCTTTACTTAAAGGTATGGATGTGGTTGTGTCAAGCAATGATAGCAACGTTTTTCTTGATTTTGATTCTGGCAGTGGGGTCCCTGGAAATGCAGAAATCACTTCTGGGAATCTTTTGGGTGAGAATACCAGCACTAGGGCTGTAAGGACCACTCCACCTATGGAACTCTCAAGAAGTTGCCATAGGTCCCACCGTCTTCCTGCTAGATACAAGGATTTTGTCATGAGTTAAGTTTGAATTGTATGGGATTATTCTTTAGAGTTTGATTGTTCTCTTGTTTTTTTTTTTTTCATTTACAGGAAGGGAGGTGTGTTGTATACTGTACACTGCATATTGTTCCTGACACGAGATGACACGTGGTTCCACTCGTGACATCTCGTGTCAATCGCCTTCTGTTATGCTCACATGCCACTGCATCTTTTGAATATGTTGGTATGTCATGGCTGTAGAATGATGGGATTATTAACTGCTTGACTGGACTTGCTCCAGACGTGTTCCTATTAAACTCCTCACTTTCAAGACTCCTGTGTCCTCCAGTCTTTCCTACATACATGATTGGAGGGAGGTGCAAGAATGAAATAAAACCGGAAATGGTATGCAAGACTCAGATGTTTTTTCATTCACAGCCCCAGGCCCCAGAAGAAGAGGTTTCTACCTTGAAACTCGTTGGGCAAAAACAAAAAATGATATGAAGTAAGGAGGGAGGCTGCATCACACATGAGCGCCGTCGAGTGATCTCCCAAGCTGCAAGGCCATTGTTTACAATATTTTTCACGGTGCCTGACCGTGGGGAGATGCACCATCGTTAGCTGGCAGAGACAAGGAAAGCCAGCTAAGTGAGGCTTCAGGATTAAACCCTTTAAACCTGCTGAGCACGGCGCTGAATATGCTAATTAAGCCTGCCTGAATGAAAAACAACCTACTAAGGTAACAATATGAACTAAAAAGGTGAAAAATACATAGAATTACTATCTGACTCTCGCACTGAGAACTAAATGTCCCATCATGCACCATAATGCCTTGAACTGTGCCATACATGATTGGAGGGAGGTGCAAGAATGAAATAAAACCGGAAATGGTATGCAAGACTCAGATGTTTTTTCATTCACAGCCCCAGGACCCAGAAGAAGAGGTTTCTACCTTGAAACGCGTTGGGCAAAAACGAAAAATGATGTGAAGTAAGAAGGGAGGCTGCATCACACATGAGCGCCGTCGAGTGATCTCCCAAGCTGCAAGGCCATTGTTTACAATATTTTTCACGGTGCCTGACCGTGGGGAGATGCACCATCGTTAGCTTGCAGAGACAAGGAAAGCCAGCTAAGTGAGGCTTCAGGATTAAACCCTTTAAACCTGCTGAGCACGGCGCTGAATATGCTAAGTAAGCCTGCCTGAATGAAAAACAACCTACTAAGGGAACAATATGAACTAAAAAGGTGAAAAAAAACATGGAATTACTATCTGACTCTCGCACTGAGAACTAAATGTCCCATCATGTACCATAATGCCTTGAACTGTGCCATACATGATTGGAGGGAGGTGCAAGAATGAAATAAAACCGGAAATGGTATGCAAGACTCAGATGTTTTTTCATTCACAGCCCCAGGCCCCAGAAGAAGAGGTTTCTGCCTTGAAACGCGTTGGGCAAAAACGAAAAATGATGTGAAGTAAGGAGGGAGGCTGCATCACACATGAGCGCCGTCGAGTGATCTCCCAAGCTGCAAGGCCATTGTTTACAATATTTTTCACGGTGCCTGACCGTGGGGAGATGCACCATCGTTAGCTGGCAGAGACAAGGAAAGCCAGCTAAGTGAGGCTTCAGGATTAAACCCTTTAAACCTGCTGAGCACGGCGCTGAATATGCTAATTAAGCCTGCCTGAATGAAAACAACCTACTAAGGTAACAATATGAACTAAAAAGGTGAAAAAAACATGGAATTACTATCTGACTCTCGCACTGAGGACTAAATGTCCCATCATGCATCATAATGCCTTGAACTGTGCCATACATGATTGGAGGGAGGTGCAAGAATGAAATAAAACCGGAAATGGTATGCAAGTCTCAGATGTTTTTTCATTCACAGCCCCAGGCCCCAGAAGAAGAGATTTTTACCTTGAAACGCGTTGGGCAAAAACGAAAAATGATGTGAAGTAAGGAGGGAAGCTGCATCACACATGAGCGCCGTCGAGTGTTCTCCCAAGCTGCAAGGCCATTGTTTACAATATTTTTCACGGTGCCTGACCGTGGGGAGATGCACCATCGTTAGCTGTTAGAGACAAGGAAAGCCAGCTAAGTGAGGCTTCAGGATTAAACCCTTTAAACCTGCTGAGCACGGCGCTGAATATGCTAATTAAGCCTGCCTGAATGAAAAACAACCTACTAAGGTAACAATATGAACTAAAAAGGTGAAAAAAACATGGAATTACTATCTGACTCTCGCACTGAGAACTAAATGTCCCAACATGCACCATAATGCCTTGAACTGTGCCATACATGATTGGAGGGAGGTGCAAGAATGAAATAAAACCGGAAATGGTATGCAAGACTCAGATGTTTTTTCATTCACAGCCCCAGGCCCCAGAAGAAGAGGTTTCTACCTTGAAATGCGTTGGGCAAAAACGAAAAATGATGTGAAGTAAGGAGGGAGGCTGCATCACACATGAGCGCCGTCGAGTGATCTCCCAAGCTGCAAGGCCATTGTTTACAATATATATCTATCTATATATATCTATCTATCTATATATATATATATCTATCTATCTATCTATCTATCTATCTATATATATATATATATATCTATATATATATATACTACTATTATAAAGGAAGAAGAACCTTTGAGGCGGGTAAACTCGGGAAACACAGTGCCAATCCACACACCCGATACATTGTTGTAATTGTCAGGGTGTGCAGATGGACATAGGCTATATCAATTTTAAAAATATAAGTTATTTAAAAAATTTACGGAAAAAAAAGTAGTCCCATGGAAGTAACGCTGGCCGCGACGTGCGTGCTGACATCAGGAGCGCGGGGAGGAGCGGTGTCCAGGAGCGCGAGGAGGAGCGGCGGACATGAGCGTGGGGAGTAGCGGCGGACAGGCGGGGAGGAGCGGCGGACAGGCTGGGAGGAGCGGCAAGGAGCGGCGGACCGGTGAACTCAGGAGCGCGGTGAGGTGCGGCGGAAGAGGTAAGACTCCGGTGGACCCACGGATAATGTCGGGGCGGGCGGGGGCCATGAAGCCAAGGTCGGGACGGGCTGCTACTTCGGGGGACCCACGGACGATGTACGGGCGGGCGGGGTCCGGGGTGGGTGGGGGCCCAGAAGCCTGATTGCTCCCGGACAAGGTCGGGACGGGCTGCTAGTATATATATATATATATATATATATCCTTTTGCACTTTCCTTGACTGGAAACCGGGACACTCTGCGCGTCGGTGCAGTAAATCAGGGCTCAAGGTAACCCTGTTGAATCCACTCCACCTCGTACTTAAAAAGTACAGTCTGCACTCCAACAGTGATCTCCGCCACACAGGTAAGTGGTTTAGGAAGTCTTTATTCCATATACAGCCAAACTTAGGACAAAAACCCAACGCGTTTCGGCGACACACTCGCCTTGGTCACGGGTTAATTGGTTAGTTTAACAGCCGATATTTAAATAAAGAAAAAAGTGCAAAAAAGTGTCAGGAAGTGCAAACATAAACAACGGACTGCTGTATTTACACGGCAACCTTGTCGGCCATCTTAACATGGTAAAATACAACCACATTCTGTATCATATATTGCAGGTAAGTAATGCAAAAAGAAAACTGATAGTATTAACAGGTATACAGAAATATAATGGAAACATATTTGATAACATATGGAATCCAATTCATGCCATATTATGTCCGGTATGTAAAGCGGCATGCATGATATCAACTTGTATCAGCCAAATGTACATTGCGTAGGAACATCCCAAGTGGGTATGACGTCACCTATCAGTAAAAACCAGATGTATACGATATAGGTTTCAAGCAGAGTAGCAAATTCCCAAGTGGGTGAAGGAATTCTTATCAAAATCCCATGTGCCAACAATTCATATATCCACAGTGTATGCTCAATCGGGTGAAGACATAACCACAACTATAATGCCCACAAAGATATATATATATATGTAAACGTTCAAGCGGGTAAAGGCATAATATAATCGGGCACTTGATCTAGTAGTGTATGGGACAGAAAAAATGTGTCAATAGACACCAACTCGTTTTCAAATAGCTACTCCACAGGTGACAGTTCATCCAAGTATGGTCATCCAGGCTGATTGGCATGCATAGATACACGCACCACATTTCTTTCATACCTGCAAGAAATGAAATATCTGGTGATGGCTCAGTACACAAATGTTCACCTACCCAACTCAGTGATTTAAAATGTATGTTAAAAACAGTGAAGGAAGTCTCAGACAAGAAAAGCAAAGATACTAAGTTTCAATTGAGCACTTAATCGGTAATGTGAAACAACCTCAGTTTAAGCAGCAACAACACAATTTACAAAAATAGACCAAATCATTCTCCCAGAAACCAGCTCATTTCTTCTTCAGAATTCAATCCTACTGGGATCTTGGAATTGAGCTCTAAAATTAATCTAGATTCCATTTGTCGCAGTTTGCGTATCCGGTCCCCACCCCTATTGGATTGAGGGACTCTGTCAATAACAAAGAATCTCAAAAGATTACGGTTCGCATTATGTTTCTCTTCAAAATGTCTCGCAATAGGGGACAGCTTATCTTTGTTTGCGATGGCCCGCATATGTTCCAGTATTCTTTTCTTAGCGGGGAACATCGTGCTGCCCACATATTTCTTTTCACAAGGGCACAACAATATGTAGACACAGTAATCAGATAAACATGTCAGGTGTTTCTCTATTTTCCTCTCCGATTCATAGAGAGGAAAGTAGACTGTTTTAACATTGCAACTATATTTGCATGCTTTGCAGTTCATGCAAACATAGAACCCTTGGATTTCCCTGGACGACATTTTACGTGAAGAGATTTCATTCTTGCTAAGCCTGTCTTTTAAGGAGTTGTTCTTCCTATACGTGATACTAGGGGATTCTTGCAATACATCAGTCAGGGTAGATTCAGTGTGCAGTATCTTCCAGTGTCTATTAAGACACTTCCGCAGGTCACCAGATTTGGAATTAAAGGTAGAGATATATCTAATGGTGGAATCGTCACAAGATTTCTCCTTAGGTGTTAATAGATCTGTTTGGGTCAGTTTGGATGCTTTCACAAAAGCATCTTTTATGCATTTCTGCCCATAGCCCCTCTCAATGAAACGTTGTTTCATGACCCTACACTCTTTTTGGAATTCCATGTCACAGCTACAGTTTCTCCGGGCCCGAAGAAATTCCCCGTAGGGGATACTGTAGATTAAGGATTTGGGGTGACTGCTTTCCGCGTGTAACAGAGTGTTACCTGCGGTTTCTTTCCGGTGTAGGCACGAAGTCAGCAAATTATTGACTACAGAGATTTCGAGATCTAGGAACACTGCCCTTTCTTTGCATATCGTGCCCTCAAAGCGCAGATTTAGGTCATTGACATTCAATGCTTCAATGAATTGTAGAGCTTGTTCATGGCTCCCACTCCAGACGACAAATAGGTCGTCGATATAGCGGAGCCATGAAACTACATGGATGTAATGGTTGCCATGGCGACTGGGCACCTGCCGCTCCCACCACCCCATAAAGAGGTTGGCATAGCTTGGGGCAAAGCAGGTGCCCATCGCAGTCCCCTGTTTCTGTCTAAAAAACATTTCATTAAAAATAAAAAAATTATTTTCTAGACAAAATTGTATCATCTGCAACAACATGTGATTATGGTCAAGAAAGGAGATAGAGCGAAATTTCAAATAGTATTCGCACGCTTTCAGTCCATCCGAGTGTATAATGGATGTGTATAGGCTGTTGACATCCAGTGTGATAAGCCAAAATTGTTCATCCCATGTAATATCTCTGATTTTATTGAGAAAGTCACGGCTATCTTTGAGATAGGATGGGAGTTCTTCTACAAATGGACGGAGGAAAAAGTCAATGTATTGCGAGGTTTTCTCCAAGAGAGAGTCCATGGAAGAGACAATTGGTCTCCCCGGAGGTGTCACAGAGTTTTTATGTAATTTGGGCAAAAGATATAAAATTGCTACCTTGGGTGTGCGATTGAGCATGAAAGAATATTCCTCCCATTCTAGCAACTTGCTCGTATGCCATTCTTTAAGCATTTCATGATATCTCGTGGTGGATTCCTTAATTGCAGTGATAGATGTTTGTTCATAGCATTCAGTATCCATTAACTGTCTCATGCCTTCGTTAATATAATCACTTATGTTTTGGACCACCACGTTGCCGCCCTTATCAGATTGATGGATAGTGATGGTCTGATCCATTTGTAAATTTTTAATGGCCATTCTCTCTTGTTTGGATAGATTATCTTTTTCCCATTTCCTCTTATTTTTTGCCATGTTTTTTAGGTCTTTAATAACCAGTTCCTCAAAGATGTCAATGCCACAGGGCGGGAGGGTAGGGTTGAAAGTAGATTTAGGTTTGAAGTCATTCGGGCAGTTCAGATTAACCGTAAAGCCCAGAGATGTTGCATCACAGGGGGATGGATCTATCTCCTCAAATTCTAATTCCTTCAACACAATAAGTGCTTCAACCTCATTTACCGTTTCAGATGCTGGCACAACATTCTTAGATGATACAGTATTTCTAGCTTTCAACTTGTGCCATTTGCGTAGCCTTAACTTACGTGTGAATTTGTACAAGTCTATTCTCTCTTGAGAATAAGAGAAATTAGAGGTAGGACAAAATGATAGACCAAAACTTAAAACATCAAACTCAACATCAGTAAGAAATCTATTTGAAAGATTTACCACATTCTTCGTGTTGTTTATTTTCCTCGTTGTTTCTTTTGGCCTCTCGTTTCCACTCCCAATACTTCGCTCGTGTTTTTTCCACCAGCCGCCCCTCCTTGTACATTTGGGGTTGTGGGTGTTCCTCCTGTTTGTCCTCCTCTTCCTCTCCTCTTGGAGAAAACCTCGCAATACATTGATTTTTTCCACCGTCCATTTGTAGAAGAACTCCCATCCTATCTCAAAGATAGCCGTGACTTTCTCAATAAAATCAGAGATATTACATGGGATGAACAATTTTGGCTTATCACACTGGATGTCAACAGCCTATACACATCCATTATACACTCGGATGGACTGAAAGCGTGCGAATACTATTTGAAATTTCGCTCTATCTCCTTTCTTGACCATAATCACATGTTGTTGCAGATGATACAATTTTGTCTAGAAAATAATTTTTTTATTTTTAATGAAATGTTTTTTAGACAGAAACAGGGGACTGCGATGGGCACCTGCTTTGCCCCAAGCTATGCCAACCTCTTTATGGGGTGGTGGGAGCGGCAGGTGCCCAGTCGCCATGGCAACCATTACATCCATGTAGTTTCATGGCTCCGCTATATCGACGACCTATTTGTCGTCTGGAGTGGGAGCCATGAACAAGCTCTACAATTCATTGAAGCATTGAATGTCAATGACCTAAATCTGCGCTTTGAGGGCACGATATGCAAAGAAAGGGCAGTGTTCCTAGATCTCGAAATCTCTGTAGTCAATAATTTGCTGACTTCGTGCCTACACCGGAAAGAAACCGCAGGTAACACTCTGTTACACGCGGAAAGCAGTCACCCCAAATCCTTAATCTACAGTATCCCCTACGGGGAATTTCTTCGGGCCCGGAGAAACTGTAGCTGTGACATGGAATTCCAAAAAGAGTGTAGGGTCATGAAACAACGTTTCATTGAGAGGGGCTATGGGCAGAAATGCATAAAAGATGCTTTTGTGAAAGCATCCAAACTGACCCAAACAGATCTATTAACACCTAAGGAGAAATCTTGTGACGATTCCACCATTAGATATATCTCTACCTTTAATTCCAAATCTGGTGACCTGCGGAAGTGTCTTAATAGACACTGGAAGATACTGCACACTGAATCTACCCTGACTGATGTATTGCAAGAATCCCCTAGTATCACGTATAGGAAGAACAACTCCTTAAAAGACAGGCTTAGCAAGAATGAAATCTCTTCACGTAAAATGTCGTCCAGGGAAATCCAAGGGTTCTATGTTTGCATGAACTGCAAAGCATGCAAATATAGTTGCAATGTTAAAACAGTCTACTTTCCTCTCTATGAATCGGAGAGGAAAATAGAGAAACACCTGACATGTTTATCTGATTACTGTGTCTACATATTGTTGTGCCCTTGTGAAAAGAAATATGTGGGCAGCACGATGTTCCCCGCTAAGAAAAGAATACTGGAACATATGCGGGCCATCGCAAACAAAGATAAGCTGTCCCCTATTGCGAGACATTTTGAAGAGAAACATAATGCGAACCGTAATCTTTTGAGATTCTTTGTTATTGACAGAGTCCCTCAATCCAATAGGGGTGGGGACCGGATACGCAAACTGCGACAAATGGAATCTAGATTAATTTTAGAGCTCAATTCCAAGATCCCAGTAGGATTGAATTCTGAAGAAGAAATGAGCTGGCTTCTGGGAGAATGATTTGGTCTATTTTTGTAAATTGTGTTGTTGCTGCTTAAACTGAGGTTGTTTCACATTACCGATTAAGTGCTCAATTGAAACTTAGTATCTTTGCTTTTCTTGTCTGAGACTTCCTTCACTGTTTTTAACATACATTTTAAATCACTGAGTTGGGTAGGTGAACATTTGTGTACTGAGCCATCACCAGATATTTCATTTCTTGCAGGTATGAAAGAAATGTGGTGCGTGTATCTATGCATGCCAATCAGCCTGGATGACCATACTTGGATGAACTGTCACCTGTGGAGTAGCTATTTGAAAACGAGTTGGTGTCTATTGACACATTTTTTCTGTCCCATACACTACTAGATCAAGTGCCCGATTATATTATGCCTTTACCCGCTTGAACGTTTACATATATATATATCTTTGTGGGCATTATAGTTGTGGTTATGTCTTCACCCGATTGAGCATACACTGTGGATATATGAATTGTTGGCACATGGGATTTTGATAAGAATTCCTTCACCCACTTGGGAATTTGCTACTCTGCTTGAAACCTATATCGTATACATCTGGTTTTTACTGATAGGTGACGTCATACCCACTTGGGATGTTCCTACGCAATGTACATTTGGCTGATACAAGTTGATATCATGCATGCCGCTTTACATACCGGACATAATATGGCATGAATTGGATTCCATATGTTATCAAATATGTTTCCATTATATTTCTGTATACCTGTTAATACTATCAGTTTTCTTTTTGCATTACTTACCTGCAATATATGATACAGAATGTGGTTGTATTTTACCATGTTAAGATGGCCGACAAGGTTGCCGTGTAAATACAGCAGTCCGTTGTTTATGTTTGCACTTCCTGACACTTTTTTGCACTTTTTTCTTTATTTAAATATCGGCTGTTAAACTAACCAATTAACCCGTGACCAAGGCGAGTGTGTCGCCGAAACGCGTTGGGTTTTTGTCCTAAGTTTGGCTGTATATGGAATAAAGACTTCCTAAACCACTTACCTGTGTGGCGGAGATCACTGTTGGAGTGCAGACTGTACTTTTTAAGTACGAGGTGGAGTGGATATATATATATATATATATATATATATATATATATATATATATATATATATATATATATATATATATATATATATATATATATATATATATATATATATATATAATGGCCTGTTATCACGTTGAACTGTTGTTTTTAACAAGATGCTTTTTTTTCTACACACAATGCTGCAACATTTCAGAAGCCTTCTGTTAGTTAGTAAATAGGCATTTGTTTTGTATTAGACAACTGATATTGAGGTTCTCTCTGGGAGGAGAAGAGATGGCAGGAAAAACTGTCTGAACCGCAAGATCTGAATGAAGATTCTTTTCAAGGACTAATTTCTGTGGTCTAGTGTGAAGACATGAGAAACTGGGGAGTTTAACTGCTCCCAGAGTTTACTTAGCCCCTATTGGATACTGGGAATGAAGAATGTGTATTTTTTTTCCATCTGTGTATTCTTGATTTTTTATTTGCGCATGTGTTCCTAGAGCAGGGACCAGGTAGAGAGACACTCGTTCCCAACCCTTTGGCTTTTGATAGCGAGAGCACTTTGAACTTTATTGCGCTCCATAGGGTTTTCTATCTTCAGAGGAGATTGCCATTTAAACTTTATCACTTATAGAAGATGTCTGCTGATTTATAGAAAATAACCTTTTTCTGGCTAGAATTTTCTTTGATTTAAGTGCAAAAGCTTCATGCTGATGCAACTATTCTCTCATTAGAGGTCTTTTTTGGGTTTCTGATTTGACACTGTTACTATTTGCCAAGCAAAACCTTTAATTTAGCTTAGAGACATTCCTTTATGGAACAGTTGTATAACAGAGGCATGCATGGCTAAACCACGCGTGCCTCTACTACGCGCCCCTAACAACAAATTTGTCTGAACAACACAATCCTTTGCCAGGCAATTTTGTGGTAAAGGCATGACTGACTAGTATGGAAGTGTGTGGTAAAGATCACACCCCAGACCCCCCGCCCTGAGCCCTAAAAACTACCCCGAGCCCTAGAAAAATCCCTGAACCCCCTGAGACATAAATACTACCCCAACCCCCCTAAGTCCTAAAAATGGCCCTGCCCCTGAACCCTAAACACTACCTCAACCTGAGCCCTAAACACTACCCCAACCTCCCCTGAGCACTAAACACTACCATGACCTCCCCTGAGCCCTAAACACTACCCTGACCCCTCTTAAGCCCTAAACATTACCCGACCACCCTGAGCCCTAAAAAACTACCCAATCCCCCCAAGGCCTAAGAACTATCCCAACACTAGCCAGACCTCTCTGAGCCGTAAACACTACCCAACCAACCAGCCCTAAAAACTTCCTTAATCTCCCTGAGCCCTAAAAACTACCACAACACCCCTGAGTCCTAAAAACTACCCCAACCCTTAAAAACTACCCCCAGATTCCTAAACGACAGCCCCAGCCCCACCTACCAGCCTGCGTCCTCTCCCGATCCTTCCTCTTCCTGTGTCCGCCCATCCACACATCTAGACCGTGCACCACCTTAACCATGCATATGCGTGATTAAGGCATTTGCATGGTTAATGCACACATGGTTGAACTTGTGGGGAAATGGCATGAGTGGCTCTGCCTGCATTGTGAAGGGTGTTTTCCTTATGGAATACATTTGCTGTATCATTTTTATATTATTTGTAAGTTTCACTTACATAGAATTGTTTCTTGAAATACCAACTAATGAATAATTTGAATCTGTAACAATGATGACTAAAGACTAATGATTTCTTAAATAATTTAACTTGCTGAATTGTTAATAAAATTCTTCAATTAGCTCATAATCTCTGACAAGAAAGGATTTGTTGATAAAGAAGGATTCATATAATTAATTGCTCCTTTTAAACGATCTTCTTTGACGAACAAAGGTCCATAAGAGTGGTGAACGGTGTTGTTTATTGATTACACCAGAAGACTAAGATAAAAACATCGCTGTGCCGTCACAGGGCTTTTCATTGCCTGAAGGAAGCACATTTCAGGATAGGACTTAGGTACTCAAAACAGATTCCATCATTCAATGAAACAAGGAATGAGATCTGTTTTTGACTCAACCACATGAAAGCATGGAACAGAGGAGCAATGTTTGGATCAATGCCAGGATCTACTAATCTAAACAAATGCCCGCAGACTAAGCTGAGGAAGATGTTAACTGAAATGGGCAAGGAATTCTGGCACTTCTGCTTGAAGAATCAGATAGCAGTAACAATGATATACTTATCAGGAAGACAAATTGAGGTAGCAGACTAACATTCCAGGGATCTACAGGATTCCAATGTGTGGAAATTGCATCTAGATGTTTACAAAGCCGACTTAAAGAGATGGGTCCCATGCTCCTTATACCTATTTGCTTCAAAGCCGGACCACCAGCTCCCAAGATACTTCAGATAGAGACTGGATCCGGGAGAAATGCGAACAGACACCTTTATCCAAAAATGGGTCAAAATAACGGGCATGCTTTGCCCTCATTTTCATTTAATACAAAAATAGTGAAGTGGTGAGAAGACAAGAAGAAAATGTAGTTCTGATAACTTCGATCTGGAGAAGTTTAGTAAACACCCTGTGTTCTGCAATCTTGACAGGTCATGTAATTGTAGATGGTCTCCCAGTCAGGGAGCATACATTGGTAAGTATACTCGTGGGGGGTATTTGCCTCTTTAGTCCTCCAGATCCCAACTAGTCTGCTTTATGGGATATGGATAGGGTTCTGAATTTATTGGTATCCTGGTACAATAATGAATTCCTTACCTGGAAGAACTCTGATGTACTGTGTACTGTCCATTTTGCTATGCCTAATATCTTGCAGAATAGTTCCAGACAACATCAGCATGTATGCTCACACCAGAGGGTGTCACCTTCATGATAAACAGAAGAACCAAAAGAATAAAAACCAACACCAAGGTCCTCGTGCGTCCAGCCTTCAGGGACTGCCCAAACTTTATGCATGGTGAAGTGCACATGAAAGTATGAATCTGGAAATTGGTCTCACATGAGTCAATTAGTTATTGCTATTGCTTAGGAAACCCTTTTCTGTGGTGTTCTCACCCAATTTAGCTAGGTAGGCAAAGTAGGTGATTCAGGAAGCAGGTATAGATTTCTCCAAATGTGTGGCTCGTTCTGCAGGAGGTGCCATGGATTTCGCTGCTTTTTCTCTTGGAATGTGTTTGGAAAGTATAATCAATGCAGCTGATTGCTCATCTGAATCCACCTTTAAGAGGTTTTACTTTTGACCTGTGGATGATACAGCCTCTTTGGTGGTAAGAAAGCTTTGAACTGGCGTAATCCTCATCTACAGATCTGATATAGAATGCAACATTTCCTTGCTAGTGTGCAGGAAAGTTTTGAGTTCTATTAAAGAAATGGAGGTGAGGAGTATCCCTCCAAGGAAAATGTGTAGGAATTTTAGAAGGTATAGCCCAAACACAATGACATCAATAGTAAATAGATGTTGAATTAGTATATGGAGAAAATATTTGTAATGGAGAGCTTATATGTTGATTGTTTTTAGGACTACGTCCTGAACTACAGTAGCAGAAAACTGGATTTCCAAGAGTCTGTTTTTTTTATCCCTACATAGGATATTACCAGAAAAAAGAGTAAGAGGAGAAACTATTTCTGGAGAGGCTGATGTTGCATGAACAAAGAGGACGTTCAGGATGTTGTCATGAACATTCAAGAGCAAGTTATTGTGTGATTAGCTATTTGGAGCTACAAAGTTTTCCCTAAGGTTGATAGGAAATGTAGCTTGAGTATACATTGTTATTAAGACTGCTGTTGGAATATATGCAAAGGGAGAATGCATAACCTCGCCTCGTGTCCCTGAGAGAACTGAAAACTTTTCTTCATGCTAATTATGATATTTTACTTTACTTTCCATACCACTGCTAATGCCATATTTCCATATGTGCCTTCAAAGAAAATATTGTGTTGGAAAACTTCTGTCTTTCAAATAAGTTGTCATTCTCCGGTGATAGTTCACGTGTGATAGTCTTTGGTAATAAGGGTTCTGGATGCTCATCTGAGCATCTCAGTTACTTACCAAGGAAAGCATTGAAGCAAGAGGAACTTATATTCTATGGATCCATTATAGACACTATCATTGTCTAGTGAGATTCATGTGGTACACTGGCACATTCAGTTTGTCTTGACTCCACTTCACATAGCGCAAGCGCTGCAGACATGAAGCCTCAAGCCAAGCAGCACCCACACTTGGCAAGCACTGTTGATTTTCTCTGCTACTAAAGGCTTGAGAACTCCTCCAGTTCAGGGGAACGCGTCTCCGTGCCTCATTGGTGTACACAGATAAGCGTGGGCCACAAATCAGGACAGAACATAGAAATTGTTGCCAATCAACGCTATTGACATACAGTAAGAATTTACAGAGGAGAGCCATTGATGTTTTATGAAGGAAAGCGAAAGAGAATGTGAGGGCTTTCTAGATTATTGTCCAGAACCTTCCGAAAACTTTCAAATGAAATCATTCTCTGTGTAACCATCTTTCATTTCTTTTTCTTCTGTCTCCTTATACCCAAGCAGAGTAAGTTAAGCTTATTATTATATATTGTCACATGAAAATATATGAAGTAAGCCCATTTATTCTCCAATTCTCCAATTCGTGATTATCTATGTATTGCAAATATATGATAAACTTCTGTGGGCCTAAGAAGAAATTCTGGACTACAACCCTTCCGATACATTGTCGGTGAATGAGTACGAATACCAGTCCTTCATGTCTGCCCCTTTTAAGGTCTCGCCTAGGCAGCGCTCATGCACTGCTCTAGGAGATGACCTTTGGAAATTGGTCATCTCCTTTTCAAGCACACTCATGCTTGCGGTGGCATCCACCTTGCGGGAGCAAGCAGCGGTGCACTGACCATCTGTTTTTAATTAGCATGACCATGCGCCGCTGCTCCCACTCCCACTAGGGTGCTTAAAAACAGCTGTTTTCATTTTACATTTTTTTCTCTTCCTAACTGCTTAGCTTGCACATTTGCTCCGTCTCCAACTTTCCCGCTATAGCACTTATAGCCCCTCTTCATCCCCAATGCATAGTACCACCCTCACAAGCAGCCCCGCCTTACCTGAGGCCCCACCCCCTCCAGACAGAGCAGGCTCAGCAAGGTGTGCGGTTCCCAATTAAGGCTTTCTCAGCTAGTAATGAAGCACGAACCGCCAATGTTCAGCCTCACCCACTGAGAGTGGGTGGCAGCGGGGGTTCAGCCATTTCGTTCAAAACAGGAGTTGAAACCTCCCAGCAACACTACGGCCACTTCCAGGACCGACTTCCGGGGAGGGACAGGCAAGGGACTTTCAATAACTACAATGGAAGTATTGCTGCTTTTGAGTTTCAAGTCCTTCACCAATCTCTGTGATGAGGAAAATAAAATGGCAGTAGTTAAAGCCAGCCACCCCGAGGAGGAGGACTACTCCAGCCGAGTAGCCGCAGAGTGCAAGGCAAGTGCAAGCATTTACAGGTGGGTCCAGGATTACCACAGCTGGCAAGCGGTGGTCTGGCAGTTTTCTTTAGCACTGCACAAACATTGTTGCTCCTTCCTCTGGGAAGCTGTACCTGGGGCTCCCTGTACCGGCTGCAGCTGAGCCACCTCTAACAGTGTCTCCTATACACACATCTCTCCCTTGTTTGTCTTGTGACTAGCCCTGAGCAAAGAGTGCCTTTTTGGATTATGCCTGTCTCCATCATGCCCTCATACTGCCCCTTCTATCCATGTCTGCTCCACTCATGCCTTCTGAGTGACCCTTCTGTTTATGACTGTTCCATAAATGCCCATTGCATGCCCCTTCTCTCTATGCTTGCTTCCTACATAACCTCAGACTGTCCTTTCTGTCCATGTCTATTCCCTTCATGCTCTGACTGTCCTCTCTGTCGCCTGCTCCCGTGGTGCCCTCAGCTTGCCCCAACTGTCTATGCCTGTTGCCTTCCTCCCCCAGACCGTCCTATACTCCCCCACATCTACTACTGCCCATCTGCTTTGCTAACCTTGTCCCTAACAACTTCCCTGACAGCTTTCTGATGACCCTGCCATGTTCCTCTTAGCTTTCCCTGGTCTGTTACTGCTTTGTCTCCTGGGTGTCCCTTTCTGTCCATTCCTGCTCTTTGACTGTAGGGCCTGCCATGCCCCAACATTGCCTTGTAATCTGCATGCTCGGTGTGGGCGCTCGGCCTGTCTGACCTCTGGCTGTCTCTAACTCTCTATTGCCTCCCCGGACTGTTCCTCAACCCCATTTCTCGTACCCTGCCTGGCCTCTCGTCGCCTCAGCCTCCTCGTCTGTCTGTCCTCTGTCCCTTCGTTCGTCCTCTGTTGGGCCGTGACTGCTTCTGTCTGCCCCCTGATAGTCCCTGTATGCTCATTCCTGTCCCTTTCTTCTCCTGCCGATCCACTGCCTGCCATGGAAGCGATAGGGGCAGCAGGGTGACTTCTACCACTGCTCCTATGGGTGCGGGGAGCAGGCCTTCCATTGCTCTCTCCTGCTGGGTAGAAGAGCTTGTTCTACTCTAGAGGGGGCAAGTGATGAAATTTGCATGTGAACCGAGCCAAGCCAGTGTCTGGCTTGGCTCTTAGGGTCCGGATACGTAAATAATACAATCATGCAGCAAACGGCGTATAAAAATATGATATAGTCATTTTAAATTCAAACAAATACATTTCAGTGACACACAGGCATGTTTCACCTTAGTACAACAGACTAAATAACTACATTACTGAAAGACATCTATTGAAAGCGGTCGTTTATTAACATGTATGTAGTTATAGTGGTGTCCCCTACCCTGATGATGATGATCGTGTCATTGCTGCACTAAGAGGCAAGTCACTTGCCATTTGAGCCCTTCAAATGACCTGGATTCTTATCATGTAGAAACGCTTTTGTACTCTGGCATAGGCACGCTTCTAGGTACAGTGGGCTAAGCAGTGTGATTTAATCCTACCAATTTGTCTGGTCTCTTCAGTGTTCTTTCTGTTCTCCTGTTACACACACTTTACTGTCCTTGCACTGCAACGTAGTCCACTTCAGTGCCAAGACATTTAGGCCAATCTCTGTTTTCTGTTAAATTATTTCTGTAATGTGTCAATTTCTATTTTTTTTTGTGGGAAACCATGTGCATCCAGCCTTAGATGGCAATAATATTTTCTTGTCTTTAAAAATTAATTTGCTATTACTTGTTTGTTAAAATAATGGATTAAATAAAATATGCAGGTTTGCTAGTGCCGGCTCCTGAATCCCTGGCAGCACAACACCCAGGATAATGTGATGCATGGTTAATACTTATAAGGTCCAAAAGGCGAGACCTATTGGCTATGCCAGTGCTTGTTTAAGAGTGATACTGTTAATGCGAATGTTTTGTGGGATGTGCCACAGGCTTACTCTGACCGATGAGTCTGTTACATGACTTTTCAAAGACATTTTGGGGTCTCAGTCCATGAGTACCAGTCATCGAAATGAAATTCCAGAGAAATTACAGGCAAGGCATTGTCTGAAAGAACCGCCCCACATATGTCTGTTCCATGGAAATGTGCTCAGGAACATCAGAGCGTGCCAGAAACAAATCTGATGAGTGAGCCAAGTAGGACTGTTTAATAAACAGATGCTGTATCAAAGGAATGAAGCAACCATGTTGCAACAAACCAATTATGAAGAGAAGACAAAGCTGCTTTTGTTGTGCTAATGGAATGCTGATGCAGGATGTGATCATCTTTCTCTTGTTTGCGTACTTCTCCAAGGTGGCAGAAAATGCGTCATTGGTACAGCGTTTGTTGCACACGGTGCCTTCGCCATCACTTTCACAAAACAGTCTGATGTTGTTTTTCCAGTAAATAGACGCAAACCCCTGGACGATCATGACTGGGCAATAAAATGACTCAGAATTCACATTCCATCTGTGTGGGGTAAGATGTGAAACACAAACTTCCTGTCACAAGAATAAGAAAACTGTGTTTGGCAATTGGCTCAACATAACTGTTAAATATTGCATTTTCTATTCCTTGTCAATGTTCAGTTTGATTTGCTTACTTACGAAATGTCATCAGAGAAGAAAGAGTTATCTGTGCTATTACCGTGTTTCTACAGCATACTTTGCTAATATTCCTGAGCAGAGGTGAGATAAAGGAAGTCAAAGGTAATGTTGGCTCTTACTTTGGCTGCTTGTAGCTGCCATTTTATCAAGTAACTGATAGGAGGGCAGAAGTGTTCAATCATTAGGTCCAGCCTACCAGACAGCAGAGTTGTCTGGTTGAAAAAGACCTATTGTCAGCTTACAGTGAGCTTAAATTCCACCCATTGTTTACCATTGGTTAAGTCATTTGCTTGCATCTTATTCAATGGCCTGCCTTGGCGGTCTTGTGTTTGTCCGTCCCCTGGAGCATAGCCTCTTTGCTTGTGTCCTTGCACTGCCCACTATTAGGGGACTACTTTTTTGTTTTGACTAAGCACTCCATGAGATGCCTATGTTTCCAGTTGTCTCTCCTGTGTGCTTCTCCTTCCATGCTCTATGTTGCTTTCTCTCGCCTGTGTGCTTCTTTCACTCCCTCCTTGCTCTGTGTTGCTTTTGGTCACTTGTGTGCTTCTCTCTCGTCCCCATGTTGATCTCCCTTGAATGCTGTTTCACCCATTTTTTGATACTGAAGTGGATTTTGAAGGTTGGGTAAAGCTCTTCTGCAACTTTTTATGATGTATGAAGATTTTAAAGGGCTGAATTGGAAACCCAAGCAGCCAGTGAACCCTTTGCTATTTAAGCCACATGTTGGTTGCATCAAGCATATATATTTATAGGGCTATTGGGTTGTTGAGTGGTGTACCTCTTACGCACGCATATTTTGAAATGTTAAAATGCTGTAGAGGACTCAGGAACAAAAATTGTCTGAGGCTGAAAATATATGGCGTGACCTCGCATTTCCCTAGCGTGCAGAGATTTTTCTACTAGGAATGGGCTCAGTTGTATAACTGTACGCTTGATAGAGAGGTACATAATTAGGCTTTCCTGTTTTCAGTTTCTATTTTTGGTAAATTCTGGTGTTTTTTTTTCAGTGTTTTCAATATCTTAAAAAACAGTTATCATCAATGGTTACACATTTTCGCGCCACTAAAAACAACAAAAAAAGTGTTTTTCCGGTGTTTAGGGAACGTTTTGCTTTAATTATTGCTTGCTTTCTGCACTGAAAGAACATGGTATATAGACAGTGTACTTATAGTGTATATGAGGTCGAAATAGATTTTTGCTAATTAATCTTATTGTAGTACACCATACAATACTTCTTCCGTGAGTCTTTGGGTCATATGCACTCGCTCTTTCCTTCCCATGTAAACTTCTGTGAAAATGCCCTCTCAGCATCCATAGCCCCTTGGGCTGAGAACCTGTCAGCATACCATCTAACAAGTGGCAAGGATCTCCTACAGGGAATCACTTCAACTCTAGTGTCAATTTTGACAGGTCATCACACAACTTTTTTATATACGTAGCTGAATCACTGCAAATACAAACAATATCACTCCAACCTTTGTTGAACTTGGAAAGAACCTTTTTTGCAGAGCATTAAAAGTGACACTGCGTTTAATGTTTTCCAAAAGTATGGTGTCATGTTTTCACCACTATCCCAGATGCTTGGTGATATATATACTTGTCACTATACCTTGCATTGATTGCATTGAATGTTTAAAGCCTGAGGTGTTGGAAATTCACCTAATATCAATACTGACCCACTAGAAACTATGGTCTGAAGTATTAAGGGTTTTTACCCATTCTCTGTGGGTAAATGGGATGACACATATTCGGAAAGATGTTTATGAAACCAGCCATTTTACCTATCAGTGAAATAATTGTTGCGTGTTTATCTAGGTTCCTGATCGATACTGTGACCTTATGCCCCTATTCGGCTATAAATCCATTTATTCCCTATATTGGCATAACCGTTCAAGTGCGATTTTCAGAAAAGTCATCTTTGGCCTCACACGAACAGAGCCACATTCCAGCATAGCTCTCTGCCACTTCCTTTGCGACCAATTAGTGCAATGACAGAGCAGAAGTCACTATCTGATATTCCTAGATTAACACTCCGAGTTCTTCAACAAGATAAAAACTCAGCAAACCTGGAAATACCCGCTTGCTAAGTTTTGATTAGTAATGGAACTCTA
The DNA here is from genome assembly GCF_964263255.1 of Lissotriton vulgaris. Taxonomy (NCBI): domain Eukaryota; kingdom Metazoa; phylum Chordata; class Amphibia; order Caudata; family Salamandridae; genus Lissotriton; species Lissotriton vulgaris. Next base: position 1,563,430,769 of record NC_141685.1, read on the forward strand.
ATGAGCAACTGATAGCTATCACTTCCTAGTGACATCTTTAATTGACGTCTTATGTCCAGCAAACTTGCGTCAAACCCGGCACCTGTCAGGTATAAATATTACCAACGTTGCCTTAAGCAATGTGAGCTGTTGTACTGTTGCTAGCTGTCTGCAAGACCCCGTGTTGGTGAAGCTAGCACCCTGTCGCTGCAGCCCGCTGTCCCTGTGGTGGTGAAGCTACTGATACCATTATCGCTCCTAAAGCGCGAACGATGGTGCAGTACGCTTAGGAGCTGAACAGCCGTCCCTCTGCGAAGACATCCAGCAGATTCCAGCTGCCCGCGGACGCTGTCCCCCGCCTCCTCCTCTCGACGCGCTGAAGAAGAGCCGCTGCCTTTCTCGTGCAGAGAAATCCAGCTCTGGCGTTTCCGGTCTACCCTTGCGGGTGACAGGGATATCGAGTGACCCCTGAAGGAGATACCAAACCTCCATCATTCTATTCAGAGGTATGGTGTTGACTAAACCCTTAGATGAGAATTCTTGAAACAAACCTTGGCAAAACCAACTTAACTTAAAGCTACTTACTTACTCCCCTTCCACGTGTTAGGCTTAGGTCAGGCACACTGGGGTAGGCTTAGTTAGAAGCACCAGTTGAGTATGTTAGCCTAATGTATATATGACTGTATATATGTTTTATTACTTTTAAACCATTGTATGGCTAAGAAACCATATCAATGCTTTTACAGTTCTATTTCGCAATACTTATCTTACTGTACGTACTTTTTGTAATAACAAGTCTTGCAATTGTGGCAATACATTTCTCTTGTACGAGAAGAAAGACTGTTCAATAAATGTTAACCTTTTATTGACAAACGCCCGTCTCTCTATTCTCTACATCTCGTGAAAGTAAACTGCACTAATCTGACTGAGTGAAATACCTGTCTATTGTTTCACACGACTCTAGAGATTGACTCTTGATCTGAGGAGCAAAGTTGTCATGTTGCACGGTTGTTGGAAAGCTGAATCCCTTCTTGTCTGTGCCAGGGAAGCTGATCACTTCCCATGCAGAGAAGAAAGTTTCCAGTGACCTCTGAGCTAGTTGGTAACACACCCAATTAAGTTTAGCATAGTCAGTGGAGGCCTGGAATATCTGCAGTTCCACGTCGATACTACTGTTTATGTTATTCCAATGCGCAGGGCCTAGTGGGAAACTAGGAACTACACTACATGGCGCCCAAACGTTTGGTAAGGCGATAAACTAACGCAAGACATTAGAGTAACTCAGTTGTGCATATTTCACACAGACCCCTTTCTCCCGTAAATACTCCAATAGACGTCTGGAGTGGGTGAAAGGTTAAAATCCGCCCGAACTCAGTAGGAAGAGATTCCTATGTAAAGCTCTGGTTTATTTAACGTTGAAGGATACAGTGTTCCAAAATATTGTGCACCTAATCTTTGTCTCCTTGGAGACCTACTCTGCAAAGCCTGCATTTATAAAATGTCAGACAGTGAAGAAGAAAGGGAAGCAGCTAGGCTGGCATCCCTACTAATTGAGGAGGACTCGAGTCTCCTACAGACAGACCCGGATGCTATTATCATCCCGGTCCACTTAAGAAGATCTATAACTTTAAAACTTATAGAAAATGGACTGACACCTCAAGGTGGTACAGTAATTTTCGTGATAGAGGCTCACGAGTATCGGCAGACAGAGGTATTCTATTCATGGATAAACTTTCCAGCGGTAAACGCTATAACAAAAGAGTTTCACTATTACAAAATAGAGAAACCTCCGGAAGAGTACGCTCCTTTCGAGGAGATTGAAATTCCACTTAAATTTCAAGAGCACTTGCTCTGGTTTAATGGCGCCCTAAAACACAATGATCACATAACCAGGCTCGGTCCACTAGGTAGACCAGGAGCAACGTGGCCGGTTTTAGCCAGCTACACACCACATCCTGACATTGTAAAAATGTCAAAGGAAGAGCTGTTAGTACAGCTAAAAACACTAATAAAAATACATAGGCAATTAGTCCAATATGTAATGCGGACTGCAACAGTCCAGCCAGCTGTTAATACACCACAGCTGACCCCTCATCAGGGGAACACTAATAAAATTACACCACAGAACATACAGTCATGTCTTGGTAAAACACCCGTAAAACGGGAACAAATTCCTTTCTGGTTAGCACAGAAAATCACTCAAATAGAGGCAGTATTTCCTGATACTACCCCTATTGAGAAACACAGAATCTTGACAATCTGCCTTCCTATGGGAATCGCACCACACGTGGAGGACTGCGACACTTGGGGTACAGTCTTTGCTTCCATTTACACAAAAACACACGGTGTTCCGCCTATGGCGGTAGTACCAGAAGTGCTAAAACAGATTCAAAATGAATTCGGCCCAGAGCCCGCTTTAAATCTAGGTATGAAATTACTGAAAGACTTCAAGCAGGTCTCGGCTATATTATTAGCCAACATAAAAGGAGAAGCAGCATCTGTGGCGATCCGCCAGAAATTGAAGGAAACAGATATAAAAGATCCTGTTGAGCTTGCAAAAATCGTAGAAAAATGCTATGAAGATTTAGGTAGAGACAGCTTGGGTGGGAAACCAGTAAAGACCCAACTGCTCGAAAATCCTGAAAAATTATTTATTAAAAATAATTTAAACACTCCTAAAAAGAGCTGGGATGGAAATAAACAATCCACTCCCAAGGAAAAAGTTTTCCAGTCCAGAGGAAGGTCTCCTCGACGGAGGGAAAGAACTCCGACTCGAGAACGCCAGTCTCCCCAGCGGGAGCCCTCTGAGAAAAGATATAACCTTAGAAATAGGGATAATCTGAAAAAACCTGATAGATATCAAAGTATTGATACACGTCCCTCTCGATCTCTTCCACAGAATTCGGAAAGAAGAGGACGGTCAGACCCAGGAGAGCACACCAAGTCCAAAGACAAGGAACCTGCTCAGAGTAAAAAATCTCAATTTCAGAAAAAGAAGGTAGCCAGTATTAGAGTAATCAACCATGCCGAGAATACTGAGGACACAGTTGAAAACGGGGAGTGGGCATTGACAATGTTGGACAGTGCAGCAGAAATCAGTATAGCGCGCAAGATCTTGATGAGTCATCTGGAGACAGTGGACACGAATGAATACATTCAAGTCGAAACTGCCGACGCCAGACTTAGCAAACCCCATAAAATATACGAAATAACATTGCGTATAGAGGGTGATAAGACTAGGAAAATTAAGGGTCTATTTTGGGATAAGCTCTCAAAAGGCTATGATATTCTGTTAGCTGAAAAAGATTGGCCCCCGGAGTTTGTCAGGGAGTGCCCTCGTGGCGAAGAAGTGATTATGCCAGCCTTCTCGAATCACATTCCGATTCACAAAAAATATACATATGCAAGGAAATGGGCAGTAGCCCAGGCACCTGCATTGTATAAAAATCATGTAGGATGGGATGAGGATTCACCTCCTCACAAAATTCAATTAAAAAGTGAACCAACTGCCCAACGGCAGTATCCCATAAAGCAAGAAGCTAAAAAACAGGTCAGGGAGATCTTAGATCAACTTGAATACCAGGGGGTGATTGAAACATGCACCTCTCAAATGAACAATCCTTTGTTTCCTGTCTCCAAGCCAGACAATTCATATCGTCTACTTTTGGACTACAGACATCTTAATACATGTTGCAAAACTTTTGCAGTACAAAACTCGCATAGTGCAGCCCTAATGAATAACATAGTTAGGAAAAAATATAAAACGACATTAGACATATCTAATGGTTTCTTTTGTCAAAACATTGCACCGGAAAGCAGATATTTGACCGCTTTCTCTGCATTTGGGTCGCAGAAAAAATTCTGTCGACTCCCACAGGGGTTCAAGAACAGCCCAGGACTATTCTCAGCTAGGGTAACAGAGTTACTACAAATATATGATGATGAAGCATTATCTTACGTAGATGATATCTATCTCACAGACGACGACTTGGATACTCACTTGAAAAGAGTGAACACCATTATACTTGGGTTCGCAGCAGAGGGTTACAAATTCAACTTTAAAAAGTCCCGAATTGCCCATCTGACAGTACTATTTTTAGGGTACGAATTATCAAGTGAAGGGAAAAGCCTAGCGGACAACTTCTTAGAGAAGTGCGCTGTACTCCAAGCTCCAAAAACGCTGAAGAATTTACAATCCATTCTAGGTTTTCTGAATTTCGGAAGAACATACATTCTAAATTACGCAGAGAGGATTAAACCTCTCTACGAACTAATTAAACCTGATTTTAAACAAATCAATTGGACTCAAAAACACACAGAAATTTTGAGATCACTGCAAACAGACATGTTAGCAAACACAAAATTAGATACACGTGACAACACGATCGATCTTGTAATCCGAGTCATCCCAGGAAGATGCGGATTCACGTACCTAACCTCTAATGAGGGAGAAAAGGTACCAATTTCAATTAAATCTCACTTGTACACACAAGCAGAAAAAGCATTCAGTCACACAGAAAGAACTGTGAAAGCAGTGCAAATCGCATTAGCAAATGAACGAGAACTAGCACACGGCAAACGGATTAATATCCTGACAGCGGAATCCGCCTTCGAAGCGCTATTCAGCCCAGTAAACCTGCCTACAGTGTCACTGGATCCGAAATGGATACAGTGTATAGATTCTCTAGGAGCGGAAGACGTGAAATACTATTTCGCCCCGCAATTTGAAGAACTGAATGATTTAGAATATGAAGAAGAATATCCTCTGCCTATCGAAATTCTACCTCTCCCACAATACGCATGTATAATCTATACAGATAGCTTTGTACAGCATTTCAACGTAGAGAGAAAATCCTACGATGCAGCATGTGCGATTATTAAATGTCGTTGGCTGTACGGTAAAATTACACCGAAAGTAACAAAAACGGAATCTGTAAGAAACTGTTCGGTTCAAAGAACTGAAATCAGATCTTTAAAGATGGCGCTTGAAAATGCAGAACGTGAATTCCCGACACTTATCGTGTGCGATTCTCATTTTTGCGTCAACTCTTACAACAATAAGCTGCAGAGTTGGATTGAAAACGACTACAAAGATGACACAGGTGCCACAATAAAGCATAAATTGCTCTGGAAACAGGTAGCTCTTTTACACAAAGAACTACAAAAGACTCACGTGATTCACGCACAGAGTCTTCAACGTGATGGCGTTCACTTTGCAGGGAATTCATTGGCTAATACAGTCACCGCGGAAGCAACTAAACTGGCTTCCGTAGCCACAAAAAACGATGCAGAGCGTACAGCGTACAGATAAATACATAGACGGGGAAACCATGCTGGCAGTAAAAACGACCGTAAAAGGCGACTGTGCAGCGCTACCCGTGATCTATCCACTCAATTATGCATACGTAATCGATGCAAACTTCGTTCCTTTTGCGCGAATCCCTGGAGTGGGGGACAGAGTAATTCCAAACATGAACAGGAGAATATTTTTAATAGCAGACGCACATATGGGTTTGGGTCCTAGGCACAGAGAAATCAAGGAATCACTGACTGAATTACAATCAGTATTCTGGTGGCCGGGAATGAGTGTAGAACACCAAATATATGCAAACAATTGTGAGAACTGCAATAGGGATCGCAGTAGCGAACCTTGCTACCGGCTACCAATCAGAAAGAGCGTAACGCTGCCTACACCCCACCCTGCGTCCTATTAACAGTTAAGGCTAATAACACTTAAAAAATATGGTCTCCAGCGCTCGGCTGACGCTAGAACGGTTATAAAAGATTTGCGAGTCTTTATCGGCACATACGCAATTACCACGTTCCATTCTGACCAGGGTCCTGCTTTCAGCTCTCGAGCTTATAAGGAGGCCATGGCTAGCATGGGAATTGGGTTGCGGTATTCTTGTCCGTCATACCCCGGAAGGGAACAGTGTGGTAGAAAGAAAAAACCGGGACATAAAGCGATCTATAACAGCGAAGGTATTAGGTTCAGGCGCTGGGTGGGTCAAACATTTAATAAGTGTCCAAACTAGTCTTAACAACATGCCAAGAAATTCTCTAAAAGGTTTCAACCCATACGAACTATTGTTCGGAATTAGAATGCGTATTCAGGACCTCGATAGTCAGATGTCAGTGGTACAAGAAGAAACAACACACTTTGATGTAAAGGATCGTTTGGCTGTTTTACAGGAACTGAATGAAACAAGAAAATCATTAAGCAACATAAAGTTAAAGCAACAGCCAACTACCACTGACGAGGCACCACCAGCAACAGCCCCAGCAAGGCCTGTCTGGATTCCAAAGATTGGGGATCTAGTCAGAGAAAAGATCGCGGTTAAGAAGGAATTTGGGCCTTCTTACAGAAAAGCAGTACCTGTCTTGGCAGTCACCGGAACAAGATCAGTTGTGCTACCGCCCCTTGCTGGTAAAAAGGAGAACAGAGTCGTGTCCATCGACCTGGTAAAACCACAAGCATGTGGCCTATAATCAACAGTAGGCCCAGTGGACTCCCAAGAAACAACAGAATACCCAAACTTGCAACAATCCAAGAGGTTCAAACTGAAAGACTAATCACATTCGATCAGCCTGCAGTGCACAATGAAGACTATGCAATAATGCCATGGAACTCGTGCCTCTTGAAACACAGATTGAAACAGTTCGTCAAGAAACAACATCAGTCTACACTAATGTGGCATCAGAAAGTGCTACCGAGAGACAGATTGAAAGAACAATCCCATCAATTGACAGAACAGCCTCTGGTTATTTCATCAACTTCGACAACTTCTCTGAAGATGAAAACGACCCCGAAGTGATGCCAGAATCAAAAAAGACTTTTAAAGAAAAAGCAACGGAACTCTTTCATCAACTAAAGGAAATCTACCTTATTTCCCCTTGGCTAGAGTTCTGGTTCGGTCTAGGTGTATTTTTCCTCCTGCTTTGGCTCATCATGGTACTGTGTTTGGGAAAATTCATTGAGGGAAAATATATTACGATGGACACAGCAAGTCAGAACATCAACCTAGTCCTGAAACCACACAGATCATCCCATGTGAAGAAAAGAGAACTGTCAACAGTGAATGTCACAGCAATTCCAATACCTGGTGGGGTGGTATGGGAGAAAACAGACTATGAGATATATGGTCCGGTCGAAATCCTGAAGTATCCTCATCAACTGAAGGTTTCCTTAAGTGACTTTGTAAAACCTAGTACATTCTCTGATGATTGGGACTTTAACAGTATTAATGACATGATGTCTGATTTAGTAATGTCAGCTAGATTCACAGATCATGATTATTTACAAGGTTCATCTAGTTATGAGCAGTTATTCTGTTACACACACTATGGTGATCATTACTTGCATAAATCTGCACAGCCTAGAAATGTTTTTATGTATAATCAATTGGAACATTGTGCTACACCACCTAAAAGCAGTTCTAAAGCATTTTTTGAGAAATTCAAATACTTCTCAGGGTTTAACACCAGTGATGCAGAAACGTTTTATTACAAACTGTTAGATAAAACAGGAATGAAAACAATGCTGACAAATTGTAAATTGATATATTCAGAAGCATTTTATGACAAAATGGTGACATTTGGTTTTGATTATTGGAAAAATAATATTGAAACGAAAACAATTTGGGGTACAAAAGATTGGCAGGTGCAAGGCATTGAAGCACTATTTAGAACCTGCATGATACCAGAACAAATGTTGTTTTTAAATGACACAATACACCAAACATCTTGTCTTGGCCTAGCTAAGAACAAAGACCTTAAAACACCGTCTATACCAAAGCCAATACCTGAAAATATAACTGCAGATATTGAGTTAGACGTGCCACAAATTTTACATTTTAACAGAACAAATCCTGATTGGAAAAAGTGGTTAATCTGGCCTACAGACACAAACAGCTGTCAAGATAGATTCCTGAATAAAACACATGGGTTAAAAATGACCAGATTAGACTCGAGATACTCCCAGAGACAACATCCAGGGATTATAACAACATACAGTGTAGGGAAGCTCTGCCTTGAATGGCTAACATCATCCACACTGGCTGAAATTAAGCAACACTTGTCTTTACTAAAAGATGGTGCTGATTTGCGCGATTTCATTCTTGGACCACGCAAACAGCGTCAAAAGCGTTTCATAGCGACCAGTATCTATGCTGCGTACAACGAGGCTTGGAAAGTCAAACAAATTGAAACTGCTGAAAAAATACGAGAAATTGATCGTATTAATTTGGAGAAATCACTTTCTGTAGTAGACAATGGGTTAATGACTCTGTCTTCCAGAATATATTCGTTGGACAATATTGTATCCTCTGCCTTTGATGTGATAGACAGAGACTTGCTAATGTTACAACATGGCCAGTCGCAATTACGTTCTATTATAGAATTAGGCTGGACGCTGCAAAATCTTCGTTCAGGCTATGTGCCTTGGCGTTTAATCAACACAACGTCATTATTTTACATTTTTAACCTTACTGATAAACAGATCAGTTTGGCACAGAAAGGAGCAGACTATGCAATCCTGAGCATCGAAAAACTCGAGAGATTACCATTGACAATGTCAGAGAGTCCTGTCATTGAATGGATAATACACGGAATTATCACCATTCCGATAACAACTTTCCGATTTAAAAAGTGCCTTGAATACATACCTGCTGGCCAGTATGAACAATTGGGTAAAGGATATGTAAAATCTGAATGGAAATTACCATACACTCATTCTTGCTATAGTGACAGCGACAAAAATGTATTTCTTAGTGGTGACAACTGTAAACATTCACTAAGCGGTATACTTTTGTGTCAGGGTATTAATTTACACGGAGGATGTGATGGAAATTCTAACAACCTTTCATGCCACCAGCTAGTCACACCTGCAACTCAGATAGAGCCCTTCTTTATGCAACTCGCAAACGGGAGTTACATTCTTAGAACGGATCACAAATGTTGTGGCCTCGTGCCAGGGAAAAGTTATCTAGTAAAAGTAACATCCATGGTCAAATGCTGTATGCAAGCATTGTTTCCGAGTGGGCCTGCAGACACAGTGACTCCCATCTGGCCTCGTCTGAATCTCTATTCTATACGAATTGATACTTTAAGCAAAATGAAATCTGTACTTTTACAGACAACAGTGCCTATAACGTCATCAAAAGAGACGTATGATCTTCTAGTTGCAAGGACAGCTACTGAAGTTCATGACCTTTTATCAACAAATTGCCCCGTGCATTTCGTAGAAATGTTGAGCCAACTCCTTAACATGTCTAGTGCAACAAGCATCCCAGGCATATTTAAGACAGTCTTTACGGGACTGCTAACACCCTTCCAGGCAATTTTGGGAATCGTTCCTAATTTTGTACACTCTGTTTTTGGCGGCATACCATTATTTTTGGGACTTGTAGCAGGGATTTTATTTTTGACCCTCCTGCTTCGTTATGGCAAGCCGAAACTCAGACATAGCTCCCATGGGAATGGAAGAAACAATCCTAGCAATGCGCTACCGGGACAGGATAACTAACGTCCTTGGATTGGCCAGGCTGAGAGATCTAAACATGACCTGGTAAATTTCATTCAGACCTATATGGCAAAATTGCATTTTACCTGTGCTAAGATGTATGCTTTGCGGAGATGAATGCGTGTTGGACATCTGTCTTTCACTTCCATCAGCAGTACCAATGGACGTCGATACTTTGCTCAGTCCAATAACGGCTCACGCATTGTGTTGTCCCCAGCGGCTACCAATCCTGATGACGGCATTTGTGGAGACTCCTGTACTACGACTAGGTGGTAATAGTGGAGCAAGCGACAAAAGCAGCATCACCCAGGTACGGCCATCTGTGAGCATTGCTGCTCCTGACTATGATGACAGCAATCATTCTCACACCTGCCAAGTTACAACGCTATCAAATTTGGTTGAACTATCACCTGATTTTGTAGACCAATTCTTTGAGAGCCTGTCTGATACGATGTTCTCACCCGTACAGAAACAATAACTTTTAAGAAGCTTTCCGACACACAGCGTTCCCATGAACTCTGAATTCGGCCTTCAGTTTTGATCAACAAAAACTGCAAACAGCTTTGGAACTGTATTTCCCGTTCAAGCAATAATTCTTTTGAATTGGACATTTTTAATATTGACCTCCTTTTTGGCACGAACAATTCTTTGCTTAAGGTAAAAACTATTCTTAGAGAACAGAAGCTTCACACTTCTATTCCTAAACACATCTAGAGACATAACAAACTTACACCAGCCTCTAGCACATTTATTGCAATGCATTTATATATGTGATGATTTATCTCGCCCTTCTTCTGTCAGAGATACTTCATGTGTAATTCTTTTTGCATAATCGTTCATTGATTTCATATGCAATAATTTTTGAATGATTTCTATGCTTCAAAAAACGTACAGTACCTAAATTTCACGTATTACAATATACGCCTATTTCGAATGCATTTATGTATTTTGGGGTGGGCAATGTTACACATGCATCTAATTGCTCTAGTTTTAGTAATTTGATGGACATGAAAACGTGGAGTGGGTGTTGCGTGTTTATCTAGGTTCCTGATCGATACTGTGACCTTATGCCCCTATTCGGCTATAAATCCATTTATTCCCTATATTGGCATAACCGTTCAAGTGCGATTTTCAGAAAAGTCATCTTTGGCCTCACACGAACAGAGCCACATTCCAGCATAGCTCTCTGCCACTTCCTTTGCGACCAATTAGTGCAATGACAGAGCAGAAGTCGCTATCTGATATTCCTAGATTAACACTCCGAGTTCTTCAACAAGATAAAAACTCAGCAAACCTGGAAATCCCTGCTTGCTGTGTTTTGATTAGTAATGGAACTCTAATGAGCAACTGATAGCTATCACTTCCTAGTGACATCTTTAATTGACGTCTTATGTCCAGCAAACTTGCGTCAAACCCGGCACCTGTCAGGTATAAATATTACCAACGTTGCCTTAAGCAATGTGAGCTGTTGTACTGTTGCTAGCTGTCTGCAAGACCCCGTGTTGGTGAAGCTAGCACCCTGTCGCTGCAGCCTGCTGTCCCTGTGGTGGTGAAGCTACTGATACCATTATCGCTGCTAAAGCGCGAACGATGGTGCAGTACGCTTAGGAGCTGAACAGCCGTCCCTCTGCGAAGACATCCAGCAGATTCCAGCTGCCCGCGGACGCTGTCCCCCGCCTCCTCCTCTCGACGCGCTGAAGAAGAGCCGCTGCCTTTCTCGTGCAGAGAAATCCAGCTCCGGCGTTTCCGGTCTACCCTTGCGGGTGACAGGGATATCGAGTGACCCCTGAAGGAGATACCAAACCTCCATCATTCTATTCAGAGGTATGGTGTTGACTAAACCCTTAGATGAGAATTCTTGAAACAAACCTTGGCAAAACCAACTTAACTTAAAGCTACTTACTTACTCCCCTTCCACGTGTTAGGCTTAGGTCAGGCACACTGAGGTAGGCTTAGTTAGAAGCACCAGATGAGTATGTTAGCCTAATGTATATATGACTGTATATATGTGTTATTACTTTTAAACCATTGTATGGCTAAGAAACCATATCAATGCTTTTACAGTTCTATTTCGCAATACTTATCTTACTGTACATACTTTTTGTAATAACAAGTCTTGCAATTGTGGCAATACATTTCTCTTGTACGAGAAGAAAGACTGTTCAATAAATGTTAACCTTTTATTGACAAACGCCCGTCTCTCTATTCTCTACATCTCGTGAAAGTAAACTGCACTAATCTGACTGAGTGAAATACCTGTCTATTGTTTCACACGACCCTAGAGATTGACTCTTGATCTGAGGAGCAAAGTTGTCATGTTGCACGGTTGTTGGAAAGCTGAATCCCTTCTTGTCTGTGCCAGGGAAGCTGATCACTTCCCATGCAGAGAAGAAAGTTTCCAGTGACCTCTGAGCTAGTTGGTAACACACCCAATTAAGTTTAGCATAGTCAGTGGAGGCCTGGAATATCTGCAGTTCCACGTCGATACTACTGTTTATGTTATTCCAATGCGCAGGGCCTAGTGGGAAACTAGGAACTACACTACATAATCAAATGCAGCCAAAATATCAAACATGAGTTTGATATTTTCTGATTCTCTACAGTTTATAAAATAATTAAACTAGACCTAAAACATGAAACTAAACCCTGCATCTTTAGACCAAAGGCCACAAAATTGAAAAAAGTCAAAGGAAGAAGAAACAATATTTTAGTGGCATCCCTAAAGAACAAAACTCAAGCAGAATAATGTTAGTCAGTCTTTCTTACTGCTAGCTTGTATAACAAAGTTACATTGTATTGAACCCTTTAGGAAGAAAAAAATGACTCATTCACTCTCGTTTTCCTTTCTTTGAATGGCATTTAGTTTGTGGTTGTGCAGGTGTTTTTTCAGTGTTTATATGTTTTCACCGGTGAGGGCTATTTTTCTTCCAGTGGGGTTTTATCAGTTATTATAGGTTTAAACCTAAAACCCCACAGCCTATACATAATCAATTTCCTTTGGACAAATGCCATCTTGGAGCTTTTAACAGTGAGACCCCCACACATGTTGCGATGCAATAGATCTCTTTGTTCACAGTCAGGAATAGTGACAAAAAATGTACGCATCTTCCAATGGATCTCGGAACAGAACAAAGTTAACCAGAGAATAAATTATGTTAATCCGACTTGTCTTTACATGCTCTGCTGCCCGCGTTTTCAGTCTAAGTTTATGGTGAACTACAAGACCATAGGTTACTTCTGGCTTAATCACTGCACTATCTCTGGAACAAGCCGCTTATCCAATGATATTTGCTCTTCTGTGGGGACAAATTAAATGGCCCTTCCCCGGCATTGATCCTTCTAATTTTTTAGCTTTAATTTTGTGTATTTATTGGGGAAAAAAATTGTTTATCATCTTTCAGTACATACATGATATTCCTGCCTTTCAGAGGATAAGCGACATGTTAACATGTAGTGATTGTATCACTTCATCACTCCTTGCCACCATGAGGAACTGTCTCTATTGTGACTGTCAGGGACATTTATTTCTCTAATGATAGGTCTTTTGTGAATGTCCCTGAGGTATTCCTTCAGCCAGTGTATCCTTTTCTTTATTGTTTAATACATAATGGAATGCTATGAGATATGATTCCCCTGTTCTTCACCAATCAATAATTTAGCTACACAAGCAATCACACCTCGGACTCCTTATTTAGAAATCAACAATTTTGCACACTGTGAAAGTCAACAATTTTGCACACTGTGGCCGAGCTAAAACATAGTGTTGAGTTTTTTTAATTAAAGGGTGAATCATTTCTTGGAAAAGGATTGCCTTCAGAAGCACAGATGATCCAACGGTAGCATCGCCAATGAAATTAGCAATGAAAAGTGGGCACGTAGCACTGGTCACGTGAAAACCTTCTAAGGCAATTTAAGAGAGCTAACAAGTAAGCATGGGCGAATTTTGCGAATCTCGCGTTCACGAATTTTGCGGATTTGCGAATTCGCAATCCGCAAAATCCGCGAATTCTCGCGAATTTGCGGATTTTTTTTGTGTTCGCAAGTGTTTCTGCCAGTTCGCGAGGATTTGGTACTAGTTCGCAATTGCGAACTTACTTGTCGGCTCGCAACGGTCGCGACTATGTTGTTTCTACGTCTGGTTCATCATCACAGCCTCCCAGCACCCTCTGTTTCACCACTGGCACCCTCTCTTTGACCCATGCCACCCTCTGTTACATCAATGCCACCCTCTGGTTCATCATCACTGTAGAAGATGGGGGGGGAAAGCAAGCCCACCTGCCCTGCTTGAACTGACATGAATTAATTTGGGGTTAGTTTATTAACAACACCTGCCCTGCCCCAACTGACAATAATGAATTAGGGGCTAATTAATGTGTCACTGAAAGAATTTGAAGTTCCAGCCTGGCACCTGCTTGTCTGCTCCTTTAGCTGTAAATCAGGACCTTTGTGGTATACAGTTAAGGTCAGAGCAGGGTCACACAATAGTTGCAAGCAGGCAACCGAATTCTGGAGGGCCCCCTCTGGAAGCACTACAGGGAATCGTTACAAATCATGAGGTTGACCTTTTGCACCTGCTCATTGCTTTTGCTTTTGCAAAAATCGTTTTTCGGTTTTTTCGCGCTATTCGCGGGGCGCAGCGTCATGCGAAACCGACTGCGGAAGCCGCCAATTTGTGCGAATGAGCTTTTTATTTTTTTGCGGCTTGTTGTTTCGCGAGTTTTTTTGCAGTATTCGCGAGCCGCTTGCAGCGCAACACGCGAATTTACCCCAAGGTCGAGTACGGGCGCGGCCATTTTGTTTGCGAGACGTATTTCCGTTTCCGCCCGCTATGTATAATCTCGCGCAGTAAGCGCATTGCGAGTAGAGGTTCGCACGAGATCGCGAGGAAAATCTCGCGCCGGCCATCTTGTTTTTCATTCATTTCCTGTGTCTGGGCATGGTGTTTAATCCTCTTGCTATCTTTGCCATCCTTTGCTTGTTTTCAGTTTTTTTTTAACGATTTTGCTTCTTATCTATCCGTCTCTTTTCCTAGCTGTATATTTTTGTCTTTTCTGCAATTTTTCTTTACTTTTAAACTACTTTTTTAAACTCTTTTCTTTTCTTCTTCCCTATCCTATTCCTTCCTAATTTTCTACTTCCTACCTTACCTGCCCAGACCATGGTGAAGCCAGGCACCGTGAAGCTGCCCAGGCACTTGAGGGCGGCAGCGGCGGCGGGGAGGAGGAGTTCTGGACCCCGTGCCAGGACACCATGCGGTCGATTGAGGGGGGAGCAGGTGATGCGACGGGAGATCTTCAGCCCGGAGGAAGTGGGCGCGCTGGTCTACTTCGTCCAGCGCCGCCTGCCCAGGACCATCGCGGGAGGCGGCAGGATCGCGGCCGGCGGCTACAACATGCGGGAGCGCCGGAAGCGGTGGGAGAAGGTGTGCTGGGCCATATCCCACCTCTACGGGGTCCAGCGCAACTACAGCCAGGTCACCCATCGCTGGACGGACCTCCTGGACAGGGAGCGCGACCTGCTGGACCAGCTCGGCTTGGAGATCCCCGGGCTTGGTGAGTAGTAGTAGCCATTTCATCACTCACTACTATGATGTTTTCTCCTGCTCTGTGTTGTTGTATTGCAAATATTTGTTTTTTACATGGAGCAAGCCAATAATGCCGCTGATGACGATTACATTGTAGTTAAATTATATTTCAAAATCTTCTGTGCATTTCAGGTGCACTGCTCTCCTTCTCAGTGGCATTGCTACTATGCTTATTTGTTTTCTATTTTGTGGTCTCATTGGCCTGAGTAACTATTATGTATGAGTGTACTTTACAGAACTGCGTAATGCTAGACACTAGGGGGCAGATTACATTTACAAGCCCCTTGCGCCACGTTTACGTTGCCTTGCGTGACGCAACAGCGGCGTAAACGTGCCGCATCCCTGCGAGTCATTTACAGCATGACGCATCTAGGGAGATGCGTCACGTTATAAAGCCATGGGCCTGCACCACAATGGGTGCGTTCCTAGTACGCAGGGTGGGCGGTCCGGTGGCTGTGCGCCTCGCAAAATTGCCTGCGTGAAATCTACAAGATTTAACGCAGGCACTTCTGCGACGCTGCTACGTCAATTCAATTCCTTATGCCTGCTTGAAGCAGGCGAAAGGACTGACACAGCATGTTAAGTATTGGGTGGCACTGAGCATTACTGGAGTTGTATTGCGTTGGCGACGTGACTCCAGCGATGCGCCGCTCTTACGTGACGAGATGCGTCACGCAAGTGCCTACCCTTGCGCCAGGGCGCGCCGCATTGTAAATGAGGCGCATCTGCCGTGTCGCAAGGGTAGTTTTGCGTGACGCATTTGATCTGGCGCATCTCTGGAGATGCGCCAGAACGCGTAAGTAAGTATGCCCCTAAGGGGCAGAATTGCAATTACCGTCGCATCCCTGCAAAGTAGCAGGGATGCGCCATTAATTGTGCGGCCCGCTACCACCACCAAACATGGTGCGCCGTATTTGCAATGCGGCGCACCATGGGCCCAAAACATCACCGAAGCTTTACTGCTGGAGTTGCGTCACAACGATGGCGCAGCTCCAGCAATGCTCTGGGGTACCCTATCTCCCCAATGCTGGGTCAAGCCGTACATCTGCTTCAAGCAGGTGCAGGGTTTGTGTGACGCATCATTGTCCTAAAGGTGACTGATTGAAATTTTGTAGATTTCACTCAGCCACTTTTAGGATGTGTTCCAGCGCAGGAATGCCCTCCCTTGCGCCGGAACGCCCCCTGATGGCGCAGGGCTTTATAACGGGATGCATCTCCCAAATGCGTCACGTTGTTATAATATTATACGCCGCACCATGGCGCCCTTTTTTGTTTAGCTGCTGCGTCACAAAAGTCACGCAAGAACGGAGCAAAAGAGCCGCAAGCGGCTTAAATCTGCCCCTTCCTTTGTACCCCTGACAATAAGAAAAATAGTGGCGGTGGATTGATAGTTTGACTATTTAAATGACTAGTAATGTAGCAGGCAACTGTTAGTGTTGTCACTGATCTGACTGAAATCACAATGGAGTTTGTCTGTCACTTTGCGTCTTGCCTGCGGACTGCTGCCTGCCAGTCCTAGGTGAACCTTTCAGTACTTTGTTTAGCGAGTTACGTGACTTTTGAAGTCACAGGTCCGCAAATAAATGAATACTAACCCTAATCAATATAATTTCGCGGAAATATTTTGTTATTGTTCTTTTGAAATGTTTGATTTGGTTGACATTGACAAGCAACAATCATCCATGTTTTCTGTTCTTTCTTTCATGTTGTACGTCAGCTCCCCCCAGGGGCGAGGGGAGGACACAGGAGCAGCAGGCGGCGGATGCTGTTCAACAGGGCCAGGATCGGGCAGGCGAGGGCTCCTTTGCTGGCCCCAGTAAGTTTTCATTTTAGACTAGTACCTATTTTTCCTAGAGTTCCTCATTTGATTTTTTCAAAATCGTCTTTGATCTTCTTGTAGACTGTATCTAAATTCTTATCCTGCCTCTACTATGACTCCCTGTGGTATTACTAGATTATTCTTATTAGTCTGTCTGTGTAGCTAACTAAGATTGCACGGTTGGCGAAACTCCCATTCTAGTCAGCAATAGCTCTATCAACTTAATGCAGTCCTCTGGGATTGTCCATAATGTCTTTTGAAGTGTTCTATCTGCTTTGAAAATTCCCAACTATAAAATGTGAATGACCACCAAGAAATAATAAGATACTACCTTTTGGTTTGGATAGGAGAACAATCCATACCACTACAGTGGCGCGGACAATTCTTCTGCTGAAACAGAACTATGGACAATAAATAGTGCATTGGTTATGAATTATAATAGGCGCTGTTAGAGTTTCCACATACCTCTGTGATAACAGACTTTGAACCCCCAATGTCCTTACTGACTGACTACTACATAGTGTGGCACAGTCATTTACCTCCCGAATTCATCGATCATTGATCCCCAATGATGATTATTATCCAACGTCGCTGAAGAGTACGGAGTCAGAGTCAAGAAGTGTCAGAGGCACGGACTCATGCTTGCAAAAATTGCAAAACCTTTCGCTCAGTCACTCTAGTCACTCTAGACCAAAAAACACAGAGTCCCTCTAAGTTTAAAAGCTTTATTAAAAGTAAACACATTTATTAAAATGAAGTCATAATAAAAAAACGAAACGTTTAACTGAGAATGTAAAAGTGGTTAGTGCTGACGATTAATTGAAGACATTTCTTGTGGTCGAGCCGAGCTCTCACCTTGTTTCAACTTGATCTTGTTGTTAGAAGTCCATCTTCTGTCTGTGTGGAAAAAAATGGTGCGTGTTAAAAAGCCAGCCTTCATCAGTTGTGCCAAAAAGTGCTGCATTACATTGTTTTCACATGTCTTCATTCCTTGACCAAATACTAGTGAGTGGTTTATTCTAACATTCCTAAATGTACTTTGTAGGTGGAACATCTGGTGGCGGGGCCAACGCGGAGGTGGTGGTGGTGCTCGACACGGATGCGGAGGGCAATTCCTCAGGGGAGGATGCGGCGGTTCCAGTGCCGGCTGTGAGAGTTCAGACGGTGGTGGTGGCGGGCAGAGGTAAGCTCTTATATATTCCTTACTTATTGAGATTGAAGACGTGGCTGGGAAGGAAAGAATATGAGATGCATGGCTGGGTGAATGATGAAGCAATGATTGGTGGAAGGACAACAGCCTGGGTGGGTGACACAGAAACTGTATGTGTCCATATACCTGGATCATGCTACTATCTGACTCTTAGATAGCATATGTGTATCTAGAGCAGGGGTACTCATAGTACGGCCCGCGGCCCAGTGGCGGCCCGGCAAGCCTTCCTTGGCGGTGTGCAGACCTTGCAGACAATCACTGCTCCCCCGGCCCCCACAGAGCAGAGTGGAGATGCAGGGCCACAAAGAGGTGAAATAGAACAAAGCCTCTGCTCTGTGGGGCCGGGCAAGCAGTGATTGTCAGGGTGGAGATGCAGGGGCGCTACAACAAACAAAGCCTCAATAATATGTTAATGGTCTTTTAAAGACCTGTTAAGTACTTTGGTGTGGCTGTCTGTGTGTGCGCGTTGAGGAAGCTGTCTCAGCCCGGGCTGAAGGCTGACACAGACAGACACACACACAGTGAGATGACAGAGGGGGAGGGAGAGGGAGGGCAGGAGGGAGAGAGAGATGAAGAGGGAGGGCAGGAGGGAGAGCATGAGTGAGAGAGATGTATGTAAATGCTGGGTCTGGTGGCTCAGTGGATGAAGGCATCTGCTGCAGGGACCTGTGTGCAACCTCATGGTCACAAGTTTTCGTTTTGCTTTAGCCCCGCCCCCTCTGACTCCGCCCCCACCAGTGCAGCCCTCGGCCACAAACTACACTGTAAATTTAGCCCCTGAGAGAAAGTTTGTGAGTACCCATGATCTAGAGAGAGTAGACGGTCAGTGGATGAACTAAGTGTAACTTTGAAGAGCATGTAACACTGCACCCGCACGTCCGTTCCAGTGTAGGAAAGGCAAGGAAAAGAAGTTTTAATTTTGTCCAAATACTACCATCAATAGTAGCAGTAGTTTGTATTGCAAGCACAGCATAGATCCGGTTATTAGGGTGGCCACTCCCTACCTCTCTTAATAAGTTTAGTAGTACTCAGTCATTCATGTGTGGATGTATCACTGGTCACTCAATAAAAAGCAAAGCACCTAAAGTCATCCCATATATAAGCAAAAACATCCCATGTGAAGTGATAGATAATCCGATTATTTATCTTCTTCAATTTTCCATTTCTAGTACTCATTTCCACTGTAGGGTGAAAGTTAAATTAATTAAGCAGTAGCCCTTGAGTTGTAACAGAGTATTCTCAGTGCCACCCGTAATAGAAAAGTAAGAGCTTCACCACCTGCATGTACTGGACGGGTACAGTAACGCAACGCAAGTCTAGGTCACTCCTCATGGCGTGCGTCTCTTTTTCTCGGGTGCAAGTTTACTGCGCTGGCATTATGCCGGCTTGCAGAAGATAACGTACCAATTTTCCTAAACAAGAGACAAGAAGAAGAATAAGACTGGTGTACTTTCATAGTCGACTCCAATGGAAGTCCATAGTGCTCGTAGAATTTGTTCCTTAAACTCCCACTAATGTTAGAGCAAGGATGAAGAAGTGTGAGGTTAGATAGATACTGGCCTCAATAGTTATGTAATGCGCTTGCAAGTTGCTAGTTGTAGTGCAACACAAATTTCTGCTGAATGATTGAGTTAATCTTAAAGAGCATTGGTTACAGACTATGTCTTTCTTTCTTCATATAGGTTCTCCTTCCAAACGAACAAGGAGGAAGGAGCTGGCTAGAGCGGCCCGGCAACGGAGGATCGATGCCACTGTGGCCGAATATCGGCGGCTGATGGCCCTGGAGGACGAAGAAAGTGTGCAGTCGACCACAACAACTACGTCGTCTGCATCGGCCTCCGTGCCCCCACGGCCTGCCACCCAGCACAGTGGGCCACCCAGACTGAGCCGGGCTGCCAAAGCCAAACGCTACCGCCGAGTAGCAAGGACAACAGCTTCCTCTCACAGCCGTTGCACCTGCAAGGCATTGAAGGCACTCCTGCGCCGCAGTACCCTGATGGTGTCCCGCCTCCAGCAGGAGCTCCACCACTTTTCAAACGAGTTGGAGGGGCTCCGCGTAGAGCACGCCTTGCTCCGCCAGGAGCATGATGCCCTGGCCCAAAAAGTAGACAGCATTCACCCATAGTGTCCCTTGCCCCTTTTTTAGAGACTTTTGGGGGGGTGGGAATTGGGAGTTGGGTTTTTGGGGACTTTTGAAGGACAATCGTTGGGGTTAGGGAGGGTCTTGTGGGAGATTATTTTGTTAGGGATATAAATATACTTTTTCAAACTTTATCTGAGCATACCCGTTTCTTACTGCTTGCCTGGTGGGTGGGGGTTTAACAGTGACTTTGTTTTCCTGAAAGTTTAGTTCCATTTTCTTCCTTTAAGTGTAAATGTCCAAATGTTTTCAACACTAAGTGCCTCTCACAGAGTAAGTGAAGTGAATCCAAGAGTCCTAGGACTTTAGTAGTACTACCGTCAGTCTCTCGTCTCTCCTACTAATACTCCATTATACCCCCAAACCACCAAACGCTTATCTTACCTTTAATTTGTGTTTGAAAGTAGGGCTAGACCCAGGGCTGGCTCCACGGGAAACAGCGAATAAGGTTGGCAATCTTGGTCGGATAAAATTTCCTCATAGCGGTGGTACTAGTGGTGTGACACAGTGGCAGTTGCATGCCTATGAAAAAAAAGAAAATTAAATCTGGTTTGTCCTCCTGAGCAATTCAACGGTACAACTGAGAATATAGCAGGTGACAGAAGTACACTAGAACAGTGCCACATTGTAGCCTAACAAATGGTAAAGTATAACTACTAATTCGGTTGAAGTTCTTTGACATTAGCCATGGGTCTTTGTCAAGCAGAGTAAGAATATATCCTCGGATTTCTTCCCCAGCCTGTTGCTATCACCTTATCCTCCCCAGCAAGTGTGTGGATTTATTGCTGTAATTTAGTCACACATCAATCAAAACCACACAGCCCGGGGGAAGAGGGTTAGGGTTTGAAAAATGGATGGGTACGGGGGTTTTTGGGAAAGGTTTTGGGAGACAAGAAAAAATAGCACAGCATGGACAAACAATTGTGAACATAAAAAAATCTTTGGGTACAAACCTATCCAACAATCTTTGAAAGTGCATGCACTACTGCATGCATGTCAGTGAAAAGTAAGTAGTACTTTCGACAACTGTGGAAGAAAGAATGCGACAGTACAGGGCCTGTGTGGAATTATTGATAACGATATTCAACATAAGGTCTCTGTAGCCAGATACCCGAGAGCCTTGCTGGTCACTATAAATCCATTCACAACAACACTCAATGGGGTTGGTCTGGAAGGTATAGTAGATAGAAAAGGAGAAATTGCTTTTTTTCTAGGTGTCCCCTCACTCACCAGGGTTGCTCCTTGGTGACATGCTTCATCATTGGGGCCATCCCAGTCCTCTACGGGCTGGGGCGTGCTGCGACTTGCGAATTACGTAGGAGCACTTACAAATGACTATGTGTGGTGCAGATGTGATAGTGGAGTGGACTAAGTGATGTGTTAAGGGATCAATTTAGAAGCAGAGAGAGATCCAAGAAATGCAGTCACAGTCAGAGAAAAAGGCAAGGGATACTGTATCTATGTTGTTGTAGTTGTCCTGTTGGAAGTGGTAAGTAAGTTGCCTGCAGAAAAAAAATCCTCTTATTAGCGGCACTCCTCCATTGCAGCCGAGGCTTCGCCCATCGATGTTGGTCACCAGAAGACACCCCTGTAAAAAAGCACAGCATAGACAAACAATTGAACATAAACAATTATTTGGGTACAAACCTATCCATCAATCTTTGAAAGTGCATGCACTACTGCAATGCATGTCAGTGAAAAGTAAGTAGTACTTTCGACAACTGTGGAAGAAAGAATGCGACAGTACAGGGCCTGTGTGGAATTATTGATAACGATATTCAACATAAGGTCTCTGTAGCCAGATACCCGAGAGCCTTGCTGGTCACTATAAATCCATTCACAACACCACTCAATGGGGTTGGTCTGGAAGGTATAGTAGATAGAAAAGGAGAAATTGCTTTTTTTCTAGGTGTCCCCTCACTCACCAGGGTTGCCCCTTGGTGACATGCTTCATCATTGGGGCCATCCCAGTCCTCTACGGGCTGGGGCGTGCTGCGACTTGCGAATTACGTAGGAGCACTTACAAATGACTATGTGTGGTGCAGATGTGATAGTGGAGTGGACTAAGTGATGTGTTAAGGGATCAATTTAGAAGCAGAGAGAGATCCAAGAAATGCAGTCACAGTCAGAGAAAAAGGCAAGGGATACTGTATCTATGTTGTTGTAGTTGTCCTGTTGGAAGTGGTAAGTAAGTTGCCTGCAGAAAAAAATCCTCTTATTAGCAGCACTCCTCCATTGCAGCCAACGCCTCGTCCATCGATGTTGGTCACCAGAAGACACCCTGTCCACTGCCTGCCTGATGCTGAATTGTGGCTCGCTAATGTGAAGCCTGACTCCATCCTTTTTTCCCCATTGCAGAGACTGAAACCCGGCCTGTAATTATTCAACGAAAAACAGGAAGTGATATAATATTACAACACCACTGATAAATAAATATAAGGTATGTAGGCTGTGGAGTGCAAAAAGTCACAATTTGATTTTCCTAGTAGACAGTACAATATTTTTGAAAGTGCGTACTCTGTCTGAGTCACCTTTTGAAGGATAAATAAGTAGGGGCAAATTAATGTAGCGGATCTTTCCCCTCAAGCTAGGTGTACTGTAAACTGTGTTTTAGAACAAAATTAGATCTTCCTAGCAGTGCTCCCACCCAGACCCTTACTAAAGCCAGTCGCAAAAATGTAGAAGACCCCCAATCTAATCTCAAAAAACGAGGCCTAGCAGAAAACTGGTGACAAAACTTACTTTGAAAGTAAAAGTAGGCCAAAGTACCCCCTTCCTAATGACCCCTTACCCACCGTGGATTGCATTCAAACCACTTGCAAGCAACCAAGCAAAAGTATCCATAGCCAGCATCGCTCCAAGAATCGAAATCCCCCCCACTCAAACACATGCAATAGAAATACTGCTAACCCTAACGAGCCCTAAGTTAAGAATAGTGGCAAAGGCTTTCTTTAACTATGCCAAATCCCCCCTTTCCCACCATGGATTTTCTTCAAATGACTTGCAACCAAAATTACACATTCTCACGAGTGCTCTAAGACCCCAGAACTCAGTTGCAAAAATCTAGAACACCCCGAAACACATGCAATCCTGCCGCTAGGGCTAACCCTAACGAACCCTAAGTTACAAAAAGTGCCAAAAGGCTTTTCCGTGAGGATTTTGTCCCAACCACTTCTACCCGGTATTAGACCTTCCCAGGAATGCCCCAAGACCCGCCAACCCACCCGCCAAGAAGCATAACACCCCCAAACAGGCCAAAAGCAAAATCTCATACTTGCAATATTTCTCGGCCTTCGGTCCAAACGCACTGCGTAGCTAGGCCATAAGTCGGGGTTGCCACGACGGATTTCCTGAAAAGCAAATGCAATCAAGATTAGAGTGTCCCAGCAGTGCTCCCAGACCACGAAACTCACCCACAAACAGACGGAACCCCCCCTAAGAGCATCTCAAAGGCAAGCAAGTCATCAAAAACACAAAAAATGTTCCGCTTGGGATTTGGTCCAAACCACTTTTATCCGGTATTAGAGCTTCCCAGCAATGGCCCCAGAACCGTCAACCCGGGAGAAAACGAGTAGAAGACCCCCAAACAGCCAAAGAGCAAAAGTACAAAAATGGGGACTTTGTCAATTTTTCACAAATTTCCCAAATCACTCCGCGCGCACTCTGCAGCTAGGCCCTAACTCCCCTCTGCCACCATGGATTTGCTTCAAACCTCTTGCAAAGTAAAGTATATATAGCCAGCAGTGCGCCCAGACCCCGAAACCCACCCACAAACACCAGGAAGCCCCACAAACAGGCCCCCGAAAACGCTACATTGAGCAAAATGTCAGAAATAGCCGGAAAAAAAATCGGCCTGGATTTTGTCCCAACCACTTCTACCCGGTATTAGACCTTCCCAGGAATGCCCCAAGACCCGCCAAGAAGCATAACACCCCCAAACAGGCCAAAAGCAAAATCTCATACTTGCAATATTTCTCGGCCTTCGGTCCAAACGCGCTGCGTAGCTAGGCCATAAGTCGGGGTTGCCACGACGGATTTCCTGAAAAGCAAATGCAATCAAGATTAGAGTGTCCCAGCAGTGCTCCCAGACCACGAAACTCACCCACAAACACCAGGAAGCCCCCCAAACAGGCCCCCGAAAACGCTACATTGAGCAAAATGTCAGAAATAGCCAAAAAAAAATCGGCCTGGATTTTGTCCCAACCACTTCTACCTGGTATTAGACCTTCCCAGGAATGCCCCAAGATCCGCCAACCCACCCGCCAAGAAGCATAACACCCCCAAACAGGCCAAAAGCAAAATCTCATACTTGCAATATTTCTCGGCCTTCGGTCCAAACGCGCTGCGTAGCTAGGCCATAAGTCGGGGTTGCCACGACGGATTTCCTGAAAAGCAAATGCAATCAAGATTAGAGTGTCCCAGCAGTGCTCCCAGACCACGAAACTCACCCACAAACAGACGGAACCCCCCCCCACCCCTAAGAGCACCTCAAAGGCAAGCAAGTCATCAAAAACACAAAAAAATTTCCGCCTGGGATTTGGTCCAAACCACTTTTATCCGGTATTAGAGCTTCCCAACAATGGTCCCAGAGCCGTCAACTCACCTGCAAAGAGGTACAACAACACCCCCACAAGTGCTGAGTCTTTCTTCATTGGGCGTAAACCAGCCCTCTGGTTTGATGGAAATAGGAGTCTGGAGGAGGAGGATAGAGGAGCATGTTCTTCTGAACTTGTGAACCTGAGGAATGCAGACTGCGGCAACTTCAAATCAATTAGCAAACCAGTGAAGACAGTTCTGCTGATGGGCTTGATTTTGTGATTATCTGATTAAAGTTTGAAATATATTAACTGTGCACAACAAAGAAAGACAGACACACAGGAATAAAAGTGAATAAGGACGAAAAAGAAAGTTATTGATTCGTTGTCTCATTTTCAGGGCTCGGTATCACGGTCCAGGAATAAGAATAAGGCTTCGTCATCATACTCTGCAAATTCAGGCAGGGTGAGCTCAGTGTCACCTGACAGAGTAGAAATTCCCTCATCTATGTTGCTGGCCACCTCCTCTTCATCCGGCACGCTTTCTCGTACTCTGAAATCTGGTGGTATGAGGTGCTGATTCATCTTGAACATTGTTAACCTCTCCACATTTTTGGGCGAGAGGCGGCTCCGTTTGGGAGTTACAATGCCACCAGCAGCACTGAAAACCCGTTCAGAAGACACGCTTGCGAGTGGGCAAGACAAGTAGTTTAAAGTCAGGTTGGTGAGCTGTGGCCACAATTCTTTTTTCCCATGCCAACACGCCAATGGGTCAGAATTAACATAGACCTCTGGTGAGTCATTCAGATAGTCCTTCACCATCGACTCAAGGTCCTCATCCAAGGTTCCTCCACTTTGCTTAGCTCTTGCTGTGCCTCTGACCTTTTGAGAACCAAACCCACGCAGAGCTAGCCAATCCTCTTCAGCCTCCAATGTTTCTGTTGTGTCTCGTGCAGATGATCCGGTTGCTGGTGTCTTTAACGGCTGAGAGGTCACTTGTGCCACAGCCACAGGTGCAGAAGTGGATTGTTTTGACTGGGGATGGCCTGCTGATGTACTGCCATTTCCTTCAATTTTCAGCCGTTCTCTTTCAAACCTCTTGGCTGACAAGGCTAGCCAATGTTTGTACTTTGGAACATGTTCATCATCAAAAGGAAAGAATGCTTGGCCTGCCAGCGCCTTTTTGTAGCGTGGATCCAGAATAGTAGCACAAATGTAATGCTCTTCTGAGTGGATCTTTTTAAGACGTTCATCACCTTGTAGGAGCTCTTATAATTTCTCAGCCAGAAGCAAAGAGTCTTGTTTTTTTTCATCTTTTTCAAACACAGAACACACCTCCTTCAGTTGGTCCTCCAGCATGTACAACAATGGGATAGCTTTTCCCAAATTAGAGTCCTCCTTGCTGACTGCACGCGTGAAGAACTCAAAAGGACGAAGCATGCGTGTCAGGCTTTGAACTATGTTCCATTGCGCCGCACCCATCCTCAGCTCCTCTGTACCCTCTGTAAGGAAATATTGATCGAGTTCCTTATACTGCTCATACAGACGCTCAAGCATGTAGAAGGTTGAGTTCCAACGTGTTACCACCTCCTGGATGAGTGCTTTCACTGGCATTTGACGTTGATATAGCAGGCTCCTCAGCTGCTTCCGGGCCTTAAAAGAATGGCTGAAATGCTTGCACATTTTTCGGCAGGTGTCCAATACACTGTACGCGGCACTGCCTTTATTACCCAAGAATTTTTGGACAACCAGGTTTATACAGTGCGCCAAACACGGCACTCTGAAATAGTCACCGTCCCTCATGGCCTTAACTATATTGGAGCCATTGTCCGTGGAAACATAACCAACCTGGCGTTTTAGTGGGGACAGCCAGTTAAGGACCTTTGTGTTAAAGACACCCAAAATGTTATCTGCTGTGTGACGTTTCTCCAAACCAAACATGGCTAGTGTTGCATGTTTCCGAGCAGCTTTAAAAACAATGTCCGCGTCAACACCTGCGTTTAGCTTTGCTTTAGCCCCTGAAAAAGAGACCCAGTGTGCAGTGATGCACATGTAATCAGCGCCTGCGCCACTGGTCCACATGTCTGTTGTCAGATGTATAGTGTGAACAGCACTCTTCTGCAAAGCTGCCCCAATCACCTTCAGAACATCTTCATGTAGTGCTGGAACCGCAACTCGGGCAAAATAGAACCGGCTAGGAACCTTCCATTTAGGGCAGAGCGCTGCCACTAATTCTAGAAAACCAACCCCTTCTACAAAAGAAAAAGGGAGAAGGTCCAGAGCTAGCATTTTAGCCAGCTTAGTGTTATACAGACGCGTCAGTGGGTGGTTGTGTTCATATTGCGCTTCTGTAAACAACATCTTTTTAATGTTGCCCTGGACCAAGGATTTACGGGATGATGATGATATCTTCGACCCAGTTACGCTCGCTGATGAACTTTTCCGCATTGATGTCTCACTCTCTCCCACACTCTTAGTGTGCCTCACATGGGGTGTGCTGCTGACAGGGGTACTGGATGTAAGTGAAGTGTTTGAATCGTCTTCTTCCTCCTCGTCATCATCAGATGAAAAATCAACGTTTTCATTACGTGCAATTCCGGCTTGCTTAAACGCCTCTAGGTGCGGAAACCATTGGACAGCGTGCGCTCTCTTAAGATGACCTTTCTGGCCTCCGTTACCATAGTTAGAACCAAGCTTACCACGACCAACTCGAAGCTTACAAATGCTACAAATGGCTGCGTTTTCCATTTTTGGGCAAACACTAAAGAAGTCCCAAACTGGAGACTTGAAATGTCTTTGGGGGCCGGAGGAGGCGGCGATACTGGTGGTGGTGGTCCTGCTGCTAATGCCAGATGAAGTGGAGGATGTGGATTGCCGAACTTCAGTACGTTTTGCACTTTCACCACCACGAATTGAGGTCGAGGTGGGTACCTTCTTGCGAGGAAGAAATATGGAAGCGGTAGGTTTTGGTGTACTACTTAACTCCAAATCTAATGATTCCATTTCCATTGCCTCCTCGTCGACATCATCATCACGCTCAGCAGCTTCTCGGGATAGGGTCAAAATGTCTCTTTGCTGCATGCCCGGTGGGGCTGCAGTGACCTTTGTGATGACTGGCTCGTCGTTATCGTGAGAGGCTTCATCACCAGCAGTATCTGTCACTTCTTGTTGAGCCTCATCACAATCCATAGCTATGAGTTTTTCGACGACCTTCCTTTTACGCTTAGGTACCTTTGTCAGATCATGGTGTACCTCACTGTCAGACCGCAGTTGTGGTTCCCAAGACGGATCACTTGCATCAGAAGGAGGTGGGCTTGAAGAAGATGTAGACACCCCCCTTGATCTTTTCCTTGCTAGGGATGTGGAAGACAATGAATGATCATCAGGAGGAGTGACTTCCAATACCTCGGCTTCATTGTCGATTTCCTGATGTGCCCCTACTTCGGGAGGAACAACTATTGTGGGCACTTGTGAACCTCCATGCACCTTTGCTTGCGCATCTCCTTTTGCTGCCTCTCCTTCCACATGTACTTGGGCGTGTACTTGCACATGGTGTTGTTGTTGCGGCTGTGGTTGTTCAACACTTGTCAGATGAGTTACAACAACCTGTGTTGATTCAGGGACATTGCTGCTACTTTCTTGCGATGAGCCAACATCACTGGTCGATGGTGATTGGAGAAGTACACTGACTGCCTCTGAAGCACTCAAGGGCTTTGACTTAAGTTGGCGTGGTGGTGGAGGCACTGAACCCAATGGAGCAGGGGTGCTGCTCCCAGCTTGGTCCCCAGCAGATCCTGCTGCTGCAGGCGTACTTTTTTTTTTGCTCCCAAAAAACGTGGCGGGTGGCACACCAGCCTCCTTGATAACTTGCTTCTTCTGCTCCTTACTAGCAACTTTCTTGCTAGAGGAGCTACGGAGAACTTTTTTGGGGCCATCTTCTTCAGAGCAGGTCAGACAGCAGGCCGCAGTTGCACGAATTGTAGAGTTGTCTGAGGCCAGACGTGGCGTCGCGTGACGTTATGCTGCACACACACACCGCTGCAGGACTTCTTCCTGGCACTGGTGGTTCTCTTGAGTCTTGTGCACCTAAAAACAATGGACGACAGAGGAACATCAGTTCAGTTATACACCACAAAAAAAATCGAAAAACACTGCAAAATCAGCACAATCCCATTCCATCCATGCCCTCCATGATGTTTAAGTTCAAGACAGCCCACAGAAAGACTAGGCCCATGCTAGACTCAAATACCCTGCCCTGGTGAAAAGGCCACAAGTACAGCCCCAAAAAACGAAAATCACTGAAAAATCAGCACAATCCCAATCCATCCATGCCCTCCATGATGTTTAAATTCAAGACAGCCCACAGAAAGACTAGGCCCATGCTAGACTCAAATACCCCTGGTGAAAAGGCCACAAGTACAGGCCCAAAAAACGAAAATCACTGAAAAATCAGCACAATCCCAATCCATCCATGCCCTCCATGATGTTTAAGTTCAAGACAGCCCACAGAAAGACTAGGCCCATGCTAGACTCAAATACCCCTGGTGAAAAGGCCACAAGTACAGGCCCAAAAAACGAAAATCACTGAAAAATCAGCACAATCCCAATCCATCCATGCCCTCCATGATGTTTAAATTCAAGACAACCCACAGAAAGACTAGGCCCATGCATGACTCACTATCCTGGCCTGGGCATAAAGGTTGAAAAGTAGGCAAAATGGTTGCAGGCCTAACTACAAAGCCTGCATTCAAAATGGCCACTTGCCTCTCCCAGCACATGGCCAGTGCCTGTAGCAGCACTCAAAATGGCCACCAGCCACATGGCCTGTCCCTCCCCATGAACACCCCCAAAAATCGAAAAACACTGCAAAATCAGCACAATCCCATTCCATCCATGGCCTCCATGATGTTTAAGTTCAAGACAGCCCACAGAAAGACTAGGCCCATGCTAGACTCAAATACCCCTGGTGAAAAGGCCACAAGTACAGGCCCAAAAAAACGAAAATCACTGAAAAATCAGCACAATCCCAATCCATCCATGCCCTCCATGATGTTTAAGTTCAAGACAGCCCACAGAAAGACTAGGCCCATGCTAGACTCAAATACCCCTGGTGAAAAGGCCACAAGTACAGGCCCAAAAAACGAAAATCACTGAAAAATCAGCACAATCCCAATCCATCCATGCCCTCCATGATGTTTAAATTCAAGACAACCTCCAGAAAGACTAGGCCCATGCAAGACTCACTACCCTGGCCTGGGCATAAAGGTTGAAAAGTAGGCAAAATGGTTGCAGGCCTAACAACAAAGCCTGCATTCAAAATGGCCACTTGCCTCTCCCAGCACATGGCCAGTGCCTGTAGCAGCACTGAAAATGGCCACCAGCCACATGGCCTGTCCCTCCCCATGAACACCCCCAAAAATCGAAAAACACTGCAAAATCAGCACAATCCCATTCCATCCATGGCCTCCATGATGTTTAAGTTCAAGACAGCCCACAGAAAGACTAGGCCCATGCTAGACTCAAATACCCCTGGTGAAAAGGCCACAAGTACAGGCCCAAAAAATGAAAATCACTGAAAAATCAGCACAATCCCAATCCATCCATGCCCTCCATGATGTTTAAATTCAAGACAACCTACAGAAAGACTAGACCCATGCTAGACTCAAATACCCCTGGTGAAAAGGCCACAAGTACAGCCCCAAAAAACGAAAATCACTGAAAAATCAGCACAATCCCAATCCATCCATGCCCTCCATGATGTTTAAATTCAAGACAACCCACAGAAAGACTAGGCCCATGCAAGACTCACTACCCCTGGGCATAAATAAAGGTTGAAAAGTAGGCAAAATGGTTGCAGGCCTAACAACAAAGCCTGCATTCAAAATGGCCACTTGCCTGCCAGCACATGGCCAGTGCCTGTAGCTGCACTCAAAATGGCCACCAGCCACATGGCCTGTCCCTCCCCATGAACACCCCCAAAAATCGAAAAACACTGCAAAATCAGCACAATCCCATTCCATCCATGCCCTCCATGATGTTTAAGTTCAAGACAGCCCACAGAAAGACTAGGCCCATGCTAGACTCAAATACCCCTGGTGAAAAGGCCACAAGTACAGCCCCCAAAAACGAAAATCACTGAAAAATCAGCACAATCCCAATCCATCCATGCCCTCCATGATGTTTAAATTCAAGACAACCTACAGAAAGACTAGGCCCATGCAAGACTCACTACCCCTGGGCATAAATAAAGGTTGAAAAGTAGGCAAAATGGTTGCAGGCCTAACAACAAAGCCTGCATTTAAAATGGCCACTTGCCTGCCAGCACATGGCCAGTGCCTGTAGCAGCACTCAAAATGGCCACCAGCCACATGGCCTGTCCCTCCCCATGAACACCCCCAAAAATCGAAAAACACTGCAAAATCAGCACAATCCCATTCCATCCATGCCCTCCATGATGTTTAAGTTCAAGACAGCCCACAGAAAGACTAGGCCCATGCTAGACTCAAATACCCCTGGTGAAAAGGCCACAAGTACAGCCCCAAAAAACGAAAATCACTGAAAAATCAGCACAATCCCATTCCATCCATGGCCTCCATGATGTTTAAGTTCAAGACACCCCACAGAAAGACTAGGCCCATGCTAGACTCAAATACCCCTGGTGAAAAGGCCACAAGTACAGCCCCAAAAAACGAAAATCACTGAAAAATCAGCACAATCCCAATCCATCCATGGCCTCCATGATGTTTAAGTTCAAGACAACCCACAGAAAGACTCAGTCCACCCACCACTGAGTACCCCTGGGCAAAAGGCCCCAAAACAGCCCAAAAATCGAAAATTCCAAAATTTTTGTTGCAGCAACTGTAATGCCCCAAACAAACTTACTTGTAAAATTTCTAATCCAACAGTGATCCAAAGAAAGTCAAAAAGGCCTCAAATCCAAAGATCCAGCAGCATCCACAAAAAGTAATCCTTCCAGCTCCAGATCCAAATGAAAAGTGACCAGGAGATGGACAAAGCACTGGGAGGAGCCTGCTGAACAGGAACAGGAAGTTGAAGACTGTGGGGCACTTCCTTCCTCCCACCCCCTCCCCCCCTCCCGAAAATGGACTCCTCGCTAAAAAAGTGCAGGCAAATGTCAACCTAAGGAGTTATTCAGATAAAAATCATCATTTCAAGAAGGTTTATGCTGCTTGCTGGTGGATTTCCTGTGCAGAATTGCAAATTTTATATTTTCGCTTGTGCGAGATTCTTGCTGCTCGCCGCATCTCAAATCTCGCAATTGCGAAGTACCGCGAGACGTGATCTCGCCGTACTCGCGTTGACAAACTATCGCTGGCAAGCCGCGATGACGTAATCGCGCTCGCCAATTCCCGCGGGATCACACAGCAAGATCCAAAATGGCACAGCACTCGCAAACTATCGAGAAAAACAACTCGGCAAACGATGATAAACGCCGCGCGCCGCAAAAATTGTATCACCAACGCCGCGCGCTGCAAAAAAAATCCGCTGCGTACGAATTTGCGGATTTTGCGGGAAATTCGCAAATCTCGCGGATTGCGAATTTCCCCAAAATCCGCAAAATCCGCGAGCGTAACGGATTTTCCGCCCATGCTTACTAACAAGTACTGTGTTTGAAAATATGGATATTTACCACGATCACTTAAAGATCTCTGGTTAAGAGATTGGGAACCCACTAGTCCGATTTCCTCTAGACTGAACAAAACCACTCCTCAGTCTCAGCTCTTTAACCAGTGAATGATGTTAACATGTCAGTTTGCTTCTCCAATGAATGAATGCACTCTACCACATATAAGCCCGTTCTCATTTTTCATTATTTCGAGTCTGATTGTAGTTAATTCATTACTTTTTCCATTTGTTTCAAAGCTACACTTCCCATTATGTTACAAAAAATATATATGAAATGAAAAATATATGACCTTCCAAACTGTCGGGCGAAATAAAAATGGAAATTGATGGGTCAGTGATACCATGGTTGAATCCTTGCAGTAGCAAACTGGGAGATCTTCTAATAGGGGTCATGACTCTTGAAAGGACATTCTCCAAACCGCATTTTTTTCAGTTTGGGGTTTTTACAGTATAGATAAGGCTGTGACAAGAATTGAATTGCTGAAAAATAAGCAGAATGTGGATATTCGGAGGCATCAGGAGGTGAAATAAATGCTGTGGCATCACAATTGAGGGACACACTATGAAAGACATGGCAAACCTAAAAACAAAAGACAATCGGGATTCAACATATGGTATTACCTATTTGGAAGCAATACAACAAAGTAACTGATTTCTGAGGTAGACTTCTAATACACCTGATTTAGTGGGCGGAAAACATTACCTCTACCATGATGGCAGACTACCGTCCCTCAAGTTTAGAAATGACCGCTGACCAAATTGCCATCTCTGTACATTGTAAGGAACTTCCATCACAGCGGCTCCCTTCAATGTATAAAAACTTAAGTACATAATCCAGAATATGGTGGTGGGGGTACAGGAAAGAAGAAAAGGCCTATGTACCTTGCACAAAGGTTTGCAGCCATTGTGCAAATGCCATAGGTGTTACGTATGCTGCGTAAGCCATTAATTGTAGGGATGTTTAGTGGTAATCATTGAAAAATAAGTTTTTTTTTCTAAATATTTCTGGACCTGCCTCAGTCCCTTTGCATGAACCTTGTATATAGCTATGTCTTGTACGTAGTGAAACTTGGGATATCAGAAGGCACTGACCTGCTAAACCATTACACTGGGGCCCGAATTAGAGTTTGGGTTACACTATCCGCCAAACTTTGAAATTTAGGTGGACTTCCAGGTTTATGCCAATGGAGTAAAATTTACTCCATCGCCATAAACCTTTCTTTGACAGCCTGAGGGAGTACGGCCTATTGGAGGTAACTCATCTGACATTCACCCTTATTTAGAGTGGGTGGCCGGGTAGATTTTTTTATTTTACTGTCTGTCATCGCCAGGAATTTCCTAGCTGTGGGGACGGTAAAAAAAGAAAAATTATGGTGTTGGGGCCATTCGTTTTTACTTTTACAAAAACGAACTCCTGCTTTGGGAGTTTGTTTTTGGAAAAGTTAAAACTTTTAAAAGTTTAGTGTAAGCGTCCGTCGGCAATGACGAACGCATGCGCGCACACTCAACTTTTAAGTGGCTTTAGATGAACCACGGTGATGAAGGATCATCAAAACCTCTAGAGTTCATCGCAAGGATGGCTGTGAACTCTAAATTTGGCAGGCAGGGTAAATGCAGGGTAACAGGCATAAAGTCCTTGACCACCCTGCATTCATTCAGTCTACCAACCTCTAAAATATGCCTTATGTTTGGGTCATTTCTTATGCCATGCCTCAAACAGCTGCATATTGTTGTAAATGCAGAAATTATATTCACGTTTTAAATTCTTCATTGTAAACCTGAGATCCACTAATGAATGGATGAGGCACAGCAGGATGCCTTAGATATAAATTTTCATGAGCATTGCTAGACCTCTGTACCACCTGCGTCATTTCGTCAGAATCAGAATGATTTGCATTGCGCGTCAGCACACTGACAGAGCCAGCAAAACCAGTGAACCAACATCTGTGCTATGTCAAAGCTGTGCTCAACATGCCTGAGTGTTGTTCTTTATTATACAGTCCAACCCAGTCTCGGCCGGTGGAGGTAAGAGTGGTGGTGGGGGATGGGGGATGAGTAAACAGGTAACGACGAGGGAAAATACATTTTTTGTAAAAAAAGCAAATCATTTACCTTGCTCTTGCAACATGTCCGTGTTGGTGATGAGGCAAACGCAAGGTATGTTTTTTATTTTTTACATTTTTTTTATTTTCCCTCTTTGTCTGTCGACTCATCCCAGAATCCCCAACGGTCTTACCTGCACCTACCGCGACTGGTCTCACCCCGGTTTGCCATGGACTAGACAAATACACACGTTTTCTTCTAAACATGTATAAGGGCTAAGCCAGAAAAACATACATACTCAGAAGAACATACAGCTGATCGTTCCCTTACTTTTGGTTCAGGCCTTGAGATGTGGGAAGTGACAGAAACCCTTTTCATAATGAATTGTAATTAGAACTGGGTCACCAGAGAACAGAATCTGAAATTGTGTGATATTTCTAGTTATCATGTTTATGTGAAATCCCTGTATTAATCTAGCAAACAGCCTACTCTTCAATAAAGTACAATTGAGTGCAGTCTAAACAGTTAGTAGGCTTTGGTCCCTCTCTTCAAGCACAGCACAAAGTTGGATTGGGTGCATTAAGGACTGAACTTTCTCAATCACACATCAAAGAGGAGTGGGGGCGACGTAAAGGGAGCCTGGCAATATACCAAAGTACTGCTTAATATTAAAGAGTGCTATGGCAAACATTCAATTGCTTTTCAAAATGCAACAGCAATGTTGAGTGTGCCAGAGAGCAGGTATGTATGCTAAGATGCCTATAAATGACGGTCAATGTGCCAGAAAACTGCCCACTATGTTGACTAGTTGTTAGATTGTGCCGTTCAACCTGCCTCGCGTTGTGCTGCATATGTGAAGGTGTACATCAGTATTTTGGAGTTCTGCCCACAAGGGGAGATTCTAACCATATATGCAATCTCAGGTGATTGGTGTGTCATGGTGCTGGTTCAATATTACATTGCCTAGGTCAATATACCACCATATACCATCATATACAAAGACTGTAGGTACGAATGTCCCTGCCACAGCATCTGTTCGACATAATGCATCTCGCTTTATCTTTCAGGCCGACCCAGTGTCTTTTGTTGGGTAGGATTTCTGTGCCCTGAGTCTCCTACCTACTACTATACAAAGATTCTGATCATACGTACTAGCAGATTTCTAGACTTTTCTGTTTCATAATAGTTAAACAAATGTATTACTCCTTGTAATGTGGGCGATTACCACCATGGTACTAGGCCATGACACTTCTAATGGCTGATGGCAGATGATTACTTTAGTGGGAAGAAAGGCTTTTTTGCTTGAACCCCAGGGGTGGAACTGAATAGTGGCACATTCTTGTAAATCAGCATTGTGTATCAGGACTGCTCCATGTTCTATAAATTCTTTGCTGTGTTCTTGAAAGTGTTTGATTACCTCTTTGTTGGCAGCTGCTGAATGTATGTAGGCTCCAAGGTCGCCATTAAGCCTATACGGCACCCTAAGGTTGTAGGGTGCTTCATAGCGTAGAGTGTATCTAGTGATGATGTCTACCCTTTTCTCTGCATGTTCTCCTGTGCTGCTCATCTGATTTAACCTCCTTCAGAATTCTCCGTAAAGAAAAGCATAACTGTGGTAATCTGTCAATGACTTCTCCCTCACTTGTTATGCTTAGTATAGAACTTTAGTATATCATGTTAGAATGTTTAGTGAATGAAGTCATGATATTCTATGTGAAGCTTTGGAAGTAAACTAAGGCAGTTATTCCAGACCTGACCTGAGCAGATGATGGATGTGATTCTTTATGCATTAAACTTAAGAAGAAACTATCAACATTGTCTTCAGTATTTTAATTGGACTTGCTTCACTGGCGTAGTCGGTAGCGCAAGGAATCTCAACACAGAAGATTGGTGAGGAGCATTTTATGATTTAAGGACAGAGGTTTCTTATATTGTAATAAAATAAAGGATTGGGAGCATCACCACATTAATACCCTGGCACTTCCATAACATTTTTGAATTTGTGGGTAGCTTGGTGATTTATCAATGTGGGCTCATCCTATATTGTATTTTCAAGAGATGTTCTTCATTCTTTACAAAGAATTATGATCTTTTGAAGTCTAGCAGGATTTACTTATTGGCTGGCAGTTCCTAAATTGAAGTGAGTAAGCGCTCATTACAACTTTTACTTATTGGCTGGCAGTTCTTAAATTGACTATGAGTAAGCGCTCTTTACAGCTTTCAAAAATTTTTTGTTTGTAGTCTATAATCTGCAAAAGCTGAGTAAAAGAAAAAAGAAAAAGAGCGTCTTAAAAAGTTTAAAATCAAAGACAGTGTGCCTTTAATGGTAGTATCATCCATGTTAAAATTTAAAAGGAGAGGAAAAGAAGATATAGGGGCATATTATCAAGGGGGTTTATCTCTGCTTTTTTGGCTTTAAAAGCCAAGAAAGCGGAGATAAAATGATCTCCCTATTACCTAGCTGCCGCTAACACCAGTTATCGACAGCTAGTAGGAGATAGCGACCATCTTGGGCCCCACTTTGCATGCCAGTAATATTTATCACTAATGAGATGCAAAGTGGGCGTGCCAAGATGTTAGAGACTGAAAACAGTCGCTAACATCGCTATCTCCTATTACCAACTTTTGGAGACATTCGCGCTAAGCGGGAATATCTCCAAAAGCTAACACCTGCCCTGAGCAGTTCTTAGCCATGTTATCCAATGGGAGGTGGATAACATGGCTAAGAGCATTAGCTCGCTAATGCATGAATATCGCTGACTTTTCAGCGATATTCAAGCTTTGCGGCGATTTTTACCGCATTTGCGTTAAACCTTGGTAATACCAAGGTTTATTTGCGGTAAAAATCGCCGCAGCTCAGTGGTACATTTTTCACGCTAACCAAGCAATAGCGATAATTATCGCTATTGCTTGGTAATATGCCCCTAAGTGTTGTGGAAATATCCTCGATGCCTATTTTGAATGTGGAAATATCCTCAATGCCTATTTTGAGAGAGAAAAGAAGAGGATAAAGCTTTTGATTTGGTTGTCTTTGAGCTGCTGCATTTTGAACATTGGATTTCATATGGAGCAACACATTTGTTGTATCTTGAACTGCACCATCAAAAGTAAACATTATCGTTACTTACTGGTTGCGTATGGAACTCTGAGCGCGTACTTCTTAGAGTGGAGTTTCTCTCATGCTGCCCCTCCTCGTGAAGTTGCTTTGTGAAGTATAAATTCGGCGTACGCTCCTCACAACAGCACGCATTTTACACCACGCACCAAAACGAAGAGGCCATTTTTTATTGGGACATCTGAATGTAACACATTTATCGTGGATAGTGGCCATACATTGTTATTACTATTGTGATTTTAAATATATACTCATAGCACATTGGCTTTCACACTGATGCTCACAGCTTTTTTTTATTCATTATCATACGCTGATGCGCACAGCTGGTGTTACAACATCACGCATTGGCTTTCACGCTGATGCGCACAGCATTCAACCTTATTACTGGTGTTACAACATTGCGCATTGGCTTTCACGCTGATGCGCACAGCTCAGATTACGCTGGAAATCATAATTGATTCGTCGCGCATCGGCTCATGCTAATGCGCACAGCATTTAACTCTGTTACCATATGCTGATGCTCGCAGCATATAAGTTTATACCCTGATACACTCATTGTATATCACAAACTGTATTGCTAATTTAATTACTGCACATTAAGTTTACACTGAATTAATTACTCATGAGAAGTTAATCCTGATGTGTACGGTACAACTGAGTGGATATTAATTAGTTCATTCTCTAATTCATAGCATTTTGATTATTTATTGAGATAAAAAAAATATATATTGTGTCATATCATTATATATGTCAATTAATATCTCTGCTATTGTATATTATTACTCAAATTGTAGCTCATTACTTGATCTAGGAAAGGTTCAACCTATTTAAACTTAGGAATTGCAGCAAACATGCAGAACGTCACTGCTGCACCTTTCTTTCTTAGCGAACCAGGTGATCCTCCAATTCCACGGAAGAAATGGAAGGTCGTATTTGAGAGGTATGCTAGGGTTTGCGGACCTTCACTCAGTGCCGAAAGGAAATCCTCATTGTTATTGCATTGTCTAGGGTCGGAAGGCCAAGATGTCTTTGATCACTTACCTGATTTGTCTAGAGAGGAAGCTAATAATCTCAGTGATTATGAGATATGCATAAAAAAAAAAAAAAAAAAAAATTAAATATATTTTTATTGCAGAGTTATAAACCACAGGATACAATTAGTCAGCCAGTTCACTCGTGACATCCCCCCGTTCAGTAGTAAAACACAGATCGTACACAGCCATTCAGCCCGCATCCCGGAGGCCGGGCGGCATAATACTCCACTCAAGAGGAAAACATCACGGTGCACGTCCCATAGGGACCATGGTTGATATGTCGTTTTACGTATCTGCTTTTACCCCCCCACCCTCAACATTGCTCCCGTCAGCCATCCCAGTGGTAATCAGAGGTACCGCCCCTGTCGGGACCCGCCCCAGGTGCTGTGTATCTATCCTGCCCGGCCGCTCCCCCCAGCCATTCCTCATTCCACGCAGTACCCCACCAACCTATTAATTCCAAGGTGCCCTGGCGGGCCATCATCCATGCGGCTTCCGACCCACCCCAAACTCCCATTACCCAACCCCCCCAAACCCCCCCCCCTGGCAACTGCTAAGGTGTATGCCTCGTCCCAACAAGTTGGATGGATCCATTACAGTGCGGGTTATGATACTGTTTGTGTTCGCCCCGCGGTGTCCACCGGCTTAAGTCTCACCGTCCTCATCTTCCACCATAGAATCACGCAAGGCCTGCACCACTAACTCCCATGCACGTGCCGCATCCAATGCCTTCTCATTCCCCATCTTGACGGCCTGCTTCATCCGGAGCACACTCTCGCAGTCAGACCACCGCAGCAATTCATTCTTCCATCTACGCAGTGAGGGTCCCCCCCTGGACTT
Organism: Lissotriton vulgaris; assembly: GCF_964263255.1. NCBI lineage: Eukaryota > Metazoa > Chordata > Amphibia > Caudata > Salamandridae > Lissotriton > Lissotriton vulgaris. The sequence goes on from NC_141685.1 coordinate 1,563,470,235, forward strand.
CCAATGCCACGATATTTCCCTTTGCGCCAATATCAGGCCCAGATCAATGAATTTGCTCGTCACCTTGGTGTGTTTGGTGTGCGGGAACCAGAGCAGCAGGCATGCCGCCATATCGAATTCCACCTCCCTATCAGTCACTTCGTTCAGGAGGTCCCCTACCTCCGCCCAGTAGGCCTCCAAGTGCGAGCACCCCCAGAACAGATGGTCCATGTCCGCTCCCAGAGACGAACACCGTGGGCATCGGGCATCCGGTACCTGAAAGTACCGCTGTAATTTCTCAGGGGTTAAGTAGGCCCTATGAAGCACATAGAAATGTACTTGCTGAAAGCGCGCATTTCTCGTGCCCTTCCACGTGCGCCGCAGGATATGGCCCCACGCCGTGTCCGGTATGGGCCGGCCCACACTCTCCTCCCATTTAGACTTGAGCCCCTGGAGCGGTTCCAGTCTCTCGTTCAGCATCCTACCATGGAGGCACGTCACAGCTTTGAATGTGCCTGCCGCCATTACCACGTACTGGCACGTCATAGTCGTTGTCGGTTCCATGAGTCCCCCTTTCCAGTGCTTCTGTATGGCAGCCACCACCGCCGCGTGCAGGAGGAACCCCCCGTCGGGCAGCCCAAACTGGTCCCGGAGCGCTTCGAACGGTGCCAAAGCCCCATCTATGTATAGGTCGCCTATTACCTGTAGTCCCGCCTCTTCCCAATCCAGCAATGGGGACCAATCTCCCCCGTGCGGCAAGGCCGTCAGCATGCCGATCGGGATCTCCGGAGCATAAGGCCGTGAGGCCTTCGCTCTCCGAAGGCTCCTCTGCCAGCACAGCCGGAGTGTCCGTTCCTCCATAGTGAGGCCCCGCAACTCAAGCCTCTGTTGCATGATAATATAGGACAGTACGTGGCGTTGTATCCCCCGATCCCGGTCCACCTCTGGACCCCGAAACACCCTAGCCACGTTCTGCGTATGGACCTGCAACTGCGCCGCTAGATAGTACAGCTCGAAATCGGGCACAGCCATGCCCCCTTCTATCTTGGGGCGAAGTAGCGTGCTCAGGGCCACTCTTCGGCGGCCTTGCCCCCATAGGAAGCCAATAATCATTGACCTCAGGTCTCTGAAGACCCCCTGAGGAATCCAGACAGGCAGCGTCCGGAAATAGTAGAGGAAGCGGGGGAGCGCCACCATTTTTAGAAGTGCGATCCTACCCAGCACCGTCAGCGGGAGGGTCGACCAGAAGGACAAGCTGCCCCTCAGTGCCCGGACACATCGACCAATGTTGCCCTCCAATAGGTCCGCAGTCGCGTGGTAGATGCGGACTCCCAGATAGGTGAAACAAGATGGCTCCCAGACCACGACTAAATCGCCGCCGGGGTCGGGCGATCCCGCTCTCAGTGGAAACACACAGGTCTTCGCCCAATTGACCTTATGGCCCGATAGCCGGCCAAACTCCGACAACAGGTCCATCGCCCCGTCCAGTGCCCGCGCCGTGTCAGCGAGGTACAGGAGCAGGTCATCCGCATATAGCGATATATAGTGCCACTGCCCGCCGCTGGCTATCCCCGCGTACCTGTCACCCGACCTCGCATGGACCGCCAAAGGTTCCATCGCCAGAGCAAACAATAGGGGGGATAGGGAACACCCCTGTCGCGTGCCCCTGCCCACCGGGTATGCCGCAGACACCAGACCGCCCAAACGCACCCTCGCCGTCGCCGAGGTATATAAGACCCTCGTCCACCTGCGGAACCCCTCGCCCATGCCAAACCTCTCCAACACTCCATCCAGGAAAGGCCACTCTAAACTATCAAAGGCCTTCTCAATGTCCACGGACAGGGCCGCCGGAGCTCCCTCCCCGTCCAAGATGGCGTCCATTATTCCCACCAGGCGGCGAGTATTCAGCGCCGTGCTCCTCTTGGGTATAAACCCGGCCTGGTCCCTGTGTACCAAACCCGTCATGTGTGGGGCCAGCCTGGTGGCTAGAATTCGGCTCAGAATCTTGTAATCCACCGTCAACATGGATAGCGGGCGATAGGACCTTACATCCGTTGCATCCCGGCCAGGCTTTAGGAGCGGTACAATCAAGGCCTCTCGCATGAACCCAGGCAATTCCCCAGCCTCAAAAGCTTCCGTATACACCACCAGAAGCCTGGGAGCCAAGCTGTCCACATACCGTTGGTAAAATTCAATCGGCAGTCCGTCCACCCCAGGCGTTTTGTTACGGGCCATATGTTTGATGGCCACCCGTATTTCTGCCAGCGTGATCTGGCCGCCCAGCTCCCTCGCGTCTTCCTCGTCCAGGACCGGAAGCTGCCTCTCCCCTAGGTATTCCGCAATGTCCTGAACCCCCACCCCCAGCTGACTCTGGTACAATTCCTCATAGTACCCCCTAAAACATTCCAACACCGCTGCCTGGGAGTACACCATCTCCCCCCGCGTATTCCTAATGCTGAGGACCGGGCAGCCCCTAAGTTCCGGGTTAGCTAGTCTGGCCAAGAGGGTGCCCACCTTGTCCCTTTCCGCATGTGCCCTGATGATATACTGCCTGTAGTCGTAGCACCTTAAACGTTCTGTCTCGGTGGCAACCACTTCCTTCGCTTCCAATAACTGGGTCTGCAAATCCGGCCTAGCCGGCCTGCGGCGCTCCAGGTCCCTCAAAGTCTCTTCCGCTTTCATGAGTGCATGCAACACAGTCGTCCGAGCATTCGAAAACCTACCCAAACACACCCCTCTCACCACCACTTTCATTGCATCCCATTCAGTGGACCTACTCGCGGCCGTGCCCTCATTCACTCCGAAATAGCTATCAATGCCTTGCTGGACCGCATCGCTGAACACAGAATCCTCAAGCGTCTCCGGCCGAAGCCGCCATGTTGGTATCGCTGAGCGCTCCCGCTGCCACTGAATATGTACCAATAGGGGGTTATGGTCTGAGATGGTCCTAGCCAGGTACTCCGTATGAGAGATCAATGGGGCTAGGGACCCACCGCAGAGCACCGAATCGATCCTGACATGCAGATCATGGAGAGCAGAATAAAAGGAGTAATCCCTGGCGTCCCTGTGCTGCTCCCGCCAGACATCCAGCAACCCCCATCTATCCTGCCAGTCCTTCCTGTGCGCGGCCAACCTGCGCACAGGGGAGTCCACCAGGGGGGGATGGGACCTATCCAGAGCCACATCCGTGATCGAGTTGAAGTCCCCCCCTAACACTATCGGGCCCGCCAGGAAAGAGGCCAAGGACCCCGAGAGGCCATCAAAATACCGAGCTTGATCAGTGTTCGGTGCATACACACAGCAGAGAACCACATCCCTTCCATATAACCTCCCCTCCACCGCCACAAACCGGCCATCTGGATCCACCATTTGATTCAACACTTGAAAGGGTATCCCCGCCCTCACCCAGATCAACACCCCCCTGGCATACGCCGAGTAAGTGGTGCCAAACACCTGGCCCCGCCATCTTTTCTGCAAAGCAGTGCACTCTTTTTTGGTGAGATGAGTCTCTTGTAGCACAGCAATCTGAACCCCCCTACGCACTAGGTACGCATGAACTTTGTGGCGTTTTATCATAGTTCGCAGCCCCCGGACATTCCACGTCAGGCATTTCAAATTAGGTAATGTCCCCATTACAACTTCGAGCAGTCCGATTCAAATAACGTAGGTTCATAGCCCCCCCAATGCAGTTGCCCCCCCCGAACACACCCAGAACAGAAAAACTCCCCAAACCCCACTCCCCAGGACAGAGCACACAAACCCAATGTCAGCCCCCATCCAAACCTTGATCCAACTTCCCACACTCCTACCCTGTGGTCTCCACCACAGTCGGCCTTAAGGGCCCAAGGGGGGTGAGTCACCGCCGACCCCAGCTAGCGGAGCCCGCGCCCCGCGTCTTCATCCCTTACTAAGCACTCAGCCCCCCCACCCGGCAACCCGCCCTCCACCAACAGGATACCACCCTACCATGAAGTCTCAATCAAGTCCCAGGGCAGTCTCAGCCGCAAAATATGCCATCCGATGTCTGTGGGGTCACTATCGGCCCCTTCGAGCTTTCCGCCTCTGAGAGTTCTCCTCCCGTTCTGCTGCCTTCCCCGCCTGAGTCCGATTCTGCCAGTTCACTGGTCTGTTGCGACCCCGTAATGGCCGCCGTCACTGCGAGTGCATCCCTCTTCTCCGCCGCCATTTGAGCCTCCCGTTTCTCCCGCTGGCGCCTGTTGCGGGACCTGATGCGCTGCGATTGCCTCACCCGGGGCGGCTTAGGTTGATCTCGCCTACTTTTATGCGATCTGTCTGTCCCCGCTCTATACAGCTCCAGCCATTGCCAAACTTCATCCGGAGTCTGAAAAAAGTGCGTAGTGCCATCCATTATGATCCGCAGCTTGGCCGGGTAGAGCAAGGAGTACTGGATGCCTTCCTCCCTGAGCTCCTTCTTCACCGCTAGGAACGATGCCCTATTCTTCTGGACCGCTTGGGTGTAGTCCGGGAATATTGTGACCTTACTGTTCTCCACCTCATATGGGCCCGACATCCTGGCCCGCTGGATGAGGAGATCCCGGTCCTTGTAGTGGAGGAGCCGCACCACCATCGGTCGTGGGGGGCGGCCAAGCCCCGGTGGGCGAGCAGGTACCCGGTGAGCTCGCTCCAGAGTGAAAAAAGGAGTAAGACCCTCCGGCGCTACCACAGTACGGAACCAGTTCTCCATATAGGCCACCGCATCCTCCCCTTCAATCCTTTCCGGCAGGCCTACGACCCGCACGTTGTTCCGTCTATTGCGGCCTTCGGCATCCTCCGTCCGTCGCTCCAGCGAGTCCAACCGGGCCAATATATCCGTGATCCTGTGTTCCGCGGTCACCACCGATGGCTTCAGGTCCAGCAACAGTTGGTCATGGTCCTTGACCCTCTCCGCTCGCTTCGCGTGGTCCGCTCGTAGCAGCCCCAGGCCCGTGGCCACTTGGGCAATGTCCTGGTGCAGCGCCTCCTTAGTCGAGGTGATCGCTTCGAGTATGGCATCCAAACGCCGGTTCAGCCGCTGTTCCTGGCCCAGCTCCGGGGAGGGGATCTCGCCCAGCCGGGTTGATGTCGCCGGGTCCCCCTCAGCACGCTCCTCGGCCATCGACCCTCCGATCGCCGCCATTCCAGGGTGCTGCGTCACAGGCCCAGGAGCCCGTTTGGCGTCCGCTCTCTCAGTTCAGTGCCAGCCCCCTGGCACCGGGCAGTGTTCAATGCCGCCACCGATGCCCCCGGGAGCAATGACCCGCTCGACGAACTTCGTTCAGCTGACCCCCTCGGTAGCCTGAGGGGGGAAGGATGGGTCCCGGGACGGAGGCCAGCGAGGGTCCCCAAGATCCGGGCGAGGCAGGTCAGCGTCCCCTGGTCTCTGGACACAGCACCGCTGATCCCAGTGCTTCGAACAGCCGATTGCAGGATCTCTTGCCAGTCGGCGACAACTCGGCTCAAAGCGAAAGTACGGGGCCGCCCAGCCTCCTCGCCGCCATTTTCTTCGCACCCTCGGCAACACCTCGGTCGTCTCTTCGGCTCGATCTCCTCGGGGCCAGTAGTCCCCCAGCGACTCTCCGATCGTGCCCGGCTGTCCCCTTACACTTCAGAGGGCAGGAGCGTCGTCTCCGGGTCGCCCAGGGTACCGAAAACAGGAGAATTAGCGGGATTCCGCGCGGAGCTGCGAGCTCACGCCGCCATCCCGATCGGCGTCCAAGCCACGCCCCCATGCATAAAAAAATTAAATAACCATTACTTATCAAAGGTGAGCACAATTTTAGAGCGATATAAGTTTGCAAAAAGAATGCAAGGAAGTGAAGAAACGGTCGAAGGGTATATCACATATTTAAGGAAGCTTTCATCTTCTTGCAAATTTGATAAACTTACTGACAAAAGAATTTGTGACCAATTTTTGTTTGGATGTAGAATGGAAAAGGTCAGGATAGGAGTTGTGGTTACGAGATGAGCCCACCTTAGATGAGGTTCTGGGGGTTGCCAAGAGAATTGAACACTCTGTAAAATGTGTTGCAGTATTGAAGAAAGAGTCGAAAAAAGTTTGTAATGTTCAAGAGAATAAAATCAAGGTTAAATCTGATTTTGTATTTAAGGAAAAACAAAAAGGGGCAACAATGCACAATGAAAGAGTCAATGAGAAATGGGTCAATGTCAAGTGTTTTAGATGTGGAAAAACAGGACATTTAGCAAATGACAAGAAGTGTCCTGCATTGAACCAAACTTGTGCGAGGTACAAAAAGAAAGGTCATTTGACTTCCTTGTGTAAAAGTAAACCTCTACGTAAAGTTAAAGAAGTTAAGGTGTTTGATGATGAATATAAGGAATCGAGTAATGACGATTATGAGTGTGGACAAATTGTTGTGCAAGTGGTGAATGGGGTTGAAAAGAAAAGCAGTTCTTGTGACAATATCTTAGTTGAAGGAGCTAGCACAAGAGTTTTGTTTGACTCCGGTGCTGAAATAGCTATTGTTTCGGGCAAATTTTATCTGGAAAATCTATAAGGGAAAAATGACCTATTAAAACTAGATATTAAGCCGTTGGCATATGGTGGAGAACCTTTTAAGTTACATGGGTATATCATAGGTCTCACTGAATTTAGAGGTAGACTGGTTTTGGGTAAGATTTATGTTTTAAAGAAGGGGGACAGCATAATTAGCTGGATCCATCAAGGTGATCCAGGAGTCTATTTGGACCCTAATGCAGATCCTCTGATTCAATTGAGAGAACTGGTAAATTCAGTAGTTGTTGATAAACCGGACAGTAGCTTTGTTGCTGGGCTCAAGAAAAGTTATCCCAAAGTTTTCAGGGGTGAATTGGGCTGTCTGAAGGGGTATAGACAAAAGATTATTCTTAAGAGAGACTCTATACCTGTCTGTTGCAAGGTTAGGAATGTTCCAATTGCGGTAAGAGATGACATGAGAAAAGAAATAGACAAACTCAAGGACTGGGGCATAATTGAAGATGTGGAAGGGACTGAATGGTTGGCTCCGGTCGTAGCCGCGAGGAAATCGAATGGAGATTTGAGATTATGCATCGATTTAAGACAGTTAAATAAATGTGTCGTAGTTGATAAGTATCCTTTACCTAATATAAATACGCTATTAGCATTGTTAGGTGGTGCCAAGGTCTTTAGCACCATAGACCTTACTTCAGCTTATCATCAAATAGAACTGGAGGAAACATGTAGGGACTTCACGTCTTTCATAACTCCATTCGGTACCTATAGGTTTAAACGCACGCCTTTCAGTTTGGTTTCAGCCTCTTCTGTCTTTCAGAGAGTTATGGAGAAAATTCTACATGGCCTTCAAGGTATCTATGTATATCAGGATGACATATTAGTTTATGGCGATGATGAAACACAACATGATGGTAGACTTAGGCAAACTTTGGAAAGATTGTGTGAGCACAACTTGACCATTAAGGCTGAGAAGTGCAGATTTAAAACAGATTCTATAAATTATTTAGGGCACAACATCACCAGTGAAGGTGTGAAACCTAAGCCGGATTTGGTTAATACCATTCAAGAGATGAGTTCTCCTTCGTGTAACTCCGAGCTCATGAAATCTTTGGGTATCGTGGAGTACTATGCTAAGTTTGTGAGGAATTTTGCTGATTGTGCCGCCAGTGTGAGACATTTGTTGAGGAAGGGTGTTGATTTTGAGTGGTCACAAGCTTGTGAGAATGAGTTTTTGAACATCAAGGAGAAACTCAAATCTACCCCTTCTCTCAGTAGTTTCAACCCAAAATTGAAGCCAATTTTCAACACTGATGCAAGTGTAAAGGGATTGGGTGCGGTTTTGCAACAAATGGGGCCTAGTGGAATGCAGACCATTATGTTCTCATCTCGGTCGCTTAAAGACCCTGAAACTAGATATTCAGTGGTGAAGAGAGAGTCCTTGGCGGTCTTTGGGCTTTTAAAAAATGTAAAATAATTCTGTGGGGTATGGAGTTTGAGATACGATCAGATCACAAGCCACTTATTCAAATATTTAGTAAGAAGGGTTTGAACGCAATTTCCAGTAGGATAACTAGATGGATTATTGGTCTACAGGAATATAATTTTGTATTGCAATATATTCCTGGATTAGAGAACAAGGTTGCTGATGTCCTATCTTGACTAACTCCCAAATCAGAAGAACTTGATGAAGGTGTAGATGATGGTGAAGAGTGGGTCTGTGCAATTGAACATGATGTGATTTCTGAAAAGCAGTGGTGTGAAGAAATACAACATGATGAGATCCTGAAAGAAGTTATGAATTTAATTAGTAAAGGTTGGGTGAGCAATAAAGAAGGATCAGATGACTGTAAGAAATTTTGGCCGTTGCGAAATGAACTATTTATTGACAGAGGGTTGTTATTTCGTGGCACAAGAATCATTCCTCCGATTTCTCCTAGGAAAGAACTTATCGACATGGTGCATTCTTCACATGGTGGCTTTTCTAAATGTAAAGAAAGATTACGCATGACATATTGGTGGCCAGGGATGGATAGGGAAGTTGAGCGAGTGATACGTGAATGTGTTGCATGTTCCTTAAGTGATAAGTCTAAAAGTACTCGTGTCCAGCCAATGGTCTTGAGAAGACAACCTTCTGGGCCTTGGCAAGATATTGCCTTAGACATCTTAGGTCCTGTCACCAATAATGGCACTCAAACCTTTGTTTTAGCGGTCATAGACGTGTTTTCTCGATGGCCAGAAGTTTTCTTTCTATCAAGCATTGACTCTAAACACAATATTAAATGTTTGAAAGAGTTGTTCTCAAGAGAATGGATTCCTATGTCATTATTGACAGACAATGGAATGCAGCTGGTTTTCGAAGAAATTAAAAATGTCCTTTCCTCTAAAAGGGTAATTCATAAGACTTGTTCTTTCTATCATCCCGAGGCCAACGGTATGATAGAGAGATTTAATCGAGTGATCAAAGATACTGTATCTCTTGGTAAGTCTTTTTCTCTTGATTGGAAATTTGAGGTAATGAAAAAGGTTGGAGAATATAGACTGTCTCCTCACTGTACAACAGGAAAAACACCTTTCTTATTGTTCAGAAGAAGAGTTCCCAATACTGACGTTGAACCAGGATGGATAAACAAGTATGAATAAGGTAGAGGAAAAGGAAGTAAATGTGATGATGTTGAAATTAAGAAAAAGGATGAAGAGAAAACTAAAGCGAGAAAGAGTTATTTTGATGCAAAAAAAGTGTGAAAACAACCAAGGTTAAGGTTGGAGACTTGGTTATGATAAAACGTTCTGGTTTAATGGGAAAGTCTAATTCCAAATTCATGAAACCAATTAAGGTTATAAAAGTGTTCAGAAATGCTGTTAAAACTCAAGACCGTCATATTTGGAATTTGAATAGAGTTTTTTTAGTCAAAGGCAAAATAGACAAAAACTTGAGTGAAAATGTGGATGGTGCTTCATTCTGAATCTGAGTGGAGAAGTGTGGCTCACTGGTTAGAGCAGGCAGACCCTGAAGCAGAGGTCAGACCCGGGACCAGGGTTCAATTCCCGACGCGGCAGGGTGTTGAGCTCAAATGTCCACCGACTCGATAATTCTCGCTTCGGTGCCTGACCTAATCATGGGTTCACACTCTGCAACTCTGGGCATTAAGCTTGCTTAATCTCCACAACGGCCCCCGGCGGCGGGATGCCTGGCTTTCACCTTGGGGATGCCCTGTAGGGGCTATCTCACAGGGAAAAACCAGGACGGGTTCCCAAGGCAAGAGCGGAGATACCCCTTCGGGGGTCGATTCTGGCACTACATAAGAAATATATTAATAATAATAATAATACAAGTGGTGGAATTAGAAGTTCTTCTAGAGTTAGTAAAAGATCATCATATCTTTCTGAAAATGTGTAAATGGTTTTAATACTACTTAATTGTTTTAAGTTAATATGCTTATTAAGGAGGGGAGGTGCGTGGTAATCTGTCAATGACTTCTCCCTCACTTGTTATGCTTAGTATAGAACTTTAGTATGTCATGTTAGAATGTTTAGTGAATGTCGTCATGATATTCTATGTGAAGCTTTGGTAGTAAACTAAGACAGTTATTCCAGACCTGACCTGCTGGTTGATGGATGAGATTCTTTATGCATTAAACTTAAGAAGAAACTACCAACATTGTCTTCAGTATTTTAATTGGACTTACTTCAAAAACTCTCTTTTAAATTTACACTCACGCAAAGTAAGCAGGAAGGAACATTCTATGCTCATAGGACGTATCATAATCAATTTTGCCATTGGTGACCACTGAGTCAAGCACTAATAGGAAGGGGAAGAGAGGAAATGGATAGGAAATGTCCTCCCGTATGAACTAGTTGAACACCAGGAAGTATTCTACACGCTAACCAAGCAAAGAACACAAAACCCAATAGTGTGTAGGAAGCTGACCCAATAGGATAGAAGCAGTTCTTGTTTTGATTGTTAGACCCTCATCCACTGTATTGGAGACATGTTTCAACATCAGGTCTCATCCTGGCTGCTAAGAACAAGGATGGGATCAACCATATTCCAGGGAACACTTTAAATAGTTTCCTGCTGAGGTCTTAGAATAAAAATATCTTGGAATACCTAGGTACCTGACAGTACACCACAATCTACATTATTTTCTGCTGGAGAGAGAAGGTACCAGCAACAGACTCGAATCGGCAAGTGAGTAGTGTGGTAGTCGATTCACATTTGTGACACAGCTACCCTTTTTGGTGTGCCATGGAACTGTGGTTCACCTGAAAAGAAACTGCACTTCGTAAGGATAGGTTCCTCATTAAAGTTTGGTATTAACTTTAAATCTGAGTGGACATTTGGATCCAGGCCCACAGCCCCAAGATTGGATATCAACTTCCACTTTTGGTTTATACATTCTTCACCTTTTACTCAGATGCTAAAATCTTGGCTGTCTGCCTTGGAATGGTAAAGACTATACCCCAGGACCGAAGAAAACATTTACCATTGTTGCTAAAGGGGAAAAAGGAGGTGGAACATTGTGGATCTAGGCCCTGCCCAATTCACCCAAGATGTGATGTCCAGCATTGCAAAACCTTGCATTAAGGAGTTTAGTGAGATCAAACCTGCTAACACTTGAGGGGGCCAATCACTGCTCGAGCTGGCTTGGATCTCTGTGTTGAAAGGCACTATTGCTGTGTGAGACCTAATGTCGTTCACCTACGGATTTTGGCCTTCAAGATCAACCAGATTGTGACTACGACATGTGAAAGACCTGTGCTCAACGCTGCTTCAATACTGTGCACCTTTCTTCTGCAACCAAAGTCCATTGAGGTCAATGGGTGAGCCGCTGCTTCTTTGCTGCACTCGTTTCTTAAATGACCAGTGTTTGTATGCTGCACCCTGTCTATAGCCTTTGCGAAATCTCTACTCCCTGGTCAGTGGCTGTCCATGTTTAGAGGGGTCACGTGCCTCCACCACGGTTGCTCACTTCCTGTTCTTCTGAACTGAATCTGTTGCTTCATGCCATAGCTAACAATCCCAGAAATATATGACCACTGCCTAGCCCTGCCAGAACAAAGTATTGCAGCCCCAATATAAGGTGAGAGAAAAGCTGAAAAGCTGCAGAAACTGGAACCACAAAAGACTGAGTCATGTATCAAACTATACCGATGAGCTCTCAAGAATAGAGACTGCTTGTCTGTGGTTCCATAACTATCCCTGTCACTGACTCCCTGTTGCATGCCCTTTGGGAAGCTCAGAAAAGTTACTGAGTATTATGACATACATTGTGTCATAAAATGAATTAAAGTTGCTCAGTTTATTATTTGAAAAAAAGATATCTTATATCTCATATATCGGATATGCCTTATATATATGTATATTACCTACTAACGGTCGCCAGTAGGCAGTTATAGTTAGGACCTACTTTCCATAGGAAATCCACAACATTCTATTTGGAATAACTTTGGTGCTGGTGGACGAATCTTTGCGAATTTCTCCAAGAAAATGGCCTGCTCGGCTCCGCTCCTTCCCTGAAAGTTTGGGGGTGATTCGTCAAGTGGGGGGTCGAGAAAAAAGGGGGGTCCCAAAATGTGTTTTCCCCATGCAATTTTCCGTAGGGACCTTTAGCCAGGGCTACAGCCCGAACGGCTGAACAGAATTACCCAAATTTGGCAGAGAGGTACAGTTCGGTTCGCAGATTGTGCTTTTTGTTAAATGGTGTAAATCCGTTCAGTAGTTCCTGAGAAAATCAAAAGTAAAATCGTAGTGATATCTATTGATGAAGTACTGTTCGTGTACGGAAATCCTTTCAATTACGAGCACGAGCTGCATGCTGATTGGAAGTCAACTGTCTGTCAACACTCGAAACCAGAAAGTGTTGGTGGCCATCTTGTGCCTCGGTAGAACTGAGTCACCCGAAAACAGTAAAACAAAGTTGAAAAATAAGGAAAGATGGCAGGGTAGAAACATCCTGACCCTCTAGGCCAGCTCAGGGGGTCCCACACGGATTTTTAGGCCCAATTCTTTTTTTTTAAATAAGAAATCGGGGTATGTGTATCGTATGCGGTGAAAAAGGAAAAAAAAACTAGAAGTCAGTTTATTCTTAATTAGCTCCCGGGGGGCCAAATCTCTGGGGCAATTTTTTTCCATAATGAGGGGATTGTAAGTTCTCCCGAGTCCCGGGGAACGGCACTCCCTGGGGTTTTATTTTGAAGTATGCAGGAGGGGCTTACGGCTGCTTTCCCTACAGCCCCGGGGACCGCTACCCCCTCAGAGCTTTTTTTTTTTTAAGTATGTTTTCAGCCCCCCCTCCTCTTATGCGTACAGTAAGTGTACCGAAAACCGTACAATTATGAGCACGAGCTGCATGTTGATTGGATGTCAGCTGTTTGTCAACACTCCAAACCCGGAAGTGTTGGCAGCCAGCTTGTGCCTCAGTAGAACTGAGTCACAAGAAAATAGTAAAACAAAGTTGAAAAATAAGGAAAGGGGGCAGGGTAGAAACATGGATCTTTAGGCCCCAATTTTTATATTTTTTTAAATAAAAAATCGCGGGGTACGTGTATCGTACGCGTACGCGGTGGAAAAGGAAAACAAATCTAGAAGTCTGTTTTATTCTTATTTAGCCCCCGGGGGGCTAAATCCCAGGGGCTATTTTTTTCCATAATGGGGGGCTTGTAAGGCCCTCCGAGCCCCGGGGAACACCACCCCGGGGTTTTATTTTGAGATATGCGGGGGGCTCACAGCCCTACCTCATAGTCCGGGGACCGCTCCTCCCCCAAGCTTCTCTAGGGGCCTCGTCCTGCCATCGTCCTGTGTAGCTCCTACCAGCTGCCCGCAGTTTCATGGACCTGACAATGAGTTCCACAGCATAGTGTCCATTGCAGTGTTCTTAGCCTTTTTATTCTTTTGCTGACTTACCAGTTTGTGTTCAAGATTTGCGGTCTTATTTGTGTAGCTTTCCTTTGTGTATCTTTTGTGTAGACTTGTTTGGTGTATCTTCTTTTGTATCTGACTTTGTTTATTCAGTGCTTGATCCATTTTTCTGAATATAGCAGTACATCTGTAGACATGTAGTTTACTCCTTTCCTTTCCCTCCCTCCACCCTACTTGACAACGTAATGGGGGGAGTGAAAGTAAAGCACTCCTGTCGTCACTGTTTTAAGTTTGCAACATAGTAGGTAGGTAGGACACGGGTTAAGAAACCCAGCCCCCACCACTCTTGGACCCTCCTGGCTCTTGTTACCACCTCGTTTGCTATATCTTAAGTATTTAATCTTTGCACATGACCGTGGTCTTCCTACAGTGTATTCTCATCATAGTCCAAGCACATACAATCCATTATTTTATCTGTTCTTGCCCATTTTGTGTGGTGTTATCGTCAGCACTTATTGCACATTATAGAATTCCTTGAGTGTACCCGTTTTTAAAACGTCTCCACTGGGCATTGTATATGGAGATCTTGGACCATCCTTTTCATCCATTCTTGCATCCTAAGATGTAACTTCTTACCTGTGTTCTTCACCTCTTACTTTACCCTTTTAAATATTCAAATGTTCTCGGTAAGACATTACTAATCCTTATCATCGAAAAAGTAACACGTTTCTGAAATCATTTGATATGTGAGTTGTGTATGTTATCCTAATACACAACATTCCAATGAGATGCTTTGTACCATTATGTAATGTGCTTTACTTTCAGTGTTCTATCTTGTTTTTGTTTGTATGTCATTACAATCAAAGGTAACATATTCCTGTATATCCTAAATAAAGCACTTGACACAATGCATAGTGACACTGTATTTATTCGAATGTTTTCAAAATAATATACACTCAAGCACAAAATATTGTTGCTTCATTTCCAAGATAAATATTTAATATATTTCACATGAATCACCACATATGCTGATATTACAGTAACGATAAAATGAAAAGTTTATGTTTTTGTACAAGGACCTACAACATAAGAAATACAGTATGGAAATTCAACAAAACAAGTTGGAAGACGGTTTCGAAATTAATAACAGTGTCATAGAAGAGCTGAACATACTTTTTTGTAAGTAGCTAGAATGAAGAGGAAAAAATGCTGCAGATATCAGTTGTGATTTCCTAGACGAAATCTTGGATGTTGATTTTGTGGATGCATTAGATGACATAGAGTATGATTATATGACTTTTGAAATTGATAATCAGGAAAATGAAATACATGATGAAATTATTTTAGAAGTTGTATTAAATTATGAAATGTTACAAGAATAAATGTATTATTTATTATTATTATATAATAATAATGTTTTGAGTCACACAGCACAATGTATCACATTTATTTTCTGTTACCACCTCAAACACTGATATTACAGTAAAGAATGTTTTAGAATAGTTGCAAAGTATTCAAAAATGTTTTATGAAAGCAGTTGAAAGACTGATATTATAGTAAACAAGTTTTAAAAATAGTTTCAAGGTATTTCAAAATGTTTTATTTGAGCAGTACAAACATCGATATTACAGTAATGAAGTTGTGAAAATAGTTGCAGTGTAGCTTAAAATATTGAACGTGAGGAGCAAAAAAACACTGTAACAACAAGCAACAGTAAAGAAGTTGTGAAAATAGTTTCAATATATCACAAAAAGTCATTTCACTTCACTGAGAACATGTTTCTTTTCTATTGACAGATTGTATATCTTACCGATGGAAAATGTCACTTA
Organism: Lissotriton vulgaris; assembly: GCF_964263255.1. Lineage (NCBI taxonomy): Eukaryota > Metazoa > Chordata > Amphibia > Caudata > Salamandridae > Lissotriton > Lissotriton vulgaris. Next base: position 1,563,485,374 of record NC_141685.1, read on the forward strand.
CACATTAAGCATTTCTTTTTGGCATGTATACTGTAGATTTTGATGCTTTTCATAGTCCTGCCATGTCGTGTTGTGCTTGGCCGAGGTAGTAGTTATAACAAAAAGGCTCGATAAAGGGCCTTGACTTTGAATCAGAATATGAAATTCAAGAATATTTGATAACCCCAGCCAAGAAAGGCAGCAAGTGTGCAAATGTCTTACTACCTTCGCACGGGGTAGTTGTTACAACAAAAAGGCTCGATTAAGGGCCTGCACTTTGAATACGAATATGAAATAGAAAAATAGTTGATAACCATAGCCTAGAAAGGCAGCAAGTAGGTGTATGTACGTGTAGATGATGTGTTGATTGACTGGAAGATGAATAATGTAAAATATAAGAAAGGCTATAAGTGTGCAAATTACCCACTGCCATTCACGGGTAGTAGTTACCAAGAAGGCCTTTACTTTGAATTAGAATAACAAACAGAAGATTTGATAACCATAGACCATACTGGCTCTTTTTTAATATTGGTAGACTACTGAACGTATTTACACCATTTAACAAAAAGTACAATCTGTGAATTGAACTCTACCTCTTTGCCAAATTTGGTGTATTTACATTACCGTACGCGTACGGTACGATTACCAAAAAAACCCAATGAAAAACGGAATTATATAGAATTCTATTTTAATATATTGGGAAAAAAATAAATCCCATAAAAAATGTGCAATTTAGTTTTGTTATTATTTTACAATAAGAATATGAAATATAATTTCTAAAATAAAATAAACATAAATATTTATATTAAAAATGTAAGAAATTAGTATAAAAAGAAAGAAATATAATAATTAATACATTTAAAATTTTTCATTTACAAAACCTTTGAAATTCACTGAAAAAACCATAGGTTTCACACACGTTATAGTTAGGAATTAGCATTTAAAAAACCTTGCAAATTCACTGAAAGAACCATAGGTTTCACACACGTTATAGTTAGGAATTAGCATTTAAAAAACCTTGCAAATTCATTGAGAAAACCATAGGTTTTACTCATACAAAACCATTGAAATGCCCCCATTATAGTTAGTTCAGCTAACTATACCTCACGCGCCCGCAATGCACTGCTGATGACGTCACATATTACATCACTCATGACATGGTCAGTGACATCACTCATGACATCACTGATGACATCTCAAATGACATCACTGATGACATCACTGATGGCATCATCCTTGTGAAAGAGTGATAGACCTCCTCTCACCCTAATATAACCTTTGATAGACACATTCAAAAATAGAAACTAATATTTTTTTTAAAATGGAGATACAAATACCAGTTACAACAATCTATTAAGTAATTCCAACCTCTACATACACATCCACTCAGTCACCAACAGTTCTATATAGTCACTCATACATGTACTCACTCATCATATGTACTCATACACCTATACATCCTGTTACACACCCATACTCATCCATAGAGTTACTCACACATGCAAATAAACTATCAAACATCCATTTACTTGTATATTCAGCTATACACACATCACTACACTTACTTCTACAGAAACGTACACATACTTACTCTCTTAAACAATCACTTATAGAAACACATACTTATTTATTCAGGAACTCTTCCAATCTCTCACTCTCATATATACTCACTTATAAACATTAATACTCACATATACCAGTTCAAAACATATGTACTTACTCATAGAGATACTATTGAGACAGTCATTCCCTCACTAACACACACATGCACACACTCATCCACCCCTACAGTCCTGCACACATGCTGTCTTCAAAACACTTGCAGTGAGTCACTCATTCATGCATCTGTGCGCTGAGTAATACCCCCCACCAAACCATACAGACACTCAGACTGATACTCAAAAACCAAATAATAACCCATATATACGCTCATGTAGCTACTCCCCAACCCAGGCAGCCACTTATACACAAAGTGAGAAACTGATACAGGTATTTAAATATTTAAACATTACTCGCTAATACATGTATTCACTAAGATACACTTAATAAGTCACTTATACAATCAATTTTTTTTTTTAAACCATCCAATTAGACACTTATTCATCCATTTATTCTTCCATCAACCTTTAGATATACATATATAAAAAATATTAATTTTTCAGACAAACACACATTCAGTGGATGATGTCATCAGTGATGTCATTTGAGATGTCATCAGTGATGTTATGAGTAATGTCACTGGCCATGTCATGAGTAATGTAATATGTGACGTCATCAGCAGTGCATTGCGGGCGCGCGAGTTATAGTTAGCTGAACTAACTATAACGGGTGAATTTCGATGGTTTTGTATGAGCGAAATGTCCAGCTAACTATAACATGTGTGAAACCTATGGTTTTTTCAATGAATATATATATATATATTCCTTAAAGGAATAGCACTGCTTCAGCACTGCATTTATTGTGAGTGAAATAATGAAGAAACCTGCCCTAGATGCTCTACCACCCTCCAAGAGTAAGCCTTGACTGTTCGCTAACTACTGAATTTCAAAGGCTAGAGGAGGTACTTGGCAATTCAGTGAACACGTTGTAGTGTTTGGTTCCTGTGTTTCCACGGACAATGGCAAAAACTTGTCACAAGGATTGCTTAACTGCGTTTGAGTCACACAATTTGTGAAGAGCTGGTCAGACACTGGGTCTTGTCGAATATAACTGCCCATTATAAAAGGGATGGGCCGGATATGATAGTGTGCCACCCAATATGCTGTAATAGCAACATGCTAAGTGTAGGGTTCACTGTGCCAGACTCATTAACACTATATCTTAATACCTACCAATTTGCTAAAGAACTCATGAATATGCTAACATGCTAATATGCTGTCCCACGGAACACAAGAATCAATGTGCTATTTGGTTGAAGTCTTCTCCTAATGAACTCATAGAGAGGATAAATAGCCTGGTCAATTTGTTACCATGCTTTTATTGTGGACAAGAAAGATGGAAGCCATCAAGCTTATCTCTTCCTCAATCCCAGGGTCCCTACATGATGTAGGGTGTGTGGTTGGAAGGATGTTGCTTTGTTTTGATCCTATGTGGGAAGTGTTCCTATGTTGTGTGTAATGATCACCGAGGTGTGGTTATCCTGTTATGGGACACAATGCGCAGCAGAGTGTTGGATAATGAAGTGTAAGTGAGATAGACACGCAGTTTTATGGTTTCAGTATGCTGTTAGATTTGAACATCTCTAGAGGTCTCTGTATGGTAGTTTATGTGATATCTGCTTAGATGGTTACTGCACTGGGTTGTCCAATCTGAGATTTTGTGTATAGTTGTGGTCTGGAGCTGGCATGGTTGGAGGGAGAGAGAAGTAAAGTGTGAGAAAGTGCCATCTTTCTTGCACTGGTATGCCCCCACTTTTTTCTGAACTGCTGATGTGCTTTGACTGAGTGTGCCCTGGGTCCCTGCCAACCAGGTACCCAGGGCCTGTGTTCCTTCCCTAAAAGCTGTGTTGAAACTAAAACACGATTGGCATCTCTGGCCACCTGTCATTCCCTAGTAAATGGTACCCTAGTTATCCATGGCATGGTGACCAGAGAAGACCCCTGAGGACTGCAGCACTTATTGTGCCACCCTCAGGGGCCGTGTACCCTGATACCCACACACTACCTTTGCAGGGTGAGTGTCTAGGTACAGAGCTAAACCAAGAGTTGACAAGGCACACAACCCTGTGTGCCATGCCCACAGAACCCACTGCCCTAGCATACTTCAGTCACCCCTCTCGTTGGGTGCCCTATGCCAGAGGTGTGGGCACAGGTGCATGAGTCCTGTGCCCCTACAGTACCCAGGGCCCTTCACGGGCACTGTAAGTGCAGTGATGCCATTAAGAGTATATGGTGCTGGGAGGTTGTCATTATGAACTCCACAGCACTATAATGCCTACACTGAAGACTGACAAGTTTGGTACCAAACTTCTCAGCACATTAAACCCGCACTGATGCCAATGTGGGATTTCATGTAAAATGCACCATAGGGCATCTTAGAGATGCCCCCTGAAAACCTAACCTACAATCCACGTCTGGACTGAGTGGCTGCAGAGGCTGCCACACAGCAGATATGTTGCTGGACCCCTGGGTGGAGAGCCCCCGCTCTCCTGGGCCTGCAACAATGCACATCCTGGGCAAGGTGCTAGGCCTCCTCCCCCAGGATGGCAGGGGGAAGCTTAAAAGGCATGCCGCCTCTGTGAGCTTCTCAAGACCATTTGCTGTACCCAGCAACTGGCCCCCACCAGTCCTGACCCCCACGCTGGCGAGAAGACTGGCGGGTATAACTAAGTCAGGAAGGGGTGTGTGGGAAGCCGGTGCCAATCCCACCCCTCTGGTGGGGGAGACGAGGTGAAGCACGACCCCGGGCTCCGACCAGCTTGAAGATGGGGAGCCCTGCCCAATCACAGCTAGGATCCTGCCCCCTCCCACAGGAGAGAATCAGGCTAGGGGGTGTACCCACCCCAGGACAGAGACTTATTGGTCCCTGCCCTTGCCCTACCTGTAACGGCCCTAAATTCAGTATTTAGGGGCTCCCTGAACCTTCCTTCCTCAGATCCCGATACCAAAAGAAGAAAGAAGATCAAGAAGAAGAAAACCGGCTGCGCAGCTGCTAACAACAGGACAACAACAACTGACTTGGCCCCAGCCCTACCGGCCTGCCGATCCTGGAACCTGCTCCTGCCTAAATCCCGGCGACTCCTGCGGACAGCAACCTTGGGACACCCAGAGGACCTGCCTGCCTTGAGCCTCTTAAAGACTGGGACTCCCATCAGCAGAGGCTCTGCTGCAACAACCCCCCTGGTGCCAGCCAGGAATCTCCAGACCAGCCCACTCTGCACCCGCCGAGCCTGGCCCATGCCCGAGTGATCCAAGACCCCGAGGACGTCCCCCCGGCGACTGGGACCAGAAGTCCAGTGCCCAAAGACCCTCCTCAACAAACCAGACGACGCCTGCAGACTCAGAACCAGGGGCCCCCCCAACCGCGACCAGCTGAGGTTAAGCTTTTCCGACAACTAAAGACACCCCTGCACCCGGTGCCCTACAGCCCCCTGTGCCTCCCTTTGGGGTACCTACTCGTGCTCCAAGATCCCAACTTACCTCTCGAAGTGCTGGTCGCCCCTGGAGAGTCTCCGCCCCCGAGCCTGCAGCCTTTGTTCCCTTTTGACATTTTCCATTGGATAACATTGAGCGCCCGGCGGCTCAAAAGCACCCTGCACCCAGCCGCCCGAGTACCGCTGGCTGTGCCACCTTTGTCCTATCCTGCTTACTCCTTTGCCCTGAGCAAGGGACCAGGAGCCCAGCTCCCACAGCCGTGTGGCCTGCTAGCCAGCAGACACCAACTGGAGGTCCCCCATCCCCATTGCATAACATTGGGCCTAACTACCTCTGCACCGGGCCGCCCCTGCGCCGCCGAGGGTGAACCAACTGTACCTACCTGACCCTGGGGGACCCCTGAGTCTATGCCCAGAACCACAACTTCACCAGTCGAGTACTCACCAGGAAACCGGTAACTCACTTACCTGCCATTGAATAACATTGACTGGTTTGACTCGAAAAATCTTGTCTACTTTTGAAAACTTGAAATATTCATATAAAATCATCCGAATTCCGAATTCCGAAATACTCACCTGTGATCAGGAGAGGAGCCAGTACTGTACCTTGTAGCCCAGTGCTGAAACGCAAAAGTAATCCTTAGCGGGTTTACTAGTAACTTTTATTTTCTCCGTAAGAATCCATTGTCTGCTTTTCTATGAAATTTCTTCTGTCTACTTTTGAAAACTAGAAATATTCTTTAAAAATCATACGAAATACTAAAACGTAATTACTTACCTGTTTTGAGTTGAGACCCCAGTGCTGGCCCTAGGAGACCAGTACTGGATTACAAAAGTAACGAGATCGTACTTTACATGCAACCTGAATTTTCTCCCGTTGGATAACATTGTCAGATTTCTGTTGAAAAGTTTTTAAGTGTGAACTTTTAAAATAGCTTTTTATTCCTGAAAAATCACTACAATACCTAAAACGTTTTTGCTAAACTGTTTCCAGCTTAGACCCCAGGACTGAACCTAGGAGCCAGTCCTGGAATTACTAAAGTAATCTACAAAGTAATCACCTGTGTTTATATAAGGAAATCCATTGAGCTCAATGCTAAATTGTGTGTAGAATTGTGTTGCCTACTGCAACCCCTGTACCTATTGTCTTTAAAAAGTTTATTGCCTTTCTGCAATGTACTCATCTGAGACCTCTCATATTGAGAACAGTATATTTTTGATGCCTGTTGGTTCTAGAAATAAAACAACTATATATTTTGATATAAAAACAATTGGCCTGGAGTTCAGTCTTTGAGTGTGTGAAACCTTTTGCTGACTGAGTGTGTACAACAAATGCTTTACATTGTCCTCTGGTATTGCCTTACTGCTCGACCAAGCTACCACTTTAGAGAGTAAGGTCACACCTGGCTTTAACCTCTGGTATACGTCTGGGGGTTGTGGACTCTATACACACTGTACCTTTTTCTGGTCCAGTATATATAGAGCCACTTTCTCACACAGAGAGATCTATAGGGATGTGCATTTTTATTATCATCCATATGTGCGTGTCATTGTGAGATGTGAAAAAGCGGTCAGTTTGTCCTACGCTGACGACACCCAGCTCATCCTCTCCCTCACCAAGGCCCCGCACACCGCCAAAACCAACCTCCACGAGAGAATGAAGGCCGTCGCCGACTGGATGAGGAACAGCCGTCTGAAGCTGAACTCGGACAAGACGGAGGTACTCATCCTCGGACCCACCCCCTCAGCCTGGGACGACTCCTGGTGGCCGACCGCACTGGGAACAGCACCGACACCCACGACCATGCACGCAACCTAGGATTCATCCTTGACTCCTCCCTCTCCATGTCTAAACAGGCCAACACCGTCTCCTCCTCCTGCTACAACACCCTCCGCATGCTCCGCAGGATCTACAAGTGGATCCCGACCAAGAAAAGTAGAACGGTGACACAGGCCCTCGTCAGCAGCAGACTGGACTACGGCAACGCACTCTACGCAGGAATCCCAGCCAAACACCTACGACGACTACAACGCATCCAAAACGCCTCCGCCCGACTGATCGTCAACATCCCCCACTGCAGCCACATCACCCCCCACCGGAGAGACCTACACTGGCTCCCCGTTGACAAGAGGATCACCTTCAAGCTCCTCTCCCACGCACACAAAGCACTCCACAACGCCGGACCAGCCTACCTGAACAGCAGACTCAGATTCTACACCCCCACCCGCCAGCCTCGCCCTCGCCACTGTTCCCCGCATCCAAAAAACAACCTCCGGTGGCATATCCTTCTCCTACCTTGCCGCCAAGACCTAGAAAACCCTCCCTACCCACCTACAGCAGACCCAAGACCTACTTGCGTTCAGAAGACTCCTCAAGACCTGGCTCTTCGAGCAGTAGCGGCACCCTCTCCCTTCAGCGCCTTGAGACCCTCACGGGTAAGTAGCGCGCTTTACAAGTACTCTGATTGATTGATTGATTATAGATGTTTGGATTTTGCAGTGAATGGACTATATTTAAGTCCTCCAAAAATTGTCCTGTAATGTTTGACAGATCTCTGCAGTTATTTCATGTCTGTTCATTTGGTGTTTTTCTTTGGGGGGGGGGGCTGTACGATGCTGGTGATGGACAACCCTCATAGCAGATATGTATTATGTAAATTTAATAGGTATAAGTTACAGTTTGTTGCTGACCACTGCATATTATGTTTTTAGTATTATTGTGAGCCATAACAGTTTTATATGGAAGTACATAACTGTGTATTGTCAAGCCAAACCATAGGTCAGCCCTTTCTGCTTACCTGCAGAATAAAACTGGTTTGCTGGTTGAGTTGTTTGCAGTTCATGGGTTGGAAGTTGACACTTCAGTGTCCCACGCAGTAGTAGTAAGCGCTAAACTAATCCTGCACTACGATACAATACAATTGTGGGCTGAGATAATATATGGGTCAACAGTATTTGCTTCCAGTTCCTCCCCTGGACTCCACTAGTTCCAAAAGAATGACGTTTAGGGGCCTAACGGCAGAACAAGGGCCACATAACAGGCAGGAGCCTTAAGAGCCTTTTCCTTACTTCCACTGACGGTGGTGAAATAATGTCTGCCATATTCTTGCTCAATATGAAGCTCCCAACACCCATAGGGGTCACATGGGGAGGAGCCGACCTCACTATTGAACCCTATAACATTCAGTAGATTGTGCCTGACTTTTAAACTGATAACATTGTGATAAGAGTTCATGGATGTAAATGTGTTGGTTCGCCATAAACGCCTTGTTGAGATCCACTGGCCAGGGAACTTTGGATATGTAACACAGTTTTTTTAATTAATAATTAGCAAACAAGCTCTTCCTTTACTGAATATTAGGTAAACTGGTACTCCATTGAGAGCTCATTAAGAGACATACATTACCTTCAAGAGCCTTGACATCTCAAAGCAAGTGCTGCAAACAGGAAAAGCACCTTCATGAAATTTTGCAAGCATGCTGGGAGCAGTGGTCTGCAGCAGACTGTTCTGGATGCTTGATACAGGTGCTACCACCTGATGGTCTCCTGGGGTTGAAGCTCAGTAGAAACTGTAATGAGCACATACAAGTTATTTGAAGTGTTGACAGAACAGAAAAGTCCTCAGTTCCTTCACAGAGCACAAATAAGAGATGCTTCTATGTTCAGAGGTCAAAGTAATCTACATCGAGGGAGGCAGGACTGAGAAGGCACGACCTCCCAGACGGGCCTTAGGGGATCTGGGTACACGCAAAAGAATCTGTGAGGGGGAACGGAGAGATCAAGACAGCAAATATCTGAAAAACTAATTAGCAATGAACTGTATCTCAAAGGTGATGTGGGCCATAAAAGGAAGCAAATGAAGAGCTTACATGAAAAAGGTGGCTCTGTTGTTCCGGGACACTGCTGTCTCCAAACGACCAGCTTCATTTTGGGTCGTGTGGAGGTGGTCAATCTAGGATGACTATTACAGCCTTATTCATGAAGGCTAACAGCCTTATTCATGAAGGCTAAATCGGCTCGCAAAGGGCCGGATTCTGAGAATCCGGCCCTTTGCGAGTGCGATTTTTGCATTTGGGATTCAGCATCCCAAATGCAAAAATCGGTAATTGCTAAATCGCTAAATTGCGAGGAATTACATTTAAGGAATCTCTATTTGAGATTCCTTAAATGCAATTCATGAAGCATTTGAAAATTGCGAAAATGCAATTTTGGGCCGCTATTTACCGAGAGGTCAGACCTCTCGGTAAATAGCAAAAACTTAGAAAAATGCTTTTAAAAGCATTTTTCTAAGTTGCATGTTGCACACACACATGTCCTTTGGACATGTGTGTGCGCAACACCTGTTTCAATTTGCATTTAAGGGGTGCTACAGGGTGTCCTTTGGACACCCCTGGCACCCTTTAAATCGCTATCTTATTTGCGAGTAGCAAATTGCTAATCGCAAATAAGGAATACTCCCCATGCATTCCTATGGGCCTTTTGGCCCATAGGAATGCATGGGGAGTTATTCCTTATTTGCGATTAGCAATTAGCTAATCGCAAATAAGGAATCAGTGGGAATCGCAATTAATATTGCGATTCCTACATGATTACCGTTTTGCGAGTCTCAAATAGCGATTCCTTATGATTCGCTATTTGAGCCTCGCAAAACGGCCCGATCATGAATCAGGCTGTAAATCGGCTCGCAAAGGGCCGGATTCTGAGAATCCGGCCCTTTGCGAGTGCGATTTTTGCTTTTGGGATTCAGCATCCCAAAAGCAAAAATCGCTAATTGCGATGTCGCAAATGTGCGAGGAAATGACATTTAAGGAATCTCTATTTGAGATTCCTTAAATGCTATTCAACATCCTATTTCAATTAGCGATTTCGCTATTTCTAGGCGCAATTTACCGCGAGGTCAGACCTCGCGGTAAATTGCGAAAACTCAGAAAAATGCATTTAAATGCATTTTTCTGAGTTGCATGTTACACACACACATGTCCTTTGGACATGTGTGTGTGCAACACCTGTGTCACAGATCATTTGAGGGGTGCTACAGGGTGTCCTTTGGACACCCCTGGCACCCTTCAAATCGCAATCTTATTTGCGATTAGCTAATTGCTAATCGCAAATAAGGAATACTCCCCATTCATTCCTATGGGCCTTTTGGCCCATAGGAATGAATGGCGAGTTATTCCTTATTTGCGATTAGCAATTTGCTAATCGCAAATAAGGAATCAGTAGGAATCGCATTTTATTATGCGATTCCTACATGATTACCGTTTTGCGAGTCCTTAATAGCGAATCGCTATGATTCGCTATTGGGGGCTCGCAAAACGGCCCCTTCATGAATAAGGCTGTTAATGTCTGAAAAGTCCCATTACAAAGCAGGAAATGCACTGCCAGCGCCTTCAAGATGTCTTCTGAGATCTCGTCTGCATTGGAGCGCACGTGCTCAGGGGTGCATAACATGTAAAATCAGCTGGTGCATATTTCGATCTGCCATAACCTTGTTTTATGACTCATAATATGAATAGAAGCTGTTGGGGTGATGGTAGTTAATATGACATGGAATGTGGATGTTGTGTTAGCATCACTGCAAAGGCACCACAGTATAGGATAGATTCCCGATTAAAAAAAAGAAAAGAAAAAACTGAGGTGAAAGTGCGAGAAAGAGAAAGTATCTGATACACATAAAAAGATTGCAGTGTGTGTGCGGGCAGCATTCTTCATGTGACTGTGAGCTCAGTGACAGCAACAAATGGATGACTCATCCGTCTTTCACGGTTCCGGTTCATTGCTGAGAGCAGCAGAGGTCACGTCGAGGAGTAATTGACTCTCCCTTTGTTCCATTAAAGATGTTTGTCATTCTCCCGGGCGCTCACCTGCCCCACCATTGGCGCTGGAGCTGCTCTGTCGTTTTATCTCAGCCCTGTATTCAGAGCGTCACACAGTGTGAGACAATGCTTACTGAAGAATTCCTGAGCCAGTCTGCAACCATGTGAGGACAAGGTGTGCTCCCTGCACGGGTTATTAGAGCGCAACGCACTCTTTGATGTGTGAGAAGAGATAGCCTTGATAGAAATCTTTCTTAACGTAACTGAATCCTGGGAGGTTCCTGGGAAATCTTAAAGGTTGCAAATGAAAGGCCTGAGCAAGGTTTCTGTCTTTTGGGAAAGTGGTTAAGAAATGCAATTATATGCAGTGCTGCTTGTGTGCATATTAAGCATTTAAGGCCAAATTACGAATTGTCGGGAATTCAGGAAGGCAGATTTTGGGATCTGAATTAACGATTCTGCCCGGGATCTCCTTATGTCTGAGCATTGCAAGTTAAAGTCCCTTTCATGGGGCATACATAGCATGCAGACAGAGGAAACCCGGCTTCTTTACCGTATGCGCAGCAGCGTGGTGTGGTTTGCCAGCTCCCCTTTTCTTTTTAAATTGTGTGCCCCTATTGAAATTTTGCACCACTATGAACGTCCCTAGGAATTTTGCACCAGTGGCAACCGCCCCTGTGCCTTGCCCTCGCTATGCCACTACGCATGAGGATTCTCGATTCCGAGGACTTTAATTCAGATATTTTCTATCTGCTCAGAGCAGGTTGAACATCTCAAGGACCCCTTGAGTGGTTTTGACAGGTACAGAAACGCACCTGGTAGAACCGAGCACAGTATCTGCACACTTGTAATTCAGATGCGGTGACATCCGTCTGCTTATAATTGCCTGAAGTTGTTACCCCCTGTGGCTGACTCGTTAAGAGGGTCTTAGTGACCGGCATTTATTATGCATATTCATTAATAAATCTTTGTATATTTAATATTCTCATCCAATAAAAAGTGGATGGGCAATATAGAAACGAAAACCTAGCATTATGTAAGCCAACATGGCCGCCAGGCACTTCCCAACAGCAAGAGCCATACAGTTCAATAAAAATAATCCTATATAAAAAAAGGGTTAAAGTCTTACATCAATGGATACTACAAGGTCAGATGTTTAGAAGGACAGCATTTAAAGCACTTACTTATATTTGTGCCCACGTGTTCATATAGTAGAGAAACTTTAAATAGAAGATAATTTCAAGGGCAAAACTACATCAGTGATCATAAATATTAGAAACAGGATGAATGGCAATTTAAATGCGAGAAATAGTTATTGACAACTATGACACTGATTCAGATAGTCTCTTAATTTTCAGGGTCCCGGAATATACATAGCTATCGAACACATTTTTAAAGTGGGATTGCCATTTCCACAATTCCCTTTTGCTTAGAGGCACGAGCCTTTTACATCAGCACCTAAAATGCCACCCTTCTACACCACTGAGATCCACAAACAAGCTACGCTGTGTATCCCTAAATTTAGACGTGCTAATGCGGGAGCCCAGACTTTTTTCAGTTCGTGGAATTAAGTAGTGGAACTTACTCCCCCTAACCCCAAAACAAATAGAAAATTCAGCACGTTTCGCGTGCAGTTACAAACCCACCTATACCAGCAAATGTTTATTTGGGATACTAGTCTTGCTTTATTTCCCATAGTTGTTAATCTTTTAGCTCTATGAAACCACTCCTGCGATGAAAGAGCGCATTACATGTCAATGTAACGTACTGTAACATAACGTAAATTAAAAACATAACATAGCATAACATTACAGAAAGCATAACAAAGCATGACATTGCATAACACAGCATACGACAATACACACAACACAACAACATAACTATAACATATAAAAACACAGATTTTCCAAAATGGGCTTAGTAAAATGACATTACATAGAACTGCAGTAACGGCATTATGAAAGATATTGCATATGACCTCATCAATGGCAAAGCTCTTCATTCCACATAGGACACCAGAAGGTAAGGATAAAAGAGGACACATCGAAAACTCAGCATATGTTGTCTATCTGTTGCCTCTCACTTGCTAGGATAGAGAGGAGGAAGGTGACCCATCATCTCTGGCCATGTCTCCTATGTGTGTCCCATAAAGGCATTATACCTTCCACTGTTCGCAGAAATCCGTCTTGACCATGTGCCTCATGGGAACAGTCCAGCCCGAACTGCCAAGCCATGTCCTGGGACCGGTTTCGGGCTAACAGCCTTCATCAGCCAGGCTAGCTTGAATCCAGTGGCAAAGTGAGCAAGGGGCCCAAGTCTGGGCATGTCCTGCCAACTTAGGGTGAATAAATCAAACACAAGGAAATGATGGACGGAGCACTGACACTTTTCAGATACTCACCTCCAGTCACAGATCTGGATTAAATCTATTTTTTTTGTGTTTAAAATTTGTTTATTGGGATTTTAAATTTCTTATGACATGGTGACATCTTACATAATTACGATGTATTGAAACACAATTACAGTTGAGTGCGGAATACTTGTGAACGTAAACATACACATTACTATTAATTGACATTACTATGACCATTAGTCCTTAAAGATAGACTTTTAGGGAGGTGCCCTCCTGTTGTTTCGGGCTTTTCGGTGATACAGTCTCATATTCTTGTTGAGTTTGCCACCTAAGGGGCATGTATGGATATTCCGCTTTTGTGAATTCTTCCCATTGTTATCTTGTCTAATCCTGTCTGGTTGTGCTCCCATCAAACTGTCATCGGAGTCTTGTCTACCGAGGTGAACCTGCAAACTGTTAACATTAGGGGTGAACTGTGGGGAGAGTTAGGGAGCTATCGGACTATGTGCCAGCAGGATCAATGGTGTCAGTGGTGTTGTTGCCTTTTGACGGAGTGGAGGTAGGTTGTGCGTGTGGAGGGGGGATTGGGGCGTGATACCCATCTCGGGGGGCATTCCGGCATAGTCTAAAGGGGGACTTCAGGCGTGGCATCCGCTCTGGATTGGACCTGAATATGAAGGTCCTGCTGCGGTCCTGCTGCGGGATCCCTGCGGCGGATCCTGTGGACGGCAGCGGTGATGAATGGGGTTGGGAGTCTGTTGTTGTCTCTGTCGGATTTGTTTAATGTGTTAAAGCGTGTAATAATTGTGCCCACTCTAAAGAGATAGGATGTTTACGGGTTCCCTTTAATTCCTCTTCTCTGAGCACCTCTTCCTCCGCTTTCCGCCATATTTTCATAACCAAGCAGCTTCCGGGGTCCTGTTGGGGCCTGCCAGTGCATGGCTATTCCCCTTTTTGCTATGAGTATGGCGAGAGACATGAAGTGGTACTGTACTTTTTCGGTCTTCTGCCTGCGGAAGATCCCAAGAGCACATGCTACCCATGTAGACATATTCGTGATGGTAGCATTACCCTGAGCGTTTGGTGGACTCGGTCCCAGTTGTTTCGAATGGTGGGGCAATCCCAGAACATGTGTTTTAAGTCTGCCTCCGGGGTTTGACATCGGGAGCATGCAAAGTGTGTGTCTGGATAGAAGCGGTGGAGACTTTGCATTGTGAGGTAAGCCCTGTGGAGGACGCTGAACTGCATGTTCCAAAATCGTGCATTCCAGGAGACCTTCTAGGGGTATTCTAAGGCCGTGTTCCATTCTTTGTCGTTAAACACCCTCCCCATTTCTATTTCCCATTTTTGGCGTAAAAGTTGCAGGGAGGGGAGAAGTAGTTCCTGGACAGCTTTATAAAGCTACGTGACCAGGTGTCGTCCCACTACCATGTGTAAGATGGTATGTATTACTGGGTGTGTTCGTTTGGGTTCCAATAGCGGCAACTGCTGACTATGAGTTGTCTGTGTGTCAGAAATTGTACTGGTGGAAGGTCATACTGCTCGGCCATCTGGTTCTAAGTTGCCCTTCTTCGAATAGGGATTCTACTTCCATAACTGCGAGGTCGGTCCAGACTTGGAGGGTACCTGCGGTATAGTATTTCTCTTCCCGGGGAAACCTACCAGCGGAAGTAGGGGCGAGTACGGGGGTCTTCCCTTGGAAATGCAGTGTATTCTCATCATATATGTGCCGTCTATGGACACCTGTAGGGGTCGGGTGCGCATGGGCTTGGTGCCCGGTAATAGCATCCTATGGATTGCCGGCAATGGTTTGCGACCCTCCTCAGTGGTGGTCTCTACTGTATGACGCTCCGCTGTCCAGTGCAAAAACCACTGTAGTTGGGCCGCCAGGAAATATGCCTCGAAAGATGGCGCTCCCAGTCCCTCTCCAGTCGTGAGTAGGTACAGTGTTGACAGTGCCACCCTGTGACGACCTCCTTCCCAGATCAATTCGGTGAGCAGTGTGTCTAATTCCTTGAAGAATGTTTGTGGTGGAATAACTTAGAGATTAGTGAAGTGGTAGAGTAACCTAGGGACCATTATCATTTTTGCCAGGGCTACTCGGCCTATGGGGGCTAGGGGTAAAATTTTCCAGAACGCCACAGCTGATCGGATTCCCGCCAACACCTTACGGTGATTCCCCTCATAAAGGTCCGTAGGGGAGTAGTACAATCTCACTCCCAGATATCTGGGCGCCTCGGTGTTCCATGCAAGTGACTGGGTGCCGACCTGTATTTCGAATGGGGTCATGTGGGGACTCAGTGGGTAGATCGTGGAATTCTCCCAGTTCACTCTGAGGCCTGAGGCCTCTGCAAAGTCACTTAGTGTCTCCCAAATGGATGTTAGGTCCTGAGTAACCATGTAGCATACAGGGACACGCACTGTAAAGTCTCTGCCAGTGGGATACCCCATGCCCCGCCCTCCGCCGCAGACATATCGCTAGGGGCTCCACCGCAGGGCGAACTGGAGGGGGGACAGCGGGAAACCCTGCCTGGTTCCCCTCTCCACTGTGAACACTGGGGAAATATACTTACCTATTCTAACTCTTGAGGTGAGGCTTGTGTAAAGCAACTTTGTGTATGCCAGCAGTATGGGTCCTATGTTTATTTTGAAAAGTACCTCAAATAAGTACGACCATTGTAATGCGTCAAAGGCCTTTTCAAGGTCTAGTATTAAGCATGCCGCGTTGGGGAACTGCGTTCTCGCCCTGTCTTGTATGTGAAACAGCTTACGGAGATTTTGCGATGTGTTACGCCGTGGGATAAACCCGGATTGGTCTGGGTTGGATAAATGGTGTCAGGATTTGGGTGACCGTTCTGCTATTATTTTGCCCAGTATCTTGCAGTCTGCATTTAGGAGGGTGATTGCTCTATATGAGGAGGGGAGTGTTGGATCTCTATGTGGTTTTGGGAATGTAACTATGATCGATTCCCTAAGGGAGCCTGGAAATCCACCTCTCTCTAATGCGTCATTCTAAATAGTAACTACGTGTGGAGTCAATTGGGCTGAGAAAGTGCTATAATATTCGAGTGGGAAGCCGTCCATTCCTGGTGCTTTGATCCTTGCTAGCGCCCTAATCCCCTGGGTAATGTCCGCGGAATTAATCCTTCCCTCCTGCGTTTTTTTGTCCGCCGGTGTGATTTGGGGTAGGGTTGATGGAAGCAGATATCTAATGGTCGCTTGAGGGTCACCCTGTTCTGGGGCTTAGTAAATGTTAGAATAATAGTCATGAAAGATGCGCAGAAGTTCTTGTTGTGAATGTCGGTGTATACCCAACTTGTCCCTAAGTACGGTGATTGGTTTTACCTCTGAGTCCTCTTTGATGAGCCAGGCTAGGAGCGCCCCCCCTCCCGTTGCCCTCCTGGTGGACCCTTGAAGCGTACTTCCCAAAATTATATTCGCGAAGGTCTCCCAGTGTTTCCCCGTGATTTGTTTTGGCTGTTGCCACTTGTTCTGAGGTGGCCTCGTCCCTGTCTGCTTTTTTCAAGAGGTCCAACAAGATTTGTTCCGTTGATGTAGTGACTTTTCTAGTGTTCTACGCACTCCTACTATTTGCTGTATGCAGTGTTCCCTCGTTACCACTTTGTATGTATCCCATTGGATCAGCCGAGATGTCGCTGTGCCGGCGTTCAGTGTGAGGTGTTCCTGGATGTTCTCCCCACATTCATGCCTGAACACCTGGTCTGTGAGGCTATCCCGCGGCAGCTTCCCGGTGGGTATGGGGGGTGAGGTGGTTTCCATCTAAGGGTCAGTGTGTGTGCATCATGATCTGATAGTACCCTTCCTAGATAATCTGCGTGTTGCACCTTTGGGAGTAGGGCTGTGGAGTATAGAAATCTATCGAGGCGCACTCGCAGATTGTGTGGAATGTAGTGGAAGGAGTATAGTATGGTGGTAGGGTTTCGTCCTCGCCTTGAGTCTGCCAGTGCCCAATGTTTCACCCATATGTTGAAAAGTTCTGTTTGCTTATGCGATGGTGAATGTGCGGGTGGGGGGTAGGATCTGTCTAGGCTTGTGTCCAGGGTGCAATTGTAGTCCCCACGAGTATCCATGGGATTAGCATGTAAGGCGTTAACATTGTAGTGAGGCACCTCCAGAATGGGGCTTGCTCTATGTTGGGGGCGTAAATACTCCCTATCAGTATGGGCTGTCCTTCTAATAATCCCTCTACCACAGCATATCGCCCCTCCCTATCCACCACTCGTGACTGCTATTTCAAGGGAGTTCCAAGACGAATCCGGACTAGGGTCCCCCTGGCAAAGGCTGAATACGTTGTGGCACAGATGGCACCCCTCTATTTTTTATGCAGGCGCTCAACTTCAGTCACCGTCAGGTGTGTCTCCTGTAGGAGGGCTATGTGTGCTTGTTGCCTCTTTATGTAGGCATATACTGCATACCGTTTGCTCGCCGTGTGCATGCCCCGGGCATTTAATGTGATGGGTTTTATATTGGTGTTAGGGATTCTAGCGGTCATGGTCGTAGCTGTCGGAATGGGAACCCCTTATGCGCTCTTCTGTTGTGCCATCTAGATCCCCCCTTGTTAGTGTGTTCACCCTCCCCATACCTTGCATCGTTCTGTCTGTTTGCTCCTGCAGGGGTTCTGGGGAAGTGATCAAAAGGGGGGAACATTAAACCAAACTTTGGGAAACATTCCCAACTGGAGGGACCTATTACTCAAGGCAACAAGTCCAAACTGTACATCTCGTACTGTCGCTAGTTCGTTATTAGAGAGGGGTGGTCAAGGTTCTTTGTTGGTTATTGACGTCTAGGCTGCCCGCTTCAAGACAATGAGTTGTAGATGCCTGCCAATGCCTTTACCTTTCTCTTCTGCTCACAGGTTTCTGGGTTTAGACAGAGCTGTGGACTGTTCCGGATACTGTCTCATTGTACCTTGCTGCATTATGTAGGTACTTCTTGGTCGGATGATGTGATCTTGGGGAGATCTCCTCTTCTACTATCTTTTCAGCCCTATCAAATTTCATGTTGGTCATCATATCAGTGTGTCCGCTGTCTTTGGGGTCACCAATGACGGCGTGAACAAGCTGTCCCGGGAGGTTTGCGCATCACTGACGTCCTCCTCTGAGGTGAAGAGGTGCGGACCCCTGTCTCCACCCGAGCTCTCCTTTGCCTGTTTTGTCACTGCAGCTGCTTGTAGTGCTCTCCTGCGTTCCTCTATAATTTGTTCTAGGTCGGGAGAGTTCTTGGTGTTGGGGCTCGACCGCTAG
Organism: Lissotriton vulgaris; assembly: GCF_964263255.1. Lineage (NCBI taxonomy): Eukaryota > Metazoa > Chordata > Amphibia > Caudata > Salamandridae > Lissotriton > Lissotriton vulgaris. The sequence goes on from NC_141685.1 coordinate 1,563,503,878, forward strand.
CTCAATTGCTTTAGAGTGATTAGTTTGTGTTGCTGTTGTTACCGACCAGAGGGCCGTTGAGTTTGTGCATTTATGCGGTCGATTAGCTCCCCTAGGTGCTGCTCCACCAAGTTCCCCGCCTCTACCGGGTCCGTAAAGAAATGTGTAGTCCCGTTGTGGATAATCTTGAGGCAGGCTGGGAATAGGGTGCGTATTGTATGTTTTTTTGGCATAGGGTGCGTTTCACAGTGAGGAACGTGGCTCGTTGTCTCTGGAAGGCTTGGGAGCAATCCGGGAACAGCCTGACCAGTTTGTTATCGACTCTGAGTGTTCTCGCTTGTTGAGCCGGCCATAGTACTGTATCCATGTCTTGATAATGGAGCAGTTTCAGCAAGAACATTCTGGGTGGTGACCCTGGAGGCGGTTTACAGGACAGGACCCGAAGTGCTCTTTCTACTGAGAAGTACGGAGTCAAGTCCTGTGCCTGGGTGAAAGTTTTGATCCACATTTCCACATACCGGATAGGGTTTGCCCCTTGTTGGTCGGATGAAGTGGGTTGGTCGGTAGGTTCAGAACTCTGATGTTATTCCGGTGGGAACGGCCTTCCAGATCATCTGTTTTACTTTCTAGGAGCTTCACTATGCTCTGTAATTCTTTGATGGCGTCCTGGTGCGACTGTACTTGTGGCTCCACAGCTTGTAGCATTTTCTCGCCCTGTCTGACTTTATCTGCTAGTTTTCTGTGGTCATCTCGTAGTAAGTTGAGGTCTGTGGTTAATTCTCCGAATTTGCTCTCCATAGTCACTCTGGAATGTTCTATTGCCCCTAGTACTTTGTCCAATTTGGTGGACATGGATTCCGAATTTGAGGGCTCTTCCATCGACTTTGCGCCTGTGTGGCTCCGGGAGGGTAGCCGTACCATGGTTGGGGCTGGCGTTGTGCCTGTTATCCGTTGTCGCCCCATGTCGCTTCTGGTGTATGTTGTCTTGTTTCTGAGATCTTATGTGGTGCGTTGTTAAAGTTCTCTGTCGGGTGGCGATGTGGTCTAACACCTCCCCCCCCCCGTATGGTAGGAACATCCTCTTTTTCTGGTCACCTCCATATTTGCCCTATCTTGGATGGCGACTTTCGTTGGTTGTGGGCGGAGTTGTCGGGTGCTGATCCCTTATGATTTCAAGCAGCGACGGACTTCAGAGGTGTTGGGGAGAGTATTGTAGGGACGATGACGGTGATGTAATCCCCGCAGTACTCCCCGTCGTTGCCTGTTTACAAACTGCTCTCAGTCTTAGACTTGCTGGTGAAGGCGAAGTTTCGCACTGTGGCGCACCGAAGGATCCTACCTCGACAAGTGTTCCATGCTACAGTTCTCTTTTGTACCCAGTTTCTTCACGTCCAGCAATGTCAGTAGTCCTCCATGGGAGGCCCCCCACCACGACCTCGTATGTCCCCTTGGGTGGTACTCTCTCCCGGCCCCGCCAAGGCCCCAATGCTGTGTGGGGAAAACCGGGCGGGAGAGGCCCCCCCCTCTCCCCAACCCCTAAGGTGATGTCTGCTTCAGTGGAGGCCGGGAGTTGTCAGGTGGGGTGGAGGGAAAATGGGGGTAAAGCCACGGTGTCCGCTACCTCTTGTGGTCGACAAATCACCTGTCTTCTTGACGTTGCCTCTGGGAGCCTCATCCGCCCCTCAGGGCCATTGGGGGTTATTTGATCGGGCGTCCCCTTCCCCAGCGCTGCAGTGGTTGCTGGTTGTGTTTTCAGCTGCCGGATCCCGCCATTTTGTGCACGGCCCGGGGACACCCACCTCACCCCAAGAGCTCCGATGAGCAAGGGAGCGGGGGCCGGAAGGTCGTCATTAGTGCCCGCTCCCCTCCTTGATTGGTGTGGACCGCGTCAGCTCCCCCCGCTGCTCATCCCCAGCCCAGTCCAGCGGTCAGGGTGTACACCTCTGCGAGGCTTCCCACCCATGAGCCTCGGGGGGTGTGGGGGGAAGCCCACTTCGGTTGAACAGTTCAGGGAACAGGGCGAGGCAGGAAGCCCCCGGCTTCGGGTCCGGCCGCAGTGGGGCAGCAGCAGGTTGTATATTTTCCCTGGTGTCTCCCTGCTTATTACTCACTGTGTCCTCTGGGCTGTCGGGGGTTTTAGCCCAGGTGTTCCTTCCTCTGCTATGGATACAGGTTTAGGCATGGATCATGTAATTGTCAGTTGTTCCGCGGCTAGCCGATATTGTCTGGTGGGCGCCGCCATTTTGAATGTGTCCCGGATTCACCAAACGAGCTTCATTCCTCAATGACCACGCCGGCTGGTCTGTGGCTCTAAGCGCAGCGGGGACATTCGCGGTCACTAATAACTAATGTGAAGGTTTTGGGTGATGTTTAGGCATTTTCATCGCACCGACATCCAGTTTGCGCAGGCAGCCGAGCGGAGCCTCAGGAATGTGCGTCCGCCATCATGGCCAGCTTGGCCACGCCACCAGATCTGTGTTAAATCTATTATCATTCTTTAGCTCACTTTGCCACTCCAGGTCAGACACAGCTATATTCAAATCAGTCTTGACCCTGTGCCTCATGGGAACAGTCCAGCCTGAACTGCCAAGCCATGTCATCCCTGGACCGGAAACAAGCCTCCTGGGACCGGTTTCAGGCTAACAGCTCTCATCAGCCAGGCTAGCTTGAATCCAGTGACAAAGTGAGCAAGGGACCCACGTCTGGGCATACCCTGCCAACTTAGGGCAAATAAAGCAAACACAAGGAGATGATGGATGGAGCGCTGAAACTTTTCAGACACTCATCCCTAGTCACAGATCTGGGTTGAATCCATCATCGTTCTTTAGCTCACTTTGCCACCCCAGTTCAGACACAGTTATATGCAAATTAGTCTTGACCCTGTGCCTCATGGGAACAGTCCAGCCCGAGTCTAAGAATGGCCACTCACTAGCACAAAGCTCAAATCTAAACATCTGCTGAAAAATGTTTTATTAACAGCTGTGAGGAGCACTGCAAGCAAAAAATCATGTAAATTATCAAAAAAGCATCCAAACAATTCAGTTAGTTTGGCATTGCATCAATAACCACAAGTTTAAACAACTATTGCCAATGCCAAAAGCTCCCGCCTATGCAAGATCTATTGACTTTTCCAATATGCTTTAGCCATGTTGTACACCACCATGACTGCTGTCCAGTATGGCTAAAAGTTAGTGTCATAGAGTGGAGTGGGGTAGAGTGTTGTAGAGTAGAGTGGCGCAGTGTGGAGCAGAGTGTCATGGAGTAGCGTAGAGTGGTGTGGCATAGAGTGTAGTTGTGTAGAGTGGATTAGAGTGTCATGGAGTGAAGTGGTGTAGAGTGTTGTAAAGTGGAGTGGCGTAGAGTGTCATACAATGGAGTGTCATAGAGTGAAGTGGTGTAGAGTGGAGTGGCGTAGAGTGGTGTATAGTGTTGTAGAGTGGTGTGGTGTAGAGTGCTGTGGCTTGGTGTAGAGTGGAGTGTTGTGGAGAGTCATAGAGTGGAGTGGCGTATATTGGAGTAGAGTGGCATAGTGATGTGGAGTGGAGGGGTGTAGAGAGGCATAGTAGAGTGGAGTAGCATAGAGCAGCGTAGTGTAGAGTGGATTAGAGTGGTGTAAAGTGGAGTGTCATAGAATGGAGTAGTGTTGTAGCGTGGAGTGGCATAAAGTGTAGAATGGGGTGGTGGAGAGTGAAGTGGCATAAAGTGGAGAAGAGTGTTGTGGAGTGGAGTGGCATAGAGTGGAATATAGTGTTGTACAGTTGAGTGCAGTGGAGTGGTTTACAGTGGAATAGACTGTTGTATAGTAGAGTGATACAGAGTGGAGTGGCGTAGAGTGGATTATAGTGTTGCACAGTGGAGTGGAATAGAGTATTTTAGAGTGGAGTGGTGTAGAGTGGAGAGGCATAGAGTGGAGTAAAGCGTCATAGAGTGGAGTGTTATCAAGTGGAGCAGCGTAGGGTGGAGTAGAGTGGCTTAGAGTGAACTGGAGTGACATAGAGTGGAGTATGCATGGTGTGGTAGTGCATGGCCTTTACAGACAACACATATTCAATTGTAAATACTATTACATTTGCACAGACATACAGTTTTACTGATAAAACTATACAGCGTACAAACTATATTGTTTTAATTTAAAAAAGGAAAGTACATTTATGAGAACCTAAAATTACCTTTTCAACCATTTTGACCAAAATTAATAGACACAGAAGTAAACATGGCTTTGTTTTGTATTCCGCAAGTAAGCAGAGTAATTGGTGATTTACATAATACCATGCAATGTTTAGTATTCTTTAATTGGCTAGGAAAGGTTTCAAGTAGTCCAGGCAATTTACAGAATTGGAACAGACAATCTTTCCAGTGTTGCTCCAGTTCTGTCAGTCCTAATACAGTTATTCTTCCACTGGAGCTGGCAGCAAGTGACAGCAAAGCTGAGGCAGGGCTTCAGCAGTAAAGCACCTCCACTCTCCACCCCTGAAGCAGCCGTAACACAAAAATGTCAAATTTTATCAATAGCCCTGTCTGTTGAGCAGGCGCAGAAAAATACTTACTGCCTCAGTCCCATGACTGTACGCGTTTGTTGTAAAGGAAGCAATGTCTGTCTGAGGGCAAGCAGCAAATTAGAGCCCAGGCGGTTCAGACAGGCAATGCTTAGTTCACAGTAAAATTATACAAGTGTACGTGAAATAATAGGCGCCCGAAGAGTGGCGGGATCAGCCCCCTGCCTACACTCCGTCATTAGGTCTACCAACCATAGAAATATTTATTCCATGTGAGGGGAAGGAAGGGGAAATAGAGAGGCAAGAGCGTGGGAGGAGCATTGAGCCGATCGCTACCTGGATGACCATAGAAGAAAAAGCATTAAAAATGCAATAGGTCTCGCCTTTTATTAAGTTAAAGCCATTTGCTTTGCTATATAATACCATTAGCAAAGCAAATGGCTTTAACTTAACCAAAGCAGAGACCTGTTGCATTTTCAATGGTTATCCTTTCATTTACCTTTCTTCTCACTCCTCCTTTCTCTCTTCCTTGTATCCCCGTATCTTCCTCCTCTCCGTCTACCGGTTTCTGCTTCTTCTTTTCCACTACCTCTCCTCTTCCCACAGATAAAGTACTGACATTATTTCAGATGTTAGATGGGCCTTTTGAAACACAAGCCCAACTTTCAACAGTGCTTTCATTTTGCAGGCTGACTTGACCATTGTTTAAAAACCGGGACATGCATTGAACATTTTAAAAAGCTTCGGGCACCTGGAGAGTCCTCTGAAAACCCTACCCCTTACCCCCTAGTCTAGGGTAGCCCTACCGCCGTACTATGGCCTCTTTAGTTTGTCGCCCTGTCACGGTCAGAGCTATGAACATACAGCAGGTGCAGTGACACCGCGGCCCAGGGAGTTTGAGGGCCCAATTTGCCCCATTATTGTATTATCTTACTATCAAACCATGGGATTGGTGGGCGGAGTTCCTCACTTGCAGGGGGTCCAGGAGCGAGCACTTCCCTTTCTTAACTTCAAGTCTAGGTTATGAAATACATCCATGGTGCAGAGGGCCCCCAGACCCTCTGGCCCGGTGTCACTGCATTTGCTGCAGGATGGATCGCTGCCCCACCCTTCACTTGGTTTCTCAGTGACTCGCTCCCCCCTCTGTGCAACTTTCTCCCACTGTCTGGTCCATTTCCCTGTCGTTTTTGGGTTCTTCTTAACTCACTAACCCCCCCCCCCCGCCCCTCTCTTTCACAATCTCGCTTTTCTCCAGCAGGCATTTTGATCTTGGATAAGTCTCTTCACTCTCCGCCTCATTTTCTATCGCCTCCTCCCCCGCCCGCATCTCACCCTGTCCCCTATCCCTACTCTATCCTTTGCTCCCTCTCCCAGCCCCCTTCTTCTGTCTGCCCCACTCGTGTAAAGAGCCAGGCGGCGAGAGAGTGGCTGAGGTAAAGGAGTGCTGGAGTGAGGGGCCCGTCAGTCACATCCCCCAAGTAAGGGAGGCCGAGGCCGCGTGGCATGGTCCCAAAATACACTAAGAACAGCGGAGATGTGTCCGGAGCCCACAGCCTGCCGAAAAAGTACACACGCTGCAGGGCATGGGTGTCTTTTCCACACCACCGGCCTCCCTCACTCACTCACTCACTATGGGCGTCTCTCTCTCATACTGGGTCTGTCTCTGTCTCTTTTTGGTGAATGTCGTGGGACGGGGCAGATCTCCACCCGGCTGCAGGGGTGTCAGTTTGTATATACGGACTCAGCCCTCGTGAGTAGGAGTGTGTCCACTGACTGTCTCTGCCGGTGTCTTTGTTTCGCGACGAGTTAATGTGGCTGTCTCAGGACGGTTGTGAGTCTGTCTCTCAGGAATGAGGAGCACGACGCAAAGTTTTCTTGATTCCTGTCGTCGCACTTGGACAGACTTGGCCTGACTTCCTGCTGGTGTAAAAGGTTTATTATCTTCTTTATGGGGCATCTGTTTGGACCCATAAAGAAGATAACAAACCTTTTACGCCAGCAGGAAGTCAGGGCAGTCAGTCCAATTGGGGCGGCAGAAAGAGAGAAAACTGTACGTCACCACAAGCTCTTTCCCAATGACTGGCCATCGTTTAGCATGAATGGTGACGCCGGACAATGGGAAAGAGGGACGGGGCTTAAAGCCTGCTAGTGAATCTCCCTCAATCTTATTAGATCTCGCCAGCGAGGACCGCCCTCAGCAGCATCCCTCCCCCCCCCCCAAAAAAAATAATAATAATAACAAAGGCTTCTGACATCCTGGGAAGGGCACAAACCCTTAAAGGACGTCAACTCCAAAAAGCCTCCTAACAGGTGCTGGAAAGCTGCTATCTGTAGGGGTTTCCAGTTCATCTTTTACACACCATGTGGTATCGGTTCAACCCTAAGACACCAAGTGAAGAGCGGCAGTATCATGTGTCCCACAGTGGTACTGGGTGAGCTGGCAGGTCTGCACCATTCTATTCCCACTGACTTTCCACAGCACAACACCTACAGCATTCCACCATGGTACCAGGAGCTGAGTCGCAAGGAAATACAGAAAATATGTCATAAAGATTCTGCAAGAGTAAAAATCCGAGCTGATGATATATTGTCTTTATATTTGCACCAAAAATGTGTTCTTCTAAAGTTAAATAGTATGTATCTACAATAATATAGGGCCTGTTTACGAAGTTTTTCAGATTTAAGACTTAACTCTTGAGACACGATTAATGATAGGGCAAATTCCTTGTTAAATTACACCCTCCTAAAGGCCGTCAAAAAACGGACTTTTACTTGTAAAACTAATTTGTAAATTGAACCCCTAATACGTACATGTCTCTCAAGACTCCCAGGTCCATGTGGGAGTAGCTCTAACAGTCCAGGCTCTGGCTTTGTCATCTGGGACTTGTAATCCTATTTGTCACATTATAAAACCAGGATGGCAAGTAAACGCCTGGAGTGGAAAGGCTTCTTGAGCAGGTATCTGTGGAAATCGAGTGCTTTGTCTCTGATATACTGGTCCTCGTGATAATGCTGCAGGGGTCCTTTGGTGTGTTCATGCTACATCCTTTGAACTACGTGAGACACCGCGAATAAGAACTGCATAAGGTAGCATATGTTAATGGCTACAAAGATATATTTCGAGCAAAAGAAATTGCAGGTGAATTTGTAATAACTTTCTTATTATGATTGAGGAGCAGCGCTTGAGGCTAAGGAAGGCATTAGTGCAATGCTTGTCATGATCAATTTCCAGATGAAGGATTAGGCCTCGTGGCTCGTTCTCCTTAATGGGGGAGCCTGCTGTTGTGGATCAGTGCACACTACCATGATAGGATCTGGATTTCACATGTTGCAAGACTTCAAAATTAGATACCAGTCCAGAAGAAACCAAAATGGTGGAAAATTGTCATCATAATGCCAAACCAGAGGTTTTCAAGTTGTGTAAATTAACCCAAACGTGGCTGAAGCTCAGTGCGGGATAATTAGGGAATCCAGCAAGATTTAGGATCCCGCAGCTAATAGCCCAGCCTGGGCCAGTGACAGGAGGTCGCTATGTCCCAGGAAAAGTTGCTAACAGCAGGACATATTCAACGACACTCACAGCTTGCGTGCTTTGTATTTAGAGCACCAATCTCTGCACGGTGTGAGGGAGGTATCTTATTCCAAGTTCTAGCTGGGCTCAACACAAGTGCCTCAATTAAACAGCCATCAGCACTTTTTTTCAATTGAGTGTTATCCTGGCTGGGAGCTGGCTGATGCCTAACTCCTTGATGCTAATGTCATCGAGGAAAAAGACACAGCTTTTTGTCACAACACAAGCGGTTGAGAAAGAAACTATGAATTGGAGGCAGGTTTTTTTACTTTTCCTGGCTCTGTACATTAAAGATTGCATGCACTGTAAGAATGCCAGATTGGCTATAGGAATATTTACAATCACCTTTACCTGTTTATTACTACCCATATGAATTCTTTTTAGCAACTTTGCAACAACAAAAGATTGAGGATAAGAACTGTAAGGTTTGAAACTTTTGTTTTGTCATTCACATACAGCTCATCGATGCTGGTTCATAACTCAGACTTTTCTGGCCAAATCAGGAAAACAAGAACAGAATTGCAATTGTTGACAATTTTTTTATGGGCAGAGTTAAAAGAAAAATTTACATTGACTGACAGACTCTGCTCCTCATGACCCCACCCCTAGTGACTGTGCTCCTTTTCCAGCACCGCTTACGCTACTTGAGTCTAATTAGAGAATACATATGATCCAGGATTAGGAAGGGACCTTGATTCACAAGCAAATATTGCACAGTCTGGCTTACTTTATGAATGAAATGTCCCTACACACAAAGTGAAAATCTGACATGGCAATCTCAGTTACCAGGATGAATTGCGATTCCATATTGAATGCCCTTGTGGCAGTTCGGCTGGACTGTTCCCATGAGGCACAGGGTCAAGACTGATTTGCATATGAACTGGGGTGGCTTGGTGAGCAACATAATGATGGATTAAACCCAGATCTGTGACTGGAGGTGAATGTTTTGCCATTGTGCAACATTCTGTCCATCATCTTGTGTGTTTTTCTGTTCACCCTATGTGGGAAGGGTATGCCCAGACGTGGGTCCCTTGCTCACTAAGCCACTGGAGTCATGCTATCTTGGCTGAAGACGGCTGATAGCCAGAAACCGGTCCTAGGATGCTTGATTCCGGTCCAGGAAAGACATGGCTTGGCAGTTCGGCTGGACTGTTCCCATGAGGCACAGGGTCAAGACTGATTTGCAAATGGCCATGTCTGAACTGGGGTGGCTTGGTGAGGAAAATAATGATGGATTAAACCCAGATCTGTAACTGGGGGTGAATGTTTTGCCATTGTGCAACATTCCGTCCATCATCTTGTGTGTTTTTCTTGTGGCCATAAAGCACTGATTGATTAACGCCTGCACCGGGCAGACAGTAACTAGGGGAACTGGTGCATGTAGAACTGCTTCCCCTTTACATCTAGCAGCAGGTAGCATTAAGAACCAGTGGTGCTCTGTATCTAATATGTTATGCTATGTCCATCACCTCCCCTAAAGGCTACAAGTTAACAGACCGGAACCGAACCAACAAACACAAATGTGGAATTGTCATCATCTACAAGGACACCATTCTCTACACAGCCTCCTCAGATGACTTGACCTCGAAAATGGAGCACCTCCATGTCAAGCTCCAGACAGATGGAAAAAACACAATAAGAAGTACCTGCGCCTACAGACCACTAGGATCACGCACCAGCTTCTGCAATGTCATCCCTGACCTCTCCGCACTGATTGCCGTCGACTCCGAGCCCTACTTTTTCCTAGGGGACCTTAACTTCCAACTCAATGACCCAAGTGACACCAACACAACCGACCTCCTGGACAGCATGAGCAACCTCGGCCTCATGCAACTTGTCACTGACCTTACCCACATCGCAGGACACATTCTTGATCCCATTTTCACATTCAGCGACAGAGTCAAGTTCAACCATGTCTCACAGCACACCTGGACTGACCACTACAGCTTCCACTTCACCATCTCAGGGCTTACCTCACTGGCACCATGCCCCTCAGCTACAGACACAGACACTGGAAAAAGATATCAGAAGACCAATGGAACAACGCTCTCAGCTCCCACCTCCCAGACATAACATCCAACCTAGAACAGGGGGCAAATAACTTCTCTCAGTGAATCACAGAATGCACCAATACAATCGCCCCTGCCAAGCCAGCCAAATCCAAAGGACCTCCCAGAATAGCCTGCTGTTTCACATCAGAGTTAAAACCCGTCAAATGCAACTGCCAGCAACTAGAAAGGGAGTGCGCACCAGCAATGAGTCAAGCGGCCATACCACTTTCAAGACAGCACTCAACCAGTACCACCGCCTCCTAAAAGAAATGAAGAAGAATGCCCTAGCAGACCAAACAGAGGCCAGCACACACTGCAGCAAGGAGCTCTTCACCATTGTGAAGGAGCTCTCCAAACATGCAGCCACCGAAAACAACATCACTCCCTCCCAAGAACTGTGTGACACCCTGGCATACTTCTTCCACATCAAGATCTCAGTCTTCTACGAAAATTCAAATCCCACCTCACCACAGACAGCATCAGCCTGTTCATGTCCATGAACACAAACCTTGAACACCTGCTCACCCATTTGGACCCTCTCACAACTCAAACCACAAACTCCAACATGAACTCTGTGCACTCAGGAGCACCCACGGACCGTGTCCCCACCACATCTTCAACGTCGGGTGCAAGATGACTGGTGACAAGCTAAAGAAAGTCCTGAACACCTCCATCACGTCGGACTCCTTCCCAGAAGACTGGAAACACGCTAAAGTGAAGTCCTTCCTGAAGAAACCATCTGCTGTCCCAGCAGATCCGATGAACTACCGGCCCATCTCCCTGCTCCCCTTTCCAGAAAAGGTTCCCCTTTCCAGAAAAGGTTCTTGAGAAGGCAATTAACCAGCAACTCACCAAACACCTGGAACACAACACCCTCCTGGACCACTCTCAATACGGATTCAGATCCAACCACAGCACAGAGACAGCCCTGATTGCAGTCAACAATGACATCAGGGCCCTCCTGCACCCCAGCGAAATGGCAGCCCTCATCCTCCTTGACCTCTCAGCTGCCTTCTTCACCATCTCCCACCACATCTTGATCAGCAGACTCCACCACATCGGAATCCAGGGAGAAGCCCTCAAATGGATCAATTCATACTTCACTGGAAGAACACACTGAATATGTCTGCCACCGTTCACCTCAGAACCCAAGGAGATCATCTGTGGTGTCCCCTAAGGATTGTCCTTCAACCCCACCCTCTTCAACATGTACATGATGAAGAGGGTGGGGTTCATCCTCTTGCTGTCAGAACCCCTCCACCACCAGAGCCAACTTCCACCGATGTATGATGAACGTCGCTGGCCAGATGAAAGAAAGCTCTCTTAAGCTCAACACGGACAAGACGTAAGTCCTCATCATCTTGGACAGCAAACAATCTATGAAGAAACAGGTAAACACAGTCTCATCCTCCTCCTTCCACACCCAACGCATTCTCCGCAAGATCTTCAGGTGGCTCCAAGTCAACACCAGAAGGACTGTTACACATGCCCTTGTCACCATCAGGCTGGACAACGGCAACACACTCTGTGGAGGAGTCACTGCATGCCTCCTGAAGAGACTACAGACAGTACAAAACTCAGCAGCAAATTCATCCTCGAACTCCCCAGACAGACCCACATCACTCCCCACCTCAAGAAGCTAAAGTGGCCCCTGATCCAGAAGAGATGCCAGTTCAAGATGTTGACCCACTCATACAAAGCCCTGCACAATGAGGGGCCAGTATACATCAGCAAACACATGACCTTTGACCAATCTACTCAACACCTACAATCCACCTCCCTCTTCCTCGCACACATCCCCCGGATCGGCTGAGGCAAGAGCAGAGAATGGTCCTTCTCACACCTGGCAGGGAAATCTTGGAATGGCCTTCCCCTGCCTCTCTGGACTGCCCCATTGTTCCACCTATTCAGGGAAGGACTCAAGACCTCAAATGAACAGATCACCACGAAGCAGTTAGCAACTCCAGTGCCTGGAAACCCTCACTGCTGATATGCACACTTTATAAATCCTTGATTAATTGATTGCTTGCTTGATTGTTCTACAGATTTGTAGAGTGCACTAACACCCGGGGGGGGGGGGGGGTATCCTGATGGTGAGCAGGTGTGAGTCTAGCCGCATCTATGGCCTAGTGGTACTCCTCCGAAAGCCAGATCTTCAGCTTCCTGTGGAATTAACCCCTTCCATGCTGATGACAGAACGGTTCCGTCATCAGCATCGGTTGAGCTGTGCTGATGACGGAACCGTTCCGTCATGACTCCGCCCGCGCAAGGCGGAGTCAGCACAGGCGGGGAATACGCCCCGCACGCAAGGGGTTAAAGAAATGAGGAGGAGGCTCGTATGCTTAGCAGCAGCTTGTTCCACGCTTTAGGTGTGACATTTAGTCCTATTTCCCTGACTGTGCCCATCCCTGTTTTTGGTTCTGAAAATCAGGTCACTCTACCCATGACACACAGACTACACTATTGGTAATATCTGCAAGCAATTGTTAAATGACAGAAAACGCACACACAGGTTCACATACATATAGACAGACACACACACACACATCCAACATAAACTACAAAGAATGGTACTATTCTTATGGAGAAATGATTGTGTACAAGCTTATTACAAGCATAGTAAGCTTGTTTTCTGAGCCACAAGGGTGTCGTCCCAGACTGGAGGATGCATGTAATAATTGTATATAAAAATCTCTTTTAAAGTGAATACGGGCAAACTTTCTTTTCTGCATCCTCTGCTCATTAGGCGTCATTAAGCAACATTCTATGCACAAAACGTTCCACTGGAGGGAAAACCGCCCTTTCAGATGCTCACTGCACCCAGCAACCTAACCTGCAGCGAACCTGCGCCTCTCATGGACGGATACCATCAGTCTTGAAAAAAATCAATACACGACCCAATAAGCGACAGTGAATTTTAAACAGATTAAGATGGAAAATTACAAGGACGTGAAAGCGATGCTGGGTAGCCAGTGTCTGGAGACTCTGCATGCTAAGCATCTAATTTGATGATGACAGCAGAAAATGGAGGCCACGCGGGTAAATTACCTGCAGCATTCATTGAAGAGCTTGGCAGCGCCTTGGATCTTTCAGACTATTGTCTTGAGAATTGTGTCCAAAGCAATTAAAAGATAAAGCTTGACAAATATACCTGCGTTTCAGCAAGACTGAGATAATTACAATTTGACTTTGATAGACGTATGTGATTGCTTTATCACATTACTAAAATATCTCATTAGCTGGGTATAAATTAGCAAATGCTGCTTCTCTTTTATGGGTATTAGTTATTACACACCAATTTATCAGGTTTCACAGGTGACCCCATCAGCAATCCAATTATACATTTTATTGTTGAATGTTCGATTGAGGGTTCTATTATTTCTTCCTTTCTTGGCGCACTCAAAGACTGCGCTGTCACTCACCTGACTGAGTAGTCAGGGGGGCAGGGTCAGATGGAATTTCATTTAGGGGAAACTTTAAGGCGAAGTGTGTGTATGCTTGTCGGGAGCAGCACAAAAGTTGTGTGTCTCCACTGCTATACATTTGCCATGTGCCGGTGCTGCATTGTGATGAGTGAGGGCTCACAAGAGAGCGTGGCTTCACACTGCATCTCAGTCGCAGAAGTAATGTCATCAGGGGTAGGGGAAACCGGTAGCCATTCTCAGTGGACTGTTATGGGGCAGATTGATCAGGGGTGTCCCTAAACCATTAGTTATTTAATGTCCTTCGCTAAGTACTGGTGTCGTGCTCCTAACTTGGGTGTGACTTTGGGCCAGATGTAGGAAGGCCATTACCGCTCGGTATCGGCCGAAATCGGAAGTTACCGACCGGTAATAGCCCTTTCTGATGTAGGTGGTATATTTACCGATTCGGTAAATAACCAATCGGTATTTACCGAATCATCATTTACCGATTCAATAGTTACCGCTGGTGTGCCACGTGTGCACACCAGCACTATTCAGGGGTGCAACAGGGTGTCAAAGTGACACCCTGCCACTCTTGACTCTTTCCCAATTTTACCGAATCGGTATTTACCGATTCGGTAATTGACATTCATTCCTATGGGCCTCCAGGCCCATAGGAATGAATGGCAATTACCGAATCGGTAAATACAGATTTGGTAAATACCGAATCGAAACGATTCGGTATTTTTTACCGACTTTTTATCTACATTGCATTTACTGATTCGAAAATACCGAATCGGTAAAATTCGGTATTTTCGAATCGGTAAATTACAATTACCTGCATCTAGCCCCAAACTTCTTAAATTGAGATTAATCAAACACACCCACTCATGCAAAGAGCTTTGTGAATTAGGTTCTCTGAGCTGTGGCAAGTAGGATTATTAATTTATCTTGTCATAGGTGGTAATTTGTTGGTGAATTTACAGAGTTATCACACTATAGTTCGCATATACTCCATAATTATAGGGAAATACGGCATGATGCATTTAATTATTATTTTTTTTCTTTAGTTTTATATAACGCAAACAAGAGCCGCGACATCGGGTATCAGAGCGCTTTACATGAGCACCAGTTTCGCTACACGAGGACATATTCATTAGGTCTCGTAGGCGTTTGCCGCGTGAAGCGCGGTCTCGCCAGAGACCTATTGTCAGCGAGTCTTCTTTCCAGGAGAGGAGACAGGAGTTGGCCACGCGCTCGGAATTAAGTGGGCCACGCGCATGTGAACGCGCTCGCTGTGGCCAGCTCCTGTCTCCTTTCTTGGAAAGCTGTACCAAACAGCCACACCTCCCCTTGCTTACGCATGCGCACAAACAGAGACACACACACGAGCGCACCTACACACACGCACGCACACACACATACAGAGACCCCCGCCCACCCCCCGCCGCACACACACAGAGACACACACACGAGCGCACCTACACACACGCACACACACATACAGAGCCCCCCGCCACAAACACGAGCGTGTACACACACACATACACACACACACACAAGCGCACCCCCCACAAGTAAGGCCCACTTACCGCCACTCCGGACTTCAGCCGCCACCGCGCGGCTCTCGCTCGGGCATGGGAGCCCAGCGTCACCAGCACTGCTTTTCTCCGTGGCACTCCGTGGGCGCGTGCGCAGGCTTCCGAAGACGGAAGTCCCGCCCCACGGAAGGTTTCGGTTTCGCTCACGGCTTGTCAAGACCTTGCTACGGAGGGCAGCTGTAGGAGCATGGGACACTGAATCCTTCACAGGCAGCCATCAGGCTCTAACACCAAGCGCAAGAATCACAGGTACTTCCATCCGTCATCAATCGGATTAGGGGGGTTGCCACTTGCCACCCTCCTCTTTGTGACTAGCTTCTTGATGGCATTCCTCCTCCTATGTGGCGGGTTAGCCCAGATCCCTCCCCGAGTGTGCTCATTCATCTCTGGCTTGCTGAGGGCAGACATGATTGCTTTTCGTGTGTCCACATGCCCAGTAATGCCTCCTGGCCTCCTCCCGAATGGAAATGTTTCCAGGGATCCTTTACAGAGGTTGAACTGTTCTACTCATGCACGCCGGCCAGGGTGCATTTCCCGTATCTTTTGATTCCCTCTTGTGTCTATGAACTATGAGTCGGGCAGCCTAGTACAGCGTGCAATAGTTGCCCTTAACAGGTCCTTCCACTTTTCAAGATTTTACAGCCTGGTGCCTGTACTCTTCATTCCTTGCCATCACACTGGACCATATAAACTGTGTTTTGTAATCATGACCTCTACCCATGACTGACCATTCGCACCGGGCATGTCTGTTGCACGAACAGTCCGTTTGATTGCTTTTTGCTCATCACATTGTATCACCAGCTTACAAGTGCCATCTTCCAATGACGGCGCCCCCAGACGGGATCTGTCAGCCTGACGTGTTAAGCGGAGACCCCCTCACATTTTCAGCCCATTCAAGCTATATGTGAGCGGGCAGTAGTAAATGCCTGATTTCTCCAGTGTATGTTTCCTTGCACTATACCTGTCCAGCATTTACATACCAGCATGACCACTCCCAGTGGCCGTGCTTCAGAGTGAATCTGACAGTATGGTGCTACTAAGCGCCGCCACTCAGAGCAATTGTGCCTTTGTACAGGATACAGAGGTCAGTGCTTCTAAAGCATAGCCACTCACACACACACATTGACTGTTCCAACTCGCTTGGTTAGTTGTGCATGTCCGCATGATCTTTTCCAATTAATGTGCTTTTGCCCCAAATCTGGCAGCCGAAGCATGAGCCCCGGCCCACCATGCGTGTGATGCAAACACGACCCGATTGGCTGGTGCTGGAAAGCATGGATCCTCATACATGTCCTTTCATCTTCACAGTGAGTCTGTACTCTGTTCAACACGTTGCCTGTAAACTGTAGCAGCCCCCACCAACCGCCCCCCTACTCAATCTGTTCTCAGGTCTGGACCTGACACCATGGGTTCCTATCTCGTATCTCTTTGTCTTGCTTTCTCCTACACTTGCCTGACTCTGTAGTGCCTTAAAATGGACCTTCGCACACCTGTCCCGTCATCTTGCACCTTCTAGCCTGTAAGCATCAATCTGTTTCTGCTTTCCTCATCTTCTTGTATTTACAGCCAATGGCCTATGGACGTGAATCCTCTATCTGTTTGACCATTCACCCTTTTTTCTGCCATCATGGTTTATATTCATTCAGTGGCCCTGGCTGCTTGACCCTCCCAAAGACGATGTCCCCTCCTCTGTGAATGCAGAAAGCACGCAAGCCATGTTTTGGTATGACATTTATTAAACCAGGTTAATTTCACCTCAGACAGGTAGCAGTAATGTCTATCAACTGGAGACAGAATGATGCGTCCATATTATAGTGAAACGAGCACTTCGACCGCCCTTCACGATTCATGTTTTCTGCGTTATTTGTATGGACCTTTGTTTCCAGTCCGAGGTAGTAAGGTGTGCTCTTTATTAATATCTGTGCGGCTTGCAGGTCCTATTATTTTTTAAATCTTTGTGTTTCTCTTTCCCCGATCACACCATCACTGCTGCATGATTCTTTTCTTCAGGGGACCTCTCGGCCACCACCTTCCTGCCTATTGCACTGTTAACGGTCTGCATCCACTGCGCCTCATTGATATTAGGATTATTTCACGTTTACAAATTCAGAACTTTTTTTTCCCACATAAGGTATCCTTGCCAACTTTGTTTAGTTTGAAAGAAATGTATGCAACACATTGTCATATACAATGCCAATAACTCAAACTTTAATGCTGCGAGACCTATTGCATTGCAAATGCTTGTTTTTTTGGGGCACCCGAGAATAATTGATTTGCCCAGAATCACAGGATGTTGAGCGTCGCTGCCTGGGCCCGAACCCAGTTCTCCAGCTTCAAGGTCGACCGCTCTGGCCGTAAGGCTACATCCTCTGGCCCATAAAGATGTATGCATTGCATAAAAAAGTGGCAAGAAGCTGACTTGTCAGTACCTGTCCTAACTTAATTGCTCTGTGCCAGCCCTAGAGTTTTTACTAAATTGCCCCAGTACGCCCCTTACTCCTTCTCTTTCCCAGCATGTGTGGGCACACACAGACACACTTTAAAAAATGCAGTGCCTCAGTAACCTGCTGCAATTCACATCTATCTCTTTAGCATGTAAAGAAATAAATGAACTTAGAACTCACTCAAAGGGGAAAATGTAAAAATAAATTCACCCTGGAAATCCTTTTTAAAATTTCACTTTAATCAACATTCATCAATTTATCTCAGGGTTTCTTCTCTGAATGACTTCAGCATGTTGAAAAAAATCACCTCTAACCTCCAAAACCGGTGGACAGTATTCTTCCTAAAAAGAGGCCATGGAAAGACCATATTGATGCTGCCATGTCTGTGCGAGGGCAGCTCTGAGATCCAAATCTGGCTTTGGCAATGCTAGCCTGTTATAATCACGTGGTTCCAGCTCTTATGATGTAATAGCAAGTTCTACGTGCAATCCCGCATCACCAAACTTACCAAAAGTAAGCATGAACCTTACTTCCCCAAACCATCCACCACGGACAAAGATTTACAACGGGTAGTGCCAACCCTGTTATGGTATTTTAATTTATTTGCCGCTCGAATCCCCGTGAAGGGGTATCTTGGCGCAAGACCAAAATGACAGATGACGGACCACAAAGAAGCCATCCTTAAAATAGGTGGGTCTTAAGATCTGTCCTAAAATGGAAGTGAACCCTGGTCCTGCTATTTTCCTGCCCCAGCACTCTTTGCAGGCCTCTCTAAAGCTGTGCTGGCTTCTCTCACACCTCGTGACAACTATGAGATCTGACAATGTCTCCTGACACACTGAAACCCCAAAGAAGTGAGAATGGCATTATAGCATTCAGGGTCCTCTGCATCACAAGCGAAAAGTCACCTTTGTTTAGTGATCTCGCTGTAAGAGAAGCAAAGCACAGAGCTCTCTGGAAATCTCCACAACAGCCAAGTTTAACGAGTCTAACAAGGAATTTTCACAATCTGTAATGTCCTGGAAGAAGATTCGAGATAATGTCCACTGTGGCTTTCCTTCCATAGAATACTAACGCCTTTACTGGGCTGACAAATAGGCGCTTTAAAACTTGCGAAAAATTATCTTTACTGAACTGATTTCCATGTAAAATTACTGAATTCCGGCCCTTTTAACTGCAGACATGGTTCCACCTGATTTTGGAGGAAATGTCTCTTTCTGCCCAAATCAGCCTTAACAGGCTACTTGTACTGAGCGCCTAAAGTCTCCCTTCTTCAGAAAGCAATACTGAAAGGCAACCTTTAAAGGAATCCTCAGCGTGATCTCTGCTACTTCTATCCTCCTTTCAACCATTCCATTGTATTTTCACTTTTATATGTGCAGCACTCCAGTTTTCACTTTAATAACTAAACACATTTTTTTTACCCTTTTTTAAAATTCTTTTATTTAATGCACATCACCATATGTGCTTTCTTGTTGTTGTGAATAACTAACGATATTGTGTTGAAGTTGCTGGTTACCATGTGGATGGATGAACATTTTGGGGCACAGCTAAGTTAGGAGTTTCATGAAGACTGAGGTTTTTATCTTTTTCAAATCTTTTGGCAGTGATTGCCGCAGGTTTAAAGCATCGACTTACGTTTAAGATCCTAAATTCCTTACTAGGATATTTGAGGAGCAGCAGAGAACACAAGGTGGATTTTAATGTTGCAATCGACCTGTTAGACTTCTTGAAGCAATATCACAGAACACTGTGTGCATTGCTAATGATGTTAACAGAATTCTCTGGTTAATAGTCAGATAATTCCACTATATTACAATGAGGGTGATCTGCTGTCTTCAACTTACCCCAGTCCCCAGTAGCACTGTATTGTTCTAGTTATGTGCAGGTAATATATTTGGTACCTCAGTTGAACGAGGTCCACCACTTTGCTGCCATGAGATAAGGGTGGCAGGGCTGGCTTTAGAGCAGTGCGACTGGGGCGGTGGCCCTGGGCGCTGACCTGTGGAGGGAGGTGCTGACCTCAAGGGGGACAGTGTGTTTAGCAATAACTCATGATTGGAGAGATGAAGGCACTTTTGCCAGTTGGTAGTGAGAGAATTCGAGGAGGCAATCATGGGGTGCAAGGGCACCAAAAATGATTGTCGCACCGGGCGCCACCAGCTCTAAAGCCGGCTCTGAAGGGTGGTGGTGGCAATTGCTTTCCTGGGTTCTGATACCAAAAGTAAAACTATTTGAAAATTCTTTTTGGATAACATTATGATTTGACAACAGTCTTGGTTACTGCTGAATTTGCAAAACATACGTGCAGGAGCCCAGAGTTTGAGGAGCCCACTGCCAGCACTTATTTGTGTTAGAGTTGTGGAATGCCAAGGGATACAACTCTTTATTCCATCACATAACTCTTTCTTCCATCCCTCTACATGTCCTTCCTGTCTCTTTGTCTCCTGGAGAGTTCTTTTGCATCACTGTTTTCCTATATTCCTCTTCTTTCTTCCTTTTCGGCCTTTTCTTGCTTGCTCTTGGTCAAAGTCTGATGATGAAAATAAGAAGCAGTTCCTGAAATGGGTGCCTGTAGCAATCGGCCAAAATTAAGCACTAGTATTGTTCTGATGATTAAAGGAGAAATGTTCCATAGTCTTTACTTCTAAGTTTCTGGCCACAGTGACCACTGTTGGGCATCCTTCAAGACTTTCTGGATACAGGCCATGTGCCCGGAGATTTTGTTTCCACCAATAAAGAAGGGTAATAATGATAGATGTAGATGTTGAGAACTTCAGTAAAAATGGAAAAGTCCTTCTTAAACCCTGGTTCCACATTTCCTTCTCTACAAATGTCAAAATGTGAAACGTAACAGTGTTGGAGAGGACATGTTCAAACAGTGACAAGGGCACCGACTTCATCTAATTATTCATGCAGCTTTTTATTATTCTGCCACTTTCACACACTTTCATTAACTCCACCCAAAAATTTCATAACCTTAAAAGTAAATATATTTTCATAAAACATGCTGTTCCTTGAATTGTTTGTTCCTCGTTGCATCATGAAATACCTCAGACGGGTATGGGATTAGGTAACGTCTTTGAGAAAGGTCGCCGTGGTGTGGCTCCAGATGCAACAACCCCCTGGTTATTGCTTCTTGTGCGGTAAGAGCATAATTGGTCTTGCCGGGGGTAGTGCAAGTTAAGGCGCAGATGCATAATGGGTGTTGAGGCAAGACGCAGGGTGAGTCATGGTTTGTTTTTTATTTTGTTTACTTGTTCAATCCTTTGAAGAACGCACAGAAGAGATGGTAGGGCCATAACTCGCCCACATTGTACAGACTGACGTGAAGATACCTGGTGACTTCTCGGCTGAAATACAGAATAGCAGAGTGGGTACCTGCCAATGCAGTTCTGTAGTTTGTAGGAAAAAAGTGCACACTCCCAGCATATAAAGTGTGCAAACATACAAACAACACATACCCCGAGCACCTGTTCCAATCACAAGGTGGGCACTCACTGACTCGGTGTGGGCAGGATCCAGCAAAAAAACATTTTAAGGCTGCTGGGGCTGAAAGTAAACCCCATCACCAAACAGTGTGTGAGTTGAAAGGAACCACCATGGCCGTGGTTCCTTCAAACTACAGAGATGACTGCTGGGCCAGTGGACATCTATACTTTTGGCGGGCAGAGCACCAGCGAGAATGCAGGGGTAATGCGATCTGACATCCTGATGGACCCTACTCCACCCACCAAACCCTAAATCAGGCCCCTGATCACTCTCATTGGTTTACCTTTACCTTCGTTTATAAAGTTGCCTTTTTTTCTTTTGCAGCATCAAACTTGCCACAATATTTTGCTAAAATCAAAGGGGACAAACAGGGCTAAATGCCTTTAGGTCAGATAACTGCGTCGAGTGTCGGTAACACTGTCACTTGCAAAGATAATATTTACCCCCTTATTCCTCGTCATACTATACACAAGAGGCAAACCGACATTCGTCAAGTCAAACGCAATTAAGTGCGAAAATCTCTCAGTCTCTCCACCGCCCATTAACTCATCAAGTGGGAGTGCCCCTCTTTACTGTAGCATACACTCAAGTTTTTGTTTTTGGTAATATTTTATAGCATGAGCTTGGGCTAAGGGCACCATAACGCTTAACAAAAGAAGCCGACACTTACACATATGTTTCTTTTTTAGGCACAGGTACATTAAGTGATTTGACCATCTCCACAGGATGTTGAGCAGACAGTTTTTCTTTTATTTTTTGTGTGGGCAATTTCTGCCTTATGTGCTATTACGAAAACAACAAGTTGATGGACAGAATGCAGAACAATGTCATACATTCACCCCAGTACAGAGATCTGAGCCTAAATCCATCGTTTCTTTTGCACTCCACACCACCCCAGTTCAGACATGGCCATATGCAAATCAGTCTTGACCCTGTGCCTCATGGGAACAGTCCATCCATCACCACCCCCTTTTGTACCGCTTTGTTCGCCATAAGTTAGCAGGGTATGCTCAGACGTGAGTCCCTTGTTCACTTTGCCACTGGATTCAAGCAAGTTTGGCTGAAGACGGCTGAAATGCCAGAAACCGGTCCTAGGAAACTTTTTTCCGGTCCAGGGAAGGCATGGCTTGGCGGTCGGGCTGGACTGTTCCCATGAGGCACAGGGTCAGACTGATTTGCATATGGCCATGTCTGAACTGGGGTGGCAGTGTGAGCTAAAGAACGGTGATGTATTAAACCCAGATCTGTTGACTGGGTGTGAGTGTTTGGTTAGTTCAGTTGCTCCGTCCATCACCACCCCCTTTTGTACCGCTTATGTGCTATACGAAATATGTGCTTATGTGCACCTGTACGAAACATTGCAAGGCTGCTGAGTACAGACCAGATTGCAAATTGCGGATTAAAAGGCTGATCTTAGATCTTTATGCTATAAACCTTTACAGCAACCTGGAATTCTCAAAGGCATTTGCAAATGCAAAAAATGCGCAAGTCGGAGGGATTTGTAAAAAACATTATCATTCATGATATACACGTACATAAAAGGTGTAGAATGTTATTGACCGCAAAATGACTAATAATACATTCACAAACATAAAAAGTTTGAGACTCTCTAAAATTCAGAAAATCAAGGAAATAGTACCTGACAAAACCCAGGAGACCTCAGAATTAACCATGGAAGGAAATCAAACTCCACAGCACAATCCAAATGAATCCTGCTGCAAACCGGTCCACTAAAGGGCATGGCGGATACTGAAGTAACCAGGAACCAGAGAACGAGGTAAACATTTTGGTGCAAGAGGATACAAACAAATGATGAAACTTATCAGAAAATGCTGATTATGGATATTGGAAAGCATACAGGAGCAACCCAGACAAGGATCCAGACAAAGTTAATGCTCTGGGGACACATCCTGAGATGGATAAACTACAAAACTATTAGTATACTATTAGTATGACCACCGACGCTCTAGCAATGGAGCAGGCGGGGAACCCTCACAGCAAGCTCCATGACTCTCACAGAGGATCTGGTTGAAGCAACTCTGCTACCCGACGCTGTTTTTGGACTTCTGGCGTTAACACGTGTGGGAATGTAGTTGATGTGCGTGAGTGTGCGTATTTGAGCACACATTTTCAGGGGCCCAAGGACATCCAGTGGCTAATGGTCCGCACTGGAGGTAGTTTACTGCTTCTATTGTCACCCCAAACTGAACGACAAGCACACGCCTCCAGGGCTTGACTCTCAAAGTAGTGATGGCTGAGCAGTCTATGGCTGATATGGGTCACAACATCAAAAATTAAACAACACACATAACACTCAATAAACAACACCCATACTGTACCAACCATAAATAATCGTTCAGTCAGTGGTTTTACGTTTAAAAAAGAACAGTACTATAATTTAAATAAATCTAATTACTACTATTAGAATCAATTATATATATGCAATATTCAGGTGGCAAAATAGTATACTAAACAGTAATCATAATGACAGTGGGAACAGTATTTTAAAATCTCTCCTAAAGAAGACTTGCTGATATAACCAATCAAAAGTTAAGCCCGCATACTTTGACAAGTTGTATCACAATCAATAACGAAGGCCTACTGTCTTTTGCAGTACACAGGGATACAGTATTTGGTGTTCAATATCAAAAGACAGACCCATTGGGTTTCAACATAAACATGTGTTTCTGTTTTTACAACCCTTTGCTAAACAAGCATTTACAATGCAATGGTTTCGCCTTTTGAAAAGTTTGAGCTATTGGCATTGTAAATGACAAAATTTGTATTTATGTGTTAGTTTTCAAAACAGATAAATAAATGGCATTGTCATTTACAATGCCAATAGTTTAATATCTGGCAAATGCCACACAAAAACAAACAGACCCACACACTCACACAGACCCACACATACCAACAGAGCCCGACACACACACACAGAGCCACACACACAGAGCCACACACACAGACCAACACACACACAGACCCACAAACACACAGACCCACACACAGAGAGAGCCACACACAGAGAGAGCCCCACACACAGAGAGAGCCACACACACCCACCCAGAGCCACACACACCCACCCAGAGCCACACACACCCACCCAAAGCCACACACACCCACCCAAAGCCACACACACCCACCCAAAGTCACACCCACCCACCCAAAGCCACACACACACACTCAGGAGAGCAAGCTCAGCGAGGGGGCAGGGAAGCAAGCACAGCGAGGGGGCCGGGAAGCAAGCACAGCGAGGGGGCAGGGAAGCAAGCACCGCAAGAAACACCTCAGCTCCACCACCCCGCCCCCACAGCCTCACGCTGCAGTCTCGTGGAAGGTACAGTAGCAGACCTAGCAGCTCACAAGTAATGGACCAAACCAAAGCATCCTTTCTTCAGGCTACTTCCTAATGCCCCCCTCTCCACCCCCACGCATTCTAGTTTCAGAAGCCCCGCTCGCTGTGCCTGAGGCTAAAATGATCAGCAGCCGCAGCTCAGACAAGGTATTTTTGTTACCTTATATGGCCATCCTGTGAATGAAAGTGCATAAGCTCTAGTTAGCACAGACTAGAAACGTGGCGTGGTGAGACTGTGAAAGCACTATAAGGAGTCTCTTTGAAGATACCTCAAAAACAGTGAAGGGTGACACTGCTGCAGAGGTGAGATTTTTTTTTCACCCAGACGACAAAAATGGAGAGACCAATAGAGTCCCGGTTCGGCATCTGCTTTATACTGTCGGTGCTGAGCACCGGAAGGACCCGGCCCACTTAAAGCCCTGCCTAAAACATTGACAAAACCAAAATCTCTCGTCAGCGAGAAATAATGGCTTGCAATGCTTGTTCCTTAAAAGGCCATGGGGCTGTGTGTATGTGGTTACCTCCAGCCAGTGTGCCATTATATTGTGTGTTTTGCTCTGCAGCTGTTTAGCTTCTGACAGTGTGTGCCTGCCTGTTTCTCTGTGCAGCAGACGAGTCCTCGCACTGTCCTTGGGTCCCTCCAGAGTATCCCGCCCCACTGTGCCTTTGTATGTTTCCAGCATGTGAGCTCTGCATAGAATGTGGCTTATGTCCCTTTAGATGAAGAGGGCCTCCCTCTGCCTCCCTGAGGCTGCGGTTGAGGGCATGGGGAGGGCATCCGGACAGCTGTGGACAGATGCTGGCCCGGGTTCCTCTTCCGGGGTACTGGGAACACTGGGGGCGGGGAAAAACTAGCCCATGAAAATGTGGGACCATGGAAGTTCTCTAAGAAATGACAAGTTACTGGGGAAATTGGTAATTGCAGGTCTGTGTATCCCAGTTATTCCTCATTTGTGACTCACACTGGAACTTTAGCCTGCATTTAGTAGCTGCAAACTCAGCATGAATGTTAAAATCTCACTACTCCGATGGGGTCGGAAACTACTGGCATCATCAGGATTAAGTGGCTACCAGGGCTTTAGAAGAGACATTGTAGGACTCGATTATGAAAGAAAGGGGGAGGATGTTAGACTGTCAAACAGTGAAAACAGGTTCTATTGAGCATGAAAACATAAAAATGGCTGGTTTTTCGGCAGATTTGGAATATAGAACATGTGAGCATAGCTAAAGACTTAATATCAGGAATGGCAGCTTTGTAGAAATCCTATGTGAAGCATCGAAGGACGCGGACGGGCTCACGGACAGCGGGAGGGGGGACGGGCTCACGGACAGCGGGAGGGGGGACGGGCTCACAGACAGCGGGAGAGGGGATGGGTTAACGGACAGCGGGAGGGGGGGACGGGCACACAGACAGCGGGAGAGGGGCGGGAACGGTCCTACTTTAAGCTAGATATGAATCGTGATTTACAATCTTGCCTATTTTTATTGTTTGTTGTAGTGTTATGAATAATACAGAAAAGCCTCTGGAATGCAAAAGTTATCATTAAGACGCTAAGAGACATGAAAAACAGACTCTAAAATCGCAGTGTCGAATTCAAATGGCAGGATCTTTTCTGGCACGCACCCATTTTTCTGGCCGTGGACAATTTTTGTGTCGACTTCTTTAAATCCGGTGTTACTTCTCACAAGATCGTCCGGACTCGTCCTTAAATACACGTTTTTCGAGAGGGGTTAGGAAAGTTAAACCTCTTTGCAGACAATTTTCAGCTAGCTTACAGCAGCTGTGGCGCCGTGCTGCTAGATTAAAAGCCGCTCCCAGCCCCCAAATGAAGTACATTGGGGTGCCTGCTGAGTTGAGCTGGGGACAGGCCTCCACAGCTGTCATTTACGCCCAGGTAATTGCAGGTCTGTGTATCCCAGTTATTCCTCATTTGTGGCTCACACTGGAACTTTAGCCTGCATTTAGTAGCTGCAAACTCAGCATGAATGTTAAAATCTCACTACTTCAATGGGGTCGGAAACTACTGGCATCATCAGGATTAAGTGGCTACCAGGGCTTTAGAAGAGACATTGTAGGACTCGATTATGAAAGAATGGGGGAGGATGTTAGACTGTCAAACAGTGAAAACAGGTTCTATTGAGCATGAAAACATAAAAATGGCTGGTATTTCGGCAGATTTGGAATATAGAACATGTAAGCATAGCTAAAGATTTAATATCAGGAATGGCAGCTCTGTAGAAATCCTATGTGAAGCATCGAAGGACGGGGACGGGCTCACGGACAGCGGGAGGGGGACTGGCTCACCAGAACGTAATGTAGGGATGCTTTAAGCGGCAGACATAAGATAGGATTATAACGGACAGCGGGAGGGGGGCGGGAAAGGCACGGACAGCGGGAGGGGGGCGGGCAGGCACACGGACAGCGGGAGGGGGGCGGGAAAGGCACGGACAGTGGGAGGGGGGCGGGCAGGCACACGGACAGCGGGAGGGGGGCGGGCAGGGGGGAGGGAACGGCAAACGGCAAGAAAGGCACTCACCTGGACTTCCGGCGGCGGTCGGCCGCGGAATGACCAAATGAAACCTCGACGAGCGAAAAAATAAACCCCGCCCACCGCCGCACTGACGTAGGTAAAAGGGAAAAATTCTGCGGAACGCCCACGAGTCGCCTCGAAGAATGACGGACGCCTCTCTCTTCCAATGGCTAGCCTCCATTTATGGAGCTAGCCAATGGAAGACAGAGGCGGGACTAAGCCAACATACTCTAAACAAAAGATTTCGCCTGCACCGAAAAGCTGCGCGGCAGCTTTCTACGAGGCAAAACCTAAAAACCACCCAGGACCTAGATTATCAAAGGTCCACCCAGTGGCGTAGCAAGGGGGCTGGGGGGCGGTCTCCACTGCCCCCTCTCTTACCTGCGGCAGTGCGGGCAGCAAACTCAGGGACCGCCACGGGCGGCTGAATGGCTAGCTACGCAACTGGGCCAAACAATCTCCAACTATCCAAAAAGATGGAGGGACCCCTGTTAAATCTGACAGGGTGGGGGATCTTGACACTAGAAAAGAATTTGCAAACCCTGTCTTTGTTATGGTAGGTTAGATATCCTAGAACATATCTCCAATAGAAAGTGGTATGGATTCTTTCTAACCTGATGACAAGGTAAATGAAGAAATAGTACCAAAAGCAAGGCAGGGCAAAGTAGACAAGGGAACAATACAGTTGCTTAGGATTAATAACACTAAGTGAGCAAAATTTGTCAAAAGTCAAACATAACATTTAGTGCCTCCCGAACGGGTTACAATCTAAAAAATGTTAAAAACAATTAATACAAGCCACCAACAGTGGTCAATTCATACATTATTATACGATCAAAGGTAAAACAGTCATATGTAGTCAAGAGTGAAAACAGTCGACGCGGCGTTTCGGTGCTTTCTTTAATCTTCACACCTTCTTCAGGACATTCACAACTATTGACTTGATATCTGTGGTGTTTATAGGTAGAATATATCAATTCTTTTCAGCTGATTAATAATGATTTCTTAGCGGTTCTAAACTCACTGGAGCTTCAATGTAAATGCACGGATATTCAGTGTGCACGGAGGGGCCACCGAAGATGAAGGACGTAAAATCCTGTATTTATTTCAGGTTCATAATAACACTCTCCCGACCCTTGGTAATTGCCGATTCAGAATACTCTTCTGGAATTTGAAGAGACAATATGTGGCTCTGTTTTAGCGATTCCGGCCTCCCTGCTCCTCCGTGCTATAGTGTATTGATGCCTTTGTGATGATGCGAGGTCCTCATATTATGAACCTGAAATAAATACAGGATTTTACGTCCTTCATCTTCGGTGGCCCCTCCGTGCACACTGATTATCCGTGCATTTACATTGAAGCTCCAGTGAGTTTAGAACCGCTAAGAAATCATTATTAATCAGCTGAAAAGAATTGATATATTCGTCCTATAAACACCACAGATATCAAGTCAATAGTTGTGAATGTCCTGAAGAAGGTGTGAAGATTAAACAAAGCACCGAAACGCCGCGTTGACTGTTTTCACTCTTGACTACATATGACTGTTATACCTTTGATCATATAATAATGTATGAATTGACCACTGTTGGTGGCTTGTATTAATTGTTTTTAACATTTTTTAAATTGCAACCCGTTCGGGAGTTAATAAATTTTATGTTTGACTTTTGACAAATGTTGCTCACTTAGTGTTATTAATCCTAAGCAACTGTATTGTTCCCTTGTCTACTTTGCCCTGCCTTGCTTTTGGTACTATTTCTTCATTTACCTTGTCATCAGGTTAGAAAGAATCCATACCACTTTCTATTGGAGATATGTTCTAGGGTATCTAACCTACCATAACAAAGACAGGGTTTGCAAATTCTTTTCTAGTGCCAAACAATCTCCAAGCCATCACATAAACAAATCCCTGTGAGCTCTTGAAATAGACTCCATCTTTCTCCAGGGCAGTCCCCCTCCTGGCAGGCCTAAGGTAGCAGAAATGTTATTCCTGCATGAGGGTTTGTGGAGGCCTGCCTCTGCTCCTGACAGCTCCCCCAGAACTTAACAAACACACTGGGGCACTACTACCTTTCTGGAGGTACCACAACATATATCCTTCGGGATCTGGTTTGCGCTATATAAAACTTTATAAACAAAACAAACCGAATATGCACTTTTTCAACGGCTCCAGTGATTTATAGTAGGCTTCTTAACTCCAAGCACTTTCTCTGTCCTGGGCCTCAGAGTGCTGGAAGTAGGGAAATATTTCATTTTGTCCACTTTCACTTTTAAATTTTATCTGCCCGGCTCACAGTCCTTGCTGGTGTGGGTGACCCCAGTCGTGACTGGTGGCGGGGGAAAGTAGCAAGCGGGGGAGGGGCAAAACACAAAAAACACAAATAAACTAAAAACACTTCTGGCTCCACTGTAGACACAGGCTCCCAGCCTGCCCTGTGGCTAATCCTAAAAGAACAATTGATGGACAGCAGCATCCTAAGACCTGTTTCAGGCTTTGAGCCCTCAGCAGCCAGGATAGCTTGACTCCAGTGGCACGGAGAGCATGGGACCCACGTCTGGGCATCCACGTCCCATTTGGCATGACAAACGCAAAAAGAACAATTGATGGACAGAATGCAGAACAATGTCATACATTCTCCCAGTACAGAGATCTGGGCCTAAATCCATTTTTTTTTGCTCACAATGCCGTTCCAGGTTGGACCCAGCCATCTGCAAATCATTCTTGACCCTGTGCCCAATGGGAACAGCCCAGCCCAAACTGCTAAACCAGGTCCTCCTTGGACTGGAAACAAGCATTCTAGGACCGGTTTTGGGCTTTCAGTCCTCATCAGCAAGGATAGCTTGACTCCAGTGGCATGGAGAGCAGGGGACTCACGTCTGAGCATACCCGTCCCACTCAGGGTGACAAATGCAAAAAGAACAATTGATGGACGAAATGCAGAACAATGTCATACATTCACCCCAGAACAGAGATCTGGGCCTAAATCCATCGTTTTTTTTGCTCACCATTGAGGTAATAGAAATTTTTAGGTAGCTAATGTGTCCCCCATTCACACCCTATCCATGCACCCATGTTCCTTGTATGTTGTGTAACTTCTTTCCCGTACATGCTAGAGAGACGCATATGCTTTTGCGTCCATCCTTGACATGTCAGCTATCCAGTCCTGCAAGAAAATCCCATTAATTAGGCTTCTAGGCCTATGGTGCCAACGTCTTTACATGGTACACTTCTGAATCTCGCACATGTTTTCTCCATGTTTCCTGGCTCAGTCGAGCTAGGCCCTTAAACGAGGCCCCGAGTCTCATCTCTCCTGTCTCTGAAAGCTGTATGCATCCCTGACCCCTGCCTTACTGCCTGCCAGCGAGCGGTGCCCGGCTCGGCCTGGACTGCCTGCCAAAATCGTATTTTGCCTACAGTTATCTGCTCAGCCTCCTCGAAAACACATTACAGTCTAGTGAAATAGGTAAACATATTCCCGGCTGCAGAGCAAAGGGCCCGGCCTTCCTGTCCTCCTTGCAAGTGATTTACTGAATCCGTTACTATGGTAGGCCCATGGCTCCGCGCATTGCACCAAGACACGTATGCACGCACTAGCATTCAGTATTGAACGGCCTCTGCCCGAGAGACCTTTTACTTCAGATACTACATCCTCCAAACATGAGATACCAGATATGTTATAGGTACAGGTTGCCCTGACATCCCAGACATCAGTCTCCTCTACTAGGGCTCAAGTCAAAGCTCCCAGTTCTCCCCAGTTACACGTCATGCTCAGTTGCGCGCGCATATAGGTCATAAGTTTCTGCTGATCCTGCAAACTTTCTCCAAGCATCCACCCACATGTGACGTTTCTTGTGACGTCTCTCTGACATGCCCAGTGCACGCCCATGTGTATGCCTTTTTACACGCCTTCTGTTACGCACATGTGTTCTTATCTCTCTTTTTTCACCTGTTACGCCTACTGCATTCATTTCAATCGTACTGTTTTACTATATATAATGTGTAATGTTAATAAAACGTTGAATGTCCCTTCCTGAACCTTAGCGGTGATGGAACATGATATCCTGCAACTCGAGTCGCATAATTAAAGCCCGTATGACTCAGATACCACGGACTCTGCCTCTCATTTGATTGAGCTGTCCTTTATTGATAATTAATTATATGGAAAAATGATACGGTAAATTTATTTACCACATAATTTGGCGCCCGAGTAGGGACCCCCCCCCTTCCCCACTCGCCGGCGATGTTACGCAGGCTTTGACCCCTTCTACAGCCGTGACGGAAACCGTGCACGTTTGCGGGTTTTCCTGCTATCTTCCCTCGGGCCCACGGGGGAGACGGAGACTGCGGTCTGGCGTCCAGACGAGGCGGTGAGGAATGCGGAGGATCCCGACCAGAGCCCAAGCTGAGAGAGCAAGGTCCGAGGTATCCAGAGGCCCACCTGTTCTGAAGCGCATGCGTGGTAGCGTGATGCGTAGCTGTCAGATGCCGTAGCAGTCCAGTCCGGTCCAGTCCAGTTTCCGAGGCCTTCAGTTTCTTGCTTCCCGGTGAGTACCGTTGTTGGGAACGCATCTAGACGGGTTCATTAATTTGTGCCCGGTCAAGACAGGTCTGGGTACACAGACCTGGTCCAGACGTGTTCACTTAGGTGGATACGGTCCGACGTGTCTCTTTATGGGACCGGTATTGTCTGTACTGTTTTAGCAGTGCATCTAGTTATCCAGTATTCTAGTATTGTATCTCGAGATTTTCAGAATTTGTGTTTTCTATGTACCAGGTAATTTCAGTCTGACATGTTTCAATGTGTTTTTAATGTCGTGGTATGAATGAATTGTTTGCTATTCATTACTGTGTTTACTGTGCTCACGTTCAAATCAGTTCGAAAATGCCATTGTTCTCAAAATTACGTCAGATAGGAACTAGGAAAGGGATACTCGAAGAAGCAGTTCCCGTCCCTCCTAGGGACACTCCAGGATATTTTATGTACCATAAACATGGCTTAGATGCCATACTGTATCTAGATTTATGGGCGGACTATACCAAGGGTCTGGAAGAGAAGTATAGACGGCCTGTCTCAGGGACATGGGATGCTGAGTGCATCATGAGAGTAGAAGAAGCATTGTGGAAAAAGAAAGCCAGACAATCCCAGAAAGATGCCATAGAATTGTGGCGTAAAGAATCGCATAGAAGAACAGAGAAAGCAATCAGAAAGGCAGAGAAAAGTAGGGAGGAATCTGAAAAAGCCAGAGAAAAAGAGTTACTAGAAGAAGGAGAACAAGTCAGATTAGAACAATTAGACCGTCAAAGAAACGCACTCATTACAGGCATGTATCCTGTTCTTGCTGAGGGCCTGCCCAAGGCGACCCCGGAAGTACCCCGTAACTTGCCACCACCATTGGTCCCGACTAAACTTCGTCACAAACAGACCGCAGCAGACATTTTCCTTTCTTCCTATTTAGATGATGTAGCTCCAGCTTATACCAATGTACGAGTACAACCAGCTAATAATGCACAGCAACCTCTCCCGCCTGTTCAAAACGTACCGCAGCCTACTCAGCCCGTTCAGTTTGCTCAAGACGCGTTACCCCCACCCACTCAAGACCCGACTTCTCCATCCGTTGTCACTTCCCATCCTGTCACCACTGTCCCTGTCACGTCTATTCCTGTTACTACTACTACTACTGCTGTTCTTCCTACTACCAGTCCTCACAATCCTTTCGCTATACCGACAACTCAGGGTCCGCCTACATTACCTGCACCTACTTTTCAATTTATGACGCCAGCAGTATCAACACATCTAGTTGATAGTCACGCTTCCGCTTCAGGAGGTGCCGTGGGAGGTCTGCCTCAAGTAACGACCCCGCCTCAAGTAAAACGAATAACATACAGAGAAGCAGCATTGCAACGTACGCCGAAAGCGGCTACATACGAAAACCTTAGAAGGTACATTACAGATTGTAGATATGACCCGGTACCAGGTGAAGGAGACATGATGTTATTTTCGCTACGTTTAGGACGCGTTACAGATTACTTGATTCTATTACCAGAAATGACTAACCATCTCGACAATATATATCATTTTATTAGAACAGGGGAGAGACCAGAATGTATTCGCGAGGCCATGGCACATCAGAAGGTTGAAACACAAAGCATGATCTTACGATTTTTGATAAATTGTTTGATAAGGGAACGAGATCGGCCAGGTGCTAGTAAGGAAGCGATGAGTGTACTGATAAATTGGAGTAATAATATAGCCGATGGTAAACATGATAAACAAAATTGCATAGATGTCATGTACAGAAAGATCCGTAAAGAAATCGTAATAATGCACGAAAGAAGCAAGGCTGAAAAGGAAGCAGAGTCAGACAAGAATGAATCCTCAGAGGAGGAGAATTTAGATGATACAGCAGGAAATCAAGGCACTATAGCGTACGTAGGAAGAGTGAAGCTTCCTAAACAGTATTCTTTTGATAGACCTTTTGACAGACCCATTCGACTAGAAAACAAGAAACGTTTCCTTTCTCTCATACCAGAACGATGTTCTCCAGAACATGTATTTCAAGCCACCGATAAAATACTGAAAGAAAGAATAGGTTACAGTGCACTTAGTTCTATGCATGATCAGGAACTAGCACGGCTAGCAGTCCAATGGGCTGGTGATACTAATATATATAAAGATGATTCAGTAGCGCAAACATTTTTGAGCCTTTCTCCAGACGATCAGCGACTAGCTGGTATGTACATGATCCAACATCTCATTACCCTATATGAAAGCCAGCATTCTGATCCAGGTCCACTATATAGTTTATTGGACGAGTTACTCCTAAAAAGATGGAGAGGCCTAGGTACCGATCTAATTAATCCAATTCTAGAACAACGTCACAAATACAGAACTTTCCTGACTCCACATTTTGTTCCTGTTCCACCCCCCGTAAGACAACCTTTGCACCTAGACAGACAGAATCCCTTACGAGAAGTTCATCCCGTCCAGATTCCAGGGGGTACGCTTCAACGCGTATTCGAATACACTCCTTTGACCAAAATGGAATTATTGGAAATGAAGAAAATAGTGCCCAGTCATGATAAGGATCCGGCAGGTTTCCACCGTGAATTAAAAGACATGTTACTCATGGGAGACTATACGTATCCCGACATTCTTAAAATGTTAAAAGTATTGTTGCCGGCTGGTATTTACGAAAAACTGAAAGAGAAAGAATGGGAGGTGGGAGATAAAAAGATTGTTTGGACTGAATTAGAGGACGAAGAAAATACACGTATTCCAGGTACAGGTCTTGGGGACAAAACCAAAGCATTACCAGGATTATTAGTACAAATCCTGCCTAGATTATTGACAGTTAAAAAGGAAGACTGGGATGCAATCTCAGCCTGCAAACAGAAACAAGACGAAGACACTAGTGATTTTTATTCCAGATTCGAGAAATGTTTCATTATTAATAGTGGCCTGAAAACAAGTAGCGAGTCATATCCACATCTTTTTGTGACCAAATTAGTCGAGAATTCCTTACCCCAGGTTAAAAACAGAGTATTGAAAGTCGAAAGCACATGGCAAGCAAATACGCCTTCCCAAATGTTACAAATGTTACAGTACCACCAGAACAGAATTAGAGAGGAACACGATCATGAACAGAGACGTATGAAAGATATGAAAATGAAAGTACTAGTTGCCCAGTCCGTCCCAGCAGATGGTCAGAAGAGGGGTAACACACAGACTAGTCATTCTGCAGCTCCTGTTAAAGGGAATTGCAATTATTGTAAACAGCCAGGTCACTTCATTAATGAATGTGCCGTTCTAAAATACAATATTGCTACAGGCAAAACGAAAGAAAGGCCACGCCCGCCTAGACCAGAACACGTTCCACAGAATATTCCACAGAATACACCACCTCCACAGAATGTACAACAACAGACAGTAGCTGTACCCCAGCCCCAACCCATTGCCGCAACGCAACATGTCACACAGCAAATGTACCAGTATGCACAGTCCGATTACCCCGATTATCAGCAGTATACATGAAATAGCCTAGAGAGGGAGGTTGGCTTGCCCCTTATCGAGGTTCCTGTAGATCAAGATGTTCCCTATGTACATAGTCAGGTATTAGGGAAAGACAGAACATTTTTGATTGACACAGGGGCGAGCAGAACTACCATTAGTCATGACGAGGTTCCAGGGGCACCCCTCTCAGGCTCACAGAATGTTTCCCTTGGATTTTCAGGAAAGCCTATTGTTAACGAAGTATCGAAGCCAGTTCCCCTTGCAGTTGGTCCATTGTCCCGTACTACTGATTTGTTACTTACGAAATCATGTCCTGAAAACTTGCTTGGTATTAGAACGTTAAAAGCTCTAGGAGCGGTAATATGTTGTTCTCCAGGAGTGAGATTATTTTTACGTGACTTTAAGGGTCATTATGTGTTGAGAGATTTTGATCCAAGATTGAAAAATGTTCCACAGCATTTATGGGCGCAAGGTCCAACTGATGTAGGTTGTATGCATATTACTCCCTATCGTGTTACTCTTAAGCAAGGTGTTGTACTGCCCCGAATCCGACAATACAAATTGCCCCCCGAGTCTGTAGCAGCCTTACTGAAGATTATTGACGAACTCATTGCCCAAGGAGTAGTTGTAGAAACTGACTCCAACGTATGTAATTCTCCAATCATTCCGATTCTTAAAAGAACTGACCCAAATGCACCTCCAGTCTACCGATTGGTGATTGATCTTCGAGAACTCAATGAATGTATTATACCACAGTACCCAGTAGTCCCAGATATTTCATCACTATTGACTGCCATTGATTCCGAAGCTGCGTTCTTTACTGTAATTGATCTCAAGAACGCCTTCTTTAGTGTCCCCATTCATCCCGAAAGCCAGTACCTTTTCGGGTTCTGTTTAAATGGCCGAAGCTTTAAATTTGCACGTGCACCTCAAGGGTTCACGGAAAGTCCTAGTATTTACAGCCAAGCACTGAAAAGACAACTAGACAGTATTCATATGCCTACTGACACTGCTCTGCTGCAATATGTTGATGATCTGTTAATCACAGCACGAACCGAACGTGACTGCGAACGCGCGTCACTGACAGTCTTGTATTTTCTGGCCGAAAAGGGGCATAAAGTGTCTCCTTCGAAGCTACAATTCTGTGCCCAGCAAGTGGTATACCTTGGACACTTGCTGTCCAAGAGGGGTAGACAGTTGACACCAGATCGTATCCAGTTAATTGCACATCTGCCACAGCCCAAGACACAAAAGGAGGTACGGGCCTTCATTGGCCTCACTTCTTACTGCAGACAATGGATTCCTCAGTATGCATATCTAGCCAAACCACTCATACAGTTGACAACACAGGAGGTAGAGAGTTCGACCGTCCTCCGTTGGACTCAGGAACATACACAAGCTTTTAATGACTTGAAGGAAGCTTTATGTCAAGCACCAGTTTTAGCGACACCATGTTACAGTAAACCTTTTACACTTTTTGTCACAGAATGCAATGGCACAGCATTATCTGTTCTCACACAAGATCAAGCAGGACACCACAAGCCTTGTGCTTATTTTTCTAGTACATTGAATCCAGTAGCCCAGGCTCTGCCTGCGTGCCTAAAATCAGTTGCAGCGACAGCTCTAGCTATCAGACAAAGCGATTCAATAGTGTTAGGACATCCCTTGACAGTACAGGTTCCACACTCCGTGGAAGTTCTTTTGAACTGAACCCAGACTCAACACTTGACCATAGCACGACTGACAGGTTATGAACTGACACTGTTCCAGCCACACTTAGAAATCAGACGTTGCAACATACTCAACCCTGCCACATTGTTACCCTCGAGTACAATTGATCCAGCACCACATGACTGTGTAGAAGTCATTAATACAGTGAGAAAGCCCCGACAAGACTTGACAGACATTGCATTGTCCGGCCCAGACCTGACACTTTACGTGGATGGTTCATGCATGAGAAAAAGCACAGGAGAGTTAGTGGCCGCATATGCAGTGACCACTGAAACTGAAGTCATAGAAACACATCGTATTGACACATTATCTGCTCAAGCAGCAGAGATTATCGCTCTGACTCAAGCTTGTATACTAGCCAAGAACAAGAAAGTAAACATATATACAGATTCACAGTACGCATTCGGAGTCGTTCACGACTTCGGTGTTCTTTGGGAAGAGAGAGGTTTTTTAACTTCTCACGGTGCCAAGATTCAACACGGTCCCCTCATTCAAGCCCTGTTAGAAGCAATACACTTGCCTACAGCCATAGCCATTATGAAGTGCAAAGCACATACTAAAGTCACCGACAATATTTCCCAGGGTAACGACCTGGCAGATCGAACAGCCAAACTCACAGCTCAGACTCAGACAGACATACCGACTGACATGACAAAGACTGAAGTAACTTCACTGACACATTGTCTGACAGTTAAGGATCCCACACTAGATGTACTTGACATACAGACACATGCAACCCCAGATGAAATCAAGAAATGGACTGAACAAGGAGGGATCCAGACAGATCAGGGATGGATGACGAAGGGAAGAGCCACATGGTTCCTCCCCGACTCTATGGTTCCAGTTATCATTAACACAGCACATAGTCCAGCACACTTAGGAGAGA
Source organism: Lissotriton vulgaris (assembly GCF_964263255.1). Taxonomy (NCBI): domain Eukaryota; kingdom Metazoa; phylum Chordata; class Amphibia; order Caudata; family Salamandridae; genus Lissotriton; species Lissotriton vulgaris. Next base: position 1,563,541,428 of record NC_141685.1, read on the forward strand.
AAGCCATGTTAGACAGTTTACAGAATCTTTGGTTCAACAAACATTTACGAGCAGCAGCGAAACAGAAAGTACGTACTTGCATGATCTGTTGTCAGTTCAATCCAGGCAAAGGTATTCCCGTGGAACAAGGTGGATTTCATCCTCCTGACCATCCTTTTGAAGTCCTCCAGATGGATTATATCCAGATGGACAGATGTCGAGGATTCAAGTATGTCCTCGTAGTTGTATGTGCTCTTTCCCGATGGACAGAAGCATATCCAGTCCCCGATTACACTGCTGTAACCACTGCCAAACAACTGGTCCGTGATTTTTTCCCACGATATGGTTTGCCCTGTGTCGTGTACTCTGATAATGGACAGCCATTCTCGTCCGAGCTTATGAAACAGGTATCACTCTTGTTAGGATACCAGTGGAAGTTCCACTGCGTACGACACCCCGAAGCAGCAGGTCTCGTTGAGAGACATAATCAAACCCTGAAAACACGCCTAGCAAAGGTCTGTGCAGAAAAAGGAGTAGATTGGATAGTTGCCCTGCCAGTTGCACTCTTTTACATGCGAATGGTAGCCCATTCTAGAACAGGATTGTCCCCGTACGAGATTATTTTTGGTCGTCCCCCGAATATGTGGGGTACGCCTATGCCCCGAAAGATCACAGATGTTGAAAGTAATATGCTGACAGATTACTTGGCTTCCTTGATGTCTGCACTACAATCTTGTCGTTCACAGGTCGCAGCTGCCTTCCCGGACAACACCCAAGTAAAACCGCATGAAGTCGTCCCCGGTGAATATGTCTACGTGAGAAATTTCGACAGGACAAGTCCGCTGGAACCCAGATGGAAACAGCCAAAATTGGTGTTGATGACAACGAGGACCGCCGTCAAGCTGGAAGGTCGCAAGGGATGGCTGCACTCCAGCCACGTTAAGAAATTTCACGGACTGTGTCCAGAGACTCCGATTAAGGACTGCCCACTTTCAGATATTGACTCTAAACTCCCCCTGCTAGAGAAAACTCCTCAACAGGAGTATCGTTCCAAATTGAGGTCTAGTAAGTCAGACAGCGTTTAATTGTTTAAGTCCCCCTCGGGTGAAGCGGTTAGACAGGTTTCTGACATGTATAAGATAGACCCAAGTAGTCAGAGAGATAGGCGTAGCGAAAAGAGAAAACAATATTGTAAAAATTTGCACAGCAGATGCATTATCGCATTAATTTTTATGTTTCTTCTGAGTCTTACGGTTATATGCATAAGTCTAATGCTACATGTTTTCTTTCCTCTCGACTCCCATGTACATGCTTCCCCTAATGACACTGTAGAGCACACTTTTAGTGACCTGCCTCCCCACAAATTATCCTATCGTTTAGCAATGCGCAACAATACATTCATCCGTATGTTACATCATTCTCACCAGACCAGCAATGCCACCAATTGTTGGGTATGTGGCCGACTCCCTCCCTACCAGAAATACAAGGGAGCTCTGTCCCTCTTTCCTTATCCGTTCACACATAATGGTTCGTGTGGTGCATGGTTTACTTTAATGTCTTCCCTAGATAGTAAGTCCACAGTTTCCCAAGGCGATTGGATATGGGGGAACCTGAATACCGTCATGAATAAAATATGTTTCCCAGACGAGGAAGGTCTTCCCCAAAGGACAGGGACCGATCTAGAAAATGAAGTGTATGGATTAGGTAATTTTTCACTTAACCTCATGGTTCTGAATGTGCAGTCTGAGACTAATTCGGACTTGCCGTTTATTACAGTTTTGCCAGTAAAAGGCGAATTATGCGTCAGAAAGAATGGTTCAGTACATCTAGGACACAGTGATTGTAATACTGTGATCGAATTCTGTGATAAAGGAAAGTCTACTTTCAAAGCCTCCCGCCATTCTTATTTTATATGTGGTCAGACAGCCTATGTACGTCTGCCATTAGATTGGGATGGGACGTGTTATATCGCGTTCCTATTGCCACCTGTTTTCCTAGCCCCGCCTGATTATCATCGAAATTCACATCTTGTGCATATAAGACATAGAAGGGAGATCAAGACCCCGATTGTCGACCAGACTGAAACAACGTTGGAGCAATATACAGATTTCAATAAAGGATTCTTTTTCTTCATAGGCCCCATTCAAAATAGTAAATTAATACGTAGGTTAACACGAACTTTGGAAGCAGTAGTGAATGAGACTACTTCCGCTTTAGGTAACCTGACAGAGGAGCAGTCTGCAGTGAGACTTGTTGTTCTTCAAAATCGCCTTGTCCTTGACGTCATCCTGGCCGATAGGGGCGGGGCTTGTAGAGTCATCGGATCCAGTTGTTGCGTGTTTATTCCTAATAATGCGCCATCCGTGTATAAAGCAATTACGAGGCTTCATGAGATAGCTCATCAGATACACCAGAATCCAGGCACCTGGACCTAGTCCGGTTGGCTCTGGAGTGTGATATCTGCCTGGGGATGGAAATTGTTATCATTCCTAGGAATAATATTGGTCATAGTATTCAGTTGTTGTCTCTGTCTGCAATATGGGCCAGCGATTTGCGGCTTGTGCGCCACAGCTTGTATTCCCCGTTCAAGTACACGTTCCCGTTCCCGAATTAAGAAAGATGAACAAATGATGCTTTACGAACAGATAGATGGTCTCATGAATATAGATATATCCTAAAGGGTGTAGTAGGGTCCAAGGAGGGAATGAGGTAATAGAAATTTTCAGGTAGCTAATGTGTCCCCCACTCACAACCTATCCATGCACCCATGTTCCTTGTATGTTGTGTAACTTCTTTCCTGTACATGCTAGAGAGACGCATATGCTTTTGCGTCCATCCTTGACATGTCAGCTATCCAGTTCTGCAAGAAAATCCCATTAATTAGGCTTCTAGGCCTATGGTGCCAACGTCTTTACATGGTACACTTCTGAATCTCGCACACGTTTTCTCCATGTTTCCTGGCTCAGTCGAGCTAGGCCCTTAAACGAGGCCCCGAGTCTCATCTCTCCTGTCTCTGAAAGCTGTATGCATCCCTGACCCCTGCCTTACTTCCTGCCAGCGAGCGGTGCCCGGCTCGGCCTGGACTGCCTGCCAAAATCGTATTTTGCCTACAGTTATCTGCTCAGCCTCCTCGAAAACACATTCCAGTCTAGTGAAATAGGTAAACATATTTCCGGCTGCAGAGCAAAGGGCCCGGCCTTCCTGTCCTCCTTGCAAGTGATTTACTGAATCCGTTACTATGGTAGGCCCATGGCTCCGCGCATTGCACCAAGACACGTATGCACGCACTAGCATTCAGTATTGAACGGCTTCTGCCCGAGAGACCTTTTACTTCAGATACTACATCCTCCAAACATTAGATACCAGATATGTTATAGGTACAGGTTGCCCTGACATCCCAGACATCAGTCTCCTCTACTAGGGCTCAAGTCAAAGCCCCCAGTTCTCCCCAGTTACACGTCATGCTCAGTTGCGTGCGCATATAGGTCATAAGTTTCTGCTGATCCTGCAAACTTTCTCCAAGCATCCACCCACATGTGACGTTTCTTGTGACGTCTCTCTGACATGTCCAGTGCACGCCCATGTGTACGCCTTTTTACACGCCTTCTGTTACGCACATGTGTTCTTATCTCTCTTTTTTCACCTGTTACGCCTACTGCATTCATTTCAATCGTACTGTTTTACTATATATAATGTGTAATGTTAATAAAACGTTGAATGTCCCTTCCTGAACCTTAGCGGTGATGGAACATGATATCCTGCAACTCGAGTCGCATAATTAAAGACCGTATGACTCAGATACCACGGACTCTGCCTCTCATTTGATTGAGCTGTCCTTTATTGATAATTAATTATATGGAAAAATGATACGGTAAATTTATTTACCACACCATGCCAATTCTGACGCTGCTCTCACACCATGAGAGTAGTGCCAGGAATTTGACTGAGCACCCTCGATTTGCACTCCTAGGGAGACTGGGAGTCTGTGCCTGTTCTCGCCAACCCGGCAATGCAGCTGGGTTGGAGAGCGCTTCAATGCTCATAACTGTTTGGCCGGTCTCAGGCGGCCTGCCAAACAGTCATACGCACCACCACTCCCCCTCAGTGCCTGACATCCGGTGGCACCGCCCCCAAGACTAAAAGGTAGGACAAAAAGAAAACAATAACATGGTTTAGTATTGTTTAATTTTTCAAGTTTTGCACCTGCTGCAGCTGGAGGTGAGGGTGACGCTCCCCCTAGCGTAGGAGCCACCCCAGGGTGACCCAGCTCCCTGGAGGCACCTGCTCTGTTTCTTTTCTGGATGACACAGGGTTTTTAAGGCCACGTGGTCTTCTTTCTTTCCGTTGATCACCTGCTCCAGTCACACATGCTCCAGTCGTATCTACAGGTTTCCCTCTTTAGCAGGGCACGAGTCCTAAAAAGAGAAGTGGGGGGACGCTGTCACTGGAAGTTATGTCACAACAGGAAGTAACGTCCCAGAAGGTGCACTCCGATCTCGTCCCAGAGAGGCCAACAAGTGAAGTCCAGCTGTTTGGCGGGGGACGGCGTCCACCCCAGTAAAATAAGTGGGGGGGTCGCTGTCCACCCACGTGGTACCCCGACTCGAGCCCTGCTCTTTAGGCCCCAGAGGAAGAGAATGTGAGCAGGACACAATGCTCCTTTAACATAGGGCCCATCCCCTTCTACTGGGGCCCTGACCTAAGACCAAAGGGCTCCCGCGGGCAGTGTCTGCCTTTCAGCACTCCCCGGCAATGAGGCAGTATTTAAATCTAGCGCGATTGGCTCGATTTCCGAGGGACCCGAGGCCACACAACATCCTGCGTGGGATTTTCAGATGTGGTAATAGACTCTTGCTTCCTGGGAAACCACTGAAACACTGAAATACACAGTAAACCAGCAGCTAGATCTTTAAGCAGTGACACAATCCCAGCCCGACCACATTTGTGCTTTGTGCTCCTGATGGCGTACTCAAGCCGCAAAGGGTATGTTTCAGGGTCCTTCTGATCCCAATGTTCTGAAATTAATCGCATGAGAAAGGTGTATATATAACCTTCTCACATCATATCATTGGATTCCATACTTAAATGTGTTGGAAAGTTCAGGCAACAAAGATAGAAAATCAATGTATTCTGGTAAATATTATCTCTTGAAATTAAATGTTAACATATTGCAGTCAAAAATAAAATGGATCATGAATACCAGCAACTCAAATGTGCACAGAAGGGCAATTCACAAACTTAAATTAGCTTGTTTACACTACAATTTGTTGTTTCTTTTGACTTCTCTATTTGACGGAGGTGTTTGGAGCACAATGGAAACCTTGAATTGTACCAATATGCTTCATGCTCTTTATATCTATCGCCCTCATGCACACACACGCGCTCACACACACATACGCAAAACTATATATTTGCCATCTTTTATAACGTAACACAAACACACAGACAAACTCACACATAAATGACTTGTGTCAAGGGCTAAATTCCACATAATCATGCTGTTCATTGGACATCTCCCTTTGCCCCTGTCTGCACACCAATCCGGGACACACAACTGTATTCAGACCGTGACCTTGAACTGCACAGCACCCAATGGCCACATGAAGAAAGTGACCAAGGGCTCCTCTGATGCCTCGCTCAAGACCTCATCTGGTGCCGACCACTGTGTGATCGTCTCAAACCCATTCCTCATACTCCACTATATCACACCACCCTCTACCCTCATGTACGTACATCATTCTGTGTTCTGTGCTGCAGGTCATCGGCCCTGTGTTCTGCTAATGCACATCCCCTGATGTCCCTACTGCACAAGGCTATGCCTGACTGTTGGTCTCTATACATGATTTATGTGTGTACGTGAGCAGTGTTATCTTGTGGGCTGCAGTGTGCAGTCTATAAAAAACCATACCTACTGGCTTTGCCAGTTCTTATCATACAACTACATTGCATGATGGCAGTTACCAATCATTTCTTTTGTATCCTATAATACAGTGTGGTGATAATCTTTATTAGATATTAGAACATTGGAATGTTGGGAGATCCATTGAAAACAATGGAGTGCTCTGGGCTTATAATGTCTGGTATAAGCCCGGAGCTCCAACATTCTAATGTTTCTTTGTTCATAGCTCTGACTGTGAACATAGGCTTCAAGGAGCCTGAGGGGATTCCAATCCCCTCACGCTCCCATAAGGCTTTGTTTTTTTTTGTTTGAACATTCTGCCCTCTAGTGGCAGAATGTTGTAATAGCCTTATAGCCCTTCGTAGCTGGGCTATACCTGCTATTAAACAGACCCTCGAGGATTTTGCGATTTCGCGATTTCGCAGTTTGCCGCAAAATCTGCACTTTTGTAAAAATGCAGCGATTTTTACAAAAGTGCCCACGAAATCGGCACTTTTGTAAAAATGCTGCAATTTTTACAAAAGTGCCTGGAGGGTCGGACATTTAGTGACATGCGCGTATATTGTGCCAGGGCTGTTTCTATGTCTAAAGAATGCCTGATTCAACAAGTCTGTAGAGGGACACAGGGGTTATTATCATGGTTCCTCCAGGCTGTAGCTAGGCTCAATAATTAGAATTGTGCAAAAGTCTTCTGCATTCTTAGTTAGCGACCGTCAGGTTGATAGTAGGTTTCACAAACATCAAAGTGTCTTCAGATATGTAAAACAGCAGGCTTGTTTAAAAGTCTTCGTGCTGCTAGGCATGGATAACATGGCTTCTAGCTCAGATCGATCTCTGGGTGTTTTTCTTCCCATTCTCTTCATGACAGTGTTGTTGGAGGTGGCCCTAAGGACAACGCCATGTATGTGACTCATACCTTCTTGGGCTGAGGCCTCAAAAGCGATTTCCATAAAGGCCTGTTCTTGCGTACTGCCATAGGTCAGTTCTTAAAATGTGGGTACAAACGACTCACTTGCTCTTTCGTTCAATATTTCACCAGCAGGTTGGCAGGTTATTTTGGAGAGCTTCTGGATTTCCGCAGATGCTGGTGTGACTGGAGGTGGTTTGTGGTTAGTGAGTGTGTGGATGTCGGAGCTACTTGTTGAAAATGCATATTGGGATGGCAGTGGATAATGGACGTCTTAGAGCTCCACGTATTTGGGGAGTCATAACCTGCAATGTAAATGGTCTTAGAGAAAAAACATTAAATAACCACTCAATCCATTCAAAGGCATGAGATTGTCCTGGTCTCATTCCAGGAAAGACTTACTGGGTGGAGGATGCCCTTGCAGTGGGAGAGGGAAAGCATATATTGCCCTCACAAGGAGGTGAAGGGACGTGCCTTGCCTACAATTGTGATTGAGACCATGTCAAATTGTGTGGCCTTTTGGGTGAAACTAGGGCTGAATAAATTGTTCACACAATATTTTTATATTCACCAGTGGCTAGAATTAGGGCCCCACCTCTGTTTCCCGGGCAGAAAGATAAAATAAAACGACACTTTATTTTAGGTGCACAGTGAGGGGCCTCAAATATTACTAAATTAAGATAAATACATTGCTTGGTACCCTAACAGTGCTCTTGAAAGCAATTTCCCCGGCAAGGCAGCCAGTGTGCGGTTCCTGCCTATAAGGTCCATGTGGCACTCTGGAAGGCAGGCTTTTTGGATAGGTTCTTTTTTTTTATGCACTGTATATTCTTCCTGGGCAGGTGGGTGCGAAATCAAGAGAAACTGCAGTAATTGTCTGAAGTTTTGCATCTGCTTACTATTGATTAAAGCAAATAAGGACGTCGGCCACCCCTACCTGAAACCACTGACAACATGATGATGTGGGGGATATTAATGAGGTGATAGAGATTGATTGAGATAGGTCAAATGCACACGACCAGAGAGTGGTTCTAAATCAATTTTTTGGGTTTTTCATTTGCAGCTGTTGTAGGCCTAAGTAAAAAAATTGATTTAGAACCACTCTTGTGTCACTGTAGCGAAGCCCTGCCAGCCAAGTTAAAATGTTCATTATAGAAAATGGGGTAACCCAAAGCGGTTTTTGGACCTGGGTAGTCAATATTGGCATAGAAAACAATGGCCCAACCCGAAATCGATTATGAGCTCAATCAATCAGTACTCACAGTTGATTATTTATATGACTGAATAGGTGTTTCAAAAATAATCACCTCTTGTAGATTTTATCAAACAGATGTAAAATGCATCCACCATTGGAAATTAATTTATTCAAAAAATTCAGGAGTTTTAATGAATTACTCCAACACAGCGATATAAATTTCATATATACATTACTAAAATATTTTTTAAACAACGAACGGTAACAAAGAGAGCAACGTGCTTCTGTAAGGGTGCCGGAAAAAAGAAAGAAAACGTGATTTGGATAGAAAGGGTGTTAGCCTCAACAGAATAGTGACATAGAATTTATTACAATTGAAAAAACAGTGCTGTACAAAGGGCAGCAAAAATATATATATACACAGGCCACTGATTGCTTTTTTCTCTTTTAACATTTATACATTCTTTTACTGGCATGTATAATGTTTGAAGACGGTAGTGGTCCTATTTGTGGGTAGTTTTGCGTCGACGTTTCGACCCGTCTGGTGGTACTAGGGTGAGTAAGGACCTCGACCTGCGGGTCTTCCTCAGGACGTGTGTGGCACAAAAGAACTCCGTACCGTAGTTAATAAAGCTGTGGGCCTACAATGAATTACAAAAGGCAATGTTCAGGTGGGTGCATAAAATGGATACTAATGAAGAGGCGGTCACAGCCTCAATTAATTCCTTACCCAAAATTTCTTTGTTGGGGTGATCAATAAAACCTCCTACACCTGGATGGTTAAGGACAACTGGAGGGTCACAGTCTCGCACCTTCAGTACCTAGGGAGGGGTATTATACGTCAGTCCTACATATAATAGGTATTCATTAAATTCGTACCTCAAGTGTCATTGGCCAAAGCTTACCGGTTAGTGGTCGTTGGCCTTCCACCAAAGTTATTCTGTTAGAGATGTCAGCAGTAACATATACGTTTTAGTCCGTTACTGCAAAAGAACATATGAATGTATGTATTTAAAAAAGGGGGAATAAATCAATGTGATCGTCTATTTAAAATTTTTGAAAGCGGGGCGGATCCTACCTTTTAGGTGTCCGTGTGCCGGCATCTCAAGGGGTCTAGGAGGGATTCAATAAAAGGCGCCAAAATTCCTGCAGGAAACATGCAGAAAACAAATACGACTTCATGTAATTTCAATGGGGACAGCGTGTTTTAGAATAAGGATGGTGTTCGACCCATTATTTACCTTGCGGAATGGCGGCTTCAACTTATCAGTTCTACAAGAAGGGCGATCTCTCCCGGCAACGAATGACGCTGTATGGGGACATGAAAGGGAGATGGTCACCTCAAAGTCGGGTGCGCTGGTCTCGCAACCTGAAGGTCATTAATTCCGGTAAAGGGATCTCTGGATAGAGATAGAGGCCCGGACACGATGTTGAATTAATTCAACACTTGTCTACCTTTTGGGAAATAATTAATAACACTGTTAACTATCTCGGACCCGTGAGATAAGCGCCCAATATATTTCAATTCATCATTGCTCATGTGTGGCTACTCTACGGTATACACCGTTGCCATGACTACATTGAGTCCTTTCTCTTTAAGATCCAAGTAGTCCTTTCTCCATTTTTGACGTTTTTTTCTAAAAGTTTGAAAACGTCCGTATGATGTCATCGCGCTACGAGGCCCCCTGACTTGTGCAGTCGCCGCCTAGGAATCTACACGCCCGGTAAGAATTCACTTCTCTATCCAGAGATCCCTTTACCGGAATTAATGACCTTCAGGTTGCGAGACCAGCGCACCCGACTTTGAGGTGACCATCTCCCTTTCATGTCCCCATACAGCGTCATTCGTTGCCGGGAGAGATCGCCCTTCTTGTAGAACTGATAAGTTGAAGCCGCCATTCCGCAAGGTAAATAATGGGTCGAACACCATCCTTATTCTAAAACACGCTGTCCCCATTGAAATTACATGAAGTCGTATTTGTTTTCTGCATGTTTCCTGCAGGAATTTTGGCGCCTTTTATTGAATCCCTCCTAGACCCCTTGAGATGCCGGCACACGGACACCTAAAAGGTAGGATCCGCCCCGCTTTCAAAAATTTTAAATAGACGATCACATTGATTTATTCCCCCTTTTTTAAATACATACATTCATATGTTCTTTTGCAGTAACGGACTAAAACGTATATGTTACTGCTGACATCTCTAACAGAATAACTTTGGTGGAAGGCCAACGACCACTAACCGGTAAGCTTTGGCCAATGACACTTGAGGTACGAATTTAATGAATACCTATTATATGTAGGACTGACGTATAATACCCCTCCCTAGGTACTGAAGGTGCGAGACTGTGACCCTCCAGTTGTCCTTAACCATCCAGGTGTAGGAGGTTTTATTGATCACCCCAACAAAGAAATTTTGGGTAAGGAATTAATTGAGGCTGTGACCGCCTCTTCATTAGTATCCATTTTATGCACCCACCTGAACATTGCCTTTTGTAATTCATTGTAGGCCCACAGCTTTATTAACTACGGTACGGAGTTCTTTTGTGCCACACACGTCCTGAGGAAGACCCGCAGGTCGAGGTCCTTACTCACCCTAGTACCACCAGACGGGTCGAAACGTCGACGCAAAACTACCCACAAATAGGACCACTACCGTCTTCAAACATTATACATGCCAGTAAAAGAATGTATAAATGTTAAAAGAGAAAAAAGCTATCAGTGGCCTGTGTATATATATATTTTTGCTGCCCTTTGTACAGCACTGTTTTTTCAATTGTAATAAATTCTATGTCACTATTCTGTTGAGGCTAACACCCTTTCTATCCAAATCACGTTTTCTTTCTTTTTTCCGGCACCCTTACAGAAGCACGTTGCTCTCTTTGTTACCGTTCGTTGTTTAAAAAATATTTTAGTAATGTATATATGAAATTTATATCGCTGTGTTGGAGTAATTCATTAAAACTCCTGAATTTTTTGAATAAATTAATTTCCAATGGTGGATGCATTTTACATCTGTTTGATAAAATCTACAAGAGGTGATTATTTTTGAAACACCTATTCAGTCATATAAATAATCAACTGTGAGTACTGATTGATTGAGCTCATAATCGATTTCGGGTTGGGCCATTGTTTTCTATGCCAAGTTAAAATGTTCAGCATTAATCCTTATTATCGATGATCATCCTGTCCCGAATGACATGTGGCGAGATAAAGAGCATATGCACAAGTCGTCGACCCTGTGCCTATTTTCTATGCAAGCTATGTTAATGGGTTCAGCCAAACATTCATCTCATGTACCTCTAATCACTGTAATACATACTCAACCTATACTAAAGCAACAGGAGAATTGCATTTCCAAGGGATAACATCCTTCACCTGTGGGCTGCGTCCTCTGTTTCATACTCCAGGTCGCCTATTCAAAGAAGAATACTCTGGTAAAACAGTTTCCATTGATTTAAGGCTGAAAATGAATGATTATGAGTAAAATAAAGTGCCACAAAAATGCCGCTAAATTTCCATATTTGTGCCGCTAAATTTCCATATTTGTGCCGCTAAATTTGCGAATCCATGCCGCTATATCCTGGGGGGTCTAAGGCCTTCACCTTCGCCTTTAATAGCCGGTATAGCCCTCTACGGCAGGCTATAAGGCTATAATACAGTGGGTTGATAATATACCACATTGTCTAATAAATGATGTATAGCCTCAGTGTTTCAGATACAGTTGCCCCTATTCTTGGCTGTGATTTCCCTGGCTGATAACAGGCTGGGCCGCAAGCACTTTCTGCATAGGCCCTATCGGCATTTTTTCACCGACGCGCTCGAAACGATTTACATAATTATGAAACACATTAAGTAAGGCTAAGATTTAAAAGTCTGGCTATAAAAAGCGTTCCTTAATCAAGGGTGTTGATGTGCATTAGTGCTCATATTTTTGACCATGAAAGCAGATTAATAGAGTTGAATGTGCTTTCAGCACGCAGCTATTACTGCTGCAAAGCGGCTTTGTAAATGCCAGGGCTATTTAAAAAAATACAATCAGCCTCTTTTGTGCTACATGCTATCACATTACATGGAGCTAATTGCTCGTGTCAGAAGTACAGTGAAGATGGAGTAATGGGTACCGTGCCTCGCGAGGCTGAAATACCATAGAGAAGTCAGCTAGATCGTCTCAGCCGAGCCTGAAATGTATCAGGGCAGCCATATTCCCAGACGAGCTTCTAGCGCAGAGGTGCCTCTTAATTAATCTGTCAGTTAAAATGGAAGCCAATCAAATGTTACCCTGATTATACGTTAGATCTGAAGAGATGCCTTTAGGTTCGTTTAGAAGTCCAGACATCAAGGTGCACTTCCAGCTTAGTTTTTAAGCCCCCTCTCCATAATAAACATGCTTTTATACATACGTTGTTTCGCAACTAGGTGTATGTTTAAGCAATACATAAGGATGTGTTGGTTTGCTTACAAACATCTCAGATGTTATGTGTGAGGTCCACGTATAGCACTTCTTTGATTCATGCATGTTTTATAGTGTTTTTAATAACCAAAAATAAATAGTTACGACCATATGCCAAAAACACCTGTCTAACTCTGAGACCCCTTGTAGCTTGGGGCCCTGGCCAAACGGGCGTACTGCCCCCGCCCTCTGCAAGGCCCTGAGGGTTTCTTTATGGTAAGCTGGCTGTGAACAAGCAGGATCTGTTCTGGGGATACTGTAGATTTCACATAATAGTGAAGTCCATCAACAAGGTTAATTGAATGGTGGTGGCCTGACTCATTTTCTTCTTAAATGCTCATAGACAATGAGACAGAACCACCTCAGGTGCATTTTGTCTACTAAAATATTTGTCACATATTGACTAGGCCTTGGCGGAGTTTGGGGAACTCTGCGAAGTGATAAAAAATCTCCACCACAGTACGCGGAGTTCCACAAGCGGCGGAGTGTGTTTGGCCATGCCATTTCCATTGATTTTCAGCACCATGTCTTTGTCCTACGCTGTAAAATCAGTGCGGACTGCACCATGCTCAGCGCAAGAGGCCACTGCTTCTTTTCTTGCTGCTCGAGTAGATATTCTGCTCGGGCAGCAGCTTTCTCAACGCGAAAGTAAGGTTTCTCAACGTGAGCGATCGCAACTATCCACGACTGTCACGTTGAGAAATCTGACTACCCACATTGAGAAATCTCGCCAGGAGGTGGATGTTCCTCGCTAGCCAACTTTACGTTGGTGAGCATGAGTGAAGAAAGCGGAGCAGAGTTTTTCAGAACTCCACATGTTCCACGGAGTGCGAAAAACTCTGTATACTCCACGAATGGAGCGGAGTTCACCACCCAGGCCTATTACTGACCATTTCATACAGCTTCCTAGGCACTGTCATCTCTTCATATATTCAGCTTCTGTTGATTTGGAGATAGGCTCGGCATCTTGGTCTGGTGATATGGTGTTCGGTGGGTTCTCATGGCAGATGACAACACCTTTCTCCTCGTACTAAGGTTGATATTTGTAGCTTTAGATTGATGGTTCTTATTTTAAAACCAACACTTTCTGTAGGTTGAATCATTCCAACCCACGCTCCGTAATGCATTGTAATGAAACACAGTTTCATGCCTCAGTTTAAGAGAAAATAATGATACATTATGCACAATAAAATCCCAAGCTTGGTACTCACTAAACATCACAGTTAGTGGCCACCTTGCAATGATGTTGTACAGAGTGTATCACTGTTTTGCCAATCCAAGATGGCAGACATTTTACTTCGAAACGTAGGGCCATCTTGAAATGATAAAATAATTATACACTATAAATACTCCAATTTTACCATTCACCTCATATTAAGTTTGCTATCTGTAGCTTTAGATTACTGGTCCTTTTACTAAGACCAAAACCTTCTGTGGCTTCCAACATTCCATTTCACACTCTCTAATGCATTCTAATGAAGCACAGTCTTGTGCCTCCATCGCAGAGAAAACCAAGAGTCAGCGGCCTTTTGCTGTACCAGGGTTTTAAGGTGGCCTTCTTCATAAGCCACTTAGTACAGCTACATACCTTCCTCTCGCATAAAGTGAATAACAACTTGTTTCATTTTGGAAGTTGTTGCAAGTTTTGAGTGGAAGATGTTTCAATATTAGCCACCTGACTTTGGAGGTTCCTGGCTACTGTCTATTGTGCCCACCTAATAGTTTAACAAGCATTAAGAATTCCAGTAGGTCTGCTCTTATAAAGGAAATGCATCTTAAGTCATTAGTGAGTTCCGGTACTCAATAACTCATCATACATGCACTCTGGCACTCATCCTCACACTCATGTTTCAATTCACCCAGCCACTAACTCATTCTTGCAGCCATCCATTTACCCACCCATACTAAAACAACACACACATGCATCAAGCATATGTTGAATAAACGAAATTAATAAAAGTAGAAAAAATAACAAATACTGACACCTAAATGCGACTGTCATGTGCTTGGAATAAAAAAAGCAAGTAAACAAATTAAGCATAGCTGCAGGTGGCTATCTTAAAACTGTATTGTTCTTAACATATCACAAAGTAGATCTTTGTTTTAAAGTTTCAATATTGCCACCACAGGTGTAGGCCATCATGGAAGAATAAAACAATGATAAATTATTCACAATAAAATTCCAAGATGGCTGCTCACTAAATATTGCAGTTGGTGGCCATCTTGCAATGATTATGTACAGAGTGTATTATTGTTTTACTGATACAAGATGACAGACATGTTGCTACTAAATGTGTAGTGGCCATCCTGGAATGCTAAAACAATCCTACACTTTGGGCATTGCTATTTCAATATAGTAACTTGGTTTAGAAGAAGTGGCTGTGCATGATGTGGTGCACAACAGATGAAATAAACTAACTTAGGCCTACGATACTGAACATATGCTTTTCAAGAAGATCAAAAATTGTAGTTCCGTACAAGCTACATTTTTCAATGAAAGCAAACGGCTTCTGCCCAATCACAAGCTTCTAGAGAAGATCAACACGTTGGCAGAACCAAAGCTCCTCACTCAGTACTGCTTTACAAGACACTTTATCTGGTGGCCACATGGGGTCTGGTGACACCTATACTGTTGAGCCAGACTTAAAAGTGATCAGAAACTAAATGTTTTACTTAAATATATAACCATAAAGCTTGTTAGAAAAAGATTTATTTTTATTTTATTTATGAAAAAATGATCACATTATACCATGGGACAATCCTTCAATATTTTCGATGATTAAAGAAGCAACATTTGACCTCCGCCCACCTCCTCCAAATAGTATTCCAATTATGTTTCAAGTATATTATATCCAATGCATCCTTTCTGCATGGTCACACCAGATTTTCTGCCTTTTTTTTACCCATTTTTTGCTGGGCTTAGAACTCTATGCGGTTTTATTTCTACTAAACAGGAGTAAAGTGCCTGTGATCCCCCTTAAACATGGTTAAATTAGCTTACCCCTGATTGACATATGGAAGTTGCCTATAGTTCCATAGTATATGCTGCAGAACATTCACCTAGAGCCTGGAAGTTACATGCCAGCTGTGGACTGCAGCACCTATTGTGCCATCCATTGAGTGGGTCTGTAAAACATGGTTTCTGTTCTGCCATGTGTAGCTGGAGTGCAGCTGCCTAAAAACATGCTGCCAAACTTGTCACCATAGCCCTTTTTGGCAGGCAGGGAATCCCTGCTCTTTAATATTAATAATCACCCCTAGGTTCACTGTGTTGCCCACAAGGTAAAGTGCCTGATATTTAAAAGTAGATCATATGCGAAATTAGCTGGCATGTTCCTCCAGTGACTAGCCCCAAGAGCTATGTTCACTGGAAGGGCTGTAGCTGTCTTTTGTCTGGAAATGGCTACAAAAGTCATTTGAAGACTATTTTCAAAATTTATTAAAAACCCAATTTAATGGAAAAATTGGATTTTTAATAAATGTTTCAGAAAAGTAAGTTTTAGAAAGTTATCTCTTAGATGTCTGAACCTCCATTAGGCTAATTAGCATTCACCAACCGACAGCTGCACTGCCAGTGTTTGACCTTAATGAGATGAGAAAACTGCTCATTGAACAGAAACAATGGCCTGGAGTTGGGTTTTTCTTCTTCCCCTTGCCGGGAAACCAGTTATAATGAACCCAGTAACTTTAGGCCGGCCACTTTCACAAGTCAATGTAAGGTGAGACGTGGAGAAGGCAAACCTTTGTTCCCTGAGCCAGGTTGTCTCGAAAACCAGTATTAGAAAAGCTAACCCCAGAACCAGTTGTGAGTGATTACAAAGGAAGGAGCTACTCATTTCCCTGGGCACACCTCTGGGCAAATACACAGGCTTTGCACAAGGGAGAAACCATTTCCCCATCTTGGATTTCAGGAGTAAAGGCACTGAGGGATTGTTTCAGTAGGGGTAAACCACAAGTACTGAAAAATTAGTAAGAGTTACCACCTTTGAACCTTTACAGCATTGGTCTGGGAGGAATCAGGGGTCACCACCACCTATCAGCCAACCATGAATGCTGCACCACAAAGCAGCCAGCCTTCTCAGCATGGTTTCTGGATCTGTAGAAGATCAGAAGAGGACTGAATCCTCCTTACTTTAACCTAAGAGAACCCTTGAAGGATTGGACTTGCTTCCCCCTCTACTCAGGACAAAGAAGTGGAAACCAAGGGTCAGCAGGCTAACCTTCTGTGTGGTTACAGGGATGCAACAAGTTAAAAAATCACTTTTTCCTGGATGCTCAGTTACCTAGTCACAATTGGAATTTAATTGAACCCTGCACGAGGCCTTTGGGGAACCAAGCCCTGAAGTTCTAAGAACCCCCATGAAGCCTGGTAGCCTTAGGTGAAGAGCTGAGGAAAAGGGAGATTACCACTGCAACGTTTTGAGACTTACAAAAAGTCTGAATTCTGCCACCAAAATAATGGGACCAACCCACAAAGCCAATCAGGCAGATGCACGCCTCGCCAGGCTGAAGAAACAGGTTTATCCCACTTGGTGATTCTCCGCATCAGCAGATCCATTTCAGTGAGCCCTTAGCAAGAAGGTTTCCAACCCTAGGGAGCCCTTGTTGGATACAGCCTGTCACCTTGTCCTGCTGGAGAAATCTGGGCACCATTTTGGACATTAAGTATCAAGGTAGCATTCAGGACCCAGTGAAGGTGCCAAAAATATCTGTCAAACATCACAATGGCCCATATCACAAAATTTGACATTTCATGATCGGAGCTTTTTCTGCCAGAAACTGCGGGATTTCGCTAAAAGCCTCTCTGACCTGAATAAGACGTTTCCAGGATATAGCCTTTTGCTTTGCCCACCTGAGTGATCCTAACTTCCATTTTACTGGCTGAATCTGAAGGTAAAATCTCTGACTAGGAAGCCTTGCTTGGTGTATCCGAACACAGTATCTATCTGGGTTGGCTTCAAAGTGCACCTATGTCCCTCTCTACCGTGCCCACAGACTGCCATTGGTGCTTATTGCTTTTTAGTTCTTTTTTCACTTTAAACTTCAAAAACTCTTATTTATCTGTCCCCTTATTGGACTTTTCTCATTTTTTATCATTTGCCCCCAGATGCATCAAGAACCCATTTTGCTAATCCTTAATAGCGAAAAATAACGATTCGCTATTAAGGAATAGCAAAATGCAATGCATGAAGAAATCACACAAAAAATATCGATTTCTTAAAATTCCTTAATTGTGACTCGCAAATTGCGAGTTGCAATTAAGGATTACCTCCCCATTCATTCCTATGGGCCTAGAGGCCCATAGGAATGAATGGGAAGACATTCTCAATTTGCGAATCGCAATTAGCGAATCGCAATTTGAGAATGCGATTTCAAGGGTGCAGGGGTGTCCAAAGGATACCCTGTTGCACCCCTGATATTGATCTTTGCACATATGTTGCGCACACATATGCCCTTTGGGCATGTGTGTGCGCAACATGAAACTTTGAAAAATGCACTTTAGTGCATTTTTTAAAGTTTTTGCAAATTACCATGAAGTTCAACTTCATGGTAATTTGCGAGCCCTATTAGCGAAATCGCTATTTTTCAAACTTTAATGCATTGCATTTAAGGAATCTCAATTTGAGATTCCTTAAATGCAAGTAATCGCAATTTTGCGATTTCTTAATGTGCGATTTTTGCATTTGGGATGATGCATCCCAAATGCAAAAATACCGGTCGCAAAGGGGCAGATTCTTAGAATCTGCCCCTTGGCAGCGGATTTTACCTTGATGCATCTATGCCTTAGTTTATTGAATTGACAATATTTTTCTTACTCAGTTTTTACTTTTTATTGTTTGATGTTTTTACTTTATAACTGTTTTGGCACTGCATAGTTACTTTACAAATTGCCCAAAGTTAACTGTCTGCTCTCTGCCACAGTTCCCAGGGGTTGATATCAGGTTAATTTAGCGACTTTTGTGATTCACCATGACAGGATAGTGTCATTAGTCTTTGACATGGGTGACCACCTACCTCCAAGCCTGAAAGGATAGTATTATTATTCTTTGAGATGGGTGACCACCGACCCCACATAACTCAATTTCTTACAGATGTGTTACAATCTTATTGCAGAACTGACAGAAAAGTTTAATATTCTAAAATTAAGCTTCTATAACTATCTTCAGATGAGAGACTCTATATTTAAATTGAAGGCTACTGAGGGCAAATGACAAGATGGAGATACAGCTATGTGCTATGCGCTATGCCAGTGGATCCTATACTACTTTTGCAAATATCTGTGCAGCCATCAACTCATGGCAACAACTACATTTATACTAATTTCTCAGCAGCCTGGGTAGCATGGGGCATGATTACATCACAGGGGCAGAAGTAGCACAAGCTCTAGACTTAGCTGGTCTTACGTTTGATTCATTGTCACCCTTTTCTGCTCTGCCTTGTTGAATTCTTGGATCTTTACCCAGCCAGCCCTTGGTTGTCTTCTGTTTAAGTCTTTGTACTTCTTTCTCACTATTTGAATCTGAAATTGCCTGGCCCTGACTGGCTGTATCTATCCTGCTACACTGTCCTGCTGTGTGGTTGTGACCCCGGCCTTCCTCTTCTCCCTCAGTTTTCTGGAATGATGTCTGGATTGGTAGATATCTCCAATGTGCCCATTATCATTCTCTTCTCACAACCTTGTCTGCTGAAAGTTTCTATTTCGTCGGCTGAAAAGTGCCTCATCTGTATCCATTGCATTTTATTTTATCGCTGGAACCCTCATATTCTTCATCTTTGATATCCAGGAGTCTAGACAGATGTGTAGCATTAGTAGGCCTTGATAACCATCTTTAGGATCACAAGTGTTATCTGTTGCAGTACCTGCTGATCACACTCTAGCACAGAACACACTTCTTCCCATGTACAAGTCCTATTCTTGCGAGAATGTTTCTTTCTCTTTGTTACATCCTGTATTTCACTTCACTATTAATTATTTATTTGTGCTTGTATGACATCACCATGTTCCACTGATGTCTTCCCTGCATGTTATGTTATGATTCCAACCTCACCTGTATTCTAGAAGGTTTAAGTGCAATGAAGCAGTTGTACTTGGGATCTTGATCTGTGTACTTGCTGATGCTGTGCTGGATATTAAAGCTACTCATTTTCTACAAATGCTTCCTGATTGATTTCAACATATTTTGGCGACGAGGGAAAAAACCATTCTACACTCCTGTCATCTCACCAGCACAGGTACGGAGTGTCAATTTTTTTAAAAAAAAAAAAAAAAAAACTTTCTTCTAAATGTGCTCTGATTGCACCAGCGGCAGCTTCTAATTTACAAAATTGGTTTATATGTGCCTTAATAGCACCTGCGGCTGATTCTCTTGTTTTATGTTTGGATTACCCTGGATTGTACCTACTTCTACTGGTCCTGTGGTTATTGTTTCGTCTTGAGGATAAAAAGGATACAGCGTTTTTACTGCATCGTGCCTGTGTTAAACTGTACTATTTATTCTCATTCAAACCGGATGTTCCTGTGATTATTCTACTTTAAAATACTTAATTTCGTACCTTTGGTCAAATTTTCAAACCGACATCATCTTCTGCATTTTTTGATCGCTACACGAGCAACTCCTTCCATCGCTCGCTAGCAGCTCCTCGAGCGTTGTTTACCAAGGATACAGCACGTCATCGCCTAGCATCCAGTTACCAAGACGCCAGTTACCAAGACGCCTGCCTACGCGAGTGCTCATCGTTACGCGTCTGCATAACAGCGCGTCATCACGCATTTGCGCACCGCGTCATAACGTCGGCGGCCATTTTAAGTTGCCAAGACTACAGAAATCAACATTTCACGGAGCTCCGACAACGGAACACATTCTCTGCCTGTTTGATTTTTGGACACAAATTTTCACACGGCAAGATCACTAATTGTTATTTTATTCATATTTAACTTATTTTGGTTCATTATATAGGAACAGGATATTTTTTTTTACATATCGTTTTTACAGTACTTCTCCAATTGTTCATTTTTAACTGATATTTTAACTTATACTATTTATTGAATTCTTAAGTTTAGCATTTATATAATATTGTGTTATCTATTGTCACTATCAGTATGCAGTTCGACCCTCCAGCGAAATTTTTACAAACTAAGGGTGACCCTCCTATGCCATGGGTAAGATGGAAGGAAGAGTTCATTACATATATGAAGGCAATCGATGGGGAACGCATGGGAGCAGAAAGGAAGAAAAGTATTTTCCTTCACTGTTTGGGATCAGAGGGTCAAGTTATCTTTAGGTCTTTACCCCAAATTACAGTACAGAATGATGGTAGTGGTGACAATCTAAATGTGTATAATGAAGCCTTATTACGTATAGAGAAAAGATTTAAACCCGTCACCAGTATCGCACTCAATCGTTTTAAATTTTATACAAGAGAACAAAAGTCTGATGAAAATTTTGATGATTTTCTTACAGGTTTGAGATCTTTATCAATACATTGCAATTTTGGAATGTTAACAGATGAAATGATCAGAGATCAAATCATAGTGCATGTTAAGAATAAAAAAATACAGGAGAGATTGTGGGTGTTGGGTAATCCCACGTTAACTGAGGCCATTTCAGAAGCTAAAGCTTTAGAACAATCTGAAAAATGGATGGAGGTTGTTAAAGATAATGCTAATAAGAAGGCCACTGAAGAAGAAATATGTAATGTTAAGCTCAAGAATGATAGTCATTTGCAACAAACCTATCAACGTCCTCAACCTTCACGTTTTCAACAAAATTACAGAGGAGGTTTTAATAGAAATTTTCAGGGAACGTTTGGTAGTACGTCTGTGTGTTATAGATGTGGAAATAGATCACATTTGGCTTCCTTCCCTGGTTGCCCTGCTCTCAATAAGGTATGTAGGAATTGTGGTAGAATGGGACATTTTACCAGTGTTTGCAAAGATGTCAAACGTAACACCACATCCTCTAAGGGATCAGTTTCTGTTCTCACTAGTAATGAAACCATTCTTGATAGCGATTCACAAGATTCATTACAAGTGACAGACATGATAGACAAGGGTTTTGTTGTCTCAATAATTGATATGGTTCCAGCACACATAAAAAAATCACCAAACGCTGATTTCATTATATGTCAAGTTAAGTTGTCCTTAATGGTAGACTCAGGTTCACCATGGACCATCATGACAGAACAGTATTTGTTTGAAAAGTTAAGTGACCATCTTAGTATTAGTAAGTTGGAACAACCAGACATCATGGCTGTTAGTTTTGAAGGACATCATATCGAAGTTGAAGGTTATTTTGAAGTATCCATACATTTTAAGCACAGATCTGCTGACATAAAACTTTATATTGCAAAAAAAGGTGTTAATGTCCTAGGTTGGCGTGACCAATATAAGCTAGGTATTATACTTAATCCGAGAGCTAAGGAACCAGTTATGTTATGTGATGATGCACTTTATAACGAAGTAGCCACACTGGAAGAGAATTTTAAGGTTGATGGTGAAGAACAAAAACTTGTCAACTCCTTTAAAAATGTTTTTTGTGACAAATTGGGGAGGTTAAAGAGTTTCTCACATAAGATCGTTTTAAAAGACAATGCTATACCGGTGAAACAAAAGATAAGGGGTGTACCTATCAGTGTGAGACAAGAACTAAGGGACATGTTAAAAGAATTGTCAGATGAGGGAATAATTGAAACCATTGAGTCAGCGGAGTGGGTTTCCCCCATAGTTTTAGTCCGCAAGCCGGATCAAAAATTAAGAGTGTGTGTAGACCTCAGGGCTCTAAATGCTAATATTGTAATAGACTGTCACCCTTTACCCAATATCAACGAAGTGGTATCAATGTTTGAAGGTGCAAAAATATTTTCAACGTTGGATTTGCGTTCAGCGTACCATCAGATTGAACTTAAAGAGGAATCCAAGAAACTGACAGCATTTATTACACCATTTGGGTTATATCAGTACACTAGAATGCCTTTTGGGTTGGCGTCAGCTGCGTCAGTTTTCCAAAGAGTCATGTTTATGATTTTCAGAGACTTAGATGAATATGTTAAGTGCTTTCAGGACGATATCCTGATCTTTTCAAGGAATGAAAATGACCATGTAGGACATCTTTATGAAGTGTGCAAAAGGTTAGAAGATCATGGCCTTACTTTAAAGGCCCACAAATGTAAACTTTTCCAACGGTCAGTTGAATATTTAGGACATACTTTATCTGGAGATGGCATTATCCCCAAGAAAAATAATGTTGATGCTATACTCAAAGCACCTTCACCGGTCAATAGAGATCAATTATTGTCATTCACAGGAATGTGTGAATACTATAGCAAATTCGTGCAAGGTTTTGCCACCAAAATGGAACCGTTGCGGAGTTTGTTGAGACAAAACGTGATGTATGTCTGGTCTAAGGTACAACAGGAGGCTTTTGAGTCAATAAAAAGGGATATTGTCAATGCTCCCACATTGAAACCCTTCAGGATGAAGAAAGAATGTATCATAACTGTAGATGCGAGTCTATATGGTCTTGGGGGTGTTCTGTCACAGAGAGAAGGAAAAGAGGAGTGGAACGTAGCCTTTGCTTCTCGGACGCTAAATGACTGTGAAAGGAGGTATGCAGTGATCGAGAGGGAACTTCTTGCATGTGTGTGGGCTGTTGAACATTTCCGTTTGTATGTCTGGGGCTGTAGATTTGTTCTGCGGACCGATCATAAGCCGTTAGTGAATATTCTATCTACTGGTGGTGGATGGAATTCCACTGCCAGAATTGCAAGATTGTCATCCAAGTTACAGGAGTATAATTTTAGTACAGAGTATGTCCCAGGAAAAAGAAATGTCACAGCGGATTTTCTTTCTCGACTTCCATGTAAACAAGATGGTGTTGATGTTATTAGAGAGTTTGATTTTTCTGTATCTATTACTGATGTGTTGGGTGATCAGTTTCAAGAAATTACTGAGGAGATGTGGAATAAGTGCATTACTGAAGATGATAAATGGAGCACTCTCAAAAAATTTGTGATGGAGGGTTGGCCCAGGAAAAATATGATTAAGGAGGAGTTATTGCCTTTCGCTAAGGTTGCAGAGGAGTTAGAAATGGAGAATGATTTTTTGTTTAAAGCTGGCAAATGTGTTCCACCGCAGGGTATATATGACATAATTCTCAAATTGGCTCATAAGACACACCCAGGTATATCGTCCATGAAGAGATTGATAAGAATTTTTTTTTGGTGGCCAGGAATGGATGCGTTCATTGACAGAACTGTGAGGGAATGTAGTGAGTGTATATCTAGTGAAAAGATGCTTAGAACTAATGTTCCTCCTTTAAAGGTGACCAAATGGCCAGAGGTGCCTTGGAAAAAATTGGCCTTTGACATTGCGGGACCTTTCAAGAACTTACCAGAGAATTCACGTTTTGCATTGGTGTTAATTGATTTCCATTCTAAGTGGCCAGAGGTGAAGTTTGTTCCCTCTGCCACCACTAATGCTGTTATTTTGTTTTTCAAGGAGATTTTTGCTCGAGAAGGCTGCCCCTCGGTTCTTGTAACGGACAATGGTGTCCAGTTAAAATCATTAGAGATGGAAAACTTTCTGAAGGGACATGGTATTGTGCACAAATGTACATCTTTGTATGAACCACATGAAAATGGTCAAGTAGAAAGGTTCAATAGGGTGTTGAAATCTTATGTCACTGATGTCATTAACACACGTGGAGAATGGTTGAGTGAGTTGAGAGAGAGGTTGTGGGTTTATCGGATAACGCCCCATAGTACGACTGGAGTTAGTCCTTTCAAATTATTGAAGGGTAGAGATCCAGCTTCCAAAATCTGTCCATGGTGGCTTATGGACAAATGTCAAGACAAATTGTCAACTAGGGAATGTATACATGATACGGCCAAAAGGGTCGAAGAGAAACAGAACAAGACCATGTGTTGGTACAACAAAAAATGGAATGTCAAAATGCATGATTTTGTGGTAGGGGATTGGGTGCGAATTAAGAAACCTGGTTTAATGACTAAGGGTTCCTCTAAGTTTGGTCGACCTATACAAGTAAAGAAAGTGTTCTCTAATTCTGTTATTACTCAGGATGGTAAGTTATGGAACACTAAAAGAATTGCAAAATGTAACCATCCTGCCCAGGGTGACTATGCTAAGAATTTACCGTGTCCTGTTTCTTCAGGGCAGGGTAATCAAGACACCATCGCCTCAAGAATCAAACGTGATCTGCGGGTTACCAACAGACCTTTGAGATATAGGGACTATGTTTAGTGTATCGTTGTTATGGAAAAGGGGGATGTGTTACATCCTGTATTTCACTTCACTATTAATTATTTATTTGTGCTTGTATGACATCACCATGTTCCACTGATGTCTTCCCTGCATGTTATGTTATGATTCCAACCTCACCTGTATTCTAGAAGGTTTAAGTGCAATGAAGCAGTTGTACTTGGGATCTTGATCTGTGTACTTGCTGATGCTGTGCTGGATATTAAAGCTACTCATTTTCTACAAATGCTTCCTGATTGATTTCAACACTCTTGTTTATAAAGTTTTATATAGTGCGAACCAGATCCCGAAGGATATCAGAGCGCTTTACAAAAGGGTGAAAGGAAGGTCAAAACCCAATATCAACATCAAGTAATAATACAAAACATGAATAATCACATGATTCACATCCAGATGACACAAAGGAGAATAATACATATCTCTCAGAAAAAAGGGACATTACACTGGCTACGGCTAGACGCTTGTAGGATCTCTACTGGCTTCCAAATGAGAATAAGATACATTCTAAAACCTTGTGCTCCATGTACAAACTCTTGGTGAACTCTGGTCCCCAATATCTAAGATCTCTGGTGCAGAACTACGAGCCAAACCACACCCTGCTTTTCGGCTACAAAAATCTTCCCACAGTCCTAAGAGTGAGGAGGGCCCGTCAAGGGGGCCAGGCTTTTTTATACCCGGGTCCTAAACTGTGTAACGCTCTGCTACACACCATGAGGTCATTAATGCCAATCATTCTCTATTTTTTTAAAGCTGGTAAAAACCTTTTTTTTTTTTAGATGTGCTTGGAGCTAGTTTCTCAGATAGATACTTTGCAGTACTTAGTGCTGGAAACCCCTAATCAGGTTAGCCACACACTAAACTTAAATAATAATAATAATAATAATAATAATAATAATAATAATGGAGAAGTGCTTAACAGGAAATAAGGATAAACAAAAAGCACACTTACCAGAAAGCAAGTAACAAACCACACAAGGAGACTGGAATCTAAGGCAGCAGATAAAAGAATGTAGCAAACTACCAATTGATACTAAGGTCAAAGGAGAGAAAGGGAGGGATGGAGGGAAAAGGTGACTTCACAAAGAGTGAATGTTTAAGGATCAAGAATGGACTAAAATAGTGCTAGCTCAGGAATTATAATCAAAGGACCACTGTAGGCAGTGCTAGTTCAAGGATAAGCTAGGACTGAGAAATCCTCTGGAAACAAGAACGAGCAAAAGCTCAGACACTCGAGAAACAAGGGGTCGGTCAAACACACACTGTTACAATGACCAACGCTAGATTGAAGGAAACTGGGGCTTAGAAAAGCTCAATAGGATCACATGCCTCAGGAATGAGCAGGCTAGCACCGGCCAGCCACAGGTATGCTGAATTACTCAACCTATTGTAAGCCTGCAGGAGTGGAGATGAAGCAGTTAACAGGGAATTCTAGGTTTTGGCCCTGCTAGAATGAAATGGAATTTCAGAGCAGTCTAGGAGGCTAGAAATCCATATACATGGATGCAGTGGAAAGTCTGAGTGTTTATTTGAACACTGGAATGTAGTGGGCACAAGGGCACATTGAGAAAATCGGAACATTATCACTGCTATCGTGCTGGCTCAAAATAATTGTTCTATCAAGAAGGACCACCATCCCCTAGCAGTTTTCACACTTATGTACATATACTTCCATTACTATGCCTTTTCTCTGTTGCGCCATGAGCCTAAGGTATAAGAAAGGCAAAAGACATTGTTTGTTGCACTTGAATAGACAAAGGGGTAGGGGGTTCGTGCAGCCCCTCTCCCAGGCCAATTTCAGTCCTTGGGGCCCTATCCCCTGGCCTTATAAATACAAGGACATGCCAGGAAATGTGAGGTCATAAGCAGTACAATGACATTAAGTTATAGTTAGCTCAGGCAACTAGAACTGCTGAATTTCTAAGGTTTGGGGTTTGTAAAATCTGAGCCTAACTATAAAGTCCCTATAACCTTTGTTTTTTTAAGTGAATTTCTAAGGTTTTTTTAATTCTATTTTTTAACTACAATGACCTTGTAATTTTTTTTCCAGTGAATTTCTACAGTTTTTTAAGGCTATATTCTAACTATAACCTCTGTTTTTTTAATATGAATTGTACAACAATTTAACCTATACATTCAACATTTAACTAGTTCATAAATACATTTTATTCACTCATGTAGTCTTATTATATATTTCAAATGTAACAATGAACAAATCAAGATAAGGTAACTTAGGTAGTCTATCTATAAAGCAAACACACAAAGATGATGAACGGAGCACTGAAACGTTTCTGACACTCACCACCAGTCACAGATCTGGGTTAAATCCATCATCGTTCTTTATCTCATTTCGCCACCTCAATTCAGACCCAGCTATATGCAAATCAGTCTTGACCCTGTGCCTCATGGGAACAGTCCAGCCTGATTGCCTTGCCAGGTCTTCCATGAACGGGAAACAAGCATCCTGGGTACCGGTTTCGGGGTAACACTCCTCTTCAGCTAGGCTAGCTTGAATCCAGTAGCAATGTGAGCAAAGGACCCACGTCTGGGCACACCCTGACAACTTAGGGCGAGCAAAGCAAACACTAGGAGAATATGGACGGAGCGCTGAAACTTTTCAGACACTCGGCCCCTGTCGCAGATCTGGGTTGAATCCATCATCTTTCTCTAGCTCATTTCGCCACCTCAGTTCAGACCCAGCTAAATGCAAATCAGTTTTGACCCACGTCTGGGCATACCCTGCCAACTTAGGGCGAACAAAGCAAACGGAAGGAGATGATGGACTGAGCGATAAAACCCTTCAGTCACAAATTTGAGTTGAATCCATCATCACTCTCTAGCCCACTTCGCCACCTCAGTTCAGACCCAGGTGGCGAAGTGAGTCAAAGAACGATGATGGACTCAACCCAGATCCGTGACTGGGGAGAGTGTCTGAAAAGTATCAGCGCTCCATCCATCATCTCCTTTGTTTGTCTTTCTATAAATGCAATACATCAAGTTTTTCTTTTTATTCCTTTTAATGGATCTGCAGAGTTACTGCAAATTCGAGAACGGAGTCCATACGAGTACTCTATTGTTACTAGTAACAGTGACAAAAATAGCAGCGGATCCGCGGATTTGATAAAATGCAGAAGAAAAAATATATTATATACACAGCGCACAAATTTTAACATTTACATCAAAGAAACCATATCCATACATTTATATTTGGCGAATCTGCCGATCTGCAGCAATGCCACCGCAATTCAAGGAACACACCCAAACCTCAACTTCTCTAGATACAGTAAGTCTCCACCAATGCACATTGTAAACCACACCCGAAATCAGTTATCTGGGTTTAACATCTCTCTAGAGACAGACTGAAAACCACACTTTCATCCTTTTTTGGCTTTCCTTTAAAAGTACAGGTTTTAATGTCAGGATGCCTTCTGCTGAAGATAGAAGAGAAAGGGGAAGAACAGGACGAAGAAGATGACTCACCACCTTCAAAGTAGTGGAAATATTTCTCCATCCCTTCAGGAGAAAAGAAAGTTGTTGCAAAAATTATCAAATGCAATATATGCAGCAAAAAACTGTTGAGAGGCACGGGGGAAAGGTATTCACATGGCACATTCTATATGTGGAAATATCTGAAAACAATAAATACAAGGATGTATAACAGGATGATGAGAGCGAGGAAAGGTGGTGCCTCATCATCTACAGCTGGTCCATTTGTGAGACCCTTACCACCCTACCAAATGATTATCATCCCCGCTGTTTCACCAAAACTGCAAGCAACAGTGACTCGTTGTGGCAAATGGCATATGCCAGTTGCACTTAAAATGTCATTTGTGCCCAGTTTAGGTATACTGTCAACAAGTAGAATTGTTATTTTTTTCACCTCACTGTTCCAAATTCCATTCCTCTTTAAACACAAGATATCTGAAAAGTAAATATAGAATACATTTAGCTTTACATTACATACTCTAAGCAAGTGAGTAGCTACATATGTGTGCTCTGTATTAGTCGTGACATTGTCACCATTTACGGTGAAAGACACCAACAGAAATGGAGGCAGGCTGGAGCTGCGTGGCGTGAACTCCAAAGAAGATGCTGTTCGGGGAGGGAGGGAGACAGAGAGAGAGAGGGCGAGCGAGAGGGAGAGCGAGAGGGAGAGCGAGAGAGAGAGCGAGAGAGCGAGAGAGAGAGAGAGAGACACACACACACACACACACACACACACAAAAGAAGAGTATCTCAGAGAGCATAGTTCTGTGTTTGTTTACGAGGCCCAACAGCTAGGTACTTAACCCTTTCCCTGCGGCGGCTATTCCGCCGCAGCGCTAACGGGGCGGGGCGGCCGCGCGGCGGCCGCATGCTGGTGACAGAACCGCTCCGTCACCAGCCGCGGTTGAGCTGTGCTGGTGACGGAGCGCTTCCGTCATGACCCGCCCCGCTCAATACAACTGCCGCGCAGGCGCGAAATCAGCGCCGCCCAGGCGCGGCGGCCGGGCCATGACGGAACCGCTCCGTCATCAGCACAGCCCAACTGTAGCTGATGGCGGAGTGGTTCCGTCATCAGCAGGGGAGGGGTTAAGGACACCCGACTCCAAGAAGAATTGGACCAATACGGGCTTATAATCTCCTTAGGAAAGAGAGCGAAACAAGACAAGAGACTGGTTACTATCTAATGTATGAAAACAATAAATACAAGGATGTATAACAGGATGATGAGAGCGAGGAAAGGTGGTGCCTCATCATCTACAGCTGGCCCATTTGTGAGACCCTTACCACCCTACCAAATGATTATCATCCCCGCTGTTTCACCAAAACTGCAAGCAACAGTGACTCATTGTGGCAAATGGCATATGCCAGTTGCACTTAAAATGTCATTTGTGCCCAGTTTAGGTATACTGTCAACAAGTAGAATTGTTATTTTTTTCACCTCACTGTTCCAAATTCCATTCCTCTTTAAACACAAGATATCTGAAAAGTAAATATAGAATACATTTAGCTTTACATTACATACTCTAAGCAAGTGAGTAGCTACATATGTGTGCTCTGTATTAGTCGTGACATTGTCACCATTAACGGTGAAAGACACCAACAGAAATGGAGGCAGGCTGGAGCTGCGTGGCGTGAACTCCAAAGAAGATGCTGTTCGGGGAGGGAGGGAGACAGAGAGAGAGAGGGCGAGCGAGAGGGAGAGCGAGAGGGAGAGCGAGAGAGAGAGCGAGAGAGCGAGAGAGAGAGAGAGAGAGAGAGAGAGACACACACACACACACACACACAAAAGAAGAGTATCTCAGAGAGCATAGTTCTGTGTTTGTTTACGAGGCCCAACAGCTAGGTACTTAACCCTTTCCCTGCGGCGGCTATTCCGCCGCAGTGCTAACGGGGCGGGGCGGCCGCGCGGCGGCCGCATGCTGGTGACAGAACCGCTCCGTCACCAGCCGCGGTTGAGCTGTGCTGGTGACGGAGCGCTTCCGTCATGACCCGCCCCGCTCAATACAACTGCCGCGCAGGCGCGAAATCAGCGCCGCCCAGGCGCGGCGGCCGGGCCATGACGGAACCGCTCCGTCATCAGCACAGCCCAACTGTAGCTGATGGCGGAGTGGTTCCGTCATCAGCAGGGGAGGGGTTAAGGACACCCGACTCCAAGAAGAATTGGACCAATACGGGCTTATAATCTCCTTAGGAAAGAGAGCGAAACAAGACAAGAGACTGGTAACTATCTAATGTACATTAGTAAATCCAATTGGGATTTGAATTTTTGTTTATCTCTATATCTTATCAAAATAAAAAACCTGGAGTATACCCATCAAGCAAGGTTGGGGTCTTCCTTAATCTCTTTACAAGCCTACATATTTAAATAGGTTAAAATAAAGAGCATCATTTTAAAAATAGAACAGATAAAAAACAGGATAGCCGCTTCTTTGGATGAAGAGAGGATATTCTTCATTAATAAAATGCCATTAAGCAAGGCATCACAGAATCCTTAGGAGAAAGCAAGATTGTTCTCAAACCTGCATTTCTGTGAGTATCTGTGCTTTACTCTTGATTACTCCTCAATGTCCAATAGGAAGACAAACTTCCTCATCCAGTAATGGAATAAAGCTTTGGGAATCAGGTCCTAGGACAGTAAACATTTACATTTACCGTTCATCAGAGTTAGAAAGTAAGGGGATCACACTGGATCCTGGTTCTGGCAGGTATTTCAGGGAAATATACAGAATTTGTTGTGGTGTTTTTTCCCACACCAAAATACACTTCAGCAGCGCCCGCGCATTGACTGCATACAGTATAATGCTGCTACCTTGAAGCAAGCGAGGAGGCTTTCTTATTTTCACTTCCAGCCGGGCAGAAGCAAAAGTCTAAATTACAAGGACATAGGGGCATATGTATCAAATGATTTTTTATTCGCAAACGATGCGATTCTCAAAAATACAGCGTTTGCGAATAAAAAATCGCTAAACGCGATGTATGAGCTGTTTTCTCATCGCAAAATTAAGGAATCTCAACATTTGCGATTCCTTAAATGCTATGTATCATGCACCCTAGTTGTGCCATTTCTCCCTAAGAAATCGCAAATTACCACCAACTTGAAGTTGGTGGTAATTGCGATTTCTGGCAACAATGCACTTTTTGGCATGTTTCAAAGTGCCATGTGGCACACATACATATCCTTAGGCCATGTATGTGAGCCATATGTGCACACATGCTCATTTCAGGGGTGCATCAGGTTTTCCTTATGACACCCTTGAAATTATTCTCAATTTGCGATTCTCAATTTGCGAATCGCAAATTGAGAATGATTTCCCATTCATTTCTATGGGCCTCCTGGCCCAAAGGAATGAATAGGAAGGTATTCCTTAATTGCGATTTTGCAATTTGCTAATCGCAATTAAGGAATACTAAAAACTCTCAAAAAATTTGCGATTTTTGAAATACATCCCGTTTTGCAATTCTCAAATAGCGATTCCCAAAAAATTGCTATTTGAGATTCGCAATCATGGATGTTGATACATATGCCCCATAAGTCCTTCTTTAGTCTGAGAAATGCATCTGGCAACTTTAACTCCATAGTACAGAGTCGACAAAGACAGTGGAAACGTTTAATGCTCATTTACAAATTTAGGATTACAGAACAAATTAATTGTTTGGTTTGATTGGCAATTTAATATTGTTTTGCAAAATGAGCAATATTTTCTCTGTGTCTTGTTTACGTTTCATGTGTGGCAATCATCATTACATTAAAACAATAAAACATCTTCATATAACAATTAGCAAAAATGGTAACGGTCAACAAGAGCGCACAGCAAACGTTAAGGTGAATGTAACTCTCAATGCAATATCTCAATGGTGCTCAGGAAGAGGTGGGAGACTGGTTACCACAGCCTCCAAGGCAAACCTGGGTCCAAACAATTGTTTTTATCTTCCGAGCACTCAATATTATTAAAGAAGAAGTCTTTATAAAGTTTGTGTGTCCTTTTATTTTCCAATCTTCATCCAAATCAACTTCCAAATTCCAAATTCCAATTTTCATCAACGATTGTATGCAGCCAACGCACGTTTCGTCAAGTCCGTATAGGACAATTTGACTTCCTCAGGGCTGCAACCCAAAGGTTTACAATCAGTATCATTCTTTCACATCCAGAAGTAATACACAAAGATTCAAACATCATTTGCATATTGCCGTACCTATGTACAAAAACAAATATTTCTATAACCTAAGTTCCGGTCTAGAGTACAATTGATACGTTAACCTACTAGGTTTAAAAGAAGGAGTATCTTCACCAAAAACATAAATTCAGTACTCATTTAAAACAACATTATTCCAAATCATCTATTCTCATACAAATCTTGTATATAAGAAGTAATGGGTTTAAGACTGTGGTTCCCAAAAACATCAATGATTAACAGGTCATATTCCAATTAATTCACCTAGCTCATGGCTATAGTATACCCTGAAGTCATCCCAACCAACTTAATGTAAAGATATAAACAAATGTCTTATCTGCCTACTTTATAATCAATAATTGTCTTATATATAGTCATCTGGACAAGTTATTATTTAATGCTAGGCTGTTGTTTGATATATGTACTCACCATATAGTTATGGGATAATTATATCTCTTTATCCAACCACGTGTTGCTATCCAAGTTAATACTTATGGTCCATTTCAAAGTATTCCTAAAGTAATTTAATATTAGCGTCAGTAGTTATCCCAACAAGTATTTTACTCCCAATACATATTAATATATTTGTGTACCTCACCTTATAATCCAGTATCTGTATTGAAAAAGTATATCTATTTTCCACCAACGTATTCTTGTCACAAGATGTCCCTTGAAATCCAATTCTCAATGGTATTTCAATCCGTTCCTAAGGTGCGTTAATGTTAGTATCATTAAAGGTCCCAGCAAGTACTTCAAACTAATACCCATTGTGTTTGCGCGCACCTCACCTTATTTTCAGTGTCTGTATGGACGCTAATTATATCTTCAGTTGTCCTCCGTATTTTAAATGAGAGCGACACGAGTATGTGTCTAAAAGGGGGAGAAAAACACTTATAAGGGTCTTGTTATCCCAGTGTGTATTCTAAAGAATTAGCAGTGCCCCTATGTTTCCTCTATGCACCTTACCGGTATTTCTGTTGTGTAGTCTTCACAATCCGGCGTTCAGCACGAGCGCCATCTTGTAATGGCAATTTATAATGCAATGAGTGGGCGCCATCTTGTAGTGTCCACGCGTATTAACACGCGTTGGTGCTATATTCGAGTAATCATGGGCTCGTCCGAATTGAAGTATATTCTCTGTATGTTCGCACATTGCCTGATATGGCATCTAAATTATAACATAAGATTTTCGATCCGCCATTCCCATGCGGACATCATCTATTTCCATGATTCGTTTTCTTACTCTATGCTGATATGTCAACACGATGTTTTCGCGCTGGTGCCATCTTGTAATGGCACAGTATTTTCGATCCGCCGTTCCCATGTCGGCATCGTCTATTTTCATAATTTATTTTCTTAAGATATGTTTATATGTCCACACGACGTTTTGGCACAGGTGCCATATTGTAATGGCTATTCAAAAGTATACTTAAATGAGGGGTCAACCTCTTATAGCATAGAAATTAGTAGTATGAATGCGCTCAATTATTTAGGCGATCGTTAGTATGCAAATTCAAGATATTGCCACAGCTCATTGCTTAATGTTAGTTTTAGTTACTCTTATTAGAAATTAAGAAATATCCAACTTATATAAACAAAATAATCCCACCCTTTATGGGTTGATGCGTTATATAGTTATCCTCTCGTCCTATGAACCACTGGGGTCCTCAGGTCAACCACAATCTTTTCCCTTTTTCTCTATTTCTTCAATCTGTTATGGTCTGATTAGTTTACTCATTCATTGCATAAGACATAACGAAAAGGCTATAGGTTCAACATTATAATTCTCAAAAGACTTATACTTATCTTATAGTTGAGCATTATATTCATATATTCATTCAAAGAATTGTTATCTAATGATCCTTTCTTCTTCTGCAGAGTGTACATGTTAGAGGGAAAATAGTAATTACTTAAACATAGAACAGAAATAT
The DNA here is from genome assembly GCF_964263255.1 of Lissotriton vulgaris. Taxonomy (NCBI): domain Eukaryota; kingdom Metazoa; phylum Chordata; class Amphibia; order Caudata; family Salamandridae; genus Lissotriton; species Lissotriton vulgaris. Next base: position 1,563,575,723 of record NC_141685.1, read on the forward strand.
AGGCACCTGCATTGTCATTCGCAGTTTGTTCTCTAGTGATAGGAATATCTCTCAGTTACCAAGATAGAACTCATATTCATGATCCACATTAAGGCCACATTCTACCGCTTTTAGTCTAATCAGCCAGAGTACTTCTCTCTTTCTTAGTGTTAGTACTCTATTACCTCCTCGCGGGTCCGGTTTTATGTGGTCTATTCCATGGTAAGAAAACACATGTTGCTCCCTAGTTTCAAAGTTCTGTATTGCATGTGATGCAATCGGATACCGTGTGTCACCATTCTTCAATGCTCTGTAATGTTCAGCAATTCTGTCTCTGAGCCTCCTCTTGGTACTCCCCACGTAAATTTTACCACATGTACAAGCGATCACGTAAATCACATATGTTGTGTCACAATTGATGAACATACCAATAGTGTATTTGCCTGAATTATTATATTCAAAACACAACACCTTCTTCATTGCCCATCTACAGGATAAACATCTACCACATTTGTAAAACCCCTTAAAACTGTTCAACCAGTCAGTTTTATTTTGTTTAGTTGGGTAGCTGGGGCTTAACATGTTCTTAAGAGTTATTCCCCTTCTAAATGCCACACTTGGCCTGTCATGGATATATGGTTTCAAATCATCATCTATACAAAGCAGGTGCCAATGTCTGTTCAAAATAGTAAATAGCTTGGAGCTGTCTAGTCCATAATTTGTTATCACTCGCACTTTCTGATCCATTGTTCTACCATCTTTATTACCTCTAATCAATGTATTTTCTCTTTTCACCTTTTTCACTTTAGATACAGCTTTAGTTATCACATTTTGTTTGTATCCTCGATTGGTGAATCTAGATGTCATGTCTATTATATTGTGCTCAAACTCTCTATCAGTTGAGCAATTACGTCGAGCTCTGATGAACTCTCCGTATGGTATGGCTCTTTTTTGATAATTCGGATGACAGCTCTCTGCATGTAAAATTGAGTTACAGCTTGTAGGTTTACGATACATTCGACTATGGATCTTTGTTCCTTCCACATGCAACTCTACATCCAAAAAAATGATCTTCTGCCTGTCATAGGAGGTCGTAAATCTCAAGTTGTATACATTGTCATTTAGGTAATCAAAAAAACCCTTAAGTTTTTCTACTGTCCCTGTCCATATCATCAAACAGTCATCAATGAAACGACCCCAGTAATGAATGTATGGTGTCCATTCTGATCCCTCAGGGCCCCAGATTCGCTCCGCCTCGAACCAACCCATAAACAGATTGGCAAAAGACGGAGCAAATCTAGAACCCATTGCTGTCCCAAGTCGTTGTCTGTACCACTGGCCATCAAATAGAAACACATTATTTTCTAGTACCATCTTAGTCATTCTTAATAGCATCTGAGTGTGATCAAACATTTCAGCTGGTCTTACACTGAGAAAATGATCAAGAGCATGTATGCCCAAATCATGATCTATAATGGTATACAAGGATACCACATCAAGTGTAACCAATACCATCCCATCTTCCCAATTTATATCTTCCAATAGGTTTAATACATGCTTAGTATCTTCTATGAAAGATGGTAGGTTATACACATGTTGTCTCAGGAAACAGTCAATAAATTCTGATAACCTCTCCGTTGGTCCACCAATGCCAGAGACAATAGGCCGCCCTGGCGGCTTGTCCCGGCATTTATGGACTTTTGGGAGAGTGTATAAGCACGGTGATCTAGGTGTGCTCAGTTTGAGGTAAAGGTATTCGTCATGATCTAATAGTGTTAGGTCATACCATGTCTTTATTTCACTGTTAATCCTAACAGTGATATCAGGAATAGGATTGGTGGTCAACTTCTCATAAAACATAGTGTTATTAAGCTGAGAGTAGATCTCGTCATTATAGTCAGTAGTATTTTGAACAACTATATTACCACCTTTATCTGCATTTCGTATTGTGATAGCTTTGTTGTTCATAAGCTCACGTAAGGCTTCTCTTTCTCCAAGTGTGAGATTATCACGAGATACTCTAGTGTCCCTATGTTTAGATGTGTCAATCACTTTATCTATATCTGTGCAGACCATCTTAAAAAAGGTGTCAACCGTGTTCCCCGGACTCAGTTGTGGGGTCCATTTGGATTTCTCTCTCAATCCACTCTCTTCCCTCTCATATCTCGATATCTCAAGATCCTCAATCAGTGTTTGCATCGTAACAGGATCATCTTCCCTTTCAGTTAGTGATAAAAGAAGTTGAGTATCCTTCAATTCCTGAATAGTGATTTCACTCAAAGTTTTATTAGAAGGTCGCTTATCTCTTACAGGTGCATTGGCAAAGTGTTTCTTAATTTTAAGATTCCTGACAAATTTAAAAAGATCTATTTTGGTCATGCACCAGTCTAAATTAGTAGCCGGACAAAAACCCAAACCTTTTTGTAACACAGTTATCATGTTCTCAGATAATTCACAAGAAGATAAGTTGATCACTTCTAAATCACATATATCTGGTTTATCATTTACTGTCATTCCTTCCAAGATCTCAGGCTCCTTATTCTTGCTCCTGGATCTCCTACCCCCCCTACTGCCTCTCCTTGTCTTTTTGCCTGTGTATCTCGATTTCTCATCTCTAGGTCCCGATTCCCCTTTCTTAATCTCTGTACCTCCCCAAAAAAAGTAGTGTTCTCTGTATTCGGGACTACCTCCGGTGCATCTCCATTCTCACTACTCGATAGCACTGAAGATGCATCGGTATCACTTACAACAGGGTTGCCACCACTCCTTGTGTTTGAGGGAACCTTTTTAACAAGGTAGTCAAATCTCCTAGCAAAGGTATAAACCCGTCCTGTACTGTAATCTCTTTCGTCTCTTTTAAGTTTATGTGCTTTCCTTTTCTTAATCTCCATCTGCAGTTCATTAAGTTTCTCATCAAGAACCAGATAGTTCTTGACCGTAAGCTCAGGCAGGTTCATCTCTTTTATCTCATCTTCAACCTTACCAATATCTACAAGTAATTTTACTATCTTCATTTCAGCATTATCAATAAGGATCTGTATAAGGTTGCGTGAGCTATCGTTAAGTTCTTTTTCCCACCTATCATACAAATCTGGTTCCAAGTCCTCATATGTTGGTATTATGTGTGATCTTAGACCACGAGGGATCCTGTTCAATATTAAGTACTGTTTTAGGGTAGCAGCATCCCACCATTTGTTTAACTCAGTACGTTTCAGTAATTCCAATTTTACGAATTTGGCTCTTAAACCCTCTTTCTTAGTACTCGCTGGGGGACCAATCGCTTTCTTGATTGTACCTCCCGCAGCCAAATTCCCAAACAATGTCTCTGCCTCTTTGTCTCTATTCATTATCACACCTCACAGCGGCTGCTCTTACACCATAAATTATTAGCAAAAATGGTAACGGTCAACAAGAGCGCACAGCAAACGTTAAGGTGAATGTAACTCTCAATGCAATATCTCAATGGTGCTCAGGAAGAGGTGGGAGACTGGTTACCACAGCCTCCAAGGCAAACCTGGGTCCAAACAATTGTTTTTATCTTCCGAGCACTCAATATTATTAAAGAAGAAGTCTTTATAAAGTTTGTGTGTCCTTTTATTTTCCAATCTTCATCCAAATCAACTTCCAAATTCCAAATTCCAATTTTCATCAACGATTGTATGCAGCCAACGCACGTTTCGTCAAGTCCGTATAGGACAATTTGACTTCCTCAGGGCTGCAACCCAAAGGTTTACAATCAGTATCATTCTTTCACATCCAGAAGTAATACACAAAGATTCAAACATCATTTGCATATTGCCGTACCTATGTACAAAAACAAATATTTCTATAACCTAAGTTCCGGTCTAGAGTACAATTGATACGTTAACCTACTAGGTTTAAAAGAAGGAGTATCTTCACCAAAAACATAAATTCAGTACTCATTTAAAACAACATTATTCCAAATCATCTATTCTCATACAAATCTTGTATATAAGAAGTAATGGGTTTAAGACTGTGGTTCCCAAAAACATCAATGATTAACAGGTCATATTCCAATTAATTCACCTAGCTCATGGCTATAGTATACCCTGAAGTCATCCCAACCAACTTAATGTAAAGATATAAACAAATGTCTTATCTGCCTACTTTATAATCAATAATTGTCTTATATATAGTCATCTGGACAAGTTATTATTTAATGCTAGGCTGTTGTTTGATATATGTACTCACCATATAGTTATGGGATAATTATATCTCTTTATCCAACCACGTGTTGCTATCCAAGTTAATACTTATGGTCCATTTCAAAGTATTCCTAAAGTAATTTAATATTAGCGTCAGTAGTTATCCCAACAAGTATTTTACTCCCAATACATATTAATATATTTGTGTACCTCACCTTATAATCCAGTATCTGTATTGAAAAAGTATATCTATTTTCCACCAACGTATTCTTGTCACAAGATGTCCCTTGAAATCCAATTCTCAATGGTATTTCAATCCGTTCCTAAGGTGCGTTAATGTTAGTATCATTAAAGGTCCCAGCAAGTACTTCAAACTAATACCCATTGTGTTTGCGCGCACCTCACCTTATTTTCAGTGTCTGTATGGACGCTAATTATATCTTCAGTTGTCCTCCGTATTTTAAATGAGAGCGACACGAGTATGTGTCTAAAAGGGGGAGAAAAACACTTATAAGGGTCTTGTTATCCCAGTGTGTATTCTAAAGAATTAGCAGTGCCCCTATGTTTCCTCTATGCACCTTACCGGTATTTCTGTTGTGTAGTCTTCACAATCCGGCGTTCAGCACGAGCGCCATCTTGTAATGGCAATTTATAATGCAATGAGTGGGCGCCATCTTGTAGTGTCCACGCGTATTAACACGCGTTGGTGCTATATTCGAGTAATCATGGGCTCGTCCGAATTGAAGTATATTCTCTGTATGTTCGCACATTGCCTGATATGGCATCTAAATTATAACATAAGATTTTCGATCCGCCATTCCCATGCGGACATCATCTATTTCCATGATTCGTTTTCTTACTCTATGCTGATATGTCAACACGATGTTTTCGCGCTGGTGCCATCTTGTAATGGCACAGTATTTTCGATCCGCCGTTCCCATGTCGGCATCGTCTATTTTCATAATTTATTTTCTTAAGATATGTTTATATGTCCACACGACGTTTTGGCACAGGTGCCATATTGTAATGGCTATTCAAAAGTATACTTAAATGAGGGGTCAACCTCTTATAGCATAGAAATTAGTAGTATGAATGCGCTCAATTATTTAGGCGATCGTTAGTATGCAAATTCAAGATATTGCCACAGCTCATTGCTTAATGTTAGTTTTAGTTACTCTTATTAGAAATTAAGAAATATCCAACTTATATAAACAAAATAATCCCACCCTTTATGGGTTGATGCGTTATATAGTTATCCTCTCGTCCTATGAACCACTGGGGTCCTCAGGTCAACCACAATCTTTTCCCTTTTTCTCTATTTCTTCAATCTGTTATGGTCTGATTAGTTTACTCATTCATTGCATAAGACATAACGAAAAGGCTATAGGTTCAACATTATAATTCTCAAAAGACTTATACTTATCTTATAGTTGAGCATTATATTCATATATTCATTCAAAGAATTGTTATCTAATGATCCTTTCTTCTTCTGCAGAGTGTACATGTTAGAGGGAAAATAGTAATTACTTAAACATAGAACAGAAATATAGGCACCTGCATTGTCATTCGCAGTTTGTTCTCTAGTGATAGGAATATCTCTCAGTTACCAAGATAGAACTCATATTCATGATCCACATTAAGGCCACATTCTACCGCTTTTAGTCTAATCAGCCAGAGTACTTCTCTCTTTCTTAGTGTTAGTACTCTATTACCTCCTCGCGGGTCCGGTTTTATGTGGTCTATTCCATGGTAAGAAAACACATGTTGCTCCCTAGTTTCAAAGTTCTGTATTGCATGTGATGCAATCGGATACCGTGTGTCACCATTCTTCAATGCTCTGTAATGTTCAGCAATTCTGTCTCTGAGCCTCCTCTTGGTACTCCCCACGTAAATTTTACCACATGTACAAGCGATCACGTAAATCACATATGTTGTGTCACAATTGATGAACATACCAATAGTGTATTTGCCTGAATTATTATATTCAAAACACAACACCTTCTTCATTGCCCATCTACAGGATAAACATCTACCACATTTGTAAAACCCCTTAAGACTGTTCAACCAGTCAGTTTTATTTTGTTTAGTTGGGTAGCTGGGGCTTAACATGTTCTTAAGAGTTATTCCCCTTCTAAATGCCACACTTGGCCTGTCATGGATATATGGTTTCAAATCATCATCTATACAAAGCAGGTGCCAATGTCTGTTCAAAATAGTAAATAGCTTGGAGCTGTCTAGTCCATAATTTGTTATCACTCGCACTTTCTGATCCATTGTTCTACCATCTTTATTACCTCTAATCAATGTATTTTCTCTTTTCACCTTTTTCACTTTAGATACAGCTTTAGTTATCACATTTTGTTTGTATCCTCGATTGGTGAATCTAGATGTCATGTCTATTATATTGTGCTCAAACTCTCTATCAGTTGAGCAATTACGTCGAGCTCTGATGAACTCTCCGTATGGTATGGCTCTTTTTTGATAATTCGGATGACAGCTCTCTGCATGTAAAATTGAGTTACAGCTTGTAGGTTTACGATACATTCGACTATGGATCTTTGTTCCTTCCACATGCAACTCTACATCCAAAAAAATGATCTTCTGCCTGTCATAGGAGGTCGTAAATCTCAAGTTGTATACATTGTCATTTAGGTAATCAAAAAAACCCTTAAGTTTTTCTACTGTCCCTGTCCATATCATCAAACAGTCATCAATGAAACGACCCCAGTAATGAATGTATGGTGTCCATTCTGATCCCTCAGGGCCCCAGATTCGCTCCGCCTCGAACCAACCCATAAACAGATTGGCAAAAGACGGAGCAAATCTAGAACCCATTGCTGTCCCAAGTCGTTGTCTGTACCACTGGCCATCAAATAGAAACACATTATTTTCTAGTACCATCTTAGTCATTCTTAATAGCATCTGAGTGTGATCAAACATTTCAGCTGGTCTTACACTGAGAAAATGATCAAGAGCATGTATGCCCAAATCATGATCTATAATGGTATACAAGGATACCACATCAAGTGTAACCAATACCATCCCATCTTCCCAATTTATATCTTCCAATAGGTTTAATACATGCTTAGTATCTTCTATGAAAGATGGTAGGTTATACACATGTTGTCTCAGGAAACAGTCAATAGGAACGGATTGAAATACCATTGAGAATTGGATTTCAAGGGACATCTTGTGACAAGAATACGTTGGTGGAAAATAGATATACTTTTTCAATACAGATACTGGATTATAAGGTGAGGTACACAAATATATTAATATGTATTGGGAGTAAAATACTTGTTGGGATAACTACTGACGCTAATATTAAATTACTTTAGGAATACTTTGAAATGGACCATAAGTATTAACTTGGATAGCAACACGTGGTTGGATAAAGAGATATAATTATCCCATAACTATATGGTGAGTACATATATCAAACAACAGCCTAGCATTAAATAATAACTTGTCCAGATGACTATATATAAGACAATTATTGATTATAAAGTAGGCAGATAAGACATTTGTTTATATCTTTACATTAAGTTGGTTGGGATGACTTCAGGGTATACTATAGCCATGAGCTAGGTGAATTAATTGGAATATGACCTGTTAATCATTGATGTTTTTGGGAACCACAGTCTTAAACCCATTACTTCTTATATACAAGATTTGTATGAGAATAGATGATTTGGAATAATGTTGTTTTAAATGAGTACTGAATTTATGTTTTTGGTGAAGATACTCCTTCTTTTAAACCTAGTAGGTTAACGTATCAATTGTACTCTAGACCGGAACTTAGGTTATAGAAATATTTGTTTTTGTACATAGGTACGGCAATATGCAAATGATGTTTGAATCTTTGTGTATTACTTCTGGATGTGAAAGAATGATACTGATTGTAAACCTTTGGGTTGCAGCCCTGAGGAAGTCAAATTGTCCTATACGGACTTGACGAAACGTGCGTTGGCTGCATACAATCGTTGATGAAAATTGGAATTTGGAATTTGGAAGTTGATTTGGATGAAGATTGGAAAATAAAAGGACACACAAACTTTATAAAGACTTCTTCTTTAATAATATTGAGTGCTCGGAAGATAAAAACAAAAATCTTCATATAACAACCTCAAAACACTTTAGCATTTTTCAAATTTCACTGGTAGTTTCAGTGTCTTCCAAACTGGGGAAGACTGGAATTTCGAAATATTATTGTAGCTTTGAGGCAGATATTTTTATGTGTTCCTTCATTTGCTAGCAATGAGGGATACCACAAAAAATTTGCTCAAAATAAAGGATTTTTCTAATTTCATAGGAACCACAGGAATGATCCACAGGATTTTGAAAAATATGGGCATTATTTTGGATGAGGTGTTATTTGCCATTTAATTTTGCTGTAGAAACTTAGATATGAATGGTTAAAGAAACAAGTATTGCCAAAGCCAATAGGTTTAGCTGTGGGTAAACAGGACCTTTTTTATGAATTTGTTTTTTTTCAAATACGTGAAATAGAAATTAAAAGTGTGAAAGTAATAAAAAGTAAAAATGTAGCCATTTCAGGTGGTATGCACATGTTTGCAAAAAGAAGTAAGTGAAAAATGGCCTTTGCACAAATAAATGAAAAACATGTCATGAAAGCAGAAATTTACCTACCAGCCCTGGTACTGAAGTAGAGTACAATTTAGGTGAACATGCGCACACGGAACAGCAAAATGCTGTCACTCACAGTGAAGAGAGGCAATGGTTAAAAAGGCTGACTCATTGCTCCATGCTAGATGCTGTGGTGGCCGGAAGCAAAAGGTGAATGACTCTTGGAAAGACTAATGGATGAAGAGGGCTGACCAAACGTTGTGCTATGTATATATATTTGTGTGTATTTTTATTTCGTTTGACATGAGGCTAGTGAAATAACTAAAGCTGTCTCTAGGCCAAACTTAAAATATAGACATTTTGGCTGAGCAGATGGAGGATCCATTTGGCATGCTTAATAAATAATAATGTAAAATATAGAAATAATATCAATGTGAGATCAAAACAGTGCTAAAAGGGAACGAATACTTGCCTATTAGTAATAATGGTTAGATGATAAACATATTCATGCTTATATGCAAACAACATTTCAAAATCACTACCACACCAACATTCAAACTTTAATATAATTACAATAAAATGGATAAACAATAATTACTATTTAATCATAATTACTAACGAGGCCTAATTAATAACAAACAATATTATCTGAGATCCATGTTCAAATGGAAAGTCCATTAATAGAAACACATTAATTCTAATATTCAAAAATGAAATACAAATGTGTGTACAAAGTACTCTAATCATGATAATATATAATAAAATACCTAAGCAAAATCACAGGTAAATTGTAATACTATATAGTAATAATTGATAGTAATCACATTATTCACTATCGTGTCCCTCAAATCAGCCCTGCAATTGCAAGTAGCTTTAATCCTTCATTGTTGAACTAACCCATTAAGACACAGACTTTGGTTGTTTGCTGTTCCATGTGTATTGGACTGGTCCAGAAAACACTGGCTGTACAAGTTTCTAGCCTCTGCTCAGCTTTTCCTGGTTGCTTGGATGAGCAAAGACAGCATCTGCTAAAGCCAGACCACTTGTTCTTGCAGCAGGGCTTGATAACGTTCAGATCCAGGCTATACCTGAGGTATACTCTAGCTCAAGTCATCACGTTTTGGGAAAGCTACTAAGAAGTCGTCTCTGGGAGTTCATCTGGGAGTTCATCTTCCCCTTCCTTCCACCTTTGGACATAGTTCTGTGTAGTGTCACAGTTGTAGTGTGATGCATTGTAATTGCATTAATATAGTGTTTACTACAGCTGATGGGGTGTTGAAGTGCTTTACAGTGGGACACATGCTGCTCCGGCACTACGGGGCATATTATCAAGGGGGTTTATCTCTGTTTTTGGCTTTAAAAGCCAAGAAAGCGGAGATAAAATTATCTCCCTATTACCCAGCTGTCGTTAACACCAGTTAGCGACAGCTAGTAGGAGATAGCGACCATCTTGGGCCCGCTTTGCATGTCAGTGATATTTATCACTAATGACATGCAAAGTGGGCGTGCCAAGATGTTAGAGACTGAAAACAGTCGATAACATCGCTATCTCCTATTACCAACTTTTGGAGATATTCGCGCTAAGCGCGAATATCTCCAAAAGCTAACACCTGCCCCTGAGCAGTTCTTAGCCATGTTATCCAATGGTAGGTGGATAACATGGCTAAGAGCATTAGCTCGGTAATGCCTGAATATCGCTGACTTTTCAGCGATATTCATGCATTATTTCCGATTTTTATCGCATTTGCGATAAACCTTGGTAATACCAAGGTTTATCTGCGATAAAAATCGCCGCAGCTCGGCGATAATTTTTTCTCGCTAACCAAGCAATAGCGATAATTATCGCTATTGCTTGATAATATGCCCCTACATCTTTGTGTTTAATCCAGTGGTTATTTGTCATTGTTGGTTATTGAGATTAGTATTGTGCTCTCAAGGGAACCATTCTATGCATGTAATCCAGTTATTTGTGTTAGAATAAATTAAAATTTGGTGTGATCATTAGTGCCAAGGTACCTTAGTTAACACAGATGTTTGGTGGGATTAAAAGACGGGCGCAAGGATATTATTTATTTTTAGGTTGAAGGCTATGACAAAGAAGAAGAGGTTATGATTTTTAGACAAATCTGAGGACAATTGGCAATTTGGAGACAATAATTGAGAAAAAGGCGAAAGTATGTAGTTTAGTTTAGGCTGTGCTCAGAGTGAGGAGGCAAGCAGAGATTAGAAAGTAAGGAGAGCGTCATTTAAAAAAAGCGATATGACAATCAGAAGTTAAGGTCAGTTTTCATGCAGAGTTTAAGGTATATGGAGGAGTCTTTTTGAGCTAGCATGTAATCTAAGGGTGTAAAACTGACTGCAGAAAGAACCATTGTTATTTGCAGATGAGATAACGCTATATTGGACACTAGAATCTGGTGAACAGTCTGTCCACTTCTAAGCTATGCAAGACCATAACTTCAGCAAGAGCAGCTGTTCAGCTCAGGGGTTGCAAGTGTAAAGTAATGGAGGCGTGCATAAACAGGGATATTTCACAAGCTTTAGGCTGTGCTTGGAGGAAGCAGTAACCTCATGATCTTAGAAATGTGAGAGAATACACAGTGTAAATAATGCAAACATTGTAAAGGAGATTCTGCCAATGCTGGAGCAGATGTCTTCTTATGTTCACCCTTGAAGTTTGACTCTCAATATTATTTGGAAAAGCAAAGTGGGATCAGTGTGAGTGCCCTAGGTTTAGCGTGCAACAAAATGGGGATGAGGATAGCTCCCACAGTGAATGTAAGTGTATTGAATGCGTTCTAGTGGCTGAAGAGTGAAGATCCGGACATTGAAGTTGAGGATGGAGTTCTCTTCAATGAATTTCGTTAGTTGGGCGTTGACGGTCTTCTCAGTGATTCCGGCCCCAAAGAGAAGGAGGGAGATGGGTCTGCTGAGGGTTTCTTGAGCAGGGGCTCGACTTCCACGCGTTTCCATTCGTCGGGGAACGTGCCAGTTATGAAGTTGAGGATGAGTCTGTACCCTGAGTTCTGTATTGTCTGGAGTCTTCTCATGCAGTCTTCTCATACAGTGTGTGCTGTAGTCCAGTCGACTGGTGATTAGGGCTTAAATGACGGTTTTTCTCGTGCCGATGGAGAGCCATTTGAAGATTCCTCAGGGCCTGCGGAGAGTGTGAAGCACGTGGAGGAGACTGCTTTGATCTGTCGTTTTGTGGGAAGTTTACTGTCCAGGATGATGCAGAGGTTGCGGGCGTTGTCTGTCAGTGTGGGAGTGAGTCCACGTTAGGCAAGCCACCAGGTGTCGCACCAAGATGATGTGCTGTTGACAAAGATCAGCGCTTAGGTCTTGTCAGTGTTGAGCTTCAGACAGTTGGCTTTCATCCAGTCAGCGACAATCTTAAGGCAGTTGTGGAAGTTGGTCTTTGTGGTGGTGGGGTCTGCTGAGAGTGAGAGGATGAGCTGTGTATCGTCGGTGAGGGATATGATGTTGAGGTTGTGGGTTCAGATGACGTCAGCTAGTGGTGTCATAAAGGTGTTGAAGAGTGTGTGGCAGAGGAATGAACCTTTAGGCATACCGCAAAGGGTGCTCTTGGGCTCTTGGGTGAAGGGAGGTAGGCGTATACTCTTAGTTTGTCTCATGAGGAATGATGCTATCCATCTGAGTGCATCACCCTGTATCCCCATGTGGTACCGTCTCTTGATGAGTGTGTGGTGGGATATGGTTTAGCGGTCGAGGAGGACAAGGGCTGTCTTGGTGCTGTGGTTGCCACAGAAACCGGATTGTGAGGCGTCTAGCAGGTTGTTTCTCTCCAGGTGTTTAATGAGCTGCTGGTTGATGACCTTCTCAAGGACTTTAACAGGGAAAGGAAGCAGCAAGATGGGGCCGTATGTCTGGGGCTTGCTTGGGTCGGTGGAGGATTTCTTGAGGAGAGGTCTGACTTCTGCATGTTTTTATGCGTTAGGAAAATTGGCTGTGGTGGTGGATGCATTGAGGATGGTGGTGAGTTGGCGACTGATATCTTTACTCCCTGGGTTGAAGAGGTGGTGAGTCCGTGAGTGCACCTGAGTGGATTGAGTTTGTGATGGCTCTGGTGTTCTGTGTGGTGATCTGTTCCCATGCAATGAATTGGTGGTTGGAAGAGGCAACTGTTGGAGTGAGGAGGCTGTGGAGGTAGGTGTATTGGAGCTCGAAGTTCATGTAGATGGTGAATATTTTGTGGTGGAAGTGGTTCACTAGAGCATTGCAGAGTTCCTGTGAAGGAGTGATCATGTTCTCAGTGGTTGTAGGGCATGGGAACTCTCTGACAATTAGACAGGCTGCAAAGCCCACACTGCTGTATAGAATACAATATATCGATCTTAATCAATCAATCAATCAATCCATTTGTAAAGCGTGCTAAATACCCGTGAGGGTCTCAAGGCGCTGGGGGTGGGGCTGCTACTGATCGAAGAGCCAGGTCTTGAGAAGTCTTCTGAAGGCCAATAGGTCCTGGGTCTGTCGTAGGCTGGTAGGGAGAGTGTTCCAGGTCTTGGCGGTGAGGTAGAAAAAGGAACTGCCGGCGGCGGTGGTTTTCAGGACACGTGGAACTGTGGCGAGGGCGAGGTTGGCCGAGCGGAGGCTGCGGGTGGGGTTGTAAAAGCTGAGTCGGTCATTGAGGTATGCTGGTCCGGCGTTGTGTAGTGCCTTGTGTGCGTGGATGAGGAGTTTGAAGGAGATCCTGATGTTGAGTGGGGGCCAATGCAGGCCTCTCAGGTGGGGTTTGATGTGGCTGCGTCGTGGGACGTTGAGGATCAGTCGTGCCGAGGCATTCTGGATGCGTTGCAGCCGTCTCAGGAGCTTGGTTGTAGTTCCTGCGTAGAGGGCGTTCCCGTAGTCCAGTCTGCTGGGGACTAGGGCCTGGGTCACGGTTTTCCTCGTGTCGGAGGGGATCCATTTGAAGATCCTGCGGAGCATTCGGAGGGTGTGGAAGCAGGAAGCGGAGACGGCATTGACCTGCTTGGTCATGGAGAGGGCGGAGTCGAGGATGCGTGCATGGTCGGTGGGTTCTAGGGTTGTCCCCAGCGATGTTGGCCACCAGGTGTCATCCCAGGCTGAGGGGGTGGGGCCGAGGTTGGTTGAGATTCTGAGGGTGTCCTTGTGGATGATGGCGATTCCACCTTCCACTCCATTGGTGCGGTCTCTGCAGGCGATGTCTGGAGCCGAGTTGGTGTTCAGCCAGGTCTCCGTCAGGAAGGCGACCTCGGGGGTGGTTGAGGCTAGGAGGTTCCATAGTTCGATGGCGTGTTTGCGAGCGGAGCAGGTGTTGAGGAGGATGCATCAGAGGTGGTTGGGTTCTCTGGTTGGAGGTTTGGCGTGCCGGATGCTGGTGAAGCTGCAGTTACGGCAGGTGAAGGGTCCTTTGGTGCACCTCGGGGAGGCTTGGTAGCAGGTGAGACCTCGTCCGGGGCTGAGTGCGTGGAGGGTGCCGGAGCCGTAGTGAAGTCTGGTGGTGTGGCGGCCTCGGGGTCCAGGGGTTCTGGCGCTGGGCGCGGTCCAGGCACGGGCGGGCGCAGACAGGCTTGCCAGTGGCGCGCCCGCTGCGCGCTTCCGCGCGGCGTCCTCCATATAAGGCGAAGTGGGAGGGAGGAGCAGCTGGGAGGTCGGACCGGGGCGGCGAATTGGCGGCGGGAACTGGTCACTGAAGGAAAAAGGGGCGGGCCGCAGGGGAGCAGTGGCAGGAAGCAGGGACGGAAATACGGCGGTGGGGGGCAGGAGAAGGGGCGGTGGGGGTAGATGCAAAACAATAATGGCAGAACAGTTGGCACTCAGGCAACAGGTAGAGAAAGAATAGCGATCAGGCAGCAACTCAGCAGAGCCAGCGGCGGACTCACGGCAGTGGAGGGCAGCACGGGGGGGTCACAAGCGCACAGGAGAGGACGTGCGGCATGGAGGGTGACCTGGCCTGCGAGCAGGGACAAGGGTCGCAATCACTGCCGTGTGGCATCCTACATGTAAGGTCGAGTGGGAGGGAGGAGCAGCTGGGAGGCGGGAGCGGGGTGGCGAATGGGCGGCGGGAAGGGGTCGCGGAAGGAAAAAGGGGCGGGGACGCAGGGGAGCAGTGGCGGGAAGCGGGGACGGGGATACAGCGGTGGGGGCAGGAGAAGGGGCGCTGGGGGTAGATGCGAAAACAATAATGGCAGAACAGTTGGTGATCAGGCAACAGGCAGAGAAAGAATAGCGATCAGGCAACAACTGAGCAGAGCCAGGGGCGGACTCACAGCAGTGGAGGGCAGCGCGGAGGGGTCACGAGCGCACAGGAGGGGCCGTGCGGCGTGGGGGTCGACCTGGCCTGCGAGCAGGGACGAGGGTTAATGCTCAGACAATGTTAAAATAAATAGGAGTACTGCTCCCATAATTCTCTCGTATTGCAAACCAATGTGCAAACATCCCTGTCCTGAAGTCAGATTCCATGAATTAAACATACATATTGACTCCCATGTCATATCTCTTTGAGTGTATGTTTCCTCCGTCTGCGCATGCTATGCAATATCGTCAATACACAAGATGCACCGTGACATAGGTCCTCATCACCAGCCAACAAAGACTAGGGCATCAGCACACACCTCCTACAAAGACTTCAGACAATACAGACCGCCACAGACAGACTCTTCCCCGGTATCTAACCCATAGACACGCCATCTCAGGCAACTCTACTGGCTCCCCATGCAGAAGAGATGCCAATTCATGCTGCTAGTCGACACACGCAGTATGCTCTATGAAAGCACGTACCCACCTACATTAACCATTGCCTGAACTTCACCAACAGTCAAGTAGATTACACTCTGCCTTCCTCTCACTTGCCAATACGCCCATCATCTACCAAAGCAGAAGTGGAGGATGCGTCTTCTCCCACATCACAGCAAAGACCTTGAACAGCCTTCCCATGCACTCCCGGGCCATCACCTCACTTCCAGAATTCCGAGTGGTCCTCAAGACCTAGCTGTTCGAATAAGCCTGCGGGACTTGTCAGCACCTTAACACCCAATCGAGTGATTTGCCGTGCTTTATAAATCCTGATTGATTGATCTCTGAAGGAGTGCTACAGAAGTGCTATGATACTTTGACATGTGATTGCTAGAAAACAGCATATATGTAGACAAGGGATGCTAGCAGGTTATGCGTCAGGCTCTCGCAGCCCAGAAGCCAGGCCTTTCTGCACATGCCTGAATGCAAATAAGAGCAAGCATACTCAAAAAGAAAGGTCGCACTTTCTCAGAGTCCTGGTATGCCAGTGCTAAGGTGGGGAGCACCTGCTCCGGGCTGAGAGAGAAATATGGTGCCTGATGCACGAACTCCACAGATGGATCTGATACGGGGGTTTATGCATGTGTGTGTCTGTGGATGAATTTAACATACTTATACCACCTGTGCATCTTAAAAGAAAATGAACAACCCTGTAAGGTTTAAGGGGATTTAAAGGCTGCAGTGCTTAATTTGACCCAGTGGTTGTAGGTGGTGTCCACCACATGGATGTCGAGTCACCTAAAGGCCTGGGTAGCGGAAGAGGCTTCACATACCCTTTTACCTTAATGACATGCCTTCACTGTTAATCTCACTGATACTCACTCATACTTACTGACACTCCGGCCCAAGTTTACTAATGTTTCACACTCTGCTTGCATTACCTTTGTGATCCAAACCTGTCGCAAAGTGTTATGGCAGGATTTAATATCCAACACAAATCCATATTTACATTGAATAGTATGCCTAAGTGACGCAAAATGAGGCTATGTGCTGCTTTGTGTTATTTTGTGGCAAACGGGCAATCCATGGGTGGTGCTGGGCATTTCCATTCCACCACCGATGGACTTTGCCACAAATCCCCATCTACAAACATTGGTAGACAGGAATTTGCACCAAAATGTTACGACTCCTTAAGGCAGGTGTAACAAAGAACATTTTTCATTTTTCCTCACTTCCCAACTTTTCATGTGTACTGCATAGTATGGCACACATACAAAGTTGGAAAGCCCTAAAGCATAGTTTTTGGGATAGAAGTGACCCTTTTCAGTACAGAACCTATGCCTCAGAGATTGCATACCATTTCACTATGGCGTAAGGGTGTGTATGTTGGCGCATGGCTGCCATTAGTACACCAGCGCACAGTGAGAGAAATAAATACACCACATCTTAGTAAAAATTGTGCCTTTTTAGGTCTCGCCTATGCAGCGCGCATGCGCTGAACTAGGAGGGCCTTTAGCCATCGGTCTTCACTTTTCAAGCACTGCACTCGTGCTTGTGGCGGCATCCACCTTGCGGGAGCGAACAGCGGCGCTGCCACGTTAATTACAAACATATTGCCGCTGCTTGCTCCCGCAAGGTGAATGCTGCCACAAGCAAAAGGGCAGTGCTTGAAAAGTGAAGAACGCTGATCGTGATGCTGCTTGCATGTGGCTTCACTTGTTTTTTTTACTGAGTGTAAGGTTTTATAGTTAAATGCTACATATTAATCTGGCGTGTTTGTCCCCACTTTCCATTTTCTCCCGTAATCTTCCAGCATGAACCCACTTGACCTTTTCCAGTTACTGTTCCCCTCCCTCCATGTTGCGTACCTACCTGTTCTGCAGCCACTCCGTCACATAGCCCTTGCCGCTCTTTCTGTTCCCGCTGCAGAGAAGCCCCAAACACGGTCCTTTGGCCATGGCAAAAACAGTGATGCCAAAGGTACTTTACGAAATCCATCACAACACTCACCGCATCCGCTCATTGGCCGCCAATACCACGTAGAGCCTCACTGATTGGTAGCATGTATGTTACACCGCCCTCAGGCCGTCACCGGAGCACTTGCAATTTGTTTTCTAGCTGAGAGCTAAGCCTCATTCACAGCGTAGTACCCTCTGGCCATGGGGGTGTATATAAATATAGGGCAAGGAATCCGGCTTCATAGGGCCGGTTGCTGTAGCTGCCATCTTGAAAGGGTGATGGTTTCAGAAATGTATCGGGAAGGTGTATACGGAGGTCAAATTCAAAAGTTCAGGAGATCATGTTTTGAAATATTTCGATAAATATCAAGGCCCAATTCAAAAGTGATTTTCTAAATGTGTGCTATTCTTAAACAGTTAAGGGTATCATGTTTTTTAAATGTTTCTGGTAAATGTTTGAGAATACTAAAAGATAAGCTTTTAAATTTGGCGGATCTAGATTTCTGAGTCTCCAATAATAGTACAATAAATTGTTTGCTACCCCCCACTTGCAGAGGCGAAATTGCAACTAAACAAACATTGGCAAAACAAAGTGACCTCACGTTTTGGCTTTTTTTTGCAGATTTATATAGCGCGAACTCGACCCGAAGATATTGGAGCGCTTTACATTAGCACCAGTTACGTGTACACATGAGCACCAGTTACGGTATACAAGGACACATTTATTTTTGGTAGGCATGGGGAGATTAAGTGATTACCCAGAATCACAGGATGCTGAGCCTCAAATATTTTTTTTGCAGATTTATATAGTGCGAACTCGGCCCGAAGGTATTTGAGGGCTTTACATGTGCACTGGTTACGTTACACAAGGACACATTCAATCTGTAAGGCTAATATATATATTGGTACCGTTTGTTCCGTCATTTTTTCTGCCTGTCAGGCACATGGAATTATAGTCACCTGTTACTCAGCCATTGCTGTTAACCCTTTGGATGCATCAGACGGCTCCCGTCGGACGGCCGGGAGCTGTCCGAATTGCGCACGCACCAAATTTGCCCACACTACTGGAAAATTTTGCACGCATCCAAAGGGTTAAAGGTCCTAGTCACTTGATTCCCCCACCACTAGCGCAACCTGGCCCACTACCACTACCTGCCCTCTACCACTTGTAGGAAGACCTCAAGGAGGTTGTACAGAAGGATCCGTGGGAATACCGAGGTGTGCCATGAGCGCCTGTGTGCAACCACCTTCCACTTCGCATCCTTCCCTGGCAGAGCGCCACAAAACAGCTAACAGTGGCAAGATGCATTTTACAAAAGTGAAATAGATTAAAACAGACTTTTTGGTTTGCCAGATTTCCAGTTAAAATGGACAGTGCATTGCAACTGTGTACCCTTCAGTAAAAAAAGAAACTACACGTCACACACATGTTGAGAAAATCTTTTCTTCATTCGTTTACTTTTTAATTAAAAAAAGCCTATCATTTACGTCCAACGATGCAAGCATTGGCATAGCCAATAGGACTAACCTTTGGAACCTTGTAAGTATTTAGTTATGCAGTACAATATCCTTGGTGCAACAACATCAACTGTTGCATGTCTAAACACTAAGGTCCCAAAGGCAGGACCTATTGGCTATGCCAATGCTTGTTTCTCCTTCCCTTGAGACAAGACAACCCAGCAACTTTGGTGCAGCGTTGCAGTGTGTCAAAGAATAGTAAAGAATAGTAAATCTGGGCCTCAATCTCACTCACTGTCACTGCCTCACACTCATTTTTACTCACACACATTCTAACACATACAATCACATGTGCTCTCGCATAAATACCCTCTCACTCCCAAGCATGCAAAAAACATACCTACTTACATACATTTAAAACCATTTTTGCTTACCATAGCTGCCACCCAAGGTTCCATTCCAGCTAAGTGTGCTCCATTTTATTTATTACACTAATAGTGAATAATACAATATTATTCACTATAAGTATAAAGAAAAAAAACTAGCAGGCTGAGCTGCCGCTGTGTCCTTGGCACTGACATTGCCACCTCTAAGGCTGAGGGCCGCAAAGTCAGTGCCAGGGGAAACAAAGGACAAGCTGCAACCCCTAAACGATATCTATGGGCCACCTGCACTCTTTCTCGGGGGACTGACACTTTTTATTCCAAACAGACTTTGAGAGAGAAAGGAAAGAGGGGGAAAAAAGAACGAAGAGAAAGATGGAAAAACAGCAACAAGGGGAGAAGTCACCGGCGAAAAACAGCCTGCAAGAGTGAGATAAAGAAGAAGGGAGTGGCTAGTGGTGAATTAAAGAGTCATGAGGTGGAATCACGGCTACGCAGTTGTGGTATCTGGCACCCCTTAGCGGCGGTTTCTGAGCCAAACGATGGGCGCTGAATTACTCTTTTACAAATTAAGCACTGACAGCCTGTGTAGCTTTGTCTGATGTGTACCTCACGAGACATCCATGCCTAGCATAAATTCACCAAAACAGTACGATAAAATGGTCTGCTGTTGCTCAACAAAACCACAACGTGCAGAAAAGGCCCCTCACCACTTTCAGAAGTGGGGAAATCGCAATAAATTCGACGTTTTATAGAAGATATGCCACATGTTTAGCCCAGAGCAGCTAAACAAAAAAGTGGAATGTTCGGAATGCATGCAAAATGTGAAAGCAATGTTTTCAGTTAAACAAAGTTCTAATATATGACCGACGATTAGAGCAGCGCCACTTCCACCAAAAGTTAAACATTTTGCTATCTTGTAAAATCAGGATTACCAATTCTACTCATAAAGTACTACTAACACACACTCCTATAATATTCAGCACACAGGCCTGAAGTGTTTTCCCCTGAATGCTTTGGGATACTGTTTCGAGTTTCCAAATCCGAAGCTTCCAGGTTTGAATCCTAGGTACAGTCTACAAACCAAGATCAAGAAAATGAAAGTTATGCTAGCAATGAGCTATGCCAATTATTCATCTGCCTCACCTGATTCCAGAAGAGCAGGGCCAGCAGCACCATGGTGACCAGTATTGGCTGCAGTTGTCCTACCTGGGCACTTACTCTCCCTGGTACTGTGAGCTCCTGTCCTGAAGAGGTCTGGCCATCTGCCATAGCTCTCTGCATGTAATGCCAGTATAATACGAAGCGGGCTTTCTCTCTCTCGCTTGGAGTGTGGCCTCATTCAACTTAGAGAAAGTTTTCTCCAGTGTGCACAACTCTAGGTATAGTGCTGAAAGTGCAGACCTAGGAGGCAGCACAGTGAGTAAGCCCTAAAAGGTGCCCTATGCCAAATATTGCTATGCCAAATTGGCATAAAGGATCCCGAGCACAGAGAGAAGGAATGGAGTCACATAATGCATGCATCCCACCTTTAGGGAAGGTCCAAGCTCCCTTGCAGAGTCAGGCCGCTGAGCTTTTCTAGGGCAATACAGAGCAGGAGGCTTGAGCCGCCATTTCGCATTTCATTTTAGTGCCCTCGGCCGTGCATGCGTTAACATTGAGCAGAGCACATTTTGGCTGTGTTCCGTCTTTGAGGGGGATACTGAAAGAGAATGGTACCTTCTTTCTGATTAGGTAGTTATTGGGACTTGTCTTAGTTGCTATGCATCCTCCCCAGAGTTTCAAGTGCCTGCTGCTCAGCCAATAAGTGAGGTCATTGGATGGTTGGAATGTTAAAAGTGTTTGTGCTTCGATGAGTGGACAGCTGGATCGAGCAGGGCTGAGCAGCAGGATGCTGCCCAGGCGCGGCCGGCAGTGGGAGTACCTGCAGGGCGGTGACGTGGGGAGGGGCAGGGTGGGGGTAGTAATGTATGGATTACTGAGCTTCCCAGGTAAGTAAACATTTAAATAAATACAACGAATTTCATTGAGTGCACTGCATCCCCAAATACGATGCAGTGCGCGCAACAAAATTAGTTTTATTTATTTAAATGTTTACTTCCTGTAAAACTCTGTAATCCATACGTTACTACACCCCCACCCTGCCCCTCCCCACGTCACCGCCCTGCAGGTACTCCACTGCCGGCCGTGGCTGATGCTGCTCCGGGTGGGGCTTTACCTGATTTACTTGAAACCTAATCTGAACCTTTAAACCTACATCTTTTATAACCTACAAGACTACATCTTTGATTATAAGTTATAACACTGCCGACTATTAAGCAAAGGAACCATGCGTATGGATTGAAGAAACTACTGTGGATATTTTCAAAGAGACTTGAGAGGGAATGCTGAAGAAACTAAGAGCACTACAAAAGAAAGTTAGACGGAATAATAGGATCTGAAAGAAACAGAACGCCCAGCAGCACCACCAGTGTCCCCTTCACCAGACAGCCCACAATCAGGGTGTGGATTCTGTTATTTTTAAAGTCTGGAAGTGAACGCAATCCACTGGCAGAGGAATCGACAGTGTGTTGGGACCCGGCCCCGTTTGTTTAAGGGAACTGGCAGTGTTAAATTTGAATTGATTTCAACTTACCCATTGGGAACGAAACTGTCAGTCCTGACTATCAACGATTGCAGCTGGTGATAGAGTGACGATGCGGCGCATCTGAGGCAAAATGCGTGAAATTACTGCAACGCTGATCTGATTCTGTGTACTGTTTAGTGTGAACTCAGGTTCGAGACATTATTTGTACTGAATGGCTAAGATGTGGTGGATGTGAGGAAGACAGCACGAAATTCCTGCAAAACTGTTCTGAGTCGGTGTGTTGTGAAATCCGGTGCAACGTACTTTGCTGTACTGTATGGTCAACACCGTAGGGGGCCCATTAGGATGGCGGGCGGATCGCCCCCGCCAGGCTGGCGGTAGCCACCACCAGCCTGGCGGGGGCAATCCGCCCGCCTGCCTTGCTGCAATGACCCCCCGCCATATTAAGATGGCTGGGGGGTCCGCGGCGGATGGAAATATATGGTGGCGGTGTCTATTAAACACCGCCAGCCATATTAGTATGGGCATTTTTCAATGCCTTTCCGTGGCGGCAATGCCGCCACGGAAAGGCATTCAGAGATTCCCTGCGGGGCCCCGTTGCGGGCCCCCAGGGACTCCGGGGGGTGCACATGGGGGGTGGCACCGCCCGCCGCAATGGTAAAGATACAGGATGCGCCCGCCACTGTGGCGGGCGCATCCTAATCCCATGCACGGGACCCTCGCCCTTATGGCGGAAGGTCCCTAGTACCGCAAGGATGGCGGGCGGGAAAAGTCCGCCAGCCATCCTAATGGGGGTCTAGATCTGGAAAGGTATGCAAGACTGTAAACTGTAATATTAGTGTCAACTCTTTTACCTGGCATTACCTGCTGGTGGCGCGTGGGCCTGTGCGGGCTTGTGCAGCATTTAAAAAAGAGTTTCTTGACATGCTATGATTCTTGGATTTCAGACGAATCTGCACTGGCGAGCATTCATGGTAGTGGGTGTGATGCATGGATGTCCTGCCCCGGCCAGTGGAGGGAGTTACGGTGGGGCAGGAAGGCGGGGCGGGGCAGGGGAGAGGCAGGGTGGGGGTGCTAAAAACTGAATATGGATATTTGGAGGTAAGTAAACAACTTAATAAATAAAATGAATTTCGTAGCGCGCTACGAAATTTGTTTTATTAATTAAATTGTTTAATTATCCATATTCTGGTTTTAAACATCCCCCAACCTGCCCCTCCCCCGCCCCACTTTTCGGCCCCACCAGAACTCCCTCCACGGGCCGTGGCTGTTGATTTCTTCATTGGATCTCAGACTTGAGGAGAACTACACGTGCTGAGAATGATGTCAATGGTAACAAGACAAAATATCAAATTCAAAATATAGAATTACCAAAATATCGAAGTCAAAATATAGAATGGACAAAATATCGAATGGACACAATATAGTGGTGAAAAATATCGAATTAAAGGTAAGTAATATAATATCGATTTTTTTTAAATATAGAAAGTCAAAATATCGAAGTATATAATATAGGTATTAAAAGATATCGAATTTTTAATAATATCGAATTTTTTAAAGTGTTTTGTATGTTAGTATATAAGTGAAAAGTGTATAATATTTTTGTAATTTATTTTAAGTAATGAATTTTATGTTATTTAATTTTTGCGTAATTTCATTCTGTAGTGGGTTGTGGGTTTATAGGGGAATAGAGTGGGAAGTAATTTAATTATATTAAATTAAATATTATTTTGAGAAATTACGAATTATTTTTTATTTAATTTTGCGTTTTAGTTCTGTAGCGGGTTGTGGGTTTATAGAGGAATAGGGTGGGAAGTAATTTAATTGTAATTAATTAAATATTTTTATTTATTTATTGGTATTCATTTTGAATTAATTGTTAATTAACTTTTAATTGGTAATTAATTTTTTTAATTGATTAATTGATAATTATGTTAATTTTATTAATTTATTTTCTGTAGCGGGTTGTGGGTTTATTGGGGAATAGGGTGGGAAGTAATTTAATTGTAATTAAGTAAATCATTTTTATTTATTTATTGGTATTGATTTTTTATTTATTGGTAATTGGTAATTAATATTTATTAATTGGTAATTAATTTGTATTAATGTATTAATTGATAATTACGATAATTGTATCCATTTATTTTCTGTAGCGGATTGTGGGTGTATAGGGGAATAGGGTGGGAAGTAATTTAATTGTAATTAATTACATATTAAAAATACTTTCGTGTATTGATAATTAATTTACTGTTAATTAATTATTAATTGGTATTAATTTTTAATATTAATTAGTGTTGTTTTTGAAAATTAATTTGTTGTTAATTAATTATGAATGAGTAAATAATTTTATTGCATAATAGTTATTTGTATTTATAATTGATTAATTTAGACAAAATATTACATTGCCAATTCATTGTAATTAATGTTTTATTGGTATTGATATCTGATTTATTTTTTATTAATATATTAGATCATTACTTTCCCTACTGTTAAATTCACTACAGTGGGAATAGTAATTTTTACTCCTACGCTATCAAACGCTTTCCCTACTGTCGCACTCTCTGGAGTCGGAATAGTAATTTTTACCCCTACGCTATCCAACGCTTTCCCTACTGTTGCACTCTCTGGAGTGGGAATAGTATTTTGTACCCTCCTGCTATTCAACGCTTTCCCTACTGTTGCACTCTCGGGAGTGGGAATAGTAATTTTTGCCCCTACGCTAAACAACACTTTCCCTACTGTTGCACTCTCTGGAGTGGGAATAGTAATTTTTACCCGCCCGCTATCAAACTCTTTCCCTACTGTTACACACACTGGAGTGGGAATAGTAATTTTTACCCCTACGCTATCCAACGCTTTCCCTGCTGTTTCACTCACTGGCGTGGGAAAAGTAATTTTTACCCCTACGCTATCCAACGTTTTCCCTACTGTTGCACTCACTCGACTGGTAATAGTAAATGTTACCCTCCCGTTATCCTAGGATAAAAATATTGTATATTTTTTATCAATATTATGTTAATATCTATATGTATTAAAAAATTAAATTGTATGTTTTTTAACTTACATTAATTATTTAATAATTTTAAGGTTATTTAGGTATTTTTAAGTATGTTTTAGTTAGTTATATTTATTAATTCATTATTTTAAATTATTTTAAGACATTTAAAAAAATTAAATGTTTTGACTATATTTTTTAAAATAATATTTTTGATTTGATATTTTTGTACTTACCTGTTTGTAGATAGGAATTCGATATTTTTTCATTTTATATTTTTTCTTCGATATTTTGGTAATTCTATATTTGTGTATTCCATATTATGTCAGTTTCCGATGTCAACATATGAGGAGAATTTAGCTGCAGTATCCTCAAATTTGTGAAGAAATGCACGCAACACGATGCGCCAGTGGCCATTTTGGAGCATTGCGAAGTGTATTTGGGACTTCTAGCATAGTTAAGATGTTTCTGTATAGACACTCATAGACAACCAGCAATTCGTCATGTGGTATTTGATGCTCCAGAATCGGAGTCTATGGAAGGCATTTCTTGTTGTGTTGGGAGGCTGTGATTTCAACGACCGGTATCGAGCAATGGAGGTGAGCATGTATTAATGCACAAACAGCTCACATAGAGTAGGAGAAGGTCTGCGGGCGTCCTATTAGTCTCGCGAGTCTGCTATTACATTTCTAGATACCTGGCGGTGCTATATTGGATCGGGTTGCAGAGGTGTTTTCTTGCGTCTGTGTCATTGTCTTGTACGTTGTCACCACAGGAGTATCAGCGGTGTGATAGGAGCGGATGAGAGGTCGCTCACCAGGAACTGTGACTGCATCATCATTGTACTGGTGCTGCTATGCCAGTTTATACCTTAGTACCCCTCTCAATTTGCTTCAATGTTGTGATGTTTACCTAGCATAATTATCTCCTAAGAGTATTTTGTTTTTTCACAATCTGGATTTGCTGCATGAGTTTGTTTCTGCTTGTGTGTCAGTTTGTGGGTGAGTGTTGCAACTCTTTTTGGTGCATGTGTCTTATACTGTATTAGGTGCGCGTATTGCTTAAAGAATTACACTGGGAAGTTTCCCTGTGCGTGGGAATGAGTTAGGGCATGAGTGTGGGACTTCTGGGAGACTATTGAAGGGCCAGTGTCTAAGTCCAAGGTTTTCCACCTTTCCTAAGGAGTTAAAGGTGGGGCAGTGTGCAAGCCCATTGTTGTATGTGGTAGGGGGTACGTGGTTACACCTCAATGCTGTTGACTGTTGTGAGAGTGGAGTAGAAGGTATGTGGGCCCTGGTCCTGCCATTATTTAAGTAGATGCCAGGGCCGGGCTGGCCAGAGCGGGCACCGGGCAATCCCCCAGTGCGCCGCATGGGTGGGGGGTGGTTTTGGGCCCCTGGGGGCCGTTTTTGTTACAGGGCCGTTTTTGCAGCATAGCTGCAAAATCGGTCCTGTAACAAAAATCGGCCGAAAACTGGCCCCGGCAAAGAGCTCGACGGCACCTCCAACCCCTCCCACTTCACCCCCAAGTGTGGAGGGGGGGCGGCCGAGCACTTTGCCAGGGCTGGTTGTGGATTCCAGTCCGGCCCTGGTAGATGCAGTAAACAGTATGAAGTCCCTGGTCCTGCAATGCACTGTGTAAGTGCAGTAGAGGGTTTGAAGTCCCTGGTCCTGCTATGAGTTGCGTTGATGCAGTAGAGGGTATGAAGTCCCTAGTCCTGTTGTGACCGTGAGTTGTGTAAGTGCAGTAACAGGTATGTGGTCCCTGGGAGTGTATGTGCTGTGTAAATGCTGTAGAGGGTTTGTAGTCCCTGGATCTGCCATGAGAGTTGGTGCAGTAGAGGGTGTGAAGTCCCTGGTCCTACTGTAAGTGTTTAGATACACTGATTGATTTTCTTTCTGTTGTCCTTCCTGAGTGGTTAAGGACATGGTGTAGAGGTATGTGTAGTGCACCCTTATGTTAGGGTTGTCCCTCCTGAGTGGTTAAGGGTGTTTTGCAAGAGCAGGTGTGTTGCACCTTGATATTGTGAGGTGAATGACTTAGGAGTGTTATTAGTTTCATACGTTCTGCTGAAGAATGCATGGTGTGATTATCTATGTAATCAAATTTTCATAGGACTGTTTTATCATATTGTGTCATCTCTTGTCCTTTTGATTTGATGATAATCTGGAAGGAATATTTATGGGACTCAATTGTTTTATATGTATTTTCTATTATTACTTAAACAGAGGGAGATGTGTTGTGACTTGTCTTAGTTACTATGCACCCCACCCAGAGTTTCAAGTCCCTGCTGCTCAGGCAGTAAGTGATGGCATTTGAAGGTTGGAATATTAAGAGTGTTTGTGCTTGGATGAGTGGACAGTTGGATTGAGAAGGGCTGAGCAGCAGGATACTGCTCCTTGTGATGCTTCGCCTGATTTACTTGTAACTTGAACTCAACCTAATAAACCTACATCTTTCATAACCTACTAGACAACATCTTTTTTTTTTTTTTACGGATGTTTTATATAGCACGAACTTGACCCGAATCGGGTATCAGAGCGTTTTACATAGCACCAGTTATGTTACATGAGGACACACTCATTATTTTTTAGGCAAGGGGAGATTAAGTGATTTGCCCAGAATCACTGGATGTTCAACGTCGTTCCGAGACTCGGACCCAGTTCCTCAGATTCGATGATGACCGCCCTAGCCGTTAGGCCATCTCCACTCCCCAGATCTTTGATTGTAACAGTAGTTCAAAGGCAGACCATTCCCAGATTCGGTAAGTGTACTTTGTTTGTTTTATGCCACTGCCGTAGCAGGTAAAATTATAGCATTCCGTTTGTCTACTTCCTGGCTCTGATGATGGTATTTTATACATAGGGAGGAGAGATCCCACAAGCAGATTCCTTTCTGCGGTTGGGCTTCGGACTTTTACCAATAACCATTTAAGTGTTTAATTTTTCCCTTCTTCTTACTGTATTCCTTAACCTGAACTATCTCAAGCAGTCATACAGTGTATGAAGTACATCACAGAACCTTATATAAAGGAGGGCTCAGTTTCCATTTGAGTGTTCCTCTAATCTCTCCCAGCCTATGCTATGCCTTGGGGCTGTGGAGCCATGGGTCCCTTCAGGAGTTCCCCATCCTCGCTCTAGCAAGTCAGAATGTTTGTATCTGGCCAACTCTTGATCTTGGTTGTGATGGAGAGACCGATGGTCCGACGGGTAGGCTGTGCTCTCATGGCTTGGAGGAGAAGGTAACCTTCCTTGCTCCAGTGCCCTTTCTGTGGTTACTCTCTCTACAGCTTTAGTTGCAGAAGTGTGTATAGGGGTGGCAAGTCATGTCGGAGGACCCTGTTCTAGAAGAGGAGTACGACTGTGACTGACAGCTCCTCTATTTGCAGAAAAGGAGGGCACAATAATACACCTGGATGGGGGCGGCAAAGAGATCGAGCGGTAAGTGGGGCCAGGATTCCGCCTATGCTCCCACTCACATGGGCCCTTCTCCCTGGCTTCAAATATGGACGCCCTTGCTGGATGTTTTCACAGACTTCATGGTCAATGCAAGTCCCAGGAGCACATAGGTCATGGGCAACAATCCCAGGATGCCAACTTTCTGTAACAAATGCAAGGACACTACCCTAAAATATTGTGCGAGGCAGAAAGAACTTGGACGAGATGTTTAGGTATAATGCTTCTGCTATGCTATAAAAAGCAGTAGGGACTTGATGTGAACCAAACAGTGTCTCACAACCTGTATTTCCAAATTGATGGAGAAAAAAAATCAGTTTCCTTGCATTTTGTTATGTGTGAACAAAGCTTTTTTTAAAAAAAAGAAAAATAATAAGTCTCAGTGGCCCTTCGTGGCAGCAGGAAACCATCCCCGCAGCATCAAAGGGTAGAGCAGGACAATTGATAGACTGTTCTGTGGACGGTGTATTAACACCATGGTGTCATATCTGAATATCATTTATTAAATATCATCCTAGAAAACAATTGCCTCCATAATATCGACTACTAAAATACTGTGCAATTAAGTACATACAGATAGGTATGAGTTTACTATCCCTTACTTCATTTAAGACATTTGTATCGTCAAAGTCCTACATCTGGATTTGAGAATAGTGAACCTGGACTTGCCCATTTACACTTATTTTCACAATACTGCGGTAGTCGAAAGTCTAGATGCAAATTTGTTTTCAGGACGGTGTTTTTGCGTATAATATTCGCCCCAACAAGTGTTGTCTCTTCTGCATGGCGGCACCATCCCTGCTGCCGTCACCCTCTCTCCTACACCGCCCTGCGTCCCTTTATTTAGGAAGCAGTTGAAAAAATGGGTGTTTGCCTCTGCCTGAGATGATGACCCTTTTTAGTTCCGCTGTTCCTCATCATAGGACGCTCTTAGGAGAAGCTGCGCACTTTATAAAATGGCGCATTCATTCATTACCAGCCTTCCCCGCTCCACTCAGGGGCGGCTCTAGGCTCATGGTGGCCCCTGGCAGGGAGCTTAGGATGGGGTCCCCAGAAGAGGGGGTCCGCGCATGGCGGAGTGACGAGGGGGGGGTCAGGGTGTTTGGAAGTGGAACAGAGCCAGAGGCCGCCAAATCCCTGTCAGGGACCGGCACACAAATATGTATCCATCCTCAGAGGATTATTATATTAAGGATATATAATGGCGTGGCAGCCCCTGGGGTTTGGAGGCCCTGTGCAGGGGCACAGCTTGCACACGCCTAAGGCCGCCCCTGCTCTACTTAGCTGTGCATAAGGGTTCCAGTGTTTGCGTTTAAGGTCTTTAGAATTCTCTGTAAAAGGGCGTTCTGTTCACAGGACATTATGCACCAGAAAATCCAGGGCACCCACTTGATGGGCGTGTTTCAACTATGCCCGGATATACATGGGAAACTTCCATTGGTTGAAGTGATACAACGTTGCCAGACAATGCCCGACTACATGAGTGCAGTTACATCCTTTGACCACCTCTATTTTTAACAGTTGTGCATACAAGAAACATATTCCCAAATTCCCAGATCATATGAAACCACAGTGAAATTAAACAATCCAAAATTGTACACAATTCGCTTGGCATCATTTATGCAAAGGTTGTGCCATGACTTTTCAACCTGTTTCAGAAAGGTCTCTAGTGCAATTCAAGAAATGGGTATGGACATTTGCCCAAAAAATCCCAATACATGTGATTTAACCACAGTGGATTTGTAGTATATTCCTATGAGTCTCATTTTCGAATGGCAGATGCTCGTTTAAGCAATTGTTTGTATTGTCTGGTAAATATGTTTTGTTCATATTTACTTTTCTACCTCATTTTTATTATCACTCAGCCATATCTTCATACGTCTTTTATGATTATCTCATCTGTCCTATTACATTACATTAATTGCCCATTAAAAGAAAGACGAAGCTCAAATCAGTAACAGTATCCAAAGAAAGCGAAGATCAAAAGGCAATAAAATAAATCAAAGTATGTATATTTTAGAATTGGATAGAAATATGAGAAAAAAGAAAGTTGGACGTAAAGATATTGGTTTTGTTAAGCTTTACCCAGTCATAGGTTGATCAGTTATTTTTATGTTTTGCTTTTTTTTTTTTTAGCTCCTGCTGATATTTTAAACTACTGCTGCCAGCTTCATAAACCACGCAATTGATGATGGTTCAAAATGTGACCTCGGCGCACATGGTGGATAATTAGTTCTGCCACGCAGTAAAACCTCAGCTGGTGTCAGCAGCCCCATGACTCTCCACCTCCCTGACAGAGACCCAATTTAATTAAAGCGAGTTATGATTGGAAACGTCACGAACTGCAAGCCAAGCACAGCGAAAACTGGGACCCACCGGTCCATGGGGAGCAGTCAAGGCTAAGCAAGCAATTACGCAAAATCGAAATAACTGCTGGTGGGATAGATGTGTCTGTGTGTTTATGAGTGTGAACGTGTGCGTGTGGTTGTGGCTTAAATGTAGGTCAAATTAAAAATAAATATGAAGAAGTAACACAGTGCAGTAAGAGCAGCTTGCCATAGACTGCGTAAATATATATAGAACAACAGTGGTGCCTGTGCTAAACAAAAGAGATGCAATTTGTACTACAATTAAAAAGGAAAATTAAGAAAATAAATAAACATTCTTCCAAAGGACACAATAATTTAGCAATTTAATACATGGAAAATCGTAATCAAAATGTGTTGGAAAAATGCAGAAATCTGATTGCTGTGAAAGATATCAGTGCTCGGACGTGGTACACACAGTGAATGGATGTGTACAAAGTGTACAAAAATAAGCTCCAATAAGGACACAGAATACAGCATTTTTTTAGAAACCGTGTTTGCCACTACACACGTTTGTTAATTCATGGACAAGTGGCTCATGGGGCACAAAGTCGTTGACGTTTCAACCAACTATTGATGGAAGGTCGTCATCAGGACTGAGAGGCTGGAAAGGTGGCCCGAGAGGCAGGAAGACAGGCCAGAGTTACTGAGTGAAAAATGTTGGAACATTCCAAGTTGCACTTTAATAATGGGCAAGCTGGAATCCGAGATGTAGGGAAAGTTGTAGTCTGCTGTGGAGGGTTATAGGTACAACTGTATCCTCGCCAGTGTTTAATTTGCGAAAGAAAGCGTGCCGGTGCCCGAAGCTCTTCTCAGAAGCCTGTGGCCAGTGCAGTTAAACATCTGTGCATTAATACCAAGGCTGGTACTCTTTAATCCACTATCAGACACTCCCTGACTCTTTTACTCCCAATTGAATATTCCTGCTTTCTCCCTTTGTGATGGTTTTGCCATCTTTCTCTTCCTCCATCTTTCCAATCTGTGCGCTTGCAGTCGGTAAATATCTTCTAGGGAAAATAAGTGCCGTTTCCCAAAAATATGTGCAGATGCCCCGCCACTGGCAACCACCAGCTCAAATTAAGCATTGATCCCCGCTTGGTATACTGTTAAATGTTCATCGCAAACCCAGTAGAGATGCCTACATGTCCTCCAAAATATTGTGCAGTGGGTGCAAAAAACAAGCTCACTGTATGTGTTGAACACAGGACTGCTGAAAAAGAGTCAGTAGAAACTCTGCCGGACAAGGGATGCTGACACCACAGGCGGTTTAGCACATGGGCCATTGTTGTCTTATATATGTTATCTACGGCAGGTTCTTGAGTATACTCGAGGGCAACCTTGTGTGAATTACATAGACTGCTCAACGGCATACATTTATTTAGATTGTAGCATCTCAAAGATTAGGATTCTTCGTATTTATATATGGAATACATTCATGTAGTATAACATTGGAATTCAACCATTTAAAGATAAAATGTACTTAAATTAAAGTAAACAGCTAGGCACCAACGGCCATTAGATGGAGACCCTACACGTTTTTTTAAAAAGCATATTTATTTTTCCTTCAAGTACCCTACACCTCTTTCTCCTGTCACTTTCTTTGTACCACCTTATAAGGTTTTAAACCGAACAAGCTCTCAGTCACATGACATGGTATAATGACATCATCTCAGGCGTATTACTTAACCAGCGTAAAGTGAAATGCTGGAAATGACGCAAGAATACACCAGCGTAAATTGCATTTCTCCTGGGCCTAATTATAAGCAATAATGGGCCTAATTATATGCAGAAATCGGGGCGTGTCTCTGGCCCCTGTATTGTAAATCACCATGCTTGCAGCTTGAGTCACCGCTTGTGGTCGAGGACTTTAATGAACATTCCCAGCCCTCGGTCGCATCTAGAGCACGCCCTTTGCTCTCATATTTGCATATGTTGTTCAGTTCATTTTCATGTCAAAGTACAGGTGTGCCTGTTTGAAATGTACCTGTGTCCAATGAGCACTATTGTGACACACACTGACACACATTTTACAAACACGCTGGATGTATTTGTACATCATAACCATAACCTGACGTTTGGTACTGTCCCTCTCTGAAAGACTCTTCGCCATCAGTTTCACCTGATCCTGGACTCCAAATACAAGCTTGAACTGCTGTAAATGCGCTCACCTCTGCACATTGGCTTTGCATAGTAGCAGCACAGCCATGCAGCCTGAATGAATAAGGGCGGAACCTGCGCAGGCACCGACAGGGTGTCTGTCTGAAAGTAGGAACTGTGAAGTTAAAGAGTAATATTAAAACTTGGAGACTCAGATCAATCATGATTACTACTACCTGAAGATGCAATAAAGTGGTAGTCCTTATACAATAAGGTGTGCAGAGGGGAGAAGCTGACGTAATGTTCACGCATATTTATGCAGTGGTACTGGTTGTAACCTGCTATTGACAAGCTATGCATAATATGTCATTTTTTCCATATGTTGAATCCCTCTCCCAGGGCGAGGGAGGGGAACACTTTAAATGAAGTGAACATAAACACTCTCAGAAACAATCCTCTGTATTTTATGTGGCTGTGGTTCCTCCTCTTTCTCTCTCCTCCCTCCCATCAAGAAGCAAATGCTCACATAAAGAGAGTAGGGACTGGTGCTTATGATCAGGTGTCTGGTGTCACGCATGCGTAGACATCTCTATTCTTGGACATACGTGTGTGCGTGCTTGTATGTGCATGGTGCATGTCAGCTGTTTGGTGCAGTGGTATTTTAAAATGAAACTTAATCAGTAAATGAGTGTGGAGGAGCAGACGCTCACTCATGGTCTAGTCACTCATGGGTCTGGGTCTATAATCATACATGTGAAGATGCCACCGTTCTTGGTTATATGTTTGTGTTTGCCTGCATGCATTCATTTGGTGTCTGTCAGCCTTTGTGAATTGTACACAGGACCTGAATGTAGACTCAAGGATTACCTTATTGTATTAATAAAGTACTGTTAATGTAATAATTTCCCTTACAAGCGTCTATTTGACTTTCATTTTTTCTGAAACGTTGAAATTATTATTTGAAAGAACATATTTAGTTTATATCAGTGAACTTAAAAACTCTTGGGGGGCACCCGTAATATAATTCTCACAGCACACGAGGAAAATCAGCTTCGATAAGTTGTGCAAATGCAATATTAATTGTACAATGTTACGTTCACAGTACTTGGTGCATTGATGATGCTGGCACACACACGTAAAGAATCCCATGTTTGGGTGAAGCCAAACTTAAATAAAAAAGTCTAAGGCTATTGAGAAGGATCTTGTGTGACTTTTATACGTGAGGTATAAATTAAAGTACAATTGTCTTGTTGTAAAAACCATCAATGGGTGAATCACATAATATTTGCACTTTCACAACTGTCACACGTAGAACCAGGAAACCATGCACCTGGATATATCCTGGTGAACAGATCCTCCAACAATAGTGTGCCTTCAATGGCTCCTCAGATCATGGCTTCTGGATGGCCTGCTCCGTGATCCGCCGCTGTCTAAATCAATACATTTCCTCAGTAGCTTTGGTGGTTGCAGAAAGGGCGTCCATGGATGTATGACGTTACAACGCATACTTTTACAACGCCTACCTTTACAACGCGGTTTTTACCACGCATACCATTACAACGCATAATGCTTTTAGGCGCTGGATAGTGAATAGTTTAATTTACTATTCCAACTCCAGTCCCCGTGGATAGTAGGGAAGGTTATTGGATAGTAAATTAACCTATTCCCTATCCTAGAGCGCCCCCCAGAGCAATGCGTTGTAATAGTTTGCGTGGTAAAAGTTGCGTTGTAATGGTAGGTCGTTGTAAAAGTGTCGTTGTAAAGGTTGTATACCGGCGTCCATATCAGTCCACCCCGCAATAAAACTAAAACGAATGGTAGTGAAAGCTGGTAAGACTTTAATTTCCTTCCCACAAGGCTGGAACCTTGTTGCAAGATCTGTGCCGTTTGTCATTATCCGCCTACCCTTGTAATAACGTGTTAACCGGCCACATGCCCCGTGCAACCCAAGGCTCTCTAGAGAAACTCCACCAGTAAACCCTGGAAAGACTTGAAGAGTGTGGCTTTTTGCACTACTTTTTTGCACAAAATGCACCCTTCAATGCATTTTGGAGACAATTGTGTTTTTCAAGCTAAAAAACATGCAAAATCGTGTGACACGAACAACAGGTGCCTATGTTTTGTTCTTTCAAATTGATCCTGTACCCCCTCGATAGGATTTTTATCCGGACAAAGCTCTCAGTCACATGACATGGCATAATGACATCATCTCATGCGTATTACTTAACCAGCGTAAAGTGAAATGCTGAAAATTGTGCAAGAATACACCAGCGTAAATTACATTTCTCCTGGGCCTAATTATACGCAGAAAGGGGCCCAAGTATATGTAGAAATCTGGGCGTGTCACTGGCCCCAGATTTGTAAATCATCATGCTTGCAGCTTGACTCACCGCCTGTGGTAGATGACTTTAATTAAAATTATCAGCCCGTAGTCGAGTCTAGAACACTTTGTTTACTCTTATATTTGCATATGCAGTTCAGTTCATTTTCATGTCCAACTACAGGTGTGCCTGTTTGTAATTTACGTGCGTCAAATGAGCACTATTGTGATGCACTATGACACACATTTTACAAACACGAAGGATGCATTTGTACATCAGGGAGCAACCCTTGACCCTGTTCCCAGGCAGGTCGCTCCCCACGCCGCACAGCTCCACCTGACTGAGGACCTGCTCCCTGTCCTCGATACTGCAGCGAATTTGAGGCCCTCCTCCTCCTGCAGGCTTCAGCCTGCTCCTCATCCCTGGTGGCCCAGTGGTGAGCCATACGTATTCTGTCTGCTCTCTCTGTTTCCTTTTGCCTGTTTCTGCGTATCTGTTGTTTTATTCTACTTCTTCTATTCTGCTCTCTTCTGCCCGTTTTCTCTCTGTAGCTCTTTGCCAGCGTTCCAGCCTTTTCTGCCTCTCTCCTTTCCCGCTGCTGCGTCCCCTGCGTCCCAGCCCCCCTCGCCGCCCGTTCGTGCTTGTTCCCGCCTCCCAGCTGCTGCTCCCTTCTTAATGATGGCCACTGTGTGGTGAAGAGAGCGACCCTTGGCCCTGTTTCCATGCAGGTCGCTCCCCACACTGAGCAGCTCCACCTGACTGTGCCTGTGCCCCTGCACCCTGTCCTTGCTGCTGCTGCGAGTTCGAGGATCTCCTCCTCCCGCAGGCTCCCGCCTGCGCTTCATCCCTGGTGGTTCATTGGTGAGCTGTAAGTATTCTGTCTGCCTGTTTCTGCGTATCTGCTGTTTTATTCTACTTCTTCTATACTGCTCTCTTCTGCCCGTTTTCTCTCTGTAGCTCTTTTCCAGCGTTCCAGCCTTTTCTGCCTCTCTCCCTTCCCGCCGCTGCGTCCCCTGCAGCCCGCCCCCGTCGCCCAACAATTTGTGCCCTCTCCGGCCACCCAGCTGCTCCTCCCTCCCACCTCCCCTTCTTAATCGTGGCCGCGTGAAAGGCGCGCCAAAGACAAGCCCGTCTGCGTCTGTCCGCACCTGGACCACGCCCAGAGCCAGACCTCCTGGCCCTGCGACCGCCATGACGCCTGCCACCGCTACAAGGCCAGCATTCTCCACAAACTCAATACCGGCTGATCATCCACCTGCTTCCTGGCCACCCCGAAGCTCTCCCACAGACCCTTCTCCTGCCGGAGCTGCAACTTCACCAGTATGAAAGCCACCGCCTAACCCACCGGGGCAGGACGCAACCATCTCAGATGCTTACTACTCAACACCCGCTCCGTCCACAAGCATGCCATTGAACTCTGGCACCTACTCGACTCATCCTCCCCGGCCGTCACCTTCCTGATGGAGACATGGATGAACTCCTCCTCAGTGCCCGACATCGCCATAGCCATCCCAGATGGCTACAAGATCACCCGCAGGGACCAAATAAACATACCTTGATGGGGGAATCGGCATCGTCTACAGAAATACCCTCAGAATCTCAACCAGCATCGAAAATACATTCTGCGTTGGCGAACAACTGCACCTCCAGATCCACATCGATCACAACACCACCCTCAGAGGAACATTCATCTACAGACCCCTTGGACTGCGGCCATAGTTCAGCGACTCCATCACCAACTTCGTCAGCATGCACGCCTTGCGTCCACGGACTACATCCTCCTCGAAAACCTGAACTTCCACCTCGAGAACGCCAACAACAGCAACTCCACCACCCTGCTCAACAACCTCGCCAAACTTGGACTCAAACAGCTCGTCACGACCCCCACCCATTTCGCCAGACACACGCTCGACCTCATCTTTTTTCTATACTACCGAACTCCACTGGACTGACCACTGCTGTATCCACTTAACCTTCAAGAACCCCACCATGCACCACCACCCGCAACAGATCCCCTGCTGCAGCTGAAACAATGTCACCAAAGACCAGCTAATTGCCACCCTCGCCCGAGACCCACCAACCGGCACCACCGACCCCGACACTGCCACCCGCAACCTCAGGCAATGGATCGACGACTGCACCAACACTCTCGGCCCAATCAAGAAACCCTCAAATAGACACACCTACAGAAAAGCCATCTGGTTCATAGCTGACCTCCAGGCATCCAAGCCGACTTGCCGAAGGCTCGAGAAGAAGTGGCGCTATGAACAAACACCAGACAACCATGCAGCCTTCAAGAATGCCATCCACAGGCCCCACCAACTCATCCAAACTGCCAAAAGGACCTCCTTCAAGGAACGCACCGTCAATAACGCACACAACAGCAAAGAGATCTTCAACATCGTGAAGGAACTCTCCAACCCAAGGTCCAACTCTAACAATATCCTGCCGTCGCAAGACCTCTGCGACTCCCTAGCCACCTTCTTTCACAGCAAGATTGCAGACATCCACAACAGTTTCAACAACCAGACCCCCCTGACAGCCGCCGACACCTCAGACTCACCACCCCCAGGCCACACCAACCTCTCGTCAATGATGAGAACACCATCAAAATCATGAACACATCCACTTCGGCTCACCATCCGACCCCTGCCCCCACCACATCTTCAACAAAGCGAGCTCCATCATCACATCCCATCTCTGGAAGATCTTCAACAACTCCTTCGAGACCGCCACCTGCCCGGAGAGCTGGAAGCATGCCAAGATCAACGCCTTACTCAAGAAACCCAAGGCGGACCCTAAGGACCTCAAGAACTTACGGCCCATCTCCCTGCTAGTTCCCAGCGAAAGTCATCGAGAAGATTGTGAACAGGCAACTGACCCGTTTCCTCGAGGAGAACAACGCTCTGGACTCATCCCAATCCGGATTCCACAGCAACCACAGCACCGAAACCACCCTCATCGCTGCCACCGACTACATCAGGACCCTGTTGGACAACGGTGAAACAGCGGCCCTCATCCTCCTAGACCTTTCGGCTGCCTTTGTCACCGTCTGCCACCACACCCTACACAAACGCCTCCACGATGCAGGGATCCGCGACAAAGCCCTTGACTGGATCACATCCTTCCTCACAGGTAGAACCCAGAGTGTCCGCCTCCCTCCATTCTGTTTGAGAGCCACCAAGATCATCTGCGGCACACCCCATGGATCAACCCTCACCCGAGCCTTTTCAACGCCTACATGGCACCGCTCGCCAACATCGTCCGATCACATGACCTCAACATTGTCTCATACACCGACGACACCCAGCTGATCCTCTCCCACACCAAGGACCCCCCCAACGCCAAAACCAACCTCAAAGAAGTAATGAAGGCTGTCGCCAAATGGATGAAGAACAGCCGCCTGAAACTGAACTCGGACAAGACTGAGGTCCTCATCCTCGGCTCCACCACCCTCCGCCTGGGATGACTCAGGTGGCCAGCCACACTGAGAGCTGCACCGGCACCCACCAACAATGCACGCAACCTGGGGTTCATCCTAGATTCATCGCTATCAATGACCCAGCAAGTCAATTCCGTCTCCTCCTACTGCTTTAACACCCTCTGCATGCTCTCAAGATCTACAGATGGATCCCCGCCGGAATCAGGAGGACGGTCACCCAGGCCCTCGTCAGCAGCAGACTGGACTATGGCAACGCCCTCTACGCAGGAACCACGGCCAAACTCCAGAAAAGACTACAACGCATATAGAACGCCTACGCTGAAGAACCGGGTTTTTCAGAACCCAGCGGTGCCAGGGACACGCCCGAAGTCTTCGAGTTCACCTGTCTTGGTATACAGAGACAAGGAATACTTCTAGGTGGCGTCAGAGATCAAATTTATTAGTGAAGGACTGGGTTCTTTAAGACCCAGCGGTGCCAGGGGACAACACCTGAAACCTTCGTGGGTTACCTGCTCCGGCTTTAGGCATGAGCGAATTTTGCGGATCTCGCGTTCGCGAATTTTGCGGATTTGCGGATTCGCAATCCGCAAAATCCGCGAATTCCCGCGAATTTGCGGATTTTTTTTTTTTTTGTGTTCGCCCGTGTTTCTGCCAGTTCGCGAGGGTTTTGTACACTTTCGCAAATTGCGAACTTACCTGTCGGGTCGCAAGTTTCGCGAACTTGTTGTTTCTACGTGTCCAGCCTGTTTGGGACACTCTTCTTCATCACTGCCACTCTCTGTCACCACTGCCACTCTCTGACTACTCATGCCACCCTCTGGCCCACCCATGCCACCCTCTGTTTCATCACCACACCCTCTGGTTGTCCAGTGTACATTATTTTCGGCAAAGCAAAGCACACCTTCCCTGCCTCAAGTGACCTGAATTAATTTGGGGCTGAATAATGTGTCACAGAATATTTTTTTAGCTGGCACCTGCTTCCTTAGTGCGCCCTGATTAGTGATCTTTTGCACTTGCTAAGTGCTTTCATTGTTGCAAAATTAGTTACAACACCTGCCCTGCCCCAACTGACAATAATGAATTAGGGGCTGATTAATGGATTTTAACTTCCAGCCTGGCTCCTGCTTGTCTCCCTTAGCTGTAATTCAGGACCTTTGTGGCATATGTGTAACTATTCTGAGGTTCAGAGCAGGGTCACATAACAGTTTCAACTGGCAACTGAACTCTGGAGGGGCCCCTCAGGAAGCACTACAGGAAATGGCTACTAATGATGAGCCTGAACTTTTGAACCTGGTAAGTAGTTACTTTCAGTTTTGCTAAGATCGTATTTCTGCAATTTTGCACTTATTCGCGGGGCGCGAACTCACGCGAACTCACGCGAACAGTGCGAGCAGTGCGAGCAAAATCCGCTGCTCGCGGATTTGCGGATTTTGCGGGAGATTCGCAAATCTCGCGGATTGCGGATTTCCCGAAAATCCGCAAAATCCGCGAGCGGAACGGATTTTCCGCCCACACCTATCCGGCGTACGAATGACAGAGACACGGGACACTTCCTTCGGCGTCAAAGATTCAAGGTTTATTTACTGCAGGGAACACAGAAGTCACGACAAGTACAACACGTGCAACTTGGGGAGACTGCTTCAAATTGGTTCTGTGGATCGCTCCTTTTATACATGATTTTCCCATAGGTTTGCATAGCAGACAAAGGTTTACAACCCGGTTCCCACAATTATCCCCGAGAGGGGTCGCTTTGGTCACTTTGATACTCATAAGGTCCGGAACATAAGTGCGGAAACATTTGGCGGCTCCCAACTGTAAAAACCCATCGTCCCACCATTAGTACATTCCAATCAGCAGTAAAACAGATCGAAATAGGAACAAGGACAGGTGTAGAGGAAGATGGAAACAGTGGGGAGATTGGAAAGGGTGTAAAAGGGGAGGTATCGGGAAACACGAGCTACAGGCATCAAAGGGACGTGCCTAATGAGATGCACGGCTGAGACAATAAACCGGCACGGCGAGATGAGCCTCGAGCGGGGCCATCTGCCTTACAGTATCATCCCCCTCATCATAAAGACACTTACAAAGGACATGTGTCTTCCGCAAATATCTTGGGAGTCCCAGGGTCGCGAAGCAGACAACGTCCGTTCGCTGGCTACTTGAGGGCAAGAGACAAAATGGATGCCATATCTAAGATGGAACCCGTGGGTACAGATGAAAAACCCACGTAGAAAACGAACGGTTTAAGTTAGCACAGCGAAACTGCGCACACTTACTAAACTCGTCATTTGCGGTTCGTAGATACCAGACTCGACCATATTCGTACGAGTCGAGAACACCACTGACAATTGTCACGGAACCTCATTAGCTGCAGCTAATAACAGTAATCCCAGCAATACAACACAGTGTACAACTCAAGAAACTGTTCAATTTTCGTAGAGCAAGACATCAGTATTTATCCATTTTTTACTCATTTGCAATATACACCCACTGCGACAAATTCGAACGAATCAAATACATTTTCCCATGCTTCGTCATATCGTAAAACACTCACTTTACATTGTACCAACCCACAAGTTAATTATTAGGAATGTCCCAAATTCAATTTCCACGAGCCGGACAAACCCATAATTGAAAGCACTACCCATGTAACGAAAAGACATAAAGAAAGAAGTAATTCAGATATTGAGTAAGATAAGATATGTGCAAGCGAACTAAAAGTTAACAATATCCTGAACAGTGATTGGCAATTTCAGACAACGATCAGCCAGGGAAATTGGCTTCACAAAGGGTCAGTTTCAGGTGACGAGGTCAGCGTCTTACAGTCCACTCGCAAGTCAGAAAAGGCCTAGTTAATATGTACATGAACAACGAAGCACATGCAACTTTGTTCGTTTGGTCACCTCCACGGCCTACGTGAGGGCAACACAAAATGGCGGCACGGACAAAATGGAACCCATATTCAGAGACAAAGTCTCTGAATACGTAGTGAACTCGCTAGTTAATGCGACAAATTCATTCTATATTGGCCGTACTTACTAGATACGGTACAACATCACCAAAATCGTGACGGAACCATAACCGCACAGGACAAGGCAGAATTTTACAGAACCTCAGACCCTCCTTTTGCCATTACGTAGGCAATAACCTAAACTCACGTCAATCTGAATCTAGGTCTATGTCTATTTTCATCAGATTATCAAGGTGTTGCTGTAACATCATTCTATTCTCCTTTACTTCTCTCGAGACAGGTCTCACACAGATAGTAGCACAAAGACTACAAATGGCAGGACCACACTGGATGCATAAGCAACACGAAAAAAGGATAGCTAACGCCATACCAAGGAACATCAGAACCTTCCATCCCCATTTGGACAACAATTCCCAAATCCATCCTGTTAATGACCAGTCCCCTTCGTCTACATGTATACACTCAGCGGACTTACGTAACTTAAAGATGGCTTGGTACACTGTTGGGGCATTATCTGGTATGAAAACGCAGCAACTAGATCTGATCAATTTACATACCCCCACCTCTATCTGCGTGTATGATGTCTAAAACTATACGATTTTGTAACGTCATAAGACGATCCGCCTGATGCTCCGCTGTGATATTGCTTAGGGCACCAGCAGTCTCATTAATAGTGGCCTCGACCACTCTCGTAAGCTGATGAATATTCCTGCTATTGCTAATTATCAAGAAGGGGGTGGATCACTTGTCCTGCTGAACCCGGATTACTCGGTATTCATTGCGTCCCTTGGTAAAAGAACCCTCATGCACTCGAGTTGTTCAACGTGAGGTAGCGGTATATCTTGATTCTCCGCTAGGGCACTCGGGTATCTGCATAATCATAGGGTGTTTTTTAAAATATGCAGCCTCCACCAGGAGGTTTTAATCCAAGGTTGTGCAGTAGTGTCCAGTGATTAGTGGAAGTGGTGATATTAAAATAACTCGAAATCCAGGAGACGTATTTATTAATCTGGATTCGGGTTAGTAGTGTTGAAAAACTTCTTGGTATGCGCACTGAGAATATTAGGATTCTCTACGCTACCTGTCTTCGTGATTTTAAAAAGGTCGACATGTTATAGCCCTTTCGTCAAATGATCAATGGGCTTTCTTCAGGACCAGGGTGTACGTGTAGGAAGGAGATAACTTTTTCCCTTCTAATCGGAGTCACTCTTTTAATGCCAATAAAAATACAAAAGTGTTACCTTGGAGAAAGGTCAAGGGGACGTCTTATTGTTGTGTGAATACATTCCATATGTGAATGGTTAAAATGGTTAAAAACATTACACAATTTGCCAAAACTAGCTTGCCACTGCTCCTACTTCAGGTAACCACTTACTCTTGCCTAGCAATCACCAACTAAAATGTGTGGATTGTTTGTTCTCTGTATTAGTTGACCATTTGTGATTTTAAAATATCATGCATTAATTCTCTGAGATCTCGATGTTCATGCATTACCCATTTTCCTTTATGCGGCAGTGTGGAGCTCAAATAGCAAAAAAACAGATGCAGTAATTATTTGAACTCGTGTTCACTCAGCATTTATAAATTCTATGGCAGACGCATACTTTCTATCGCTCTGACGCTATATGGCATCCAACCCACGACTCCAGGCAGAATAGTACCTATTATTATACTTTATGCGGCAGTGTGGCGCTCAAAAGGCAAACAGTTGGTGCGGCAGTTATTTGGACTCGTGTTTATTCAGCATTTTTAAGTTCTATGGCAGACGCCTACTGTTTGGCGCACTGACGCTATCTGGCGGCCAGCCCACAACTTCAGGTTAAATTAGTACCTGTTAGATTATCGAGAGCCTTTCTCATGCCAGTGAGAGCGCTTTGTACGTGAGTCTCTTTTAAGTTTATAAAAACAGACCCTCGACTAAAAGTGGAATGGGGCTAAGAGATTATAAATTACCAATGGCCATGCTAATGAGAGTGCGTTGCTTGTTATGTTCAAAATAAACGCTTTGCTCGTTTTTCAAGGGGCCAGTAAGATTACACCTACCTCCTCACGTATCAATACGTGTTTCCTCGGGTGCCCAAGGAGTCACTCTGACGGCCTCTATCTACAAATAATAGAAGAGGAGGTCGATAAAGAATAAAATTAAAACTGGTTTGGTATTTATCTTGAGAAGGGAGTCCTTTCCGCTTGTCTATACCTATAGGTCCGTCATGCGCTACTTGTGTTGACTCTGCCAAACCAGTTTTAATTTTATTCTTTATCGACCTCCTCTTCTATTAGTAGGTGTAATCTTACTGGCCCCATGAAAAACGAGCATAGCGTTTATTTTGAACATAACAAGCGACACGCTCTCATTAGCATGGCCATTGGTAATTTATAATTTCTTAGCCCCATTCCACTTTTAGTCGAGGGTCTGTTTTTACAAACTTAAAAGAGTCTCACGTACAACGCGCTCTCACTGGCATGAGAAAGGCTCTTGATAATCTAACAGGTACTAATTTAACCTGAAGTTGTGGGCTGGCCGCCAGATAGCGTCAGTGCGCCAAACAGTAGGTGTCTGCCATAGAACTTAAAAATGCTGAATAAACAAGAGTCCAAATAACTGCCGCACCAACTGTTTGCCTTTTGAGC
The DNA here is from genome assembly GCF_964263255.1 of Lissotriton vulgaris. Classification (NCBI taxonomy): domain Eukaryota; kingdom Metazoa; phylum Chordata; class Amphibia; order Caudata; family Salamandridae; genus Lissotriton; species Lissotriton vulgaris. The sequence goes on from NC_141685.1 coordinate 1,563,619,840, forward strand.
GCCACACTGCAGCATAAAGTATAATAATAGGTACTATTCTGCCTGGAGTCGTGGGTTGGATGCCATATAGCGTCAGAGCGCTAGAAAGTATGCGTCTGCCATAGAATTTATAAATGCTGAGTGAACACGAGTTCAAATAATTACTGCATCTGTTTTTTTGCTATTTGAGCTCCACACTGCTGCATAAAGGAAAATGGGTAATGCATGATCATCGAGATCTCAGAGAATTAATGCATGATATTTTAAAATCACAAATGGTCAACTAATACAGAGAACAAACAATCCACACATTTTAGTTGGTGATTGCTAGGCAAGAGTAAGTGGTTACCTGAAGTAGGAGCAGTGGCAAGCTAGTTTTGGCAAATTGTGTAATGTTTTTAACCATTTTAACCATTCACATATGGAATGTATTCACACAACGATAAGACTTCCCCTTGACCTTTCTCCAAGGTAACACTTTTGTATTTTTATAGGCATTAAAAGAGTGACTCCGATTAGAAGGGATAAAGTTATCTCCTTCCTACACGTACACCCTGGTCCTGAAGAAAGCCCATTGATCCTTTGACGATAGGGCTGAAACATGTCGACCTTTTTAAAATCACGAAGACAGGTAGCGTAGAGAATCCTAATATTCTCAGTGCGCATACCAAGAAGTTTTTCAACACTACTAACCCGAATCCAGATTAATAAATACGTCTCCTGGATTTCGAGTTATTTTAATATCACCACTTCCACTAATCACTGGACACTACTGCAAAACCTTGGATTAAAACCTCCTGGTGGAGGCTGCATGTATAAAAAAACCCTATGATTATTCAGATACCCGAGTGCCCTAGTGGAGAATCAAGATATACCGCTACCTCACGTTGAACAACTTGAGTGCATGAGGGTTCTTTTACCAAGGGACGCAATGAATACCGAGTAATCCGGGTTCAGCAGGACAAGTGATCCACCCCCTTCTTGATAATTAGCGTTAACCCAAGGAAAATGGATGGATCAAAGATTTTCCTTCTCCTTACATTGATCACAAATATTCCTGCTATTGGCCATAGGACCCCAAAAGGGCACGAAACCCTTAAAGAAGTCCCCAGCTTCTTGTGCGCCAGTATCTTCCGCATCGATAACACCTCTACCATATCTCGTCTTATGGTATTCGAAAACAGCAGTGCATGTAGGGGAAAGCAAAAATGCCACATAACATGTGCCGAAAAAATCAGACGGCAACCACGTGTATGCTCTGTCGTGACAAACAAAATACATGCCCTTTGCTGGCACGAACGGTGGAGAATTCTGGGACGTATAGACATAGGTGTGAACACACACACTCTTACCAAACTGAGCTCTCGGATTCTGACCATTACCTTGCAGACAAAAATTACCTCGGTGGGGTACAATCCAAATAGGGGGAGACCTTTTTCGTCTCTCCTTCTCTGTCAGACTAATGCTATACTCTGTCTTGTTCCAACCAACATATGCTCGTACCTCATCCTTAGGGATAGCATTATATGCATCGATATCTCTGATCATATCTACTATTCCCCGTATCAAGGCATTATTACTCGCATTATCTTTGACGGAACGTACAGGTGATGCTTCATTCGCATAAATAAACATTGACTGGAGCGCCCATACTGACCCATTAGGCGAAAAAGGCAAAACCAAATAAGGCATTCCCTTATATGTCGTATGCGGCATAAGTCCACATACCCAACAGTTTGTAGTATTCACAACTAACTGATGCTGATGCAATAACTGTATAAACGAATTGTTAACAAATTCTGATCTTCGTATCTGTTCATGTTCAGGCAACGTATGAAACTCATGTGGAGAATCAGTAGAGGAAGAAAGAGTAGGTTGGGACGTAGACGTAGGCGTATGTTGTATGGCATAAAAAATCCAACCCACACAACCCATCATAATATTCAAAAGCATTAGGAAACACAATATTAAAAAACATTTGCTATGGATCAATATATACATTTTCATTTTGAAACGATTTTCCTTAACACTCTTATCAGACCCAAAAGACTCCATCCTCTAACGTGCTGCTCACGGCTATTACCTTCTTCACTTAAGTGTGCGTCAAGATCGTACTAACGACCATGAACCACAGACCTTTCGCCAATTCGTGGCTTAACCCCTTAAGAACTTCCTACCGTGACCCTGCAGCTGGGTCCGGATGGTGACTCGAAAAAGGAAAAAGGAAAAAAAAAGTCTCTCGGTCTGAAAAGGTGTAACTCACATTAAAAAAAATTATTTTGCTTTATTAGTCCTTTTTATCTTTTCTCGGTCTCAAATTGTAACGTTCTTTGCCAGGCACAGTCTGGTCTTGAAACAGGATTTCTGGATCCGTCGTATCAAGTCTCAATTCAGGAGGCACAGCAGCTTGTAAGATGTCGTCATCTGCACGTTCTGATTGAGTCCATTCTAAATGTGCATCGCTAAAAGGCACGAATCTAGGGGTTCGTTCGCATTCAGAATTGCCAATACCTCCCCTCACCCACTTGTCATACGGTAAGGGTAGCAGAACTTTTTTACAATGGGTGGCATGCACCCAGTTTTTTTTACCAGCTACTCTAACTGCAGTCCGTGTTACTAACAAGACTAAGTGCGGTCCAGCCCACCTCGGCTCCAAATTTTTCGATCGCTGAAAATTCTGTAGCAGGACAAAGTGGCCGGATTGGATCTTGTGACCTGGATCCGCAGAGGCTGCCGGCAAACTGTCATAGACCTGTTGGTGGAGAACACGTAATTTAGCAGTCAAGTCATGTAAATAATCCACCAACATAGGGTACTCAATGTCACTGTACTTTTTGGGCCTTGGGACACCCCAAACATTGGCCGGACGACCAAACACAATTTCATAGGGACTAAGTCCCATACGAGAATGTACTGTTGTCCTCGTTGGCAAAAGAGCCAATGGCAAGGCATCTGGCCATGTAAGACCAGTGCTCGCTTGTATCTTAGCCAGTTTTAGCTTTAACGTGCCATTGTTACACTCGACAAGTCCAGCTGACTGGGGGTGATTCACAGCGTGGAACTTTTGATGGATACCCAATCCCGCACACACTTTCTTCATGACCTGGCCCACAAATTCACTCCCATTGTCACTCCATACAATTCTCGGCAAACCATACCTAGGGAAGTACTCTTTGAGCAAAACCTTGGCTGTAGACAAGGCAGTATTATCATTTAGGGGTAGGCCTCTATCCATCTGGAAAAGGCGCAAACGACCACAAGGACATACTTCAAATTGTTGAATCTCTCTATGTGAATGTAATCTAACTGTATCATCTCAAACGGATACGTCCACTTTCCACAACCCATCTTGCGGGGCCTGCAACATACATTCGACTTGTCATATTCCTCGCTGTCTCTTTCGCAACTTCGTCTGCAAACGCATTTCCTTGACCCACATCGTCCACAACCTTTCTATGCGCACTGCACTTCACAATTACATCTGCTTTGGCAACGTGACTCAAGAAGTTCATTCACCAATTGCCCATGCTGTATTTTCGTACCATGCAAGGTCAAGAATCCTCTCTCTCTCCACAGACGTCTGAAACTATGGGCAACACCAAACGCATACTGGCTATCAGTGTAAACATTCACTCGCTTTCCTTCAGACAACAGACACGCTCTCGTCAATGCTATTAGCTCTGCTGCTTGAGCTGAATTCTGTGCAATACGTGCTGTTTCAACAACTGTATGTAAAGTTGTGACAGCATATGCTGCAGTCGTTTCTCCATTCGGAAGCTTAAAACACGAATCATCTACCCATAGGGTACCATCAGCATTCGAAAGAGGAGTATCTTTTAAATCAACTCTAGCCTTTGTTTCTTCCTCTGTGCAAAGAAAACAATCATGCTGTTCCTGAACATCTGTCTCTACAGAAATCGGCAAAAACGTAGCTGGATTCAACACATTGCATCTTTTGATGTGTACATGGCTAGCCAAAAGCGTCAACTCGTAACCTGACAAACGTGCACTAGTAAGGTGCTGTGTCTTGGTCCTATTCAATAAGGTATCCACTGCATGTGGGACCATCACAATCAACGTATTATCCAATATCAGACCAGCAGACTGTCGAATAGAAACAGTCGCTGCCGCTGTAGCTCTCAGACAGCTCGGCAACGCTTTAGCTACCGGATCTAACGTCGATGAAAAATACGCACATGGACGCTGCTTATCGCCAAATTGCTGTGTCAGAACCACACAACCTTCTCTCTCGTGGACATACAATGTAAAAGGTTTACTGTAATCCGGAGTACCCAACACCGGGGCAGAACACAATGCATCACGTAATTCAGAAAACCTTTTCTGACATTCGTCAGACCAAGGGAGAGGATGGGAAGTATCTTTAAGAGTCAATGCCAACAAAGGTTTTGCTAGCAAGGAAAAATTGGGGATCCATTGCCTATAATATGAAGTAATACCTAAAAATGCACGCACTTCTCTCTGCGTGGATGGCACACTCATTTGGGCAATCGCATGTATTCGTTCTGGGGTCAATCGTCGTCCCTCCTTCGACAAGAGATGACCTAAGTAGGTCACTTCTTGGCGGCAATACTGTAGCTTCGAAGGCGACACTTTATGGTGAAGGTCAGACAAATGCCCTAACAAAGAAAGAGTGGCTTCTTTACAAATCTTTTCATCATCAGCAGCAATCAGTAGATCGTCAACATACTGCATAAGAGTAGCACCAGAAGGCAACACAAAATTATCAAGCTGAGTTTTCAACGCCTGACAATAGATTGAGGGACTTTCACAATAAACCTTGAGGAGCTCTCTTAAACCGGAAGCTTCGGCCTCCTAAAGAGAAGCCAAAAATATCTCTGTTCTCCTCAGCAATCGGAATACTGAAGAAAGCATTCTTCAAATCAATAACCGAAAACCAGGCAGCTGAAGCAGGAATCGGAGTCAACAAAGCAGTAATGTCCGGAACAACAGCAAACTGTGGTACCACAATCTTGTTCACCTCTCTAAGGTCGATCACAAACCGATACACAGGTGGCTGAGAAGCATCAGTATGCTTAAGGACAGTCAAAACAAGACTGTTACACATGTTACCTCTCGTTTCTTCAATCACACCCTTCTCAACCAAATCATAGATGATCGCTAAAAGAGCTCTCTCGCCATCACTCGAGATCTTATATTGCGGAATACGAGGTAGCCTAGCATTCGACTTGAGAGTAACAACATAGGGTGGAATCTGCAAAAGGCCAACATCATTGGGACCTGTAGCCCAAAGTGTATCAGGAAGAGAACTCAATTCCAGTGGAAGACAATCTTTAGACAAATACATCGGCGAAATCACTTTCCTACCCACCGTAAGATGTACTCCTTCAGGAGAACAATGCAATGTCGCATACAGTCTTTTCAGCAAGTCCAAACCCAACAGATTCTCACCACAACCAGTCGTTAAAATAAGGGGAGCTTCCAATTCACAAGGACCAATAGAAAGAGGCAAAGGACTAGAAACCGGATTACGAACTGGGGCACCAGAAAATCCTACTGAAACATTGGTCAAGCCAGACAAAGGTGCGCCAGGAAGTTTAGAGTGCATAATAGAACTCTTTGTCGTACCAATATCCAAAAGAAAAGGTTCTGCCACACCTAATGTAACCACTTCAACATAAGGTCCACTCTGATCTACTGGAACTGACACTACTCCCTCTCTTTGCCCATGGCTGTCCTAACAATCATTATAACCAGCACTCTCGCTCTCAACACAGTAATCATCAGCATAGTACTGAGCAGACTGAACAGTCGGAACATTCAGTCTGTCAAAACAATTCGCAAAATTCTGAGGGGGAAAGGAACGCTCATTCCGAGGAAACACACCACGTCCCACACCCCTAGGAGCTTGTTGAAAACCTCCACGACCTCTCTGATCCGATACACCATTCGCACGCTGTAACAGAACCGGACAACTATGCTTAAAGTGACCTTCTTCCCTGCAATAAGCACACTGATTAGGGCCTGGTAAAAATCGCGGAGGAAAATACTCGGGCTTCTGTAAAAATCTCTGAAACTGTGGGGGTTGCTGATACTGAGGCTGATTCGTACGAGTAGGATAAGCTAGCTGCAAAAGAATTTTCGTCTTTAATTCTTTAGTCTTCTTCTCTACTTTATCCTTCTCATCTTTATCCCTGCTCTCATAATATGGTGCAGTAGCCAATATCTGGGCCGACGAAGAAACAGCCCATGAACTCTCAGAATCTTTGAACTTATTAGAAAGTTCGGGAAGCAAATTAAAGACAAATTTGTCCACGAACAACCTTTGACCACCTTCTTTACTCATATCCAGACCACTATGATCGATAAACGTTTCTTCAAACCTAGTGAAGAAATCAGACACACTTTCATCTTTCTTTTGTTTACATGCTGCCAACTTATCCCAATTCACTCGTAAGGCAGGCATCATAGTTTTCATCAAATTAATAATTCTACCAGGTAACTCTGCGACTACCACCTCCTACCTGCAGACCATCTGCAGCGACAATATTAGCCCACATATTTGCGCATGATTCTCATGACGAATCTTCGCCCACAAAGGTTGAGGGACTACATTACCCATCAACATATCTATATCAGCTAAATTCATAATACACGATTCAACTGTCTGAGACAACTCTTTGCAATAACCAGCAGGATTTTTACGAGGGTCAGGTAAGGTCTGCTTAAGAGCCAAGACCTCTGCTCTTTTCCAAGGGACATGTACCCATACTCGCTGAAAATGAGCTGGCTCAGCTTGAATACCATGATTAACATCAGCCTGAAGTGCATCTCTCCATACAGGAGGAACTTCTCTCATGGGATACTGCTTCACTTTTCTCCTAACGGAGGAATCAGGTTCGTACAATGTCTGAGGCGGTAGCCTAGACCTGAAGACAAGTATCGTCTCTACAGCATCTGTAACATCGTACTCCACTATCGTCCCTTGAGCAAAATCTGACTGATCATCAAGCACTTCCTGCGGAATCGGTCCCAACTCATTATTTTCCCATTCCTGACGGAGAAAAGTACACATCATATCAAACACATACCTATGCTTCGGTGGTTCCCACTGAAAGAAAACATCCATAATCGCTTGTAAATTATATCTTGAAGCATTTAAAACCCATCTTCGGGGCCAAAAGATCCAACACTGCCCGCTCTTCGGGACTAGGAAACTGACTACGACTCTGCCTACGTTCCGAAACAGGGGTCATATTCAATGACCCAAAGAGTGGAGACAAAAGATTAAGAACAGTCTCAGTCATTCGTTTTTGAGCAGAAGGAGAAGAAGTAGCCATAAGAACAGGAGAAAGAGTATTTTGAGGCAAAAGAGGCATAGGGACAAGAGGAGCAGGAGTCGAAGATACAGAAGTAGAAGGCAAAGGAGTTTGAGGCAAAGCTGGTAGCAAAGTCGGCGACCCAAGAGGGGGTTGCACCGTGGGAGGGAGAACCATCTGTGCAGCAACGGGTGGCTGAACAACAGCAGGAGGCTGAACAGCAAGATGTGCAACAACCAGGGGTAATAGAGGCGCAGTAGCACCCTGCACATAAGGAGGTGGTAATCTCAGTAAATGAGAGATCAAAGGATCTTTTTCAGGGTCTTCATTCACTTTTGAAAGGAAAGGCGGCAAGGCCGGATAACATTTATCTATAGCCATGCAACGCTGTCTATCTGTTAGACCCGGCTTCCTGGGCACCAGGGCACTCAGAGGTAACTGCGCTCCAATCGCATCAACTGGAGTGTTCCCTCACTGGTGTCCTGGGGCCTCAGTACTAAGGGACCCAAAACTGGATAACCAAGTACTCCTCTCCAGCACTTGACTCTCTCAGGGTAGCGAGACAGAGCAGTCCAAGGCTTACTCAAGGAGGTGAGGTGGGGTTAGACATTCAGAATACAGTGTAAACCATACCACCAACTGATAAACTGAATGTCCAGTCAGTGCTTTACTTTTTATAAAAGAAAAGTACTTTAATACACATAAGATAATTATACTACACATAAAACTAGGATAAACAGTGAAAACTAAAAGTCTCTACAACCCTATGGGACAGAGTTCTGAACCCAAACAGTATTATAGCGCCTAGACGCCAAGCACTATAAAAACACAGTTAACATGAAAACACACAGTAAGCATTGCATATTACAGATCGTGTTACACAGGGCTGCTCTCATTCACTAGAGCCTTGAAACCAATCTTTGGATTGAAAGGACATAGTTTGAGCATATGATGTGAAGTCAAATGTTCGTGATCAGCCCCATAACCCCCCACCCAAAGCAACAGAAGTGTCCTCCCATTGTGAGTGAGGACACCGCTCTAGTGGTGTCAGGGATCTGATCATAGGTGCCTGATATCTTGGCACAGTTTACTGGAGTCCTACTAGTCCAGTAGCCACTGGCTAGCTGTAGGAGGGTAGTGGCTGGGCAGAGTGCCAGTTCACCCTGATACCCTCAGAGATCACAAAAAGAAAGGTGGGGTCCTGCTTCACTGGCCTCTATTCCCAGTTACTGCTTGTACAGGCTCCCACAGCGCAAGGGAGGAGCTTAGAGTGGATTTGATCTCACCTTCAAAGACTAGAATCAAGCTTCTTCCTCTCTGGCTCTCGTCATGTGCTGCAAGCCTCTTTCCACCAGCCTCCGTGATGTGCCGTAAGCTTCCTTTCCACACCTTGGGTGATGTGCTGCAGGCTTCCTTTCCACACCTTGGGCAGGTATCTGTAATTTCCTTGGTCCAAAGCGGACGCTCGTCCAAGCCTCACAGAACAGCTGGTCCTTAATGTTGCTGATGCCTTTCTTCCAGACCGCAGTGAAGAGAGTCTTATCTCCTGCCTTCACACCGCGGGGTCGCGGCTGGGTACCGTCAGAGGGCTCTCATGTGGCCCCCTCCTCAGTCATAGACCAGTCTTGAACAACAGCTGACCACTCAGGCCAGACTTTTATCACCTCTGATTGATAGGTTCATCCATTCACTGCGTGTTCAATGCATGGGTCAAGCATGTACCAGGTCCCTTTCTGTATCAGGCTGTGTAACTCCGTAGAGAGGAATTTTAATTAACTCCAGCCCAGGAGGCCCTGACCAGTGGGGGAGGGTCCTCTCCACACAGTTAGTGCAGCTAACCCCAGATAAGAGCTGAGTGTCTCCCCCAGCCCACCAGGCCTTTCCAAGGAAATAGGGAGGGGTGTGGGGGAGCTGGGATGTCCAGCAGAACAGCTCGCATTCCTCACACTGGCTCAAATCTCCATTCTTCCCCTGTACACCCACGGGCTCTCAAACACACATCAGTCAGACAAAGGCAACAGGCCCACAGGCATGGCAAACTGCACAGACTTGGTCAGGAGGGTGCCTAGTGACTCACCCCTCCTGACTATAGATGTATTGCTGCCACCACTGTCAGTCTGCCACAGCCTTAATAGAGAGCGCAGTAGCCACTCTCTGAAAAATAGGGGTGAACTAGGTATGCCCCCTCGACCTCAGAGCCAAGCTCTAGGGTCTCAATCCATGTAAACAGGGAGACCCTCAGTGGACATGTATGATTGTCATGCTCACTGAGGTAGGATCTAGAAACTATACAGTAGCTTTTGAGTGACTTGCCTGGAGATTAGCATAAGGCAGGGGAAGCAATCTCTCCAGAGACATGCAGGAGACTTCCCGTCCCAACACTATCTAAGACTTCACTCGCACGCTCTTCTCCATCTTCCCTAAACTGCCTAGCAGCTTGTAGTACTGACACATTCTTATCTTTCCTATCTCTCTTTGCTTGCTTAATTTCTCGCTGTTTGGCTTCCTTACGCCAAAGGCGAAAAGAGTCAAACATCGCCGGCCGGGCTTTCTTCTTAAATAGCACAACTTCCAGATTATCTAAAATCTCTGTATTGAAACTACCATATTGGGGCCATCATAAAACACCATCTTTCCTAGTATAGCGGACCCATACTTCATTGTACGTAATGGGACCCACTCCGTGTTTTGAATAGAGCTCGTAAGTTGGAGTTCCAACCGGAGGTATCGGACACGAATCCTCCAATCGGGAATCCCTGTTGCAACCACAACCAAACCATTTCCCAATTTTGCTAAGACCAGGCATTTTATAGCTCACTAATCTAGCTTCAAACTTCAAGGGGTTATCAACTATCGATACACTTGCAAATATTGGAGCCCCTCGGCTTCAGCTATTGCAATATCCGAACAAACTAGAGACCAAAACAAAGATCGTGGGAGCAACCCACTTATACTTAGCCAAGATATCTGTTACGCCACCAGAAGACCGTCTATCGTCTCGCTCTACAAATGATCAATCAAGGGTCCAAGACAGGGCGACAGTCAGGGCAGCAGTCCTTCGTAGCCGTCGGAAAGCGGGAAGCCTCGCAGCAAAGACTTTCGGACCACGACGACATACAGGGGTCGATGAAGTGGTTGACCTTCCTCCAGAATTTTCTCACGTGGCTCCTCATGATCCTCGGGCTTGGACCAGTACCCCTGAAGTCGCCCCACGTTGGGTGCCAACTGAAGAACCGAGTTTTTCAGAACCCAGCGGCGCCCGGGACACGCCCGAAGTCTTCGAGTTCATCTGTCTTGGTATACAGAGACACGGAATACATCTAAGTGGCGTCAGAGATCAAATTTATTAGCTGCAGCTAGTAACAGTAATCCCAGCAATACAACATGTTGTACAACTCAAGAAACTGTTCAATTTTCGTAGAGCAAGACATCAGTATTTATCCATTTTTTACTCATTTGCAATGCACACCCACTGCGACAAATTCGAACGAATCAAATACATTTTCCCATGCTTCGTCATATCGTAAAACACTCACTTTACATTGTACCAACCCACATGTTATTTATTAGGAATGTCCCAAATTCAACTTCCACGAGTCGGACAAACCCATAATTGAAAGCACTACCCATGTAACGAAAAGACATAAAGAAAGAAGTAATTCAGATATTGAGTAAGATAAGATATGTGCAAGCGAACTAAAAGTTAACAATATCCTGAACAGTGAATGGCAATTTCAGACAACGATCAGCCAGGGAAATTGGCTTTGCAAAGGGTCAGTTTCAGGTGACGAGGTCAGCGTCTTACAGTCCACTCGCAAGTCAGAAAAGGCCTAGTTAATATGTACATGAACAACGAAGCCCATGCAACTTTGTTTTTTCGGTCACCACCACGGCCTACGTGAGGGCAACACAAAATGGCGGCACAGATAACATGGAACCCATATTCAGAGACAAAGTCTCTGACTACGTAATGAACTTGCTAGTTAACGCGACAAATTCATTCCATATTGGCCGTACTTACTAGATACGGTACCAAAATCGTGACGGAACCATAACCGCACAGGACAAGCAGAATTTTACAGAACCTCACCGCACATCTCATCCTCGACATTCCCCACCACAGCCACATCACAGCCCACCTGAGAGACCTGCACTGGCTCCCCGTCGACAAAAGGATCACCTTCAAGCTCCTCACCCACGCACACAAAGCACTCCACAACCCCGGACCAGCATACCTCAACAAATGACTCACCTTCTACACCCGGGACCGCCAGCTTCGCTCAACTGACCTCGCCCTCACGACCGTTCCACACATCTACAGAACGACCGCCGGCAGATCATTCTCCCACCTCGCCGCCACGACATGGAACACCCTCCTCATCCACCTGAGGCAGACCCAGAACCTGCTGACCTTCAGGAGACTTCTCAAAACCTAGCTGTTCAAGCAATAGCAGCACCCCCTCCCCCCCAGCACCTTGAGACCCTCATGGGTGAGTAGTGCGCTTTACAAATAATTGATTGATTGATTGATTGAACTATAACCTGACTTTTGGTACTGTCCCTCTCTGAAAGACTATTTGCCAGCAGTTTCACCTGATCCTGGACTCCAAATACAAGCTTGGACTGCTGTAAATGCCCTCTCCTTCGCACATTGGCTTTGTATGGTAGCAGCACAGTCATGCAGCCTGAATAAATATGAACCACAGGCTTTCCCAGCCTATCGGGGATTTCCTGTATTTTGCGTGGATATACATGAATATAAGAGCTTCTTCAGACATCACGTGCTTGTTCAGATATAATAGGCTGGATGTGATTAACGTTCTTTATATATAGAAATATAGAGTCTTAATTAAAGTTCCGCAGAGACAGAGCACAGCCGAAATATGGGATTGTTTTGTTCTGCAAAACTTGCAGTTTCCCCACTCGATTTGAGTTACGAGCCTCTGCCAGTGTACACCTTTGACCCCGTGGCCCATCCACCAGGTGCCGACGACAGGTGGCAATGACTGTCGCTCTGTTACTTACACACCAAAAGTTATTTTATTTAACAAGTTGTCCTGTGAACTTCTTACAAAATGTAATACCGTTAAACAAATTAAGACATATTAAAGCAATAGAAATGTAGCATGTTTTTTTAAAATCACATTCAAAAGTCTAATCATCAGAAAACAGTGTCCATATGTCATACATGAAATGTTTTTCTTTCGTACAAAGGGCGCACAGCTCAGGCCTCCATACGATCTGTCTTTCTACCATCCCAAGCTTTACTCTGCATGTTTACCTTTGAAACCCCTCGCCCACGCGGTTCTGCAGAACGTCACTTCTCCCTTAGTTATGACAGCGTAATCTTCTGCCCACACGTGATTATTTACGATGTGAACTGGGGCTGGCACCACCAAGAGCCGCGGAATACTCCGTGTTATTCGACACTCCACTGACCCCTGTCTGACTTTTGCAGGCGATATTTCCACTGTGCTCAAAGTCTCCTGTTTTCTTTGCTGATAAAGATGAACTGATCCGAATTCATGAATAAAAATCTAACATGGCCGCCAGGTAAACAAGTGTGCGCCTGCCTATTAAGTATGTTTGTATGCGTGTATCTGCCTACATGGGTGTGTCCGTGAGGGGGTACGTGGCTGTGTGTGTATTGTGCATGCCAAGTGTGTGAACTTGCTTGCTCTGTGTGCATGTGTGTGTATGAATATATATATATATATATATATACACACAAACACACGTGTGGGAAACATTGATTTGCTTTTATTTTATCATTAATCATCTAGTATTAAAAAAAAATAAAAGGCCTATTCCCTACACATTAACCCAGTGTGCCTTTTCCTAATCAAGTGGGTACAGAAATATATATTCCAATAGAAATTGTAGATTCTGTGATACAACACTTGTGTCAGTAAGACAAAATAAGGGACAGCTATATTTGTACCCAAACTCTCTGGATGCACACAAAAAGTCTGGACATCTAGTTCCAGATTTACTGGAAGGCTACCTTGCACACCCTAGTTCCGATTTTGCCCATCGGAATGTGCGACCCAGGTCACAAAGCGCACAGGTCTGCTCACTGAAAGGATTCACTTGCTGTGGGAGGGGCATTTCTACTTTGTATTATTTTTAAACTTTTGAATACCTATTCTAAATGCTCACAAAAATGAATGAATAAAAAAAACACCAAAATATTTGCAGGCGTGCAAAGCAGTCCAGTTCCATTGGGTTTTTCTATTACTTGTTTTATGTTGTAATGTATCCATCAGTACAAGAATTAGTCCTGTGCAACTGCACCCTGCCTTCCCACACAGAATGCGCATGCACACACACCATAGGGTGCTGACACGTTAGAGAGTGAGATGTGGGAGCCCTTTGTACCATGAGAGAGGCAATCTCACCCACCAATCTGCAATTCAGTACAAAGTCCTTCTGCTAACAGCAGTGGGCCTGAAAGTGCCTACGAGAGGCAGTGCTGTCTATGACTGCCACATCCTCACGTAATTCCATAGGGATCCAGTTCCCTGTTAGTGAGCCAGGCCAGAACTTCCCATACCCATTAGGTAATACATAGAGGTGGGCGAGCCAAAATATTAACAGGCTAGCCTAGATCTGAGAGCACATGTACAAGCCGAGCCCTGAAAATGTTTCCATGTAAACCATGCAGCAAACCGCAGGTAAAATATGATAAAATCCCTTAAAAATTCTAAAAAACATATTTCTTTAACGCGTGGAAGGTTTGACTTTAAGGCGTTACTTTATACCACTGCACTGAGAGGTACTTATTGAAAGTAATAGTTATTAAACCTGAATTTAGAACAGTTCCTGCCAGGAGGGAAGTGGCCAAGAGAGGAATGGAGTAAGACGTGCAGCGTTTGAGCTCGCCTGGCTCAACAAGCGGCTTCTTCACCCCGGGACCGGCCTTCAGCTCAATCGCTCCTCCTTGCTGCAGTGTGGTATGCCCAAACTTGGCTCACAAGGACTAAAATCAGCCATGGCAGCCCCGATAGCTCTACAGATTCACCCGGGGCCCGGCACCGCACCGCAAGCCCGCCATCTTGAATATGCAGCCTGGCCTGAGTGCTGTTCTGCATCGGGCTACATCCTAGTCTGTGGGGAGCAGCAGTGGAGAGGAACACCGCCGGAGCGAACTCTTCTCCCTATGTCAGTAAGAGCTGCGCCAGAGACGGAAGGAGCATCAACACTTACCTCGTCTCCTGTGACCACTGATTGCAGCTTGGGGCCCATGAGGACTGCCCCACCCATTGCACGGTGATGGTAACGGGTCTCTATACATCAGCAGGCTTCCAGGGCCTCAGTGCGCCAGTTCCTGCCTGACACTGAAGGAAAAAACCCTGGGGCCACCAACTGCCACCCTCAGGCCCTGACCCTGCAACTGAAGGCCCCTGCAATGGCGCCCATCCACTGGAGACACTCGGCCTCCTCCTGCACCATCCTGGGAGGCCCTCCTAGATATTAGAAATGCGAGCCCATCAGCTGTTAACTCACTGGACTCATGTGCAGCCAGGAAGTGAGCTATCATCAGGAGGTCCCCCCCATCCTAGCGGTGAGTGCCATATTTCCTCAAGGGTTCTGTTTGGGACTGAAGCGGGTCTCCCATATTGGCCTTGGTGACGGCAACCCTGACTGGGAGTGACCCGTACCGTTCTGGATTGATTAAATGGCCCGGGGTGTTGACGGACTGCCTGCAGGGATTCCATCTGCCTTACCTCAGCTTGCCCAGCCATCTTCCCAGCACCCTCTTGGACATACGCTGAGTCTGGAGACCTCACAGCCACCCACTTCTTGCGCTGCTGGTGGCTCCCCTCTAGGCCTTGGCTACTGTTGGGACTACCGACTTGGCTGGGGGTTGCTTGCTGACCCCACCCATACTGCACGTCTCGCTCAAGCAATGATTACACTTGGGCCTGTGGGCCCCATCCACCTCTGATGGAAAGGGAGCAAGCACTTGGGCTTACTCATACAATAAGCGCCCCTTTGGCCGCATACATCTCCTGTCCCCCAATCAATGTCGGGCCGCCCCCTATTGCCCTTGACCTGCCAGGGGTCCAGACATCCTCCTTCTTAACCAAGACCTGAGGTCTTCCGTGCCCTCTACAGTACCTCAGGAACCGTGTGAGTGGTGGGGAAGGGTCATCCCCACCTTGCTACCCTCCTGCACAGGCAAAGGCACAATATGCTGCATTCCAAGTAGACCAATGAAGCATCTGTTACCTTGCTTTGGTATAAAGCATGAACCTCTAAAATGTCCCAGAAGGACGTCATCCCGCCTACAGTGGCTGGGGTATCTTTGCCAATACCCATCACTCAGGACTTCATGGATCAATTTTTAAAAGACATCCGTACAGAAATAGCTTCCCAAAACCTGATATATATATATATATAGATCTGCTGACATGACCTGCGGTGGGATGTATCTGAAATAGAGGAGGTTGTGGACAACCTAGGGCACACAGCATACTCGCACGTGGAAGATCAAAAAATTCTCTGCCGTTGAGTCGCTGTACTTGAGGAGCAAGAAGTGGAGCTACAGGCCAAACAAGAGAATTTAGAGAATTGGATTCACAGTAATAATATTTGTATCCAAAGAGTTCCTGGGGTGTGGAGGGCGAAGACAACATGATTTCATAGCTGAGCTTCTGCAGACGATACAAGGAAACCCTGTCCCCCTTCCATTTGGCCCTCAGTGGGGCACATCGAGTATCCCCTGCATCAGGACACTCCAATGCTGTCCCGGACATCCTAACAAGAGTCCACTTCTTTTTGGGAAAAAAAGCCATCCTGCGTGCCTCCAGGAGAAAAACGGATCTAGGGCCAGATGTACAACTGTTTTTTGCGGTCGCAATAGGGTAATCGGCCCGTTTGCGACCGCAAAATAGGTCTGCCCTTTTTACAAACCCTATTTTGCGAGTCTGTAACCTATTTCCACCCCCAAAATAGAGTTCGCGACTCACTATTAGGAAGGGACATGCCAAGGGCGTCCCTTCCTAATAGCAACTCTTACTTCAATGTAAGATTATTTTACAGACACAATTGTGGACGCAAAACACTCACAGCTTCCCACCGTGGCTTAATACAAATGGGTGGTAAGCCACTCACAAACGGGAAGGGGTCCCCAGAGGACCCCTTCCCTTTTGTGACTGGCATTGATAATATTTTTAAGAGCAGGCAGTGGTCCCACAGACCACTGCCTACTCTTAAAAAAATTTAACATTAATGTTTAATTTTTAAATGCATCCTATTTTCCTTTAAAGAAAATGGGCTGCATTAAAAAAACGTATTGAAAAAGCAGTCACAGATATGGTGGCATGCTGACCCCAGCGGGCCACCATCCCTGGGAGTGCTAGCCATTCCCAATGGGGTCGCAAATTACACCTGCCTCATGAATATTAATGAGGCAGACAATTTGCGACCCTATTAGGAAACACAAACAGTGTCTGAGACACTGTTGTAAATTCCAATTTGCTAGTCACAAAATGATGCAATTTGCGACTCCCAAATTGAAAGAGTCGTACATCTGGCCCCTAGTTTTCCATGACCATACCATCCAACTCTTACAGGACCTCTCTCCCACCACTATAAGCAAGTGACACAACTTTAAACACATTACTACTAAGATGAGATACTTGAACATTTGCTACCAATGGGGGCACCACTTTGCACTCTTGTTCCCTTGGAAGGGTAAACAGTGTTCCTTACACTCCCTGGCCATAGCTAAGAAGCTTCTGGACATCCCAGAAAAATCATCCAGCAGAGGCGTGACCCCACACCGGTGTGGCCACTGTGGAGGGCTGGTGCCTAGCATGGGGAACAACGCGTACCAGGCAACACAAAAGATCTCTCAAAGAGGCTGCCATCAAAGAGTCCAAACAAGATATCATTGCCCACCTGCTGAACATGGGAAAAGACTAATCCCCTCCAGCCTCTACAATTGGCTGATGGCATTCACACACTGTCTATGATCCCCTGAACAGACTATGACATTAATACTCTCATTATTTGTCCACAATGCCCTTTCATCTTTGATCCCGGCTAATGCTGGCCACGGGGGCTCAGAGTGCCCTGTTGATTGCACTTCTATGCCTCCTACCCTTCCTTACCAACTGATTCGCTCTGTTGGTTACATGGACATTCCCTGTGGCCTGTCTGCCTTGATTAGTTCTCCAGGAAGGTGACTCTTCCAGAGGGACCTATGCACCTTTGCCCTGTCTCCCCCAAGACTGGAATGGAACTCTTCGGTCTTGTTGACCTTATCTTACTTCTCCCTATGTTTTGTGTTTTTCCTTATGTTGGCCAGGGGCCTCCTGGAAAGGAACTCCCCCACCCTGCTCTAATTTACAATGCATGCAAACACACACATGACACTGAAACAGGGACTCCCCTATCCCCACATCCCTTTGGCGATACACTGATGCAATCCCAGCTCACTGCCTAATCCTTGCTTGAGGTAGGAGCGCCCTCTACTCGGAGACCTCTACACTAAACCTATCAGACATCACCTTGCATGTACACGCCACGCCTGTAGCCACATCCCATGATAACTCTACACCTGTGATACTCAGAGTACGGCCCGCAGGCTGCCAGCGGCCTGGCAGACCTTGCTTGGTGGCCCTCAGACATTTTTTTATCGCCCCTGTTTTGCTGGGGTAAGTCCAACACAGCTCGCCTGCGCAGGATCCCCCCGAAGCTTCCAGTAAACACAAAATAGGGCAGCCTGTGATAGCAACTTACTGCACATGCTCCAGTGGCCCTCTGCTGTGTGTACTGAAAGCCTCAGTGATGGCACGCACCCTGCACTGGCGGGAAGCAAAGGGCCTTTAAAAGTCAGCTGTTACGCATTCACAGCTAACTATTAAGGAGCTTGTCAGCAACCTTTCTTCTACCTTTGCCGAGGGTATCGACCCCCCCCAGAGCCTGCATTGTCCACGCCGCCACAAAGTGCATTCCAAAAGGCATGGACACGCAGCAGGGGGGCCTCCTGTGTATCAGTCCAGCCTCCCCCCACCTTCCCGCCCTTTTCCCCGACCAGCTTGTTTCACTTATTTGCCATCCTGCATGCCCACAGCCAGCCTGCCCTCCTGGACATGAAGCCTGCTTGCCCTGTGAAATCTGCTTGCAGGTGGCCTTTCAGGTAAGTGTGTCGACTGTTTAAAAAAAAAAAATTGTGGGCCTGTTTTACAGTCTGCTGGGCCCAGTTTTACTGTTAATTTCCCAGTATTAACAAGCATTGGAAATGCAATAGGTCTCGCATTAGGAAAGTTTGAGCGATTGGTATTGTAAATGACACTTTTTTTATTTATGTGTTGGTTTTGAAAATAGCAAAATTAATAGCTTTGTCAATTACAATGTCAATAGTTTTAACTTTCGCAAATGTGACACCTATAGCATTTGTAATGCAATGTGTGTTGTATTTACGTGACTTAGATGTATTGATATTACAAATAACAATGGCTTTTAATTTTGTAAATAATTAATACTTAAATAAAATGTATTGTAATTTATAATGGCAATAGCTTAAACGTTTGTAAATAACTTTTGTGAAGATTATGTTCAGTGTATTTTATTGTGACGAAAATTCAAGAACATTGCATTTGCACCTACACACACACAGAGCGACACACACACACACACACACACACACACACACACACACACACCCCCACACACACACAAATATAGATGTGGTGGTGGTGGATCTGGGGGATATGGTGGTGGTGGATGTGGTGGTGGTAGTGATGGTGGATGTGGTGGTGATGGTGGTGGATGTGGTGGTGGATGTGGTGGTGGTGGATGTGGTGGAGGTAGTGGATGTGGTGGTGGTGGATGTGGTGGGGGTGGATGTGGTGAAAGTGGTGGTGGATGTGGTGGATGTGGTGGTGGAAGTGATGGTGGGTTTGGTGGATGTGGTGGTGGATGCGGTGGTGGATGAGGTGGTGGATGAGGTGGTGGATGTGGGGGTGGTGGTGAATGTGGTGGTGGTGGATGCGGTGGTGGTGGTGGATGTGGTGGTGGTGGATGCAGTGGTGGTGGTGCATGCAGTGGTGGTGGAAGTGGTGGTGGATGTGTTGGATGTGGTGGTGGATGTGGTGGTGGATGTGGTGGATGTGGTGGTGGTGGATGCGGTGGATGTGGTGGTGGATGTGGTGGTGTTGGGTGTGGTGGATGTGGTGGTGGATGCGGTGGTGGTGCATGTGGTGGATGTGGTGGTGGATGTGGCGGTGGATGTCATGGTGGATGTGGATGTCATGGTGGATGTGGAGGTGATGGATTTGGTGGTGGATGTGGTGGTGGATGCGGTGGGTGTGGTGGTGGTGCATGTGGTGGATGTGGTGGTGGTGGATGTGGTGGTGGATGTGGCGGTGGATGTCATGGTGGATGTGGAGGTGATGGTGGATGTGGTGGTGGATGTGGTGGAGGTGGATGCGGTGGATGTGGTGATAGTGGATGCGGTGGTGGTGGTGGATGCGGTGGTGGATGGGGTCGTGGTGGTGGATGGGGTGGTGGATGTAGTGGTGGTGGGTGTGGTGGATGTGGTGGTGGTGGGTGTGGTGGATGTGGCGGTGGATGTGGCGGTGGATGTGGCGGTGGATGTGATGGTGGATGTAATGGTGGATGTGGTGGTGGATGTGGTGGTGGATGTGAAGGTGATGGTGGATGTGGTGGTGGTGGTGGATGCGGTGGATGTGGTGGATGTAGTGGTGGTGGACGTAGTGGTGGTGGACGTAGTGGTGGTGGACGTAGTGGTGGTGGATGCGGTGGTGGTGGATGCGGTGGATGTAGTGATGGTGGATGCGGTGGTGGTGGTGGATGCGGTGGTGGATGGGGTGGTGGTGGTGGATGGGGTGGTGGATGTAGTGGTGGTGGGTGTGGTGGATGTGGTGGTGGTGGGTGTGGTGGATGTGGCGGTGGATGTGGCGGTGGATGTGGCGGTGGATGTGATGGTGGATGTAATGGTGGATGTGGAGGTGATGGTGGATGTGGTGGTGGTGGTGGATGCGGTGGATGTGGTGGACGTAGTGGTGGTGGACGTAGTGGTGGTGGATGTGGTGGTGGTGGTGGTGGTGGATGCGGTGGATGTGGTGGACGTAGTGGTGGTGGACGTAGTGGTGGTGGATGTGGTGGTGGTGGTGGTGGATGCGGTGGATGTGGTGGACGTAGTGGTGGTGGACATAGTGGTGGTGGATGTGGTGGTGGTGGACACGGTGGTGGTTGTCGTGGACTTGTTGGTGGTGGATGTGGTGGCTACCTACTCTGTCAATAGCCTTCCCTTTGACCTGGTACAAAATATAATATTGTACTATGGTCTTGAGTATGTGCAGTTTTCTATCATATTACAAAGACAAAAATAATGGCGTTACTCTATATTTTGCACCAGTGCAATTATTTCTAATATGGCAATGGGCGCATACGTTATTAAACTACACGCTGCCAAAGTAATCGGGTGAATTTGATTGTAGAAAAAGCAAACCGGATTTATGACGAGCAAAAATCTTGTAGAAAACATGTATGAGTAAAACACAGAGCATCAACTTGACCACCAGATGGCGCTACATCATGCCCGGTTTTACGAAACATTCGAGTCAAACAAACTAGTAGAAGAAACCAGCATTCCTCGGTGGCGGCGTGGTTGCAAAGCAAGCCCTGCAGATTGCAGGGATCTGAACAGACTAATAATGTCTATGTAAATAAACAAAAAAAACAAGACTATGCATGCAATTTATACCTGACCACAAGTTCATGCTCCCGTTGTAATGTATGGACCGTGCAACTACATGAGACATACTTGCATAACATACCTACACTCACTTTCCAAACTCAACCTCTGTAGAATGTAAGGAATGCATGCCAAGCTTATATGTGGCTGAATGTGCCTTCCTGTAATGTAACTGATGCTTATGTAAAGCGCCCACCTCTGTATCGAGTTTATGCTAGATAAAACAGCAAAGGGAAAGAAGATGGAGGGCATTGCTGTGGGGAGGGGGGAGGAGAAATGCGACACGGCGGGCAGGGGAGGGGGCGGAGCGGGGAGAGCGGCATGAGGGTGTGAAGCAGCAGGGGCCTGAGACGCGGCCGCCTTTGATGTGGTAATGCAGGCAAGCGGCTGGTGGCATTGTGCACGCGCTTTCACATGCACTGCAAGAAATCGCCTGGGAATCGACTGATCTCGGTAAACTCTGTTTAAGCCGCTATATATCAAGCTCCCGCTCAATGCGCATGCCTTCCTGTAATGTAACTGATGCTTATGTAAAGCGCCCACCTCTGTATCGAGTTTATGCTAGATAAAACAGCAAAGGGAAAGAAGATGGAGGGCATTGCTGTGGGGAGGGGGGAGGAGAAATGCGACACGGCGGGCAGGGGAGGGGGCGGAGCGGGGAGAGCGGCATGAGGGTGTGAAGCAGCAGGGGCCTGAGACGCGGCCGCCTTTGATGTGGTAATGCAGGCAAGCGGCTGGTGGCATTGTGCACGCGCTTTCACATGCACTGCAAGAAATCGCCTGGGAATCGACTGATCTCGGTAAACTCTGTTTAAGCCGCTATATATCAAGCTCCCGCTCAATGCGCATGCGCATTGAGATAGGTCGCTCGACCTAAACACAGTAGTAAGCATGTAAGAAATTACTAAATGTATTCACTAAATTGGTCACTACTTTGTCACTTAACCCAGAGGTAAACTCAGCTGAAGAACGTTTAATGTGATCTGCGAAAATAGAGAATGTAAAGGTGTGTAAACTCACTCAGCAATGCAGGACTGCGAAAAATGCGTTCCATGCATAACTGAGGAACCCTTTCAACAGAAATGTATAAAAAATGAATTCAAAAGGTGACAATGCTTGAAGTCAAAACCTCCCCCACCTTGACTTGCTGTAAGATTACAAAGGCTAGGTGTAGAGAAAATTAGCATCTAATCAATGAAACCTACCAAGAGAGAGGAGATTTTTTTTTCAAAACTGGGGAGGGGCCAGGCAAAAATTCTCAATCGCGCTCCTCAATTTCCCTTACTTTGTACATTCCATTAACTATGTATCTCTTTCGCATGCTTAACCTCACTGCAATGAAGCACAACGTTTCCTTTGGACAGCATACTTCTTGACATTATATAATCTATATAAATACCGGTCACTGGGTCCATTTCTCAACAAATACCGAAAATCAGGCCTCGACCAAGAGGACGAAAGAAGTTCAAATCCGTAGTTTGGTAGAGATGCAAAAACGCTGTCTAAGGACATCAAAAAGGAGCCTTTACAACTCTCAAAACAAAAAAAATCTATCCTTTAACCATGCTGGATAAATTATGACAAGTGCTTGCTACTGTTCCAACAGATACATGCAGAAAAATATGTAGGACGTTATTCTGGAAGGAAAACTAAATCACAGAAAAGAAAAGAGTACGAACTGTAAATGAGAGAGGTTTGTTTGTTAACATCTGCATTGGGAGAAGGTTTTGTTAAACCTGTCGGTGTTTAATTAATACCGAAGCTACACTATAGTTTAAGGAATGACGAATTTTAAAGGCCTGCTTAGAAAATGATAAGTAGCAGGGCAAAATAAATCGCAACAATGTGTGCAGAAAGGAAAGAAAATATATATGAATGTTGTCTGGGCACGGCAACAGCACATGACAACATAACTGCGCCTTAGCTAGCTACTACACAGTGCACTCAGTACTTAAACCAAAACTCCGAAAAGCCCTCTTAAGAAGCATGGAATTCGTGGTCCTAAGTTATTGAGGCACATTTTTTGGGGAGATGTAAAAAATGGTTTTACTGACAGAGCGGCATTTATCTTTACAGAAAAGGATACAGCATGCATTCCATGTTTCTTTTCAAGCAGAGCATAAACAGTTGTTGCAGCAAGGGGCGGGAAGATTAGGAGACGAAACTGAAAGTACGGCCGGCAGGCCGTGAATAATTAGGGGGTGACAAATGCGCTGGGAGGGCTGCCTTTGATGTGGTAATGCGAGGCAGGCAGGCAGGCGGCTGGTGGCATTGTGCACGCGCTTTTTAGGGCTTGCGCTTGCGCAATGACCTAAAAAGCACATGCACTCAAAGGAATCGCCAGTGGAATCGCCAGTGGTGGTTAAACACTGGATAAACCCCTATAGAGCTTCCAGCTGTGCGCATGCGCACAGCAGGTGAGCCCTAAAAATAATATTGATTGCAGCTATCTCAAATCCATGCAGTCTTCCACACCTTACAAAAATGTATACAGCACGTCTTTCCAAAATAAAAAAGGTCACAGTTTGGTGACATGGGCAACGTTTTTTTTCAGTTTTCTAGTTTACTAAAGGGGGCACTTTTATATTGGTCCCGGAGCCTATTTTGTGTCCCAGTTTGACCTGTCCCTCACGCCCCATGATTAAAACTCCTGAGAGTAGGTGCAGTTTTAAGTTTCTCCTTGATACTAATGAACTCTTTTCACAAGAATCAGCCCATTGAAAATCTACACCCTTCTTTAGCAAATACCTCATGTTGACAGCACACTTGGCAAAATTATTTACGAATTCAGCATAGTATTCAACTACTCCTAAAAATGTCATCAGTTCACACTTGCTTGAAGAAAAACTCATGTCCTGGATGGTGTTAATCAAATCAGCTTTTGGCTTTATCCCATCACTGGTGATATTGTGACCTAAGTAATCTATAGAGTTGGTCCTGAATTTGCATTTTCCAGCTTTGATAGTCAAATTATGATTACACAGCTTTTCTAAAGCTAATCTGAAATGCGCATCATGCTGACACTCATTGTCCCCAAAAAACAGTATAGCATCCTGGTAAACATAAATACCCGCGAGACCATGAAGAACAGTTTCCGTGACTCTTTGAAAGACAGACAATGCTGAAACTAATCCAAAAGGCATACGTATAAATCTATAAGTTCCAAAGGGCATATGAACTAAGTTAAATCCCTCCAAGACTCCTCTAATTCAATTTGGCGGTATGCCAAAGTAAGATCAATTGTACTGAAAATCTTGGCCCCACCCAATAAAACCAATAATTCATTTATATTTGGCAAAGGATATTTATCAATCACTACACACTTGTTCAACTGCCTCAAATCAATGCAAAGTCTCAGATCCCCATTAGACTTGCGCGCTGCTACAACTGGGGCCAACCATTCAGTGCCTTCAACTTTTTCTATGAAGCCCCAATCTCTCAACTTATCACTTTCTCTTTGCATATCCTCCCTCACAGAAAAGAGAAACATTCCTCACCTTGCAGCATATTGGTACAGAAACCTTTTTTAGCACAATCTTATGCTTGTAACCCTTTAAACAACCCAAATCTTTTCTAAAAACATTAGGGTAACATTTCTTAAGATCGGAGACAAAACCATCATCATTACCAAGAACGTCAGAATTCACTGAATCTTGTAATTGAATAGGAGGATCAGCATTAGGATCAAGGAAAACCCCAGTTCACTTTAATGGATCCAACTGATAATGCTATCTCCCCTCTATGAAACATAGATCCTCCCGGAAATGAATCTTCCTTTATACTCCACAAAACCTAAAAAATATCCATGACGTTTAATGGGTTCTCCACCATATGCTAGTGGCTTTATATCAGGTTTCAAGAGCTTTACCTTCCCCTTCAAATTTTCCATATAAAATCCACAAGATACTATCGTAATTTTTGCACCTGTATCAAATAAAACTTTAGTGCTGGCTCCTGCAATGAAAATATTGTTGCAAGGACAATTTTCCTTTATATCTCCACTTACAGCCTGTACTATAATTTGTCCACATTCATACTCATCTGTGCTTGACTCACCATTCTCACCGTCATATACTTCAACATCTTTAACTTTTAGATACAGGTTTACTGTTACACAATGTTGTTAAATGACCCTTCTTTTTGCATTTAGCACATGTTTAACCTAGAGCTTGACATTTCTTATTATTGGTTAAATGTCCCGTTCTGCTACACCTGAAACATCTACTATTTACCTATTTTCCATTCAATGTTTCCTTGTTGGATGTAGCACCTTTAAAGTTTTTATCCTTCACACTTACTTTATTTTTGCTTGTGATTTCTTGCACCTTGCACTCCTTATCTGAGTCTTTTAAAATTGAAACACACTTTAACGAATGTTCGATCCTTTTGGCTACACTGAGAACTTTGTCTAATGTTGGATCATCGCGTAGCCACAATTCTTCTCTTACCTTATCCATATTGCAACCAAACATGAATTGATATCAAATTCGTTCATCCGTCAAGGTATCAAAGTTACACGAAGATGCAAACTTTCTTAAATAAGTCACGTAACTTTCCACTGTTTCGTCCTCACCTTGTATTCTTTTTGCGAAATTATACCTTTCTAAGATTGTGCTAACCTTGGGAAAGTAATGCTTGTCAAGTTTTTTGATACAAATTTCATAATCATTGAGTCCATTAGCTTCTTCCATTGATAACTCCAGTGAATGGTCAAATACATCCTGACCTTCTGAACCTAAAGAGTGCAATAATAATGAAGATCTTCTCTCAGCACTCAATGACGGTCCACACACCCTTGCATACCTTTCAAATACTACTTTCCACTTCTTCCACTGAATAGGTGGATTTCCTGGATTAGTGAGAAAAAGCGGCGCAGCAGTAACATACTGCATGTCAAATTCCTAAAATATTCAACAGTAAAGATAAATGAATACCTTCTTATAGGATTACAAAGCACTGCACTTAAGAATATAATAAAATGTATGACTCAGTTAATACATCTGATAGGACACTATACTAATTTTACAAGAATATACTTAATTTGGTGTACCTTCAAATAACTCCACATTTTACAATTCCTGTACTAATCAGCGCTGCTTAATACATGGCACCCTAAATGTGAAACTTTATAATGTATAAGTATGTCTTTCCCTCTTCACAATACTGAATATACAGCTGAGCGCTTTGTCGTATCTATGCTGATGAGTTATGCTGAAAGGTCAATATAACTTACTGTACTTTAAATGCTGTGCGTATCAGCGCAGATATTCACACAGCTAAACGCATCCACAACAATCAAAAGATGAAGCAATTACAAGTTTAGACAGCTAAATTTCAGCTATTTCTTCAAGTGCTGTGAGTATCAGCGTAAGTATGCACACAACTGTGTGCATCGGTGTAGAAAGAGTTAGACGCAGGACGACTTGACGTGGGAAAAGAAAGAGAATAAAACTAGATCACAGACTCTTGTTCTTTCTTCTTTTTTTTAACAAATTCTTTATCCCAGGAAACAATGCGCTAAAGCACAAATCACTAAGCAAAGTCAGCATTTCAAAAAGTACAACGTTTCTTTTTTCAAGATGGCTGCCACGCAGCGGAATGACGTCTATCACGTTTAGCGGGATGATGTATTCTACCACAGAACAGTTTCAGGAAAGAAATTCCAAGCCTACTGACGCGTGTAGAAGGAACCTGGAACTCCGGATTCCACTGCAATGATGTTAGATCAATTTTGAAGGAAAACATGCAAAGGTACCGTTATTATTTACTTTCGACCTTATTTGGTTTCCATTTGTAGTGCTGCTAAGTGCCAATGCCACTGTACACAACCCTTACGTTATTGACAGTTTCGTTGGTTCCTTGATTTTAGAGCTTGACAACTCTTCTCACCAATTCAATTAAAGTTCAGCTTTTACGAATAAACAAGGATGAGCCTGCATCGATACACATGCCCAGCAACCACAAAACAACTAGGGGTGTCTATTATGCGGCAAAGCTCCCAATCCTCAATTAACCAGAAGGAAGCCAATTATATAAGTTCTTAAAATTTGAAAAAAGACTTCTTAACTAATTAATGTGAAAAATCATGGAGATGAGAAAAGTCAATTCTTTTAGCCCCTTTAAATAAATCAATGGCTTGATTGATGAAAGTTCTAATTTTCTTTAAATAAAGAAATCTCTCACCAATAGTTCCATGTTGGGATTCCTAAAAGGCATCCTGCCGACTACGCCAGTGAAACATTCCTGTCAAGATGACTGGACACAGGAAGGTCATTTCTTCTTTAGTTTTATTCCTTGAAGAATCCCATCCATGAGCAAGCATGCAGCAGGAGATCACCAGAGTACTGATCTAGTTTACATACAAATCTCCTAAGGAATGCAGTGACATAGATGCATTACACCTGTAACATTCTGTAAATGACATACTATAATTCTACCAATGACATACCATAATTCTACCCCAGCACAGTAACCAATGGGAGGAATACCACACCCATGTCACTGCATGCCTCTTTTTTTATAGGTCAAAATCAGCCTCCCCGTCTCTGTTCACAGGTGAGCAGCATCCCTCTTGTTTCTGCGTGTCTGTTTACGGGTGAATGCTGGCTCACCTGTAACTGCATGTGTGTCATAGTTGAACATTACTATTGCAATTAAACCTCTATCAAAGAGTGCTTTGCCAAAGCTAAGTAAATGGTTTATTTATTTACGATGTTAAAGTGTTTATTCAGTGCAAGTGCAGCTCTGGCTTGCAATTTGCAAACATGGCCTAATTTTTTTTTACTTATGTAATTCACGAATGTGGCCCACTTTTATTTTGGTGCCCGTTCTATTTTCTGTTTTTCTAGTCTGTTGTGTTTCTGTAGGTAACTTCATGCAATATTTTACTTTTGTGCTCCATATTGTGAAAAGAGCTGCCTTCACATCTGTGTGTATTCAGGTTGTGCGCGGTTGTTTATCAAAGGGCACAGTTGAGAACCGTGCAGTACAGGCCTAAGGCAAAGCAATCAGTTAAACCTTGGTTGCATTGGGTCTGTTCTTAATATCTGGGTAATGTTTTGAAAAGGTGGTGACATTTTTACTTTATTAGCCCCGCTCCCACCCACAGGCCCATCAGTGCAGCCCTCTGCCACAAACAAGACTGTACTTTTGGCCCCCGAGAAAAGGTTTGGGGGTACCCACGCTCTATGCCATACTAATATCTTCTCTCTTAGCGTTCGGGGTCTGAACTTACCCAATAAGTGCAAACAGGTCTGGCGCTACTTACTGTTGCAGGACCCCGATGTAAACTTCCTCCAGGAGACGCATCCCCTGCAGCAGGACGGTCTCCGCATGTCCCATTGCAAATATCCCCACTGCTTTTGGTCACAGGCCTTGACCATAACACTGGGCACTGCCATCATGTGCAAGGCGGGATTCTACTTGGCGGTTCTGAAATCTATTAGAGACAGAGACGCCCGCTATGTGAAACTTGCCATTCTAAGAGGCTCACATTCATTAACTCTTCTTAATGTAAATGCCCCCAACCAAGCACAAAACGCCTACCTCAGGGGCCTATTGAAGAACTAATTGAAAGCCTAGAAAGGTGACATCGTAGAGGGTGACTTTAACCTAGTATGGGGCCCCAATCTTGACCGCTGCACCTCCTCCTACCAGAGAATGAGGGCAATGTCCGCCCAGCATAAACGTGGTATCACTGCCTTGGTGCTGGTGGATGCGTGGCATTACAGACATTGATTACCTTCTCCTTACCCAGTCCCTACTATGCAATTAAGAGGCAGTTACCATATCAGACATATCCATCTCGGATCACACCCATGTAGAACTAGTGGGGGCCTCGAAATCAGGCCTGTGCCATGACCCCACTCGATGGCGTCTGCCCTCACACTTATTTCAAGACCCTGATGATAGTGCAGAGATTAAAAAAGGGATCACAGAATACTTCAAACTAAATGAACTCTGAGAATATTGCCCCACTCCCAGTGGGAAAACTTCAAAGCTAATATTAGGGGGGGTATCTTGAGCCTTGCTATTGCACGTGCATTGGAGTTCCCACCTAGTGGACAAGGGCCTAACAGCGGAGATCAAGGCCCAAAAGCACCTTGACCAGTTGACCACTCCATGTGCAATAAAAGACATCTCGTATTATTGCGGGGACAGCTATGGGCTGATAGCACTTACAAAGTGGTGCACTCCCTCCTGGCTCTGAAGACGAAGTATTATGAGGGAGGGTACAAGGTTGGCACTTTTCTCACCGGTAGGCTGCGCCAACAACATGCCAGGGTACACATAGCTAAAATTTTAATTGTTGAGGCGACCTGGGTAACTACAGAGAGAGCAAAGCAACAAGCTTTCCACGATTACTACCAAACTCTCTACGCCCGAGGCAATCCCTCCCTGGACCTAATTGACTGCTTTCTACGGACCTCCAACTGGGACCCTCTTGACCCGCAGCATGCAGAACTCCTAGAGGTCCCGATCACACCAGTGGAACTACAGCCAGTGCTGCAAGAGCAACTGCTAGGGAAAATGTCTGGTCCGGACGGGCTTCCAGCCACTTTCTACAGAACTTTCCTCCCTGTTCTTCAAGATCACCTGTTGAAGTTATTTAACTCTTTCACACAAGACACAGGACTCACCCCCACCATGGCCACTGCCGAGATTAGCCTCATCCCCAGTTCAGGCAAGGACCTTACCCTCTGCTCTTCATATCACCCCGCTGCCCTCGTAAACACAGATGCCAAGATCTTCATGAAGGTCTTGGCGAACAGGCTGAAACAGTAGCTCCCTGGCCTCATAGACCCTGACCATGCAGGGTTCAGACAACATCTGCAAGAATGCACACCTGGTGGAGAAATCCCACCGTCACAATACCCCCTCCTGTCTTCTTTCACTGGATGAGGAGAACTCATCTGGTAAGGTCAACTGGGTCTTCCTCCAGGTGGTTCTTTGAAAAATTGGCATTGTTCTGGCTATGATCAACTGCATTATGGCATCCTATGTCATCCCGACAGCCATGATCCGGGTTAATGGACAGCAAACAAGCTCCATTCACCTTGCTAGAGGCACCTGGCAGCAATGTCCATTGTTACCCTTGCTGTTTGCCTTACCAGTTGAGCCCCTAGCCATCACTATTCGGTGTACAGCTTCTATAGTGGGCATTCCCTTTGGCGGGCATCCCCATAAGATATGTTTCTTTGCCAACGACTTGCTACTAACACTCGCCCAACCAGCTACCTCTCCTATCATGGTGGTCCAATGTCTCACAGCCTTTGAACCGATCTGAGGCTTTAAGATCAACCGTACACCCTCACCTCAGCATACCCAAGCAGGACCTGCCGGAAACACCAGACTCTAGCCCCCTTTCAGTGGCCTTCCAAGATTATTAGGTACTTGAGGCTCAACTTAACTCCCACCTTGGCATCCTGGACACAGGCTAACTGGCAAGACTACCAAAAGTCCATCTCGGAGGACCTCAAGCGATGGAAGCCACTACATCTCTCATGGCTTAACACCATCAAAATCAGCATTCTCCCTGGAATCCTATATCTCTTTCAATCTCTACCCACCACCATCCCCTCTGATGAAGTCTTACACCTACAGTGGGATATATATGCACTTTCATCTTGCAAGGTAAATGCCCCCGGCTCTCTAACTCCTTCCTAATGTTACCAAGAGGCAGGGGAGTCCTAAACTTCTCAACTATTTCTGGCCATCACATCTTCACTACATTTCCAAATGGCTGGCTCATGAAAGCAAAAAGCACTGACTTCATATGGATCGAACAGTGGCCTGCCACCCTCTGTGCAGCCGCGGTCGGTAGTGGGATGACCTGCAGGGCGGTGACGTGGGAAGGGGGAGGGGCAGGGTGGGGGGTAGTAATGTATGGATTACGGAGTTTTACAGGTAAGTAAACATATATATAAATAAAACGAATTTCGTTGCGCGCACTGCATCGCATTTGTGATGCAGTGCACGCAACAAAATTTGTTTTACCTGTAAAACTCCGTAATCCATACAATACCACCCCCCACCCTGCCCCTGCCCCTGCCCCTCCCCCTTCCTTCTTCACCTCCCTACAGGTCATCCCACTACCGACTGCGGCTGCTTCTGTGGGACCTAGCCTGGCTTCAAAAACACGCCAGGCCAAGAAGTGTCTATATTGCTACTCCCACGAGGACGGTCCTCGAGATCTGGGACAAAATAGTGCTTAGAAGGGGGTCTCACCACCTTCCCCTCCTCTAACACACCACTTGATCACAACCCTGACTTTACACTGGCCCTCAACCCCCATATCTTACCTACCTGGGAGAGTGGTGAGTGTCGAACCCTGTGAGCTCTCTTTGAGGTAAATACCATCAAAACCTTCGAGCAATACAAAGCGGACTTCAAACTCCCTGAATCAACACATCTGCAGCACTGCCAACTGTGACACTGAGCACTCCATCCTACCAATGCACAGGTAGCCACTAGAGCCTATACCCCCTTCAAGAAACTGATCAGAGCATACGGTAGCACTAGAGGGCCTAATCTCTCACAGCTACCAAATGACCAAAAAAACCGCGCCGCCACACATCCACTCCTACCAATTGCAATGGCAGAATAGCTCTGTAGAGGGCATTTCTCAGAAAAAGTGGAAAACTCTCTGGTGCGATATCCCAAAAATGTATAGTAGTATATCGCAGCGAGAGATTGTGTACAAGATCATGACACATTGGTTCTACACACCAACCCAACTTCGCACTATTTACCCCACTGCTTCTGCCCTTTGTTGGCACTGCATTACTGCGCCGGAGGACTTGCGCTATACTTGGTGGTCCTGCTCCCTCATTACCACCTATTGGTAAGAGATCCTGAGACACATCATAAGCACTGTGGGATTCCCACTACCTGCCTCCTATTGAGGTTCCGTGACAATTGTAAGTGGTGTTTTCGACTCGCACGAATATGGTCGAGTCTGGTATTCATGAACCGCAAATGACGAGTTTAGTAAGTGTGCGCAGTTTCGCTGTGCTAACTTAAACCGTTTGTTTGTTATGTGGGTTTTTCATCTGTACCCACGGGTTCCATCTTAGATACGGCATCCATTTTGTCTCTTGCCCTCAAGTAGCCAGCGAACGGACGCTGTCCGCTTCGCGACCCTGGGACTCCCAAGATATTTGCGGAAGACACATGTCCTTTGTAAGTGTCTTTATGACGAGGGGGATGATACTGTAAGGCAGATGGCCCCGCTCGAGGCTCATCTCGCCATGCCGGTTTATTGTCTCAGCCGTGCATCTCATTAGGCACGTCCCTTTGATGCCTGTATCTTGTGTTTCCCGATACCTCCCCTTTTACACCCTTTCCGATCTCCCCACTGTCTCCGTCTTCCTCTGCACCTGTCCTTGTTCCTATTTCGATCTGTTTTACTGCCGATTGGAATGCACTAATGTTGGGAAGATGGTTTTTTTACAGTTGGGAACCGCCAAATGTTTCCGCACTTATGTTCCGGACCTTATGTGTATCAAAGTGACCGAAGCGACCCCTTTGGGGGATAATGGTGGGAACCGGGTTGTAAACCTTTGTGTACCATGTTGTCCTATGGGTAAAAACTGTATAAAAGGAGCGATCCACAGAACCAATTTGAAGCAGTCTCCCCAAGTTGCACGAGTTGTACTTGTCGTGATATCTGTGTTCCCTGCAGCAAATAAACCTTGAATCTTTGACGCCGAAGGAAGTGTCCCGTGTCTCTGTCATTCGTACGCCGGAGCAGGTTACCCACGAAGGTTTCAGGTGTTGTGCCCTTGCACCGCTGGGTCTTAAAGAACCCAGTCCTTCAGTTGGCGCCCAACGTGGGGCTGCATCAGTGGTACCGGTCCAAGCCCGACGATCGTGAGGAACTTCGTGTGAAATCTCCGAGGGAAGGTGCACTCCGCTTCATCGATCCTGTTGTCGAAACAAGTGGCCCGAAGACTTTTCCCGCGAAGATTCCCGCCTCCTGACGGCTGCGACGGACTGCTGCCCTGACTGTAGACCTGTTTTGGCGCCTGGCGTAGACCTTGGTAGAGCGAGACGATTGACGGGCCTTCCTGGAGACGCCATCGATCTTTGAGTTAAGTATTTGTGGGTCGCTCCCAGAGTTCTTGGTTGTGGTTACTTAGTGGTTGCATGGTTCCATTGCATTTGTAGTTCTTGGTACTTTGTTGTGTTGTTTGACGACTGCAGCCGCCAAAAACCGAGGGTTTTGTTCTTTGCTGGGACTTGGTAAATCCCGTAACCCTTGAAGTTTGTGAAACTCGGCTAGTGTGCAAGATGCCTGGTCGTAGTACTTTGTTTAGTTGTTTCAGACCTTGTGGTACGGATTCCCGACTGGAGGACTCGTGTCCGATACCTCCGGTTGGAACTCCCACTTATGAACTGTACAGCAAACATGGGCTAGGCATGATTACTTTTAAATGAATACTGGATCAAATATACGAAGAAGGACGGTGACCTTCGCTGGCCACCACATGGTAGCTTTGAGGCCCCGATCTTAGATAATCTAGAGGTTAAATTGTTCGCGAAAAAGTCAAGGCCGGCCATGTTTGATGCCTTTCGGTTGTGGCGCAAAGAAGCCCGACAGAAAGAAATCAGACAGACTAAGCGAAATCAGAGAGATAGTGCTGGTACCATTGTAAAGAAAGCAGAGCAGTTTCAGCATGATAAGGAGGTTAGGGAAAAGGAAGTGTTTGACAGATTACAGCGTATGACTATAGATAAATGTTATCCTGCTTTGCCTACGGAGCCGGAAAAGAAGGATGAGTCAGTTGAGGATCCTTTAATGTCCTATCTTATGAAATCGCCACCTCCGTACGTACAGGGTACCACAGCCCCTGTGATTCCCCCTGTACCTGTTCCTGCACCTATTCTTCCTTTGCCTGTTCCTCAACCTGCACCCGTTCTTCCGACTGTTCCTGCTCCTTCGTCTGTTGCTATTCCTACTGCTCCTCCGCTTCCACATACACCTGCTCCCGCTACTGCTCCTGCTCTATTAACCCCTGCTGTTGTTTCTGTTTCTACTCCTTCACTTGTTAGTCCTGTGTCCTATACTTCTCCCTCTACTCGTAGTCGTAATTCCCCTCTTGCGGCTAGCTTCTTTCATTCGCTCGGACCTGTTCTTGGGTCCGCTGGTTCAGATGGTCCTCAGAGACGTAGTCAGCTTCCAGGTAACAGAGAACGTGCTTCGCTATATAATATGGCGATGGGTTGGATGACGCACCCCCTTAGAAATCCACCCCGTATTGTACTCGACACGTTTTGTCAGTTCAATATACCAACCCAGAGATTTGTGTTCGAGGAAATGTGCAAGGTCCTTCGCGATCAGATATCGGCCGACGCACCTGACGAGGTGCTGACCACGTTGTCTGATTTACAGCTTCAGTTTTCGGCTGGACTGATAGTGGATACCAACGTTCGACGAGCCGTTGAACGGTTGCTATCTTTTCGTCCCAGTCCTATACCTCAAGCCTTGTTTGTTGAGGATATTGAAAGACAGCCAGACGAGTCTGGTCAATTTCCTATGCGAGAAGTTCCACCAGTATGGATGCCTGGTAACCCAGCAGCAAACCCCCCGATTTTGCCTTTCTTCCAGAGAATATGGATACATCTCCCATGGAAGCGCTCGGAAGTATTACAGGTGAAGCAATCTTTGCCTGACCCACGCAAAAATCCTACAGGGTATTACAAAGAATTATCGCAGCTTGTAGATGCTACGGTAATGAATCTTGCCGATATCGATATGTTGTTCGGCAATGTCGTACCGCAACCGGTATGGGCTAAGATTCGCCATGAAAACCATCCGAATGAATTGGGTGGTGCTTGGGCTGCCATTGTAGCGGCAGATGCCGGACAAACGGCTGCTGCTAAACCCGACCAGCTGATTGTTGATCTTCCTCAAAGAATTATAACATTAATGAAAACTCTTATGCCAGCTATGAGGGTAAATTGGGACAAATTGTCAGCTTGTAAGCAAAAGAAGGACGAGAGTGTTTCCGACTTCTTTACGAGGTTCGAGGAAGCATTCATCGACCATAGTGGTCAGGATATGAGCACTGAGGGTGGTCAAAGGTTGTTCGTGGATAAATTTGTTTCGAACTTATTGCCCGATTTGAGCAATAAATTGAAGAATTCAGAAAGTGCATGGGCCGTTTCTACCTCAGCTCAGATATTGGCTACGGCACAATATTATGAGAACAGAGAGAAAGAAGAGAATGACCGTGCTGATAAAAAGACGAAAGAGCTAAAAACTAAAGTGCTGCTTCAGCAAGCGTATCCTCCACGTTCGAATCAGAATAATTCGCAACAAAATAGATCGCAGCCGCAATCGAACC
Organism: Lissotriton vulgaris; assembly: GCF_964263255.1. Classification (NCBI taxonomy): domain Eukaryota; kingdom Metazoa; phylum Chordata; class Amphibia; order Caudata; family Salamandridae; genus Lissotriton; species Lissotriton vulgaris. Next base: position 1,563,655,197 of record NC_141685.1, read on the forward strand.
GATCCCAAACTCGTAATGACTCCTCTTCCCAAAGATCCTCGTTAGGGTACAATCAATGTGCTTATTGTAGACAAGAGGGTCACATTAAATTCAATTGTCCTGTTCTAAATGAACGTAATAGTGGTAACTCATCTAGAGGAGGTCGTGGTGGTTCGCAGCAGGCACCACGTGGTAGAGGTCGCGGTGCTCAGAACGATCGTTCAGATAACTCATCCAATTCCGATAATTGTTTTGATCAACGTGGATCGTCGCAAGGACGATCCGCGCAGTACAATGCAGACGATTATTACGTCGATCAGGGAACTGACGACAGTAATTACTAGGACAGCCATAGACAAGGAGAGGGAGTGGTATCAGTTCCGGTTGATCAGAGAGGGCCTTACGTCGCAGTTGCTACATCGGGCGTCGTTGAGCCTTTTCTGTTGGACACTGGTGCAGCGAAAAGTTCCATTAAGCATTCGAAACTCCCTGGCGCACCTTTGTCTGGCTTAACAAATGTTTCCGTTGGATTCTCTGGCGCCCCTGTTAGCAATCCAGTTTCGTGCCCATTGCCCCTTAAAATTGGGCCTCGTGAACTCGAAGCTCCGTTGATTTTAACCACGGGTTGTGGTGAAAATCTTTTGGGCCTGGATTTGCTCAAACGTTTGTATGCGACTTTGTATTGTTCTCCCGCGGGTGTAAAGCTTACGTTGGGAGAGAGGGTTGTCTCTCCCATGTACTTGTCTCTCGATAAGCTTCCACCGGAATTGAGGTCTCTTCCTGAGTCTTTGTGGGCGACAGGTCCCAACGATGTGGGCCTACTTGATATCTCCCCATATGTTGTTCAGTTGAAATCTAATGTGCGATTGCCACGTATTCCCCAATATCGTATCTCCCTTGATGGTGAACGAGCACTGTTAGCGATCATCTATGATTTGATCGAGAAAGATGTTATTGAAGAGACTCGGGGAAACGTGTGCAATAGTCCTGTACTGCCCATTCTAAAACGTACTGATCCTTCGAAACCACCTGTTTATCGCTTTGTTATCGATTTACGGGAGGTGAATAAAATTGTGGTTCCTCAATTCCCTGTTGTGCCTGACATCACGGCGCTACTGACTCTGATTCCAGCTTCTGCATCGTGGTTTTCGGTGATTGACTTGAAGAATGCGTTCTTCAGCATCCCGATTGCAGAAGAGAGCAGAGACCTTTTCGGTTTCTCTCTCGGTGGACGCAGCTTCCGGTTCAAACGCGCTCCTCAGGGCTACTGTGAAAGTCCATCAATTTACAGTCAAGCCTTGAAGGGTCAACTGGATGCGTTTAGGTTGCCGGCTGGTGCGGCCTTAATCCAATACGTCGATGACCTATTGGTAGCTGCTGATACTCAGGACATTTGCAAAATTGCTACGGTGTCGTTGCTGCAACATCTCTGTGAGTTGAATCATAAGGTGTCCCCTTCTAAACTCCAATATTGTTGTCAAGAAGTAACCTATCTAGGTCACTTATTGTCAAAGGAGGGAAGGAGGTTGACCCCAGAGAGGATTGCAGCAATTGCGCGCATGGCTGTGCCAACAACCCAAAGAGATGTGCGTGCCTTTCTAGGTATTACGTCATACTGCAGGCAATGGATTCCAAATTTTTCATTGCTAGCGAAACCATTAGTGGCTCTTACGTGCAAGGATGTCTCGACTCCTTTACCATGGACGGAAGAATGTCAGAAAAGTTTTTCTGAACTGCGTGATTCATTGTGTTCGGCTCCTGTGTTAGGTACCCCTGACTATAGCAAGCCGTTTACATTATATGTTCACGAGAGAGAAGGTTGTGCTTTGAGTGTCTTAACGCAACCTTTTGGTGGTAAGCAACGTCCATGTGCATATTTTTCCTCGACCTTGGACCCGGTAGCTAGAGCATTGCCGAGTTGTTTGAGAGCAACAGCGGCAGCCGCGGTCTCCATCCGACAATCAGCAGGATTGGTCATGGATAATATGCTTACGGTGATGGTTCCGCACGCAGTCGATACTCTCTTGAATCGTACGAAAACTCAGCACTTGACGAGTGCGAGGTTGTCTGGGTATGAGTTGACGCTGTTGGCAAGCCACATTCAAATAAAACGTTGTAATGTTCTGAACCCGGCAACTTTGTTACCAATTAGCACAGAGTCAGATGAAGTAGCAGAACATGATTGTTACTTGAGGACTGAAGAAGAAACAAAAGGTCGAGTGGACCTTAAAAACACCCCATTGGAAGATCCGGATGGTACACTGTATGTGGATGGGTCATGCTTTAAGTTGCCGAATGGCGATGTGACTACTGCTTATGCTGTTGTAACGTTGAATACTGTTGTTGAGACTGCAAGATTAAATCAGAATTCTGCCCAAGCTGCAGAGCTGATTGCTCTTACTAGAGCGTGTGTGTTAGCGAAAGGGAAACGTGTGAATGTGTTTACCGACAGCCAATATGCATTTGGCGTCGCACATAGTTTTGGACGATTGTGGAGAGAGAGAGGTTTCTTGACGTCGCATGGTACGAAGATTCAGCATGGACAGCTTGTGAATGATCTCTTGGATGCATTGACGTTGCCTAAGCAAGTAGCGATTGTTAAATGTAGTGCGCATCGTAAGGTGACGGATGATGTTGGTCGTGGTAATGCGTTTGCGGATGAGACTGCTAAGGAGACTGCCCGGAACCTTAGCACTCGAATGTATGTGACGAGTTCGGTTACGTGGCCTACAGAATCGAGTATGTGTGAGGACACTATCGAGAGTGTGAAAGCAATTCAGAATGAGGCCACCGACACTGAAAAGATGAAGTGGAAAGAAAGTACGGGAAAGTTGGATGCGAATGGTTGTTGGATTGATTTGTCAGATCAGAAAAGATGGATGTTACCGGATGCGTATGTGCTGGCTGTTGTGACAATGGCGCATGGGTTAGCACATATTAGCACGAAAGGTATTTGCAAATTGCTGTCTCCTGTATGGAAGAATGATGGTATCACGAAGTGTGCTGAACGTCTGGTGAAGAATTGTATGGTGTGTATGATGTACAATCCTGGCAAAGGAACCCCAACTCCTCCTGGCAGTTTTGCTCCCCCTTCATGTCCCTTTGAGGTGATTCAATTGGACTTCATCCATATGGAGCGATGCAATAACCTGAAATACGTTTTAGTCGTGGTTTGCGCATTCTCCCGATGGATCGAGGCTTCTCCTCTCAAAGACAATACTGCTTTGTCTACTGCGAAAATCCTACTGAAGGAATACTTTCCTCGGTATGGAATGCCTAGAGTCGTGTGGTCAGATAACGGAAGTGAGTTTGTGGGTAGTGTGATGAAGAGTGTGTGTAAGGGCCTTGGAATTAATCAGAAATTCCACAGCGCCAATCATCCCCAGTCAGCTGGTTTGGTTGAAGGGTATAACGGCACCCTTAAACTAAAGTTAGCGAAGATTCAGGCTACGACTGGTCTTTCGTGGCCTGACGCTTTACCTTTAGCATTACTGTCAACTAGGGCGACTGTACACTCCCGAGTAGGGCTTAGTCCCTACGAAATAGTGTTCGGTCGTCCTGCGAATGTGTGGGGGGTTCCTAGGCCAGGTATTTTCTGTGATCTTGAGTATCCAATGTTGATCGATTATCTTCATGACTTGACTGCTAAACTGAGGTTAATTCACCAACAGGTTCACGAAGCATTGCCGACGCAGACGGAGGGTCCAGGCCACCAGCTCCAGCCCGGAGATTGGGTGGTGACGCGGAACTTTTCGCGCAAGAACAACTTGGACCCGAGGTTCACCGGACCCTACCAGGTCCTCCTTGCCACGAGAACTGCAGTTCGTCTTGAGGGGCGGAAGAATTGGGTGTACGCCACCCACACGAAGAAAGTCCCCATCCCGTTGCCAGCAGACTCGTGGGTGAGGAAAGGCATTGCATCAACTGAAACCGAAGGATTGCCGGCGTTTGTACCTTTCAGCGACGCACAACCTGTCGGAGAATCCTCAGTGCAGCAGAGAGACACTGTTGAACAATTGTCAGCAAAAGACTCAAAACCAAAACATTCAGCTGATCAACAGGACGCTGTCCCTTCAACGGATCCTTTGTTTGACGAACAGACACGTCCTGGGAAAACTCGATACTTTTTGCGATCTAGCACTAAAGACTAATAAAAGATCCTGCTTTGCTGTATTGACAACTGCATTATCCCGTTTTCCGTGATCAGTTTTGAACATTCGTACCATTGTGATTATTTTGTACATATTCATTGAGCTTCGTTCCTTACACTTTTTGCTTCCACAGCTGAGAGACATTGTTTTTGTATACATATATATTGTGCATTAAAGGCCGTAGGGCCGCGCGCGTACTTCCTTCTGGATAGTAGGTTTTGACGCTAGGTTAAAGACCGTCGGTTCCTGGGAACTCCTAGGGATTGACTATTGCTACACAGAACGAAGTGCGTCAAGAAACGTTGCGGACGGTCATAGGGAATGGCATTCTTGAAGTTGAAGGATTTGGAAGGAGCTCAGGCTCATAGATTCAAGCTGCAGCAACTCAGTCGTACCAAATGTTTTATATTCCAAATATTTGTATTGTTTTTGACTGCTTCTGCATTATTGGCGGGTGGGGTGTATTACACGATGTCTTACTTCTTACCTCCTGCTACACCTACTCCTACCCCTGACCCTAAACTTACCTCCACTGCATCTCCCCATTCTTTCCATATCTTACCCGAACACGAACAGGCTAGACGTGCAGAATTCCGCAACAATTCCTTTATTCAGCTCCTCCATCAGCATCAGTTAGTGGTTAACACTACTAATTGTTGGGTGTGTGGGTTGATGCCACATACTACGGATAAGGGAATTCCATATCTGGTGTTACCGTATAGTTCCCAAGGGTCTGCTCGAGCATTTCAGACAATGTTTCGAAGCGCACTGGGTTTCCACCCCATTCGAGAACCACGTTCCCCCTACTCTGGTCCTACCTCGTATCAAAAACCTTTGTCGATAGCAATAGAGGACCTAGATAGCGATATCTATGATCCCTCGCTTATTCCCGAAGAAGAGGTACAAGCCTATAGGGTCCTAAGTAGAGGCGAATATAGTGTGTTCACCAGTGAAAAGCAGCTTAAAAGCTCGCCTCCGATATGGGTCGTACCCCACATTGGTAATTTTTGTCTCATGGGTCGTGGCCGAAGATCGCAAGCCCGACTTGGAGCGAGTGCTTGCACTGAAAATTACATCGTGCCGATGGTCTCGTCCCCTGTGTTTCTGGCTGCCAAGGGTACATACTTTATCTGCCATGATCGTGCATACGCATGGTTGCCCGCTGACTTCATGGGCTCATGCTTCATTGCAAATCTGTTGCCTCCGACGTTCACTGTAGATGCCGATTATCATAAGACTAGAGTTGTGCGAGGCGTAATTAGCGAAGAGGATACTGCCGGTCAAGAGGCAGGAGACTTTTTCAAGGGTTTCCTCCCGTTTTGGGGACCTATGGTTAATAGTAGGAACCTGAGACAGTTGACTCGAGTGGTAGAATCGACTGCTAATATTACTGCCAGTGCCCTTGGTAATATCACCACTGAACTTCAGGCGGATAGGCTTATGACGTTACAAAACCGTATGGTTTTAGATGTTATCTTAGCAGATCGAGGTGGGGTATGTAAGGTGATCCATTCGAGCTGCTGCATTTTCATTCCAGATAACGCCCCAACTGTCTATCAAGCCATCTCGAAGTTGCATAAGATCTCCGAATCCATACACGTGGATGTAGGGGATTGGACGCTACTTGGATGGTTTTGGGGCCTGATGTCGACTTGGGGTTGGAAGATTCTGATGATCATCGGAGTCGTTGTGGCGTTCCTGTTCATGTGTTGCCTTTGTGTGCAGTGCGGTCCTGCCTTATGTGGCCTCTGTGCTACAACGTGTATGAGACAGCCACCTGTTACCAAGGGGACTCGGTTGGACAGAGCTATGCTACAGCAACATCTCGATGGTCTGATGAATATCGAATATGATTCCGACTAGTGCTTGCCTACATGAGGGCAAAAGGAGCGTCTGAGGTTCCGTGACAATTGTAAGTGGTGTTTTCGACTCGCACGAATATGGTCGAGTCTGGTATCTATGAACCGCAAATGACGAGTTTAGTAAGTGTGCGCAGTTTCGCTGTGCTAACTTAAACCGTTTGTTTGTTATGTGGGTTTTTCATCTGTACCCACGGGTTCCATCTTAGATACGGCATCCATTTTGTCTCTTGCCCTCAAGTAGCCAGCGAACGGACGCTGTCCGCTTCGCGACCCTGGGACTCCCAAGATATTTGCGGAAGACACATGTCCTTTGTAAGTGTCTTTATGATGAGGGGGATGATACTGTAAGGCAGATGGCCCCGCTCGAGGCTCATCTCGCCGTGCCGGTTTATTGTCTCAGCCGTGCATCTCATTAGGCACGTCCCTTTGATGCCTGTATCTCGTGTTTCCCGATACCTCCCCTTTTACACCCTTTCCGATCTCCCCACTGTCTCCGTCTTCCTCTGCACCTGTCCTTGTTCCTATTTCGATCTGTTTTACTGCCGATTGGAATGCACTAATGTTGGGAAGATGGTTTTTTACAGTTGGGAACCGCCAAATGTTTCCGCACTTATGTTCCGGACCTTATGTGTATCAAAGTGACCGAAGCGACCCCTTTGGGGGATAATGGTGGGAACCGGGTTGTAAACCTTTGTGTACCATGTTGTCCTATGGGTAAAAACTGTATAAAAGGAGCGATCCACAGAACCAATTTGAAGCAGTCTCCCCAAGTTGCACGAGTTGTACTTGTCGTGATATCTGTGTTCCCTGCAGCAAATAAACCTTGAATCTTTGACGCCGAAGGAAGTGTCCCGTGTCTCTGTCATTCGTACGCCGGAGCAGGTTACCCACGAAGGTTTCAGGTGTTGTGCCCTGGCACCGCTGGGTCTTAAAGAACCCAGTCCTTCACTATACCCCAGTGCTTTTAGGTATCCAGCCACTCAAACTAGAAGCCATGACACACACTGACTGGAAACTCATTAGCCACATGCTCGGTGCTAACAAGCAGCTTATAGCGACCCACTGGAAGAAAACCACTGCCCTGTCTACGGCCCCACCTATTTCTCACTGGTTCACGCGCCTTTGGCATGTCATGGTGTTATATCCTACATAATTATATAACATGTATTCTAGCCCTGCTGCCTCTAGCTGCTCAGCCAGAGTGTGTCTTGGTAATAGAATGTTGGGGTGCCTGTGATGCGTGGAATGCATGGGTGACTGAGTGGTGTGAATGTGGCAGTGGGAGATGGGCTGAGCAGCTAGGGAGGCTGCTCCTGGTGGGGATGGTACCACACTAGGCTGGCTGGAGTCATTACTGATGTAACCTGATTTGAAGACTGAATAAAGAAGTCTTGAACATACATCCTGGCTCCTGGTGTCTTTCCACATAGGACACAACACATGGCTATGGAGCTTTTGTGCTTGACTACTCTACTCGCCTTGACTTTAGTTGGTTCATACCATCTCGGCTGAAAGCACTTTCCCCCTTTGAGTAATGGCTCCTCTTAACATTACCTTGAGTGCTTTGGTGTAACCCTGGGCGTAGTTCGCGGAGCCGCACTCCGCGGAGCTACGCGAAGACGCACTTGCACTCCGCGAACTACGCATAGCTCCGCGAGCATGCGTAGTAGCTTGCTTGACCCGTTCGCGAGCCATTTTTCATCTTCGGGAGCGCCGTGGAACTCTGGAACCTGCTCGACACCACATCTCCAGACGTCGCCTTCCTCACGGAAACATGGATGAACGCCTCCTCAGCGCCCGACATCGCCGTCGCCATCCCGGACGGATACAAGATCACCCGGAGAGACCGCGTCAACGAGACAGGAGGAGGCATCGCCATCGTCCACAAGAACACCATCCGCATCACGACCAACTCAAACGACACCCTCACAGCCGCTTAACATCTTCACTTCCAGATACACACCGACCCCAAGACCACACTCAGAGGCACCCTCATCTACAGACCCCCAGGACCTCGCACACAATTCAACGAAGACATCGCAGACTTCATCAGCCCGCACGCCCTCGCCTCCGCTGACTACATCCTCCTAGGGGACCTCAACTTCCACCTGGAGAACAACAACGACAACACCACCACCACCCTGCTGGACAACCTCGCCAACCTCGGACTCATGCAACTGGTGAACACCCCCACCCACTACGCCGGACACACGCTTGACCCAGTCTTCTCCTCCAGCAAGTACATCTCCTTCAGCCACTCCACCGGACTCCACTGGACAGACCACAGCTGCGTCCACTTCAGCTTCAGAAAGACCACGACTCACCACCACCCGCAACAGGTTCCCCACAGGAACTGGAACAAGATCACCACTGACCAGCTCACCACTTCACTGAGCCAGAACCCTCCCGCCAGCTCAACGGACCCCAACCAAGCAGCCAACAACCTCCCACAGTGGATCACCAATTGCGCTCGCCCAACCAGCCTCGACCACTCGCAGTCCGGCTTCCGCGCCAACCACAGCACCGAGACCGCCCTCATCGCAGCCACTGACGACATCCGAGCCCTGCTCGACAACTGGGAAACAGCGGCCCTCATCCTCCTGCACCTCTCCGCAGCATTCGATACGGTCTGCCACCGCACCCTAGTGCAGCGCCTCAGCAACATCGGAATCCAGGAGAAGGCACTGGAGTGGATCATCTCGTTCCTCACCGGAAGAACCAAGAGAGTCCGCCTCCCCCGTACAGATCCAAGGCCACCGAAGTCATATGCGGCGTACCACAAGGATCATCACTCAGCCCCACCCTCTTCAACGTCTACATGAGCCCCCTCGCAGCCATCGTATGCCAACACAACCTCAACATCATCTCCTTCGCCGACGACACCCAGCTGATCCTCTCCCTCACCAACGACCCAGGAACCGCCAGAACCAACCTACACGAAGGGATTAAAGACGTAGTCGAGTGGATGAGGAACAGCCGCCTGAAACTGAACTCAGACAAGACGGAAGTCCTCATCCTTGGATCATCACCCTCCGCCTGGGACGACTCCTGATGGCCCCCTGCCCTTGGCAGCGCACCCAAACCAACGGACCACGCACGCAACCTGGGCTTCATCCTGGACTCCTCCCTCTCGATGACCAGGCAAGTCAACGCCGTCTCATCATCATGCTTCAACATCCTACGCATGCTCCGAAAGATCTTCCGATGGCTCGCCACCGAAACCAGGAAGACGGTCACACAGGCACTCGTCACCAGCCGACTGGACTATGGAAACACCCTCTATACCGGAACCACAGCCAAACTCCAGAAAAGACTCGAACACATCCAGAACGCCTCCGCACGACTCATCTTGGACATCCCCCGACACAGCCACATCTCTGGACACCTGAGAGACCTTCACTGGCTCCCCGTCAGCAAGAGAATCACGTTCCAACTCCTCACCCACGCACACAAGGCCCTCCACGACCTGGGCCCCAGGTACCTCAACAACCGCCTGACCTTCTACACTCCCACCCGCCAGCTACGATCGACCAGCCACGCCCTCGCCGCCGTGACACGCATCCGAAGATCCACCATGGGAGGAAGATCCTTCTCCTACCTGGCAGCCAAGACTTGGAACTCCCTCCCCATCCACCTCCGCCTGACCCAAGACCACCTCTGCTTCAGGAAGCAACTCAAGACATGGCTGTTCGAGCAGTAGCGGACCCCCCTCCCCCAAGCGCCTTAAGACCCTCTGGGTGAGTAGCGCGCTATACAAATATCCTGATTGATTGATTGCCTGCATGCTCGGGATGTGTAGCCCGCGAAGTTACCCATGAGGTTTGTCCCGCCCGCTCGCGTCCCCTTATTTCCGGTCACTACTAACGTGTTCGCGAGTTATTCTGTGCCAGATTGCAGTTTCTGCGTGTTCGGCAACTCGATCTTACCGACAAGCATCCTCCCGCACGCGAAAATGCTATTGAGCGCGCGAGAACTACGCTACGCAGCAGTCTGTGGAGTATTCGACAACTTTGCGTTCTCCGCGGAGTGCGGAGTTGCCGAAACTCCGCAAACTCCGCGAACGGAGCGTAGTTCTTCGCCCAGGGTTACTTTGGTGTCGACCTCCTGCTCATATAATGGTCCTCTTTTCCCCTCCTCTCCCTGGCCTCGGATCGTCTCTCCGTGCCATCAAAGAGCGCCTTGCCGGACCATACACTATGCGAATCCCATTCCTGACCTGCACTGGTTTTGTTGTTTGATCTTATTGTTCCTTCTCTGACTAGACCTGTGGCATGCTTAACCACCTAGACTTCCTGTCTAGGGCGCTCTGCCCATTCATCGCTTTCTGCACGCCCTCTGCTTTTTCACGCAATAGCAGTAAATGTCAACTTATGACAACAATTGTTCATGTGGAAGTGTATTCTCTTTTTATGCACACGTTAAGCACTATACTATATGCCTTCTTGCAAAACTTTTAATAAACAGATTTCAACAAGCAACAAAAAAACAATTCCTACCCCCACTCTGGTGACAATGCCATTAGCGAACTAAGAGGCAAGTCAGTTGTCATGGGTCGTACCCTGTATGTGCCCATATTCTTATAGTGAGAGCAAAATTATAATCTTTTAAATGAAACGCGCTACGTTTTTGTATTGCTCATATTATGAAATTACATATTTGAATGTGCTTTCAAATGCGGTAATGAAGAAAAAGGAGGGTTGAGGAAACACATGTTTTGCTGAAGATCGCACAATTTGGTTAAGTGTGAAGCCGGGACTAATTCTATGTTTTCTGGTTTCACTTCTCACAAATCAGCACTAAACAGGCATTTGTCACTTTTTAAACTCAACTTTGAATGCTTTGCTTTTAATTCTTTGTGCATCGGAGCAGAATGAGGGAGGAAGAATGAAGCCACATGAATGAAAGTTCGGCTTGCTTTGCGCTCGGTTTTCTGGAGGACATCGAGCTGAGCCAGAGCCCGAGCCCGAGCCAGGCATCTGACTCGAGCCAGGCTCGAGCTTTGAGGGGCTTGTCCACCTCTAGTAATAGAGAGGAGGACTTGTTGCCTCTTATGCAATACCGAAGGCCTGTTTACTGCAAACATCACAATGCTCCACACTGTGATTTCCCCGCAAGGCCCTTGCAATAACTGTGACAATAGGGCCCCACGGTCTGGTAAAATGAACCAAAGAGACGGAGCGTTCAATTCTGCAGATTTCTGTCCCCGTCTCCCGAGGCACCAGCTCCTTCCAAGCGCTCATTGGTTACTTTTTCAGCAGCAATAATGAACCACATTGTATCACACACCGGATGTTCCAGCTGCATATTTCACTGTTATACATGAAAGTGTAACCCTGCGCGCTACAATACTTATCTGCGCAAAAACAAGACATGCCTTGTTCTAACAAAACAAGCACGAGCAAAAAAGTTAAACCAAGTGTATCTAAACTAATCTGTTGGTGTCTCAAGGTTGAAATGCGCAGCCCCCTTCTGCCGTATGCATGGACGACATTCCGCATTCGAAAAATGTTCCTCAACCAATTAGAAGGAAAGACAAACTTGCTCGTGCGCAACCGGATTATACTTCGTGCCTGGCTGGCACCTCATTGGGCGCGAATGTACACGCGCACGCACACACGTTATTGAAAAAGAGAGCTGTGTTACTGTGTCATTAATTTATTTGAGCACTTGAGCAAAACCTCGAAACATACTCAGTGTATACCACAGGTTTTGCAGGACACAGCTTTGGAAGTGGTCTGCACATGTAAATAGCAACACATTCCACAGATCCTGATTCTGTGAGTCTAAGCCTATCAGATGGGCGCACAAAGGACACATTTTGGACACCGCAGTTTAGCTTTTGTAAAGAAAAGTTGACTAATGACCAATATCCCCAAGAGGAGGAAATGTGTGTGTGGTGTGTCTACATGGAAATAAAATGTAATGGTGATGTTTTGGTGATTTACATCAATAACCTCATATTTTAGGAAGTTTGAGAGCAAGTAAAATCACACTTAATTTCAGAATGACAAAAGGAAAATTAAACCAATACACCACACTTCTGTGAATGTCACAAATCATGGAAATTGAATGACCATCTCAGCTGATTTGAAAGTGACACAATGTGTTATACATTTATTAAGGGCCTTCCAGAATCTGTTATGGATCTATGAAGAACATTGTGTGCATGGAGTGTGTACTGAAGGACAATCATTTCGTTCAGTTGGTGTGCACGATTTTCCGTTATTGGCTTAGTGCTGCAGTTCATTTTGGACTCACTGTTGCAGATGTCTTGGCTTTGAAGCAATGTTGCATGCACATCCATCCATATGGTGTATTTATTGTAATTCCTTCTATCTACCTCATTATGAGAGCTCTAAATTCCCAGCTGTGTGGCCAAGAGGACTTACCAGTCCTGTTGGGATCAGAAAAAGGCGGGAACTCTGTTGGTCTGGTGTTTTTTTTACCTGTAAGCTTTGCCAGCTGAAAGTAGGCAAATGTCCAGGTGTAACTTGACCAAAATAGAATAAAACAAGCTGCTGAAATACTCCGATCTCTGCATGCTATTCCCCAAAACCTTGCAATTAGAAATGTGGATTACCGCTACGCACAGTATCCAAAGTTCCATTGCAAAGCATGCTTTTCCAATACACTTTGGAGGAGCGTTTAGCCCCTCCCATTGCATGTTCTAATAAATGGCCTTTCTCTCAGAGCTTCAAAGTTCTCACTGTGTCTTCTTGAGAAAGGACCCCTTTCCTTTTCTATTGAAGGACATGCTGCATATTATTACTACTGGTCGTGAACAGTGATTCCTAGTTCAAGATACACATCACAGAAGAAGACTTTAGGGAGCTCTGGTCCCTTCCTCCTGGATGGTGTCAATGCCAGTCACTGGTGGCATTATGAAGACAAGGGTTTCAAATACATTATGATAAGTATTTAGACCCAGCTGCAAGTACTGAAAGCAGATTCAAATGTTATTTGTGCCCCTTTAAGTGCTTACACCTCCTCCAAGATTACCCCAAATGGTTCTTTCCCTGGAGTTTGTGTGGACACTTAACACCAGCTTTTACCTTGGGGCTCCAGACTGTGAAAAACACTGCATTATGGGTAATAATAACACATGCAAACCAGGCACAAACTGTATGTTCTCATTCTATTCTTTGTTTTATTTGCACTTATGTTTACGTTGGGTGCAAAGAACGCATGTGCTAGAAATCCTATTCGTACAGGGGAATGACGGGTTGCTTTGTGTAATTGGACATGCTTCATTTCTGCAGGCAAATCTCCCCTGTGCTTCTTCTATGAATGTTTTACAGGCCACATAGTGAAACCCAGGGAACACTGTGCAATGGAGTGAGAGGCATCATATTAAATGTATATGAAATTAGTACTTCATTAGGCTCATTTGCTGTTCAATGGCAGCATTTAAGCTCAAATAACTACTGCTGAGAAAATACAGGATTGTGTCTTAAACTCAACATCCATGAATTACCAGTCTCAACGGTGACTAAAAGGTATAATTAACTATAAATACCTGAGTGCATTGTATGACTTTCATTTCTCATTTAGTGATCAGATTACTGCAATTACCAAAACAGTTGCTATCAAATCAGCGACATTTTTCAGAAATAGAAATTGCCCTTAACAGATTAATGAAGAAAAAAACACTGATTCTTCACTCATTGAAATGGAACACAGCAATGTTTTATTTAATGGCACAATTAACTACGTGGATATTATGAGTTGCACTCTTGTGCATCGGAATGTAGGCCCACATGCATCAAGCATTTTTGTAGTCGCAAACGGTGCGATTCCTTAAAATCGGCCGTTTGCGAATGCAAAAGTGCTTTTTGGGATGCATGAAGCAATTTTAGAATTCGTAACATGTTTGCGAGTTCTAAAATTGCGGGTGCTTTTAAGAAGTCGCAGATGTGCGATTTCTTAAAAGCAATGCATCATTAAATTTAAAACTGTAAATTCGCAATTAGGGTGCCAAATTTACCGAGTGGTTGAACCACTCGGTAAATTTGGAAAAAGTGTTTAAAATGCTTAAAATGTTTTTATTTCAACATTCATGTTTCACACACACATGTCCTTAGGACATGTGTGTGTGAAACATGATGCGAAAAATACATTTCAGGGGTGCATCCATGAAATTTTCAAAGTGCCTCTCGCAATTCCCATTGACTCCTATGGGCCTTTTGGCCCATAGGAATCAATGGGAATTGCGAAAATTAACTTAAGAATTCGGTATTCATTTGGGATTCGGTAAAAATTGCGATTTTTACCGAATCACAAATGAATACCGAAAATAATGATGCATAGCATTTTGCACTTCTTAATTTGCGATTACTTATTTTTCGCAAATTAGGAAGTGCAAAATGTCACAATGATGCATGTGGGCCGTAGAGTCTCAAATTTGACCCCTTTTTTATAGGCCTAAACCCTCCTCAAAAATATTTAATAGTAGAACATGTAAAAGTTTGACATTAATCATGTGCTTACAGTGAAACTGACCAGTCACCAAGATTTTCTATTCCTTGTAGGCAGACTCCTCTGCCATTATGTGGGAGGAGCCTGGCTACTGTGTTAGTGGTTTCTTTCTGGCTTTCTTCGCTATCGCTAAAAGGGTTGTTGCCCTTTTTATATTTATTTTATTGTTTAAAATGTTCTCACTTTTCTTTTAGCTTAATTTGTTTTACTAGTAGGGACAGTCTCGCAGGGAGCCTAAAGACGAGTCTGAGGGGTTGCTACACCTCGGGGAACATCCTTTACGACACAACTTTTACCATGCAGTGCCTTTACAATGCGGGTTTTTCAATGCAAGTCATTACAACGAATTGCGCTGGGGGCGCTGTAGGGTAGGTAATAGTTTAATTTACTATCCAACACCTTCCCTACTATCCACAGGGACTTGAGTTGGAATAGTAAATTAAACTATTCACTATCCAGCACCCCCCAACGCACGTCGTTGTAACTACTTGCGTTGAAAAACCTGCGTTGCAAAGCATGCGTGGTAAAAGCATGCGTTATAACAACGTACATCCCTACACCCCACTTCAGCTTTTGTTTTTCCCCTCTGTTTCTCAGTTTTGCACTACAGTGTGCATTAGCCACACCTACGGACACGCCCCCTGCCAATAATGGACCATTTCACCACACCAGTAGTGGGCCCCCGCGCAGCGGACACACCGCTGGCCCTCCGGAAGCACATCAAAAGTAATCCGTCTGTGCCCGTACACGCCCAGGCCACGCTAAGCGGCAATCCGCCTGGCCTTTTGAAACCAGACTCAAGGCCATTATTCAGGTATTCCAGGGATGTCCCATCATCACTTGGCTCCATAGGTAAGTGCTTAGCCCCCATGCTCCTAGATAGAGATAGTCCCTCCTCTAAACTAAATGGTACCTGTTCCAACAGCAATTTTATTCCAAGTTCCCCAACTCACACTAGCGGCCATTTAACGAATGCCCCTACAACTTTCCAGTCACCTCACATTAGTTGTAATACTCACTTTACTTACATGCTTTTACATGCTAGGTCCCTAGTTAAGCACATCATAAAGTTTCATCTTTTCATGTAATTGCACAATTTTCTCATAGCTTTTATCACAGAAACATGGGCAGACTCAGAAACCGTTTCCGATATTCTTGAAGTCATCCCAAAGAACTATAGGTATTTTTCGGCTAGACAGACCACTCAAAATAGGGGGTGGCCTAGCAATAATTTATCAATCTAATTTAGCAGTTCAATGTGACCCTCTACCAGCTCCTCACTGCGAGGCCCTCATCTTAAAATGTATGGTCTCCAAATCACAATCTTTTAAAGGCACTTTGGTCTACCGCATGTTTAAAATGATTTTAGCAGCCTATTAGATGTCAACATTCTCTTTAACAATTATGCATGGCTTGGTGACTTTCATTTTGACCTTGAAACCTATCTTCTATGACCGCCATTGGGTTGGTACAACTAGTTGCTAGTCCTACTCACCCAGCAGGTCACACAATAGATGCCATTTTGAACCACAATCCCTCCATTCGCTTTATAAGCTCTCTTCCATTAGCCTGGTCGTATCGCAGTGACATCATGTTTCACATCCCCGGTAATGTGCCTTCCTATCTTCCGCAAGTTACTAACAACCTAATCACTACCTATGCTTGGCATAAACTCGATGCAGGCAATCTAGCTTACTGACTGACAGACTCTTCCCCTCCTTTTCGATGATCCTGACACAGCCGTTGCCCAATATACTCATTGGTTAGAGTCAGCCTCTTTATCTTTGGCCCCTCAAAACTTGGCCAACTCAAAAAGAAATAAGGTGTCTGCCCCCTGGTTTACAGAAGATCTGAGATCTTCTAAGCAGGGCTGAAGAAGGCAGGAAAAATAAATGGTGGCATGAATACAACAACGCAAAAAAATTAAATATAAGACCTGCCTGGCCATTTATTAAACCAAAATCTTTACAGCAAACACTGCTTATTTTACCCTGAAAATTGAATCATCCAAGAATTCATCGAAAGAACACTTTGTAACAATTACTAAACTTACAATGAAAGCCAATACAAAATCATCAATTCCAGTCAGTCCTTTTGCAACAAGGTTGCCAGATCTTTCTATAACAAAGTTGAAAAAATGTTCAACACACTGGCTCTATGACAGACTCCACCCCTTCGTGCCAGACTCCTCCTGACCCAACTATAGCTGATTCCAGTTTTGCCTCCAACCACTGACACAGTTGTCAGGCTGGTCAAACCTGCAAGATCCTGCTCTCCCTACGACCCCTGGCTACCCAGGATCACTGCCCTTGTTGCAGAAAGCATAGCCGCAGTTCTAACAAATATCTTCCAGCTCGTATTTGATTCTGGCTCTTTTCCAACTGGATAAAAGAAGGTCTCACTTCGTCTTCTCCTAAATAAATCTTCTCTTGACCCTGCTGATCCAAATAATTATCGTCCAATAGCTTGTCTTCCCCTGCAGGCCAAAATGATCGAAAAAGTAATGAATTCTCAACTCACTGCCTTTATTTAACTAAACAACCTTTTAGCTGCTACTCAGTTCGGTTTCCGTTCTAACCATAGTGCAGAAACCGCTCTAGTCAAGGCCACTGAAGAAATCTGATAGACCTTAGATGCCAGAAGCAAAGTGGCCTTGATTCTATAAGATTTGTCAGCGATATTTGATACAGTCCATCACAACAAATTGCTGTCCTGTCTGAATGATATCGGTATCACTGGTCCTGCCTGGAACCTACTCAGCTCATTCCTATCATCATGAGAACTATCAGTGCGACTGGACAATTACGTCTCTCTACCATTCTCTTTTTCATGCGGAGTCCCGTTGGGGGCCGCGCTTAGCCCTGCTTTGTTCAATGTTTTTGTGACCCCTCTAGCTGAGCTAGTAAAATCTCATGGCTTTGCATTACCTCCTATGTGGACGACTCACAAACCGTTGTATCCCTTGTTAAGGAGAGGCCCAACCAAGGCGTATGCTTTTCTAGTTGCATGCAGGCTGTTAGTAATTGGATGTCTGACAACTGCCTTCAGTTAAATTCAGGAAGAACTGAGATCCTGCTCTTCACTGGCAATTCTTCATTCTGGACTCAGGCCTGTGGCCCAAAGAGCTTTGCAACCCTCACGCCAATCTGGGTGTCATGATAAATTATAAGCTCTCCCTTATTGATCAAGCCAATGCAGTCTCTTTTAAAGTTGTCTATACTTTGCAGATGATAAAAAAAGCTTCATCCTTACATTCCATCATATTTGCAAAAATTGTTAGTTAGTTACCTCTTAAGCAATTTCCAAACTAGATCATTGCAATGCATTGTATCTCAATGCTCAGCAACACGTGATCAACAAACTACAAACACCACAAAACACCACAGCCAGACTTTTCCTTAATATTCCATAACACTAATCAGTGTCCAAACATCTGAGGAAACTTCATTGGTTGTAGAATCAGTTTCAAGGTGCTCTGTATCACCTACAAGGCTCTACATGATCAAGGGTCCGCCTTTCTGAAGAATAGCTTTAACTGGTACATGCCCAGCAGGCCTCTAAGATCTTCTAAAGCCGAATTTGTGATTGTGTCTAAATATAAATGTGCATCGTGGAGAGGCCACAGCTTTGTACTGGGTGCCTCCACTAATTGGAACAAGTGAAGAACCGGGTTTTAGAACCCAGCGGCGCCAGGGATAACGCCCGATGTCTTCGGATTCCCCTGACTCGGCAAACAGAGACACGGGACACTTCTTGATGACGTCAAATACCAAATTTATTGGCTGCAACCAGGAACAGAGATCTACGAAGCACAACACGGTTGGTTTGCTAGAGACTGCACAAATTCATGGAGTGGAGCATCGTCTTTTATGCCAAAATTCACATTCCTGGCTAGCATCAATTACATACAAACTAACCAATGAACGAAAGAAATTCCAAACATATCGCATGACGACAATCCCACTTTCCATTGTCCAGCCCACCAGAAATGACCAAGCAAATTCCAACTTTCCTGTTCGATCAGGCCAGACAAACCCATCATAAAGACCTCAACCCAAATAAATGATTAAGCCGTAAAGGAAGGAACAGAAGCAGATGCGAAGCAAGATAGAAGGGTGTGTGCATGTACCATAAACTCAGCAATGTCCTGCTCTTTGATCTTTATCTGACCAGCTGCTTAACAAGGAACTGGCTCAGCGAGGTCAGCCTCGGGCAAGGGAGTCAGTTCGGCCAGGTCACACAAAAGTCAGCTAAGGTGTACGTGTCCCAAGGACTCGTTCGGCCATAGTCATCGGCCTATGTGAGGGCAACCACACAAAATGGCTGCCGCACACAAAATGGAACCCGAGGGTTCAAACGAAATCCCTGAACACGTAGTGTTCTCATTGATCGATTATGACGAAAACACTCGTACACACCGCACTCGTGATTTGCGGTCCACTGATACCAAAATCGTCTATATCCGACGACCTTCATTGAACGGGTTCAGAACCTCCGAACCACAGACCCTCAAACCACAGAACCACACAAGCTCCCAATCCACATTATATCAGCCACAAATCTAACTTAGAGAAAGGCTCTTAAAACCTAGTTATTCAACTCTATATAGTAATCTAATTGTTGGCAGGTCTCTTTATACGCTCACAGTAGCCAGCGCCAAGACACCTACGGATATTCGAACACATTACAAGTCTATTCAGTATAACATATAATAGCATAACATGACATAAAAAAAGACACAAAAAGCTATTTTCACTGTAACAGGATGATCTACTCCATGGTATACAATATTACATTTAGTAATGTTATTTCTGCCTTGGTAACATCTATTAGATTCATTTTTGGCCTTCTCAAAATATTTATCACAAGCCCAATTCCCTGGAAAGTCTGATTTGTAAAAATATTTTGTAAAAAGTACTTTTAGAAAACTACCTCTTCCCTGCCTGAATACATTTAGAATCCAATTACATGAGCTCCAACTGTCACCCTGGAGCTGATGTTTAAGGCTTTATCATCTTTCAGGTCATATGCAATGGCAGGTGTCTTGACATGTCCTAGTTCTACCAAGTGGACTACTTGGTTCTGTATCACCTAATTTTGGAAAGTGCTATCCTGATACCCACTAATCGTTATATATACCCACATGTAAAGTGTTTTGAGGCCACCGGTAGCTGGCTAGCAGCATATAACAATCCCCCAAATTAGATTTAATAAAATATCATTGCCCAGAGCTTAGTGGATAACATCATACATCACATATATAATGAGGGACACAATATACAAACTAGAATGCATCTCAGGACTTAATTGGGTTTGGCATACTCACAGTTGCGTATTTAGCAAATACTGTTTATTTTATTATATTGATCAATTGTTAGGAACAATTTATTGCCACACCCAGGGAAACAGGGAAGATGAGTTACACAGGGATGTCCCAGTCATGATAATCAAAGTTTTTTTTTTTTAATGTATGATATTTAAACAAAAATATTTTATTGATATTTAGCATTCAATCTCTTCATGTGAGTTTTGTGCATTTAATGCACAAGTAAATCCTTAGTGTATCAAGCATTATATGAGTACGGCAGGCACTTCTGCATTGCTAGTTCATGCTTTGACAAGTATTAGTAAATGTTTACCTAAAAATGTGTTAGGATTTGTGTTCAGTCGAATAGGTCAGTATCAAGAGATAGTTGCAAAATATTCTGAGCTAAATGCATTTGTATTAGAGATTGGATCCCACCCAAGCATGAAAGTAGGGCATGTCTGTCTATTTGCCCCTTGTCTTTCGTCTGGCTTTCAGCCTTTTGCTTGTTTTGACTAAACAGCACTAGGCATTCTGGAAACTTTAGGCTCTAACAGGGCCGGCGCTAGGCATGGGCATTGTGGGCAGCTGCCCAGGGCCTCGCACTCTGCCTGCCAGGATGGGGCCTGCACAACAGCAACACCTCACCAGTCCTCGTGTACCCCTGCCAATCAAAATGAAAGAAATGCATCTCTTTACAATTGGGCTCTTGGGAGGGGGGCCCCTTCCTGGGGCCTTTAAGGGATGGTGTGGGAGGGCCTAGGGGAGGGGGACACCTCTCCGGTGGCTGCCCATTGTCAGCACTGTCAGCCCCCAAGCAATTCTCACACTTTCAGTCCGAAATGGGCTGTAAAGGAGGTTCTAGAAGGTGGCTGAGAGAAGGAGTTGCGGCCCAGGTGGAGCCTACACAAAGCAGCTTTCCCGAGCCCAGAAGGTGTCACTTATATACATTTTAGGGGCCTTGCACATTCCCTTTTGCCCAGGGCCCTAAAAATCCTAGAACTGGCCCTGGGCTCTAACTTAAACTAGGAAAAGTGAAATTAAATTTCTCCATGTGGTTAATACTGTCGGATTAGAAACCAGGCCTGACCGAAAGCCATCGTTATGACATGGACCTATTGGGAGCTATGCTAAAGGTATGCTCAACTCCACCCAGTACTCAAATTCCTACCACAATGACACATTTCTTCCTGCAGTATAGCCTTATTCTGATGCTAGAGTCAAATGAAGCATCAAAAATAAAGTTAATCTCAAATCATAAGACCCTGGGCTAATCACTTTATCTCTCTTTGCCGAAAATGGTGTATTTGTGTAATGAAATGTAGCTATGTGTAATTTAATGTAAAATATGCATTTACAATTACATATTCGCAAACCCTCCCCTATATCTTAGTGTAAATTGGACCGCACAACATACTTCTGAATTTACAGCATCTGATTTACCTAATCCTGTAACAATAAAAAATTTATTACTTTACAGCGTATAAGGTCATTTGGCTACTAAAATGCATCAAACAAGCAGCATCTTGTACAATTTCATTCTCATTCCATCTAAAATATATCACTAATAATAATAAAAAATCAGCTTACGACTTGCCAAATAAATAACCTAAAAAATCGTAAGTACTCAGAAGTTAAGATCTAGGGAGGGTTATAAAAGAGAATTAAAAAGGTACCAGAGTAGCATACATTTCAATATCCGGTTAAATCACTATTTTTTTACCAGGATTATGCTTTTTTATTTACATGTTTATATGATTAATTATTTATTTCTTTGTCTTTAAGTTAGTGTAAATGCAAACTAAAGGTGTGCAAGGTAGGGTTATCGGTCTGTAGCTGGACATATTTAATTGAGATCTATGCATGATCCTGTGGATAGGACGCCAATATCTTTCGAGAAATGATAGAATTTTGGGGAATTTGGTGTTTGGATTCTAGAGGCCTGGAATTGACTCCAGTTGGCATCACTGTGCCAAATTGTGACTTTACTGTTTTGCCCCAGGACTGGAGAATAACTGAATAGACGCAGAAATATCGGAACTTTTTCCACAGGATCTCCCCAATTATGAGGAAAATTCTGAAAAGGTTGAACAAAGGAGAAAAATATCAGTAGAAGGGCTGGTGCTGGCCTGAGGGTGGTGAACCGGGGCCGGAGATAAGAGAAGAACAAGAAATAGTCTGGATATGCTGATGGGAGTATTGTTTGCTCTCCTCATGCTATGCTCTGGACAGGGGCTGAGTGTGTGAGTGTGTGTGGGTGTGTGTGTGTGTGTGTGTGTGTGTGGTGGCTGCATACAACCCCATTGTGTGCCCTGCCTTTGGGGGTGGGAGTAGGAGGGTGTGAGGTGGTCTAGACCTGGCAGGGGAAGCACTGCATTCTCCCCCAGTGGCACAGCAGGAGCCGGGAATGGGGGGAGGGCAGACTGTGCTACTGCCTGTACCCAAGCCCCTGCAGCTGTTTCATCAAGGGTGTATCTGCGCCTTACAAAACTGGGCCTGGAATTTCAGGACATGGAATTATAAGGCCTGTTCAAAGACCCCGCAATCCTACAACTAGAGACACTGGGCTACTTCAAATGATGCGTGGTGGAATTCCATTGACAAAACTGCTGTGGATGGAATACTGCAACTCGTAATGATGGTATAAGTGGTATTTATGGGAAGGAGAGTTTGGTAGCATTGAAGGCCATTTAAACAGTTGGATTTCAAATGTATTCAGAATGTTAGTAGGTGAGGAATATTGCTGATGTGTGCTGGAGACAAATAGCAGTGGTGGAGCAGGGATCCACCAAGGACATTGTCATGGCGGTTCTTATTGGTGCCCAGTAGCAGTTCATTTGATGGCTATGCATGGGGTTGTTTTTGTGTAGAGCACTGACCTGATTTATATGTTTTTTTGATGAAGGAGTTGATGGGAACCACCCAGGTCAATACGCATTGGAGCTTCAACACTTTTAAATGTCACCAGCCGCTAATGTCCCATATTTGGGGCCAGTCGATGCGTGGCTCCTTTTCCATATGAACCGACAACCCCTGTTTCCCATTTTGATTATGTTCCTGTGAGAAGTTTTTGAGACTTTGATCCATCTTTCAATGCTGTAGTGTGTGAGTTTGCACCTACCCTGGGGATTATAATTTTTTTGTAATACAGTGCACTGTTCCGATCTGCACTAAATACCTTAAATGATAGAACACCGTAGTCAGATACTACACTACAGGCCCAGATTGTAAAAAAAAAATGTAAACTAATTTTTCATAACCTGTTTTTTGTGTTTTTGTTTTTGATGTTTGTATTTTTCGTGTATTTTCAGCTTATTCCCCTCCTGCTGAAAAATTGTTACTGTTTTATTATAATTGGCTGTAAGTCTCATTTTCAGAAGGGTTCTGCCTCTCCTATTGCTCGCTCCCCAATTAAAGAAGTGTTTAGCCAGCGTTCCAGAAAGGTAATATAGGCTTGCTTTACAGCATCTCAAGGGCAATGGCCTCTATTTATGTGTCTTTGTTGCCGTGTGTTATTAACGTTCATTAAATATGTAACCTCAAAAGCTGTAATTCCCCTTTCAACATAGGGGATGTCTTTATTAATAAATCTTGTGTGCAGAATTTTATGGAAAGAAGAAAGTAAACCGTGCAAAGAAATTATCTTGATTATTTTTGTTGACAAGCGCTGATACCTCTTTTGTTAATAAAAACAGAGAATCAGTTATTTCTACAGTGGTTCGCCCTAACCGCCCATAACCAAGCAAAAATCATATGATAAACAAGGAAACATCTACCTTCTGATTAGCTACATTGCATTTTGTTAGCTGCAGCCCTTCCATTCTGGGGGTGTTTGATGTGTGAATGGGGGCTAGGTGCAGGGATGGGATGTGATATGGTAGAAATGTAGGCGTCTTCAAATATAATCGGGTTGCACACCTATTTAAATTTAATTTCTCATGTTTTAACCCGCGAAATTCATCCTTTAAGCGTGCATTCACTGGTGACGAGCCTAGCCCAAACTGCACCGTATTACTAAACTTCATCTTGATGGGGTTATTTTTTAACCCCAAAACCAGTTACACAGCCAATCCTGCTTTTGCAAATGTTCCTTTGCTTTTAGCTTTTAACTCTTGTTCACTCTTTCAATTCCATGTTTCATACGCTCTTTCTTTGTAATCTTTTAAAATCCACATGCAAGTGACTGCAATTTCCTGGGTTTCTCATGTTTACGTGGGCCATCCGAACCTCTTCTCCATAAACACATACAAAGGCAATTTCCATCAAAAAGCAGTTTTATTGACATCCAATGCATTTCGAGCCTCTCGGGCCCTTCATCAGGGATAACTGGTCCATTGAGGATGAGCTAACCTTTCTACAACACTACTAGTCCCATAATGCAGTTCCAACTGCTTACTCAAATTTATTGCCGGATAATTAATAGGTGTGTCTTATTTGTACAGATCGTGGCACATGCATCTTATTTTCTTTTTCAAACTGTTTACAGACTTATAAACATAATAAATAAAATCATAAGGTGTCCACATTTTTTTATGTTATTTCGATGTTCATCCAACTCCCGTAGACTCATTATAAACATACTCGATGAAAAACGTTGCTCCGCCTTGCATGGGATGATGACTTAATTTACACATATTTCTTCAAAATGTTTATTCATTCGGTATGGGTGCTAACCCGGTAGGGCAAAACCAGTTGCACAGCCAATGCTGCTTTGCTGTGCAACTGGTTTTGGGGTTCAAAAATAACCCCATCAAGATGGAGTTTAGTAATACGGTGCAGTTTTGGCTAGGCACGTCACCAGTGAATGCACACATAAAGGATGAATTTTGCGGGTTACATGAGAAATTAAATTTAAATAGGTGTGCAACCCGATTATATATGAAGTTGTCAATGGTTTTGCCCTACCGGGTTAGCACCCATACCGAATGAATAAACATTTTGTAGAAATAAGTGTAAATTATGTCATCATCCCATGCAAGGCGGAACAACGTTTTTCATCGAGTATGTTTATAATGAGTCTACGGGAGTTGGATGAACATTGAAATAACATAAAAGAATTTTGGACACCTTATGATTTTATTTATTATGTTTATAAGTCTGTAAACAGTTTGAAAAATAAAATAAGATGCATGTGCCACGATCTGTACAAATACGACACATCTATTAATTATCCGGCAATAAATTTGAGTAAGCAGTTGGAACTGCATTATGGGACTAGTAGTGTTGTAGAAAGGTTAGCTCATCCTCAATGGACCAGTTATCCCTGATGAAGGGCCCGAGAGGCTCGAAATGCATTGGATGTCAATAAAACTGCTTTTTGATGGAAGTTGCCTTTGTACGTGTTTATGGAGAAGAGGTTCGGATGGCCCACGTAAACATGAGAATCCCAGGAAATTGCAGTCACTTGCATGTGGATTTTAAAAGATTACAGAGAAAGAGCGTATGAAACATGGAATTGAAAGAGTGAACAATAGTTAAAAGCTAAAAGCAAAGGAACATTTGCAAAAGCAGCATTGGCTGTGCAACTAGTTTTGGTGTTAAAAAATAACCCCATCAAGATGGAGTTTAGAAATGTAGGCGTCCTCATAAAAACGGAGTTTTTAAGAGTCATTGTAGTAAGAAAACTAAATATAATTTAATTTACCTGTCCTTGGAATTCTTCCATTATAAGATGCTGGTTAAGCAAGTGTGATGTGTTTAAAATTAGGGATGGGCGGAGCTTGTGGAATTTGACACACAGTGAGATTCTGCAGTGTTCTGCCAATGGACGGAAATAGGCGTGTCACGCTAATCGCACTGTGATTTAGCGCCAGGAGCACATTCCATGCTGAAAAACAGTGCAAACGGCAACACAGCACGCACCAGAGCGCACAGTCATACGAGTTGATTTTGCTGCCACTTGATTCGATTTTCTACTCGAGCAGCAGCCTTCATTGCAAACGGTTGCAACAGCCTGGGTTAGAAATGTCCTCCTCATGATCGGAATTCGCACTAGGGGACACCAAATCTTGCTTGTGCTTGCCAACTTACTGTCCTGGAGCTGCGTGTGAGAAAACATTCCGCCTCGCGACGATTGGTGTAATTTGGCCAGAACTCCACGTTGCAGGAGTAACACAGAGTCACCAAAATACCACCGGTGGAACCGAATATTTCACCCACCCCATTTAAAAATATCAACAGTGTGTATGATGTCCCTTGGGACAGAGAACGACAGCTCTGATGACGAGCTTTTTCTTGTACCCAGTACCCCCAAAGGAAATATTCACGTGGTTTTTAAGAACTGTGCAAACTAAAGCCATAAAGTTAACATTCTTGGGGCTCCCAGGGTGAGGTCTTTACTCTGGGTCTTAGGACCCAAACATGGGTTCTTTGGCAAAGAATACTTTCATACATCTGCCCTCTGCTTTATTTTCTGTGCAACACTGAGTGCAAGGCTGGACCACCCAGTGGATTTGAGCCCCAGAGCCTGTTTCCACGAAAACCAGTCTAGACACCAAGAAACGCAAAAGCCCGCAATCCAAAGTGGACATGAGAGCTAACCCAAGTCCAAGATTAAGTTTTACGCTGCTATTAGATCTCTTCACAGATCTTAGTATCCGGGTCTCACGGGTGCAAGGATTCTGTTATTAGTAGGGATGGTTATCAGGGCACAGTTTGGGGGATTCAAGTCAGGGGATCCCTTAGGTCATACATTTAGGTTGACTTCTGGAGCTGGAATGGTACCAGAATGCACAAACGCTTGACTTGGGGAACATAACATTTGACATCTATATCTTTACGTTGTCCTGAATTAGTCAACATTTTCATTTGGCTGGGCACCCACTGGAACTACATGCTAGCCATTTGGGACTGGAAAACTGGAATACAGGGTAAGGGTCACACTGCAGCTTCCAATAAGGACAATTCTAGAACCTTTCACCTATTCGGAATTCACACATTCAGCTTAGTTGAGGAGGGCCAATTTTTCCACTCCAATGAGTGACTGATAAACATATCCATACACCCTTAGATGTAGTGCTATATTAATGACTGCATGCAGCGTGTAGAAGTGTATTTTCTACGTTTCACCAAGAATTGCCAACTTCCTGTTTTCCGCTGAAAAAAAGTAACAATCACAAAATAATGCATTTGTACATTTTCATGTAAAATGAAGCTCCAGTTATTCCCCTCCCCCCCCCCCCTTCTCAAGGGATAAATGTAATGGTCATCTTCCAAATCAAATTTCTAAGGGTTCTGCTGGGCAAAGACTTGGACCCTCGCTCCCGATAATAGCTTTAGGATGCCACACTTTAAATTCATTCACAGAATTTACCATACCCCTTTGAGCACAATGAAATGTGGTCTCAGGGAAGACTGTGTCTCTGGCAGGTGTAGATCGCCAAGAGCAGGTTTTTACACTTAGGTCCTGCATGCTCAACTCTATACGTTTTAGTGAGAGGTGAGAGAGACACTATCCAAGATGTTCAGCTGTGATGGGCCTCAGAGAGCCCTGCTGGGCTTGGGCAAGTATATCCCTGCCAATGTTAAGAAATCAACTGCCTCAACTTTATTGATTGCAAGGAAACAGGTGGCCGTGGATTGGGGGGTGGGGGGGGGGGTGGCACCCACTCAAGAGGCCTGGTTGAAGGATCTTATATACTGTACCAAGTCATAACTTATGCTGAAATGTACTCGCATGCCTCCAGATTCTCTGCTTAGTTCAGGGGCTCTCTCGGACCATCATATTTAGAGACCTGTGTGTTTTCGATGACACATACCTATGGATAGCCTGCGTGTAAAGTTATACATTTGTTTCAATGGTGAAATGTTACTTATTTTGAGAGTCGGAATTGCAAACGGTATTTACAGTGTTTCGCAATGCGGTGTACGCTCTGTGTAAAATTTGGCTCCTTGCTTAATGTTCTTCCTCCTAACAATGTATTATGGTATATGTGCATGTTATACTTATGGTTCATAAATGCTAATACATAATAAATAAAACAACTATTCAGCTTCTCTGAATTAGCCTCTCTGGCCGAAACTGCGCAATCGCACCCAGGGCTCATAGGTGATGCATAGCACAACATGGATGAAAGGGAGAAGCAAGCTAGCAGGGAGCAGGCATAGGGTGACCAACCGTCTGTAAATTTCACGGACCGCCCCTTATTTGGGCTTCTTGTCCGTTGTTTGTGATGATTTCTTCCATGGAAGCCTTTTGTCCGTAATTCTGGAGTCTCATCTTTACCTAGTTGGCAATCCTAGAAGGACATTTGGAGACACCAAGCACCTCTCTCTAATTATTTTTTGCAGATTTTCTCCTTGTTTCATTCCAGAGACAAGCAAACAAAGACAGTCAAGGCCTGACTCGAACAGTAAGAAAGCAGCTGATCAGCACAAAGTAGAAGGTAGATATCGAATTTTATACAAGTATTGGCAAAGACAAAAGGTCCAGTTTTAATGTGCCTAATGATTGCAGCTTAAGCATATTGGAGCGAGACCCACGGAGCACAGCCAAGAGCATCATAACGAGGGGGTAATAACTGTAAAGTAGACCATCATGAATTTCGGTGCAAGCACCCCAGTGGAGGTGGAAGGATACACCTAACGAGCCAGTCGCATTAGGTGAGAGGTTTACTGGGGTGAATAAATACTTAGAGGGGGATTAGGATGGCGGGCTAGCGGAAACGGGACCAGCCATGCGGCAGTCCCTCCTCCCAATTCATGATGCGACTGCCACCGCGGTGGTCGCATCAGGTATTCTTAACATTGCGGTGAGTGCTGCTGGCTGCAGCAACCACCACAATGGTGAAATGCCATGTTGTGCATTGCCATGCACAACGTGGCAGACACCGCACTGTGCCTGTCACCTTGTGCAGGGCAATGTAGGGGGGTACCATAGGTACCCCTCAAGTGCAGCCCCACACCCCCCAGGGGCCCACAACAGGTCCCAAGTGAATCCCTGCCAGCCTTTCCATGGCGGCATCACCGCTATGGACAGGCCTTGATTTCCACACATCCTAATATGGATGGCGGTGCCTGCTAGGCACCGCCACCATATTGTACCTCAATTCCGCCCAGCCGGCAATTGGAATGATTGCCGTCCGGCAGAAAGGCGGCAGACACACTTTGCGCCTGCCGCGATACCCCCACCATTATAATTCGGCGGGAGGGTTGCGATAGCGAATGGATTGCTGGGCCGGCCGTGACGATCCGCCTGCCATCCTAATCAACCCCTTAATTGTCAAAGTCTCAAGCAAATGGCCTAAAGAAACTAGTCAAAGAATGCTAATAATTGAAAGGGGTGGAGCCAAAGCCCAATCTAGAATAAAAGTCTGATTTTTTATTAGAGCTAACAAGCGGATAATAAATGGAACTTCTCCTTTAATTGCGGTTCCTATAGTAAGACATCTTAAAGGAGAATGTGATGTTAAGCAATAGAACAAGGGCACTCATCTCCTTGGATTCTGACTATTTTAATTGCTGGTTCAGAGAGATAAGTAGCTTTTTCCTTCTCTGTCTGTTTGGGCCTGCTTTTTTCTCTGTTCTGTTCATTAATATCTCTCAGTTTTATTTTCACATTGTTATTCTTTTGTTTTTTCTGATAGTATTGCATTATCTTTATTTTGTTATTCGATATCCCCTTTTGTAGCCCTTACAACGTGGCTTCATTTATGGGATCTTGTGACTTATATACTGTTAGATTAGTAGTTTATTTAACCTGTAGGCACTTTGTGTAACCAGTATGACAAAATACATGCATCATAAAGTAGTGCAGAGGGATAGTGTGCCTCCAGCGAAACACAATGTGTAACATACAGATCAAAGAACTTTTTTATATGTAGACAGCTCAGTGGGTTACTATTTTTGTCACAGGGACCCTTTTGTTAATTGCAGCTCATTAGAAACAATCCTAATATAGCACAGTGAGCTATGAACCAAAATGAAATAGCAGCATGGAAACTGCAGGCGCGGGTTTACAGCCTTATTGTTTTTCTCTAATCTTTCATTATTCTAAGGTTGATGAATAGGCTTTCTTGGGATAATAATGAGGCAGAGTTGAGTAAATTATGCAGCAAGAAAAGGCAAATCATGTGGCACAATACAGCACGCACATTTTGTAATAGTATTACTTAATTATTTTGACACTTTTAAACTTAAGACTGTCTAGGCATATATTGAACTTCCTTAGTAGCAGTTTAACATCCCAATATAGCAATAAGCAACAGAAAGGTCATCAGTCACTCTTTGCAAAGGGCCTTCCACTACGCATAAACGTGTTGCTGCCTTGTTATTAACTTTTGAATCATTTGAGCTAAAATCTGAAGAATAAGCGGTAGATGAGGGAAAATTTGGCTAATGCTGCAAATCTATAATTATGTAAAAATAGCAGTGGCTGGACAACTGAGTAATTCCAGTGGGCCTGGTCTCAAGTAACATTTCCTATACATTGGCTTGCACACTTATACCATCTTTGTGTCTTATGTGTGTGATTTAACACACTTCAACACCCTACTCTAGCCTGCATACTTCGAATAAGTAGCAGTGTTGAAGAAATTAACTACGCATGAGAGCGGGTCTATGTAGAGATGAGGGGCACTATTGGAGGGTGGTACTGATTGAATCCTTGGAGAAGGAGGTATTTAGGGGGTGGGGCACAACAAATATTCTCACACCAGCCGGTCTGTCAGGGGCATGGCTATCATTCCTACAGCTTGTGTAGTGCCCCGGCCCTGAGGTAAAAGCACTTCAGCAGCTGATTGTGGGACGGCTGGTGGGAAGGCTGCAAGTTTAAATATCAATAACAAAAATATATATGGAAAAAATATAAATGTAAAAATATCGATTACAAAAATATCGAATCCCTATACTTAAACAGGTAAGTACAGTAATATCGACTCCAAACTATTGATGTAAAAAATATAGATGTAAAAAATATTGACTTTAAAAAATAATATAACTTAAAAGAAATTAATTTAAAAATATTTATATTATTAACAAAATTAATTAAATGTAATATATATTTTAACTAATTATAACAAATAAACCTAATTTAATAAATATATACACAAAAAAGGTGTACATATACATATATTTACTTAAAAACATTTTATTAACTATTATCTTTATTTAATTTATAAACTATTTTATTTATATAAAAATAAAATAAACTCATATATAAATATTTCTAAATAAAATATTCTATATTTAATTAACTCATTAAACTATTAAAAAAAATAATAGATAGATTTAATAACAAAATAAAAACATTGGTAGGTAAAACGCTGGATAGCGAATGGGTAAAAATTACTATTCCCACTCCAGTGAGTGCAACAGTAGGTAAAGCGCTGGATAGCGTAGGGGTAAAAATTACTGCTCCCACTCCAATGAGTGCAACAGTAGGGAATGCGATGGATAGCGGAGGGGTAAAATTTACTTTTCCCACTCCAGTGAGTGCACCAGTAGGGAAAGCGCTGGATAGCGGAGGGGTAAAACTTACTATTCCCACTCCAATGAGTGCAACAGTAGGGAAAGCGCTGGATAGCGGAGAGGTAAACATTACTACTTCCACTCCAATGAGTGCAACAGTAGGGAAAGCGCTGGATAGCGGAGGGGTAAACTTTACTATTCCCCCTCCAGTGAGTGCAACAGTATGGAAAGCGCTGGATAGCGTGGGGGTAAAAATTACTATTCCCACTTCAGTGAGTACAACAGTAGGGAAAGCACTGGATAGTGTACGGGTAAAAAATACTATTCCCACTCCAATGAGTGCAACAGTAGGGAAAGTGCTGGATCCCAAAACAGTAAAAAACAAAACCATCAACATTTTTATTACATTTATTTTCCAATATTAACATAATTAATATATAAATGTAAATATATTATTATTCAATAAATCAAAAAGAGACTAGCTAGGAATGGGGTTAGCATGACATTAATATTGTAACCGTCATGGTGACTCAGTATTGTTTTGTCAATTGGTGGTGGCACCTGCTGGGTGTCTTTAGAAAGCCCTCACCCACCAACCTAGTTGGTGGCATGCTTCATCATCGGGCCCACCCAGTGACACCTAGCGTGTCCCGGGTGTGCTACGACGCCTGATTACAGCGGAGCAGGTATGTCACTGTGTGTGCGGTGAAGGGTGATAAGTTTGTGAGTTTAAAACGGCTTGGCGGAGGTCCCAGAGGGTGAGGACACTTTAATAAATGGTCCTGCGTCAGCGGTTAAAAATAAGGCTGTGGGACGTTAGAGGCGGGTTACGACCTCCTACGTCCTTGGAGTGTCAACATGTTTCAGCCAGTGCCTTATCAATAATCTGGCTTTCTTCAGGACAATAAAAAAGTATGTGTAGTTAAAATTAGGGGTTGTGTAGTGTAGTCTATGTGTCTACACGCCCTAAAGTGTATCTAACTGTGAGAGGGGGGATTCCCTTCTCAAGATCACCTGTACATATAACATAAAGTGACAGAGACAAAACATACATGGGAGAAAAGAGTCACTAGGAAGTATTTATCATCTGTTATGACAGCCGGCTAAATAGCGATGGGGTGCAGGCTATAAGCGGCTCAAGTGTAATGGTACTGGTGGTACCATTATGGTGAAAGGTCGCACTAGAACTTCGAGAGTGAAGTGGTTAAAAAAGCGGTATAATATACAGCAATGGTGAAAATAGTGAAAAGTTTGAGGCGCAAGGACCATGTCTTACGCTAGTTTTGGGTTGCTTTAGCTTCAAGGTTATTGAAGTGGCATGGGGTTGACCCTATGTGGGAGACAAAGGTAGGACCACTGGGGTTAGGAGACCTGTGGGAGAAAGCTGGAGAGGTAGCGCTTACCCATTGTAGAGATGGTAGGTCAGCATACTCACAGGATTTCTGGCCAGCACCGGCGTGGGACCTGTTGTGCCTCCTTCGCAGAACCGGTAGAGAATGACTGATGTTGCCGGTTTTTATACTGGTGCTGATTGCATAAGTAAGGGCACCTGGAGAAAGAAGCAATGGTGGAAAGACTCGCAATCGCGAGTCATTATCGCGCTCAGGTGTGTGCCGGTTGTTTCGCGCTGGTGCGCGATATAGTGGGCACTCTTAGCGCATGCGCGGTGCGTTGGGAGAGTGAAACGCATGCGCGGCCGATCAGTGTAGCCGCGCATGCGTCTAGCGGGTGCAATGGTACTAGCGCATAGGGCCAGAGGCTGGCACATGCGTCCTGCCGTGTGTGGTGCCGCTGTGTGGGGCCTGTGTTCTGGCATTAGTCTTATATGCTGGGCAGTGTTACAAATGTTAAAACATATTAAGGCTGATGTGATTTGGGGCGCAGGGGCACACAAATACCAACTAGTACATGATCTTGGGTGGTGAAATAGTGGGGCGCCAATCTACCCATTATTCAGTTGCAATGGAGTATGTAGTATTACAAATGTTAAAACATCTCAAGGCTGATGGGGTTTGGGGTGCAGGGGCACACAAATCGCCACTAGTCCATGATCTTGGGTGGTGAAACAGGGGGGTGCCCATCTATCCATTATTCAGTTGCAATGGAGTCTCTAGGGGTATAAGACTCGGATGGTCCTCATAAGACCAGGCCACTTTCAGTTCATAAGTGGGTCAAGGAGTTCCAAGGGATGGCATTGTTCAGACCATCTGTGGCTGTGGACAGACGGTATATCCATCTTTGTTCCTTGTTCAGCAATTTTTTGTCATTATTGATGGGGATTTCAGGGATTTGCTCAATGACTGTCCAGGTAAAGTCATTGGGTGTGTGACAGTGGGTGATAAAATGGTTAGTCAATTTGCTTATGTTTTTCTTGCATCGCATCGTACTGCGATGTTCCGTTATCCTGGTCCTGACTTTGCGTGTGGTCATGCCCACATATCTGAGACCACATGTGCATGTCAGTAAGTAAATCACGTTCCGTGAATTACAATTGGTATGGCTCCTTTGGGACCAGATTTTATTGGGTTCTAGGTTAAGAGTTTTAGTGTGGGATGTAAGGTGGCAAACACTGCAGTCGTTGCAGGGGTAGTGTCCTGTTACTTTGGGCATTCCCCATGCGTTGAGTATGGTGTTCTCAGGTTTTGGTGGTGGTTTTGGTCTGGTGCTGACAAGTTGGTCTCGCAGGTTGTGGCACCTCTTGTAAGCAAACCTGGGTGGTTCCCATTTCCTTTGTCCTGAATTAATGATTCTCCAATGTTTTTTGATGATTTTTGCAACCTCATTGGAGGCAGTATTGTAAGTGGTGACACACGTTGTGGGTTGTGCCTCACTTTCTTTGGTGATGTCTTCAAGTAGAGCTTCACGATTTTGGTTTCTGGCCCTCTTCTGGGTTTTCTTGATGATGGCCTTTGGGTAGCCGCTGTTTTCTAGTCTGGTGGCTAGATCCGCTGATTGTGATTTGTAGTCATTCACGTTCGAACAGTTTCTTCTGATACGAAGGAACTGGCCAAAGGGTAAGTTTTCTTTAAGAGGGCGGGGGTGGAAGTTAGTGTAGTGCAGCAATGAGTTTCTCGCTGTAGGTTTGTAATAGGTGGTGGTTGCTAGGGTTCCACCTTTGGCTGTTATTTCCAGGTCTAGGAAAGGGAGTTGGTGGTTGCTGGCTGTGCAGGTGAACTTAAGATATGGGTCTCTGCTGTTAAGCCAGTTTAGGAAGTTATCCAGTTCAGGCCGTGAGCCTTCCCAAATGACTAGTATATCGTCGATATACCTATGCCATTTCAGTATATGGTGTCTGAACGGGTTGGTTTCCACAGCGATGTTGGTGCTTTCGAAGTGGTGTACATATAGTCCAGCCACACTAGGCGCGAAAACACTGCCCATGGAAGTTCCATTCGTTTGCAGGTAGAAGGTGCCCTCGTGCTCGAAATAATTTTCTTTGAGGGCGAGGGCTGCGCATGCCATAACGAAGCTCCTCGGTGTGTAGTATGGCCAGGGGGATTGCGCGCGCGCAATATATTATTATTAACAAAGATAATGTAAAAAATTAGTTACACATTATTTAACACTATAAAATCCACAACAAATACCTACAAATAATTACACAATTAAATTTAACAATTACTAATTAATTAATGAAAATACATTTTTTATTATTTATTAATTCATCAATAAAAAATTAATTACTTACCACCTTTCACACCATTTACACATATAAACACCAAGACACACACCTAAAATTAATTACACAATAATTCATTAATGATAATTAATTTGAAAGTATTTAATACTTAATCAATAAAATAAATTAATTACTTACTACACTTCACACAATGTACACATATAAACACCACAACACACATCTAAAATTAATTAAACAATTAACCTAATTATTTAATAATTGACTAATTGAAATTAATTAACAACTAATTATTAAACTATTATTAATTAATCAATTAACACATAAATTATTCAATACATTTTATAAAATTAAATTACTTCCCATCCTATTCCCCTATAAACCCACAACCCGCTACGGAACTTAAAACGCAGAATTAAACTTAAAATAAATTAATAACTAGTAAAACTCCTAAAACATATAATAAAATGACAAACAATTCTCATTAAAAACACTAAAATACATAAAATTATGAACACATCGATATTTTTGTAAACTATATTTTTGCAAATTATATTTATTATAAAGATTTATGTAATAGATATTACTTACCTGTCAGTCGATATTCTTGTCAACTATATTTTTGCTCTCGATATTTCTTCCTCACAATATTTTTGCTGCAATATCTCTGGCCCACGATATTTTTGCAGCAATATTTAGACTCTGCACCGGTGGGAAGGCATAGTCTATGAACAGAGGGATTTAATTTTATTGTAATCAGTGTTTCTATAAAAAAAATTATTTCAACATTTCCAGTAAATGGGAGACAAAGAGCACAAGTAGAAATAACGACATAACCTGATCGATGTGCTCTAATCCCAGAATCTTCTAGTGTCGTACTGTGACATGCCAGACATCTGCTCCAGGCAGGAATCTTGGATTGATTCTTCCCCATTCTTTGAAAATTTGCATTTTCTCAACTAACAGTGATTTTCTGTCTGCCTGTGTGTATCTATATGCCATTTCTGTAGCGGACCCTGGCCAAAAGGCAGCAGAGCACCTTACAAGGTTCAAGACAAAATGTAAGTCTGGATGCCTGTGCCAAATCTTTGTGGGATATATTTGCCAACAGGTCCCACACACAGTGCAGTTAGTTAAGTTGTTGTGCTGCGTTGTGTGAAAGGGAAAGAGTAGAGAGGCACAATATTTTTAAAGGTTTGGTGCACTGGATATGGGATTGAATGGTCTGACATGCAAGTTACAAAGTGAACCCTCACATAATCTCTTTGTTCACTCCCTATTCAACCCCTTCACTGCTTGGTTCCTTATTCTCCATCTGTTCCCTCCTCTCCCCTACCTAGCCTTTGGTCTCTGCCTCTCTCCACCCACATTCTTTCTTGCAGTTCCCCTACCTCACCTTTTATATGTCCCCTCCACCTCGTTTTCTCTTTTCAACCTTCCCTCTGTCACCCTCAGCATCTTTCTGTATCTGTTTCTTGCTCTTTTCTCTGATCCATATTCTTCTGTTGTCACCTTTTCTCTTTTCACAATCTGTTCTTTCTCTCAGCTGGCAGGACCTTGCTTGCTTTAATCTATTCTCACTGTTCACACCTTCCATCTCTCCCTCTCAGCATATAGCCTTCTCCCCTTTCTCACCATAATTTCTCTCTCTTTTTCACAATCTCTAGTAGTGCTACTGCCTGTGAACTCTTAGGGGCGATTCCGATCTCGGTCCGAAGGGCACCGAATCATGTTCTGCATTAGCGGATCCGATTCGGAGTCTGGATTTCCGTCCGAGTCGTACACGGGTCCGGACGTCGAAGTACGATGCGAACAAGCGCAAAATATCCATCTGAATCGTTTCCGAGTCCGAATCGCTCCGTACGACTCAGTCACAAGCAAACCGTGGTGCTCAAAGGAGACGTTTCACGACCGAACTAGTACGATGCTTGAGTCGGACAGCCAGATCGAGTCAGAGTGTCTGGCTCGCAATAGCTCCTGGAGTTGGACTTTGGGGGTCCGCGTCGGACCCCCTGTTACCCGCAGCCTTACGACTCAGACACTGGGGGAGACCCATGGGTCTCCCCAACACAGGCATGTATGGTGCGGATGGCACCAATGCGTACCCACTGTAGGGGGTGCACTTGTCCACGACGTACCCATTTAGTCAATGGGAGCCCATGTACGCATCGTACGACCGGCTCCCATTGACTTCTATGGGAGTCCGACTAAACCGAGTCTGACAGCATACGGCCGCATCCTACTCGCTCGGTCGGACTGCAGGAGTCCGGATCGGTCGGAAAAAACCCCGGATCTGGCTCAGTCGGACTGCTTTCTGACCCAGATCGGAATCGGCACCTAAGTCTATGTTCAGCAACAGAGTCATGCGTCCGGCACTATCATTCATGTTACAGGGTTAGAATTGTGAAATCTGCCTCTTATGTCGACTATCAAATCCTGCTTGGAATCTATAGGTTTACTAATTTTTTCATCTTTAAGTCTGTCGAATGTGAATATTTGCTCAACTCACCAATGTGTAATACAAACTAAAGAACATAAACCAGCTTTAAAGAATATGTGATCTGTGCTAGAGGCGTGTAAATTGTTATGTTTTTTGTAGACTATGATTGCTGACTAGTATGGTTGGAACACTTTTGAGCTTGGTGATGCTCAACTATATGGAACATTTGAACTATGTGGGATGTGTGCTCAGTTTTCTGTCTAATGTATTCTATGGATGTTTTTGCTGCTTCCCAGTGTAATTTGTTGTTTTGCGCATATCAATGTCCAACTGCTGCTTGCATCTGAACAACTATATTGATGCATTTTTGGTAATATCTATACTTCTATTGTAAGTGTATTAGGACAGCAGCTAGGTGGCTTGGAGTACAATAAGAGGGTTAGTACAAATAGATACTGAAGAGAGGTCTTTAAGTACATTTGTATTTGGGAGAGTCTCATGAAGCAGCATGTGAATTAACACTTTGTAGGATACGTAGACTCCGGTTGGAGTGACGAATAAAATACGATCTGGGTACTGCAATACACAGTGAATTGCTTGAGGTGGGAAATAATGGAATGGTATAATACTCATGGGAGTGTCATTACTTTTCAAATAGTTACTGTTGTGTAAGTAGTTAACTTTCTCTCCCATCTGAGGAATTCCAACCTTCATTAGTGTATGAATATGCATCAAGTGTCTTTGATGAAAGTCCTCTGAATGTCAGTATGATCTGAAGGCATAGCCTAGTTTACAGATGTCTTAACCATCTTTCATATCAAAATAACTAG
This sequence comes from Lissotriton vulgaris, assembly GCF_964263255.1. Lineage (NCBI taxonomy): Eukaryota > Metazoa > Chordata > Amphibia > Caudata > Salamandridae > Lissotriton > Lissotriton vulgaris. The sequence continues at coordinate 1,563,693,282 of NC_141685.1, forward strand.
CAGTGTCTGTGCTGATTTCCTCAGGTTTAAACCACTCTACTTTCCCATTCAAACATGATTGTACAGTAGGAGGAACTTCATACAATTTGGTAATAAGGTGTCAGAATGTTTAAATTGGACATATGAGTCACATCAGAAATTCACCACTCACTTTCTAGCTGGTGGTGGGTGATGCCTAAAGGACGTATATAATTTCTAGTCATTAGCACACTTCTGTGCATCAATGAGAATCTGTTTTGCGATTTGAGGGGTAAAAGGTCCCGATCCCCTACTGGCCGAATATTGAGCAGAAATTTCTTATGCGGCTTCTTGCCCTTGATAGGGGGAAACCCCATACCCCCTAATTTTGGATAAAGCTCGACAGGGTTGAAGGAGCAAGATTAAATTGTCGTATTTTTTAGGAGAAAATTCCAGTCAGACTCAAGTACATTTTGTGACGTATTTATGAAAAGTGATGTCACTCTATCTTTGAGAGTGAAGTAAAGGAGCAGATCTTCCTGACTCCTTCTCTCACCAAACATGCCTGCTCAAGACCATGAGCTTTATCAAAATATCAGTCTGGGCATCCCAATGCAGTAACCATATAAATGAATTATGATCATATGAAATACCACATAAAGACCTGCACGATTGCTCAAAGCTGCATGCATTTACCAAAAATTGTGAAGTTCACGATTGTCGCAACCTAATATAAACTTATTTTGACTTGTACTTCTGTTAGTTGTCTATTTACATACTTATATACTATTGCACGACCTCCTCACATGTGTCTGTAAAACATACCCTTTGTCCCGAATTTTTTTCCTGCATTTTGACCTTCTGTCCTGATTTTTTTTCCTCAATTTTAACCCTTTGTCCAAAATTTTTACACTCACCATCCTGAATTTGCACGCATGCCAGTTGGTCACACTAAGGAGGTATGTCTCCCTAAGTCCACTCTACATGTCCAGGATTTTGATATAGGGCCCAGTGATAATGTACGTGAAGGTGGACACATCCACAGAGATGTAATAACAGCGTGGAGGAGACCACCAACCTGTGCAGGCTTTCACACAATTCTGTATAGGAAACCAGGATCCTTCACAGACTCCCACATGTACACCTCACATCTTTAGCATGCCACTCACAGCACACAACACACAATACATCCTTTGAGGAAGCAGCGACTTTAGCTGCATGAACCTGCCTACATTTTATGGGAGAGCAGACGGGAGAGTTTCTCAGCTCCAAGGAAATAATAATATCTGCCTGTGCCCCTGAACCAAGATCAAGGGACCAAATGTCATTTGCCCTTGTTGTCACGTCACTGATGACCGAGGGTGTGGATTCACTCTGTGCACACCCCCTGGTCTAGTATAGCTGTGTGCTTCACTTGGGAATATCACAATATCATGAGCCACCTCCAGCATACTGACAAACGGTTGAGTCTGGTGTTCGAAAAACACTGGGCGGGCCAGGTAAAGTCAGGCAGAGACAGAGGCAGGGTGGCAAAGCTTCACTTCCATGTGAGCACATGTGTGTGTTGCCTGGGTTCAGAAGCTACCGAGGCAGAATGTGCCTCGGGTGTCTGCTCATTGTATGCACAGGGCTCTGACGCCTCCAGTGGCCTGGTCTAGGTTACATAAAACATATAAATACATACTTAGATGGGCTCATTTGTGTGTCTTCGGTGCATGGTTGCTAACAGATAACGCACAGTGTTGATTATGGAGAAGCAGATCACCAATTAGATATAATTTATCCAGTGATAACTCACTGAAGTCATACACTGCTGCTTGCAGATGCTATTATATAACTATTTACCTCAACAAGAGTCTTTTCATCCACTTAAGAAAGATGAAATGCAAGGTCGTCTCGGCATGAATTCAAGCCTCTGTCATGCAGGTTGTCACTGTCATCTGCAGCAGGCACGTTCTGCCACTTGGACATCTTTGTAACAGAATTAACATGCAAAAGAGAGTACCCAGAAATGTAAAGGCTCCCACTTTGATCCACACCTCGAATGGGACTGTGCTAGCTAAGTTTGACCTTCGTACAAGACTTCCTTGCAACTTTCCATGATTCATCTTTCCATCCATCCATATTTTCATCCATATATCCACCCAGACTTTCATCTTTCCATCCATCCATCCATCCATCCATCCATCCATCCATCCATCCATCCATCCATCCATCCATCCGTCCATCTATCCATCCTTCATTCCTTCCATCCATCCATCCACCTACCCTTTCATCCTTCCTTCCAACTTTCACTACTATCCACACATTCTTCCATCCTATGATCCATCCTTTAAACATTCACTTTTCCATGTATTATCCGTCAATTCTTTCATCAATTCATACATTCATACTTCACCCATCTAGCCATCTAGCCATAACTTTACCCATCCTTCCATACAAACTTGCATACATCCAATCCACCTATCGTTTCAACCTTCCATCCTTCAGCTTTCGAACCATCCTTTGACCCATCCATCATTTCAAACTTCCATCCTTGCATCAGTTCGCCCATTCATCCTCCAAGCCCTATATCCAACTATCACTTCACCTATCCATTGAATTACCATCCTTTCACACATCATTTCACCTTTCCATATATCAATCTTTTTAACCTTCCATCCTTTCACCAAATGATCTTTCATCCTTTCACACTTTCTTTTATTTTTCACCCTGCCATCCATTTACACTCCCTTCTCTTTTTCATACATCGTCCTTCCTTCCTTTCACACTTTCTTCTTGCCCTACACTCTTTATTCCTCCCTTCTTCCTGGACATTTTTTTATCTTTCTCCTCTCTCTTTTCCTATGATTCTCATTCCTGCCCACTCCTAATTATCTCTTCTTCTGTCCATTTTGTTCAATTTTCATCCTTTCTTTTTGCCTCTCTCTGCCATTGTACTTGGCATCTTTAGCCTTCACTCCTTAGCTATGCCTAGGTAATACCATGCAGTGTTCTCTGCTTCATTCTGACGGCATGCAGACAGGAAAGGCATTTTAGTGGCAAGGGTGAACAAACTCAATGGGGCCCCTCATAGAAGAGGTCTTCTCTCAAAGTTGAAAAAACATGTCCTGCAAGGCAAGAGAAACCCGGCAGATCCAGCATTGTGTTATTAATAACAAATTGGATCAACATCCATTAAGAGAGAATGAAGCATAGGCTGAGAGAGCAGAGGGCCTTCGCAATAAGGACCATTTGCCCCTACTCCCACCCCTCCCCGAATGGAGGACCTGGTATGACCCAGGCTTAGCAGCCCAGCCCAGAGGTAATGACACTAATAGCTGCTCGAGGCATCGAGGGTTCTCATGACAGAACTGAGCAGACACAAGTAAATATGACGTGGTAGGAACCAGAGAACACAGATTCGTCGGTTCTATGCAGCTTCCTGTCTTGGCTGCTCGACGCTTCTTAGAAGCTCACGCACCTCAACCGAGAACTCTCAAAGGAGAACATTCATAACACTTCTAGGAGGCGCGAAGACAGGATTTAATTGGAGTGCTTAGTGACCTCGCCGGGGTAAGAGCGCTATATGAAAGCTTCATTGGACTGACGCATTCTGCCGCTGAAGTACGCTAAATGGAAAGCAAACGTATGGGCCATTCTGGGTTCCCGCGTGCCCCTCTCTTTCTTCATAATTGTATAAATAATGTGACTCAAGGGAGAGGCCTCTCAGAATCCCAACAACAATAACTTCTCGCAAGGCTGATGACGGTGCGTGCAGCAATTTAATCAAAAACGTACCACTTCGGCGAGGCGGGCTTCTAGAGGAGACAGTTTGGGAAATGCAAGTGTTGCTATGGAAATAGATCCGCAAAGTCAAAGCAAGGTCATTCCCCAAAGGTGTAAATGTCGCCATAAATGTTTGCTTGATGGAAACGAATGAGGAGAGCGCGGTGAAATCCACTCAGCGACGGTGATGCAGAAGACATAATGATCAATACGAGAGAAGGCGCAGCTCAGCGGCTAATATGTCAGCGCCCTGACTGCAGCGGATACGGCGCGAGACCATGCGAAACTCGGAGCCCATCAGAAATGATGCATTCGTAAAGGTCACCCGTGACGAATACTTGATTTATTTAATTTTGTGATTGTGGGCTTCATAAACCCGTCCTCTATTCTAAATGTACTCACGCAGTAACATTTGGTTTGAAATGAAGCCGTTACCCCACGCATTTGAATAGCTTTTTCTACAGTATGAAAACCCCAAGTATTTCTTCATTGGCTTATGTAACACTCTTACAATGCAGCCAAGATGCGCCGAAGACCTTTTGGAGAACCAGGCAAGCGGAGGATTATAGCGTCAATAGACCACAGAGATCTCGTACTTTTTCTGAACTTCCTGATGTCTGGGTCCATGGCGCAGACAGAGGGCTGGCTCTCCATAGGGTTAGGATTTGGGTCTATCAAGTTCTTTCCAAAAATATTGTATCCTATGAGAGGAAAGTAAAGTTTGTTTTGTAGACTGTCACTAGCACACGGGATACCTTTCACTTCAAGCAAAATGTGACAGTTGTCCCATTCCCAAAGTGATGTCACTTCCATTACCGGGACTTTAGGGCCTGTCCCAGAAGTGATTTCACTCCCAGGAGGGTGTAGGGGGGTGGTGGCGGGGTCATGTGACCGCGTTAGGTCATGTGTGTTGTGACATCACCCTGATCATGTTCTAGTCATGTTCTCCTGGTTCTACCACGTGGTTAGGGCAATGCGGCAGCCCTCAACAAACCAGAGCTCCTGGAAATCAGGTGACCGTGATGTAGAGCAGCATGTCCCTTATTTGATGCTTAGAATACATATAAGGAGCCCATAAGCAGCCTATGCCAAACCCAGGAGTCAATCTCCAGAAAGAGATACTGGGTTATTATGAAGAAATACAGCTACCTCATCAAAAAGACGCCCTCTGATGAAGGTTGGAACACTATCAATAGATATTATCATAGCCTCACACCAGCGGCAATGGAGCAGATTGCGAAACAGAGCGACCTTACAGAGGGTAATCACAACGCCACCAGTTTTGAAAAGGAGGTCTTCCAGTGGTTGGAAACGCCCGGCCCCAAGGTTAAGTTATATCTCCTATTAAGGGCTCCAGCAGTGGCAGCGAAGCCCTAAATGGTGAAGCAAAGGCTGGAAACAATTTCATCGGCATGGAAGATGGTGAATAATAGCTCATAACTCATCTGTTTATGAAGATATTGAGTTTCTGGAGGATTCAGCTCCAAAGGCTATCATCGTGCAACAGGCGCATGCAAACTCTGATGCCAGTTATGCCTCGATGGACATCATCGACTCTCAAGATTTCAGAGTCAACGCCGAGCACCACGAAAATAAAGAGGTTAATAAAAATCATTATATACACTTACTTATACAGTATATATGTCTACATTTTATTTTTAACTAACAGGCTTTCTTTCTTTCTTTCTTTTTTGAACCGTAGAAAGCATCAGCAAAAATAGCCATGGTAGATGGGGTATCGCCAAAGGTTAATGTCGTAAATATTTACTGCCTATTCTGTTAAAAACAGACTGAAAGTTCCACAAATCAAAACAAAGAGCTGTGTAAGAAATGCACTTGTACCTAGTTGTACCTGTAATATTGTAGATTTTGAAAAAGAAACAGCAGGCATATAATGCCCCTGTTGAAGGTTTTGCTGGATTTGTTTGTAACATATGTGTCAAGCATGACTATTATAACCTCTGTTATGGCCATAACATTAGTGAGCCACAGCAGGAGGCTCATGAGTGTCTATATGACTCATACACTCTTAGAACAATACTTCATATATGTAGCTTGCTAGAACTGCAAAACGTATGTAAACTGTTAAGGTTGGTGTATGGTTTGCCAGAGGAAAAGAAAAATGTCCATCCCGATATCATTAATGTCTTGTCGACCTAGCTCAAAGAGATCCAATGCTCGAGTGAGCCAAGCTCAAAACTCTGTGTAGTATGCAAGATTTGTGTACCCATTTTGATTGAAGGATGACAGTAAGGGCTACAGAAAGACGTATGTGCGATATTTATTTTAAAAGTATATGAGTCGGCTCTTTAGCCCATAAAAACTGTTTTAAAAATGACCAGCTCCCAGGTAGCATGTCATTCTTTTATAATTTGACGTAACATATTTACTCACTTTTAGGACAAGCATCAGAATGTCGGTGCGCAAGATGCTTCTGAGCTATGTCCAGGATACATATGTATTGCCAGATTGGTATATGTGTTCCTTAAAGAAAGAATAGCTCAAATACAACCTGTAACTCTGCACTATCTGAAGCTTGGTGGGACGTCCACGATGATGCAGTGTAATAGTCCTACGTGCATAGCCAACTGGTGTATCATGCATGGCTATCTACAAACGGATGAATACTGGAGCATGTATGAATGCCGTATGAGGGAGTTAATACTAACACAGACGACCAGCTTATATGTCGCCTTGGAGCTTCTGACTGAAAATCATTGCAGAAATAAAGGTTTTGCAATGTATCTAATGAGAATTTTGAATGCCGTCATTATCCTGAGTATGTAAAGTTATACACGGGGTGATCAGGAAGTCCTGTCTAGAGCTGCTGAGTTTACAGCTGCCAAGGTAAAGATGACTCTTTTAAAAGATGGTAAGCATGTTAGGGTGTTAAAGTTGAAAGAGGTCTTAGCGAAGGGTCACCAGCAGACTTTTAGTGACAAAATACTTATAGCGGATAGTGTGGAGCTTAAAGAAGGTATATATATTTACTGGTTAAAGCACTACAATGGCAAAACGGTGCCGGGTGCTTTTACAAAGAAGAGTTACAAAACGTACTGGACGATCCACACCGGGTGTACAGGGTTGAAAAGATTCTGAAATGGAAAGGTAGCAGGGCTAGCAGACAGGCCTATGTCCAATAGAAGGGGTGGCATGGGAAATGTAACCGTTGGGTGCTGGCCAGCTCACAGCAGGGTGTGCTAATACGTGGTACTTTCTGAAGGAGAAATATGGAGACAATGTCACATTATGTTATACCATCCAACGTTTCGAAGGACATGTTCCCTGACAATCACATTTCTAATAATACAGTGAAACCTGCTAAACCTGTGGACCTAACAGGGGTCGGGGCAGTGTACCTAACCGAAATCCAATACCCAAGAACATGAACTACATTTACAATGCTCAAGCCAAATTTACTATAAAGCGTGATCATGACCCTTGAGCATCCATGCTGGCGTTCCTCATGGCTATTACCCAAGCATTGCAGTGATTGTCGAGGCCATCAACAAGATCATCGCCAGCATTGAAACATATTCAAATATTCAGCTAGTATTAGATAACGTTATAAGGATGGTGTTTCATTCAGGTGCAAATTGTGATAAAGAGTTTAGCTGTATGGGTAAATTAAGAGGGGTTTTAGGCACAGTACAAAATATAAAAAGCCAAGTATGTTATGATATGTTTTGTTACCAGATTTGTAAAGCGCATATCTGCCCTAGCAACAGGGCGTCCCAGCGCTGATTCAAATTTACCAGACAATGGAGGAGATCGGAGTAGGTTGATTATTCAGGAAAAAGCCTGGTATTTACTGCCTTCCAGAATGCCCGTGATTCTGAATGCTCCTAATAGTACCTGGAAGGGCATTCCAGAGGGAAGAAGCTAAGACACGGAATGACCGACCTCCTACACATGCTCTTCTAACATGGGAAACACGTGCCAGATTGTGGTCAGAGGAGCTCAGCGGGCAGCTAGCAACATAAGGGATAGGAAGATTGGCTAGAATGGGGGGCACAATGTCTTAAAATAGATTCTCTACTCTACCAGAAGCCAATGCAGCTTACGTATAGAGTTAGAGCCTGAGCAGAATTTAGGGAGGGCGATTAAAGTCCTGGCCGTGGCATTCTGTGCCCTCTGAAGATGATTAATCCCAGCTTTATTGGCACCCAAGTACAGAGAATTACAATTGTGCAGAGACAGAATATCGAACCAAAAATATCGATTTACACAAACATCGAGTTAAAAATATTGTGTGTCAGAAATATCGACAGACAAATTTTCGTGGTCCAGAATATCGAATTTAGGTAAGTAATATCGATGTTAAAAATATCGAAGTGTAAAATATCGTTTGCAAAAATATAGCTGTTAAAAATATTGATTTTTTTTATTAATGTTATGTATTTTAGTATATATATTTTATATGTATGTGATGTATGTTTTTTTTATAAGATTTATTTGTATTTTTAAAATATGTTTTACATTTTTAGTAGTTATTAATAATTTTTTATTTGAATTTTGCGTTTGTAGTTCCGTAGCGGGTTGTGGGTTTATAGGGGAATAGGGTGGGAAGTAAATTAATTATGTTAAAAGTATTGAATATTTTTTATTTATTATTATTTGTTTAATTTCGATATTATAGTGTCAAATGGGTAAAATAATTTATTATTAAGAAATTAATAATTGCTTGGTAATTAGTTTTAATTAGTTAATTGGTAATTAATTAAGGTATACGTGTAATTAATTTTAGGTGTGTGTTGTGGTGTTTAGAGGTGTAAAGGGTGGGAAGTAATTTAATTTTAATTGATGAATTATTAATTTGTCGTTAATAATATTAATTAACTAATTAGTAATTAATTATGGTAATTGTGTAATTAATTTTAGGTGTGTGTTGTGATGTTTATAGCAGTAAAGGGTGGTAAGTATTTTGTGGTTAATTAATTATTATATAGTTGTTATTTAATGTTAATTATTTGATATTTATTTTGTGTACTTCTTTATGTTTGTGCGTGTTGTTTTTACTTTTAAAGGGGTAAAAGGTGAGTATTAAATACATTTTTTGAAATATTTAATTGTTAGTTGTTAATAGTAATAGTTTTTCTTTTAAAAATTATACTTAATTGTGTTTTATTATGTTATAGTTGTATTTAGGTGTGTGTTGTGAATATTATAATGTTAAAGCATGTGTACTCAATGAATGCTTTATTTATGAATTGATTATTAATTATGTTAATCATGGAAATACATGTAATTAAAAATGTTGAAGTGTTTTGTAATTGTGGTGTTATAGGGTAGGAAATAAAATAAAAACATTCATGTTTTAATACATTTTTTTTGTTTGTTAATATGTGGTACTTTTAAATAATTATTGTTTATAAATGTATTTATTAATTTATTTTATATATTATTTGTAGGTTTTTGTTATATGTAATTAATATTATAATATGTGTTATTTTTATATGTGCCATATATTTAATTGAACTTTCTAAAATATTGTTTATTTATTTTTATGATTTTTAAAATGTTGTAATATTTTTAGTTTTTTTAATTGCTTAAGTGTTGTTAGTCATTTTTGTTTCTTTGCTATCCAACACTTTACCTAATGTTGTAATCACTGGAGTGGGAATATTAATTTTTACCTCTCTGCTATTCAGCACTTTCCCTACTGTTACATTCAACGGAGTAGAAATAGTAATTTTTACCCCTCCGCTATCCAGCACTTTCCCTACTGTTGCAGTCACTGGAGCGGGAATAGTAATTTTGACCCCTCTGCTATCCAACACTTTTCCTACTGTTGCGCTCTTTGGAGTGGGAATAGTAATTTTTGCCACTGCGCTATCCAAAACCATCCCTGCTGTTGCACTCATTGGAGTAGGAATAGTAATTTTGACCCCTCTGCTATCCAACATTTTGCCTACTGTTGCACTCACTGAGGTGGGATTAATAATTTTTACCCCTCCGCTACCCAACATTTTCCTTACTGTTGCACTCACTGGAGTTGCAATAGTAAATTTAATTCCTCCGCTATCCAACACTTACACTACTTTTGCACTCACTGGAGTGGGAATAGTAATTTTTACCCCTCCGCTATTCAATACTTTCCCTACTGTTGCACTCTTTGGAGTGGGAATAGTAATTTTTACCTCTCCACTATCCAACACTTTCCCTACTGTTGCACTATTTGGAGTGAGAATAGCCATTTTTCCCCCTCCACTATTCAACCCTTTTCCTACTGTTGCTATCACCGAAGTGGGAATAGTAATTTTCACCCCTCCGCTATCCAACACTCTCAATGCTTTGCACTCTTTGGAGTGGGAATAGTAATTTTTGCCCCTCCACTATCCAAAACCTTCCCTGCTGTTGCACTCATTGGAGTGGGAATAGTATTTTTCCCCCCTGCTATCCAACACTTTCCCTACTGTTGCACTCACTGAAGTGGTAATAATATTTTTTACCCCTCTGTGACCCAACATTTTCCTTACTGTTGCACTCACTGGAGTTGGAATAGTAAATTTAATTCCTCCGCTATCCAACACTTACCCTACTTTTGCACTCACAGCAGTGAAATTAGTATTTTTTCCTCTCCGCTATTGAACACTTTGTCTACTGTTGCACTCAGTGGAGTGAGAATAGTAATTATTACCCCACCGCTTTCCAACATTTTCCCTACTGTTGCACTCACAGGAGTTGGAATAGTAAATTTAATTCCTCCGCTATCCAACACTTACCCTATTTTGGCACTCACTGCAGTGGGAATACTAATTTTTACTACGTAACACTTTCCCTACTGTTGTACTCTTTAGAGTTGGAATAGTATTTTTTGCCCCTCAGCTATCCAACTTTTTCCCTACTGTTGCAATCATTGGAGAGGGAATAGTAATTTTTACCCCTCCGCTATCCAACATTTTCCCTACTGTTGTACTCACCGGATATGGAATAGTCATTTTTACCCCTCCGCTATCCAATACTTTCCTTAGTGTTGCACTCTTTGGAATGGGAATAGTAATTTTTACCTCTCCACTATCCAACACTTTCCCTACTGTTGCACTCTTTGGAGTGTAAATAGTCATCTTTTCCCCTCCACTATCCAACCCTTTCCTTACTGTTGCTATCACTGGAGTGGGAATAGTAATTTTCACACCTCCGCTATCCAACACTCTCCATGCTGTTGCACTTACTGGAGTTGGAATAGTGAATTGAATTACTCCGCTAGCCAACACTTTCCTTACTGTTGCACTTATTGTATTGGGAAATGTAAGTTAAACATTTTTTCAATAGTTTAATTTTTTTGTTTATTATAGAATTTCTTAAAAAGTCATCATGGTGGTCATGAAAACATACAGCGACAACGCTCTGCACAGGGACTATTACAGACACCAGGCCGGATATGGAGGGCCACCATTCTTTCAAGGGGTCCCTGTTATGTAAGGGGTGGTACTTGGATGTTTTTTCCATAGTTTATTTAGAAGAACTATGCCTTTCTTGAGAAGAGGCTATGAAATTGCAAAACTCCACATTAAAGCGGTGGCCTCAAACATTGTCCAGGATTAGGTGGAATCTGTGGCTTCTGCTGTTGCCGAACGCATGAACAATCAACCCCAAGAAAGAGGGGGACTTGTGTACAGGCCAAGCACAAGTATTAACAGGTAGTGAAGGTCTTCGAGGTGTAGGGGTTTGATGGCTTCCTAAAAAAAAGGAGGCTCTCTTCAAAAAGCGCTCACAAAAAAAGATCTGTAAGGTGGAGGAGCGCCTTGAAGATCAAGAGAATATCCACTAGCGTAAATATTTTTTTTTCTCTAACACCCACTCAGACCAGTATCAAAAGCAGGTTTTTCATGGAAGTAGCGAGTCTAGCCACTTTGATGCCGTTTTGTTGTTTTCGTTTTGTTGACAACACAGCCTTTAGTGGTCTCTATACCTGAAACCCATTCAATATTAAACACTACGTCATCAACTATGCGGCGCTGTTCCACGAGGGGGCTTTGATTCCTGCAAAACCGTACACATCCAGCTTTGGAAATGCACATTTTATCAAGGAATAGCTGGGCTTGGTTTCGATAACTGGGAAGCACCTGACATGGAAGATGGCGACCATTACAGCTTTAAAAAAAATGGAAATCTAAAAGCAGAAATATGTTTTAGTCAGCCCTTGGCTATGAATGTGAACATGGTTTTATTCTCTGTATTCGACAACTTCATTCAGAACAACCACGCGTCACAGATTTTGTTTGACTATCTTTAAAATATTGTAAAATGGAAAATGGACACTGCTCAGACTCAGGATTTCTTAAGCTGGCATAAATACGCTAAGAAATACTTTTATGGTGTTTTTCCAAGTAACACCCTGCCTGGTGAAATAAGGTCCCAAAGACTCCGCATGTTAGTCTTTAACACAGATCCACACTACATAGAAGGAACTCACTGGGTGGCCCTGTTTTTAGATAAAGACAAGTTTACAGTGTTTGACAATACAGCAGCGTTCCCCAAGCAGAGCATCTATACAAAACCTACATTCAAGTATTCAAAAAAGTGAGGGTGGAGTATAACAAAAAACAGGTACAGGATTCTCATGCAGGAAGAATTGTACATATTTTATTAGTAAAATGTCTGAGGGTATGACGTTTCGAAAATGTTTACATCTATATTCGAACAACCTAGTTAACAATGACAGTATTGTTATAATATATGTGAACGAAAACTCCAGGTCTACATCAAGTGCTGTTATAATAGAATACACAGTTTGTCAAAGTGTAAGATTGTGTAACACCTCTTATGTGTAATGGTGACTGTCCAAAATAAATGAATATAAATTTGAATGCAGACTCAGTATCTTTATTCTGAAGCAAGGACACACATTTAAAATGTTTTAAAAAAATGACAGAAACAGTTTGAAAAAGTTAAAAGGTTTATTTACAAAACAGTTTCTTCATAGTACAAGCAACATGCTGATAAACTTACTAAAGAAATAAAAGAAGAAAAACGTCCAAATGTTAACTATTGTAAAACTATACACACAAACACAGGCACAAATATACATAGGTTCAAAAGTCATAAGAAACAGCAGACATTTAACCACTTGTTCTTTTTGGACAATGTCTTTTTTTAGGTTCCAGAGGCAGACTTTGGTGCTCCAAGAGAGGGATAGCCAGGGAAAAAAGGGGATGCTGGCATCTTAGGGAGTGGGTTAAACACAACAGGTGTTGGGGGCATGGCTAGCAGCCAGCCTGGCCGCACTGTAAGCCAGCTCCAGCGGCCTGCCACATAAAACTTCAAATATCCATACACATATCTGCTTGCCACACTGCTCTGAGATGTAGTGGTGTCCTGTAGTTGCCCTGAAGAGACCGACCGTGCCCTCAATCCTTGTACTGGATCATTAGAGAGGACTGCTTGGTGTGACCGTGGCTGCGAGGTGCGGCCTAACAGGTGGCAGATCGACCCGTGTGTGGAGCACGGTCAGGGTATTGAGGGAACCGGCTCTGCCCCGGCAGCTGTGAGATTGACAGTTGCGGAGGTGATGGTGGAGAAGTCCCGGGACCAGTGGAGCTGTGAGAGCCCCGAGACGAGAATAGCCATTGTGTCGATTTCGTAGGCAGCGGCCTACATCAACTGGGGTCTGCCCGGCCGTGGAGCCGCAGCCGAGGAGAGGTGCTGGCTTACCTGTGGTGAGAGAGAACTGCCGACCAGAGCCCAGAGTGATGGCACGTGGCCATTCTCCAACCGGGAGCGGGTAATGTGATGCGGTGAGGTAGAGGATTACTGCAGGGGAGATGATGTTCGCTGCGCTCTGGGTCGAGTTGGGCCCTAGAGGTTCTGTGATCTGTCCTGCGAGTTGAATCATTCAGGGCTGAGGCGAAGTGGGCGATAATGCGGCAGCCCCCCGCAGCATAATAGTCAGTGGACTCAAACATCTTTTGTCGCTAAAGTTTTCCCCCAGACACAGGGCGCAGAGTAAGGCTGGAGAAGGCCAATGCACTAGATTGCACTGGGTGCAGGAGGTGCCCTACCTGCAGACTGTTTAGTGAAAAGTCACCAAATATGTGAGAGGAGACCCTCCGCTAGACATAACAAGCAGGTGCTGGTTCATCCAGCATGGCAAGATTCTTAACAGAGACTTACACAGCCAAGCATCAAGAGATAAAGATAGTACACAGCATATGAGGTGGGCTGATTGCCACCCAAAGTAGATACAAATGTCGGTCTGAGCCCCCGGTGGGTCCAGGTGAATCAAACAATAACTTATAATTCCAGCCACCTCATACCTAGATCTGGGGGCAGGTGGGGGCACACTGTCAACTGAAGGCGACAGACGTGGTCCATAGTCCCAGCCAAGCATGATGTTGGGGCACTAGGGGTTCCGAGCGACACATCAAACAATTCTGGATAAGATTGCATAGCCCAGGACGGATACCCCAGCGACTGGGGAAGATGAGCAACAGCAAACATTGGCTGCAGAAGAAGGGGCCCTCAAATTGCAAGATGTAATGTGGCCGGCCACTGATCTCTTCAATGAAGATCGTATAGAAAAACAGCTGCAGCCATGTGTTATTTCTAACTACTTCTCAGTGGAGCGAGCCCACAGGGTTTCGGAGGGCCCGCCGAGACCGGGGGCACACCCCCGTCCTATAGTGGTGAGTATTTTTAACTACAGAGACAGGGATGTAATACTATGGATGGCTCTCTCGATCAAGTATGAAAATTCCACGGTCACATTTTTCCCAGACTTTACGATTAAAGTTCAAAGGATGTGGCGTTCCTTCCTGGAAGTTAAGAGGATGCTACTGGAAAAGGACTTAAAATATACAATGCTGTTCCCGGCCAGACCCCGTTTGGTGACGGAAGTGAGGACAGGGTTTTTTGACTCCCGTGAAGAGGCCTTGAGCTGGCTAGATGGCTGGCTATACCCTCGGAGAAGACGTCCGAATATCTGCAGTCAGAAGAGCAACAAGGAAAAGTGGTTACAGGGACTACAACAGAGTCAGGAGGCAGATGCTGCAGAGGAGGGGTCTTCCTAGACTATAATGCCATAGTGCATTTCCATCCAAACATGTTGGGACACAGAGATATCTTGAGGCCAATCTACACCCATGGGGGCCCGCAGTGACTTGATCGGAGATACTAATTTTTATCTTACGAAGCTGCGTCTGGCTTTTACGCAGTAGAGCTACTGGAGGTTGAGGATCTGGGATGTGGACCTCCCCCTCTGTTTTTTTCATTTCGCTGAGTTGTTGAATCTGCGAGGAGATGCTGAGAAAACTGCTGCAGTTTGGTAAAAACTTTACATGTTACACAAAGGGGTTGTGGTGGGTTGATGGCCTGCTGGGACATGCTTACCAACACCTGGACATGGGGAATAGGGTACACAGGCACTCTGCAAAGTTGGGGGGACGGCAGTTTTGAGTCCACATTGCAGGAAAGCAGGGAGGGTGAGGAGGGCTAATGTTACTTTAGTTGTTCTTATGTGCTTAACTGGCAGTGTATGTTGATGACTGTGATGATGTTTCTTGGCAAGTGTTTTAAGCTATTGGGCAATACAAATCAAAACCTTTACCAGGTGGTCCCGAGGGCATGTGTACAGGGCTATCTTGCTGCTTCCGAATACTCAATTTTCAGACTGATAATCTCTCTCAAGGCCGCCAAGCTCTTGGCCGGAATTTCCAAATGCTATATAGGCAAGATATCATGAATACGGTTTGAACCTCCTGCAGTTTTAAAATCCTTTCTTGGAATGTGAATGGTCTGGAGGATACAATTAAAGGGGGGTAATGCTACAATACTTAAAATGCCACGCACTAGATATAGCCCTGCTGCGAGCAACTTGCCTGCAGGACACCACCTATTGTGCGCTTAAAAGATGGGGTTACAGCCTAGTAACACATGCAGGCTATACTAGAGCCTCGAGAGAGGTGGGTATTCTTCTACGTACCTCCTTCCCATTTACCATACAGAATATTACACATGACCCCACTGGCGATATGTAGCGCTATTGGGACATTGGGAGGGCAGAATGTTTAATATTAATTCCCTTTACATTCCCCCAAGACTCCACGCCCCCAAGCGCACCGACCTGTGCTCACTCATTGTCAGCTGACTACAGGGAGAGATGCTTATTGGGGGAGACTGCAATGTGGGTCTCTCTGGAGAATTGGACTGCTAGCTGACGACACAGAGAGACCCCACTAGAAAGACCCTAGCTGACTTTTTGTTTGCAATGGGCCTGGTAGATGTGGGGCAGGTGCGCAATCCACTAGCCTACCAGTATACCTTTCACCCTGGGCACATTACAGTTTATCACATATTTTCTGTTTGGACTAGCTGGACAGCTTCTGACATTCGGTGAGGTGACCTATCTCCAGAGGGGGATCTGAGATCATTCTATGCGCAATTTATGGCAGAAGACCTCCATCCGGGAGTTGCATGATGCCACTTAATCCGTGGTGCCACTCATCCGAGCCAGGCTGCAAAAGGCTATGGCCTATTATTTTGAAGAAAATTAGGGTTTGATAGAATCGGCCCAGGTTCTATGGGAGGCCTTCAAGACAGTGATAAGAGTAAATGTAAATGTGGCGTATTTGTATAGCGCGAACAGTGACCCGGAGACATCCCGGCGCTTGTACTCCTACCACAAGGGAACCCCTCCTGGCTTTTCCTTGTGGGGTGTCCACTTCTGGGCATCCCATGGTGAAACCAGGCATCCCTTGTGTATCAGGGGGCCTTTGTGGAGACTAAGCAAGCTATTGCCCAGAGTTGCAGCGTGGGACCCATGCTTAGAATCGGCACTGAGGCGAGAATATACGGTCAGAGGAATTTAAGCCCGAACCCACCGAGGCGGGAATCGAACCCTGGTCCCTGGCCAGCGTTCTGCATCAAGGTCTGCCGCTCTAAGCATTGAGCCACACTTCTCCACAAGAGGATAACAGGTTTCCTTGATTGCTGGTCATAGAAAGGATTTCTGTGGGGAATCCAAATGTGGCAAACACTTTATCCAAGATGGGTGCCACCTGTGCGAATGCAGTCGACATGACTGGTACCACTATGGGATATTTTGAGAAAGTGTCTATGAGGACAAGCGCATGCTTCCCTCCAGGAAACTCCTGAAGTCTATGCTGACTTTTGACCTTGGGATGGTGCAAGCTTCTTCAATGATGACCAGGATCGGTCGCACAAGTGCACTTGTCATCTGGAAGTGCTGGACAACGGCGTACACCATCTTCCACCATCTTCCACCATCGTTTCAAGTTCTGGGAACCAGACCTTTTCTTTCATTCTTGCTTTCATTTTCGGCACTCCTTGGTGACCCCCATGTGCTAGTTGAGTTGCTTGCTGCCTCAGATCTTGTGGGATTACCAGCCTCGGGCCTCTGAGGAGTATTCCGTTTGCTGAGGCGCTCAATTCGCTCCGCACTCTCCATATTTTCGTCAACTGTCCACGGTCATCGGGTGCCCACGTGTTGGTTTGATGGAGGTGTGTTTTCTATGACCCTTCTTGAACTGCTTGTAGAGTCCGGGTGTAAATGGAGTCTTGATCAGCAGCTTTCTTAATGTCCTCCAGCATCATCGCCTGGGGGGCATGCGGCAATGGAGACCATATTTATATACTGTTCCACCTCTTCGAGTTTGTCCGTTTCCTCCTTTGGGGGTGTATGTTGGGATAGGAAGTGGGCAGGGTTTTTCACCCCAGGGCTGTACACTACCTCCATACGGCTGAGGCTGTATGGCCCATCGCTCAATTTGGTGAGGCGGATGAGGGGCTCATCCTTTGAAGAGAGGGACCAGAGGCTGGTGGTCCAATACCACTGTGAATGGTTGGCCCGTCAGGTATATATGAAAATGATTCCAGGCCCACTTTATTGTGAGGGACTCCCGCTCAATCTGAGGATATCTTACTTCAGTGGGGGTCAGCGACTTGCTGGCCAAAGATGGGGCCATCCACCGGCCTGGCTCCTGCTTCCTGGTGAGCACGGCTTCCAACCCCACTGGACTGGCATCAACTAGTAGTTCAGTGCGCTTTGCCATATCAAAATAGGCGAGGGTGGCTTCCCCTAGTAATGCGTCCTTGATGCTCTGGAATGCCTCCTCTTCCAGCTGCTCCCAATTCCACTTGACGTCCACTTTTATGAGGGCCTGCAGTGGTTCTGCGCGGGTTGTGAGATCAGGGATGAACCTCTGTTAGATTTGGGGGTCTCTAGTTGGCACAGGTTGGTACTTGTGATAAATAGGGCCCCTCTCCTCTAGTCAGGATAAGGGGATTACACTCCTAAAATAACCCCTGCTCACCCTCTAGGTAGCGTAGCGCGAGCAGTCAAGGCTTTTTTCAGAGGCGTTGTAAGTTAAGCAGTTGTGACCACATACAGTAACCCAGTGACAACACTACAAATGGACACCACACAGGTTTTATATAAAAAAATATGTAGACTTTATATAGAGTTACCACAAGACCATAAGCGACAAAAATACACACTATGATTACTTTAAGATGGTAGATTTAAGCTTAGTTCAGTTCAGTTCTTAGATGCGACACTATGCGTCAATGTACCTTAAGTTGCGTGCGCTTCCACGACAAGCAATGTCACAGCGATGGGAAATGCAGCAAAGTTCAGATACAAAGAAATAAAGACGTGAAGATCTTCCAGATGCGGCACGCTTCTCGGGGATGCGAGAAGTTCTCGGTTCGATGCGTTGACTGCAGTGGCACCACCCTTAAAATGCGACGGCAACAGCTCCACCGGTGACGCTCTTCTCCCACAATGCGTGAAGCTTCCGCTCAATGCGACAACTACAGTGGCAACATCCAAGATGCGACGGCAGTAGCTCCGACGGCGGCACGCTTCTCGGGGATGCGAGGTGCTCTTGGTCGATGCGGTGCAATGCGACAGTTCCAGCGGCGACACCCTCCTTCGGAGATGCGACAGCAGGCACAGCGACGGCGACACGCTCCGACCTCGTTGTGAGATTCTTCTCCTGATGCGGTGCAGTGCGACAACTACAGCGGCGACACCCTCCTTCGGAGTTGCGACGGCAGCAGCAGCCTCGGTGACACGCTTCCTCTTCGTTGCGGCATGCTTCTCTTCGATGCGGTGCTGTGGGACAGTTCCAGCGGCGACACCCTCCTTCGGAGTTGCGACGGCAGACACAGCGACAGCCTTCTTCTCGTTGAGTTGTGCTTCCAGCTCCTTGCGACACGCAAATCCTCAGAAGGCCCAAAACAGCAGCAGGCACTTCCAAAAGAACTCTGGGGGGAGAAGTCTGTTGTCCCTGAGACTTCAGCAGGAGGCAAGCTCTTTTCCAAGCCCTTGAAGATCCTTCACAAGTTGAAAGCAACATACACAAATTTCCTTTCTCCTTCCTTTGGAGGTAAGGCAACCACTGCAGGCCAATCCCCCGTGCAGCACTTCAGCTTGGGAATAGTCTCTCCTCAGTTTCTTCAGGTTCCTCTCCTCAGTAAAGGTTTCTTCCTGTAGTCCAAAGTGATCTAATTTCATGGGATCAGGGTCCTAATATTTATACCCTAAAATCCTTGGTTCTCCTAGGGGAGAGGGGCGTTTGGCCAATGGAAACCAGTTCTGAAGCACTCTTTTTACCAGACTGCTCCTTTCCTTTCACAGTGCAGGGCAGGCACATCAGAGTCCTGGAGCACTTTGTCTGCAAGACTCCTTCTCTTCTTTCAGTGTGCAGGGCAGCGACATCAGCCGCTCCCCAGGGGGTGGAGCCAGTATTGTGGAAGGCAGGCACAGCCCTATTCAAGGTTCAGGTGCAACTCCTCCCTAACTTCTAGATGCAGATCTCTCTATTCACCACTGGGTGACTCAGCCTGTCTCCTGGAATACCCCAGCCCTGTCACTCACAAAACCAGACATAATAATACACAACCTAGCAGAGGCAGGTTTGAATGGTTAGACAAACAAATACCTACTTTCTAAAAGTGGTATTTGCAAACAAAGAATATTAAAATAAACTTCACTAAAAGACGTATTTTATTATTCTGAGTTCAGGCATAATTACTAAACTCGAGTTTCTACCATTTTCTCTGAGACAGTTAGGATTATAAAATGTAATAACTCTACCAGCCATTCATGCTATGGAAAACAGGTAGCATTGCAGTAGTGAAAAACAAAAATGGATGTAATTCACTATTAGGACATGCCACACACATGAGGGCTTGTCCTACCTTATACTTACAATGCACCCTGCCCATGGGCCTACCATAGGGGTGACTGATATGAAGAAAAGGGAAGGTTTAGGGACTGGGAAGTGGGTGCACATGCCCAGTCAGCATGACAGTACCAGACTGCATGCAGGTTCTGCCTTAGATATATGTTACAAGGCTGCTTCTGTGGGTGGCACAACCTGTGCTGCAGGCCAACCAGCAGCATTTGGATTTATGCACCCTGGGCACACTCAGTGCACTAGACTAGGGTCTGACAAGTAAACCAAATAGCCAAACATGGAACCACTGATTAATATATCAATTTACAATAGGGAGCACTTGCACTGTGGCATTGGATAGCAGTGGCACAGTGCCCAAAGCATCTAACACCAGCAAAAATACATGAGGCAACAGCAAAAATAGAAGGGAGACCCACGCCAATGGTGCCAGGTCTAAGAACCTCCCACAATAAGTGGCCATGCCGAGAAAACTCCTCACTTCAGTAGGCGTGGTGGGAGCCAGGGTGTTCCTGATGGCTTGTGACTTTTTTGGATTCAACTGAATGCCCTCCTGGTTGAACATGTATCCGATGAATTCGAAGGACAGTTGAAAAAACAAACACTTCTCTCGGTGGAGTGTCACTCCATGTTCCCTGAGGTGACGCAAAGTGCTTCTCAGGTGCTTGTGATGGTCAGTGGCCCTTGCCAAGCTGATCTGGATGTCGTCGCTGGCCTTTATCACCCCTTGTAGGCCTGATAACATCTCGCAGTTGGTATTCTGGAACACATCTGCGGCTGAGGATATCCCAAAGTTCATTCGTTTATACCGCTGCAACCCCAGATGGGTACTGAAAGTTGTGATGTTATGTTATGTTATGTTATATATGAGTCTTGTATAGCGCAACGGCTACTCCAAAGGAGTGTCCCAGCGCTTTGTGCTCCAGACCCAGAAGAAGACTGAAAAACATAACAATAGGGAAAACAGAGGCTGAAAAGAGGAAGCGCACTAACCAGAAAACAACCAAGTCTTTAGACCCTTCCTAAAGGCAAGCAGATTAGATGTGGACCGCAGGGACAGCGGTAAGGAGTTCCATAGCTGAGGGGCCAGGAATCTGAAGGACCGACCACCCAGTCGGGCCCTCTTTATACGTGGCACCACAGCAAGTGCCAGTGACTCCGATCTTAAAGATCGTGTTGGCCGGTAAAAGTCCAGCCTCTTCTGGAGGTATTTTGCACCAGTGGCATGCAGGGCTTTGTGGGCTAGAGTCATGGCTTTGAACATTATCCTCTTCCATATGGGAAGCCAATGGAGGGATTGGAGCAGGTTAGAGGCACTAGTACGGCGATGCAGGCCAAAAATCGCCTGTGCTGCAGCGTTCTGGGCCACCTGCATGCGCTGTAAGAGATATTCGGGCAGACCCAGATACAAAGCATTAGCATAGTCCAATCTGGATCCTATAAGTGCCTGTACAGTTATCCTCCGATGTTCCTCAGAAAGTAGAGGAAAGAACTTTCGAAGCATCCTGAGGATACCGAAACACGTCCCTGTAAGAGTGGCCACCTGGGATTTGAGCGTGAGCTCGTTGTCGATTTTAACTCCCAGGTTCTTAGCCCATTCAGATGACTGAGCTGGGGGGAACATGTCGGCAGGCCACCAACCATGCCAATCCGGTTCCGATGGGCATCCGAAGAAAAGTATCTCGGATTTATCCGAGTTGCACTTGAGGCTGTTCAGTTGGAACCAGTTGAAAACAGCCCCAAGGCACTCACGGATACTTTCCCCATCGAAATCTTTGCTCTTGCGGCAGGTGAGAAGAAGCTGGGTGTCGTCAGCATATGAGACGATCCGGGCCCCATAGGACTCTGCCAATGTCGCCAGAGGGGTCATGAGGATGTTAAATAGAGTAGGGCTCAATACTGAGCCCTGAGGAACTCCAACTCCCAATGGCGGCATTTCGGCAGATCCAGATGAGGCCTAGACCGTCTGTCGGCGGTTGGCTAAGAAGGAACGAAACCAGTTGAGCACCGTCCCCCCTAGACCGATGTCATGTAGTCTAGTGAGGAGATCCTCATGGGGGACGGTGTCGAAAGCCGCCGACAGATCTAACATGACTAACATCACCCTGCCTCCAGCATCCAGCACCTCCTTCACAATCTCAGAGACTTCCAAGAGCGCCGTCTCGGTGCTTAGGTTAGATCGAAAGCCCGATTGGGACTCATGGAGTAGCTCATTCGACTCCAGGAAGTTAGAGAGCACGCTATGAACGTGTTTCTCCAAGATCTTGGTGAGTGCTGGGAGGAGCGAGATTGGTCTGTAATTGGACGGAGCTTCCGGGTCCAGGTTGGGCTTCTTAAGAAGAGGAATAACCATGGCCTGTTTCCAGGAGTGTGGCAAAGCTCCCTGACTCAAGGAGAGGTTAAGAATGGGATTGGCTATGGGGTTGACAACATCTGCCATTCTCGCTAGAAATTTTTCTGGGCAAGGGTCACGCGGTGAGCCAGATTTAAGATTCCTCATCAATGCTAGGGATGAGGATATCGTAAGGGGCGGGAAGTCTAGCAGAGCTGGGCCCGAGGTAAACAGGTGAACTGTCTCGTTAGGCAGAGTCAGAGGGTCATCTGTCGGTTTTGGAGGAAAAGAATCCTGAATTTGCCTAATTTTGGTGGTAAAGAAATTAGCAATGGTGTTGGCCCAGGTCTCAGCCGGAGCATCCTGTACTGAGAGTGAGCGCGGGGTAGTAAATTCTCGGACAATTGAGAAAATCTCCTTACAGGAGTTTGCCGCTTCCTCAATTCTTTTGGCAAAGTAGCATTTCTTGCCCTGTAGGATTAGACCATGATAAGATTTCATCATGGATTTGTAAATCTGTTTGGCCTCAGTATCATAATGGGTTCTCCACGCTCGTTCGGCGACTTTACATTGTCTACGGGAATGGGCCAGTTCCTCCGTAAACCATGGGGCCGAGATCCGTTGGGTATCAGATCTGGGTGGCTGTAATGGGGCTAACTCATTCAATCTAGCTAGGAGCCAGGACTGCAGAATGTCAAGGTCATTATCCAGATCACCAGTATAGGACAAAGGGTGGTCTACCAGGGCCTGGGCTAACAGGTCTGGAGTCACCCGATTGTACGCCCTGTAGTTACTGCCCTGTAGTCTCATAGCACTGACAGCTGGTTTCTCAGTGGCAGAAATTTGAAAATAGACGAGACAATGATCAGACCATAATACTGGCAGAAGTGTAATAGCCATAAGAGGTGAAGTGGAAAAGACCTGGTCAAGCGTATGACCTTTGTCGTGGGTCGGGCCGTAAAGATAAGGGGACAAGCCCAAGGTAGATGTAATATCCAGAAGCTTAATAGCATCTTGATCCTGATGATCATCCATGTGGAAGTTGAAGTCTCCCGCCAATAGACACTGCTCAGATCTCAGGACTAGTGCAGAGAAGACCTGCTGGAGATCATCAAAGAAAGATCCCACACGAGACCCTTCACCGCTTGTTGAGGTGATAGGGAAAC
This sequence comes from Lissotriton vulgaris, assembly GCF_964263255.1. Classification (NCBI taxonomy): domain Eukaryota; kingdom Metazoa; phylum Chordata; class Amphibia; order Caudata; family Salamandridae; genus Lissotriton; species Lissotriton vulgaris. The sequence goes on from NC_141685.1 coordinate 1,563,716,666, forward strand.
GGTAAAGGCGAGAGTGTCGGCACCTGCGATGGTGTCTGTGTGCGTAACAGTGCACGTGAAGGATTTTTTCACAACTAGGGCGCCTCCTCCCCCTCTTCCCTTAGCTCTGTCTTGTCGATGGATGATATACTCAGAGGGAATGGCTGCCACTATGTCCGGATGGGAGGACTCATTGAGCCAAGTCTCAGTGAGCATCAGACAAGTAGGACTGGTCGTGGAGAGGAGATCGAAGATCTCCTGAGTGTGTCTATGCAGCTATCTTCTGCTGAGGGCAGTTGGGGATATCCCACATTTAGGTCTTATTTAGAAAACCATCTGGACCCATTGACATCCGCAATTATGTCATCCATGATGGGCGTTATGTTGTGCTCCCTTTTTATTGCCCAGTTAGCTAGCCTCATGTCAATGCAGAGGCGTATTGCTCCTGGCTGTTTAGGCTTCTCCGTGATGACCATCGGGGACACCCACGGCGTTGGCCCAGAGACCTTCTAGATTACCCCCTGCATCTCAAGCTTTTCAAGTTCCTTTTCCACTAGGAGCATAAGGTGAAATGGGACTCGCCGATATAGTAGCGCCACAGGGGCAACAGTTGTAGGAGAGTAGGGTCTGCTATCCTATGGTCACCCCAAATTTTTGCTTTTTGCTTCACTGGTTTCTGACTTAATGTGGCTGTGGGCCTGCTAATCAGACCCACAGCCTGCTGTTCTCTCTCTAAATTACTGCCAATGCACTCTAGGTGCATTACGAATTGGAACTGGTTCACCTTGTTGGCCCCTGTAATAGTGTACCCTAGGTACCCAGGGCATAGGTGCATCCAAGGCCTACCAGGGGCTGCAGCATGTATTGTGCCACCCCTGGCCTGGCCTCCATATTTGACACAACTGGCTGATCACTCAGCTGGGGTAAGTTGGTGTAATCACCTCTTACTTAGATATAGTATCCCTATATCTAACCTTAAACTGGACACATATGTTCCTATCAGCCACTCCTATGGAAGGCCTCTTGAATCCTGGAGGCAGAGTGCTTGGAAATATGTGAGATGGTGCTCTAGCATGAGCTGAGCCTGTCTGCAGCTGTCGGGAACCACTCCCTAAGCTGTTCCGGGATATTGCCATACCATATACTCTTAAGGGCATTATAATCCTCGCGGTTAAATGCTATCTTTGGTTTGGCTTTATCAAAAAATGTCGAGTAAGGTGTCATACGAATTGGAATACTATCCCCTCGACAGTTTTGTCGACGGGGATAGCATTCCACCCTTCTAGAGGGACACGACATGTGTGTAGCCTTAACCCCGGTTAAAGTTAACCAGAGCCTCAGCATCACAAAATGGATGCTGCCACCACAGACACGAGTCTGGCCTCCTGCTGCTGACCGAAACTCGGCAGATGGTGGCCTGGACAAAGGGTTTCCTGCCTTGGGAGGTGCGAGCACCACCCCAGACAGGGTTTTGTGTATTGGGTAGGACAGGGCTGAATAGAAACAGACATGCCCGGGGCACACAAGGTGTCCCCGTGCATAAGCCAGTCCAAACCGGTCCTGGGACTTTCCAGACCCAAACCTGGCGAGGAGCTGGACAAAGGAAAGGGGGTGTAACCGCCCCCTTCCTGGTTCCTCCCAGAGGAGGGACCTAGTAGGTGATCCACTCCTCAGATTGGGAATAAGAGTGGGAGCAGTGCCATTGCACAGCAGATCATCCTGAATCAACTTGAAATACAGAAGAAGACTGGACTTCGACATTCTGCTGCTCAGAAGACTGAAGAGAATCTCCCTTGTGGCCTAGGAGAGGCCACCCTGTGAACACAGGCACCAACCAGCAACTCAACGTCTGCTTTGCCGCCGCCTCCCGCCAGAGCCTGAGCCCAGAGCCCGACAAGACCCAGACTCCCAGACCTCTCAGAGCCCGATCCACAGTCCCTGCAAAGAAGGGACCCGTGGAGGCACCGAGTGACGTGGGACCGGACATCTTGGAAGACACTTGAAAAGCTGACTGCGCAGCATCTGAGGCATCCTCGATGTTGTGCTTTGAGGAATAAGAACCCCCACTACCGAGCAGCCCTTGCACCGAAGATCAGCCCCCCAGCATCTCCACGATCTGCGTGGGGCCATTTTGCATTGTGCCACTCGACGCGCCATCCCGGCCACTAGCCACGCGGCCAGCGGCCATCTTGGCGACGAAACCAACAAACTACACTGCGGGTCTGGTTGCTCCAGACTTGCCCTCGCTCCTGTGAAAAGGAGCCCCTGCTCTGACTTTGCTGGTCCGAGTAACAAGCATCTATTGATTCCTGCGTGGCTTGCATTAGCCAAGGCCTGTTTGCTTCGATCAGGTTGCCGACACTGCTAATAGCGAGAAGCCTGCGTGGGACTCCTGGATGTCCTCGACCCCCGGTGTCCACGTGGCTGCAGAGAGAAGCTACACAACAACGCCTGTTTGCACCCGACATCGCCTGGTTCCAATCTGGTTCCACGGTAGTCACTGGCTAGTGACTTTGAACATTATCCCCTCTGCTTTCAGGTCTTCACATCTTCAGACCCACCCTTGGATCCACCGGAACTCTTCACATCGAGCCGCCTGCAGCATCTTCAGCTCCAAGCACCATCGACCAGCGTGACAAAACCCGATACTACTTCGACCCTGTGCACCCGCTTCCTGTGGGTGAGGTAACTCAGCTCTGCCGGTGTTCCTACACTGGTACACATCTCAAGGGCCTGTGTCTTAAGTTTCAGCTTTATAGGTCACTCGGAAGGTTCCAAACTATCTAACTTTGTACTTTTTACGCACCATAGACTTTACAATGGAAAGTGCGTGCACTTTGAACACTGCACCCGAGTCCCGCAGGCCTTTCCCAACTTAATCATTGCTAGTTTCGAATAGCTCCAGCGATTCCCAAGGCCCTAGGCCTGTTCCCTTTCCGTTTGGTATCTCTTATACCACTTTCTTAGTATATGGTTTAGATGGCCCCTAGGGCTCATCCATATTGTGCAACTTTTGTGTATTTTAAACTGTCTTGTGATTTAACGCTTGTGCTTCTGTGCTCATAAAGAGTCCAGAGGATTTTTATAGTTAATAAATCAATATATATTTTCAATATATATCTGTGTGGTGTCCCTTTCATTTGGTATTCAAGGGGGTTGTGTATGGTAATACAGCTGGCTTCACATGCCTTTCAGAGTTTAGCCTAAGACTGCTTTGTCCACGGTACCACTAGGATAACTGGTCTACAAGGTTGAATTACAACCAATCATCATAAGGGTTGCTTGGCATGGTACAAAGTGATCACTAGAATTAGTAAGCATTATATACCAGGCCAACTTCTCACAACAGTCTTATCAGTGTATAGTTTTATTGGGTTACACTTGATGCGTCCCAGCCCTTGGAAGAGTTTGGGGAACTGGTCCAGTATCTTGTCAACTTGGTTTACTTGGGCACTTCTGGCCAACGACACTAAGCCCAGATCTTCCGCAGTGTGACTGCGGATTAGGGTGTCTGCTTCACGGTCTATAACATGGATGACGGTAATGACTTCTTTGTCCTCTGACTTGACTGGGACAGATATTTTCCCTCTCAATGACAGAGGGGTTTGGCTCCCGTAAGCAAATATTTTGGTCCAAGATGGGGTGATCGGCAGTTGAGGTTGGAGGCACCGGTATTGTTGAAGGCTCATCACATTTACAGACGTCCCTGTGTTGATGATTGACTTCGCCTTCGATCCTGCAGTCCTGACCAGGCATGTGGGTTGTGGCTTTCTCGCCGCTTGAGTTCTTTTGTGAATGAAATCAAGTATGTCTCCACTTCATACTCCTCTTTGGATAAGTATTCTGGCCCTTTGTACCTTCGGCTGGTTCTCTGTGGCTATTCCTTCTGCGTCGAGTCTGCAAGAAACAGCTGTCGTATCGTTCGTGAGGGTGACCTTTGTCCTCAGATCTGTCAGCTCCGGCTCCATCTTCTGCAGATGACTGCAAAGTGGTTGAGAATTCCACAGTTCGCACATGTTTTGCCCTGTGCAGGGCAGTCTTTTGCTGTGTGTGGCTCATACCCACAGTATCCACACCACGTCTTGGACATCTCAGGTTTTGTTCTCTTAGGTACATCACCCAGTATCTGTGCTCGGAGAGTCTCAGCCATTCTGTTTTGATGATTTCTTATTTTCCTTTCGTCTTCGTGAGGGCCTGTTCCATCTCATTTGCTCTTGCCCCGGATAGATCGCGAGTCCTCGCTAGTATAAGGATGTCTTCCAGGGCGATTTTTGATTGATGTAAAATGAGGCCTCTTAGCATTTTGTCTCATCACCCTTGGATGAGCTGGGCCCTTATCTCCTTTTGTTGATCGTCCTCCGTGCACGTGCTGGCCAACTCAAGCAGCCAAGCGTAGAATGCATCAATCAACTCCCCTTCCCCGTTGGCGTGCTTGGTGCAACTTGAATGATTTGAAATCGGGATTGAGTTGGGGATCGAAACGGGGATCTAACGCTGCCACCGCAGCCTCGTAGTCTGTGGCAATGCCAGAATTGGGCAAATGTTTGAATAGCTTAAATATTTAATCTCCGGCATAACGGAGAAGTAACGATCTCTTCACTGCTCTGTCGGTCACCCTCGTGGCTACGAAATAGTTGTTCAGGCGTTCTATCCAGATCTTCCACCTGGGGATGATGTCGCTGGATCTTCCAGTTCGCAGAAAAGTGGGGGCACCTTGGTAAGTGCATGCTGTACTGGGGGTCTTTGTTGGGCCAGTGCTGGGTTCTCATCAGCCATGTTTCTGGTGACTGGTGTCCTTTGTTATATCTCTCTGTGTTTATCCTGCTTGGGTCTTCTTTACCCCTCCCGGGGAGGTAGTGTGGGCCTTTTCTGGGAGGTCTCATTGTTAATAACTTGTTGATGTGTGTTCCTCCTTTCTTTCCTTTCCTCCTTTATTCAGGCCTGCTGCCTATCACCCAGTCTTCCCTGGTGTGCTTCCTGGTGATGCCTTCCTGTCCTTGTACTGATTGTCCCAGGGCTTTAGCCTGCCCTGCTGGGGTATGTTCCCTGGGGGGGGGGGGGTTGCCTTCCTTTCCCCTCTTGGCCTTCTTTCTGCAGGATTGTTCCCATGCCAGAAAGCCTGTGCCTGCTCTCCCCAGGGGTTCCACGTGCCCCAGAGCAGCCTGTGAAGCAGTGCGCTCTCTTCACGTGCTCACCTGTGCGCGAAGTGCGTGTTGGCCGGTCAGCAGGCAGGGCTGTTGCCAGGTCGCGCGCATGCCAGCGCTGGCAGATGGCGCAGCAGCTCGCATCTGGGATGTGGAGCGCTCTGTGGTAGTGCCGGATTCATGCTCCTCGCTCTCCATCGCCGTGTGGAGAGAGCGTTAGGAAATGCAGGCAGGCACCCCACGTAGCTGTCAGAGCACCGCTCTTCACCCGCAGTCTGGCTCACAGCAAGGGTCCGTCAAGCAGCACGGCAGGCGCCGTCTGTGTCGGGCAGGGATCACGGCAGGGGCAGCAATCGAGTGACAGCGAGGGCCGCAGTCCTCCTCGTCGCAAGTGTGCCATGCTGTCAGTTTGTCGTAGAGGTACAGCCTATTATGTATTATGTGCTGAGGGACGGGGTTTGCTCACAGGACAATAACGCATGGAGCCCACAGTAGTATGATGGTATGGGTTGATGACCCCGTGCGGGTCCTCCCCTTTTATTAAACCCAGCAGGCCACGCCTGGCATGCGAATGATGTGGTTACAGCATCCGGCCTTCGCCGGGAACACAGGACCGCTAACTGTTACACTTCCCACCCTTCCATACTGCCTCACTGTAACTACATTGATAGCTATTAAGTGAAGGTTGCTGGAGGCCAGGTACCAGATTGGTGCAAAAACAACACTTGATGGACGAAATGTTGCAGAACTGTTGTTTTTGCATTTGTCACCCCGAGTGGGACGGTATGCTCAGACGTGAATCCTGTGCCCTCCACGTCACTGGAGTCAAGCTATCCTGGCTGAAGGAGGCTGATAGCCAGAAACCGGTCTTAAGATGATTGATTCCGGTCCAGGGAAGACATGGCTTGGCAGTTCGGGCTGGACTGTTCCCATGAGGCAGAACTGTCAATAAAGTTTTCCCCTTTGGGTGAACTTAAAAGTAAACCACAGTTTTACACTAGACATACAAAGAATTCACCCACTTACACCAACAAAGAACAATTAATGGAAAACATGAAACAGTCATACAAAAAACATGTACATTTTATTTGGGTAAATTTTAAAAACAATTTTTAAAAATAGAACATTATGTCACATCATAAATTCATTACCTGAAAAATGGGACAGAACATAAGGAAAATAATTCCAATTAAAAAGGGAGAAAAAGAACACCAGTTACAATAAATTTATGAAATTTACTCCAGGTTGTATTTTGAATTTCACAGTTACAGGAGTATCTTATCTTTATCACTTAGTGTTTCTCCACAAAAAAGTGCATCAACGCGTTTCGGTTATGGCTAAGCATAGGCGAATTTTGCGAATCTCGCGTTCGCGAATTTTGCGGATTTGCGAACTCACAATCCGCAAAATCCGCGAATTCTCGCGAATTTGCGGATTTTTTTTGTGTGTGTTGGCGCGGGTTTCTGCCAGTTCGCGAGGGTTTTGTACAATTTCGCAAACGCGAACTTACCTGTCGGGTCGCAAGTTTTGCGAACTTGTTGTTTCTACGTGTCCAGCCTGTTTGGGACACTCTTCTTCATCACTGCCACTCTCTGTCACCACTGCCACTCTCTGACTACTCATGCCACCCTCTGGCCCACCCATGCCACCCTCTGTTTCATCACAGCACCCTCTGGTTGTCCAGTGTACATTATTGTGGCAAAGCAAAGCACACCTTCCCTGCCTCAAGTGACCTGAATTAATTTGGGGCTGATTAATGTGTCACAGAATATTTTTTTAGCTGGCACCTGCTTCCTTAGTGCTTCCTGATTAGTGATCTTTTGCACTTGCTAAGTGCTTTCATTGTTGCAAAATTAGTTACAACACCTGCCCTGCCCCAACTGACAATAATGAATTAGGGGCTGATTAATGTGTCACTGGATTTGAACTTCCAGCCTGGCTCCTGCTTGTCTGCCTTAGCTGTAATTCAGGACCTTTGTGTAACTATTCTGAGGGTCAGAGCAGGGTCACATAATAGTTGCAAGTAGGCAACTGAACTCTGGAGGGGCCCCTCAGGAAGCACTACAGGAAATGGCTACTAATGATGAGCTTGAACTTTTGAACCTGGTAAGTAGTTTCAGTTTTGCTAAGATCGTATTTCTGCAATTTAGCGCTTATTCGCGGGGCGCGAAGTTGAACTGGGAAGCCGCGAACTCACGCGAACAGTGCGAGCAAGCCATAAAATCCGCTGCTCGCGGATTTGCGGATTTTGCCAGAAATTCGCGAATCTCACGGATTGCGAATTTACCAAAAATCCGCAAAATCCGCGAGCGTAACGGATTTTACACCCATGCTTAGTTATGGCACATAAATGTTCAAGGCCAAAAACCTTCCTCAGGATTAAAACAATAATATCCCACTTAAACACAATATCTGAAAGTAAAAATACACAAAATAAGATATACAAAATATGACTGTGAAAATTCAGCATAAAAACATGTTATACAAAAATGCTCCTACAAACATACAACATTCACCACATACATCTGTGGGTTTTAATTACATAAGATTTAATTATATGTTAAGCGTGTCACCAAAATCATGTGTAGACACTGGTCATCTCATGGTCTAAGCATTATTTATGCAAAAGTAGCAGGCACCCTTTTTACATCACCTAATATGACCAACGCGTATTGATACAATACCGCAGGGGGCTCTTAGTTCGCCAATAGAGTCTAGAAACTTGCTACGAAAGTGCAAGACACATGTACATGAATTATAGAGATAATTTACCTTGATGGTTTGTCAAGCAAATGTTGCTTACAGTCAACTGCTTATAATAATCGGCCACCTTTAAGATGTACCTACAAAGGTTGATGAATAATTAATATTATGCTAAGTATCTACTTTAAATACAGGCCCTTATCTCCTAATACTAAGACAGGGCTGAGACCTATCTGTATCCTCATGTATATAATGTTTTTCGATATTTAAAAAGAGTACTCAAAAAACGTCTACTTAGGATACATAGCTTGTGGTCCAAATAACAGGAACTCCATAATAGACAATGTACCATTATTCTGATAGTTCAAAACACGAGAAAAACCGATAGGTTACATAAGTAACGGAAGTATTATTCAAACCGGAAGTCGATTGTACCGACGCGCGTTTTTTTTATAATATAAAAGCAACAGTCTCCAGTGCGTCCGATATTAGCGGAGGAGATTATACGCAGAACCCCACGTTGCAGCCGTAATCATCTAACTAGCAGGTATGTGCAGATATAGGGATAGCTGGCTGTGTGGAGATTTTATACGGACGAACATAGCTCTGACTCCGTGTCTCCTTTACTATTTCCTAGGCTGCGGGCGGTCTGACTAGAAAACGGGGACAATTGTATTTCGTCGGTGTCCTACTTATAAGACGTGATTGTGACGTCTTTGAAGATACTGTGCAGTATATTTTTATACGCACATGAAAATCATTTGAAGGTAATTCTTCTTTGTGACTGCTTTCGCTCTCACTATTAGTGGTATTTTTAAATTATGCGCATTTATGGGCTAATATTTTGCCAACGTGATCGCTTGCAGCTTTGGGCTAATACTTTGCTAATGCTGTTTCTTTAATGAGAAAGCTACATTTCTCTCGCTCAATACATGCCTAGCATATAGCAGGTGGGGCATTTGAACAATTATAATGTGTCTGTTTGAACCGTCTATAGGTCAGCATTAGATAGAATAAATGCAGATTGCTTTTCTCAATCGTATTAGCCATGAGAGTTAGGGTACAATATATAAATAAAGTATATGCTACTCTTATCATAAGTTATGTAACCTATAGGTTTTTCTCATGTTTTGAACTATCAGAATAATGGTACATTGTCTATTATGGAGTTCCTGTTATTTGGACCACAAGCTATGTATCCTAAGTAGATGTTTTTTGAGTACTCTTTTTAAATATCGAAAAACATTATATACATGAGGATACAGATAGGTCTCAGCCCTGTCTTAGTATTAGGAGATAAGGGCCTGTATTTAAAGTAGATACTTAGCATAATATGAATTATTCATCAACCTTTGTAGGTACATCTTGAAGGTGGCCGATTATTATAAGCAGTTGACTGTAAGCAACATTTGCTTGACAAACCATCAAGGTAAATTATCTCTATAATTCATGTACATGTGTCTTGCACTTTCGTAGCAAGTTTCTAGACTCTATTGGCGAACTAAGAGCCCCCCGCGGTATTGTATCAATACTCGTTGGTCATATTAGGTGATGTAAAAAGGGTGCCTGCTACTTTTGCATAAATAATGCTTAGACCATGAGATGACCAGTGTCTACACATGATTTTGGTGACACGCTTAACATATAATTAAATCTTATGTAATTAAAACCCACAGATGTATGTGGTGAATGTTGTATGTTTGTAGGAGCATTTTTGTATAACATGTTTTATGCTGAATTTTCACAGTCATATTTTGTATATCTTATTTTGTGTATTTTTACTTTCAGATATTGTGTTTAAGTGGGATATTATTGTTTTAATCCTGAGGAAGGTTTTTGGCCTTGAACATTTATGTGCCATAACCGAAACGCGTTGATGCACTTTTTTGTGGAGAAACACTAAGTGATAAAGATAAGATACTCCTGTAACTGTGAAATTCAATATACAACCTGGAGTAAATTTCATCAATTTATTGGAACTGGTGTTCTTTTCTCCCTTTTTAATTGGAATTATTTTCCTTATGTTCTGTCCCATTTTTCATGTAATGAATTTATGATCTGTCACAATGTTCTGTTTTTAAAAATTGTTTTTAAAATTTACCCAAATTAAATGTACATGTTTTTTGTATGACTGTTTCATGTTTATCATTAATTCTCCTTGTTGGTGTAAGTGGGTGAATTCTTTGTATGTCTAGTGTAAAACTGTGGTTTACTTTTAAGTTCACCCAAAGGGGAAAACTTTATTGACAGTTCTGTCTCTTGGTACCCTACCCCTTTGGTTTTCAGGGTCCCTCTCTTTTGTTAGAGATACTGTTCCCATGAGGCACATGGTCAAGGCTGATTTGCATATTGCCATGTCTGTACTGGGGTGGTGTGATGAGCAAAAAAACGATGGATTTAGGCCCAGATCTCTGTTCTGGGGTCAATGTATGACATTGTTCTGCATTCTGTCCATCAACTGTTGTTTTTGCATTTTTCACCCCGAGTGGGACGGGTATGCTCAGACGTGAGTCCAGTGCTCTCCACGCCGCTGGAGTCAAGCTATCCTGGCTGAAGATGGCTGATAGCCAGAAACCGGTCCTAGGATGCTTGATTCCGGTCCAGGGAAGACATGGCTTGGCAGTTTGGGTTGGGCTGTTACCATGAGGCACAGGGTCAAGGCTGATTTGCATATGGCCATGTTTGAACTGGGGTGGTGTGGTGAGCAAAAAAACAATGGATTTAGGCCCAGATCTCTGTACTGGGGTGAATGTATGACAGTGTTCTGCATTCTGTCCATCAGCTGTTGTTTTTGCAGGTACCAGATTGGGGCACAAAGGAGCAGACAGGAGTTCTTAAATTGATCCAGTGGTTGCAGATAGGCTCCACCGGCATTCATGTTTGGGAACAGGGACATATTTTCAACATCATACTTTGACCCAGAACAAGAAATAGAAAAACAGAAAAGGGGGAAAGAATGGGCAAGGGAATTACGGGAAGCACTGACAAGAGGAGAAAGGACTGATGAAAAAGAACCTGCAAGATTGAAAAGAAGGTGTATGGGGTGCATTATGGTGGATGAAAGAGGCATGAGATGGGATCGAGGCTAGTGAGTCTTGGCATTCAGCAACGCTGTCCTTGGGCTCTGATATACAATCTGTGCCTTGGCACTTATTCTTTCACAAACTAAGCACTGATCAGTCCTGGCGTAGAGGGAAGTTGGGGCATGGGGAGCAAAATTATTTCTCATTGTCTGGCTACACCAATAAGAGATAATCATGTTGTCCAAGTAAATCCACTTGAATGCCATGCACAGTGCCAGAAAGAGCCTGAAGGACCGGGTTTTAGAACCCTGCGGCGTCAGGGAAAACGCCCGATGCCTTCGAGTTCCCTTGCCTTGGCAAACAGAGACACGGGATACTTCTTGATGACGTCAAAGACCAAAGTTTATTGGCTGCAACCAGGAACAGAGGTCTACGAAGCACACACGGGTGGTTTGCTAGAGACTGCACAAATTCAATGAGCGAGCATGGTATTTTATGCCAAAAATCAAGCCTCAGGCAACATTTCAAATTAGCATTGGGTTCATACAAACTGACCAATAGAAATGTGACAATTCAAAAGTAGTGTATGACGACAATCCCACTTTCTGTTGTCCAGCCCACCAGAAATGATCAAGCACATTCCAATATTCTTGTTCGCTCAGGCCGGACAAACCCATCATAAAACCCTCAACCCAAATCAGTCATTATGTCGTAAAGGAAGGAACAGAAACAGATTGGAAGTGAGATAGAAAGGTGGAAGCAGTGTACCATAAACTCTGGCATGCCCTACTCTTTGATCTTTATCTGACCAGCTGCTTAACAAGGAACTGGCTCAGGGAGGTCAGCCTCGGGCAAGGAGTCAGTTCGGCCAGGTCACTCAGAAGTCAGCTAAGGCATGCGTGTCTCAAGGACTCGTTCGGCCGTAGTCATCGGCCTATGTGAGGGCAACCACACAAAATGGCTGCTGTACACAAAATGGAACCCGAAGGTTCAAACTAAATCCTTGAATATGGAGTGTTCTCATTGATCAATTCATGCGAAATCACTCATACACGCTACACTCGTGATTTGCGGTCTTCTGACACCAAAATCGTCTATTTCCGACGACCTTTATTGAACGGGTTCGGAACACCCGAACCAGACCCACAAACTCACGGAACTACAGACCCTTCTTTTGACCTTACATAGGCAACAGACCTAAACCCATGTCAATCTGAATCCGGATCTATATTCATCAGATCATCGATATGTTGCTGTAGCATCATCCTATTACTTAGTACCTCTCTCTGGACAGGTCTCCTTGCACACGAAGTAGCACAGTGGCCACAAATAGCAGGAGCACACTGTACACAGAGACAGAACAGGAAAAGGATAGCTAAGACCATCCCAATGACCATCAAAATCTTCCAACCCCAAGTGGATATCAATCCCCATAACCATCCCATCAACGACCAATCTCCTTTGTCCAAATGGACAGAATCGAAGATCTTATGTAGCTTGGAAATGGCCTGGAAAACTGACGAAGCGTTGTCTGGAATGAAAACGCAGCAGCTCGATTGAATCCGTTTACATACTCCACCTCGATCTGCTAGTATGACATCAAGGGCAACTCTATTTGGGAGTGTCATAAGTCTATCCGACTGGAGCTCAGCAGTCAAGTTACTAAGGGCACCAGCAGTTTCGACTATGGTGGACTCAACCACTCACGTCAACTGGCGAATATTCCTGCTGTTAGCCATCGGTCCCCAGAACACCAGAAAACCCTTAAAGAAATCTCCCAACTCTTGCCCTGTAGTATCTTCCTGACTGAAGACACCTCTAGCAACTCTCGTTTTATGGTAATCTGCCGCAGCTGTAAAAGTGGGAGGAAACAGGAAAGAAACAAAACATGTGCCCGAGAAATCAGGGGACAACCATGTATACACTTTGTCATAGCAAACAAAGTAGGTACCCTTAGCAGCTAAAAATGCTGGGGAAGACTGAGACGTAAATACATAAGTATCAGTACAAACGCTCTTCCCTAACTGAGCTCTCGGATTCTTGCCATTACCCTGCAGACAATAGCGTCCCTGATGGGGCACTATCCAAATCGGTGGAGAACTCTTCGCTCGCTGGTTAACACTCAGACTATCTCCATACCCAGTAATATCCCAACCACTATAGGGTTGCTTCTCATCTATCGGAATAGTTTCAACGGCATTAGTCCCTTTAACCATGTCGACTATGCCTCTAGCAACAGCGCTATTCTTCGGATTGTCTTTCAGTGAACGTTGAGGGTAGACACTAATGGCATAAATAAACATCGTTCTGTAAGCCCAAATTGAACCATTTAAACTAAAAGGCAAAACTAAGTACGGAATACCCTTATCAGTCGTATGGGGCATTAGACCACAGATCCAACAGTTTGTCGTGTTCATCACTAACTGGTGTTGGTGCAAAAGTTGAATAAAGGAATTATTGGCAAATTCCAGTCGTCTAACTACCTCATGTTCAGGCAAAGGATGAAAGGAATGAGAAGAAATAGTAGGTGTAGGTGTAGGTTGCACAGTGGGAACAAACGTTACTTTGAAAGAGAATGTCACATAACCAATTATGAATGCCATCAAACTCAATAGCAAAAATAAACATGGTATCAAAAAACGTTTCTTTGAGATTAATTTACATATCTTCTTTCTAAAAATCATTGTCCTTGCAGGTCTCTCCAACTCGAAGAAATCCATCCTAAACTAAATATGCTGCTCGCGATGGTAGGGTGTTCTAAGCTAAGGAATGCCTCTGTCAACCCAGGGCAACTCCCTTGGGCCAACCAGAACCTTCGACCTAGTGTCTCAGGCTTGCACTCCAAAGACTTTCGGCAACCGCGACCCTACAGCTGAACCCGGATGGCGGTTCGAAAAACAAAAATGAGTAGATCCTCGGTGGAGAGTTAACCTGCAAACAGAAAAATCATAAAAACTTTATTTATTTTATTTGTCCATGAGTCTCGGTCGCAAATTATGGCGGCTTCTTCCAGGCAATTCTTGATCTTTAAACAGGAGTTCAGGCTCAGTAGTGTTCAATCGATTCAAAGGAGGCACTGCTTCTTGTAAAAGATCGTCACTTTCTCTCTCAGAGTTCGTACCAATCAGACGAGCATCGCTGAATGGCAAAAACCGTGGAACAGTGTCCGTTTCAGAGTCTGGAAGTCCCTCCTGGACCCACTTATCGTACGGTAAGGGCAGTGGTGCTCGCTTACAGTGTACACCTTGGATCCAGTTTTTCTTGCCTTGCACTCAAACTGCAGAATGTGTCGATAGTAACACTTGAGAGGGTCCTGTCCAGCGGGGCTGATCGATCTTGCTCCGCTGAAAATTCTTGATAAGGACCCAGGTTCCAGGTTCAATAGCGTGACCTGGATCTTCTGAAGCTTGTGGTAGGCTTTTATGTACCTGTTGGTGTAAAACACGCAATTTAGTCGTCAGTTCGCCTAAGTAGTCAAGCAACACAGGGTACTCAATCTCACTAAATCTGGTTGGTCTTGGCACACCCCAAATATTCGCTTGGTGGCCAAAAACTACTTTATATGCACTCAGACCCATTTCCGAATGCACAGCCATTCTTGTGGACAAAAGCGCTAAAGGCAAAGCATCTGGCCACTGTAGACCAGTGCTCGCTTGGATTTTGGCTAACTTTAATTTAAAGGTGCCATTATAGCACTCGACTAAACCAGCTGATTGGGGGTGATTTGCAGCGTGGAACTTCTGCCGGATTCCTAGTCCCACACACACTCTCTGCATGACTTGACCCACAAATTCACTCCCATTGTCACTCCAGATAATTCTCGGCATTCCAAACCTCGGGAAAAATTCTTTTATCAGAACTTTCGCTGTGGACAAGGCAGTATTGTCCTTAAGGGGATAAGCTTCTACCCATCTAGAAAAGGAGCAAACAACCACTAAAACATATTTCAAGTTGTTGCATCTCTCCATGTGAATAAAATCTAGCTGCAAAGCCTCGAACGGATACGTAGGAGGAGCAAAATGACCAGCTGGTGTTGGAGTTCCTTTACCAGGATTGTACATCAAGCACACCATACAATTCTTAACCAAGTTCTCTGCACATTTTGGAATTACCGCATTCTGCCAAACCGGAGCCAACAACTTACAAATCTCTTTCACGCTAATATGTGCCATGCCATGAGCCATTGTAACAACTGGAAGCACATACGCATCAGGCAACAACCATCTCTGATGCTCGGACAAATCAGTCCAACAACCATCCGAATCCAATCTACCATTGCTTTCTCTCCATTCATTCAAATCTTTCTCTGTAGCTTCAGCTTGAATGGATTTCAAACTCTCAATCGTATCTTCACACATACTCTTCTCTGGAACCCATCTTGCCGGACCCGCAACATACATTCGACTCATCACATTCCTCGCAGTTTCTTTCGCAACTTCATCCGCAAACGCATTTCCGTGACCAACATCATCCGTAACTTTCTTATGGGCACTGCATTTGACAATCGCTACTTGCAATGGCAATGTAAGAGATTCAAGAAGCTCATTCACCAACTGTCCATGCTGGATCTTCGTTCCATGCGAAGTCAAGCACCCACGTTCACGCCACAAACGCCCAAAAGTATGAGCCACACCGAATGCATACTGGCTGTCAGTATACACATTCACTCGTTTTCCTTTCGCCAACACACATGCTCTCGTTAATGCAATCAACTCCGCTGCTTGTGCTGAATTATGTGGAATACGTGCAGCTTCAACAATCGTATGCAAAGTCGTAACAGCATATGCTGCAGTCGTATCACCATTCGGCAACTTAAAGCACGAACCATCAACCCACAAAGTACCATCACACTCAGGAAGAGGAGTGTCCCTAAGGTCTACTCTCCCTTTCGTTTCTTCTTCAGTTCTTAAACAACAATCGTGTTGCTCTTCAACATCTGTCTCAACTACAATTGGCAACAACGTAGCTGGATTCAACGTGTTGCATCGTTTAATGTGCACATGACTCGCTAACAACGTCAACTCGTACCCCGACAACCAAGCACTAGTTAAATGCTGTGTCTTTGTACGGTTCTACAAGGTATCCACTGCATGTGGAACCATGACCACTAACGTGTTGTCCATAACTAAACCAGCAGATTGTCGAATTGAAACAGCTGCTGCCGCCGAAGCTCTCAAGCAACTCGGCAACGCTCTAGCTACAGGATCTAAAGTCGATGAAAAGTAAGCACACGGACGTTGCTTATCGCCAAACTGCTGAGTCAACACTGACAATGCACATCCCTCTCTCTCGTGGACATACAATGTGAAAGGCTTACTGTAGTCGGGAGTACCCAACACAGGAGCCGAACACAACGCATTGCGTAATTCAGAAAAGCTCTTTTGACATTCATCAGTCCAAGGAATAGGATTTGGAGTATCCTTAACAGTGAGTGCTATCAAAGGCTTGGCTAACAAAGAAAAATCAGTAATCCACTGTCTACAGTACGACGTAATACCCAAAAACGCACGTACTACTCTCTGTGTCGTAGGCACACTCATTTTCGCAATAGCTTGAATACTCTCTGGGGTCAGTTTCCTTCCCTCCTTCGATAAGAGGTGACCTAAGTAGGTTACTTTTTGTCGACAATATTGCAACTTGGAGAGAGAAACTTGTGATGAAAATCAGACAAATGGCGTAACAACGACAAGGTGGCTTTCCTACAAATCTCCTCTGTATCAGCGGCAACTAGTAAATCATCAACATATTGGATAAGCTCTGCACCATCAGGTAAAACCAACAGATCAAGTTGTGTTTTCAAAGCTTGACTATAGATCGACGGACTCTCGCAATAGGCTTGAGGAGCGCGCTTAAAGCGGAAACTTCGTCCTCCTAAAGAGAATCCAAAAATATCCCTATTTCCCATGGCAATCAGGATGCTGAAGAAAGCATTCTTCAAGTCCATCACCGAAAACCACGTGGCTGTAGCCGGAATCAGAGTCAACAAAGCGGTGATATCAGGCACAACAGGGAATTGTGGAGCAACAATCTTGTTCACTTCGCGAAGATCGATGACAAACCTATATACAGGAGGCTGTGAAGAATCAGTTCTCTTCAGAAGAGGCAAAACAGGACTATTGCACACATTACCTCTTGTTTCCTCAATGACACCCTTTTCGATCAGATCATAAATGATCGCTAAAAGTGCACGCTCACCATCACTCGAGAGACGATACTGTGGAATGCGCGGTAACTTAGCATTCGCCTTCAGCGTCACAACATATGGGGGAATTTCTAATAGGCCCACATCATTCGGACCAGTAGCCCACAATGAATCTGGTAAAGAAGACAACTCAGATGGAAGACTATCTTTCGACAGGTACATCGGAGAGATCACTCTCTCACCCAAGGTAAGATGTACTCCTGACGGAGAACAATACAGTGTCACATACAATCTCTTCAATAAATCCAATCCCAACAGATTCTCATTACAACCTGTAGTCAAAAGAAGGGGTGCTTCGAACTTACGAGGACCAACAAAAAGAGTCAATGGAGCAGAAATCGGATTTGTAACGGGGGCGCCAGAAAAACCTACCGAAACATTATCAAAGCCAGACAAAGGTGCGCCAGGGAGTTTAGAATGCATAATAGAACTATTTGTAGCACCAGTATCTAGCAGAAAAGGTTCTGACACACCTGATGCAATCACTTCAACATAAGGTCCACTCTGATCTACTGGAACTGAAACAACTCCCTCTCTTTGTCCATGGCTGTCCTAACAATCATTATCATTTGCTTCATCACCTTCAACATAATAATCATCCATATAGTACTGTGCGGTCCTACCAGACGAGCCTTGCTGTTGATCAAAACTATTCATCGAAGTCTGTGGAGGCAAAGGACGTACGTTCTGTCCGCGACCTCTACCTCTAGGCACTTGTTGAGCACCTCGACCTCGTACACCAGAAGCACCATTCGTACGCTGCAACAAAACCGGACAACTATTCTTATAATGACCCTCTTCTTTGCAATACGCACACTGATTAGGCCCATACGGAAAACGCTGTTGAGAAGACTTGTTCCTTTGCGAGTTTCTCGAATATTGCTGAGGTTGCTGATAATCGCGCTGACTATTAGTATGGGGTGGATAAGCTTGTTGTAGAAGAACTTTAGTCTTCAATTCCTTAGTCTTCTTATCCGCTTTCTCTAACTCGTCTTTGTGCCTATTTTCATAGTACTGAGCCGTAGCTAAAATCTGTGCTGACGTGGACACTGCCCAAGCACTATCGGAATCCTTCAACTTAGTGCACAACTCGGGAAGCAAATTATGCACAAACTTGTCAACGAACAATCTCTGGCCACCCTCGGTAGCCATATCCTGACCACTATGATCTACAAAAGTCTCTTCAAACCGCGTGAAAAAGTCAGACACAGTCTCGGCTTTCTTCTGCTTACATGCAGACAACTTGTCCCAATTAACACGCATTTCGGGCATCAAAGTCTTCATATAGTTAATAATTCTACCAGGAAGTTGAGCAATCAAATCTTCAGGCTTAGCACCTCCAACTTGTCTATCATTCGCAGCAACAATATTAACCCATGTATCACCCAATTCATTATCATGATCCGTATGTCGAATCACATTCCAGATAGGCTGTGGAACAACTTTGCCAAACAACATATCTATATCTGCTAAATTCATGATGCACGAACCCACAGTTTGAGTGAGCTCTTTATAATATCCCGTCGGATTTTTGCGCGGATCAGGTAAAGTCTGCTTAATGGCTAAAACTTCAACACGCTTCCAATGAACATGTACCCATACTCTCTGAAAATGCGCAGGCGCAGCTACAATATTCTGGCAGCATTGGCCTGAACTGCTTCCTTCCACACCGGAGGAACCTCACGCATCGGATACTGACGCGCTTTTCTCCTAAATGACGAATCAGGCTCAAACAATCGCTCAGAAGAAGCATTATTATGGAATGACAACAACGTCGCAATTGCTCTCTCAATGTCGAGAAGACTCACAATGGTCCCTTTCGTAAACTCGGAACGCACTCAATACAATTCTTCGGGGGCTTTACCCACTTCGTCAATCCATTGTTCATGAACGAACACACACATCATTTCAAAGACGTACCGTTGCTTTGGTGCTTTCCATTGCCGGAAAACATCCATAATACCCTCAAGATCATACTGGGAGGTATACGTAACCCATCTACGTGCCATGTGATCCAAAACTGCACGTTCATCTGTATCAGGCAATTGACTACGTGACTGTCTATGCTCATTCGCTGGAGACATACTCAATTGTCCCAACAAAGGAGAAAAGAAACCAGAAACAGCAGCAGTCATTCGCTGTCCAGTAGAAGGAGAAGATGGAAGAATAAAGGAAGACGGAACAATAGTAGAGGAATCCAATGTCGGAACAGGAGGAGTATTATACACAGGCGTAGAAGAAACAGACAAAGGGGAAGGCAAAGTTGGCGGCCCCTGAGGAGGCTGCGCCAAAGGAACAGTAGCCAACGGAAGAGGATCTGGCTGTGGAGGAATTACGGGTGGCACAACAACTGGATGTTGCACGGCCACAACTGGTGGCGGTGGTGCCGTAGCACTCCGTGCATAAGGGTGTGGCGAACTCAATAGATGCGACATTAGAGGATCTTTCGCAAGATCTTTCTTCTCTTCCTGCTCTTTAGGCGGCAAAACTGGGTAGCATCTATCTACCGCTAACTTCTTCACTTTAAGCATCTGTTCGCTCTCTTGCTCTTCCTCATTATCCCTATACGCAATAGCAGCTTGCACCATTGACATACCTCGTTCTCGTTTATTCTTCTTCGCTAATTTAATTTCTTTCTGTTTGGCTTCTTAGCGCCATATGCGGAAAGAGTCAAACATCGCCGGCCGGGCTTTCTTCTTGAACAACTTCACTTCGAGATTGTCTAAAATCTCAGCTTCAAAACTACCGTAACGGGGCCACTGTAGGACACCGTCTTTTCTCGTATATTTTACCCAGATCTCATTATAGCTAATGGGGCCCACACCATGTTTCACGTACAATTCATATGTAGGAGTTCCAATCGGAGGAACCAGACACGAATCCTCTAACCGGGAATCCTTAGAACAACCACAACCAAATATCTTTCCAAGTCTGCTAAGACCAGGTATCTTGCTCACTAGTCTAGCTTCAAACTACAAGGGAAATCTCAAAACGATAGTCTCGCGAATACACGAGTCCCTTGGCTTTGGGGCCTGCAGGTACCAAATCAAAGCGATCCACTAAAGGATACCAAAAACAAACTAAGGACTAGGAGACGCTCCACTCATACTTAACTGAAATGTCGATGGCGTCACCAGAAGACCCGTCAATCGTCTCGCTCTACAAACGTCTAAGGCTCCAAGACAAGGCGACAGTCAGGGCAGCAGTCCTTCGTAGCCGTCGGAAAGCGGGGAACCTCGCAGCAAAGACTTCCGGACCACGACGACATACAGGGGTCAATGAAGTGGTTGGCCTTCCTCCAGAATTTCCACACGAAGCTCTCCACGATCTTCGGGCTTGGACCGGTACCGCTGACGTCGCCTGACGTTGGGCGCCAACTGAAGGGCCGGGTTTTAGAACCCAGCGGCGTCAGGGAAAACGCCCGATGCCTTCGAGTTCCCTTGCCTTGGCAAACAGAGACACAGGATACTTCTTGATGACGTCAAAGACCAAAGTTTATTGGCTGCAACCAGGAACAGAGGTCTACGAAGCACACACGGGTGGTTCGCTAGAGACTGCACAAATTCAATGAGCGGAGCATGGTCTTTTATGCCAACAATCAAGCCTCAGGCAACATTTCAAATTAGTATTGGGTTCATACAAACTGACCAATAGAAATGTGACAATTCAAAAGTAGCGTATGACGATAATCCCACTTTCTGTTGTCCAGCCCACCAGAAATGATCAAGCACATTCCAATATTCTTGTTCGCTCAGGCCGGACAAACCCATCATAAAATCCTCAACCCAAATCAGTGATTATGTCGTAAAGGAAGGAACAGAAACAGATTGGAAGTGAGATAGAAAGGTGGGAGCAGTGTGCCATAAACTCTGGCATGCCCTACTCTTTGATCTTTATCTGACCAGCTGCTTAACAAGGAACTGGCTCAGCGAGGTTAGCCTCGGGCAAGGAGTCAGTTCGGCCAGGTCACTCAGTAGTCAGCTAAGGCATACGTGTCTCAAGGACTCGTTCGGCCGTAGTCATCGGCCTATGTGAGGGCAACCACACAAAATGGCTGCCGTACACAAAATGGAACCCGAAGGTTCAAACTAAATCCTTGAATACGGAGTGTTCTCATTGATCAATTCATGCGAAAACACTCATACACGCTACACTCGAGATTTGCGGTCTTCTGACACCAAAATCGTCTATTTCCAACGACCTTTATTGAACGGGTTCGGAACACCACAAACTCACGGAACTACAAGCCCACTAGGTCGCTGCAGTTCTTTGCAGTGGCCTAGCCAGAATTCCATGGACCCTGGTGCAGGCAAGAAAAATGCCCTCTTTGATGGCTGTTGGGCTAGTAAAATACAGCAATTATCAGGATTCAACTGTCCCCCTCAGGACTCTGGCCACTGCACCTGCTGCACAGTGTTAGCTACGCCCTTGCTTCTTGGCTGCTGCGCGGGGCTCTTGCTGTGGCTTTGCAGAGGGGTTTTAGCAACACGAGACTGTGATTTAAATGGGGTGTGTGAATGTTGCCTCAGTCTTTCCTTATCTTTATATTTTTTAAACTACTATTGTTTCAACTTAAATTCCGTTTGCAGTTCAGGGGAACATGAAAGTTGATACAGCTATCAGCTCCGATTGCCAGTCATCTCGGATCCAGTTAATGTCAGGCTCAGTGGTGCAATGTAAAATGACGGGGTTCCCTGCAGAATGTGAGGAGAGGCCCCTGACACCCCCATAATCTCACACATATTCATGGGCCCTGGGCTGGAAGGGGACCCCCTAAGCATGGAGGCCCCCTTGCGCTGCAAGGGCTGCATTTATGCCTTAGACTGGCTACTTGTAATTTTTATTTTTTTACTTTAAGCGAGTTCTGACAACATAAGTTGCGTGCAATTAGAAAATAAATGTGGGCCATTTATAAGGCGAAAACATTTCCTCATAGATCACAAGCAGTACAAAGTACCAAAGACTCTCCATTAGCAGTGTGACGTCACCGAGGACAAGGTCACACAGTATGTGTCTTCAGTAATGCCTTTGATAATCCTATTGCTCTGGCGACATAATTGTGATGATACCTTGAGTGCTTTGGTTTGCTGGAGGCTCTGTTTCCGCTTTTATCAATCATTGGACTAGTGGAACCTCAGAAGTTTGATATGTATTTTGCTAACAACAACTCTAACAAATATATTCTTGTAACATTATTGCAATGTTTAGGGCACATATGTTGGAGCTAGCATGCATGTTTTACGCAAGACTTTCAAAAAACTTTATAAATACTTGCTATATTTTTTTTTTTTTTTTTTTTTTTTTATAAAGCGCTTCTACCCACCTTGCCGTGGTCTCAGTGCGCTTTCAGAGAAGCTAAATAGAGGAGTGGTGCGTTGCAGCATGGAGCATTTACAAGCACCCAGGGAATCATCTACACATGGGGAATAAAAGAGTGCTGGAAGATGCCCAGTGCCAAATATGACCCTATCACTATTATTAATAGTAGTAGCAGTAGTAGTTGTATAGTTGGCATTGATAATATTACCATGGTCATTTTTATTATTGTCAACACACCAGCAACAAAACAACAATAATATAATAATATTAATAATATTTATCGTTTCCATAAAATGGCCACTGTTTTATAGAATCGTACAACACGTATACCCAACTCACTCGCACTGAATTTCTAGACTACAAAACGATGGAAGTGGAGCCCGTCTTTTATTGAACTTTGACACTTAACGGTTGACCCAGCGAGGCAGATCTCAGCAACTCACTCACAAACTGTCACCAGGCCCTCACTTGTTTGAAAAGCTCACAGTCGCACTTTTCCATTCCTGTGTTTTCCTGCTTCACACACTCACTCGATGCTTTTACAATAATCCGAAGTTAGCTATCTACCAATCCCTCCGCGTCAGCGCGCGCGCTAGAGGCGGCCGTGCCCCTGCACACCCGCAGAGTCATTCGAATGTGGCCTTTTCACAGATCCGCGAGCACCTCCGCCGCTCGGGATTCCTGGGCCGCCTCCAGCCTGGAGTGTGTCCTGGTCACAGCTCTGTCGAAGCAGCTGTGATCCGCGCAGAGGTGACTTATCTCCTGTGGTGACTGCAGCTTCTGCCGCCATGTTCTGCTGAAAGCAGCCTTTGACACATCCATGCCGCTCCCCCTGATATCTAGGCTTCCCTTTGATCTTGCGAGCAGCTCCCTGTGTTCCTCTTCAAGGAGCTTTTCCTGGACACCTTGTCAGCTCCAGTCAAAGAAATCAATTCCCTTTGGGCAGATGAACATTAATACCACAGTACTTACAAACAATACCTTCACACATACATAAACATAATAAAGAAGCAATGAAAGAAAATGGAAATTCAAAAACGTGAAAAACACTATAATAGGATCAGAACATTAGTACAATTTATTGACATACATCATGTTGATTAAAAATTGGGAAACAAACATAGGACGTAACAATAATAAATAAAAAACATTCCAATTAAAATAAGGAGCTAGAGGAGAAGGAC
Organism: Lissotriton vulgaris; assembly: GCF_964263255.1. Taxonomy (NCBI): domain Eukaryota; kingdom Metazoa; phylum Chordata; class Amphibia; order Caudata; family Salamandridae; genus Lissotriton; species Lissotriton vulgaris. The sequence goes on from NC_141685.1 coordinate 1,563,740,220, forward strand.
TAAATTCAACCACTCTTATTATGAATTTTCCTTGGGTTTATAATCCACATTCACTCCTTGGGCATCGACGCGTTTCGGCGGAATGAACAAAGTATAACCGCCTTCATCAGGGTATATGTATACTTGTTTCCCAACAGTTCTGTAAATTTAAATGAGATTGGTCTAAATTATAATGGTCAGAATAATCCAAACAAATCAAATATAATTTTAAAGACATACATTTTTCTAAAAAACACAATGAAATGTCCTACTCTATCTTTGAACGCACTTTGTAACATTGCTTCCAACATTGAACTATACATAGATACAAATATACAAGAAACCTTACACATACAAATATCACAAACTTTGGCAGCATCATAACATGATAATACAAGAGGTTTTCAAATTGGAAAATACCTTACAATTCATTGCATGTACATTTTATAAATCAAGTCTTTCATCCAGCCACAGTCTATCGGCCCAAAATGAGGACATATTTACACAGATAGATAGCCCTGCAATGACAAAGGGGTGGCAATGGTATGGAGCATGATGCATCACCTACCTTGTGAATAAAATAATTAAATCAGAGCGTCATAAGGGGTATATATCCTCCTTATCTTTTCATGGGGATATTCGGCCAGCGAATTATCCTCTAGTTTGCCTAAACGTAGGGACGAATAGATATCTTAATTAATATAAACAGATCCAGGTGCTTTGGTCAGCACTAGATAAACCACACTTTTAGCATTGCTGCATTTAGAGACTCTGAGGAAAATAGGAACGTATTTATTTCGCCCCTAGGTATATATCTAAGAATCACAATGTCTCTATTAACCAATATGTGTCGTAATCTTGTCCATTCTGGGATCAAATGATGTCCAATAAACAATTCTTTAAGTCATTCTCAACATTAGTTTGTAGTTTCAGTAAAAACTCTCATAAGACCAATTCTAGCCGGCCCCAAGCGCAAGATAATATCCATTTTATCTATTCCTATGTTTATTAAACTGGCCGTGGACTAATTTATAAGGCCTCTCTATGAAAGGAGATGTTACGCCAAACCGTTCCTAAACAAAATTAAGAAATGATGCTTGATGTAACTTACTGATGCTTAAAAAACGATCAATTTTCAAGATACGTCCAGCGCTATCACTGGAGGCTGTAAATAGACAAACAGGATAGAAATACCATAAGTTTCTATGGCATATTTAAAGTTTTAGAACACACACTACCCCTATTGGAAGGTGTTATCTACATGAAACTTACTCATAAAAACAAAGTTGTAGCCATAACTCTCTCTTCCAACATGCGTCTGAAATACGTCCGGCGCTTGTATTTAAAAGCTGTAAGTTGATCAAGAGAACAGAAATGCCATAAATATATATATCTCAAGTCTAATTGGCTTCCAAGGATATTTAGAAACTTATAATCATATACTCACATAAAGTAAGAAAGATGTAAACCTGGAACGCGGTACCGTTTTGAATAGTGAAATTAGCCTTAATAGGGCCACCAACGTGACTCCTGATATCCTTAATTATGCGCAAATAATTCTTTGTCCTGAAATTAAACCACAGACAAAGCGGCACCTGATTAGCAACACGTACGGAGCCGAGATATATAGCAGAATTAGCGCTGTGCACCACTCATTAACACCCCTCACCTCTATCGTATGAATAAGCTGGCATCCCGCGTTCGTCCTCACGTCGTGTAGGCAGAGATAGACCACAAGCCGCTATTCCGGCTGACCTATATATACTAGACGCCCGGATTGGCGGTTAACGCGAAGCCTGATAAAAAAACCCGATAGGAAAACATAAACACGGAAATGCCGTGACGCGCACAGGGAAGGTAGAAATCGACGATGGACTCCACTCCACACCATAAGGCACGCAGTAGATACAAAAAATGGACAACAGAAAGTCTCTCAAATGTCATGTGTATCAACAAACATGACGGGAAGGAGGCTTATTTTTTGTATAAACAACCTCATGTGTTACCATAAAGGGTGCACAAAAAGTATATCGAGCGATATAGGCGATGCCTATCAGACATGTTACACTCTGCAATGCTTGATCAAGGTAAAGCCACATAGTTGCGATTAGAAGATAATATAAACAATTTGAGATTGTTTCCTAGGCTGGAACACCTTGTCAGCTCCTGCATGGAATCCCACAAGTTGGTATGCTGAACTTTTGACTTTTCTCTCACGGATTTCTCCTGGGTGTAAATCCGCGATAGGCCCAAGGCACTGATTGCACATTGATGATTTGATGCAGACGTGAGAGGTGTTGAGGACAAATTGTTGGCTTTGCACACTGTAGAAAAAAGCACCCGTTCTCGCATAGCTGAGGAAAAAATTGAATGCAGAAATAATTGAATGAAACTGCGTTGAAGGTGACCTGTAACACCTGTGCTGTATTAACATTTTATCTGCAGCACTGTTTACGATCCCAGGCACTTCTTACACTGAATAGAGCACCGTATGAATATTGTATGTAGATAAGAAAGCGATATGTCTTAATTTGAGCTACTCTGAAAATGTACATGTGAATAATGACTTCTTTCTGTAATCACTTTTATTCCCAGACATATCTTTTCTCAACCAGGATGCATCCTATGGAGGTTGTTTCCTAGGAGGTGAATTCCATCTAGAGACAGAAAAAACATCAGAAAGTAAATCCCGCCTGTAGTGTCTTGCAATATTTTATGATGGAACCCTTTTGGCTCCTAATAGACTGTAGAGCTGTGATGTATGTGTCTGAGCGCAATGCCATGAGAGCTTGCTTTAGAATGTTGACTTTGCAGTTACGCGCAGCAGAATAAAGACATGTAATACTAAGTGGCATGGTCATTGGTGGGTAACCAAGCTGGGAAGATGCAACAAAAGGTGACGAGATAGGGAATAAGTAAACCTAAAATGACCATGCTCTCCCAGAGAAGCTGTTGTCCAAGCAAACTGCTTGTGCGTGCCACATGTGTCGAAGAACAGAATCGATGCTTCATGTACGTGGAGTCAAAGTGCAACTCCAGCTGTTGTAAAGCAAGTGAAGACAACAGAAGCATTGCTAAGAATCTACACTTTGATGATCGAGAACATACTGGTCAAGTCATACATAAAGGTATTGTGCTGCCACACAATACTTTAAAAGGTGGTTACGTACTGATATAGGAAAAAGTGCTCGCTCGACAGAATAAATAAGAAACAAGTATATTATCATTGCACTTACTAGAGCCTTGAGAAGCAGAGCGTTACGACCTGAGCACCGGGCGTGGAGACCCAAGAAGAAGCACAAGGGTTGTGCTTACTGAGCTGCCCAATACCTCAAGTGGCCCACCACCAAAGCTGCCAGGTGGCGGTTCAGAACAACTCCGGCGGTCTCCAACAAGTGAAGAGCTCCGATGGAGTCCGAGGAGAAGGTCCCCCTCCATCGCAAGGCCTCAGAAATAGAACAAATGATGAAGGTGAAAATGGAAAGTTGACAGGAGCAGAAAGAGCTCCACCCTCAAGGTCAGCCACTCCCATTACTAGTTACCATGCTGCCTCCTTTTTAGGTCTCGTGTTTGGCACTGCATGCGCTGCATGCGCTGTCTCTGCGAGACTAAAGTGATCTATATGTTGGGTGAAACTCTGTGTAATTTGTTATACAGCTTGTGATTCGTTTAACTGTGGCATTGCTGTTGTTTGTTTGATTTCTGTTGGCTCTATGATAACTTCCGTGTAGTCCCAAGGCAGCGACGCCTAACTACAGTTTCCTTTCACTCGCACTTCATTGCGTGCAGCCAACTGGTTGGGGGCGTGGCCCCCCTCCTCTCCCTCGTTCTGCACAGCCGCTTTGTGGTATCTCCCACCTGCATTTCCCCCCGGCGACTCCGCGTGTAATGGACCTGCGACCGCAACACGCAAGGAAAAGAAGATGGTGAAAGGAAAAGGGATAATAGTACTTTAATGTCCCTGAAGCGGATGGAGTTGCAGGAAAATATATACATAAAGCGTAATTGAAGGAAGATGTGACGATCCCGGGCAGTTTACAGTGCAGCAAGCATTGCGAGGTAGCGGCTGCTGGACAGAGGAAGAAAAGCTCCTGTCGGCATCATTACAAGAAGTAAGGTACGCCTGCCAGCTGACTTTGGCGCGCTGTGTGTAAACCAAAGAACAATGAATGTGTCGGACTGTACTTGCGGTTGGAGTCAGGGCAGCGTGTGAGGTGATTGTGGTTGCCGGCGCCTGCAAGCAGTGAGTGAAGCGGCAGCTACGTCGTATGAATACCGGCATCTGACAGCCTGCAAGCAGGGAAGAGAAGCGGCAACAACGTCGAGTGAATACCGGCATCTTGCGACTGGAGTCAGGGCAGCGTCTGAGGTGATTGTCATTGCCGGCGCATACAAGCAGGGAAGGGAAGAGGCAGCTGCGTCGTGTCAATACCGGCATCTGACAGCCAGCTGGCAGTGTAAGGCGCGCAATTCCCACTTCCACGGGAGAATCCTGAGGTGAGCGGAAGCGTAGGGAGTGGGCTGTTCTACCCAGATCCTACTTCGTTTGCTGCGTAGCGCCAGGAATGGAGCAGGAGGTGCGCTGCATGGCCTGTGACGTCAGCGGAGAACTAATGTATGAGGGTTGTTAGCAGCAAAACGTAATTTCTGACAGGCCAACTTCGCGCCCTCCTTAAGCGATTGTATTGTCTTCACCAAGAAGCTGTTAGCGCGCCAGTACTCTCTTCTATTGTCAATCGATTTTTGATGCAGTTGGTGAAGTGACGGGCGGCAAAGTAGCGCACCACCCCCTGTTGTTTCACACCATATGAACCTAAACCTCTGAAACTTCCCCACGCTAACACGCATAGGATGCCCTGAAAGTCTGCAGTGTGGGCTTTGTGTTTGATTCAGTGACAGTAGCAGTGAAGCGTTTGCCCTCTACCTCCAACGTTTCATCGGTTGGCATTTTCATCCTCACCTCATCCTGCATCTACGTTTATAAGGGGAAAGTAGCAGAGCTTCTCCTTCAAGTGCCCTCCCTCGACTTCATAGAGAATCAGTTGTTTCTACCCCGTTTTGAATTGTGTACTGGGGAATGTTTCCTTAATCCTCAGTCTTTGCACAAAGTGAAACCAGCCTATAGCATTCTGCCAAAAGGGGTGCTGGCCGTATTTACAAGACTAGGAAGCATAACTATGGATTTTGTTTTTTGGTTTCCTTGCGCTCTGGTGGGTGGTTTGTGCAATTTTATATATGTGGAATGTTGTCCTCTGGTACACAGATCTGAGATCAGCTCTGACAGGCGTACCCACCACTGTCCCCACTAAGGTGTTATATGCTCCCCAAATGCAAAAGTAGAATGGAATGCTAATGTTTTATATGCGTTTTGATTCACTTGGTGTCTGAAAATAGTACCCTGCACAAGATTTACACGGTGAGTAGTAGGACCCACACTGTTCTTTGGGTTCCCTGGTCGCAATACCGCCCAGTGACTTTTCACCATGCAGAGTGTGACTCCTCCACCCTTTTTCCTGACTAACCCAGGTGATCCCACTATTCAATGGAAAAAATGGAAAAGGTGTTTTTAAATTAAGCCACTGTGTGTGGGCCTAACCTTGGCCTGGAAAGGAAGGTAGTATTGTTAGCATATTACCTAGGTGCAGAAGGAGAAGATGTTTTAGACCACCTCCCAGAGTTAGGGGCACAGGAAGCAAGGGGTCTTAATGAGCTAGAAGTGAGTCTAAAGAAATTGGACTTACACTACCTCCCCAAGACAAGCACAATTATGGAGAGGTACCACTTTGGGACGAGAGCACAGAAGGAGGGGGAATCTATAGAAGATTTTGTCTCTGAATTGAGGAAACTAGCAGCTACATGCAAGTTTGGTGGGGCAAGTGAGGAAAGGATCAGGGATCAGTTTGTATTGGCTTGCAGGATGGAGCGTGAGCGTGAAGAGTTGTGGCTTAAGGATGACCCACCGTTGAGGGAGGTTCTTATTATAGCTAAACAGGTTGAGCACATGTTACAGTGCGTCAAGGAAATAAAGCAGGACACCGGGGAGAAAAGAAGCGAAGATAAACCCAATGTCAGTGAAGTGGTGACCGAGGGTGAGGCTGTGTCTGTTATCAAAGGCCAGAAGGTAGCGAGTAGACAGCAGAAGGTGAGCAGATTGGGAGGAACATTCAAGGGCACCTGCTATAGGTGTGGCAAGCAGGGACATCTCGCTAATGACAAAGAGTGCCCCGCCCTCAGGTTTACATGTAATAAGTGCGGCAAGAAAGGTCACTTCAAGCAGTATTGCAAGAGTGGGCAAGGGGTCGGTAGACAGAGTAGAGACAGGACGAACGAAGTATGTGACGAAATTGTAGTACAGGTAAAAGAGTTGCAGATCCAAAGCTTTGATGACGCCACATGCGAAGAAATAGTGGTACAAGTTTGTGAGGGTCAGGTCAGCAGCCCAAAAGACACAATAAAAGTGGGGAGCACAGAGCTAGATGCATTGTTCGATTCCTGTTCAAGGATAACTATTATCAACGCAAAAGAATTCACTCGTGTGTCCGAGGGGAAGATAATATTGAGAAGGATGGACTTGAGGCCTGGGGGGTATGCTGGTCGCCCTATCTCTATGAAAGGCTATTTCCTAGGAAAAATTGAATACAAGAACAGGACAACTGTGTCTAAAGTGTATGTGTCCACGGTCGGGGATAACATCTTGGGGTGGCAAGCACAGAAGGAGTTGGGGGTCTACCTGAATCCTAATAGCAATCCCCAGATCCTGATACAGGAGATACAGGAGCACAAGACAGACGTAGTGACTGAGTTCAAAGAAGTGTTCAGAGAAGAGCTAGGATGCTTAAAAAACTACAGTCACAAGATAAAACTGAGAGAGAACGTGAAGCCAGTCGTGGCCAAGGTCAGGAAGCTTCCCATTGCCATCCAAGAAGAGGTGAAGTCTGAACTAGAGAAATTGTGCAAGGCTGGAGTCATAGAACCGGTGGAGGCGACAGAATGGTTAGCACCCATCGTGGCCGCGAAGAAGAAGGATGGGTCGGTTCGGCTCTGCATCAATCTGAGGGCGTTGAACAAGGAGGTCGTGGTTGATCGATACCCTCTGCCCAACATCACCCAAATGATGAGTATGCTTGAGGGAGATAAGGTTTTTTCCACTCTCGACCTCACCTCGGCCTACTTACAGATAAAGCTACACGAAGAGTCACAAGAACTCACAGCATTTGTGACACCCATGGGCGCGTACAAGTTCAAAAGGATGCCTTTCGGGTTAGTCTCGGCGGCCGCCGTATTTCAGAGACTCATGGGGAACATCTTGAAAGGCATCCCAGGTGTCATATGCTACCAGGACGACGTGCTCATATTTGCAAAAAACCATGAAGAGCATGATGAAAGGCTGAGGCGCGTACTGGGAAGGTTCAGGTCACAAGGACTAACGGTAAAAAGGGATAAGTGTGTGTTTGGCTGCGCAGAACTGGATTTCTTGGGACACAAGGTGATGGCTGAAGGAATATGTCCCAAAGCTGAACTACAAAACACCATCGTGAATTTGGCACCTCCGACGAGCAAGGACGAAATCAAGTCAATGATGGGAATGTTGGAGTTCTACGGAAAATTCATAAAGAACCTGGCAGGAAGGACTTACGCCATCAGGCTACTGCTAAAGAAAGAGACAGAGTTCAACTGGAGTCAGGAGTGTCAGAGGGAGTTTGAAGACGTAAGAAGGGCACTTGCAGAAGCCCCCAGCTTAAAGTCGTACATACCCAACCAGGCGACTGTGGTCACCACCGACGCAAGCGCTAAGGGGCTGGGAGCAGTCCTCACCAAAGTAGGCAAGGACAGAGAGGAAACGATAGCCTTCGCCTCAAGGTCACTCCAGAAGTCCGAAAACAACTATTCGGTGATTGAAAAAGAGGCCCTGGCAGTATCTTGGGCATTGGGGAAATTCAGAGACTTCCTGTGGGGCACACAGTTCACTCTTCGTACTGACCACAAGCCACTGGTGGAAGTATTCAGCAAAAAAGGCCTGGATGCCATCTCAAGTAGGATCAGGCGCTGGGTGGTCGGGCTCCAAGAATACACTTTCGGTGTCGAGTATGTCCCGGGAACGCGCAATTTCGCAGCAGACTGTCTGTCAAGACTGGTCAATGAGAAAGAGGCGAGGGAGAGGCAAGAGAAGGTGGATAATGAAACGGATGAACTTCTGATGGAAAATGTCTGCGCCATCCAGAGGGCACTAGGAGAAAAAACATGGAAAAATGCATTGAAGGAAGATGAGGTCTTAGAAGAGGTGTGCAAAAGAATAAAAAACAGGTGGAAACACGAAGATAAACGAAGATAATCTGCGACCATACTGGGCTGTCAAGGATGAACTGTCCATAGTAGATGAGTGCCTGTTCAGGGGGACGAGACTAGTGCCACCCGCGTCGGTGAGAGACAACCTGGTCCAGATAGCCCACAAAGGACATATGGGCATCACCAAGACTAATCAAAGACTCAGAGAGAGCTATTGGTGGCCAAACATGGACCTTGCCACAGAAAGGAAAATCAGAGACTGCATTCCGTGCAGCAACAGTGACAAGGTCTTGAAGCAACTTACACCCCCGATGGTATGCAGGCCGCCACCGTCAGGACCCTGGGAGGAGTTGGCATTGGACATCGTGGGCCCATTGTCTGGAGGGCTGCGCACGCCATATATCCTAGTGCTCATGGATATGCATTCTAGGTGGCCTGAAATAAAGTTAGTAAGTGAAGTCACAACTAAGTCAGTCATTGGATTTTTGGAAGAGGTATTCATCAGGGAAGGGCTACCCAGCAGCATTCTCACGGATAATGGGGTGCAATTGTGTTCAAAAGAAATGGAAGACTTCCTTGGAGAGAGGGGCATCGGACACAAACGTTGCGCTCTGTATCACCCCGAAACGAATGGCATGGTCGAGCGATGTAACAAAACCCTCAAGGAGAGCATACAGTTGGCCAAGGCCAGTGGCATAAGCTGGAAAGAAGAAGCATGGAGGCGGTTAGAAGCGTACAGGTTCACACCACACCAAACAACGGGAGTCACCCCATTCGAGTTGCTCCGTGCAAGGATACCCAATACCAAACTATCCCCTGGGTGGATGGGGTGGCACAAGGGATGGTCAGACCACTCAAAAGAAGCGAAAAGCCTAGAGAAACAAGAGGGAGCCATGGCGAAAAGGAAGGAAAGATATGACCAGCTGAAATCTACACGTGAGGCCGGATTCAAAGTAGGGGACAGCATCAAGATCAGAACCCCAACTGGTAGAGCAAGCTGGTCAGGGTACAGTAGTCCAACCAAGATCACCAAATTGTTCAAGAATGCCGTGAAGACTCAAGAGGGGAAGATCTGGAATCTGGGGAGAGTAGTGAGATTTCACCCACCCGGGCATGACTCCAATAGTGAGGGAGGGGGGAGAGTGATGCGGGGAGGAGCAAAAGTTCTAACACTAAGAGACTGTTGCTATTCCCCCACCCTAGTGTCAGGTCTAGCAGGAGAGTGACCAGACCCCCCAGACATTTCGATCAATATGTCATGATGTAGTATTTTGCTGTATTGTTGTGTTGTTATATCTCATGTGTTCATTCCGCAGTGGAGGGGGATGTGTGGTATCTCCCACCTGCATTTCCCCCGGCGACTCCGCGTGTAATGGAGCTGCTCGCAGTGACATGACTTCGAATGTCACCACGACCAGCGTTCCAAGGCGAGCACCGGGAGGAGCGAGAGCGAGCTGACTGCTAGGCAGCTGTGGCTGAGGTCGCAAGGTTACCACGGAACATAATCAATATTGTAAGGTCAATTCAACTAAGCGTCTGGTGTATTACTGGCTGCTTTCACACGCTTGTTTTACATTAAGTCATTCCATCAGTTTAGAAATTTTCCCATACTGCTTCTCGGTATGAAGCGTGTCATAGAGTGCGTCACTGACTACTCCTGTGTGTTTCCGCCTCTGTTTCTCAGGAGATGAGGAGCAGACGCAGTGCTTAGAATGTGAGTGATAATGCCCGTGCGTAGAACGCACTGCGCATCGTTGTGATGTTGTTGCTGTTTGTTTTGCGCCGCCCTCTGAAGATGATTCTTGTTATCCCGCATAGCTTCGCTTCTCATATTCTTAGTTTTCGGGGCATGCCGAGGGCCGAATCCTTCTAATTCGCACCCATGCTGTACCGTGCGTTCCGGGTATGGCGCAACCCCGGTATCGCACAATTGCATGGTACTGTATTAATATCGGGTACCGTTCCTCCCTATGTTCCCTCTTGAGAACACCCCAAGCTTCCCAGTCCCGAGTTAAACTCCTAACCCGAAATATTACTTGCCTGGATGGTGGTTATTGAATCTCCAGTTAGCAGATCCTCTTCCCGAAAAGTGATCCCCGTAGCGTAATCTTCCCGACCTATTTTCTATTGCAGTCATGGATGTACGCATGATATTCCACAGTTGTTTAAACTCTAACGATCTGTGTTGATATAAAGTGGACAAGCGACTGAAAACTGGCGTGTCTGGCAACATGCAGTTTTGGAAGATGAAGCATTTTTAGAATTAAATGCAGGTTTGGGGGCAGCGGAGGTACAGGGAAGATTCTACACATAGGAGGCGAGCATGCAGCCGGGCTGCTCGGGAGGACAGGTTTGAAGGCGTGATCAGCTGTGACTGTTACCTTGTCAGGTGAGAAACTGCAGCAGGTAATGAGGTGAGGCGTCAGGGTTTAAAGATGCAGGAGCCGCTCACCAGAGAGAGCAGCTACAGCATGCATAGAGCGCTGGTCCGCCAGCACACGCCTCCTTTTATCGGCCCCCACCACCTTCTTTTCCAAAAAGGGGGGCTCGTTGTTAGTGCACACTAGCGCCTGGGTACTGTTTGTCTCCTTGAGGGTCTTGTACATCAACTTCTCCTTCTACGACAGGCTCCAGTCAGCCTCACATGGACCTGGCTACTCCCAGGCAGCAAAAGTGCCCCTAATTTCAGTGGTTGCTCCGGTTCGCACTGACTGTGACCCAGTACATCACTCTGTCTGTCTGGGTTTTTAATGGAGAAAGCGGGCTGTGGACTGAGTTGCCGCATGTCTCTGTTTACATTTGTCGCTGACAGCCGGTACCGGCTGACCTGACGTCTGCTGACCAAGCCGGGGCCTTGACCTAGCTCTAGGACACCCCCGCGCCGCACGGCCACCAGCTGCTGCATGCGTCTTCCCCGCCTTCTGCCTCGCTGCCTCGCTAGCCGAGCTTCCGCCGCGTGACCACGCCCCCTGCCTTCTAGCGGTGTGGTCCGTGACCGCCTGACCTGCCCCCATCGTAATTGCTGTTCTGTACTGTTTTTTGGTGCCTGTCTCCTTGTAAATTGTTTTTTTGCCTTCTGTATTGCTTGTTTCGTTTGGCCCCTTCGTCCTCCCTCCCCGCTCCCCGCTTCCCGCCACCGCCGCTAACCCCGCCCCTTTTGCCTTCTGTACCCTCCCCGCTCCCGCCTCCCAGCTGCTCCGCCCCCCACGCACTTGGCCATATATGGCGACCGTGCGACGCAGGTGAGTGTGACCTAGCACTAGGACACCCCCGCGCCGCACGGCCACCAGCTGCTGCGTGCGTCTTCCCCGCCTTCTGCCTTGCTGCCTCACTAGCCGAGCTTCCGCCGCGTGACCACGCCCCCTGCCTTCTAGCGGCGTGGTCCGTGACCGCCTGACCTGCCCCCATCGTAATTGCTGTTCTGTACTGTTTTTTGGTGCCTGTCTCCTTGTAAATTGTTTTTTTGCCTTCTGTATTGCTTGTTTCGTTTGGCCCCTTCGTCCTCCCTCCCCTCTCCCCGCTTCCCGCCACCTCCGCTAACCCCGCCCCTTTTGCCTTCTCTACCCTCCCTGCTCCCGCCTCCCAGCTGCTCCGCCCCCCGCGCACTTCGCCATATATGGCGACCGTGCGAACGTGCAGCGGTCACGCGCAGCGGGCGCGCCGATTGTGCGCCGAAGGCGCGCCAAAGGCAAGCCTGTCTACGCCCGTCCGCGCCTGGACCGCGCCCAGTGCCAGGACCCCTGGCCCACGAGGACCCCGGCCGACCTGCCTGACTTACACCGCCGCCACCCGGCTCGCACTCAACAACGGCCGAACCCCAGGATGCTACCGAGCCACCCCACGACGCTCCCACGGACCCTTCAGCTGCCACGCCTGCAAGTTCACCTGCATCCGGACCTGCCCGGCACCAGCACCCGCCAAGCCGAACACCAGCAGCAACCACCTCAAGTGCATCCTCCTCAACACCCGCTCCGTCCACAGACACGCCATTGAACTCTGGAACCTCCTAGACGCCACAGCCCCTGACGTTGCCTTCATCATGGAGACCTGGATGAACGCCTCTTCAACACCCGACATCGCCATCGCCATCCCAGAGGGCTACAAGATCACCCGGAGGGACCGCACCGCCAACCAGATGGGAGGAGGCATCGCCATCATCCACAGGAACACCATCCGAATCACGACTAGCACCGACAACACCCTAACCACCGCCGAACACCTGCATTTCCAGATCCACACCGACCCGAAGACCACCCTCAGAGGCACCCTGATCTACCGACCCCCGGGACCACGCACTCAATTCAGCGAGGACATCGCCGACTTCGTCAGCCCGCATGCCCTCCCCTCCGCTGACTACATCCTCCTGGGGGACCTCAACTTCCACCTGGAGAACAACAACGACCGCAACACCAGCACCCTGCTCGACAACCTCGCCAACCTTGGACTCAAGCAACTGGTGAACACCCCCACCCACCTCGCCGGACACACACTCGACGCCGTCTTCTCATCCAGCAAAGACATCGCCTTCAGCCACGCCACAGAACTCCACTGGACGGACCACAGCTGCGTACACTTCACCTTCAAAAGAACGACGATCCACCACCACCAGCAACAGGTTGCCCGTAGAAACTGGAACAAGATCACAGCCGACCAACTCGCCGCCTCCCTGAGCCATCACCCTCCTGCCAGCTCAGCGAACCCCAGCCAGGCCGCCGACAACCTCACGAAGTGGATCAGCAACTGCGCGGATGAACTCGCCCCTCTGAGGACCCCGCCCAGCAGACCCGGCAGCAAGAAAGCCCCATGGTTCACCGACGAACTCAAGAGCTCCAAGAAGAACTGCCGAGCCCTCGAGAAAGTCTGGAGAAAGGAACCTACACCGGACAACATGACCACCCTCAAACTCGCCACCCGGAAGCACCACCAACTGATCCGCGCCGCCAAGAAAACTGCTTTCAAGGACCGGCTGGACAACAACGCACACAACTGCAAGGAACTCTTCAACATCGTGAAAGAGCTCTCCAACCCCAACGCCGGAAACAACGACATCACCCCCTCGCAAGACCTCTGCAACTCCCTCGCCTCCTACTTCCACAACAAGATCGCGGACATACACAACAGCTTCAGCACCCAACCGACGCACGCCACGACCTCAGCAACGCCGCCCACCACCACCCTCCGAGCCTGGACTCCGATCAGCACCGAAGACACCGTCCGCATGATGAACTCCGTCCACTCCGGATCTCCGACCGACCCCTGCCCTCACCACGTCTTCAACAAGGCCGACGCTGTCATCGCACCCCACCTGCGGGACATTATCAACACCTCCTTCGACACCGCCACCTTCCCCGAGAGCTGGAAGCACGCCGAACTCAGCGCTCTTCTCAAGAAACCTACAGCAGACCCCACCGAACTCAAGAATTACCGCCCAATCTCGCTACTCCCGTTTCCAGCCAAAGTCATCGAGAAGACCGTCAACAAACAGCTGGCCGCCTTCCTCGAGACGAACGGATCCCTCGACCCCTCGCAGTTCGGCTTCCGAGCCAACCACAGCACCGAGACCGCCCTCATCGCCGCCACCGACGACATCCGAGCCCTGATGGACAACGGAGAAACAGCGGCCCTCATCCTCCTAGACCTCTCCGCGGCCTTCGACACTGTCTGCCACCGCACCCTAGTGCAACGCCTCAGCAACGTCGGAATCCAGGAGAAGGCACTGGAATGGATCGTCTCCTTCCTCGACGGAAGAACACAGAGAGTCCGCCTACCACCGTACAAGTCAGAGGCCACCAAAGTCATCTGCGGCGTCCCTCAAGGATCCTCGCTGAGCCCCACCCTCTTCAACGTCTACATGAGCCCCCTCGCGGCCATCGCACGCCAACACGACCTCAACATAATATCCTACGCCGACGACACCCAGCTGATCATCTCCCTGACCAACGACCCCGCCACCGCCAGAGCCAACCTGCACGAAGGGATGAAGGAGGTAGCCGAGTGGATGACGACCAGCCGCCTGAAACTGAACTCAGACAAGATGGAGGTCCTCATCCTGGGCTCCACGCCCACCGCCTGGGACGACTCCTGGTGGCCCCCCGCCCTGGGCACCGCACCCAAACCGACGAACCACGCACGCAACCTGGGCTTCATCCTGGACTCCTCCCTCTCCATGACCAGACAAGTCAACGCCGTCTCCTCGGCGTGCTTCAACATCCTGCGCATGTTACGGAAGATCTTCTGGTGGATCCCCACGGAGACCAGGAAGACCGTCACCCAGGCCCTCGTCACCAGCCGACTGGACTACGGCAACGCCCTCTACGCCGGAACCACCGCCAAGCTCCAGAAGAGACTTCAGCGGATCCAGAACGCCTCAGCCAGACTCATCCTCGACATCCCACGAAACAGCCACATCTCCGGACACCTGAGAGACCTGCATTGGCTCCCCGTCAACAAAAGAATCACCTTCCGTCTCCTCACCCACGCACACAAAGCCCTACACGATCAAGGCCCGAGCTACCTCAACAACCGAATCAACTTCTACGCTCCCAAACGCCACCTCCGATCAGCCAGCCACGCCCTCGCCGCCGTCCCACGCATCCGTAGAGCGACAACAGGAGGAAGGTCCTTCTCCTACATCGGTGCCAAGACCTGGAACTCCCTCCCGACCGACCTGCGCCTGACCCAAGACCACCTCTCCTTCAGGAAGAAGCTCAAGACCTGGCTGTTCGAGCAGTAACGGCACCCCCCCCCCCCAAGCGCCTTGAGACCCTACGGGTAAGTAGTGCGCTCTATAAATGTCTTGATTGATTGATTGATTGATAGCAGAGGTGGGTGGGTTCGCAGCTCCCGCTCTCCACTGTGCTTTCACTGTCAGAATTACATTAGCAACTAACTTTGCTGCCCAGTTCTACTCTCCATGTTGCCCAAATCTGTATGCGGCAGCGTTAATGTTAATATTGGCTCATTTTAAAGTAACCAAAAAGGATAACACACCTGTTAGAGTCAGGCTTTTGCTCAGCTCTGACGATGGAAATGATTAACTGCGCCATCTAACATGTTTGTGGAAATTTGGATCATAGCCGATTTGGCCAACTATCGTCCTATCTCGCTGCTGCCTGGTTTAGGAAAAATTGCTGAAAGAATTGTAAATAAACAGCTCTCTGAGTTTTTAGAAACCAATGACCTGTTGAGTGGCTCGCAAACGGGCTTTCGCCCGGGCCAGGGCACCGACACAGCCCTCATAGTGGTAACTGAGGAGGCAAGATGCATCTTGGATTCAGGGGGGTCTGGAGTTCTGATCCTCCTGGATCTAAGCTCTGCATTTGATACGGTGGACCATAAAATACTAGTCCACCGCCTTGCAAGACTCGGGATCACGGGACTGGCCCTGAAATGGTTGGAATCCTTTTTGGATGAACGAGCATTTAAGATCTGGGAAAATGGCATTATGTCCAAATCTACTCCCCTCCAGTGTGGAGTCCCCCAGGACTCATCCTTGAGCCCTACCCTATTCAATGTTTATATGGCCCCACTGGAGGAGGTAGTAGCCCCGTTTGGGATCAAATGCGTCACCTACGCTGATGACACCCAACTAGTCGTCTCGCTGACGCAAAATTCGGGATGCTCAGACAACCTTTCAGCCTGCCTCTCGGAAATTTTCTCCTGGATGACCAACTCCAAGCTTAAATTAAACGGAGCAAAAACCGAGATTTTAATGCTGGGTCACCAACTCTCCTCTCTACCCACCACATCTTGGCCCCCGTGTATGGGAGAGGTGCCCTCACCAAAAGACAAAATCAAGAGCTTTGGGGTATGGTTTGAGCCCGAACTAACTTTCAGGGCACATACCCAGAAAGTGGCAGGCACATGTTTCGGCTTGCTCCGAACTGTGCGGAAAGTCCTGCCACTACTACCCTTCCAATCCAGAAAACTATTAATTCAGGGACTGATCTTGTCCAGACTGGACTATAGTAATGCTTTGCTCATGGCAGCCCCGGAAGCCACTATCAACACGCTACAACGAGTACAAAACGCTGCTGCCAGGATGCTCTTGGGTGCCCCAAGAAGAGCATCAGCAAAACCATTGCTGAAAACCTTGCACTGGCTCCCAGTGCGTGAACGCATCTCTTTCAAATCATTATGTATCGTCCACAAAACCCTTCAAGGTAAAGGTCCCCAAGCCCTGAGCAGCCTGATACGCCCATACAAACCCTCACGAGCCTTGAGATCGGACCTTGAAAACCTGGTCATAGTCCCCAGAGTCAGAAAAGCTCGCTCGGGAGGCCGTCGCTTCTCGGTAAATGCAGCAAAGACCTGGAACGCCCTCCCTAGACACATTCGCACGGAACCGTCCCTTAGCAAATTCCGCAAATGTCTTAAATTCTTTCTTTTTCCCAAAGCCTCTTAAAATTCCCTTGCCCCTCCTCAGAGCCTCTTAATTTCGCATGGAAGCGCTGGGACGCTTACGGGCAGCCATGCGCTTTATAAATCTAATTTCATTTCATTTCATTTCATAGTATAAGAGCACCAAAGTGCGGACTTACCCGCATATTGAGAGAGCACAAATGTATTTTGCTTTGGTGCCAGGCGCTTTTAATACTTGTAGCATTTTTGACGCTGCCATGTTTCACCTCTCAAGTGGTCAGCAGACCGCCCTCGAGTACAAACTGCATGAGCCCTTGCGGCCACTTCCTGATTCTTTGGATTCTGCACTTTCTGCTATGTCTTGTGCTTGTGTGTGGGGTTTCTTTATGCTAATTAGCATAAAGAGTGATCCAAGCTCTTGTGAACCAAAGAGCCTCCGATTCTACTTTAATCAGTGTCGCAAGCGCACTAACCCACTGATCTGTTAGGCCGTTCATTTAAATTAACCCCCTCTCGCCACACTTATTTTTGCGTCTTTGTCAGGCTTCGTACGTTTTAGCCCCACATGGAGCGACTGCTGTTCCAGAATATGTTATTGATGCTACTGCACAATCTGTGCTTGAAACAATGAGCCCTGTTCTCTTGGCGGAATCCTCCCGGGGATTAAGGGGGAGGGGGGCTCTCCAGGAGGTATTATGGCCAGCATCCCCCCTGGACTCACACGGTCTCTCGGGGCATTGGTGGGGGGATGTGCGAGTGACTGTGTGTGGGACGGGAGGTAGGGGTATGTTTAAAGTGTCCCATACCTAGAATTAAAAAAAACAACACACATAGTTTTCGTGATGGTGTTTACCAACAATTTGTTTTTCTGAAGTAAAATTTTACTAAATTGGAATATAGAGACCCCCCCCCCCCTCCCCCGGTAACATTGCTGTCTTCAGTTTAGAACCAAGTAAGAGTTAACATTTTTTGAGAGACTTTGACCAAACCCACCATCATAGTTGACACTGCCAGGCCAGACAGTCTTCGCTTCGTGTCTTGGAACATACCCGGAATCGAAAAGAAGCTGGATAATGAGGACTGGCTGAACATATTAATAATCATGACACGGTATGCTGCCAAGAGACTTGGGCCCTTGAGAATTTTCATGTTGATGGGTTTCGATCCTTCTGCGTGCCCGCCACGCCATCAACGTCAGGCAGGGAGAAGGGGGAGGGGGTTAGGTGTCCTAATTTTTTATTAGAATAAGCAATTTGAAAGTTGAAAAGGTGTTGTGTACCCCTGTTGCCAAGTTGTGGGAAATTGCCATTTCCTGGGTGCTTGGATGTTTTATTAATTAACTTGTACATTTTTTTTTCGTCTTTACAAATTATCCTGTCGATCTGATAAATCAACTGGACTAATTTTTTATCTAATTATTGCGAGAGATACCCAGATAGGGAGGGGGGAGCAGTCTCTGAATAGGTGATTTTAACATTTCTACTTGCCCTTTCAGAGGTGATCGGGTTGTGAGGTTATGAATTGGCAAGAGGAACATTTATCATTTTATTCCAACGCAATAAAGATCTGCACTGAACCAGGTGATATCCAAACAGTCTACTTTTAGTTCAGATTCTTTTTTTAAGGAAGGTGATTTTATTCTGCCAACTTATACAGGGAAGCGATCTACAACAGAATTTGGGCAAGATGTAGGTAATTCTATTTTACCGATTCATAAATACAGAATTTTACCGATTCGGTATTTATGAATCGGTAAAATAGAAGTAGTGAGATGTAGGTAAATTTCTTTTTCAATTTACCGAATCGGTAAGAATCGGTATTTACCGATTCGGTAAATACCGAATCGGTATTGCCCATTGATTCCTATGGGCCTTGAAGCCCATAGGAATCAATGGGCAATACCGATTCGGTATTTACAGAATCGGTAAATACCGAATCCTGCAAGGGTGCAGGGGGTGTCACTTTGACAACCTCTAGCACCCCAAATTCAGGAATGTGTGACATGTGGCACACATACATGCCCTAAGGGCATGTCTGTGTGTCACATGACACAGGTGTGCATGCACAGATGTGCATGCACACTTGAATTCGGTATTTTACCACCCAATAGGATTGGGCGGTAAAACACCGATTCTTAAGGGCCTGTGACACTCTTAGGAGTGTCACCTACATGTGGATTTACCGAATCGGTAAATTTACTGATTCTGTAAAATGATGGCCCCTACATGCCAAATCCTAAATACCGGTCGGTAACGGCCGAAATCGGTTTTACCGACCGGTATTTGGGCTCCTACATCTGGCCCTATGTGTTTTCCCCTTATATAGTCCATACTTTCAGAATTCTTCTATTTTTTCCTCCATAATCAGTAGCCATTATCCTATTGTTTCTTGCTTAAAATGTCCTTTGTTCAAATCTCAAACGTGAAGTCTTGCCCCTGATCTTCAGTTCTCTCAATATTATAGTATTCGGCACAGATGGGCAATTGTAGATCATGTAAAATTCTTCGAGCGCTTACACAGACTAAATCTAGAGGAAGTGGTGTTCTGTCTATCTGAGGAGGCATTCGTTGGGGAAGTTCTTGAGTTTTAAAGTTCTGTAACCACGCTTCAAGCTTGCTGGCTGCCAGGAAAAAGCAAATGGCGACCCCTCCACATTTAAATGGTTTCATGCTTGCGCTGTTGCTTTAAAACAGCAAAAAAAGAAAGTTTTCCAATGCATCACCCCGCATTGTTGAGGTTAGATATGCCATGGCCGCATATAATTCCACTCTAGATAAGAGGGAACAGGAGGTCGGCATGGGAGGATTTGCAAGCCGTTTCTGAACTTAGGGACTCCATGGCCTTTTGCGAAGTGATGACAATCAGTCAAGAATTGAATGTCATACCCTCGAAGCAGAGTGGCTCGATCACTTCTCTAAAATATTTGGCCAAGACTCTCCACCCCACGTTCCAGGTGATCCCCCCCTCTTCTGTCAAAATTCAAGCACCAAGTAATTCTATTGAAGTTAGCGTAGTAACTAGAGGTCATATTAAAATAATGTGCAGGAAAGGCGCCAGGGCCAGATTGAGTGCCTGTTGATATTTTCATACAGAATCCTACTTTTTGGGCACCCCTGCTGACCAAGGTTTATCATGCGGCGATAAGAGGTGAAATCCCCAATTCCTTGAAGAAGTCGATTATCGTCCTAATATATGAACAAGCATTTGCAATGTAATAGGTCTCGCATTATTAAAGTTTGAGCTATTGGCATTGCTAAATAATGCAACACCAATAGCTCAAACTTTAATAATGCGAGACCTATTGCATTGCAAATGCTTGTTGAAACTACCACCACCTTTCGATGCTGCCAAAAAACTAAATATTGGCGATAGATGGACTGTGTGTATAGAGACGTTTGATGAATTTTTTGATGCACTTGAAGACACTGATAGCAAAAAGATTATCAAGTATCTCAAAAATCTTGCTGGTGTAAAAGAAGTCACAAAGAAAATGCTTTAAACTGATGAAGAAATTGCATATTGTCAGATTAAGAAAACACTGAATCTCAAATTCAATCCAGTTCCAATGTTGTTTATGAAAGGTACATTTTCAGTCAAGAATGCCAAAATGTTGGTGAAACACTCATCAAACACTGTAAGTTCAATGAATTTAATGATGAGGCAGCTTTGCGATTTAGAGGTATTCATGGATGTTTGTCAGATACATTCACGACGAATGCTGAGTGAAACTCTTAGGGCCTCATTTATGAGGTTTTGCTGTAGGGCAGCGCAGCCGGCCTTCCTGCTGTGCTGCCCTACGGCAAAAGAAAATGGCAGGAATGCGCTGTATCTATGAGATACGGCACACTCCTGTCATTTTCCCCTGCTCCGGCGCACAATGGGCTGTCGTGCACCAACGCAAGCACCTTTGCACCATGGTGCAATGGTGCCTGTGTTGTGGGGATGATTATTATTGTACAGGAAGGGAAACCTTTCGGTACAAAAATAATCACACACAGCTTTTTCCTCTTTCTATGTGTGCGACAGAATGCAACACACATAGAAAAAGGAAAAACAAGGAGCAATAAATATATTTCTCCAGGTTGTGCCTCCCTTACGCCTCCCCTGGTGAGGCATAGGTTTTTGACACTGCCTCAAATTTATGATTTCTCGTAAATCTGGGGCAGTGTCAAAAGGCCATGGATGTTACTGGGAACACCCCCAGCAACATCCATTGCATGCCCCTGTAACGCAGAAAACTATATTAAAGGGATCAATATTTATCAGGCAACAATAAGCCAAATAACATGGCTTAGTGCTGCCTGATAAATATCACGCAGGTTACTGTGCTAGGGAATGTCACAAAAAGTGACGTTCCGGAGGCACAAGGAGTCTCATTTACGAGGCCCTGAGTCTTGAGCGAGTGTTGATGGCTGCCAGACCTGACTAACGTGCTGAAAGGCAAGCAGCTGACATGGTGGCTGGAGGTGCCCAGAGTGAATCAGTCACAAGTATAAAAAGTAAGCCTAAGCAAAAGACTGAAGGACACGAAGTGATGTCTACACATACAAAGAAGTTATGTTTTAGATGTGGATTTTTGTGTCCACACAAAGGTAAATGTATTGCCATTGGACAGATATGTAAAGGCTGTGGGAAAGACAACCATTTTGTGATGATTTTTAAAGTGGAGGTAAAAGTAAGTATGTCACAGCGCGAAGACAAAATGGCTGCCACAACATTCCAAAGGCAATGTTCGATGCACCCTCACAAGGCCAGTTGGCGACATCAACGGAGGCAAATTGACGCTAAATAAAGTCGATTGTCAAACAGTTTGTCCGCCTCAATATCAGAGAAACGTATGCACGTTGGACTAGCTGCATGGGCAGAAAAATGTGAGTTAAAGAAAATTCAACATGCCAAAGCACCAAAGTCATACAAACATTGTCCGAAAATTACATTGAAAATAAATGATTGCTTGATACTGTTCATCATCGACAGTGGTGCATTGATAAATATATTGTCTGAAGAGGAATACAATGAATTATCTCTATTGCCTTGACTTATGCCATTGAAAACCAAAGTGTTTACCTGGTCGGCATCAACGCCCATAAAAAGTCAATGTTCATTTGAAGTGACACTGAAACACAAGAAAACGAAGGTGCAAGCACCTATGCATGTGCTTCAAGGTACAGCAGCAAATGCCGCTCTGTTCAATTTCAGTACCGCTGCTGAGATGGGACTGAATTCTGTGAATTATAATATGAAGGCTCACCATGAAATAGTAAGTTAATTTCCTTCATTATTTCATGGAGACATTGACAAGTTGCTTTTCATTTCATTTATAAGCTGTTGATGCTAGCCCATTCGGGTTAGGCGATATGCTAGCACAGCACAGCAGACACCCCCATGTTCAAATGAATATTCTGGCATATGTCAGTAGAAGTTTGTCCCAGACAAAACGTGCTTACTCACAACCTGAGAAAGAAAGTTTGGCCATGGTAAGGGATTGCCAACATTTTCATGTATTCCTGTATGGAAACTCTTTCACAAGGTAACTGATCATTAAGCTTTATTCACTATCTTTGGTGATCCAAAAGTCAAGATGTGTCCTCGCATTGAACGGTCGGGACCACGATTACAGAAGTATAATTAAACCATTTTGCATCATCCAGCGAAAGATCAAAACCCTGCTGACTACTTTTCCAGAGTGCCTATACAAGGTCAAAGTACGGCATTCAAGATGGCTGAAGCCTACATTAATTTAATTGTAAAGCCAAATACGCCAGCTGCCATATCGCTGACCCGGATCATCACTGCCATGAGCCATGATAGTGACATGCTGAAGCTGAAAAAAATAATTACACATTCAACCGACACGCTCATCCTCTCACCAGAAGTTCAAAAACGTTAAAGATGAAATGTCTATAATTCAGGAAAGAATTATATTGCAAGAGTCGAGAATGCTAATTCTGGAGAGTTTAAGACAGAAAACAATTGAAGGGGTTCACAAAGGACATTGTGGTAGTGTTGCCACTAAGAGAGCTCTCTGAGTTATAGTTTCATTTTCATATTTAGATGACAGAGTTGAAAAGGAACTCTATGCCTGTCATCTATGTAGCTGCCTTTCTACAAACGTTACTTAACATACTCTTAGCATTTCAGAACTCCCTAAGCATGAATGGAAGATAATAGCCATAAAGCATGGGCAAATTTTGTGAATCTAGCGTAACACGCGTATTTGCGAATTCGCAATCCGCAAAATCCGCGAACTCTCGCGAATTTGCAGATTTTTTTTAGTGTTCGCAAGGGTTTCTGCCAGTTCGCGAGGGTTTTGTACCAGTTCGCAATTGCGAACTTACTTGTCGGCTCGCAACGGTCGCGACTTTGTTGTTTCTACGTCTGGTTCATCATCACAGGTTCACAGCACCCTCTGTTTCACCACTGCCACCCTCTGGTTCACCCATGCCACCCTCTGGTACATCACTGCCACCCTCTGGTTCATCACTGTAGATTATGGGGGGGAAAAGCAAGCACACCTGCCCTGCTTCAACTGACATGAATTAATTTGGGGTTGATTAATGTGTCACTGAATTTAAACTTCCAGTCTGGCACCTGCTTCCTTATCTGTAATTTGCTTTCTGTTGCAGTGCAATTTTTTTTTCAGGACCTTTGTGCCCTACTTGTAGCTATTCTATGAGCCTGCTGTGAGGGTCAGAGCAGGGTCATAGAATAGTTGCAAGTAGGCAACTGAACTCTGGAGGGGCCCCTCAGGAAGCACTACAGGGAATGGTTACTAATGATGAGTTTGAACTTTTGCAACTGCTGAGTGCTTTCAGTTTTGCAAAACTCGTTTTTCTGCAATTTCGCGGGATTCGCGGGGCGTGAATTTGCGCGAGATCGAATTGGGAAGCCCGGAATTCGTGCGAATATGTGATTTGTTTTTTTGCGGCGTGTTAGTTCGCAAGGTTTTGTGCGTTTTAGCGAGCTGCTTGTAGCGCAACGGCGCGAAGTTATCCTCACGGTCGTTCACGGGTGCGGCCATCTTGTTTGCATGAAGTATTTCCGTTTCCGGGCGCGATGTGTAATCTCGCAAAGTGTGCGGCTCGCTAGTACAATTTTGCGTGTGATTGCGAGGAAAATCTTGCGCGAACTTACCCACGCGGTCGTGAATGGGTGCGGCCATTTTGTTTCTCATTCATTGCTATGGTTCTGGGCATGCTTTCTGTATCTCTCTTTTAAACTCTTTTCTTTTCTTCTTCCCTATTCTATTCCTTCTTTATTATTTAGCTTCCTTTCTGCCCAGACCATGGTAAAGGGAGCCGGGAAGCATCCTGAGAAGGTGAAGGGTCCCGCACCCCGTGCCCGGCTCCCGTGCGGGCGTTTGAGGGGGGAGCAAGTCACAGCCCGGGAGATCTTCAGCGCGGAGGAGTTGGCCACACTAGTTTTTTTATGCAGCGCCGCCTCCCCAGGACCATCATGGCAGGCGGCAGGATCGCAAGCGGCTACGGGCTCCGGGAGCGCCGGAAGCGGTGGGAGAAGGTGTGCCGGGCCATGTACCAACCCTCTCGGGTCCGGTGCACCTACAACCAGGCCACCCACCGTTGGACGGATCTCCTGGACCGGGAACACGATCTGCTCGACCTGCTCGGCCTTGAGATCCCCGGGCTTGGTGAGTAGTAGTAGCTATTTCTTTACTACTCTGTTTTTTCCTGCTCTGTGTGTTATTATATTGCAAATTTTTGTTTTTTACCAAGAGCAATAATGCTGCGTGATTACATTGTAGGTAAATTATATTTCAAAATCTTCTGTGCATTTCAGGAGCACTACTCTCCTTCTCAGTAGCGTTGCTACTATGCTTATTTGTTTTCGATTTTGTGTTCATTTCATTGGCCTGTGAAATTATGTATGAGTGTAGTTAAAGAACTGCGTAATGCTGCTAGACACTAAGGGTCAGATTTTTAATTACCGGCGCATCCCTGCAAAGAAGCAGGGATGTGCCAGAAATTGTGCGCCACGCCACCACCACCCATGGTGCACCGTATTTGCAATGCGGCGCACCATGGGCCCAAAACATCACCGAAGCGTTACGCATCTGTGCCGTAAAGGCGGCGCATTGCTGGAGTTGCGTCGCAACGATGGAGCAACTCCAGCAATGCTCTGGGGTTCCCTATGTCCCCAATGCTTCGTCAAGCCGTACGTCTGCTTCAAGCAGGCGCAGGGTTTGAGTCACGCATCATTGTCCTCAAAGTGACTGATTGAAATCTTGTAGATTTCCCTCAGCCACTTTTAGGATGCGTTCCTGGGCAGGAACACCCTCCCTTGCGCTGGAACGCCCCCCTGATGGCGCAAGGCTTTACAAAGTGATGCATCTCCCATATGCGTCTCGTTGTTAATATACGCCGCACCATGGCGCCTCTTTTGTTCTGCCACTGCGTCACAAAAGTCACGCAACAACGGAGCAAAAGAGGCGCAAGGGGCTTCTAAATCAGCCCCTACAGACTCAAGTCCAGTCCTTCCTTTGTACACCTGGCAAAAAGAACAAATAGTGGTGGTGGATTGATAGTTTGAGTATTTTAATGACTGGTTAATGTAGTAGGAAACTTTTTAGTGTTGTCGCTGATCTGCAATCACAATGGACTTTGTCTGTCACTTCGCGTGCTGCGGACTGCTGCCTGCCAGTCCTAGGCGAACCTTTTTAGTAGTTTGTTTAGTGAGTTACATAACTTTCCAAGTCGACGGTCCGCAAATCAAGCAATACTAATATCGTAGTAGGCCACATGAGAAGGGTCAATATATCCTGTGGAATACTTGTCTATTTGCTATTTCGCCAAAATATTTTGTTATTGTTCTTTTGAAATGTTTGATTTGTTTGACAAATATCATCCATGTTTTCTGGTCTTTCTTTCTTTCATGTTGTACATCAGCTCCCCCCAGGGGCAAGAGGGCATTGGAGGAGGCTGCTACTGCTGCTGAAGAAGGCCAGGATCGGTCAGGCGAGGGCTCCTTTGCTGGCCCGGTAAGTTTTAATTTCAATATAGAGTACCAATTTTTTCCTAGCTTTCCTCATTCGATTTTTTCTAAATCGTCTTTGATCTTCTTGTAGACTGTATCTAAATTCTTATCCTGCCTCGACTATGACTCCCTGTGGTATTACTAGATTATTCCTATTAGTCTGTCTGTGTAGCTAACTAAGATTGCACATTTGGCAATTCCATTGGACTCCCATTCTAGTCAGCAATAGCTCTATGCACTGAGTGCAGTCCTCTGGGATTGTCCACAATGTCCTTTCAAGTCTTCTAAATGTTAATGCTTTGACAATTGCCAACAATAAAAAGGTGAATGACAACCAAGAAAGAATAAGATACTACTTTACTTTTGGTTTGGATAGGAGGACAATCCATTCTACTACTGTTGCAGGGACAAATCTGCACAAACAGAACTATGGACACTAAATAGTGCATTGTTTATCAATTATAATAGGCGCAAGTAGACTTTCCACATACCTCAGTGATATCAGACTTTGAAGAACCACCAATCTCCTTACTGACTAGATAGTGTGGCAGAGTCATTTAGCTCCCGAATTCTTCGATGATTGATCCCCAATGATGATTATCCAACGCAGGACAAGAGTTTGGAGTCAGAGTCCAGAAGTGTCAGAGGCACGGACTCATGCTTGCAAATTGCAAAACCTTTTGCTCATTCACTCATGACCAAAAACCACAGAGACTATTTAAGTTTTAAAGCTTTATTGAAAGTAAAAATATTTATTAAAATCAAGCTTGTCATAAAAGATAAACGGTTGATTAAAAATGGAAAAGTGCTTATACTCATTTTTTATTTCAAACATTTATTGTGGGCGAGCCGAGCCCTCACCTGGTTTGAACTTTCATTTTTCTTTTTAAATCATTGGTCCCTTCGTCCTAATGATTTGTTCTTAGAAGTGAAGCTTCTGTCTGTTATGAGGAAAATGGTGCGTGTTAAAAAGCAAGCATTCATCAGTTGTGCCAAAAAGTGCAGCAAGACAACACCCTTCCCTGGAAAAAGGGAAGTTTTTACTTTAGAGTAGACTGTCACAAATTATTAGATTGGTTTCTGTATTCACATTTCTTCATTCCTAGACAAAATACTAGTGAGTGGTGTATGTCTATGACATCTAACATTCTTAAATGTACTTTGTAGGCGGAAAATCTGGTGCTGGGCCCAGCGTGGAGGTGGAGGGAAGCTCTGGGGAGGAGGCGGAGCAAGTGCCGGACCAAACTGCTGTGCGGGTTGCCACTGTAGTGGCGGGCAGTTGTAAGCTCTTATATTCCTTACTTATTGAGATTGCAGACTGCATAGTGTGCTGCTCCCCGTGAGAAAACGTAAGGTTTGTCCAGATGAGAGACATGAAGAAGAATGATTGACATTTAGGGGCCTATTATGATGGCGGACAGACCTGAGTCCGTCCGCCACCATAGAGTAGGAGGGACCGTCCGCAGGGGCAGCGGCGGGCCCTCCATGGTAATTAGGATGTGACTGCCACCCTGGCGGTCACATCCTATATTTTTATCATTGCGGTGGGTGCTGCTTGAATCAGCCCCCGCCGCATTGATAGAAATGTAAGTTTTGCATTTGCATGCACAAAGCGGCAGGCACTGCGCGGTGCCTGCCGCTTTGTGCAGGCAAATACAGGGAGGTACCATAGGTACCCCCCATGTGCACCCCCCACCCCCTTCACCTCTGGGGGCCCGCAACGGGCCCCCAAACAAAAATCTGTATGCCTTTGCACGTCGGAAATGCCGCTGTGTAAAGGCATGTTCCTCCAAACATCCTAATATGGCTGGCGGTGTCTGATAGACACTGCCAGCCATGTTAGTGCTTTTCCGCCGCGGACGGGAGGCGACCGTGGCGGAAAAGCTGCGGACTGAAAAACGATCCCCCAGCCATCCTAATCTGGTGGGGGGTCTTTTTCAGTCCGCTGCGGATTTCCCGCATCCTCCGGGCCGGCGGTGGATTCCGCCGGCCCGTAGGATGAGGGAAATCCGCAATCCTAATCTGTCCCATAGTTTGAATGGATGGATGCCTGGATCATGGTACTATCTGACTCTTAGATAGCATATGTGTATCTAGAGAGAGTAGACGGTCACTGGATGAACTAAGTGTTACTTTGAAGAGCATGTAACACCGCACCTGCACGTCCGTCCCAGTGTAGGAAAGGCAAGGAAAAGAAGTTGTAATTTTGTCCGAATACTACTATGAATAGTAGCAGTAGTTTGTATTGCAAGCACAGCATATATCCGGCTATTACGATGGCCACTCACTACCTCTGTTAATAAGTTTAGTAGAACTCGGTCATTCATGTGTGGATGTATCACTGTTCACTCAATAAAAAGCAAAGCACCTAAAGTCATCCCATATGTAAGCAAATACATACCATGTGCAGTGATAATCAGATTATTTATCTTCTTCATTTTCCTTTTCTAGTATTCATTGGCACTGTAGGGTGAAAGTTAAATTAATTAAGCAGTAGCCCTTGTAACAGAGTATTCTCAGTGCCACCCATAATAGAAAAGTAAGAGCATCACCACCTGCTTGTATGGACTGCTACAGTAACGCAAGTCTGTCTCACTCATCATGGCGGGCGTCTGTTTTTCTCGGGTGCAAGTTGACTGCGCTGGCATTATGCCGGCTTGCAGAAGTTAACGTACCAATTTTGCTAAACAAGAGAGAAGAAGAAGAATAAGACTGGTGTACTGTCATAGTCGACTCTAATGGAGTGAGTCCATAGTGCTCGTAGAATTGATTCCTTAAACTCCCACTAATGTTAGAGCAAGGGTGAAAAAGTGGGAGGTTAGATAGATACTGGTCACAATAGTTATGTACTGCACTTGCAAGTTGCTAGTTCTACTGTGACACAACTTTCTGCTGAATCATTTTGTGTTAATCTTAAAGAGCATTGGTTACAGACTATGTCTTTCTTTCTTCATATAGATGGTCCTTCCAAACCAACCCGGAAGGAGCTGGCTAGACGGGCCCGGCAACGAAGGCTGGAGGCCACTGTCGCTGAATATCGCCGGCTGGTGGCCCAGGAGGAGGGAGACACGCAGTCTACAACCACATCTACTGGCACAGCTGCATCCTCCTCCGCACTCCCTGGGTCACCAAGTCAGCGCAGCAGGTCTCCAGCGGTACGGAGCCGGGGTACCGCAGCCACCCGTCACCGATGAGCAGCAAAGAAATCAGCTGCCCCCCACAGCAGTTGCAAAACACACATGCACCGCCTTTCCCTGAGGGTTTCCTACCTCGAGCAGGAGCTGCTCAACACGAAAACCCTGCTCGAGACCCTCCGCAAGGAGCATTCCGACCTGGCACGGAAAGTCAACAGTAGCAGCCAGCAGTAGGAGGAGACTGTCCCTTGCCCCTTTTTTAAAGACTTCTGGGGGGTGGGAATTCGGAGTTGGGTTTTTTCACTTTTTTGGACTTTTCACGGACATTCGTTGGGGTTAGGGAGTGGGGGGTGGGTTGGGTCTTGTGGGAGATTATTTTTGTCAGGGATATAAATATACTTTCAACTTTATCTTAGCATACGTGTTTTTTTTACTGCTTTTGAGGCTGGTGGGTGGGGGTTTAACAGTAACTTTGTTTTCGTGAAACTTAAGTGGCATCTTGATTCAAGTTCTGCAATTAATTGCCCAAATGTTTTCAAAACTAAGTGCCTCTCACAGAGTAAGTGAATTCAATAGTCCTAGGACTTTACTAGTACTAGCGTCAGTCTCTCGTCTCTCCTAATACTCCATTATACTTCCTCACCCCAAACGCTTATCTTACCTGTAATTTGTGTTTGGAAATAGGGCTAGGCACAGGGCTGGCTGCACGGCAAATGGCGATTAAGGTTGGCAATCCTGGGCGGATGAAATGTTATCATTGCGTTGGTACTAGTGGTGTGTTACACAGTGGCAGTTGCAGCATCTGAAAAAAAAGAAAATGAAACCTTGTTTGTCCTTACCGTAGCATTAGAACGGTACGATAGAGAATATAGCAGGTGGCAGTACACTAGAACAGTGCCACAATGTAGCCTAAAGTATTGAATGTATAACTAGTACTTGCGTTGAATTTCTTTGACATTGGCTAGTACTACAAGAAATAGTACCGAAGGTGAAGGACACAGCAGCGTAATAATTTGCCACGTCTAGGAGGAGGATGTTCTTGATGACCTATCAAGTTGATGGCACACATGAAAATCTGCTTTCATTTGCCAATAGTGACTGAGTGTCAAGCTGAGAAAGAATACAATGTATCCTCAGATTCCTTCACTAGCCTGTTGCTATGACCTTATCCTCCCCAGCAAGTGTGTGGAATTATTGGTGTCATTTAGTCACACATCAATCAAAACCACACAGCCCGGGGGAAGAGGGTTAGGGTTTGGAAAATGGATGGGAATGGGGGATTTTAGGAAAGTTTTGTTGAGAGAAGAAAAAAAAGCACAGCATGGACAAACAATAATTGAAGATAAAGAAATCTTTGGGTACAAAGCTAACCATAAATCTTTTAAGTGACATAAAGGAAGTGCATGCCCTACTGCATGCATGGTTACTGAAAAGTAAGTAGTACTTTCGACAACCGTGAATGACAGAATGCGACAGTACAGGGCTGCAGCGTTTTCACTTGCCTATCTCTGCACTCAGAGAAACACTTCTTACATTAAATTAGGTTTAACAAATAGCAGAAGTAAATCCTATAGAATGGCTGTAGGGATGAATTTAGAAGCAGAGAGAGATCCAAGAAATGCAGAACCACACTCATAGAAGTTCACAGCAATAACATTATTTAAAAGATAATTAGAAAAGAACGGATACTGTATCTGTATGTTGTTGTAGTTGTCCTGTTGAATTTGGTAAGTTGCACGCATCAAACCATTCCTCTTATTAGCGGGACTCCTCCATTCCAGCTGACGCTCCGTCCATCAATGCTGGTGACCAGAAGACACCCTGTCCACTGCCTGCCTGGCGGATGCTGAATTGCGGCTCGCTAATGTGAAGCCTGACTTCATCATTTTTTTCCCATTGCACAGACTGAAACCCGGCGTGTAATTATTGATGGAAAAACAGGAAGCGTATTAGAACACCACAGACAAATAAATATGAGGTATGTACGCTGTGTAGTGCAAAAAGACACACTTTGAGTTTCCTAATATACAGTACAATAATTTTGAAAGTGCGTACTCTGTCTGAGTCTCCTTTTAGAAGGATAAATAAGTATGGCCAAATTAATTTAGCGGATCTTTCCCCTCAAGCTAGGTGTACTGTAAACTGTGTTTTAGAACAAAATTAGACCTTCCCAGCAGTGCTCCCACCCAGACCCTTACTAAAGCCAGTCGCAAAAATGTAGAAGACCCCAATCAGATCTCAAAAAACGAGGCCTAGTAGAAAACTGGTGACAAAACGTACTTTGAAAGTAAAACTAGGCCCAAATCCCCCCTTACCCACCGTGGATTGTATTCAAACGACTTGCAAGCAAGCAAAAGTATCCATACCCGGCATCGCTCCAAGACTCGCAAACCTCCCCACAAACAGACCCCCGCCCAAACACATGCAATACAAATACTGCTAACCCTAACGAGCCCTAAGTTAAGAATAGTTGCAAACTCTTTCTTTAACTATGCCAAATCCCCTCCTTCCCACCATGGATTTTCTTCAAATCACTTGCAACCAAAATTACACCTTCACACGAGTGCTCTAAGACCCCAGAACTCAGTTGCAAAAATCTAGAACACCCCGAAACACATGCAATCCTGCTGCTAGTGCTAACCCTAACGAACCCTTAGTTACAAAAAGTGCCAAAAGGCTTTTCCGCATGGATTTTGTCCAAATCCAGTTTTATCCAGTATTAGACCTTCCCAGAAATGCCCCAAGACCCGCCTACCCACCCACAAAAAAGCACAACACCCCCAAACAGCCAAAAAGCCAAAATGGAAAATCTCATACTTACAATATTTTTCGGCCTTCTGTCCAAACGTGCTGTGCAGCTAGGTCATAACTCCCGTTTTCCACCATGGATTTCCTGAAAAGCAAATGCAATCAAAATTAGACTGTGCCAGCAGTGCTCCCAGACCCCAAAACCCACCCACAAACACCCAACCCCCCCAAAGAGCACCTCAAAGACAAGCAAGTCAGCAAAAACGCAAAAAAAAAGTTGCATCCGATTTGGTCCAAACCAGTTTTATCCGGTATTAGACCTTCCCAGCAATGGCCACAGAGCCATCAACCCAGGCAAAAACAAGTAGAAGACCCCCAAACAGCCATAAAGCAAAAGTAAAAAAATCGGGACCTAGTCATTTTCAGGGCAATTTCCAGAATCACTCCAGGCGAGCTCTGCAGCTAGGTCCTAACTCCCCTCTGCCACCATGGATTTGCTTCAGACCTCTTGCAATCAAAAGTATCAATACCCAGCAGTGCTCCCAGACCCCGAAAGCCACCCACAAACACCAGGAAGCCCCCCAAACAGGCCCCCGAAATTATGATGGTGAGCAAAAAGTCAAAAACGTTTTCAAGTCTGATTTGGTCAAAACCAGTTTTATCCGGTATTAGACCTTTTCAGCAATGCCCCACGTCCAGCCAACCCTCCCGCAAAAAAGCACAACACCCCCAACCAGCCAAAAAGCCAAAATGGAAAATCTCATACAATATTTTTCGGCCTTCTGTCCAAACGCGCTGTGCAGCTAGGTCATAACTCCCGTTTTCCACCATGGATTTCCTGAAAAGCAAATGCAATCAAAATTAGACTGTGCCAGCAGTGCTCCCAGACCCCAAAACCCACCCACAAACACCCGGAACCCCCCAAAGAGCACCTCAAAGACATGCAAGTCAGCAAAAACGCAAAAATAAATTCGCATCCGATTTGGTCCAAACCAGTTTTAGCCGGTATTAGACCTTCCCAGCAATGGCCACAGAGCTGTCAACCCAGGCGAAAACAAGTAGAAGACCCCCAAACAGCCAAAAAGCAAAAGTACAAAAATGGGGACTTCGTCATTTTCAGGGCAATTTCCAGAACCACACCGCGCGCGCTCTGCAGCTAGGCCCTAACTCCCCTCTGCCACCATGGATTTGCTTCAAACCTCTTTCAATCAAAAGTATCCATACCCATCAGTGCTCCCAGACCCCGAAACCCACCCACAAACACCAGGAAGCCCCCCAAACAGGCCCCCAAAAACATAATAGTGAGCAAAAAGTCAAAAACTTTTCAAGTCTGATTTGGTCAAAACCAGTTTTATCCGGTATTAGACCTTCCCAGCAATGCCCCAAGACCCGCCAACCCACCCGCAAAAAAGCACAACACCCCCAAACAGCCAAAAAGCCGAAATGGAAAATCTCATACTTACAATATTTTTCGGCCTTCTGTCGAAACGCGCTGTGCAGCTAGGTCATAACTCCCGTTTTCCACCATGGATTTCCTGAAAAGCAAATGCAATCAAAATTAGACTGTGCCAGTAGTGCTCCCAGACCCCAAAACCCACCCACAAACACCCGGAACCCCCCAAAGAGCACTTCAAAGACAAGCAAGTCAGCAAAAGCGCAAAAAAATGTTTGCATCCGATTTGGTCCAAACCAGTTTTATCCGGTATTAGACCTTCCCAGCAATGGCCACAGAGCCGTCAACCCAGGCGAAAACAAGTAGAAGACCCCCAAACAGCCAAAAAGCAAAAGTACAAAAATGGGGACTTAGTCATTTTCAGGGCAATATCCAGAATCACACCGCGCGCGCTCTGCAGCTAGGCCCTAACTCCCCTCTGCCACCATGGATTTGCTTCAAACCTCTTGCAATCAAAAGTATCCATACCCATCAGTGCTCCCAGACCCCAAAACCCACCCACAAACACCAGGAAGCCCCCCAAACAGGCCCCCAAAACATGATAGTGAGCAAAAAGTCAAAAACGTTTTCAAGTCTGATTTGTTCAAAACCAGTTTTATCCGGTATTAGACCTTCCTAGCAATGCCCCAAGACCCGCCAACCCACCCACAAAAAAGCACAACACCCCCAAACAGCCAAAAAGCCAAAATGGAAAATCTCATACTTACAATATTTTTCGGCCTTCTGTCCAAACGCGCTGTGCAGCTAGGTCATAACTCCCATTTTCCACCATGGATTTCCTGAAAAGCAAATGCAATCAAAATTAGGCTGTGCCAGCAGTGCTCCCAGACCCCAAAATGCACCCAAAAACACCCAGAACCCCCCCCAAAGAGCACCTCAAAGACAAGCAAGTCAGCAAAAACGCAAAAAATGTTTTGCATCCGATTTGGTCCAAACCAGTTTTAACCGGTATTAGACCTTCCCAGCAATGTCCACAGAGCCGTCAACCCAGGCGAAAACAATTAGAAGACCCTCAAACAGCCAAAAAGCAAAAGTACAACACTGGGGACCTAGTCATTTTCAGGGCAATTTCCAGAATCACACCGCGCGCGCTCTGCAGCTAGGCCCTAACTCCCCTCTGCCACCATGGATTTGCTTCAAACCTCTTGCAATCAAAGTATCCATACCCAGCAGTGCTCCCAGACCCCGAAAGCCACCCACAAACACCAGGAAGCCCCCCAAACAGGCCCCCGAAAACATGATAGTGAGCAAAAAGTAAAAAACTTTTTCAAGTCTGATTTGGTCAAAAACAGTTTTATCCAGTATTAGACCTTCCCAGCAATGCCCCAAGACCCGCCAACTCACCCGCAAAGAAGTAGAACACCCCCACAAGTGCAGAGTCTTTCTTCATTGGGCGTAATCCAGCCCTCTGCTTTGAGGGAAATAGGAGTCTGGAGGAGGAGGATAGAGGAGCATGCTCTTGTGAACTTGTGAACCTGAGGAATGCAGACTGCGGCACCTTCAAATCAATAAGCAAATAAGTGAAGACAGTTATGCTGATGGGCTTGTTTTTGTGATTAGGTGATTAAAGTTTTAATTATATTAACTGTGCAAAACAAAGAAAGACAGACACACAGGAATAAAAGTGAATAAGGACGAAAAAGAAAGTTATTGATTCATTGGCTCATTTTCAGGGCTCGGTGTCAGGGAATAAGAGTTCGTCCTCATACTCTGTGAATTCAGGCGGGAGTAGGTCACCTAACAGAGAAGAAATTCCCTCATCTAAGTTGCTGTCCTCCTCGTCTTCATCCGGTGTGTGTTCTCGTACTTTGTAATCTGGTGGTATGAGGTGCTGATTCATCTTGATAATTGTTAACCTCTCCACATTTTTGGGCGAGAGGCGGGTCCTTTTGCAAGTTATAATGCCACCTCCAGCACTGAAAGCACGTTCAGAAGACACGCTTGCGAGTGGGCAAGACAAGTAGTTTATAGCCGGGTTGGAGATCTGTGGCCACAATTGTTTTTTCCCATGCCAATACGCCAATGGGTCATCATTAACATAGACCTCTGTTGAGTCATTCAGATAGTCCTGCACCATCGACTCAAGGTTCTCCACGGTTCCTCCACTTTGCTTACTTTTTGCTGGGACCTTTAGAGAACCAAACCCAAGCTGAGTTAGCCAATCCTCTTCTTCACCCAATGTTACTGTTGTGTCTGGTGCAGGTGATCCGGTTGCCGGTGTCTTTAACGGCTGAGAGGTCACTTCTGCCACATCCACATGTGCAGAAGTGGATTCTTTTGACTGGGGATGGCCTGCTGATGCTGATGTACTACAAAACACACTATATAAATGAGGGTCTAAGGGTTAGTTTTAAGACTCTGAACTAGAAACATGCCCCTGACATCAGACTTACTACAACAAAAGGTATCCAGGAGTCACAACCAAGTGTTTTTACTCTAGACTGACCACCATATGACTTACAAGTTAGATTGTGAATTAAATACTGTTCATATGTGAAAACCATTCAACTACTCATACGCTCAACATGCAACCCAGGTAGGAATTTTTCCCATCAGTTGCCGTTCTGTACCACCACTATCACATCATTTGGGTCCTCCTTACCCATGAGTTAGTACAAGATATCAGTCACACTATGTATAGTGTGAAGACTGTGTGAGTGAGGAGACTGATGTTATTTGTTTCGCTGGGTGGTATCGGTATGGTGTTGAAAGTTACAACTGAAAGTAAGCAGTGCAGTGAAAAAGAATGGTAGTGAGTAAAATTAGGTGGAACTGAGTAGAATAAGTGCTTTATTAGTTTCTCTAAGACCCCCAAGTCTAAAAACAGGTGAACAGTGAAAAGTAGATTTAACAAAATATCTACTAGCAAGTGGTCGACATGTTTCTGCATATAAGCGGAAGTTATCCTATGCATTCGTCAGGATCTAGATGTTGCTACTGCTTGCATGATTTAGTGATAAGGAACTAAAGAAATAAAAGGGAAAAATTTCACCTGGATGTCAGGTGTTGATTCTCCACCACAATCTAGGAAAGTCATATGGATTCGGAAAAAGAGAAGAGAAAAACAACATTTGTCAAAAAATGCACTTCCAAGTTGCGCTATTCTTGTGGTCATGTATATACAGTTTAGTCGACATGATAACACTCACCCAGTATTTGTGGGGATGGCGCCTCACCTCACCTGGCTGCAGCTCAGGTAAATAAGGAGCACCGCTCTGTTAGCAAAATACAATTATAGAAACACTCAGCCGATTCAGTAAAACAAGGCAAGAAATGCTGATATTTAAACAGTTTAGTAGGTAAATCTATTCGTCAAGAGTCCTTACTAGTGGTATAGGAAAAAAGGCTTGACGGATGTAAATTGCTACAAACAATAATTCTACCCGTCACGAGTATCTATGTAACCGGTATAACCCCTGCCACGTATATACAAAAGACCCGGTAGGGGCATTTTCTAGTGGCACGCCCTGGGCGTTTAGGGTTAGAAAACCACGGGATCGTATCGAGGCATTATCGTTTGTGTTGCCGGCATCGCTGCCAGTAAAGACCTCTCACACACTCACCTCTCCGTCGGTGTCTCCCAACGTCCCTCTGGGCTGTTCTGGGGAGGCACCGAACGAGAGAAAAGGGCGGGTATATCAGTGAAGCTTGACAAGCAGGTGTGGTGTGTTCTGGGAATCGTAGTTTCCCTTCTAAAAAGCAGAAGAAAGTCAATGATTCTAGATTTCAATTATTTATGTTTTTGTTGTAAAAGAAAGGATTTCTCTTTCAGTAAGGTATCACGGGTGGTATGGGGATATATTTCTACCCGTTTGTTTAATAGATTTGCTTACAGACAGAATCGGCCCCGTTATAGTGACATCCAAGGTATCGGTTCATTGAGACCCTCCTTGTCACTGTTTAGTTTATAGACCCATTTCTGTTCGATTCTAAACAGAAACTTGCCAATATCAGGACAGTGGTCCGGTATGTTAGGTTGTTCCAGTATGGTCCATGTGAAGTCACTAGGACCGTGTCCCTTTTCCAAAAAGTGAGCTGTTAAGCGTGTCGCTTGTTTGCGGCATCGGACAGTACTCTTGTGTTCACCAATTCTTATTTTCGTTTTCCAAGTTGTCATGCCCACGTATCTCTTAGGGCACGGGCTGGTGATCATATAGATGGTATTCTCACTGTTACAATTGGTGTATTTGCGCTGTTGCCATGGGCGCATGGTTCCGATGTCGACACTGGTGGACTTAGTTGTTTGGGGACATATCGAGCAATTACCGCAAGGATGGTGTCCTTGTACGGGAGGCAGATCCCACAAGGTACCAAGTTGTCTGGATGATTTGCTTTTTGGTCTAGTGTGGACCAATTGATCTTTTATGTTGGGTCCTCTCTTAAAAGCAAATAGGGGAGGAGTTAAGGTGTCTCCGCTGGTGTTCAAAATAGACCAGTGTTTGGTTATAATTTTCCGAACCTCGTTCGATTTTGTGTGAAAAGTGTTCACAAATGTCATTCTTTTGGTTTTTTCTTTTGGGATGGCAATGTCCAAAAGGGCGTCCCTGTTGTTGTTTGACGCCCTTTTCTTGGATTGGCGGATGATCTTCGTGGGGTAGTTTTTCTCACGCAGATGTTCAGAAAGTGTCTCTGAGTGTTTCTCAAAAGCTTCCTTGCTAGAGCAGTTCCTCTTGAGTCTCAGGAACTGCCCGAAGGGCAGGTTTTCCCTGAGAGCTCTGGGATGACAGCTCTCGAAGTTGAGGAGCGCATTCCATGCCATGGGCTTCCTATACAGCTCTGTTGTTTTTTGTTTTTTTTAAATTTTTTGAAAACCTTTATTGTGCATGAAGAGTGGTACAAATACGGGCCTACAACCGTCAGGCCGGCCACAATACTGTTTAGCACATAAGTAAGCAGTACGGTCCCCCAGCGACATCAGGCAATATGGCAACAATTAACAGTAGTTACACTGAACGGAATAGTGTCGCTAGAGAGAAGGAGCATTGAAGGTTAAGATTTTTTAAATTTTTAGTCTAAAGATAAAGCAATGAAGAATAAACCAAGGAGAATCGAGTCCGTGTATTAACTACACCACATGGGCAGGCAGCATCAAGAAGTAACATCAATAACGAGGAACCCCCCATCAAATCGGCGGTACAGTATAAATCAACAGGAGAGTCAATTCGCATTTACGCACCACCCACAGTGCTAACCACTCCCTACTAATCCCCTATCACAGACCCAAAACAGAAAGAAGAAAAAATTATAAGAGAAGATCATACATAGGCACCATAGAAACTAACTAAAACTAAATATAACCCCCCACCCTACACACATGCAGAGGCTACGGCCTGCCCCCCCCCTAGCAGAGTGTCTGTCGCCCCAATAAACCCGAAATTTAGAAAGAAAAGAGAAGTAAAGAAAGGAAGAGAAAGAGGAAGGAAAGAAAAATTAAGGAAGGAGAAGAGAAGGAAAGTTAAAGAAATATAATCCAGTGATATAGGGAGTAAGAACAGAGTCTATCCTTGAACTCCCACAAAATTATTAGAGGAGGGTCAATTCACAAGTCCCCCGGACTACCCCGATCTCAGCCCCCACTTCCCTGTAATCATCATAAGCAAGCAAGGAGTATCAAACACCGAATGAATAGGGAAGAACATCAAATAACACATCGTCGCGCTGAGGAAGCACTCCAGTCCGAGTCTCAACCGGCCATTAATCACAGTTCGTTCGAGCAAGGGCACGTCTAACCCTGGTCAGCTCGCAGACGCTGTCGCAAACTTAGCTCCGATGGAAGCCCCGCCTCAGGTGGAACAAAGGGAGAAGATGGCCGCATTCGGTGAAGAGATGATCCCCCAGGACAAAATGGCCACTTCCAGGCACACACAGTTTTGGCAGACCAGAAGGGCAACAGTCCAAAGCCCATCTGTAGTTGTGGAGCACTGGGGGTTGGAGTAGCATAGCGAGGCGTGCAGGTATTAAATAAAGCCAGGAGCTGTGCCTGCCGGTCCACACGGGAGGATAGCGATACCGTAGCCAGAGTGGAATTCTTAGGCAGGATAGGAAACATTGTAGCGACGCCGGGACCGGCAGACGGCAGGATTTCTGAAGCAGCAGAGTGAGAAATGTGCACAAGATCACAGGCGCGCTGCAACAATGTAGCCCGCACCCCATCGTGCGGGGGTCGGTCGGAGGGAAGATGTAAGCAGCCAGACATTACATCCTTAAGCCCAAGCGCAGCTTCATCCAGTTTCTGTCCCAGTACTCGGGAGCACTCATACAATTCCACCTTCAGGGCAGTGAGAGCGCTCATAATAGAGGCGCAGGTATATTCAGGCGGGGAGCCCGCCGTGTCCACAGTATGGAGTGTAGCACCGCGTCCACCACTCCGCCAAAGTGCCTGCAATGCAGCAGATTCCGAAGCCGAGGTAGAGCCCATAACGATCACAGAGGAGAAGTCCGCCATGTTTGCGCTGCTAGGGGTTTCGCCGATCGAGGAGGCAAGCCAACAGTGGATAGACTGGGTGGTAGCACCGGATAGCCGGGTCCGTCTCCGCTGTGCAAGACTTAACAAGAAACCCCTTCACGTAAATGCTGGCAGGAGCGAGTGAAGCGGCTAATCATGGCCGCCGGCTGCACGGACGGCAGAAAGGAGCAGCGCGTCTCACCTCTGTGTCGCATGGGAGCTGTGAAGCAGAGTGGATCCACAGTCGGGCGACATGCACTCTCCAGCGAGGGCAGAGACCAGCGCCCTCACAGCCCACAGTCCGCCTGGGAGCGTTCCGTACTGCACCGCTCCAACAGCCCTCCGAGTCGCATCCCCCTCCGGCGTTGCGCAGGGACACGGGGTCCAGGGCGCAGTCACGGTCTGCAGAGAAGCATGCCCTTTCGTCGGATTGCAGACGGATAGAGACACCGGGGGAACACCTCCGGTGCCAGCGCGACGTCAGCTATCTCCCGCGTCGACTCTGTGTCAGGATCTGGAGCAGGATGGTGCTGCAGGTAACAAAGGATCGGGGAGCCGGGCGACTACACGTCCGTCTCCGCCGCCATCTTGGCTCCTCCCTACAGCTCTGTTGTTAATCCATCATCTGTTGCCACTATAAGAAGGTCCAAGAAGGGCAGTTCTTTTCTGCTGAATTCTACTGTGAACTTCAGGAATTCATTACAATTATTTAGCCAGCTATGGAATTCCAATAGGCTGGCCTCAGAGCCTCTCCATACGACAAAGATATCATCTATGTACCGCTTCCAAACAAGAAGCGATACATAGTAGGGATTGTCCTAATTCAATATTTTAGTCTGTTCTAGCACATGGACCTATAGATTCGCCAGACTGGGCGCGAAAACGCTGCCCATGCTGGTTCCAGAGGTCTGGAGATAGATGGTGTCTTCGAATTTAAAGTAATTTTCTTTCATCGCCAGCTCAGCTAGGTCCATGATGAAGGCAACTGGAGTTATCGATTGCAAATCCCTTTCTTGGAGTATGTTACCCACCACTTCCAGGGTCTCTGTTTGAGGAATTGATGTATATAAGGATTCTACATCGAATGAAACGAGTAGATCCATGGAGGTGTCAAAGTTTATGTTCGGAAGCAGTCGTAACATGTCTTTCGTGTCTTTGAGGTATGTTGGCATCTCTTTAACAATGGGATTGAGAAAGAAGTCAACAAATGTGGATAATGGCTCCAAAATGGATCCAATGCCAGAGATGATTGGTCTCCCGGGTGGTGGTCTCTGTGGTTTATGCACCTTCGGCAGGCAGTAGAAGTAGGGGATCGATGGATGGGAGGTACATAGGTGTTGGCCCTCTTGGGGAGTAATCCATCCTTCTGATGTTGCCTCTTCCACTAGTTGGCTGATCCTGGTCTTCAGTCTCTCTGTGGGATCATCCTTTAGAGGTACATATGACTTTCGATCTTGTAGTTGCCTTAAGCATTCTTGTCTGTAAGTTTCTTTGTCTAAGATGACAATTGCACCGCCTTTGTCTGCAGGCTTTATTATGATTGCTTCATTGGTTGTTAAAGCCTGCAGGGCTGATCTTTCTTTGTTAGGTAAATTGACAAAAGGTCTTGATTTCTTTGTTTTGAAGAGCAGATCAATGTCTGTTTCCACCGCCTCTTCAAAAGTTTGGACTCTGGTAGGTAATCCAATAGTCGTGGGATTGAAGGTCGATGGTCTTTTTAGACCGGTATTGACGGCAGATTCTGTACTTTCTCCAGGGTTCTGTTTCGCAAAGAAATAGTGGAGTCTAACCTTCCTGAATAGTTTGGAGATTTCAACTTGAGTGTTGAATTGATCAGCCTCGTGGGTTGCCACAAAACCCAACCCACGGTTAAGAAGGTTTTCTTCTTCATTAGACAGTGAGTAGGAGCTCAGATTGATCACAAGACTGGTTGGTCGGTTGTTCCGCTCGTTCCCGCTCCGTCCTGTGGGATCTTTTTGCCACTCCTCAAGTCCATTGTCGGTTGTTGTACCGGCGGTGTCCATCGGACTTGGGATCCTTGTCCCTGTCTTCTTCTTCCTTTGTTGGTCTTCTGGCCAAACCCTAAAAAAGACTGCTGTCCTTGGGCTTGTTGCATCTGATGAGGGAAGAAAGGTGGTCCCATTTGGGGAAAGTTTGGACCGTACATCCATGGGCCTGGTTGCCAAAAGGGTTGAAACTGATTCTGGCCAAAGTTATTAAAATTGCCTCTACATCCTCTTCTGTTGCCACGTCCCTTAAAGGGGCGTCCATTGCCGCGTTGGGATGTTTCAGAATCACTGGAGTTATCGTCAGAGCTTGAGGTGGCGTAACTAGAACCTATTCGACCTCCACTTTGATTATATGTTGGGGCTACATAAGAATCACTAGTGTATGGGTACACTTTTTCACTAGAGAATTTGGCTAGGTCTTTTTTAAATTTCTCCATTTTCGTGAAAAGAATAGATTCTTTAAATTCAGTGTTTTTCTTGTTGGTATCGTCTTGCCCGGACTTAAAGGCTGGAGTTTTTTAAGGTAGCCTTGATATTCCCTTCAAGTAGTTGTATCTCAACTAGGATCTTATCAGCTACACGTTTAGCCGTTTTTATAATGAGGACTAGCCAGTCCCTAGTGCACCTCCAGGCAATCAATGACCAATCTTTCAGAAAGTCCTTCTCATCCAAGAAAAGTCTTGGTGTATTGGTCACGATTAGTCCTGATGGTGCACAGTTGCCATGTAAATATTGTGCCATGGTTATGCCGTTTACTGTAGTTCTTGAATGGGATTTTTTCAAGATCAAGATTTTGTTCCAACCCTCATCAGTGGTGCTTACTGCAAGGGGGATATTCTCCAATAGACTGGGGTTTTCATCTAGAATGTTCTGAATCTCTGCTTCTTCAAAAGCTAGACCACTGTTTAAGGCCATTGTGAATGTTTGTTTTATGCACAAGTACTTGCCGAGATTACAAGGGAAAAGGGAATGTTCTACGATCGAGGCAAAGTCAAAACAGAGCTACAAAACAGACAAAGGGAAGTGTATGTCTGTTATTTTCAGAAAAAGACCCACAGCCGAGGCTGTACTCAATCACAAAACACACTATATAAATGAGGGTCTAAGGGTCTAAGGGCTAGTTTTAAGACTCTGAACTGGACACATGCCCCTGACATCAGACATGGACCATACTGGAACAACCTACCATACCGGACCACTGTCCTGATATTGGCAA
This sequence comes from Lissotriton vulgaris, assembly GCF_964263255.1. Taxonomy (NCBI): domain Eukaryota; kingdom Metazoa; phylum Chordata; class Amphibia; order Caudata; family Salamandridae; genus Lissotriton; species Lissotriton vulgaris. The sequence goes on from NC_141685.1 coordinate 1,563,782,842, forward strand.
GTTTCTGTTTAGAATCGAACAGAAATGGGTCTATAAACTAAACAGTGACAAGGAGGGTCTCAATGAACCGATACCTTGGATGTCACTATAACGGGGCCCATTCTGTCTGTAAGCAAATCTATTAAACAAACGGGTAGAAATATATCCCCATACCACCCGTGATACCTTACTGAAAGAGAAATCCTTTCTTTTACAACAAAAACATAAATAATTGAAATCTAGAATCATTGACTTCCTTCTGCTTTTTCGAAGGGAAACTACGATTCCCAGAACACACCACACCTGCTTGTCAAGCTTCACTGATATACCCGCCCTTTTCTCTCGTTCGGTGCCTCCCCAGAACAGCCCAGAGGGACGTTGGGAGACACCGACGGAGAGGTGAGTTTGTGAGAGGTCTTTACTTTCAGCGATGCCGGCAACACAAACGATAATGCCTCGATACGATCCCGTTGTTTTCTAACCCTAAACGCCCAGGGCGTGCCACTATAAAACGCCCCGACCGGGTCTCTTGTATATACGTAGCAGGGGATATACCGGTTACATAGATACTCGTGACGGGTAGAATTATTGTTTGTAGCAATTTACATCCGTCAAGCCTTTTTTCCTATACCACTAGTAAGGACTCTTGACAAATAGATTTACCTACTAAACTGTTTAAATATCAGCATTTCTTGCCTTGTTTTTACTGAATCGGTTGAGTGTTTCTATAATTGTATTTTTCTAACAGAGCGGTGCTCCTTATTTACCTGAGCTGCAGCCAGGTGAGGTGAGGCGCCATCCCCACAAATACTGGGTGAGTGTTATCATGTCGACTAAACTGTATATACAGGACCACAAGAATAGCGCAACTTGGAAGTGCATTCTTTGACAAATGTTGTTTTTCTCTTCTCTTTTTCCGAATCCATATGACTTTCCTAGATTGTGGTGGAGAATCAACACCTGACATCCAGGTGAAATTTTTCCCTTTTATTTCTTTAGTTCCTTATCACTAAATCATGCAAGCAGTAGCAACATCTAGTTCCTGACGAATGCATAGGATAACTTCCGCTTATATGCAGAAACATGTCGACCACTTGCTAGTAGATATTTTGTTAAATCTACTTTTCACTGTTCACCTGTTTTTAGACTTGGGGGTCTGAGAGAAACTAATAAAGCACTTATTCTACTCAGTTCCACCTAATTTTACTCACTACCATTCTTTTTCACTGCACTGCTTTCTTTCAGTTGTAACTTTCAACACCATACCGATACCACCCAGCGAAACAAATAACATCAGTCTCCTCACTCACACAGTCTTCACACTCTACATAGTGTGACTGCTCTCTTGTACTAACTCCTGGGTAAGGAGGACCCAAATGATGTGATAGTGGTGGTACAGAACGGCAACTGATGGGAAAAATTCCTACCTGGGTTGCATGTTGAGTGTATGAGTAGTTGAATGGTTTTCACATATGAACAATATTTAATTCACAATCTAACTTGTAAGTCATATGGTGGTCAGTCTAGAGTAAAAACACTTGGTTGTGACTCCTGGATACCTTTTGTTGTAGTGATGCTGATGTACTGCCTTTTCCTTCAATTTTCTGCAGTTCTCTTTCAAACCTCATGGCTGACACAGCTAGCCAATGTTTGTACTTTGTAACATCTTCGTCACCAAAAGCAAAGAATGCTCTGCCTGCCAGTGCCTTTTTGTAACGTGGATCCAGAATAGTAGCACAAATGTAATGCTGTTCAGAGTGGATCATTTGAAGACGTTCATCGCCAAGTAGGCGCTCTAATAATTTCTCCGCCAAAACAAAAGCTTCTTGCTTTTCTTCATCTTTTTGAAACATAGAAGACACCGCCTTCAGTTGGTGCTCCAGCATGCGCAACAATGGGATAGCTTTTCCCAAATTACAGTCCTACCTGCTGACTGCACGCGTGAAGACCTCAAAAGGACGAAGCATGTCCGTCAGGCTTTTAACTAGCTCCCATTGCGCCGCATCTAGCCTCAGGTCCTTCTGAGCTGTACCCAGTGTTAAGAAATACTGATCGAGTACCGTAAACTGCTCATACATACGCTCAAGCATGTAGAAGGTTGAGTTCCAACGTGTTGGCACCTCCTGGATGAGTGCTTTCACTGGCATTCGACGTTCATGTAGCAGGCCCCTCAGATGCTTCCGGGCCTTAAAAGAATGGCTGAAATGGTTGCACATTCTTCGGCAGGTGGTCACTAACTCGCAACTGGACTGTCTTCACTCAAGAATTTTTTTTACAACCAGGTTTATACAGTGCGCCAAACACGGTACTCTGAAATATTTACCCAGATCCATGGCCTTACCTACATTGGCGCCATTATCCGTGGAAACATAACCAATCGTGCGTTTTTTTGGGGACAGCCAGAGAAAGACCTTTGTGTTAAACTCATTCAAAATGTTTTCTGCTGTATGACGTTTCTCTAAGCCAAACATGGCTAGTGTTGCATGTTTCTGAGCAGCTTTAAAAACTTTGTCCGGGTCAACACCTGCGTTTAGCTTTGCTTTAACCCCTGAAAAAGAGACCCAGTGTGCAATGATGCACATGTAATCAGTGCCTGCGCCACTGGTCCACATGTCTGTTGTCAGATGTATAGTGTGAACAGCACTTTTCTGCAAAGCTGCCCCAATCACCTCCAGCACATCTTCATGTAGTGCTGGAACCGCAACTCTGGCAAAATAGAACCGGCTAGGAACCTTCCATTTAGGGCTGAGCGTTGCCACTAATTCTAGAAAACCTACCCCTTCTACAAAATAAAAAGGGATAAGGTCCAGAGCTAGCATTTTAGCCAGCTTAGTGTTATACAGACGCGTCAGTGGGTGGTTGAGATCAAATGGCGCTTCTGAAAACAACATGGTTCTAATGGTGGGCTGGACCATTTTACGGGATGATGATGACTTCTTCGACCCAGTTACGCTCGATGATGAACTTTTTCGCATTGGTGTCTCACTCTCTCCCACACTCTTAGTGTGGCTCACAGGGGGTGTGCTGACAGGGGTACTGGGTGTAAGTGAAGTGTTTGACGCTTCTTCAACCTCGTCATCATCAGATGAAACATCAATGTTTTGTTGACTTCCAATTCGGGCTTCCTTGATCTCCTTTAGGTACGCAAACCATTGGACAGCGTGCTGTCTCTCAAGATGACCTCTATGGCCTCCGGTACCACAGTTGGTACCAAACTTACCACGACTAACTGCAAGCTTACAAATGCTACAAATGGCTATGTTTTCCCTTTTTGGGCAAACACTAAAGAAGTCCCAAACTGCGGACTTGAAATGTATGTGGGGGGCGGAGGAGGTGATACTGGTGGTGGTCATGCTGCTAATGCCAGATGAAGTGGAGGATGTGTGTTGCCGAACTTTACTACGTTGTGCACTTGCACCACCACTAATTGAGGTCGAGGTGGATGGAGGTCCCTCCTGGCGAGAAAGGATTATGGAAGCGGTAAGTGGTGGTGTACTAGTTAACTCCAATGATGGTGGTGTTCCCATTGCCTCCTCGTCGACAACATCATCACGCTCAGCAGCTTTTCGGGCTAGGGTCAAAATGTCTGTTTGCTGCATGCCCGCTGAGGCTGGAGTGACGTCTATGATGACTGAGTCGTCGTCATGAGAGTCGTCATCAGCAGGAGTATACGCCACTTCTTGTTCAGCGTCATCACACTCCATAACTATGAGAGTTTCGGGGACCTTCCTTTTACGCTTAGCTAACTTTGTCAGATCATGGTGTGCCTCACTCTCAGACGGCAGTGGTGGTTCCCAAGTTTGATTCGTATCATCAGAAGGAGGTCGGCTTGAAGAAGATGTAGACACCATCCTTGATCTTTTCCTTGCTAGGGATGTGGAAGACAATGAATGATCAGGAGGAGTGGCTTCCTCAAATGATACCTCGGCTTGAATGTCGATTTCCTGATGTGCCCCTACTTCGGGAGGAACAACTATTGTGGGCATTTGTGCCCCTCCATGCACCTCTGCTTGCGCATCTCCTTGCGCTGCCTCTCTTTCCACATGTACTTGGGCTTGTACTTGCACATGTGGTTGTTGTTGCGGCTGTGGTTGTTGAACACTCGTCAGATGAGTTACAACAACCTGTGTTGATTGAGGGACATTGCTGCTACTTTCTTGCGATGAGCCAACATCACTGGTCGATGGTGATTGAACAAGTAAACTGGCTGCCTCTGCAGCACTCAAGGGCTTGGACTTAAGTTGGCGTGGTGGTGGTGGCACTGAGCCCAATGGAGCGGGGGTGCTGCTCCCAGCTTGGTCCCCAGCAGATCCCGCTGCTGCTGCAGGCGTACTTTTTTTTTATTCCCAAAAAAAGTGATGGGCGGCACACCAGTCTCCTTGGTAACTTGCTTCTTCTGCTCCTTACTGGCAACTTTCTTGCTATAGGAGCTACGGGGAACTTTTTTTGGGGCCATCTTCTTCAGAGGTCAGAACAGCAGGCCGAAGTTGCACGAGTTGCAGAGTTGTCTGTGGCCAGACGTGATGTCGCATGACGTTATGCTGCGCACACTCCCCGCTGCAGGACTTCTTCCTGGCACTGGTGGTTCTCTTGAGTCTTGTGCACCTAAAAGCAATGGAAGACAGAGTATCATCAGTTCAGTTATACACCCCAAAAAATTGAAAAACACAGAAAAATCAGCACAATCCCATGCCATCCATGCCCTCAATTATGTTTAAATTCAAGCCACCCCACAGAAAGACTAGGCCCATGCATCACTCACTACCCCTGGGCATAATGGATGAAAGCTAGGCAAAATGGGTGCAGGCCTGAGAACACTGCCTGCATTCAAAATGGCCCCTTGCCCCCAGGCACATGGCCAGGGCCTTCCTGTACCAGCACTCAAAATGGCCCCCACCCACATGGCCAGTCCCCATCAACAGCCCAGAAAATCGAGAAACACAGAAAAATCAGCACAATCCAATGCCATCCATGCCCTCCATGCATTAAAGAGACCCCACAGAAAGTCTCAGTCCATGCACCACTGAGTACCCCTGGGCAAAAGGCCCCAACAGCAGCCCAAAAAATCGAAAAACACAAAAAAATCAGCACAATCCCATGCCATCCATGCCCTCAATGATGTTTAAATTCAAGACACCCCACAGAAAGACTAGGCCCATGCACCACTCACTACCCCTGGGCCTAATGGATGAAAGCTAGGCAAAATGGGTGCAGGCCTGAGAACACTGCCTGCATTCAAAATGGCCCCTTGCCCCCGGGCACATGGCCAGGGCCTGCCTGTACCAGCACTCAAAATGGCCCCCACCCACATGGCCAGTCCCCATCAACAGCCCAAAAAATCGAAAAACACACAAAAATCAGCACAATCCAATGCCAGCCATGCCCTCCATTCATTAAGAGACACCACAGAAAGACTCAGTCCATGCACCACTGAGTACCCCTGGGCAAAAGGCCCCAACAGCAGCCCAAAAAATCGAAAAACACAGAAAAATAAGCACAATCCCATGCCATCCATGCCCTCAATGATGTTTAATTTCAAGACACTCCACAGAAAGACTAGGCCCATGCACCACTCACTACCCCTCGGTATAATGGATGAAAGCTAGGCAAAATGGGTGCAGGCCTGAGAACACTGCCTGCATTCAAAATGGCCCCTTGCCCCCAGGCACATGGCCAGGGCCTGCCTGTACCAGCACTCAAAATGGCCCCCTCCCACATGGCCAGTCCCCATCAACAGCCCAAAAAATCGAAAAAAACACAAAAATCAGCACAATCCAATGCCATCCATGCCCTCCTTGATGTTTACATTAAAGAGGCCTCGCAGAAAGACTCAGTCCATGCACCACTCACTAGCCCTGGGTAAAAGGCCCCAACAGCAGCCAAAAAAATCGAAAAACACACAAAAATCAGCACAATCCCATGCCATCCATGCCCTCAATGATGTTTACATTAAAGAGACCCCACAGAAAGACTCAGTCCATGCACCGCTCACGACCCCTGGGAAAAAGGCCCCAACAGCAGCCAAAAAAATCGAAAAACACACAAAAATCAGCACAATCCCATGCAGAGGCGCAACTAGAGACAAATTTCGGGGGGGCTAGGAAAAAATTTCGGGTGGGGCTAATTCTTACAGCAGTAGGCAGAGTGGAGATGCAGGGGCTCTCTAAAAAGGGGTGAAAAAACAACAAAGCCTTATTAACAAGCAAATGGTCTTTTAAAGACCTGTGAAGTACTCGGGTGTGGCTGTGTTTGTGCCCGGGACGCTGTCTCAGCGGGGTTGACACAAACGAAAGGGGGGAGGGGCTGAAGCCCTTTGAGACCAATGGGCGTTGCACGCCTGGAGATAGCCCAGAGATGGCTACATATTACACATTAGTGTTATGTAGTTTTATATTACATCTTTGTGTTGGGTAGTTAGCTTGAAAACCCTGTTTAAAATGTTTAGGTTTTATATACTTGCATGAATAAATTGTTGATATAACAGTGGGCAATGGTGAGGGACCTCGGATTTATGTGATACTATGGCTGCAGGGTTTACCACATAATTATAGATTTACCACAGTTGCCATATCATTTTACTACCTATTCTTTAGAATTAACAAAGAATGTTGCTTCTAGCTAATGATGATAGAGCGGTGGACCTTGGACCTGGGGAATCAGGTTCAAGTCTCAGCAGCGATGCTCAACGTCCTGTGATTCTGGGCAAATCACTTAATCTCCCAGTGCCTAACAAAAATGAATGTGTACATTTGTAACAAAACTGGTGCTCATGTAAAGCGCTCTGATACTCGATGTCTCGGGTCTAGTTTATGCTACATAAAACTCTAAAAATTAAAAAATATATATAATGTGCCACCTAAATTGCAATTTTTTAGAACCAAATTAGATAACCTTGCTGCATAATGTCGTCCTCCAAGCCACATACTCTCAATATTCTTCACAATCTAAAGCTCTGCAGAGTGGTTTGGGGGATATCATTTTGATGAGCAAATCTATATTCAATGGCAATCCCTGTGAAATATGGGTTTGTATACTACTGCATTCTGTGTAATAAAAGCACCTAAATATGTAGTATATTAGTACTAAGGAACATTAAAGCTGTGAATTCTTTGTGAACTCCATCTATCCCCAGACATTTATAATCCTAATTGGAACCAAGGAGAGAGCCACCCTCCTCGCAACTTCCCCAAACAGTCAGAGTGCAAAAGACAGAGACAGTATCTAAGGCCAAAATGTGACGCAGATCTTGCCTCTAGGTAAGCAAGGGCTTTTAATTAAGAGTTGCTGCTACCAACAAGCAAAGGTGAGAGACGTCATGCACTCACTCTCTTCTGCCTTGAATTTGCGGGGGCTGTTATTAACTTGAGACTGTATTAATATAACTGCATCTACAATGGCCCTCCAGCTTCACGGCTCAATCGGTTGCAGATGGCCCAGAATGTCTCACCTGTCTCAGCGTTGGGTAGAAGCAGTCATGGTACAGCAGCAGCTCTAAATCCCTTTACTGGTTACCAGTTATAAGATGGAATCCTATTCAAACTTGACTGCTGGATGTATACATGTATACACTGCTGTAAGATGAATATATGTACTTGGTCCTCCTCTATCTATCCAGCAGAATCTCACTCTACTGTAACATAAAAAAATCTAAGAACTCAGGATAAATTGTTTTTGAAAGTCCCACAAGTCAACTTTAAAATTAAGGCTTCAGAGCTTTTTCTGCTCCAGGCCCATCTATCTGATTGATTGATTGAGACCATATATAAAGCGCTCACAGCTACTTCAGTAAGAAGTGTTGCGATGCTCTGTGGAGAGTGACAGTGCCAATCAACTCGGTCAGTAAGATCTGGACTCTCTCTGAGAATTGCTGAGCTATCTGTCCAACTTAACTTGCTTTAAGAAGGCACTAAAAACACATATTTTGGTGTTACGGACCCACATAACACCCGCACAAAGACTCCCCTTTGTAGAAATGCATGTGTGAGAAGTGGCCTGATAGGTAGGCAGGATTCAAGCAGCGAGAGATACCACATCCAATCACAATATGGAATGACCTGACCCCTTATGAGAAAGGAGAACATCATATCATGAAATCCTTGTTTAGTTCATTTTAAAGCTCTTCTGTTTTGTGCATTATTTAGTAAGGCATTGGAGTGCTGTAGATAGTCGTAGCAATAGGGAGAAGAAGCAGGGCAATGTATGAGCCCTGCTAACTTGTCAATTTCTCCTACAGGGAGAGATCTCTTATGTCCTTATATTATGTTCAGGTGACATACGAGGCTCCTTCTGCTGCCACGGGGCCTTGTGAATACATACACATACCAGTCAGCGAGCCAGGCCGAACCCATCAGGGCGCACTACAAAAACCTTTAACAGATCAATACGTCGCTTCTCTCAGCCGATGTTTTCTTAAATATTTTATTATACAAATAAGAATGGCCGAGATGTGACTTAATATGCAGTGTGTGCTATAGAAGAGAATTCCCTCAGTTATGTCAGAGCGGGAAATGTTTGAGCACTGCGTGGAAGACTCAGAAATGTTACTATTCCACTGCTACCGTGTCCACTCCTCGTGAACTTGGATGTGCACGACTGAGGTACAGGACATGGACCCCCATCATCTCAGTGAATGTCTCACTGCTACAGACACTCCTTAGATATGTTGCGTCACTTATGGTGACGCTGATGGCAATTCACCGGCTCCTGCCTGTGACGTTCTATCTAGACCCAGACATCTAAAAGCGGCCTTGATGTTGCAGTTTTATTTTCGAACACTTAACTGCCTGGGCACAACAACAGCAAGAAACAGGCTCATAAGGCACAATGATGTCATCTTGTGTAAATGGTAGTAGAGCTCTGATGCCTAACAGGGCCTGGTTCATGCTTCAGTAAATTGAAAAATAAATACAGAAATGCATTCCATAATTCCCATGTGGCAGCACTCTGACTGCAAACAAGAGCTATTCTTACTCCCAATATTATGTCACGGTTAACACTTCAAACACTTCACATATAATATGAATGCAAAGGCTTTGCCTCATCTAGTACAGCCACTAAGATTGCAAGTTTTACATTCCTGCGCTCATGTGATGTTTTGGCAGGCACAGCACAGATTATACTGTCATTTATTTACACCTTATCCCCCGCGTCTTCCAATTAAAATGCCCCAAAGACAAAACAATTACCGAAGGAAACTATGTCAGCCCTACTACTATAGTGAAACCAAAGCACCATCAAATATTTACCAAGATGTGCTGCATATTCAAGGAGGAAATCGTCACTGTGCGTTTAGCTCACCAAATGTACAAGTCCACTTTTATGTCATAGCGTGCCTAACCCACGTCATTTCCTAATTCTAAGCGAGCTGCAATATGTAAGCAGGTCTGCGTCTGGTTTTCTTTCTCAAAAGCCTCATTTACAAGTAAATGATCTTTTAAAGACCTGTTAACTACTCGGGTGCGGTTGCAATTAGATGCTCGCCAGCCCCAGCTCTCGAAGCTGTGTCAGCCCGGGCTGACACACACGACGGGGGGGGGGCTGAAGCCCCGTGAGCCCAATGGGTGTTGCGCGCCTGATCCCATGCCATCCATGCCCTCCATGATCTTTACATTAAAGAGACCCCACAGAAAGACTCAGTCCATGCACCACTGAGTACCCCTGGGCAAAAGGCCCAACAACAGCCCAAAAATCGAAAATTCCAAAATTGTAGTTGCAGCAACTGTAATGCCCCAAACAAACTTACTTGTGAAATTTCTAATCCAAAAGTGATCCAAAAAAAGTCAAAAAGGCCTCAAATCCAAATATCCAGCTGCATCCACAAAAAGTAATCCTTCCAGGTCAAGATCCGAATGAAAGTGACCAGCACATGAAGAAAGCACTGGGAGGAGCCTGCCGGACAGGAACAGGAAGTTGGAGACTGTGAGGCACTTCCTTCCTCCCCCCCCAAAAATGGACTCCTTGCAAAAAAAAGTGCAGGTAAATGTCAACCTGAGGAGTTATTCTGATAAAAATCATCATTTTCAGAAGGTTTATGCTGCTTGCTGGTGGATTTCTTGTGCAGAATTGCAAATTCTGTAATTTCGCGAGTGCAAGATTGTTGCTGCCCGCCGCATCTACGTGTTCACAATTGCGAACTCTCGCGATGCGTGCTGTGCAAGGTGGCAAGCCGCGATTACGTAATCGCGGTCGCCAAACTCCCGCGGGATCCCGCAGCAAGATCCAAAATGGCGCAGCACTCGCAAAATATCGAGAAAAACAACTCGGCAAAAGCTGAATGACAGTAAGTGAACGCCGCGCGCCGCAGTATTGTATCACCAAGCAAAAAAATCCGCCGCGTGCGAATTTGCGGATTTTCGGCAAATTCGCGAGAGTTCGCGGATTGCAAATTTACCGAAAATCCGCAAATTCCGCGAGCTGAACGGATTTTACGCCCATGGTTCTGTGACTACCGTGCCGTGCGCTGACCGAATCTCAGCCACTACCTTATTTTCTTGCTGGTTTTTGTTGAGCCATGCCAGGAGCTTGCCCGCTTTATCTCCCTGGTGTATATCTTTCCCTCCCTAGTGCAGTCATCTTTTTTGCTACCTCCGTTACCATCCCTTGGTATTCCGCGGTTTTTAGGGACAGCCGATGACGCGCCTCACTGTGTCCTCCGTTTGCACGATTTCCTCAAGCTTGCCCAGGTCATCTTCTATCGCAACAAGTTGCGCCTCCTTCTCCTTACGCCGACCCGCAATCACCGAGAGGGCTTCTCCCCTGAGGACCGTTTTAAAGGCCTCCCATAATGTGGTTGCCGATTCTACTGAGCCGTCGTTGTTAGTAAAGTAGTTGGCTATTGAGAGGGTCAGTGTGTTTCGGAGGTCCTCGTTACGGAGGTACCAGGCATTGATGGGCGCCACGCATCCCTCCCGCCTGTTGCCCATTGTAAGATGGGTCATAACCGGCGAATGGTCTGAAATACCTCTCGCCAGGTGCGTTGCCGCGCGCACTACTGTGTCTCGGTGAAGCGGAGTAAGGATATAGTCCAGGTGGGAGAAAGAGTGGTGTGGCCCCGAAAAGAAAGTGTATTGCGTGTCTGTGGGGTGCGCAAAGCGCCATATGTCTGTGAGGCCAAACGTTTCTAGGAAGTCCCCCAACCATCTGTGCCCCCGAGGTGTGTCCCTGGGAGGGTACCTGTCTAGTGTACCGGAGACTACCACATTGAAGTCCCCCCCTACGAATAAGCACCCGTCTGGGCGGGAAAGGAGGAGTTTACCAAGATCAATGTATGCCTGTGATTGTTGGCCTGGCGGGACATATGCGGATACCAAGTTAAGCCTGCGCCCCTCCCATGTACCGGTGACCATGGCAAAGCGGCCCTGTGGGTCCGTGGTCGTGTGTTCAGTTAGGAAGGGGAAGGTGCGCCGGAGGAGTATGCCCACACCCCTGGACCCCGTAGTAAAGCCGGAGTGGACTGCCAAAGTGTAACCATACCTATTCAGGGCGTGGCAGGTGTTACCCAGCAAGTTAGTTTCTTGAAGCAGCACATCATTGGGAAGGTGACGCTTAACGAGTTGCAGTACCATTGTGCATTTAAGTTTGTCTCCCAGCCCATTTACATTCCAACTCAGTACCTTGAGACTTTTGTCCCATTTCTTAGCCATATCCACTATTTATGTCCTGCCTGTATCCAGTGACCTGTGGATGCCAATGAACCTCTTCAGAGCCTTTCACGTGTGACCAAATAGCAACAGTAACTTTATCAGATTGCGACAAAACCAAGCTTCCCTCCCCCTTCCCTTTTCCCCCTTCCTCCCCACCCCAGTCTCAGCCCCCCCAACTGCCAAACTCCTCCCATCCCCACCCCCCTCCCCGCCGCCCTGCTCCGTAGGTTTGAAACTACCCACATCCCCAATTAGCAGAGTGCCTTTCACCCAAAACTACCCGGGAAGAGAAAAACTAGAACTCTGGGTGACCCGTCCTCCCTTCCTGGTGGGTCTTTTTCCGGGAGCGTGCACTGGCCCCGGGCCGCCCGCCGCCCGAGTCCCTCCCCCCCAACAAGCCGGTGTGAAATTTGACCACAACTCCTGCAGTTTAGTGCGCCCGGCAATCGTCCCCATTAGTGTCACTACTTGGAACCTATACCCCCTTGGTAGTCAGGGACATTGGTACCTGCTTACTTCACAGTTCACCACTTAGCAGTGGAAGGGTCCCTCATACTCTGTGTCCAGTCGCTTTGCGCAGTGTATCCCACCGTGGACTCGCAGAGCGGGATCTCCAGGAGCGTTCACACTGGCCGTCCACGTCCGATCTCCCAGCAGCAGATTCCGGGGGTGCACACCGGGTGTCCCACCAGTTCTGACCCTCCGTTCCTTCTCCAGGGGAGGGTGACTCTCTGTCAATCCAGTCCTGTACCTCCGATGGTGACGTGAAAAAGAAGGATTTTACCCCAGCGAGGACCTTGAGTTTGGCCGGGAAAAACATCATGTACTTGATGCCTCTTTCTCTCAGTGCTGCCTTGACACCTGCAAAAGATCTCCTCTCCCGTTGGACCTGGAGGGTGAAGTCAGGGAAAAGCTGGATTGTGGCATTCTCGTAGCATATGTCCCCAGCCTGTCTAGCTGCCTGTAGGACGGCGTCTCTATCCCTGTAGTTGAGGATTTTTGCAATGATTGTCCGTGGAGGTGCCCCTGGTTTTGGCTTTGGAATGGGTGCCCTGTGCGCTCGCTCGACTGTGAATATTTTAGACAGACGTTTGGGCTTAAGGTGAATTAGGATCAGGTCCTCGACAAAGAGTTCCGTGCTGGGCCCCTCGAGATTTTCCGGCACACCTACCAGGCGAATGTTACTTCTTCAAGCCCGTCCTTCTTGGTCCTCCAGCCGGAGCGCCATCTGGCGATGTTGATGGACCAGGTCGTTAACCCGCTTTGCCAGTTGCTTCGCCAACGTCTGCAGCTCCGTAATTCCCGCCTCATTGGCTTTTGTCTTTTCCGATGTTTTGTTTAGGTCTGTGCGGAGAAGGTTGACTCCTATGGACATCTTGTCTATTTTTGTTTCCAAGGTTGCGCCCAGCGACTCAATGGCCGTCATGATGCTGGCCAGGGACGGTTCTTTTTGGCTCTGTTGATCTCCTGATCTCCTGCCAGTACCTCCGTCCGCTGTGCGGCCCTCTGGACTGTATATTTGTCAAGGTTGTTTGTCTGAGTAGACGTGCCCTGCTTGGGCCTCATATTTGCACCCTTTTGTTCCGGGTCCCTCTGTGCGGACGGTGCAGTGGCGCGGTAGGGCCCAGTGTCTGTGCTCCGGTTACTCCAAGGCCTGGCTTTGGGAATGCGTCATACTAGAGGATGTGCACTGCCCTCTTTAGGTCCGGCTCCAGAAGCCCCCGCCTCCTCGGTACGGTGTTGGGCACAGTCCCCCCCGGCCCGGGTAAGCAGGTCGGCGCAGGGATCCGGCACCCAGCGGCTACCCTCAGCACACCGGGCCTATCCCGCCTCGGATACCGTCACAGGACTTTGGTCGGCCTAGTAGCACAGGCCCCTTAGGCCTGCAGTTGCCTATAGTTCTGTGTCCCCCGGGGCTGGGACTCACTGGTCACTTGGAGGCTGCCTGACGTTGCACTTCTGCCTTGGACCGAACTGCCTCGCAACGCCGTCAGGCCAGGCCCACCTTCAATCTGCGGCAGCTCCTTCTCGCAGCAGGCCAGTTTCCCTCTTCCGAGGGGCCAGCAGAGTGTGTCCTGGTACTTTGCGTGCCACAGCCAGTATTGCCGTCCCTCGCCGTGGTGCCACACGATGTTCCACAGCTCCTGTCAGGACCCGCTGGGTCCCGTTCTTTCCTAGACCAGGCCCCAAAGCCGGGGACTCTCCTAGTGAGGATGGCAGTCCGTTGCACGCTCTCGTCTCGAGCCCGCCCCCGGGCCTCTGCTCTCAGGCCCGTCACTTAGCAATGGGGAAGCGCAGCGGAGCGGGAGTAAGACCGGCCGGTGCAGCTGCGTTTGGAGAGTCAGGTGCCACTGTACAGGTGCAGGACTCGGCGGATTATGGCCGGATTCCAGTTGTTAGGGGCTCGGTCGATCGGAGCAGTCGGTTCAGGCAGCCATTTCAATCGGCGCCTAGCCACGCCCCCTCTGCATAGCTTTTAAGCAAACACATAACAAATTGAATCACGTCCTGTCTCGTCTCTTTTCCCTCAAGAATTCCTACAATCCAGTCTACGAAATCAATTTTCTAATCCTTAAGTTTTTGTTTTAAGTTCTTAGAGACAGATTTGGAGGCCTTTCTTTGCTTTGTCAGGGTGGCAGAGTAAATACTCCATTGCGCTGTTGAAGCACCCATCCTCTGAATATAGAGAAGTCTACTGACCCAGCAGACATCTTCACATTGACAGGAACCTCCATCTGGGCGGATCCTTTCAATGTATGATATGTTTGACAGACAGCTCCATCAACAAGAGGGTACTGTCTGTCAAACGTTCAACCTGTTTTTTTTTTTTTCAAAAATAAAAACAAAAGCAGGCTTTTGTTTTTGAAAAACAAACCAAAAATAGTGACCTGTCGCAACATGGAAATTGTCTCCCATAGTGTGGGGGTCATTTTTCAGTTTTCAATGGTCTTTACCACCAGGTTTTACCTAATGGTGACAGTAAAAACTGCCATTTGACTGCCCACTCTATATTGGGTGGGTGGTCAAATGGCCAAAATGCTGATTACCCCTACTCCATTGGGCCATCGCAGGTGTATGTCAGCAGTGGGCATAGAGTAATCTCTGTCCCTCACATACTGAGGTTCCCGCTTGGCTCTAAATGAGGGGGGGGCGGAACTTCAGTTTGGCAAAGAGAGTATTCCGTCACTATTGCGATGGAGTACCCTTTAGGACAAATTCTAAATTAGGGCCACAATCTCTTTGAAATTGAGTTGTCTTAACTCTTTGCTGACAATTGTTTTTTTCATTCTCTACTGCACAATTTCTTGCTTCAAGGCCATCAATTTGGACAAATGAAAGAAACTAGGGCCGGATGTAGGTCGGTCGGTAACGGCCGAAAATCGGTATTTTCGTCCGTTACCGACCGAGATTCACAAAATGGTATGTAGGGCCACATATTTTACAGATTCGGTAAATTTACCGATCGGTAAATTTACCGAATCTGTAAAATACCGAATCGGTATTTTTACCGATTCGGTAACAATTTGATGTAGGTGGAACTCTTCTGAGTCCCACAAGCCTTACAGAATCGGTATTTTACCATGAAATCCAACTTCATGGTAAAATACCGATTCCGGTGTGCATGCACATGTGTGCATGCACACCTGTGCCATATGACAGGCAGACCTGCCCTTAGGGCAGGTATGCCTGCCACATGGCCCCCAAATCTTTTTTGGGGGTGCTAGAGGGTGTCAAAGTGACACCCCCTGCACCCTTGTCAAAATCGGTATTTACCGATTCGGTAAATACCGACCGGTAATGCCCCATTCATTCCTATGGGCTTAGGCCTAAGCCCATAGGAATGAATGGGGCATTGCCGGTCGGTATTTACCGAATCGGTAAATACAGATATTTACCGATTCGGTAAAAGGAACATCTGGATGTTCCTACATATCCACCCCTAAGATTTACCGATTTTTAATTACCGAATCGGTAGAATTCGGTAATTAAAATTCGGTAAATCTATTTTACCTACATCTGGGCCTAGAGGTCTATTTTCATCATCAATCGTAGTCTGTATTGATGTTAAGGTTTCGCTTCAATTGGGTTTAAGGTCACAAATTTATTGAAGCAACATTTGCAGGAAATTTTTAGAAGTTCAAGGAAAATTCTCCTTTTGAAAATGGATTCCATGCAAAGAATATCGCTGCTGGCCAAATTATCGGTAGTGTGTGAATGGAAAGCTTATTTTTGTGCCTCATTTTCTTGTGTTAGTGAATCTGTGCCATTGCCATTGCCATTGTCGTTATTGTTGACATTACTAGGAGATGTATTCATCTTTCTGGGTTCTACTGTGTATTCACACCGGGCTCCTTTAAAAAGAAGCACAAGTCACTGATTCCATAGAGGGTATCTGGAAGTATTCCAGTTTCAAATGGATCTCTTTTTCTAGATTCTGCAAAATAGGTTAGTGATCTGCTTTCTTGTTAGGAAAACCTGGCTTATCTGAATCAGAAGAAGCAACTCTCATTGGCTAGGTCGGGTAGCATCTCATGTGTTTTGTATCATTTACTCTCATGTCATCTATGGTGCTATCTATACTGTACCTATTGCACTATCAGAAAAATCACAGGGTCTGAGATCCATTCTGTACCTGCTGAAAAGATGGTTCAATTTCCTTTTGACTCATTTTTCTTTCATAGCCCTGAATAATCTATGCACTGCCCCCATTTGTTTGTGAGAAGTGCCTTACCTTACTTCAGAGACCCCGAATGCTGGTTTCTTAACTACTACTACGTATCGAGTTCAGTGCTGACTTATACTTGTAAAAGCACTTCAGCTTCTCACTGCTGCCAACAAGTGTTTCTTGACAATTTTAGAGTACCTGAGTGCCTGCTGAATTCAAAGACCACCACAGCTCAGCGTTATTGGGAGGCGCATCAAAAACGCACAATTATGGCACTTCCTGTGATGTCACACGTGGTGATGTCACTCCCATTTTGCCTAACTTGGTAAATTTCTCCACTTCACTTTCTTGAACTTGAGCCCTTGTTGAAGTAGATGAGTAAGAGGGCTTCTAACTGGTGTTTCCTCGTCCTCTCCAAATGTAAATATGGAATTAGCGAAATACACGTGAACAATTCTTGCTTATGACTTGTGGCGGCAAGGCAGCACTCCTGAAGCAGCTTTAGTGTGATCAGTCAAGAGTGATTTCGTTGCTGCTGCCTCTTTTTGGCTGAAGTGTCTGGGACTAGGCTAAAGGCCGGATGAGAAATGTCAGCATGCCCCCGTGGCATAGGATTGGTTTTCATAGGATTGGTTTCAGTGGGGCAGCCCACTTATGGAATAGACTACCTCAGGCCATGAGATTTCAGCTGACAGGAAGCTGTTCAGGAAGAACTTGAAGACGCTTCTCTTTGTCTGTCACTTAAACTGTTGATGAAGCAGTCTCTGGATTTGTTCACACACATTAGCGCCAAGACGCCACGGCAATCGAGCGCTTTATAAACTCCTATCCTATCCTTTATAAACTCTTATCCTATTGTGTAATTTTATGTTCAACATTTATTGGTGTATGAAGTCAAATAGTTTTTCATTTGAAAAGTACAAGCACTGGAAACTGATTTATTAAGGGATAATGTGTGCTTTGCAGTTTTCTGAGTTTCTAACACAGTATGGTCCCTGAGTACATCTTGGACAGTTCTGCCTCGCTACCGTAAGGGGCAAGTACATGCGAGGTGTACTTGGAGCTCATTTTGTGTCCAATAGTAAGACGGTCCCAAGACACCAGAGATCAAATACCCCAATCGACACATTTGCAGCTTAGTAATTGCTGATTGCCTTGCCCCAAACCAGATAAAGTTTAAAAGTTCTCACATTCCTGCAGTAACTTCTATAGAGATGGATTGTTAATGACCACGGCCTCATAGAAAACCAGCATTGGTACTATATTTCGCCCCAGCACCTTCAGCTATGGCACCGCACTCTTCACAGTTGCAGTGCTGGTCGCCAGTGGAAAACAGTAGTGTGTGAAATTCTATGTGCCTACTAGTAAGATGGCTGGTGCAAAGTGCATTATTTACTGTGATGGCCACCACATGTAAACATCATAACCCAGTGGCGTATGAAGTAGGCTGATGTGGAATAGCCCAGCGGTGTAGTCCCTGCCTCTTTCTCAGTGTGATCTTGGTATATTGTGTTTTGACTGCTGCAGAGGTTCTTTCAGAGATACTTCTCCTCCACCCCAGTGGGTGACGACAGCAGTGGGTAGGCTATATGTTGCGCTCTGCTAATGTATCTAGTCCTCTGTTAGGGCATTCTTAGGTGCATGCTCTGTGCACATGAACAATATAGTAATCTTTCAAACTAACTGCTACCGCCAAGTTCACTGTAATGCACAAGCACTCTGTATGCAGGGCACTTTGCTGCACATGCCATTCTGTGTGCACACATGCCGCAGAGCTGGAGGGCTTCAGGGCTGGTGCACTGGGACCAGCATCAGAGAGTGCAGGCTCTAGAAACTGCTGTCAGCTGCTCAGGTGAGGCTGGAGGCAGAGTTTAGCAGCAGACAAGCAGGGTCTGTGAGCCCAGGATCAAGGGGAAATAGGCTAGGACTCTGTTCACTCGTGTAATTAGTGGTTCCAGGAAACACAACCAGTTCTGCACATGATGCACCAGTCAGATGATCCTGCAGGAGTTGATGATGAGTGAGGCCAGCCGGCCAGCGGTCAGTCGGAAAGGGTTCCCAAAAGTAAATAAGTGGACCGCCTGGGTCATTAATGGACCCCTCCCCAGATCTTTGGACAGCCTCACTGGGGAAAGCAGACCATCATGGCAAACAACTGGAGAAAGAGGACTAGTTTAGGAATGACTGCTGCAGTGTTGTTTTATGAGTAATGTTTGTCCATCATTAAAGAAGTACACACAGGACTTCAGCCATGGCCTCCATGAAAACACAAAGGTAACTGTTAAAGCCCTTTCGGCGGAAGAGCACAACACTCTGAGTATCAGCAGCACTCTCGCAGAACAGGAAGATGCACCACTGGAATTATTCCCACTCCTTTCACACACTAGTACTCTTGCAGTACTGACACAACTCACAAACCCACCTGACTAGCAGTTACACGCTACCTGCACACTCTCACACCTCTCATGGAGGTCACACACTACCGAAAGTGCTCACCCCTCACACAGTAGCTCCCAGACACAACTGGCAGCATTCTCACACTCTCAGACACTAGCAGTCACACACCACAAACAGCAGTGGCGGAACCTTCACAGAGTAGTAGTCTCAACTCTCAGACCAACATCAGTGCTCTCACACCCCGCAAAGATTAGCAGGCATACACTACCAGAAGCACTCTCACTTTGCGTACACACCAGCAGTACAAAAGGGGGTGGTGATGGCTGATGAGGATTATAAATCCGAAACCGGTCCCAGGATGCTTGTTTCTAGTCCAGGGAAGACATGGCTTGGCAGTTCGGGCTGGACTGTTCCCATGAGGCACAGGGTCAGACTGATTTGCATATGGCCATGTCTGAACTGGGGTGGCTGAGTGAGCTAAAGAATGGTGATGGATTAAACCCAGATCAGTTGACTGGGGGTGAGTGTTTGATTTGCTCCAACGCTCCGTCCATCATCCCCTTTTGTATTGCTTTGTTCGCCCTAAGTTGGCAGGGTATGCTCAGACGTGAGTCCCTTGCTCACTTGGCCACTGGATTCAAGATAGCCTGGCTGATGAGGATTATGAATCCGAAACCGGTCCCAGGATGCTTGTTTCCGGTCCAGGGTAGACATGGCTTGGCAGTTCGGGCTGGACTGTTCCCATGAGGCACAGGGTCAGACTGATTTGCATATGGCCATGTCTGAACAGGGGTGGCTGAGTGAGCTAAAGAATGGTGATGGATTAAACCCAGATCAGTTGACTGGGGAGGAGTGTTTGATTTGCTCAAACGCTCCGGCCATCATCCCCTTTTGTACACACCAACAGTCACACAATATGGTACCACTCTCACACCCCACTCTGACAACTGAACGCACGCTCACATCACTCACAAACTACCAGCAAAGTGAATAGATCTGACTGATCTCTGAACGTGCTTCTTCAGTGATTGGTGAGTTTGTGTATATAGTATTGTGGGTGGGCGAGTGAGTGAGTGAGTGAGTGAGTGAATGAATGAATGAATAGGTGGATAAATATGTGTGAGTACAAGAACAAGTAGCTAAGTATATGGGTGAAAAGAGACTGAGTGCATAGATGCATGGAATGACTGCGTGAATAGAAGCATTTAGACACATTCGGCTACAAACCAGGCACACTGGCTCTGTCAATGCTTGTGTTTAAATGCTATCAATGAATGAAACGAAACACATGCCAGAAATGTCTCTGTGTTGGGCCGAGGACTAGGAAAGACGGTCAAACAGCCAGCTGAGAATATTGTTTTCCATAACACCGTAGCAGCCCTACAAATCGGTGCAATACGTCAGCATCAACAGTAGATGTGTTGCATTTATTCTGCTCATATCTTCCCGGTGCCAAAAGTTCTAAAAGTCTTAAGCACGCTCTATTCTGGAATGTTTGTCTGGCTAGCGAGGCATGTTTTTGAAAACATGGGAGAAGTTCTACATCTGGCTCTAATTTCGTGGTCACATGACATGGCACGCGATTGATTGTGTTAATAACAAATTCGAATCTCTTCCAGCTGCGGACCATATGTTTTTCATTCCTTTGTCCTTCTCAAAATGTAGATTTCCCAAGGTCATATTCGAATTCCAAGCCTAAAAGCCTAATGTTATTGTAAACCCTCACACGTGCCAGCTTTTGTTCCATGCTTTGAAAGGAGACCAGAAAGTTCATTTGGCCCATGAAATATTTCCAAAATATTCATTTTATGTTGTTGCTGTACTCCCTTGGGCTGCTAGGCTATGACTAGAAGTAAATGTAAGAAATTGCATGCGGGAAGCCTTAATTCAAGCATTTTTATTGTGAAAGTTTTTAAGTGAGGCAGAGTAGAGGGAATGGTTTGCTTACAACAGAGTGTTGTTCGGAAAATAAGAAGTAACTAACATGACTCAACTTTTGGTCTGTGGAAGAAAGGGTACCACAGTGGTGTCCTATGGCATTGTGTACTGCTGCATGCGCTAGGGGGCGCTCTCCGTATTGTAGAAGGATGCTTGTACTCTTATCCCTATCTTTAAGGCACTGAACCCTGCCCTTAGGGGTTAGGACATATTCAGATTAGGGGTGTGGTTGGGTAGCATGGACCAGGGTCCCGACCAGCACTGTCCCCATTGTGTCAGCCACATATATTCCTTCTGCTTCCCTGGCACCCAGAACAGTGCATATGACATGCCCAAACCACAGTGTCATGAGTGGCGAGGGGAAGGGGGTATTGGCAGGGTGTACCGCTGGTAGGCAATCATCCCCCAGCCAAGCCGAGAGTGAAGGGATGCAACCTTCCAAAGGACATGCTGATCAGTGGGTGAGCTCCCCCCAGGCAGACACCAGAGAGGCAGAGTCTCACTCAAGGGTCAGTCCACCTCATTTGGAAGTTACTCTGGTGAAATCTGCTGGTGCATAGCCGGCTGCTGTATCACTGCAATGCGGAGCAGTTCATATGTATGTGCTGAACGCAGTGCATTATTCATTCCATAACGCTCACATATTATAGTGCCTTGCATCTTATTGTGATTTGCTTGGTCTATATGACCTTCATTTGTGTTTATGAGACACTGCCGTGAGGAATCCACCTAGGGCTGTAACTGGGACTTGACTGTAAGTGTTTGCGTTTTGGGTGTTTTTTATTTAAATGAGGACAGGGCACCCTATTTGCATACGTTATTAGCTCACAGAGGTACCTAGTAGCATGTCGAGGAGATGGCAACTAAAGTTTTTACTATGAGTTATTGTTACCAGTTTGGGCTGGGGGGTATGATGGTGTAAGTCCCCTCATCTGTGTTTGCAACTAAGAGCAATTATGTTTGCATGTGTGATGAGTGTTGCTGGGCTGGGATGATCACTTGTAATAGGATTCACTTGCATACTTCTCCCTCTTCTCTGTGTCCAAACGTTCCCTAGATCGAGACCCTTATTCCCACTGTCCCGAGCGCCACACTGTTGAGGACCCTCAAGTGGTAACCAATAAACTGAGACCCTATTGGGCTGCCATACTGAGAATCTCTTCTTCTGTGACTCCCATTTTTAGGTCTCGGCTAGCGTAGGCTGCGCACATGCGCAGTCTCGCTGGTGAGTTTTAATGACTCTGAGTAGCGAGGGTAAACCCCGCCTCTCTTCTCCCTTGTCTGGCCTCCTAAATGGCGGCCAGCCATTGGAGAAGAGGTCTCAGTTATGTCATTCTCTCCATCTAAGCCCCGTCCTTTCCGGATTCGGGGCGTGTTTTTTAGCTTTGTTCTACCCTCTTCTCCATTGGCTGGAATGGTAAACAACAGTCAAAAACACACCTGTTGTTTACATTCCAGCCAATGGAGAAGAGGGGAGAAAGAAAAAGACGCCCTCCAGTCTGAAAAGGACGGGGCTTTGTTCCTTCGTGTATACCTCATCCTCGTCGCCTCCTCTCCCCCCACCCCTCTTCTCACCTCTCTCCTCTTCTCCTTTCGCCTGAGCTTCACCCACAAGTCCCGGCCGGTGCGCTCCCTGTCTGCCGCTGCGGCTGGGCTCTACTCTGTGCGGGTGCCCATCCCGCTTTACGTTACGACTCGAGAGTGAGCCTACCCCTCATTTGCACCGTGTCACTGTCGCCGGCCCGAGCCCCCAAGAATGCGGAAACCGGAAGTCAGGTAGTGGAGTTCCTGACGTGGGTGGGACTTCCGCTGCCCCGAAGGAAGCCACGCGCCCATGAGAGCCCGAGAGAAGAAGCCGAAAGCCGACGGGAGCCCACCCCGCGCTCCGGTTGCCAAGGAGAAGTGAGCCGGTGTCTGAGGAAGCAACCTGTCCAGCAGCGGGGCTCCCATGTGCTGAGGGGAGCCCCGCGAGTGCTGCGGTCGCAGGCCAATAGAGGCGGAGGGGCCCAAGGCGCCGAGTCAGTGCCTGCCCTCACCTCCGAAGAAGACGAGCAGCCAACTGAGTTCTTCCAGGGGAGGAGAGGCTCCAAGGAGAAGCAGAGTCCCTGGAGAGCAGAGAGCAGCCCGGTAAGTCAAGACTGGCTGGGCAGAGGGCTCCATGTGTTCTGGAGTGCTGCTGGAGCAGGGCAGCATGACCCTACCTCTGTCTTGAGCGGGCCCGCCGCTGCGGGCCACTCCAGCATTGGGGGGCACATTTGTTTATTCATAAAGCCTGGCGTGGCTCTACTGGAAGAACCGTTGGATTGTGTGAGGAGAATGGGGAAGGGTGTCCAGAGAGTGTGAGGTAAGTCGGGGCTCGGCGGGAACGCTCTTAATTTGTAAATTTGTAAAGTTTTCTGCCGAATACTGGGCTCGCTGAATACCAAAGCGGTTTGTCTTGATTCCTACTCGTGCCCCGTTCTTCCACCGAATTCCTCTTCATGTCTCTATCTCTTTCCAGCATGTTCTTTTTCTTCATTTGTTTTCTCCTTTTCTCCATCTTTCTGAGCAGCATGTGAGAGCCCTGGCTGTGCCAAGCTGTAGGTGTGTCTGTTTGTGTGTGTGTGTGTATATGTGTATGTACAACCATGAGTCTGTGTGTGTGCAAAATGTAGGTGTGTCAGTGTGTGTGAAGTTGTGGGTGCTTGCATGAGTGTGCCAGTGTGCAAGTATGGGTGCGTGCACGAGTGTCAGCATCTGATTAAGTGGTGGGTGTGAGTGTCGCCTGTGTGCAAGTTGTGAGTGTGTCCGTAGGTTTTGTGTGTTGGGTTGCTTGTAAGCACGAGTCAGTGTGTGCAAACGTTATGGTGTGTGTTAGTGTGTGTGCAAGTTGTGTGTCCGTGGAAGTATGAGTGTGTGCATGTGTGTCAGTGTGTGTGCAAGTTATGGTGTGTGTATGTCAGCATGTTGTGTGTGGGAGAGTTTGGTATCAAGGAGAAGGAGTGAAGGGCTTTTACTGTTCTAAAGAGAGAGCAGAAGGTCCAGTCACGACGTGCCCTTACAATATATCTAATCAACAGATGTCGCGCTGTTCCTAACGAAGGAGAGTGTCAGCGTGTGTGCAAGTTGTGTGTGAGAGTCAGTGTGTGTGTAAGCACAAGTCAGCATGTGTGCAAGGTGTGGTGTGTGTGCCAGCCTGGTGCACTGAGTGTCTCTGGGCCTCGGCAGACCCAAGCCGTTCCCCAGTCCAGGCGAGGAATGCGCTCTCCTCCCATATCCTCAGCCAGCCTCCTCCCTCACTCCCTCCCACTTCCTCCTTCTGCAGCCTCTCCCTCCCCAGGGACAGCGACCCTCCCCTGGCCGATCCCCAGCCCGCCCCACAACATCACCGTCACTGCTCCCCACCAATATCAACAGCACTAACTAGAACAATACGGTACAGTGCATTTAATTCTTCGCGTTACTACGATCGATGCTGGCCTGGACTGTGCCCTCTTTATGTTTTTAATGTGAAGATTTTATTTACTTTTGTGATTTCACATAGTGCTAACATGGGCCGGAGGCATCAGAGCGCTTTACAGTAAAGCAGAACATGTGAATAACAACCAGACCTGGCCTTTACGTAACTGATTAGTTTCCCACATGACTCACGTTACTCCTGACCTGTGCTGTATTTGCTCTGTGTTCCTTTGAACATTACCGACAAGGCCTCGCCTTCTATCATTTATTTTTAACAATAATAGCCAGTAAAGCCCCAGATCTCTGCTGATATAAATAACACAATTATTACTGCCCAGTACTACACCTTTGCAAGTACATTTTGTAAAATATTGGCCAGTAGGTCACATATTTTTAGTTTATATGAACAATATTGACTGGTAAGGACCAGTGCACGACTGACAAGCACACAAACATGACAGTAGTGTGTGCAGCTGTGTATGAAGACAGTGTGCTACCGTTGCTGTGTGCGATTGTGCAGTGAGGACACTGTGCTCCCGTTAGTGTGTGCATGAGGGCTGTCAGTGGGCGTGCACGCTGGTGAGCTCAAGCTAGGGTCACACACACGGGTCTGTGAGTCTGTCCATCCATGGAGCTGTGCACTCAGAAGAGGTGTGTGTGTTTGTGTTATTGTTGGTGCGGGTTTGTGATCTATGCGAGTGGATTCGGCTACGGCGTGCCTGGGTGACTGGCTGCATGTAGTGATTGTAGGGCTGATGTCTGTATGGGTCGTTGTGTCTGGGTGAGTCTGTGGTAGGTCAGTGAGTCTGTGGCACAGCAGTGTGGGTATATGGGTCTGTGGGTCTGGAGGGGTCTTTTGGTACGTCAATGTGTTTCGGTGACTTTGTGGCACAGCAGTGTGTCTAGATGGGTCTGTGTGGTAGGTCGGTGTGTCCAGAGGGGTGTGTGATAGGTGGGTGAGTCTGTGGCATGCCGGTGCAAGTCTCTCGTAGTTCGGTGTGTCTGGATGTGGCTTGCTGTGCTTGGAGTATGAGAGACAGCATTG
Organism: Lissotriton vulgaris; assembly: GCF_964263255.1. Taxonomy (NCBI): domain Eukaryota; kingdom Metazoa; phylum Chordata; class Amphibia; order Caudata; family Salamandridae; genus Lissotriton; species Lissotriton vulgaris. Next base: position 1,563,807,947 of record NC_141685.1, read on the forward strand.
TGTGTAAGAAAGACAGCAGTGTGTGTGTGTGAGAAACAGCAGTGTATGAGAGAGAGACAGCAGTGTAAGAGACAGCAGTGTGTGTGTCGTAGGGAGAGACAGCAGTGTGAGAGAGACAGCAGTATGAGAGAGACAGCACTGTGAGAGAGACAGCAGTGTGAGAGACACAGCAGAGTGAGAGACAGCAGTGTGACAGAGACAGCAGTGTGAGGGACCTTTTATTTATGTCACTCTCTACTATTAATTACTGCTAAAACTTTCTACTACTCTCTAATGCTTACCTATTGCCATTGTAAATGACAATACCACATATTTATCTTTTAAAAAAAACAATAAATGAAAAAAATGACATTTGAAATGCCAATAGCTCTAACTTTAACAAAGACGTGACCATTGCATTGTAAATGCTTGTTAAATTCTGTGTGCTGCAGGCCAGAGTGGCAATTTTTTTTGGAAGGAAATTGGACTTTGAGCCCCAGCGTTTTTCAAAATATTTGCATAATGTCCTCATAAGAAATCATCTTGAAGAGCTGTCTACCCCCCAATGGAAGCTTCTGATAGTTTTATCCTAGATGCTCAGTGCAGGGTGAAACAGTGGCTTCGGCTTCTTATAGTTGTATCCAACAGATGCTCAGCGCAGGGTGGAACAGTGGCTTCAGCTTTTGATAGTTGTATCCAAAAGATGCTCAGCGCAGGGTGGAACAGTGGCTTCGGCTTCTGATAGTTTTATCCAACAGATGCTCTGCGCAGGGTGAAACAGTGGCTTCGGCTTCTGATAGTTGTATACAACAGATGCTCTGCGCAGGGTGGAACAGTGGTTTCGGCTTCTGATAGGTGTATCCAACAGATGCTCAGCGCAGGGTGGAACAGTGGCTTCCTGCAGAGAAGCGAGGAGCAGTTCAAGTGGTGAGAGAGGGCGCCTACTTTTGACGTGTGATCCCTGACTCAATCCAATGTCAAGGTGATCTTCCTGTGCAAAGCAAAACCAAAGGGGATGATGGACGGAGTGTTGAGTGTTGAACATTGCAAACACTCAACCCCAGTCAACTGATCTGAGTTTAATCCATCATCATTCTTCAGCTCACTCCACCACCCCAGTTCAGACATGGCCATATGCAACTCAGTCTGACCCTGTGCCTCATGGGAACAGTCCAGCCCGAACTGCCAAGTCATGTCTTCCCTGGACCGGAAACAAGCATCCTGAGACCGGTTTCTGGCTAATTAGCCATCATCAGACAGGCTAGCTTGAATCTTTATCGGCAAAGAAGAAACAGGAGATTGTGCTGACCTCCACTAGCGCAAGACAAAACAGAGGGACCCACCATGAAGCTGTCTTTCCTAGGGATAGAGCTAGACTCAGTGGCAGGAACATGCAAATTACCGCCCAACAAGGTAGCAGAGCTTAAGGAGATAATAAGTAGGCTGAAGATACAGAAAAACGCCATGCTAGGAGAGGTGCAGCAGCTGCTAGGAAAATTGAATTTCGACACAAGGGTGATCTCGGTGGGGCACGCGTTTGCAAGAAGACTGATTTGGTTGACCAGGGGCATGACACAGAGGCACCAAGGGGCCGCCTAACACAGAGGGTAAAAGCGGACTTAGAACAATGGGAGTCCTTCCTGTCTAATTTCAATGGCACCCTTATGTGGCGCGAGCCATGGGTACCAGCGGCTCAGCTCGAGCTGTACACAGATACAGCAGGGGGCTTCAGCTTCGTGGCCATCCTAGGGACAGCATTGACAGCAGGGTCATGGCCAGAAGCCAGGAGAGAAGCAGGGGCCACAGCGAACATTTCATTGTTGGAACTGTTCCCCACAGTAGTGGCTTTTCACTTTTGGGCAGAGCGGCTAGCAAACAGACAGATAATACTGTGGTCCCACAACCACGCAGTAGTACAGGCAGTAAACACTGGGATGGCGAAATGTGTGTTGGTGGTCAGCCTGCTGCGCAGATTGGTCCAATGCCAGCTGAGGGTGAATATCTCGCTTAGGGCACGACACGTCCCAGGAACACAGAACTCAGTTGCGGATGCCATTTTTCCTTTTCAGTGAGCAGGATTCCGGGACCTCTCACCAGAGGCGGACCAAAGAATGACTCTGATGCCACCGGAAGCATGGGCAGGGGTAGATCTGGTTTCTACGAGGGGCTGACAACATAACAGCGACTCACGCACCGAAAACACACAGGCAGTCGAATACGTGTGGCTCCCTAGATGACTTCCTAGCATCGCATAAACCACCATAGGCGGTGAAGCTGCACAATTAACAATTAGCGAAGCGGCTTACCCAGCCAGTCTCTGTGCGCACAATACGAATATAACCTGCATCGCTTCCTTCTGCTCTCCTCCTAGACCTTTCTCTATCTCCTCTCTCCCGGGGCGAGGGACCAAGGATGTAAAACCAAGCATAGCGAAGGGGCGGTAATCGGAAATCTGAACTTGTAAGACTGGCAATCGGACTAACGCCAATAAGACTGGAAGCTGGCAGCTATCTCCCCCCTCACCCCCGGGGCGCTTTTTCTCTCTTCCTTTCCTTTCCTTCCTCTTCTTTCATCCATATATACTGTATGCTCCATGTAAATATATATTTCTCTACAATAAAAAATTACAGAAATGAAAGAAGATATGCTGGACAACACACTGGCCCCGAAAACAATGCACCGCTACTCTAAGTGCTGGGCGACATAAACTAGAGTAACAGGGCTAGCAAGAAGTAAAACGGCGGCGCAGGTGGAAGTCCTGAACTTCATAGAATGGGCATTTCTGTAGGGCAGGTCGAAAGCATGGGCCCAAGCCCATTTGAGTGCAGGAGCCTACTACACAAAGATGGAGACAGGGGAGGACCCTACCAGGGGGGTTTCCAATGTAGATTGGCTATGAAAGGTTGGGGCAGGATGCAGGAGGCAAGAAAGGACACGAGAAGGCCCATTAATTTCAGTATACCTCAACAGATGATAGGGGCCCTTGAAGGAGATGCACATCAGAGAGAGAGGCTGCTCTCTTCACTCCAGCATCCTCAGTGCCGTTTAACAGGGCATACAGAGTAAGTGAGCAGGTAGCCCCAGCAGTAAGGGAACCAGGGATGGCATGCATACACCGGACCAACATTGAGATCGCAGAGGACCACATGGTCATCCTGCTGCGAAGGTCGAAGACTGACCAAGCAGGAAAAGGGAGAGGGACCAGACTTAATTGCATAAAGGGGGAACCCTGCTGCCCGGTATGCCTGGTTTGGGAATTCATGACAACCATAGAACCCAGACAGGGGCCACTGTTCAGACGTAAAGATGGGTAATTCCTCAGCTGCTTCCAATTTATAGCAGTAATGAGGAAAGCTCTGGGGGCGGTGGGGCTCCCGACTAGGGCTTTCGGTGCCCACTCCACCTGGATCGGGCCGCGACTATGGCAGCCGAGCTAGGCATGGGCAGTGCGCAAATCAAGGGAATTGGGCAGAGGCGTCTGGCGTGTTCAAACGATATATACGCACCACCTCGTACTGAGCCCTATTTTTTCCTCTTCCTCCCCCCTTAATAGGTCTGTCCAGGGGGCGCAGGATGGTGTGGATGGTGGGACATCCCTACATCACAGGAGAGCAACAGTGGGCAGCGGCCAGACACAAATTAAGTGGGATTTGGCTGCGCAACACCGACATAGTTTGGATGGGCCGTTCGGGTTCGAAGTGGGACCAACTGTTACCCTCACTCTATCTATCTATCGCCCTCACTCTATCTATCGCCCTCACTCTATCTACCTGTCTATCTATCGCTCTCACTCTATCTGTCTATCGCACTCACTCTATCTGTCTATCTATCTCACTCACTCTATCGCCATCTATCTATCTATCTATCTATCTATCTATCTATCTATCTATCTATCTATCTATCTATCTATCTATCTATCTATCTATCTATCTATCTATCGATCGCCCTCTCTCTATCTGTCTATCTATCGCCCTCACTGTATCTGTCTATCTATCGCCATCTATCTATCTATCTATCTATCTATCTATCTATCTATCTATCTATCTATCTATCTATCTATCTATCTATCTATCTATCTATCTATCTATCTATCTATCTATCTATCTATCTATCTATCTATCTATCTATCTATCTATCTATCTATCGCTCTCACTCTATCTATCGCTCTCACTCTATCTATCGCCCTCACTCTATCTATCTATCGCCCTCTATCTATCGCCCTCCCTCTATCTATTTATCGCCCTCACTCTATCTATATATCACCCTCACTCTATATCACCCTCACTCTATCTATCAATCGCCATCTATCTATCTATCTATCTATCTATCTATCTATCTATCTATCTATCTATCTATCTATCTATCTATCTATCTATCTATCTATCTATCTATCTATCTATCTATCTATCTATCTATCTATCTATCTATCTATCTATCTCACTCACTCTATCTATCGCATCACCACAGCATCACTTAGCACCACCACAGCATCACTCAGGGCACCACAACATCACTATGCGTTACCACAGCATCACTGAACGCCACAGCATCACTCGTCGCCACCACAACATCACTCAGCGCCACCACAGCATCAATCTGTGCAACCATTCAACAACAAGTGGCTCAAATATGTTCTCTCAATGTTTCAAGCTTTATTAAAAATGTCACAAAAAGATACTAATATTACACTTCTGTTCTTGGATTTTCGTCACAATAAAATACACTGAACATAATCTTCACAAAAGTTATTTACAAAAGTTTAAGCTATTGCCATTATAAACTACAATAACTTTTATTTAAGTATTAAATATTTAAAAAAATTAAAAGCCATTGTTATATGTAATATCAATACATCTAAGTCACGTAAATACAACACATATTGCATTACAAATGCTATAGGTGTGACATTTGTGAAAGTTATAACTATTGGCATTGTAAATGACAAAGCTATTAATTTCGTTATTTTCAAAACCACCAAATAAATAAAAAAATTGTCATTTACAATACTAATAGCTCAAACTTTCCTAATGCGAGACCTATTGCATTGCAAATGCTTGTTTTCTTAGCTTGTGAAGAGAAGGAGCGCTTCGTACTTCTGTGGTGAGAGTTACGAAGGAGGTGCTTGGTGTAGTTCATCAGGGTTGTGCTCTTATGCTGCGACGGGACATAGCGGTTATTGGTGTGGAGGAAAGAAGAAAAGTGAGTGACTGACCACACGCAGTTTAACAGTTTAAACTTTAAATACACATCGAGAGTGGTGAGTGACTCAGCAGAACTGTTGTGGGATTTTTGGGCCCACATTTACTATCCCTCGCTCAGTGGAGCCTTACACGAAACATTGCAGCCCTGATTGAAACATTGCAGCACTGTGCACGGCATGATGCAGCACAGTGTTGCTGAAGGGCCGAAAATAGAGCAGATTTCGTCAGAGTTACCTGTCAACAGTCATCGGTGGCAGTGGTGCTAAACGCTTGTTGTTATGCGTGGTCCACAGTATAATAACGGAGCCACCCGGCCCGCACACGTACGCACACACGCACGCATACGCCTCAGGGGCGGGGTAGCCCCTGAGTATAAATAAACGGCCGGAAGACCGCTCGTGGTCTTTGGCCCTAACCTGCAGCTAGCGTGTGCGTGTGATTTGTCACCAGTTAGTTAGGCCCCACTCTGAGGCCTAGGCGTTCCCTCCCCCGTGTCTCCGGGCACTACACTGGCGACGAGGCGGTTTCTGCTACCCACGCCTCACCACACAGCGGTGCCTGCCATCCTGCACCCGCACGCACAGCCGGGCCCTGCAAAGACGGGCCCCCGGCGGTGGCGCTGCCACGTGCGCACTTCTGCTGTTCGGCACCAGGCCGTGGTGCCTAAGGTGAGCTCGCGCCTCTCCGAGGCCGCAGCGAGCGTCTTGCAGCTCCGCCTGCTCCATCCCGTGGCCTACCCTCCCTCGCGCCCGCACCCACTCTCCGGCGCGGTGTGCGTTTACCTGCCGCCTCGGTGTGCGCCCATCTGCCGCCAGCGCCTCGGGGGGTGGTTCTCGACCCTCGCGCTCGATCCTTCGCGGCCGCGCTGGGAGCATAGGCTCGCGCATGCGCACACCGCACCTGGTCGCGCAGGCCCTGTCTTGCCTCACGCATTAGGCGGACGGGCATTGTGAAGAGCCCTGCGTTTGCTCACGCATCGGGTGGACGGCGGATACCTGTCGGAGGGTGTGTTCGGCCCTCAGTATCCCCGCTATCCCTGCACGCCAGAGACCACTTCTGCTGCCCCTGCGCTCCGCAGGCCTCGATCTGCCGCCACGACTGCCAGCGCACCACTCCTGAGTCGCTGAAGCCATCCTTGCCTACACCCCACGGACTGGGCACCCAGCTCCTCCTCCACCGTCACCCAGGGCCTGATCCAGCCGCGCCTGCCCTACCAGGCCTGTTCTGCCCTCGCCTCCACGTGCCCCTGCATCCTCGACCATGAGCCAACTGCCCGCTACTGGCGGTGCCACAGCCGCGACTCCCGCGCAAAATCAGGCGCCGGCCACCACTGGTTCTCCTGCCACCGTGCCGCCCCAAGTCACCGGTCCAGCTCCAGGTGCCGCAGCCGCTGGTCCGGCCCCGGGTGGTGCGACGGCTGCTACACCAGCTCCCCCTGGGCATGGCCTTGCTGCGCCACTCCCTCCATTTAGCGAACTTGCTGACCCTCCCACGGCCGCAGCAAGATGGCGCCTATGGATTGGGAGGTTGAAACATTACTTCGTTGGCGTCCGTGAAACTGATGGCAAAGTTAAGCTCTCCCTGCTCATGTGCTACGGGGGTGACGAGCTCTACGAGCTTTTCGAAATGCTACCAGATCGGGGTGGTGATCAAGACTACGACGCCGCGGTCAGAGCTCTGAACCTCTACTTCGACCCTAGGGTGAACCCGGATTACGAGTGGTTTAAACTACGCCAAGCAAGACAAGGCGAATCGGAACCCATAGACTCCTTCTATGCGCGGCTGCGTAAGCTGGCCCTGGCCTGCGAGCTCCCGGACCAGCGTCAGGAGATACGGGCACAGCTAATCCAAGGGTGCCGCTCAGTACAACTCAGACGCCTCATCCTCAGACAGCTGAGGATCACCCTAGATGAAATCCTCGTCCTCGCGCGCTCCCATGAGCTGTCCAATGCCAGAGCTGACAAGATGCAGGCTGCCCTCGACCGGCCTGGCACGCCCGTAAAGATCCCCAACATCAAGGAAGAACACGTGGACGCCATTCGACGCCGGCCACAACCCCAGAGGGGGTCCTCGCATGCCTCTTCCCGGTCCTCCTGTGGGAACTGTGGGATTGATCACCCTGCCGGTGGGAAGTGTTTCGCGAGGGGTAAAGTCTGCTCCAACTGTGGGAAGATGAACCACTTCGCCAAAGTGTGCCGCAGCAGCGGGAACCGCCGCACCAGTTCGAGCGGGAAAACTCCTGCACAGGCTGTGCGTCAACTCTCCCTGGATGACCCAGGCCCGTGCAGCGATGCCTCCAGATCAGCATTCCGCCTCGACGACGACGAGGACGACGTTTTCTTTGTCTCCTTTGTTGGAAGAGATGGTTCCAGGAAAAGACCTCCACCGATGTGTGAGATCTCCATCGCCGGCTCACCCGTACAGGCGCTCATTGACACCGGAGCGTCAGTGAATGTGATGGACAGCACACAATACGAGTTACTGTCACCACGCCCACCACTGTCACCTTCAAACGCCAAAATCTACACCTACGACAGCGACGACCCACTTCCCCTGAGAGGAGTGATCGAGGTGACCGCCGCTTGTAACGATCACCAAGTCAAGACCAAGTTCCATGTCACCGGAGGCAGGCGTGGCACACTCCTGAGCTGCCACACGGCTGAGGACTTACAACTAGTGTTCTTCGCACGACAGGTGCATGAGCTGCACGCTGACGCAATGCTGCGGGACTTCCCATCCCTGTTTAAAGGACTCGGCTGCCTAAAAGGGAAAACATTCAAGCTGCACGTGGACCCAACGATCCGGCCCACAGCCCTCAGACACCGTCGAGTACCGATTCACCTGCGGCCGCAGGTGGAAGAAGAACTGCGCAAACTCGAGGAGCTGGGGGTGATCGAAAAGGTGTCGGGCCCGACACCTTGGGTGTCGCCGCTGGTGATCGCCCCGAAACCGAAGCAGCCAGGCGCTATACGCCTGTGTGTGGACATGCGTCTTCCGAACAAAGCAGTGAAGAGGGAAAGGCACTTGACGCCAACTATGGACGACATCGTAGCAGACCTCAACGGCGCTCGCTGGTTCTCTAAACTGGACCTCAACGCCGGGTATCACCAGCTTGAGCTTCACCCGGACAGTCGCAACATCACTACTTTCTCCACCCATGTCGGGCTCCGGAGGTACAAACGTCTGAGCTTCGGGGTGTCGTCGGCTGCCGAAGTCTTTCAAAACGCCATCAGGGAGACACTCTCAGGTCTGACAGGAGTCATAAACGTGAGCGACGATATCCTTGTCTTCTCCAAGACCCTGGAAGAGCACCACGTCCACCTCCGAGCCACATTGCAACGCCTCGCCGATCACGGCCTCACCCTCCACAGGGACAAGTGCTCCTTCTACAGGGAATCAGTGGATTTCTTCGGCTATATCTTTTCCAGGGAAGGACTTCAGGTTGATCCGAAGAAAGTGGAAGCCATCCGAACCGCTCCCAAACCCACGTCGGCCACTGAAGTCAGAAGCTTCCTGGGGATGGCCACTTATTGTGGCCGTTTCATCCCTGGATTGGCGTCCCTCTCCGAGCCGCTACATGCCCTCACCAAGTTGGGCCAACCGTGGGCATGGACCGCCAAGGAAGACGAAGCTTTCACGGCGATCAAGGCCGCTCTAATCGACGACATGGTCATGGCTTACTTCAGGCCACACCGGCGCACGGAAGTGGTTGTGGACGCGAGCCCCGTTGGCCTGGGGGCTGTCCTTATGCAAGAGACTGAAGCACACGAATGGGTACCGACAGCATACGCAAGCAGAGCACTGACCGCGACGGAGATGCGGTATGCTCAAATTGAACGTGAAGCGCTGGCCATCAAATGGGCTTGCCAGCACTTCCACCTCTACCTATATGGACACGAGTTCAAAGTAGTATCAGATCACAAACCTCTCGTGCCTCTGTTTGCTGGAACCGCCAGGCTTGCACCACCCAGGATCGAGAGGTGGGCCGTCCAACTCCAAACATACCGCTTCAAAGTCATATACCGGCCTGGAGCCGACAATCCCGCGGATTTCCTATCAAGGCACCCCGGCACCGCTGATTCGGCTCAAGCAACGGGTGACATGGAGGACGTCGAGGAGTATGTGCAGATGATTTCTCAGGAGGCCTGCCCGGTGGCCCTGACACTGGAAGACATTAGCAAAGCGACAGATGAGGACGAGTGTCTCCTCAAAGTAAAAGCCACACTGTCGAATAGGAACTGGAAGCACTTCCTGGATGGAGTCAGCGCCCTCACACCTCAAGAACAGCTGTCAAGACAACAACTGTGGAGGGCCCAAAGTGAGCTGAGTGTCGGACCCCACGGAGTGATCCTCCGAGGAACAGCGATTGTGATACCCGCGAGGCTACAGGAAGAAGTCGTACGTCTAGCCCACCAAGGACACCAAGGCGTGTCAAAGACCAAAGGACGGCTGCGCAGCAAAGTATGGTTCCCCGGCATTGACGCAGCGGTAGAGAAGGAAGTCGGCAACTGCCATTCGTGCACCATCACAGGCCGGGAACCAGCTCCCCACCCTGTGATCACCGAAGACCCATGTCGGGAGCCATGGTCAAAAGTTAGTGTGGACTTCGGATCCTTCCCGGATGGGCGGCATACCCTCGTCCTAATTGACTCCTACTCCCGTTTTCCTATCGTGGAAATCGTACCCTCCACGGCGTTCACTCACGTGAAGAAAGCCCTAGAGAGAGTGTTCGCCATGGTAGGCCTGCCAGAAGAGATGAGATCGGACAATGGTCCTCCCTTCCAGGGAAGAGACTTCCAGGCCTACCTAGCCGCCAGGGGCATCCACCACAGAAAAATCACTCCGCAATGGCCCCAGGCAAACGGGGAAGTCGAGAGGTTTATGAGGACCCTGAACCGCGCGCTACAAATTGGAGTGGAAAGGAAGGAGGACGCAGAAGAGTGCCTATCACAGTTCCTCAGTGCATATCGACAAACGCCCCACTCGACCACACCCTGCGCCCCGGCACACCTGGTGTTCAAGAAGGTACCAAGAGACTGCGTGCCCGCCACACCTGCATGGTGCCCTCCAGAGATGAACCAGGAAGCCACTCAAGAACGACGGAAGCGCACGAACGACAAAGCCAGTCGGACCAGAAGAGCCCAGACCAGGTCACTGGTAGTCGGCGACAAAGTGGTCCTCAAGAACAGATACAGACATTCAAAATACGACCCGGCATTTGAACCTGAAGTGTGGGAGATCGTGAACGTACACGGCACCATGGTATATATCTGCTGAGAGGGTTTGAGGTATTCCAGATTATAATAGGCGCACAGCCAAGTAACCGCAGGGTATTATGGTGTTGTAAGGTATTGGTTTTCCAGGCAATGGGGCGGGCGGTAATCCCTCGTGACCGCTCAAAGGTGGATCAGAAATCCACACAAAATGCACAAAAACAACAGAAGCCCCTGCTCTAGGAAGAAAGTAATTAGAACTCAGTGGTTTCTGTTTGGTGTAACAGTAGTAACAAAAGCACATCAACAATGTTACAAAGTCAAAACGATGTGCCCAGAAAGAAATTTGCAATGGAGTAGAATCCTTGTTATGGAAAACACTTTATTGTTCCTCTTGTTGTGGCCAACACGTGTTTCATCGCAGGGAAACAAACTGCGAATCTTCAGGGCCTTTTGCGAGAAAAGCCGGGATTTAGTGATGTGGCCAAACGCCCAGGAGGGCGAGAGTATGGAGAAAGCGCTTTAAGCGCGTGGTTTAGTTTGTACCTTATTGGGCTCATAAGGGGGCCATAACCGGGAGGAGAAATGGATTGCAGCTGTAACGCTCGAAAAGGAAAATCAGGCGGGTGCACCTGGTTAGATTCGTTCCCCCTCTTGTGGTTCCCGGCGCCGTTTGTCGAAGACGGTCTAACCAGTCGGACCAGAAGAGCCCAGACCAGGTCACTGGTAGTCGGCGACAAAGTGGTCCTCAAGAACAGATACAGACATTCAAAATACGACCCGGCATTTGAACCTGAAGTGTGGGAGATCGTGAACGTACACGGCACCATGGTATCCGCGTCCAGGGGCACAAGAGCCGTGACCAGAAACGTGTCGTGGTTCAAGCGTGTCTCTCGTGAGAGTGGAAACACCGATTCTGCATCTGAGGGTGCTGAAGACGGGGACCAGGAGCCGGTGCAAGAGGAGTCATCCACGGCCCCACGAGAAGAGGAAAGACCAACTCCACCGAGACTCGAGCCGGACAACACCACCAGTCCCGGAAGCACCTCGAGTGACATTCAACATCGTCCTGAGCAACCAGCGGAGATGGGAGGTTTGGAAAATCGCCAAAGCCAAAGATACCACCTACGACCAAATCCAGCTCCCAGTCAAAGGCTAAAGGACTATGCATGGAATATGAACTGATCAGAGACAATTCATGGCCGGGACTATTGATCTGTAAGTTTGGAGGGATGTAATAACGGAGCCACCCGGCCCGCACACGTACGCACACACGCACGCATACGCCTCAGGGGCGGGGTAGCCCCTGAGTATAAATAAACGGCCGGAAGACCGCTCGTGGTCTTTGGCCCTAACCTGCAGCTAGCGTGTGCGTGTGATTTGTCACCAGTTTAGTTAGGCCCCACTCTGAGGCCTAGGCGTTCCCTCCCCCGTGTCTCCGGACACTACGCACAGCAAGAAGAGTCTGCGCTGTCTCCTGTACACTCTTCAGTGCACAGTGCTATGCATAGACAAGCACAGGGGCCAGATATGTAAGACGTGTTCTTTAGTTTGAAGCACACACGTTACACGTTACATATAGGTGTATCAAACCATATACGGCTTGACCTCCTTGCACGCGTCTGCTTTACTTTGACGGTAAGATTTGGGAGAAACTCAGAAACCCAGATCACGCTATTTCAGTAAATCTGTCTTTGCACCAAAACCTAAGGTTTTCACACTGGCCAATCCTACACACAATCATACATTAAAGGAGAGATAGTGTGTGGTTTTGGATGCTGCACCAAAGGCAACTCTCAGTGCAAAATAGGCTTTGGGGGCGAAAGTCGATTTGTCGATGAGGTGCTTGGCTGAGCACGCCCAGTCAGGATTCTTGGAAAGCTCTCAAGGCGGGGGAAGGAGGTGGGCGGGGGGGGGGGAGGGGCTGCGATTCAGTCGAAGAGCCAGGGCTTGAGGTGCTTCCTGAATTGAGGCAGAGTCAGAAGCACAAGCACAAACCCTTAGAGAATCTAGGCCTTGGCATCATTCAAGGAGAGGAAATTAGCAAAAATCGAATGGAAATTGACTTTTTAGATGGAACCTTGAAGCCTGGCGAGCTGTGGCACATCCTCTCTTGTCTTGATATAGAACAGTTGTGCATCACCTACACAAAGAGTATCTGAGAGATGCGTGCCTCCTGTGGTGCTGAGCGGAGAAACATTGGCCTTGAAAATAAAAGGAAACAAGCATTTGCAATGCAAATAGGTCTCGCATTTGTGAGTTAGAGCTATTGCCTGTAAATAATTATGTTTTTTACCCCTACCTTTAATTTTCAGAGTGAATGTATGTAGTGTGCAAAATCCCTTGGCAAAGTCCTGCACTTCATAATAAATATATTGAAAGACGCAAAGTGTGCATTGTGTCAACAAGTGCTTGGTACGTACCTCGGGAAGCCTCCTTCACCTCCCCTGCCGGGCGCGAGCCTGGGAAAAAAGGGCAACCGCGATTGGTCATCTCAGGTTGGACTTGGCCTCTCCCAACCAGGGGGACAGGTCACAACCAGTGGAGGGGGTTAAGAAGGGTGCGAGAGGCCCCATAGAGAATTCAACCCCTCCGGCGAAGAAGAAAGGAATCCCACCCACTCCAGAGAAAGGCAAAAAGGCGGGTGGCACAGCTGCAGGGGTTTGAGGTGAGGCGGAAAAAACCTAGAAGGATAGAAAAAGGAGAGAATTTGCTAGAAATAGATGGAAGGCTCATCCAGGGTCCTTGGGATAGGGTGACCAACCGTCCGTAAATTTCACGGACAGTCCGTAATTTCGGCAATCTGTCCGTTGTCCGTGAAGGATTGTTTAACGGACGCCATTTGTTCGTAATTTTAACAGGTCGCACAACCGGCACAGCTGGCCCCCACCTCCCTTCTTGACTGGGATGCTGCTGAGGTCGGGTGTAACAGACTCCGAGGCAGTACAAAAGCTCAGATACCCATCAGCATTGGCGAGGCACAGCGGGATGGCAACCCTCACACCTTCAGCCCTTAATGAGCTGTTAAGAGGTGCTGAAGGTGACAGAGGGAGGGGCGGCAGCTTCGGAGCAGGGTCATTTATTCAGATGCAAACAGCACTGAATGTGTCTTGTATTTTCAATTGGTGTGAGACATTCCCTTTCTGCCCAGGGTTCCAAATATCATAGAACCGGCCCTGATTACACAGAGGCAGCACGTGGCTCACTTCACAGAGCTTAATTACTGTCAATAAATTGTAAACAAACCTCGATTCTTCAAACATGCAGTCTATATTGTAATATAATAGAGAAATGGCACAAACACACTCACACTGATTAACAAAGTATGGAGGACAATCATTTAAATCAGTTCTCTTGGAGTATCTCCTTTCAGTACTGTACATCAGTGTGGGGGGAGGGGGGCAAAACTAACATTTTGGAAACAGAGCCTGTCTTCTCGTTTTCTTATCCAGGAGGGGGTAAGGAGCCCTCCCTCACCCTGGAAGAAACCAAGATGATACTAGAATACTGCATACCCACCCCTGTGTCCAGCCTGGTGGATCCTGTTTCCCCTCCAGTGATGGCTCTTGTTCCCCCATGTGGTGGCTCCTGCCCCCCCCGCCCCACGCCTGTGATGGCTCCTGTCCCCTCCTGTAGTGGATCCTGTCTCTGCCCTGGGTGGCTTCTGTCCCAGTCCTGGAATGTCTCCTGCAGAGAGGGTGAAGTTCTTGATGGGCCTCTTCTCAAAAAGGCTCAGCTCAAAATTAATATGAAAAGGTGGGCGAGTGAGTAAGTGAAGGGATTGCTGGATGAATTAGTGAAAGGGTGAATGGATGAATGAAAGATTGAATAGATAGATAATGGGAGGGGATGGATGGATTGATGAGTGAGTGGAAGAATGAAAGAGAGAAGACGGAAATAGCTGGATGCATCGGTGGAAGGGTAGCTGGATGGGTAAAAGGGTGGATGAATAAGTAAAAGGATGGATGAGTGAAAAGGTGGATGATGAGTGAGTGGGTGGATGGATGAGTGAAATGATGGATGGATTGATGAATTGATAAGTGCAAGGGCGAATGAATGGACGGAGGAGTGAAAGGGTGGATGTAAGGATGGATGAGTGAGTGAAAGGGAAGGTAGATGGTTAAAATGATGAATAGACCAGTGAAGGAGTGAAAGGATAAATGGATGAGAGAAAGAATGAATGAGTGATAGGGTCAATGGATGGATTTATGAGCGGATGAGTAGATGGATGGATGGGTGGATGGATGGATGTAAGGGTGGGTGGATGGATGGATGGATGGAAGGAAGGATTGCTAAGTGAAAGAGTCGATGGAGAGAGAAAGGGAGGATGATGGATGACTGAAAGGGTGGATGGGTGCAAGGATCAGTGACTGGGTGGATGGATGAGTAGGTGAAAGGATGTCTGGAAAGGTGAAAGGGTAAATCGCTAGATGGATGAGTGAATGGATGGATGGGTAGAAGACTGAATGGCTGAGTGTACAGATGGATAGGGTGAAAGGGTGGATGGATGGATAATGGATGGATGAGTGAAAGGATGGATGAAGGGATGGATGAGTGAAATGAAAGATGGAAGGATACATGATGGATAGGTTTGCAAATGGCTGAATATGTCTAGATATGGTTGGGCTTACTCATATACAATTGCGCGACCTCTGATGTGTCTGTAAAACTTATCCAATTGTCCTGAAGTTTGTCCTGAATTTTGACCTCCTGTCCTGAATTTGTGTCCTGAATTTTGACCCTTTGTCCTGAATTTTTACACTCACCGTCCTGAATTTGCACCAATGCCAGTTGGTCACCCTACTTTGGGATGCCTTATGGCAGGGTCACTGAGGGAGCCAATAGTGGACTGTAGTCACAGATAGAGGATATGGAAGGCTCCCGCAGGACCCTTGGGATGCCTCATGCCTCACGGCAGGGACCCGGAGGAGCCAAGATGAGTTTGAAGGCAAGCAGGACGGCACTCGCAGCCTGGGCGAGTCCGGACGGACACCCACCAAATCGGTAGCAAGTTGAAGCCTAGCACTGTGCAACAGTGGCCTTGGTATTGGGGCCCCTTCCCCGAAAGTGATCTGTCGAAGAGAAGATAACGGACAAGATCGGACTAAATGAGATCTGATGGCGAATTCGTTAAATGAGTCAACATAATGTTATGTATGACCATGAAGAGGAAATGTTTGAATGTTTATGTGGTAATAAACTGTGACCCTTTTTGGCACCAAGCAAGTTGTCCCTGGCATATTTGAAGGACAAATGGGTTAGGGAGGGGAGGTGAGTCGCCTCTTGGGAGGGATTTACGCTGTGCAAGTTGACTTTGCAGGTGGAGCATCGCCTGAGCGTAAGAGAGAGCCCCCTAGGTAAAGGCATCCATTATGCATTCGAAGGTTTGATGAGATATATTTTATTGTACTTTCATTGATATAGCGCTTTATACCCCCTAACTGTGAGCCAATGAGCTTTAAGGGACGGATTGCATGTTACACTTTGCTGATACACTTATAGTCCACCTTAAAGCTCTAAATGAGAAGAATAAGTAAAAATGTGCCCCCGCCCTTGATTGGTAATAAAGTGTTGGCTACTTGGCTTTCATCTGCATTCTAAAGAAACTGAAGGGCCTGGAGACTGATTTTTGAAGCCTCGGTAATTGGGACTTACAACAATCGAACAGGGAGTGGTTGGCAGTCCGTGTGCCTCTTTTGAGACGTTTTGAGACGCAACGGGTTCATTCAGTTTCCTAAATAATTTCGCCCAGCAGGTGCTTGATATGTACCTCATGGGTGAATTGTCGCTACAATTTACACAAAAAATGTTGTGTCAATTTCTTTGCCAGTGAAAATGCGCCCTGTGTTATCTGATGCTGAACGCGCCCCTGCTCTTCACTGCACAAGGTGAGTACGCACCACAGGGCAGGAGAGGGGACCCACCAGGGGCTGGAGAAGACAGGTATCACCCCAAAGATTGGACTGTGGGGGCAGGGTCGGAGGGCATTGCCAGGGCACAACAGGTGCCAACAGTCAAAAGAGACACATGCCTTGCTTAGGAGGAGTGGGGCAAGGAAGAGGGTGGAGTGTTAAAAAAATACCCAGTATAAACACTGCCAAGTTAATGCATCACACCCTAGTACCACAGTGACCCCAAGAGAGTGGAGCCCCCAGAGCAGGAGAGGTATACAGGAGAAAAGCCAAAGGGAGTGTGGAGAGGGCGTATACCGTGGCGTGATCCACCACACAAGCCACGAGGCCTGCAGTCTCCAGCCAGGGTCTTCTATGGACTTTACCCCTGGCATGTTCCTCTGATCACTGGCTCGTGGAAGGCACAGGACGGGATATAAATGTAATGGGATTTATGGTCGTCCAGGTCCCACTTTAATGTTCCTGTTTGCTCTACAATTTTCACAGAACTTAGAGCAAAGGGACATGTCTGTGGAAATAAGGACGGCGACCTGTGGCACATATAGTGGGGTATTATTGGGGCCTGGGAGAGAAGCTGTTAGAACACAGTGTATGTAGAGCCTTCGTCGACACAGTGTCTTTTCTGAGGAGACCCTTCAGCCCTATGTATGAGGCCCTACTAGTTACAGCCCCCCTCACCTCCTGTCGTTCTGCAGTTCACAGCCACCTTCCCCGAGTTGCCCAGAGAGGTGATCATCAGGGAGAGGGATGACATTGAGATGCCCTGCGTCTACAGAGGCAGTATATCCATCTCGTACTCCCTGGAGATTCCGTGGTGGTTCCTGAATGAACCAGCCGGGGAGCTGGCACAGGAGCTGGTGCTGAGCACCCCTGGGATCAGGCACAAGGTAACCCCACCCCCACCACAAACCCTGCACTCACCCCTTGATCGGGAACGACGTAACGTGGCCCCATAACTCACATACAACCCAGGAAAGGAAGCAAAAAACACACCTGGCCCCCAACCTTGCCCCTTAGTAGCAGAAATGAGGTAATGTGCCCACTGACACCTGGTGCAAAGCCCTAACCCCAGCCTTAGATCAGGGACAAAGTACTATAGCCCCACTCCCTGCCACACACTCCCCTCACACCGTGCGCCCCTGACAGCAGGAGCAATATAACCCCTCTTCAAACCCATACTGGCACTCCATCATCCCCGGACAGCGAAACAACGTTACCTGGCCTCCTCCTCCACGCACCGAGGGGACGGGAGAAGGAACAATCTCACGCACCATGCCTCTGGACTCATCTCTGCCCCTTGGTAGCAGGAACTAGGTAACTTCCACAAATACAGCGAGTATGCAAGGTTTCCGGGCCGCCCTGTGGCACGCCGCATTGACAGGGAGGTGGAGGAAGAAGAGAAGGAGCTCCATAGGGAGACGTCGGTGGTCTTTGCACATCCTGCAGGATCCCTTGATCAGCTGCGCATTGGTCGGCGGCGCAAGTGGCTGCCATCTTATTGCGAACTCCGGCCAATGGAAGGTGCGCTGCCTCAGCCCCTGGTGTCGGGAGGTGCGTGATGCGGTGCATGTGCTTAGCGCTAAAGGGAGAGAGGGCCACAGTGGGTGGGAGGATGGAGAACACAGACAACGGGAGGGGGGCAGGAACAAAGTAAAGCACAACAGGACCCTAAAAAAAGAGTACATGTACAGTGTAAAGGGGCCAGTAGCCATGGGAGGATACAAATGACGACATAGCTGTACTAAGAGGGACTAGAAACCCTATTAAGGAATCAGACGCCAGCATTTATGAATAGCAAAGACACAAGCCAATGAAAAATGTGGGTGGGGCTTCTCCTCCGTACAGTACCAACAACAGATCGCCAGCGCATCGCTTTCCCGCTGGCTCAATAAAGAACAACAGGAGTAAAACACATAGACCGGATTGAGATCTGGGTATATATACGTTCTAACAACAGTGTCTCAACTGGATTTAATGAGGAAGGCAAATACACAAGTATGTATACGACATTATACAGTAGCAAAGAAAGGAGAGACCCCCAGTATCTTTTTTGAAAAAGTGCTCATGGCATCATATATTGAATTCACACTTTATACAGGACAGTTATAGCAGCACTGTTGGCATAAAATGTGGCGGCAGCCCAAGGGGGCTTTGTTCACATTATTATTATTATTATACATGGTGCTTGTGAAACAAAGAGTGACGGCGCGAGTGACAGGTGGAAAACACAGCGATGGTTGCAAAGTGACAAGGTGAAGAGCAATATATACAAAAACAATGGTTCCTCTTCAATGGATTCAAGACGGATAATTGTTTGTGAACCAAAGTTGA
The DNA here is from genome assembly GCF_964263255.1 of Lissotriton vulgaris. Classification (NCBI taxonomy): domain Eukaryota; kingdom Metazoa; phylum Chordata; class Amphibia; order Caudata; family Salamandridae; genus Lissotriton; species Lissotriton vulgaris. The sequence continues at coordinate 1,563,826,583 of NC_141685.1, forward strand.
GAATGCGCAGTGAGTTGCGCTGTATGATCGGTCGATGGCGTTTCAATGCTATCAAGTCAGGATCATCATCAGGACCGGGTTGCCATTTTAGAGGTGATGAAGGTAAAAAGTGAGCCGGAGAATCGCAGGCTTGGTGGTAAAGTGCTGTACAAGGCGGATGAAGTGAACTGGAATCCATATTCATGGTAAATAAATGCAAACTCGTGGTGAGCGGAGCCTAGGCGCAGGGTCGCCGCCCCGATCCACTGTGTGGCTCCTGAAGGGTTCAAGGAGAGGTTGAAGGCAGGGTCGGATCCCCTATCAACTGCCAGGGTCCCGGGGCGGGTACCTCAGTTACAGAGTTGGCGACCCGCGGAGTCAATCCAGAGGCCGTCGGGTGGCTGCAACAGTGTCCTAATCGTGTGCAGTCTCGCCCGATATGTTTAGCTCAGCACCTAAAAAGATCGGCCCCTTGCTCTATCAACAAGTTACACTGAACTCCTTGGATTGTTTTCGACCTGTAGCCACCAAACTGGGTTCAACCTTCCAGACAACTTAGACTGAGCTAAGCAAATCAGCAGCAGCTCTTGGGTCCTGAAAGCAAAACAGATGTCAGTGATAGCTTCCTCACTTCCAGTGATAGCAATTCTTGAGACTCCCACTGGTCATTACATACTTACGTCCAGGGAGTATATTACCCTAGCATTGGCGAGAATCAAAGATGATTCTGTGAATTATTGATAGTTACACGGATTCCTGTGCTCGTACTCCATAGTTCATCATAGAGATTTACTATCAATAAACCTACCACAGTGCACTTCACTAGACCACGCGAATGGTTTGTCTTCTTAACACCAGAAAAGGAGTTCCAACGTGAAAGACATTTATTTGTCATATTTTCTATTCCATCAACATCTTACATTGCGGACGTGTCTGAGAGCTTTTTAACCACGGGGATGAACTTCATTGTGAGTGACTCAAAATGCCTTTTACAGTCTGTGTCACTAGTGTGCAGGCTGTGGTGTATGTGTTTGTAAAGGAGTTAGATCCAGTGCCTTTTGAAAGGAAAGTGGCTGTGAGGTGTTTCTGTCAGACTGCCCCTTGTTCCTCAGACTGGAAAAGTTACTTGGTTTGATCTGCCAATTCTGACCCTGTCACTGACACCTGTGGATTCTTAAGGGGTCCCCTCCATTTCTGGCACTCCTTAATGTCTACCTAGCATGTCTCCTTAACATCTTTTTTTTTTGAAAATCTTTTTTATTAGCCAGTAATCAAGAACAGTTACAATAATTCCATTATAAGTATAATTTTCATATTCCGTAGTTCTCAGATGCTAGTAATAATGATTCATTTATCAAACATTTTCATTTTTGGTATATTCCCAACAATTTCTCTGCACCTCCCCCTCCCATTCACTCCCTCCCCCGGCACTTACTTGGACACATTAATCATTCATAGTACGTGACCCAGATGAATATATCTAATACACAATCCTTGTTCTGACACAAACCTATATAGGACTACATACAATATGGTATATACATGTTCTTCTTACGTTGCACCTAGAACTGTTCTCACTCGCCATACTTGCGTTGGCACTAAGTTCATGGGAAGTTCCACACATACCGAGTATCTCTCCCTTCGCCTTAACTATCAGTAGTTGATAAATAGATGCAGTGTCGTCACCTGCATCAAAAGCCTCCAACATAGCATTCCAATCTAAAGACATTAGTGTCTTCCTGAGGCCCCTGTGCTCTTCGCGCTGCAGCGTCGTACCTTCCGCCTTCCCCCAGCGCACTACCTCTGCCTTCCACGCCTCTGGGTCTGGTGGTCTAACCGACTTCCATCTCATTGTAATGGCACGCTTGGCAAGTAGCAGGGCTAGGTCAGTGAAACGTGTGACTACGCTTTTTTTCCGTTCCGCAGGTCCCAGCCCCAGTATGGTATATTCCAAAGAGGTGTACGGTTTGGAGAGATCCAGTTTATATAAAGCATCATGGTCCGTCTTCCAATAGTACCCCAATTTTGGGCAATTCCATATCATGTGCAGTAGTCGCGCATCATCTGCGCCGCATCTGGGGCATGTGTCAGCTGTGTTAGGGAACATTGTGTGTAAGCGATGGGGTGTGAGGTACACCCTGTGCAGGACCATAAGTTGAATGAATTTAAATTTTGGGTTCCTCGACACTTTCTTTGGGAATTTGAGGATGCGTTCCCACTTCTTGTCCCTGACTGCTCTCCCCATATCACCTTCCCATTTGTCTCGCAAAGGTTGTAGCGATGTTGCCCTCCCGTCCTTATACCACTCGTTATCCATTTCGTCAGGTGACTGCCCGATCCCATGAGGTATTACATTGGGTGGTTCTTCACCGTTCGGTGCCCATGTCTGTGCAATATAACGGCGCAGTCCTGCATGCAAAAGGAACAATCCCCCCGGGGTGTGATGCGTGCCGCGGAAGTCCTCAAAGGACATAATTCGGCCATCCGCAAACAGATCCCCCACCTATGTCACTCCCGCGTCGTGCCACACTGTGAGTTACTGATTCAACAGTGGGCCCGTTCCCATTGGGAGTCCCAACAGTGGTATCGTGGGGGCGTAAGAGGACGTGGGTGTCGTGTATTTCACCGCCCTCCTCCAGCAGTTGATCGCGAGTCTGAGCAGGGGCGGCGTCAACCTAGGAATCTCCGCTCTTGGTAATAACAGTGTGTGAATGACCCCTCTTTCCCAGTCCGCCTCTGACATGCCAATTTCGTGTAAGTTGCATCCCGCCAACCAATAGGCCAGCCACTGCAATCGACAGCGATAGCTATACACCTGTAAGTCCGGGACCACCATCCCGCCAGCCGCTGTAGGAAGTTGCAGCTTAGCCAGGCCAATGCGCCACCGTCCCGACCCCCACACCACTTCTGTAAGCAAGGTATTTAACATCCTAAACATGGGAGCGGGGATTACGAAAGGCAGGCTTGTAAAGTAATAAATAAGACGGGGTAGTACTACCATCTTAGAGATGGCCACTCTGCCCGCCATCGACAGCGGCAATGCAGTCCAGAATTGTATCTGTGATTTCAGCGTTGTGATCGCCCTTACCAGGTTACCACCGATCATATCCTTCACCCCTCTGTATATCTGTATCCCCAGGTATTTGAAAGTTGTTTCCGCCACCTGGAAAGTGTGTGGTGGGAAGGGCAGATGGGTAGTCGCATCGGAAGTACTGAAGCAGAACCCATAAGATAATATCGTCCGCATATGACGACACCACGTGGACTGTCCCGGCCCTCCTTATGCTAATATAAATAATAGTGGGGATAATGGGCATCCTTGTCTGGTTCCCTTGGCTATGTCCAGTTGCGCCGAGATACATCTATTCGTGCGAACCCGGGCTGTTGGGCGGGTATACAGCAGGCGGACCCAGGCAACATACTCTGGTGGTATCCCAAACTTCGCAAACGTCGCAAACATAAAATCCCATCTGAGGGAGTCAAATGCCTGCTTCAGGTCTAGGGAAATACAGCCCTCTGTCCCCAGCGGTGCTTGCTCGTGTAGCATAAGTAGGCTGAGCCTCCGTAGGTTCATAGCCGTATTTCTGCCAGGAACAAAGCTGCATTGGTCGGGGTGTATTAGCTGTGGGATGTACTGGGCCAGCCTCGTCGCAAGAACCTTACTCAGTATTTTATAATCTGTATTGAGTAAGGGCAGAGGCCTGTAATTTGCTAGCTGTGTGTCATCCCTGCCCGGTTTCGGGAGCGATACTATCAGTGCCTGCAGTGACGACCGCGGCAGACCCTGTGACCTCAGCGCTTCTTGGTACACTACATGTAGGGGTGGGGCAAGGAGGTCGACATAGACCCCATAGAACTCGGCCGGGAGGCCGTCTGCCCCAGGGGTTTTATTTCATGGGAGCGTACGTATGGCGTGGCGTATCTCCCCGACCGTGATAGGTCGTGCTAGATCCCTCACCTGATGGTCCTCAAGTCGTGGCAAGTCGAGTCCCGTCATGAACTCCTCAAACACCACTTCTGACAGTTGTCAGTGTGGGCCGTACAGCGTCTCATAGTAATTCCTGAAGGCATTATTAATGTCTATTTGTGTCGTGGCTGGCGTCCCTCCCTGATCAGTAACCTCTAGTATGGACAAGTGGACTGGTTCATCCCGCACTATAAGGGCCAGCAATGGCCCCGACCTCTCAGCTTGCGCGTGTTGCCTGCATGTGTACTCCCTATAATCCAGCCCCCACAGTTCCTCTAGGAGTTCAGCGTGCTGTATGTGTGCCTCCTGCAGTGGCGTGAAGGGCAAATTTGTACCTGCAGCCTCGCTTTCGAGCATAGCCAGGCGGCCTTCTACCTCTCGGAGCCTCTCCATCACATTATGTCTCATGCCCACCCGTGCACTCATCGCCTCCCCTTTTATGGACACCTTAAAGGCGCCCATTCCATCTGCCGGGAACTAGCCGTATCAGTGTTTATGTCAAAGTAACTTGTTATCGTGTCTGCAAGTGATGCTCTGAAAACAGTGTCCTCCAGCAATTCCGTGGTGAGGCGCCACGTTGGTATAGGCGTCGGGACCCTACCCCACTGCAATGTGACTTCCACCGGGTTATGATCAGAGAGAGTCTTACCCATATGCTCTGCTACTGTCCCCGCCCCCAGTAATGATTTGGTACAGAAAATACAGTCTATTCTGGTGTGCAGTCTGTGGGGCGGGGCGTAAAAGGTATATTCTCTATTCAGTAAGTGATTGCATCTCCATGTGTCAGCCAAATCCCATCCCTCCGCCCACTGCGCGAGCGCGTCAGCCTGTCTCTTGCTCTCAGTGGCCTGTAGTGGTGGGTGCGACCTATCTAGTGACACGTCCAAAACTGCATTAAAATCCCCACCTATGAGCCACTGGTATTCTGACCAGTCTGCCAGTACTCTGTTAAGGGTAGTTAAAAATACGACTGGCCGGAGTTCGGTGCATAGACACTGCCAATCACTACAGGGGAGCCATCCAACATCCCACGGATGAACACGTATCTACCCTCTGTGTCCAGTCTCTTTTCCACCAGTTTGAAAGGAACAGAGTTTCTTAACCATATAGCCGCCCCCTCGAGAACACAGAATAAGAGGTAGCAAACAGCTGTCCCTTCCACTTTTTGCATAGGTTGACGCTCACTGCACTGTTCAGATGAGTTTCCTGAAGGCATGCCACCACGACATTCCTCCGAATAAGTTGTGCTAAAAGTCTATGTCTTTTATGTATGGACCCCATGCCTCGTACATTCCAGGTGCACATTTTGTAGGTGTTAAGAGTCCCCATTTCGGTCCGCGTCAGGTGTTTCCAATAGGCCCCGTATCAGAAGGAGTGTATGCAGTATATGTAGTGTCCCAAGTGCCATCAAAACTTGTATCCCCTTAACTTTAAGGTCCCCAAGTGAAAAACCCTGAGGTCCAAACATTATCGCCCAACGTGAGCATTAGGTAAACCAGAACATGTCTATGCTTTGGGGGGGGTGAAACCCACTAACACCCGCTAGTGACCTGTTGGTGGTACCACAGCGTGCCCCAAGCCAGTGTATCCCCGTTCCCTGTCAGCCCACTCTCGCTCCTGTGCAATTCTCATACGTTACCAACCGAAGACTTCTATGGTTATAATCAAAAGTCGTGCGCCACTTGTGCAGTAATTTTGGGGAAGAGCTGCAGGCTGTTGGCAGAGCCCGACACCTCCGTATGCGTGTCAGAGTTGCTGCCCATGTCCGATTTGTCCCTTGCATCATGTTCAGCCAGCGATGCCTCCGTCAACCGGGCTATCTCCGGCGTCTTCCCAGATCGGGCAGATGTTGTTCCTCCGCTCGTCGTTGACCCCTTTGCGCTTTTCCCACTCGTGTCAGCCCGCTGCTCCTTTTGGTGAGAAGGTCCTTCACCCTGGTCGTCCGCAAACGGGTCCTGCGTGTTCAATGGTGTCAGGGCCATTTCCATCCACTCCGCCGCCTCTTCAGGCGTGTCAAAGAAATATGATTTGTTTTCATATATTATTTTGAGGCGGGCCGGAAATAGCAGTGCATATATCAGGTTTCTGTCCCGTAATTTGCGCTTTACCCCCAGGAATGTCGACCTGGCCCTCTGCACCGCCGGGGTAAAGTCTGGGTATACTGAGACGGTCTTGTCTTCATATCTCAGCGACGGCTTTTGTCTTGCCACTCTCAGCACCGAGTCTCTGTCTTTATAGTGCAGAAGACGCACTATTAACGGTCGTGGCGGCGCACCCGGTCTGGGTGGCTTCGCTGGCATTCTGTGTGCCCTCTCCACACTGTACAATGGGGTAAGATCTTGTGGACCCACAACCTTCTTTAGCCAGTCCTCACCAAGTGGGTTCCTCTATTCGCTGCGCTCCGGAATTCCTAGAATTCGCACATTATTGCGGCGAGCCCGCCCTTCCGCATCGTCCATCTTGTCCCAGAGCAGTTTGAGCTGTTTCTCCATATGCTCGAGTTTCGTAGAGTGATCCGTCTGCTGCGGTATCAGGTCGTCAAGCGCGATCTTGTGCTCCGAGACCTTTTCGGCTAGCTTGTTATGGTCTGCCCTTAGGAGCGACAAGCCAGTTGCCATGCTGTCCATGCGCGACTCAAGCACCTCCCTGGATGCCTTTATTTCAGCCAGTATGAGGTCCAGTTTAGCGTCCTGTGTGCACTTGCCCGTTGGTGGTATTATCTCCATGTTGGAGGAGGCCAGTGGGTCGTCTGAGCCGGTAGATTGGATGTCCGCATTTGTGCTCTGGTCTTGCACCTTGGCCCTGTTCTTCCCCATGGCTCTCGTCTTCAGGATGGCGGTGGTGAGGTCCCACTTGCGCTCTCAATGCCTATGTATTCGGTGCTTTCCTGCTGTTGCGGCTCTCCCACCAGTCACGGACGCTCCCACCTGCACCTGTACATGCGAGGGGTCAGGTGCACCTCAGCTTTAGGATTACAGCCTGTGAATCGTCGGGGCCTTGTAGCATCACTGACCTGTTCCTGTTGGGCTGTCTGCTGCCTCCCCTACCGGTGTCCGGTGCGCCACAACAGTCGGGAGTGTGGGTGGTTGCCCTTCTCAATACCTCAGGAATTGGTGTAGTGTGTAGTCAGCAGTCCGATGAGCTGCTCTCCACCCCTGGCGCCTTCGCCCGGTCAGGGCACCCAAGCAAGGGTTCTACGACGCCCAAAGCGGGTCCCGCCCGTCTCTATTGCCCACTGTAGTACACTACAGCGATGCCCTCTGCCGTTTCGGTGCTCCGGCGCGCTCAGCGGTGTCTCGGCATCGGTCCGGGCACTGGTCCCAGATAAGCCGCTACGATCTCGATTGTGTGATGGCAGACGCTGCGGTGAGCCCAAGATGGCGTCCCCCTGTTCAGGTTCGGTCGCGGCGGCGCGTAACTGTGTCGGCACAATTAAGGAGTTCCCCTTCAAGGCAAATATATATCCTGTTGTGGCCCATGGGTCCCCAAGCGTGTCCTCAGCACCACTGTAGCTCACCCACGAGGCCTGCGAGGCCACAGTCACTTCGGGCGCCCGTGTGCCAAACACCGCGTTTACGCGCCTCCAGGATGATTCCAGCGCCAGCCCAGTATATGGCGTCCTCGCTGCCCCACACACTCACTGGTCGTGCTGCAATCAGTAGTGCCAGGCACCTCTCCAGCCGGTCACTCCGCCGCAGTATGGCACTGCCCGACTCCGCCGGTCTCTGCTTGTTTCAGCACCGTCAGATCTCTCTGAGCCCGGCTCTCCCGTCTACGACAGGCCGCGGCTCTCTTCCTAGAGCTAGGCCTCGCCGGCGCCGATCTTCGCGCTCTCTCCCGGGGGAGCCCCAGGAGTCGCAGCTTGTGTCTTCACGCTCGCCACACACTCGGCGGTCCCAGAGCCTGAGTGGGCGTCCTGTGGGGTACGGGAAAGCAGGATATTTAGCTTTTATTTGGGGCAGAAGACGGAGCTAGCTTAAAACGCGTCCGCTACGTTTGGCTCGTGGCCACGCCCCCCCTCCTTAACATCTTTAATCACCGTTCTGATGGGCACTTACCCTATTCGGATGACTTTTCCTTGTTACAGTCATGCCTTGGAGAGGTCAAGGACTGGAAGAAACTTAACTGTCTTCAGCTGACTAGAGACACAAGAACACATCTTTCTTAAAAGGAATCCGATTTTACGCCCTACTTGGCCAGAACTTGCTACCAGTCGCTAAAGTACAAAAAAGGTAGGCTTCCTATTCAATCCCCCATGACACACAGAGGGGCTTATTAACAAGCCCCTTGTGCCAATGCTGCGTCACTTTTTTGTGACACACCGGCGGCGCACTTTACTGCCCCAAATTTACAAGGACAGGAAAAGCGCCCTTGTAAATACGGCCTCTTAAGACGCAGCACTTTGCATTCCATGGGTCTTGCTGTGGAACCAGACACATTTCCAGAGGTACGAGAAATTGTAAACCTGAAAATGCATCTGATTTCTATGCCTCCTCAGGGGACGCATAGGGAGGCTGTTATGAGCCCCAATGTACCCCAATATTGGTCTAGGTAATTGCACGATCTTTTACCTACATTTGTTCTACCTTGCTCTACATAACGGCTCTGGTGACTGACCTTTTACCTAGTTAGGTGCCGCATAAATATTGTGTAATTTTCTCCCAAAACTAGCCTATTTTATTATGCATGAGGATTCTCAGTATCACTGCAGGATTACCATCTTCTGCATAATAACTCTGTATAAGGGTCACCACTATCGTCATCCTTGCACGACATGCCCACAGTATCATGACACATCTAGGTAGAACCACTGAGGGTGACGTTTGTGTATATAAGTACCATATCTTCACTGGGCAAGGCAGAGGAGACCAAGCTTCCATGCTGACACGCTGACCTGAGATACAGAAGTCCCCGCCCGCAGACCCACCTGCAGACATTGGTCTGACATTCCTTGCGGGGTTTCCAATTCGAGACCAAAATGGGGTCCTTCGTTATCTCTCATCAGGTTATGGGGTTGGCTCTCTCCTCTGGGGATTCTTGGCTATACACGTTCATACAGGAAGAGGTGTGGCGCAGTGGCTAGGGTGACTGACTCCGGAACCTGGGGGATCAGGGTTCGATCCACCAGCGGCAAGTTAGCCCAGCACCATGTGACTCTGGGCAATAGCTCGCCTAATCTTCCCGAGGGCCCCAGCGCCTTGACACCTTTGGGTGATTGTTTGCACTTTACAAATACTGGACATTTATATTTGGACATTTATACATGCTAGGTACACTTAGGTACATCTAGTTAGGGTTTGCATCTTAGGAGTACTGATATTGCCATGTATCTATATGCCTGCATATATTCATTGTTTTAGCAGCATGGTAGAGTTCTACCATTTCTTTACTCTGTGGGTGCTTATAACTGAATACATCTGTTTCTGCCTAATGGTTGTTGCAGTGCACGTATTTTATATACCAATCCCTTAGTTTATGTTGTATAAATGTGCATATCCTATATAGGTTTATAGGAACTACACGACAAGGGGCTACGAGAAGAAATGTCTTTGTTTCAACTTGTTTTGTCCCCTTTCTATTTTTTTTCTCTTTCTATGCGTGCTGCAGTCTGCAGCACACATAAAACGAGGAAATCACCTCTGGTGATTGTTTATGTACAGGAAGATGTCTCTCCCTGCACAAAAAACAATAATTTAAAAACATGACGTTTTGCAAGTTCTATGTGTGCGAATACAGCACACACAGAAGTTGAAAAACACCATTTCAGAGTGTTTATGTGCAGTAAGGGAATACTTACTTCACAAAAACAATCATCCCAATGACGCTGGCACCCTTGCACTATGGTGCAAGGCTGCCTGAGTCAGCGCATGGCAGCCCATCGTGCGCCAGCGCTGGGAAGAGCACAGGAATGCCATTTATTATGGTAAATATCTCACATCCCTGTGCTCTCTAAGGGCCGCAGCGTGGTGCAGCCAAAGAGCTTGCTGTGCCGCGCTGCTGCACTTTCTTGTAAATGAGGCCAGAAGTTTTTCGCAACTTTTTCAAATTATACTCCCACACTTCTCTGTGCATCACTGGCTAGTTGTAAATGCCTTGCTTGATAATGCCAATGCTTTACAAGTAGGCTCACTCAATATAGCTTTGCACAGGCTTCGGACAGTCGAAAGCACCACCATCAGATTAACAAATGGTCTGAGCAAAAGAGGTCATATCTCTGAAGCAAGAAAGCCATTGACTGGCTTCCAGTCAAGGCTCAGATCATTTTCACAATTGCTTGTTTTTAATTTAGATGTGTTTCAGTGCTAGCAACTGAAAACTTAGCAACCTAGTTCCCTCCTTAACCCCTCTCAGTAGCTGAGAAATACCAATTTAATCTGCATCCCTAAAATCAAACAATACAAAATGCAAAGGCCACTCCTTCATTCAAGCTCGCTATATGATACAAATGTCATTACTACTTTGGGCTTAAACTGGATTATCCACCTTTAAACTCATGCTCCTTGCACACCTGTCCTAATCAGGGGACGCTCCTCCACTAGGGCGGAGGAGCGTCGCCCCACTGCTTTATCGCAGTGCGAGAAGCAGAAACCTAAATGGGTAAAATGACTATTTTATGTTTCTGCTTCTTGCACCGCAAGAAAGGTGAAGTGATTGGTTGCAGGCAGGTGAGTGGGCTGCTCTAAAAGCAGGGCGAGGGAGGAGTGGTGCGCCCACTCCTGAGTGAGCATGACTGGTTTGGTCGGCCCTCTGGGGCCGCCCAAACCAGTCATGTGCACTCTGCCCTTTCTCCATGCAGGCTGAAATGCAGCCTACCTGGAGAAAATGACCTACCCGTAGTTGCCTGGCTGGGCGGCTTCCCTCCCAATCACAATGCTGCCATTGCAGCATTGTGATTGGCTCAGGGGAGGGGAGGGCGGCTGCCTGCTTCCTGTTCCTGCCAGAGGCAGAAGAGGATAGCAGGAGCTGGAGCTGTGAAAACGCCGGGCCCAGCTGGCGGACAGGTAAGGTTTTTTAAAATTAATTATTAAATTTACCCCCACAGCCATTCCCGCGTGACCCTCCCCGTGCGACCCACCCGCCACCTGCCGGCGATCAATGCCCTCTGCGACTGATGCAGTTTTAAGTCATCAGTGCCAAAAGACGTCTCCTAGCTATATAAGAGCTCTTGTTAGCTGTATGCTGGTAGTAGGTATGATTGCTTCAAAATACGTCCTGTTCCTAAAAGGTGTGTGTATATCTGTACATCCATCCTCTCTAGTTGTAGAAGCCTATCTTATTGTCAATTGTTCCACTGGTTTTAATTGTTGTTGCTGTAAGATGAAGTAGAGCGCGAGCATTCCGATGGATTACCTTGGCTAGAGATGTTTTGAAACCCATTGTGAAATGATTGACTGATTGACTTTTTAAATGTATTGAAATGGGGCAAGAAACCATTTTGCATTTTTATCATTTCTATATTTAAAAAAAAAAAAAATAGTGAAGGATAAAGTTTTTATTCTAGTGCATGTGAAGCATGTAAGGTTATTAGTGTAGGCAAAAGCATAAGCCCAGTACTTTGGGCCAGATGTAGGAGCCCTAATACCGGTCGGAAACGGACGATTTTGTCCGTTTCCGACCGGTATTAGGGTTTTCAGATGTAGGGCATGCATTTACAGAATCGGTATTTTACCGATTCTGTATTTACCGATTCGGTAAAATTACCGAATCGGTAAATACAGACTCGGTAAAATACCGATTCTGTAAATGCAGATGTAGCTGGCACATGTCAGAGTGCCACAGGGCTTTAAGAATCGGTATTTTACCACCCAATCTAATTGGATGGTAAAATACCGATTCCAGGTGTGCATGCACATCTGTGCATGCCCACCTGTGCCATGTGACACACAGACATGCCCATAGGGCATGTCTGTGTGCCACATGGCACACAAGCCTGTAATTGGGGTGCCAGAGGGTGTCAAAGTGACACCCCCTGCACCCTTGCAAGAATAGGTATTTACCGAATCGGTAAATACCGATTCGGTATTCCACATTCATTCCTATGGGCTTCAAGGCCCATAGGAATCAATGGGGGATACAGATTCGGTATTTACAGAATCGGTAAATACCGAATCTTACAGATTCGGTATTTACCGAATCAGATTTACCTACATTTCCCCCCCTCTAAATTACCACTTCTTAAATACCGAATCGGTATGATTCGGTATTTTAGAAGTGGTAAATTAGATTTACCTACATTGGGCCCTTTGTTTCTTAATCTATAGACACATTCTGTAAAGAAATAAGTTAAATGCTTAGATAAACTTTGAGATAAGTGTTACTGTCTTTTAGTGATTGACTCTGATAGCACCTCCTTCCTTGTTTGTGTGTGGGGTTCCAGTTGCGGAAGTGCTGGTATTCAACATGATCTGAGGTGGGCGCTATCTTTAAAGGTGTCCTGTTCTTGGGGTGCCCTTTTGTTCCCCTGCAACTAACAGTAAACAAATGAGAGTTCTCTATATATCTCTGCATCTTGCCCAGTGTTTTTATGTGACACACAAACAAACAAGTAAATAATTAAATAAATAAATAAATAAATAAATAAAGTGTGCCTTTAACTGGGGATATCGATCGAATATCAAGACCATCTACTCTGGAATCTGCCTCCTACCGTTTTCTCCACCGACCCTTCACTCACTGATTCTTTTTCTCACTCTCGCTGCTTTTTTCATCCTTGATTTTCTTCTATTGTGGCTGTTTTCCTATTTGTCTCTTCCTCTTTCTTTCTCCCTTCTCTCTTTTTCTCTCCAAGCGAAGGTCAAAGTTTGTTGATGAATAAAAATTCCAGGTCCATATAAATGAGTGCCCACCGCAGTGCTTAATTTGAGCAGGTGCTTTCAGGTGATCCACACCTGCACCTCTTTCACAGGGCTGGGTCTACAATTTCTGAACCTGCAGGTGGTGCTCTCAATATTAATTGTTCAATCAAAATAAAAAGAATAACATACATTGCATGGTGACTGGCTGGTAAATGTTCTTAGGCAGGCGGGCATACGCCTGTCCAGGTAGGCACGATTGTGTACCACCATGTTAGTGATGATGTCATCACAATGATCACAAATCCAAGAAGTCATCGACAAACTATGGCTTGCATTCTATTCACCTAGTCTGCTGCACTCTGCCACTGCCTGAGCCTAAGCCTCCCATTGAATAATTGTAGTTGGGGGCTGGCTCATGACGAAGTTGAGGCAGGAAGCTGCAAGAGACCATTTGGAACTTGGGAGTGAGGGCTCTTGAGGAAGAATAAATGAAAGTAAGTGTGGACTTTACACTTGTTGCGTAGCCAGAGTAGCATATCCGGCAGCCCTGCATTACTGCTATCCTCAATGTGCTCAATGCAGCTGTGGCCCAACACAACTTTTGAGCACGATGGCGTCAACAGTAGAATCTGTGCGCTGCACCCCCGCACGGTAATTGCGGAGTGTGAGTGAGTCCAGTAGGCACCACAGCCATACTTACTGGCATTTGCAGCATTACTGCTGGGGACAATGCCTTTGTTGTAGCAGGCAGGATCACAGCAAGCTGAGCAGTGGATGCCGATGCCGTCGCCATTCCTGGACCTACTAATTACAGGCAGCACTAGACATGCACTGCTGTGCTCAAGCAGCCACCTGTTCCGCAATAAACCCAGTCATACCACACTGATTAATATCTGCAAAAAAGCATTTTCATTTGGTGTACATTTTGTTTTTGCACTCACTGAGGGTAAGAAGGTAAAACAAGTGATCTTCTGCTTCTTTAGAAATGACAACAGGAAAGCGCAGAGTTCAAAATAGCAGGGACATGTACAGGCTGACAACAGGGGTCACAGGCAGCAGCAGTGTTAGAGATGAGAGACAGCAAGACTAAATAGGAGAAGAAACAACAAGTGAGGAGAGAAATAAAACGGAGCAAAGTAGAAGAAAAGGAGGAGAGTAAATGAGATACAAAGATAAAGCAACCATGATGTGAAGAAGAGACCATTAAAAAGAGAGAAGATAGAATGAAAGGATGTGGAGGACAGGACAAAGGAAAAAAAAACAGACAAATGATAAAATGGAAACACAGCTAATCACTGCTAGAGAGTGAAAATAAAGAGCCAAGATCGAGGGAGGAGAGAGCAGAGCATTGATAAAAGTGAAGAGAAAAAAGGGCAGGGCTAAAATTAATAAAGGGCCAATCAGAAATACAGGGTGTGGCAAAGGTGATAGAAAACAATTAGAGAGGGGAGAGGATTTAGACTCTTAGAGCAAAGACTTAGGGGACAGACAACAGATCAAAGTTAGAAGATAGAAACTTAGGCAGTGAGAGTGTTGAAAGTGGGGCTCACCGGAGGAAGATGTGAGTGGTGGCCCCCTTGGCAAAATTTTCAGCACCTGCCCTTCTTTTTTTTTTACAAATTAAGCACTGGTTCACCGCATTAAGCATAGGTTTAGACGGGTTCTTGGGAGAGAGCAGACCCGCCTCCGTCGTTATAAACATGTTCTCTGGTGGCTTTTCCCACGGGTCATGTGTGTTATGGTGTTTTCCTGTTCAAAAGTAGGTTAGGCGGAGGGATACTGCTTTGATCTTGAACCGTGCGCGCAGGAGTCGTTATGCTCTTATGTATTATTCATACTGTATCTAAACTAGAGCAAGCACGTGCTCGCATCAATTTATTAGATCTGACACAACACAACAGACAGAGGAAACTGTGTCGCTAACCGATGTTTCTATTCATCTTTGCAATGGATACTTCCCAAGCTGCGATAAATGATTCACACTCGTGAAACAAAGAAAGCGTTTGATTCACAACGGCAAACGACTCACCAACAGCGATCTGCTGAGATTAAAAAAGGACACTTTGCGTAAAAAGAGCTAACATCCAGAGACTCCTTCAACAGACAGGGGGTACCAGCTGCAGCAAAGTACTGGGCTAACAAAGACCCAATAAAGAAATAGCCAGGCTGGTGCTGATTCGTTTGCAATGTATAGAATAGAAAACCTCCCTCAGAGAGTAAAGCTGGCAAAGTGGCAGTGAGTGTAAAAAGCTCACAGTTGACATCTAGTGAGTTGCAGGGCAGGAATTCGAATGCTGGCACGGTCCTCTGAGCCTTCCTTATTTTCGAGGTCGGTAAATTCAATACCATTCAATTTTGTAAAGGTAACATCTGTTGTTTACACCATTAGAAATGTCAGAAGTACAGTAGGAGGCACTATAAGAAGCCAGTTTATTGAATGTGTCACGGATCTCTAAAGGGTGTGCAGAGATGCAACATTCCACATGAGAGCTGCGCAGAAGAAATGGAATGTATCCCTAAGAGGACACAACTTGGACCAAACTAGTGAATTTCCACCAACCCACCAAAAAACTCCCTCCCAGACACATCTGCCAGGCAAACAGAGGAAGCCGCTCCTTCTCCCACCTGACAGCCAAGACCTGGAACAGCCTCCCCCTGGACATCAGCGCCTCACCATTACGCCAGCTGTTCAGGAAGAACCTCAAGCCCTGGTTGTTGAACCAATAGCAACAGGCTGCGCGATCCGCTATCATGATCCTACAGTACCTCGAGTCCCTCACAGGTGAAGAACCCGCGCTTTGCAAATCATGATTGATTGATTGATCTACAGATTGGAGCTGCGTAGCACCTCTGCGTGTGGACAACATGTAAGAGCAATGGGCTTACGTGCTGGTGTGTAAGGTGTGGAGGTGATAATGCTTAGCACAGAACCCCATAGATTGTGAGGCAACACTATGGGCTCAAACTCTTAGGTACATACTGGTCCCAGAGTTGGAGGATCAGGCTGGCCGAGACATAAGAGATGGCATGGAGAAAGATGGCCGCCCCAGCACTTCATAGCAAATAGTATCCAGGCAAGTATGATGCAGCTGGCAAAGCTCAGGCTGTAGTAGGAGAAGAAAGATGATGTCCCCTATAATCCTGCAGATGCAGAAGCGGTACTAGAAAGAGCACCATGACAGCGCAGGTGTTGATCATTAAGGGGTGGGATCTTCAAAGGGGTGGGCAGTAAAAAGGTGGATATGTTTTCCTGAAAATAGATCACTAGGGCCCACATAAAATGAACTGATCCTGAAAGACTGCACATGTGAATGAGCGTATACCTCAGAACATTGATGCCTTGCTATATATCGAGAGAGTGGAGCAAGCATGCATGCCCAGGGAGTGGAGAGCTACCCAACGTTAGGATTGTGAGAACATTATAGCCATCATGGGGTCACTTTACATCTCCCAGTGGGGGATCGTTGTGTTCTGGGCAGCTTTTGGAGTGTGTTCTGCTTTACATGAAACTATGAAAAGATGAAAGAAATGAAATAAAAAGAGATTTACACATTACGTGCAAAAGGAGGTTCACGCTGCGGCCCAATGACTGTAGTGTGAAAACAGTGGGCTATCTTTCATTTGTGCTTTCTCTGTATTCACCCACAAGGCTACTCCAAGGTGTCACTCCTGCTGTATGTGTGATGTCCTTCTTCAACATAAGCCAAAATAAATGCCATTAATGTTTAGTTTAAAGCAGATTTCATTTCACAGGGATGCATTCTTGGCACTTTCTCTGCTGCCTTCTATAAGTCCAAGTGCGCACCTCTTTGTGCGAGAAAAAATAAATCTCAAATCTGGGTGTTATACTTGAATTTAATCATACATGCTGATACAGTGCAATCTAAAGAGGAGGTCTGTTTGATTTTGTTTAAAGCATTTGAAATGCATCCTCAAAACAAAATATTTGGTTTGATCAATTCAAGGCGTCAAAACTTGTTAAAACTTGTATTAATTGGGATGTGGGATTTTTTTCTCAAATACTACCCATTTTCCATAATGTCAACAAACCATTTGAAAGAGTGACCTAAAGATAAAAGTCTGCTTTTAGAGTTAACCACACAATATACAATTAAATGCTTTTTGTTATTATTGCATTCTATTTATTCTTTTTTCTCAAATTTGTGTTTGGTCTGTGGACAGCACATGCCAAAAGTTCATTTCATAGCGGTTTGTAATTGGTTGACAGAATTGTAATTGTATTTATATTGTGCATACGACTCCTGACGAGGCGTTGAAGCACTTTGTGGCAAGTAGCAAGGTACTTTGGAACCCAAGATTAGAGTTCAATTTAAATATTTAGTACACAGTAATATGGGCTTTAATTCAATAATGTGTGCAGGAAATGATTGAACATGTGCAGACACCCTCCTCCCCAGCGAGGACCGCTAATATGGTGCAGTCTATCGCCAACTTTCAGCAAAGATGAACCTCAGATCCGTAGCTATCTATTGGTGTCCTAATGTTGCCAACTGTATAGTTTTGGTCCTTTTCCTCAATTTAGGCATTAGTTTGAAAACATAGATACAGTGTATCCAAGAGGCTTAAATGGGAGACAAGATTTTGCTTCTTTTAAATACTAGGGGGCATATTATCAAGAAAGGTCGTTACATTATCGCCACTTTTATCGGCAGGAAACTGCCGATAAAGCGTCGATAATTAGCTTGATAATATGCTCTATGAATTCCAATCGAAGCCCATGTTAGATGTGAAGACATATAACATGGGCTTCGATTGGAACTCATAGAGCATATTATCAAGCCCATTATCAGCGCTTTATCGGCAGTTTCCTGCTGATAAAAGCGGCGATAATGTAACACCCTTTCTTGATAATATGCCCCTAGAATTGGCACCACTGGGAATTTCACTCAAAAAGCAATTAAAAAAACAGTCAGTGCAACATGGGACAGGAGAGTATTTGTAGAAATGGACATTATTGGTTTAGTGGAGAATAAACTGCAAGGGAATGGCGAAAATGTAAATTAGTGACTTCAAACTAGGGAGATGGACACAGACAGAATCCACATAGATGTGTTTGTTACTAAAACAATGAACAGTGTATTCAAAGGAGAATGTTCAGAGTGACGAATGTTTTAGTTGTTTTAATACTTTCTATAGCATTATTTGAAAGTTGATGCTCCAAATAAAGATTTCTAATAGAGACTTTACATGCATAAAGTGGTGTAACAAACTAAATTAACATTGAGATTGTTAAACTCAATCTAGAACATTATATAGCTATGGAAGTTGTGGAACAATTGTTAATTTAGAATTATTGAAGAAATATTTCAGTCAGTCAGTAACTTTATTTCGGCCACTGGGACCATAAAAGTACATCATTACAAAAATAACAACCGGCATTAAGAGAAATGAAAAGCGGGGGGGCGTGGCTTGGACGGCAATGTGGAGGGGGGCGTGGCTTGGACGGCAATGTGGAGGGGGCGTGGCTTGGACGGCAATGTGGAGGGGGCGTGGCTTGGACGGCAATGTGGAGGGGGGCGTGGCTTGGACGGCAATGTGGAGGGGGGCGTGGCTTGGACGGCAATGTGGAGGGGGGCGTGGCTTGGACAGCAATGTGGACGGTCGTCTAGGTCCGTCAGCTCCGCATCCCTGAGGGGAAAACAACACGCCAAAACAGCCAATTCCGCCAACAAAGGAGAGGAACAAGTAGGGGAAAGCTCCGAGCAGCTGGGAAGACGACCAGAAGTAAGGGGAACAGCCGCAGTGCCGAGAAAGCAGCTCGAGAACTTTGCCAAGAGTTTCAAAGCGTGAGCCCAAGATGGCGCCTGGAGCTCGCAGGGAGAAACAACAAGCGGTGACTGTGCAGCAAACCGGCTTGTGAAGAGAGCAGTGAAACAAGAACCAACACCGTACCCACGGAAAAGGAAAAAGGAGAGTAAGACAGCATTTAGCGATTGGAACGCACTCAGTGCAGAAGAGCCGCACAATCACCACCGCCTCCGTTCTAAGAAGGAGCACACGCAGCGAGGTAAGCCCGCCAGACTAGCAATCCCCCTCCAGCGAAAAAAAAGCGGCGCGCTTACCGAAGATTCGACACAGTCACGGACACAGGCGCCGGAAGTGAGAGGAAGGAAGGCGCCATCACCGGAAGTCTTCCTCAACATTCAACCCCAGGCGGAAGTCCCGGACTGGACCGGACGAGGAAGGGTGTCATCGACCAGCGCCGGAAGTAGATGCACGAGCAAGGAAAACAAAGGGGGGAACCGCGCGCCGAACCTCCCGAGTGGCGGAACATCTGTGGAAGCAAGGTTTGAAGCCGGATCAAACGGCGCGGAGGCGGCACAAAGCACGGCAGACGCCAGATAGAGTGGCGCTGGGCGAGGAGGCGAGACAGAGCACGACAGAAGCTGGATCAAGTGAGTGTGCGGAGGCAGCGCGGTGAAGGTGCAAGCACAGCGCAAACTGCACCAGGAGGCGTGGCACTCATAGCAGGTTCAAACCCAACGAGGGGCACGCAGCCACACTGCAAACTGCAGCAGTAAGCAGCAGCAGTCGGCAGGCCAGGACACAGGCAGATGCAGCAAGCGAAGCAGTACTGCCGGAAGAGTGAGTGGCACAGAGGCGTGGCACCCACAGTAAACAGCAGCGGCCAGCAGGCCAGGACGCAGGCAGCTGCGGCAAGAGAAGCCGGACACCAAAAGAGCACGCCAAGGAGCACATAAGTTTAAGTAAGGGCGTGAACATAATAAAAAGGGTACAAGCAACGCAAATTTGAGCCAAGAAGAGGCCAAAGGCGTCAGCGAGAGGCCAAAGACAACGTCATAGCAAGGGCAGGACCAAGTCCCTTAAAAGCACACAGAGCAGAGCAAGTGCAGCAGGCAGAAACCAGTCAAACACAACATCCAGCCTACCCTCCTGAGCGCCAAAGCAGTAAGACAGAAGCGAACGAGACAAGGCACACGCTGGCAGGTCTTAAGGCAAAGACCAGAACAAGGTACATCCGGGAACCGAGCAGATACAGACTGCAAGGCATCTCAGAGAAAACGTCAAAGGCGACAGAACTACCCAAGACAACCCTAGCGGAAGGGAGGCTAGGCAGCATCCTATCAAGGAGGGGCATTATAACAATGGCAGGCAACGAAGGGAAAGCAGCTGGTGACCAGAAAAAAACGAAGATAGACAACCAAGGGTCGCCTCTGAAAAACAACAGGAGCGAGACGGCCACCCTAGAAACGATCCTGCGGAGAGTAAATGAAGGGATCGAAGTGGGGAAAGATACAAAACTCAAGGTGGAGAACATGCAGCTCGAGATGGCGGCTATAAGAGCGGACCTCCACAAAGCTACGACAAGAATTGAGATGACAGAAGGTAGAATAAGTGCAGTGGAGGATGAGACAAGGGACAACACCAAGGCCATAGCCGAGCTGCAGAAAACCACGAAAGCCATACAAAAACAGCTTGCTGAGAAGGACGATAGAGCAAGAAGAGGCAACGTAAGGATCCTGGGAGTGCCGGAGGGGACAGAAGACAAAGCGGGATCATGCGCAGCAATGCTAGAGGAGTTGATCCCCAAACTCACTGGCATCACATTCGACAGAAGGTTCGAGGTGCAAAAGGCATACAGAATACCGGCAGGAAAGCCCACAACAGGAAAAGGGCCGAGAGCAATAATATGCAGCCCGCTTAGACTAAGCCAAACAGACGCCATCTTCGCCTTCGCTAGGAAAAACCAGAACCTGAAGTGGGAAGGCAGCAAGATCGTTTTAACCCAAGACTACTCCAAACCCACGGTCGAGTCAAGAAAAGGATTCCTGGCCCTCAGAGAAACACTACGCAGAAGAGGAGCCACCTTCAGCTTCGTTGGTCCTGCCAGATTCAAAGTAATGGACAAGTGGAAGACAATGATTTTTGAAAGCCCGGAGGAACTAAGGAGATACCTGCAAGGCCCACCCGTGGAAGAGATGGAGGATAACAGAAGCCCAGGAGCAGCGAAAAGAAGCGCCTCACCGGATGAGAATGGACAATCTGAATAAGTGAACGCGATAAAAGCCGAAGGAAAAAGAAAAGGAATAAAATCACCAATGGCACAAGGAACATATCTACCTCATTAAACCCACAGCGGGAAATAAAAAGTACAATAATTAGAATGAAGAGATACAGCTAGCACATCAAATCCAAGGTCAACCATGGCACTATCTAAACGAGACAATCAAGCCGCAGCAGAGCAGGGTGCCGGGCTCTGTCCTTGGTACCATTTCCACCTCAGCCAAGCTACATCAAGGAAGAAAACCGACACTACCTCAGGGGAAAGACGCGGAGCAAAGGAACTTTGTCGTCGCACACCCACTCAGCAAGTAAGGGAGGGGGGAGGGACAATCGGGGGGGAGGGGGCGGAAGACCGGGGGGGAGCGGGGAGCACATACATGGGTCTACTCACTATCATCTGTCCTCTCTATACTCTATCTTTCTATCTTTCTATCTTTCTCCTTACACTCACACGGGGGAGAAGTACACGCAGGAGAAGGGGGATGGTCCCACACACAAGCCGAAGACCGAAAAGACGCAGAGAAAGGCCACTGCAAATGCGGAAACCAAAGCATTGTAAATGATAAACAGCAACAAGAGTAGCATTGCGTCTGACATTAAGATAGTGTCCCTAAACGTCAAGGGTCTGAATAGCCCGGTGAAAAGGAGGAAAGTACTCGAACACCTTAGGAAACTTAAGAGCGACATATACGTACTCCAAGAAACAAGATTGCAAGCAGAGGACATCAGCCGCATAGGGGCCAATTGGATAGGTGAGGTGCAGGGCTCACCAGCACAGAATAAGAAGAACGGGGTAGTAACAATTATAAGCAAACACTCCAAAATAGAAGTGGTAGGCTCTCAGGCAGACACACAAGGGAGAATGCTTACGACGACACTCAGAAGGGCGGGGGAGACATTCCATGTAGCTAACATATATGGACCCAACAGTGACGACAGAACATTTTGGGAGGGTGTGGGCGCACAACTGTACTCACTACCTCTAGGAGACCTGCTGATCGTCGCGGGGGATATGAACCAAGTCCTAGACCCAGCAATCGATAAGCATCCATACAGACCAAGCCAATCAACAAACAATCCCCACATCCTTAAAAATCTCTGTTCCAAACTAAGCCTAAGAGACCCTTGGCGCATAAGCAACCCAGATGCCAGGGAGTACACTTTTTACTCCAACCCACACAACTCATACAGCCGAATAGATTACATTCTGATGTCAGAAACACATACTCACCTCATAGACCACACGGAAATAGGACCCAGAACTATATCAGACCACTCACACATAAGCCTAACACTATCGGGCAGACACAACGACGAGCTGACCCGCAGATGGCGATTCGATGACAGTCTGCTCCAAAACGCCCCAGCGAGAGCCAAAATAGAGGAGGCAATAAAAGAATACCTACTACTAAACGATAAGTCCTATGGGACGCCCTGAAGGCCACCATTCGGGGAACAGTCATGACAGTCAAGGGAAGGATGAACAAAGACAGGAACAAGAAAGTTGCAGACCTAGAGAAGGAAATTAAAAAACTTGAGAACAGCCACATAGCCAGAATAGAGGACAGGAACACACTCACAAACCTAACTAAATTAAAGTACGAGCTAAACAGGATACTGAGCGAGAGGGCGGGCACCTGGATCAATAAATATAAATCAATTAATCTATGTACCGCAAACAAAGCGGGCAAAAACCTAGCATCCTACCTGAGAGGAAAGCAGAGACACCACACGATAGGAGCCATCAAAGACAAACACGGCATATCCCAGACCTCAAACAAAGACATCCTAGAAGTCTTCAGGGATTTCTACGAGGGACTGTACACAAAGGATGATACACTGCAAGATGATGGGGGGAAAGAGCTACTAGCGAACATAGCCACACCCACACTGACGGACCAGGAACGAGACATCCTGGAAATGTCCATAACGGGGGATGAGATAGAGAAAGCCACGCAAAGCCTCAAAGATAACAAGGCACCTGGGCCAGACGGGTTCACAGCTGGCTTCTATAAGCAATACCTGAACATACTTAAACCCACAATGAGGGAGGTATTCACAGCATGCGCCCAGAGCGGACACATGACACCCTCAATGGCGGAGGCAAATATAATAGTGATACCCAAGGAAGGGAAGGACACAACAGAGGCGAAGAACTTTAGACCGATCTCCCTCATCAATGTAGACTGCAAAATCTACGCAAAAATACTAGCCAATAGACTCAACGCATATCTTCCGAAACTCATACACAACTCGCAAGTAGGCTATCTTAAAAACCGGATGTCACATGACAACACAAGACTCCTATGCCACGTAATTAACCACTCCTCACGTAGCGACAACGCAGCAGTCATGATAGCTTTAGATGCTGAGAAAGCCTTTGATAGAGTCTCATGGCCCTTCTTGGATCAGTGCATGGGGAAATTCAGGTTAGGTCCAAACTATAGGAAGATGGTGATGGCCCTATATGAGAACCCCAAAGCAAGGGTGGTGGTCAACGGAGGCACATCAAACATACTCAACTTGGGAAGGGGAACTAGACAAGGATGCCCCCTGTCACCAGCCCTATTCCTGCTAGCCATAGAACCGCTCCTCACGATGATCAGATCCAATGTGGACATTGTAGGGATACCAATAGGGGGAGAGACTTTCAAGCTAGCGGCGTACGCAGATGACGTACTAATAGTCACGGAAGACCCAGAGAGATCCATAAAAGCACTGACTGACACCATTGACAAATACGCCAAGGTCTCGGGGTACAAACTTAACAGAGACAAATCTGAATGCAAACCTCTAAACATCCACGCAACAAGAACAGTATTAGGAACATCAGGACTAACATGGCAACCAAAACCTATAAAATATCTGGGTATCCTCTTCGAGAGGGACCTAAGAATGACACTGGAACACAACGAGCACGCAACGATACAGAAAATCAAGGACAAGGTAGAAGGGTGGTCCCCCAGGTTCACAACATGGTGGGGAAGGATAGAGGCAATCAAAATGATGCTCTCACCGATGGTCAACTATTTGCTAACAATGCTCCCACTGACTAACACAGAGAGCTTCCACAAGACACTTGACAAGTTACTAAACAGCTTCCTTTGGAAGGGGAAGAAACCAAGAATAAGCCTACACAAGCTAAGGCTATCTAAAGAACAGGGTGGCCTGAATATAACGAATTTCAAGCGATTCCAGACGGCATGCATAGCTAGACAGGGACTACATTGGCTAGACCCAAGAAAGGAATACACCCCAGCATGGCTATCTTTCGAGCGCGGCCTACTAAAGGGCATGAACCCTATAACACTCCTGACAGCCACACGACACCCAGCAGTGAGGGAGAACCCCGTCCTCAGGAACACTAGGACAGCTCTACTGAGCGTCGACAAAACACTGTCAACAAGCATCAGGGGAGGCCAATTTGAATCCCTCTGGCACAACCCTACCTTAAAATACAGAGATAAGGTTCTAGACATGCCAGTGTGGTACGGACAGGGCATATCCACGGCCCATGACCTTCTAAGACAAGGCGAGAACACAACGTTTGACACACTCAAGGATGCGCACAACCTACAAAACATAGAACTATACAACTTCCTGAAAATAAAAGTAGCTATTAGGAAGGCAAACCTCACAAGCCAGACACCTTTGCTCTTACAGCTTGCAGCTAATCTCAACAAAACAGGACACCAAATAGCACACCTCTACAGAGCCCTACGCCCCAAACACACCAAACTCAATGACAAGGTCACAAACTTCTGGGGGACTGTAGCAGGGAAGGAACTAAGCGAAACAGAAAAGGCCGAATTGTGGAGATCGACCACTAGGAAAAAGATAACTGCTTCACTAAATCAGACCAAATACTGGTTAGTGCACAAGGCTTACTGGACACCGGCCCGCCTATCCACCCTGGGGATCCGAGAGAGCGACACATGCTGGAACTGTAACGAAGGTAGGGGGGATTTAGAGCATCTCTTACTCAGCTGCCCTCAGATCAAGGATTTCTGGGAAAGAACGGGGAAGCTTATCAATGACATCACTGGTGTAGCCATACACATAGATTTTCCAAGTCTAGTCCTGGGCTTTGCATCCCCGTCCATTACAACGACAGAAGACCGCGACCTCATTGACCTACTGTTGACTGCTGCAGTCAAAATAATCCTAAGCAACTGGAAAGACACCACAAAAGCGACACCACAGGCATGGCTCAACTGGGTCACTTTCCTAAGAGGGGCAGATAACATTACAGCGAAATATACACCGAAAACACACAGGCAATCAAACATGTGGAGGCCCTTAGACCTCTACCTTTCATCACATAAACCCCCCTAGGCGCAGACACCAGACACTAGACAGCCACCGAGGGACACAGCACAGGGACCGACACTACAACAAGAGAAACCGGCTAGGAAGTACACTCTCCTATCTCCTACCTCTATCACTCTCTATCCTCTCTATCGTCCGGGGTGCTATACCCACCAGGCAGATCAAAGGGGGGAAAGAAGACAACGCCAAGCAAGACTCGGATAACAGACTTCTTCTTCCTTCTTGGACTAGTAGAACTATCCGACCCCACGCACCATGGCAAGGAACGAACTATTGCAGGACAATATTACTATACCCCCCCCCCCGGCGCCTTCTTTTTTCTCTTTTCTTTTTTCTCCTCTTTCTTTCCGCCACTCATGTATGCTCCATGTAAATATATATTTTTTTATATACAATAAAAAATTACAGAAATTAAAAAAAAGAGAAATGAAAAGCGAATGCACTCACAATCGTATATCTGCAATCATTACAATTATAAAATAGTGTCATTCCATTATCTTAAAATCAATTAAACACTTGTTGAGTTGATTCCAAGCTAAAATTATCAGAATAAAAAACAGTAGATAAAACAGACAACTGGGACGTAGTTCCCTATTAGCTGGACCCAGGTCTACCCGATTTAAATAACATTACATGGTACAACCCACAATATCACTTTAGGAAACCCCTCCGCATGTGCCACATGGTATTTAAAAAACGTGATACAGCAAATATGATTGGGGAGTGGGTATCGTATTTTAGTAGTCGGTAGGCCTCTAGACAATGCCAAAACCCTAGGTTTCTACATATTTGAATTAACCAGCGTTTGCGAGGCAGGTGATATGCGGGGCAGAAAAACATTACGTGGATTTCAGACTCTACCCTGTAGTTGCACGTAGGACAATCTTTATTGTTCTCTGTGACCCATTTGCTGGTAAAACTCATTAGTGGGAGGATCCCCAGTCTAAATTGCATATACAATTTCCTGGCCAGTAGGGGGTAGATCACATTCAGGAAGTGTTCTTTTCTATAGACAGCCTTTACTTGAAGGAAATCTGCTGTCATCCAACCGCCAGTAGTACTTTCCTGGAGGGATGATAGGTTTGATTGCCGATAGTGCTCCACTAGATCTAGCCTAGATATTAATGGGCATGATGAATCGGGCGTTTTCCAGAGGTCCTGCCTACCTAGCCTAGCAGAGAGATCCCTTATGTGGGAAAAACCACGGTATTCTCTTGGTAGTTGGGATAGAAAGGATCTCTCTGAGCTCTGCTCTGTAGCAGGACAATTCCGGTGTCACCCATACCCTGCGCCAGAATGTAATGGGCATAAGAGCAATCTCTTCATCAATGGGCCTCATGCCCAGGTCCATACGGAGGGAAACTAAGGGAGTGCTACGAGGAAGACCCAGTAACTACCTCATGAAGTTGTTCTCTATTTTCATGAGATTAGAAGAAGAGCGGTGCCCCCACAGCTTAGCCCCATACAAGGTGGCCCCCCTTGCTTGGGCTTTATATATTTCAACAACGGGGGCGGCTGGTTTGAACGTGGAGGTTCTGTGCAGTTTCATAATCCCCACACCGTCTGTGTTAACTTGAGTCTTGCCTTGGCCAATTGAGATTCCCACTCAAAGTGTTCTGATAGTGTGATACCCAAGTACTCGAATATCCTCAGCCTTTCCAGGGGTGTACCATTTAGGGAGGGGTTTGAGCGGAGTCGTTTTGGGGGGATTGAAGACCATGTATTTGATCTTGGTTAAATTGATCTCCAAACCCCTCATGCTGCAGAACTCCGCAAAGCCGTCCAGGGTGCGTTGTATACCCGTAGGTGATTTGAACAATAACAAAGTATCATCTGCAAATATCAATGCGGGAACCTTCCCAGAGACTAGCTTAGGGGCGTAATTTTCCTTAATGCAATTGAGGTGGTCAATGAGCCCGTTAATGTATAGACAAAATAGAATGGGGGCGAGCACACATCCCTGGCGTACCCCCTTTTTGACAGGGAAGCGTGCAGAAAGTTCTCAATATTTTCCGCATCTTACTTGTGCATATTTCCCTGTATGTAGCCTCACTAGCATATTAAGGAGGTATGGTGGGATCCTGAGGTCGGATAGTACTTTAGAGAGATTTTTCCTTTGAAACAAGTTAAAGGCCAACTTCAGATCGACGAATGTTAGAGGCTGCCACCCTCTATGGTCACCGTTTTCCAGAAAAGTAGTTGTAGTGATCAACGGTCGACGTATTCGTTCTGAAGCCGGCCTGATACAGACTTAGGATCGCCTCCTCCTCTATCCAACCCTGTACTCGGTCCAAAAGGACCCATCCCATCAGTTTTTGGGTGATGTCAATTAAACTGATGGGTTTATAGTTTGAGGGTAGGAGAGGGCAACCTTTTTTGTGTATGGAGACTATCTCTGCCCCACACAGGTGTCCAGGGGATCCATGCTCTTCAAGATGCCATTAAATAGAGCACACAGATAGCGGACCTACATTTTGGGTTCCATTCGAAAGAGATCCCCAGGTAATTTGTCTAAACCTGGCGCTTTATTACACTGCAGTTTATTAATAGCATTCCCCACTTCAACCATGGTAATCTCCCACAACCTCTCTTGTTGGGACGCCTGGGAATGACTCGGATAGCCAGTGGTAACACCTGCTACATCCTTCTCATCTAACAGTGCCCCAAAGTGTGTCTCCCAGACTTCAGGCGCTATATTGGGCTCTAAGGCGGGTCGCCCTTCCCTGTCCCCTGAACTTACTATTGCCCAGAATGATTTCAAGTCTTTGTCGTTCAGGGCAGTCCTAAGGGCTTCCCACTTATCTGCTTCCCAGTTTTACTTTTCCATTTGAATAGTCCCTTTATACCTGGCCCTAAGAAGAAGAAGAAATATTAATGGTGCAAACAATTGAATTGGTAATATATGTGAAATCCACGAAAAAGAAAATAATTAGGCTGAATGCCTTTCATTAGTATGTGTTTGTCCATGAAAGTTTTATTCAAAACAATACATTTGTATGGTGCACTATATTTCAAAAGTCTGAAGGAGAGATTACATAAAGCGGGATGAAGATGGTAGCAAAAGGACTGTTTAGGTAAATGCTAACTCCCACTCAAAGAGATACGCTTTTAATTATCAGCTGGTTGGAAGTTGTGATTGTGTACTTGGTGTTGTGGCAAGCACTCCATGTAGTGTAAACATTCGCTTACTTATGGAGGATGGTCTGACAGGTGGGAAGGATACATTTATGTTGTGTTTGAGGAATGCAGTAGCTGTAAGGTTGTATTAAGAAAGATGAGATCTGTGAAGTATTGTTCAGCCGTATTTTAGTGGCTGTTGCCAAGCAACATCCGAGCTTTGAGTTGGTTTCTGTCCTAAAACAGATGCCAGTGAAAGGAATTAAGAGCTAATTGCATTTGTGCTTGGGGGCCAGCATTGGGGGGTTGTCACAGAGTTTGTCAAGGCCCACACCCCTTTCAGAACTGTGGTGCTCGTACCTTGGAGAATAGCATTGCAATAGTTCAGTATAGGGGTGATCAGAATTTCTGTGATGGTTCCAAGATCAAGATTTGAAAGGAGGTTTGTCAGGTTCCATGTGCGTTTTATTTTTAATTTGCTGGAATGTTGAGACACAAATGAAATAAAACATGAGAATGAGCAAAATCAAAATATTTTTTCAATGTTTCAAGAGGATGATAATTTAGGTTAGGATTCTAAATATTTATTCAAGCAAGTTGAACATGGAGCAAACCTTTAAGAAATCAATGGACAGAAATATGGTTTTCATGTTATGTTATGTTATGCGTTTTTATTAGGCGCACAGATGCTCCAGCAAAGGAGCGTCCTGGCGCCCGACAAGGTAGCAGCACAACACAACGAAACAATAAATCAGAACAATTTTAAACTAAGGAAATAGGAAAGGTTTTCACCGCACGGCGAAAGGAAAGCAGATCCCTGAGGGCTCGTATCGCCGGGGGAAGGGAGTTCCAGAGCACCGCCGCACGGACTTGAAAGGAGCGTCCGCCGGCCCTACTCCGCTTAAAGCGAGGGACAACAGCCAGTTCTAGATCCGCAGATCTTAAGCTCCGGCTGGGATGTAGTGAACCAGGAGTTTAGAAAGAATCGTAGCTGGAGACCCCTTAAGAATTTTATAGGCGACACAGAAGACCTTAAACCGAATCTGCTGAGCCACCGGGAGCCAGTGCAACGAGCGCAGGGTACTGGAAGTGGGGCACGATCTAGGTAGTCCAACCACCGATCTTGCTGCGGCATTCTGGATCCACTGCAGGCATCCAATCTCTGCCTGGTTCAGGCCTACTAATAAGGAGCTCGCGTAATCCAGCCTAGAGATGACAGTGGCTTGGATCACGAGTTGCCTAGTAGAGGCATCAAAAAACTTGAGCACAGGACGAAGCCCGCGTAGGATGCCGAAACAACAGGCCGCCGTACGTTTGGTGTGACAAGCAAACGTAGGGGAAGGGTCCAACCAGACCCGAGGTTTTTAAGCTCGGAGACTGGGATGGGTGTAAGACCCAACTCCCCTGGCCACCATATCTCTCCCCAAAGTTCCGGTTCTTTGCCAAAAATCATGACCTCGGTCTTACTAGCGTTCAGCTGGAGACAGTTGGACGTCATCCAGCCGGCGACCGCCCGCAGTCCTTGTTGGAATCTGGTGGCATCCACATCGGCATCCCCGCTGATCGTGACCGCTAGCTGGGTATCATCGGCGTATGACACCATTGTCATACCCCATTGCCTGACAACCTCAGCTAGCGGCCTTACGTATAGATTGAACAACGTAGGACTCAGCGAGGAGCCTTGGGGAACCCCCATGCCCAGCGGATGGTATTTGGACTGATACGGCGGGACGGTCACGCTAAAGGCCCGATTGGCTAAAAAGGACCGGAACCATTGGAGAGCGATGCCGGTGACACCAACCTCCTCTAGACGACGCAGAAGGATCGGGTGCGATACGGTGTCAAAGGCGGCGCTCAGATCTAATAGCACCAGCGCCGCCGTTTGCCCCGCATCAAGCACGGAGCGAAGATGCTCCACCATATACAGTAGAGCCGTCTCCGTGCTATGACCGGCCCGAAACCCATTCTGCGTCATATCGAGGACGTCAGCATGAAGTAGATGTTCCGAGAGGACCGCGTTGACATGCGCCTCAGTCACCTTAGCAGGCCACGGTAGAAGTGAAATTGGCCGATAACTCTCGGGCTTACTACCATCCAAGTTAGGTTTCTTAAGAATAGGCCGAACCATGGCCTGTTTCCACCTCAGTGGAACTACGCCGGATGTGAGCGACGTATTAATCAAAGAACATAGCGGTGAGATGTCATGCACAGCTAAGTCTTTAAACACAGCCGGGCAAAGCGGATCCGCCGGGGACCCCAACTTCACTTGGTGAGCCAGTTTGCCGAGACTTTCAGATGTTAGAATTGGAAAAGAGTGCAGCTCCTCTGATGTCAAAGGCTTAAGAGGTGTGTCGGTCGAAGAAGTAGGCGACGGAAAAGCCCGATAAATAGCATTAACCTTTTCCATAAAGAAATCCGCCAATATTTCACAGTGCTCAACCGAGCTCTGGTAGGTCGCAGTCACCTTTTTGGCAGTGAGGTCTTTCAGCACCTTGAAGATAGCCTTAGAGGGGTTAGAACTAGTCCGAAATTGCAAGGCATAGAAGGCGGCGCGGGTTCTGCACACTGCCCGATGATAAAGTTTCACAGTGGCCAAATACAAAACCTTCTTCTCGTTGTTATAGGTTTTGCGCCAGACCCGCTCTGCACGCCTGCAAGTAACCTTAAGTGCCCGTAATGAATCATCGTACCATGGGCTGGATTTACTAGCCCCCGTTTTACAACATACGATAGAGATGAGGATGTCTAAAGCCCTGGTTACCCAGTTACAAAAGCCATCATAGCCCTGATAGTCATAATGCTAAGCAACAGAAAACAATTTTCATCCAGAGGTGCATAGATTTAAGATTGAAGGAGATTTTGGGACGTGGCTATGGCTGTTTTCAATGAGATCCACACAGAGGTTTTACCTGCCTATGTGTGAAAGCCAGTTCCAGATACTCTCAAGATTTTTCCTGAGCGGGGCAGGTAAATGTTGAGGAACATAGGTGGGACTAGTGAACCATAAGGTACTCCAGACAAAAACAGAATGAGATAAACTACCATGGTAGAACTGGAAAAAGCAGTAGTAATATTGAAATACATAACTGCAAACATCCTAACCTTTGTTTGCAGACTGTGATTTGTGGCTCTTTTGATCCAGGAAATCCAACTCTGCAGACAATTCAGGAACAATGGAACAATTTGTGAACAGCCAATCATTTAAGTCAATGAGAAGAAGTGTTTCTGTACTATGCCATGAACATAATGCGGATTACAGATGGTTAAGAAATTCCAAGGTGATGTGTATCTTCATGATTAAAGTTGAAATTGAGGGAATCCACTAGATGAAGGATGGTGAGAAACTTGGGAGCACAGAAAGGCTAATTTAGTCTTGGTGTGATCGATTGCAGTTTCGTCGAATTACTTACAATACTCAGGAGAACTTTTAGTTCTAGATACCAGGAACAGTGGGTGACTACAAAGTCTGCTAGTCAGTCAAAGAAGTTTGCTTTATGTTTAGTAATAATATCTTGTGTAGTACATTACTGAGATGGCAAAAGGGGCACACGTTTTCTGAGATGAATATGAAGGAGTGTTGCAAAGATAAGGAGATGAAGGTGTTGACTTCGTAATGGCTGCTGACTGGACTTTCTGTAGACGAACACAAGAGGGCAAGAAATGAAAGGCACAAATTAAGTAACTTTTGATTTTGAAACCAATCAAAACAGTTCCTTGGGTTCCCTAAAAGATTTGTAAAGTTGTCAGAGATAATGACTAACTAATCCTAACCAATGCTATTATAGTAATGTCCCAGAAGGGGAACTTTAGTCAAGCTAAAGTTAGGTGCTTTGAATATACCCCATTCCCGTCTGAGGTCTTGCTTTTGGAGTATTACGTTTTGAGAGAAGGAATGGCTCCTTTTATATTCGAATCTTTTAGAGGAAGAGTTTGTGGAGTTGAGAGCACATAAAAGCACCTATTTATAAATGAGGCAATATTAGAGCTTAAAGTGGCTTCAATAATCTTCGTGACAAAGCTAACTAACAGGAAAATAAAAATGTAATGGGTGGAATATTTAACTCAATCTCAGCCACTGGTAAGTACCTGGGGCTGTATCCCATTTCAAGATTTCTTTTGCCTGCCATCCCACCTCAGGTATCAGCCATATGCAGTCTCGGCCGAGCTTCAGTAAGAACAGTGCAGCCTAAACTGCTAAGTCACATCCCCTCAGAATGGGAACACTGCTTCGCTTCGCTCCACCTGTGAGCTGTCAGGAGCCTGGTCTTCAGGTGTCTGGAATCCGGAGTGAAGACATACCCCACAGATCTTCCCGTCTCTACCCATAGACCGCATCATTAAAATACCCCTCAGCCTTTCCCACCTCTACCCAAAACATCTGTATCGTTACATAGGAATTCTCTGATGCAGCAGTAAGTTCAGGCATTCCACCTTGTTACACATTCTTGTAGAGTCCCAGGCTCCCTCTTCCTGACCACCGCACCTAATGCCGAAATATCGCAAGAACTGACCTTCCCACGAGATTTGGAGGCCTTCTAGGGCACTGTAGTACGAATACTGCGTAGGCTCTCAGGAATAAGGAGTATTATTGTAGTAACTTTTGGACTACAGTTTACATCGTGTTGATTATAGATGAAACTCAGTCTATGCACTGCATACAAACATTAGGCCTTCACATTTTAGAAACCACGTGAATGCAAACTTAAGAAGCAACCATTGGCAGTATACTATATAATTATTGTTTATTGTGCATACTTTGTTTTATGCTGGCACTTACAGCGTGTGTGTGCTTTTTGGAACATCCCAGTGAGTCAGTGAGATACTGGGTGTATAGACGTACGCACAGTGAAAAGAACCAGAATATCTTTGTCTACCCTTCCCTTGCCATTCCCAACCCCTTTGCCCATTGGTAACAGTCGCCAACACTCATGAAATATTGTGCATTCAGGGTTGTCCTCAGAGGGCGTTGGTGGATCGGCTTCGCTCCTGCAGATCCCTGCATTTTAATTGAGTGGGGTTTTGACAAAGACAAGCAACCACAGACCAGTTTTAGCCTACTTAAATCAGTGAGGTATAGCTTGTGGCATGTGGAAAAGGGAGCATGTGACCCACGTCTGGTATGTCAGTCACATTTAGGGCATTACAGTGAGGAAACCACCTGTAACTAAATCTGTATATTGATAAACAATTGTAGGTAGTCTGGTACCCTAACACTTTTTGACTATTTGCTCGAATCAAAAACAGGAGCAAATAACTTTTCATCATAGAAATCTGAGGGAATGCCCTAAGGGGAGGAGGATACGATGCAGGGCACATATTTTCCCAGTGGATAACAACAGTTAACAAGTACAAATGCACATATAACTAATATTGTACCATTGGAGCATCCACATCTGCTACATTTCTGAATGTATTATTGTTTGCAAGTTTGAGTACTTCTGAAGAAATTACAGCTTCTCTGAATGAATGAATGAATGAATGAAAATAGATTTGTATTGCGCAAAACTTTGCCCATGGGCATCAAGGCGCATAGGATGGAAGAGCTCGAAGCAATGCACAGGTCGGAAGAGGGAACTACTGGTAAGCTCTAATGAAGAGCCAGGTCTTTAAGGCTTTGCGAAATTGATCAAGTGATGTGAGGCCCTTGAGCTTATCCGGGAGGAGGTTCCAGAGCTTCGGGGCAAGAGCAGAGAAGGTCTTCCCTCCCCATCTGGCCTTCTTCGTCCGGGGAGTGGACAGGAGGTTCCTGTTGTCAGAGCGCAGGACCCTGCCAGGGGTATAGAAAGATACAAGGGACCTAATGTCCTCTGCACCGGATTCATGAAGGGCACCGTGAGTTAGACATAACACCTTGAAATCTATCCTGGACAACATCGGGAGCCAATGGAGATGTTTTCTCATGGCAGAGCCGGAGGAGCGTCTAGGGGCGTTGACAACAAACCTGGCAGCAGCATTCTGCATGACTTGCAGGCGTTGAATCAGATTCTTGTTTATGCCCAGATAAAGGGCATTACAATAATCTAGGCGTGAGGAGATAAGGGCCACCGCAAGTTGTTTCCTGGAGTCCAAGGAAAGATAGTCCGAAAGTTTACGGAGGATCTTTAGCACCCCTCAGCAGGTGGAGACTGTTCTATTAACTTGTCTATCAAGGGAAAGTGTGGTGTCAAGTATAACTCCTAGATTGCGCGCTGCGAGGGTGGGCGTGGGACATACTCCGAGGGCCGATGGCCACCAGTCAGCCGACCAGATCTCGTGTTTGCCTCCGAAGACTAGAACCTCCGTCTTTTCCCCATTTAGTTTTTAAAAAATGTGGTCATCCAACCTGCTACAGCTTCCATACAGTTCTTGAAATTGGATGCCTCCTAGAATAAATGTATGAATTACAGGAAAGTGAGAACCTTGCAAATATACATTTACTACTTTCTTTCAGAATGCTTAAAATAGCAAGCATTGGCAAAGCCAATCAGTCTTGCCTATGCTAGAGCTATTGGATTCGTCACATTTTTAGCCATGTTGTGCAGCAACCTAGCTGGTATGCAGCATGGGAAAAGAAACAAGCATTTGCAATGGGATGTACCATGTTACAACGCATACTATTACAACTACCTACCGTTACAACGCGACCATTACAACGCATACCATTACAACGCATAGCGCTTTGAGGTGCTGGATAGTGGTAAGTATAATTTACTATTCTAACTCCAGTCCCCGTGGACCCTAGGGAAGGTGTTGGATAGTAAATTATACTTATTCCCTATCCTAGAGCGCCCCCCAGCGCAATGCGTTGTAATGGTATGCGTTGTAAAAGTCGCGTTGTAATGGTAGTGCGGAGTAAAAGATGCGTTGTAACGGGTGTATACCTTTGCAATGCAATAGGTCTCGCATTAGGAAAGTTGGAGCTATTGGTCTTGTAAATGACACATTTTTTATTTGTGTTAGTTTTGAAAATTGCAAAATTAATAGCTTTGTCATTTACAATGCCAATACTTTTAACTTTTGCAAATGTGACACCTATACCTTTTGTAATGCAACATGTTTTGTATTTACGTGATTTAGATCTATTGATATTACGAATAACAATGGCTTTTAATTTTTTTAAATAATTAATACTTAAATAAAAGTTATTGTAATTTATAATGGCAATAGCTTAAACTTTTGTAAATAACTTTTGTGAAGAATATGTTCAGTGTATTTTACTGTGACGAAAATCCAAGAACAGAAGTGAAATATTAACATATTTTTGTGACATTTGTAATAAAGCTTGAAACATTGAGAGAACAAATTTGAATCAGTTGTTGTTGAATGGTTGCACAGATTGATACTGTGGTGGCCCTGAGTGATGTTGTGGTGGCGACTAATGATGCTGTGGCGTTCAGTGATGCTGTGGTAGCGGATAGTGATGATGTGGTGCCCCTGAGTGATGTTGTGGTGCCCCTGAGTGATGCTGTGGTGGTGCGATAGATAAAGTGAGGGTGATAGATAGCTAGAGAGAGGGCGAAAGATAGATAGTGAGGGCGATAGATAGCTATAGAGAGGGCGAAAGATAGATAGATGTGTGTGATTGTGTGTGGTTGTGTGTGTGTGTGTGGTTGTGTGTGAAAAGCACGGGAGAAAAGAACAGGGAGTTGAAGAAGGAGGGGGGGTGAAAGAGAGCAGCAGATCAGCACAGGAGAAGAGAACAGGGAGTTAAAGAAGGAGGCGGGTGGGAGAGAGCAGCAGATCAGCACAGGAGAATAGAACAGGGAGTTAAAGAAGGAGGTGGGGTGGAAGAGAGCAGCTGATCAGCACAGGGGAAGAGAACAGGGAGTTAAAGAAGGAGGCGGGTGGAAGAGAGTAGCAGATCAGCACAGGAGAAGAGAAGAGAACAGGGAGTTAAAGAAGGAGGTGAGATGGAAGAGAGCAGCAGATCAGCACAGGAGAAGAGAACAGGGAGTTAAAGAAGGAGGCAGGTGGAAGAGAACAGCAGATCAGCACAGGAGAAGAGAACAGGGAGTTAGAGAAGGAGGCGGATAGAAGATAGCAGAAAGATCATCACAGGAGAAGAGAACAGAAAGTTAGAGAATGAGGCGGGAGAAAGAGAACAGCAGATCAGCATGGGAGAAGAGAACAGGGAGTTAAGAGAACAGGGAGCTATAGACGAAGGTGGGTGGAAGAGAGCAGCAGATCAGCTCGGGAGAAGAGAAGAGAACAGGGAGTTGGAGAAGGAGGCGGGTGGAAGAGAGCAGCATAACAGCACAGCAGAAGAGAACATGGAGTTAAAGAAGGCGGTGGGGTGGAAGAGAGCATCAGATCAGCACAGGAGAAGAGAACAGGGAGTTAACTAGTTATTTGTGATAGAAATAAATCCATCTAGACTGAAATACATAGATGACACTCGCAGGGCCTTTGTTTTTGTTATCAAAATGCATTAATAAGAGGCAACCTCAAATAACAGGACATAAATATTTTTGCGCATAAGAAAAAACAGGTAAATCGATATGCACAGAAGGTGTTTTGCAAATAAAAATGAATCTTTTGAGACCTAAATAGGTATTTGAATTAGAAAATACACTGCGTTTTAGAATTAAAATGTGTTTTAATTGCTACAGACTTAGATAGAAAAGCAAAAGAAATGAACACCATTTCTTATGTGGCAGTAAAACACAGTGTCATAGTAGAAGAAGGGCTAGCAGGCAGATTGAATTAAATACACTCTTTTTTATTTATAAAAAAATAGAAAATGGTGTGCCACAAATTCTGGAGTGGCCTAAAAGTCTTCAATGTTTCACAATCTGCTATGAAAGGAAACAGCAATCCTATAATAAACGGAACCTCAGCTTTTTAGTTAAGACCGTTGTCAGTGTTGCTGTGGCATATGGAACCTTTACACCTCAATCTGTTTGAAAAGTGTTTGCACCTTGTTCTCGAAAGAAGAAAGAATGGTGCGCCATCAAGCTTGGAGTCCTGTGAATACTTTTAATAGTTTCTAGAGGTGTTCAAATTGGAGACTGCAGTGGTAACATAAAGAGAAAGGTAGCCTAGTGCTTAAGATCGTTATCATTGTTGCGAGCTGTATAAGTGCCTTTTAGTGCCATGTACACACTGATGGGTGCTCTATAAACAACAGGATGGGAACTTTTAAAATTAGACTGCAATGTCCTAGGATGCTTGATTCCGGTCCAGGAAAGACATGGCTTGGCAGTTCGGGCAGGACTGTTCCCATGAGGCACAGGGTCAAGGCTGATTTGCATATGGCCATGTCTGAACATGGGGTGGTGTGGAGTGCAAAATAACGATGGATTTAGGCCCAGATCTCTGTACTGGGGTGAATGTATGACATTGTTCTGCATTCTGTCCATCAATTGTTGTTTTTGCATATGTCACCCCGAGTGGGATGGGTATGCTCAGACGTGAGTCCCATTCTCTCCACACCACTGGAGTCAAGCTATCCTGGCTGATGACGGCTGATAGCCAGAAACCGGTCCTAGGATGCTTGATTCCGGTCCAGGAAAGACATGGCTTGGCAGTTCGGGCTGGACTGTTCCCATGAGGCAGAGGGTCAAGACTGATTTGCATATGGCCATGTCTGAACTGGGGTGGTGTGGAGTGCAAAATAAAAATGGATTTAGGCCCAGATCTCTGTACTGGGGTGAATATATGACATTGTTCTGCATTCTGTCCATCAATTGTTGTTTTTGCATTTGTCACCCCGAGTGGGATGGGTATGTTCAGAAGTGCGTCCCATGCTCTCCACACCACTGGAGTCAAGCTATCCTGGCTGAAGACGGCTGATAGCCAGAAACCTGTCCTAGGATGCTTGATTCCGGTCCAGGAAAGACATGGCTTGGCAGTTCGGGCTGGACTGTTCCCATGAGGCAGAGGGTCAAGGCTGATTTGCATATGGCCATGTCTGAACTGGGGTGGTGTGGATTGCAAAATAACGATGGATTTAGGCCCAGATCTCTGTACTGGGGTGAATGTATGACATTGTTCTGCATTCTGTCCATCAATTGTTTTTGCTTTAAGTAAACACGGCAGCTAGTATTAGCATGCATCATAGAAGCAGCAGTCAAATTACAGAAGGATTCTTTTTTTACTGTTAGGCAAGGGAAAATTAAATGAACTGAATGAATGATACATTCTTTTTTGGTACAGAGAGGGATATTTAGTGATTTATTGTGTGGTGTGAGTGAGCATTGCAAAACAACCGGAAACAAAACATAACCACAAAACAAATGAAAGTTTAAATGCCTTTCCCAAAGTTATTTCTTTTACGTGCTGTACAAGTAAACACAAACTTTAAAGGCTACAAAATAAACACGAACGCAAAACTATTTAAAAGCCCAAAAAAAGAAGATACAACCACAAATATAAAGGAGTGGAAAACGGAAGTATCGGTTGATGGCACAATTTAGTAAGCACTGAGCAGGTATTCAAGTGTACCTTTTGAAAAGTTTCACGGGCCGCCGTGGCTATAAAGATACAGATTCAGGTGTTGGGATTGGGGAACAATTGTCTAACTCAGGTTTAACTGAATGAAAATGGTGCCACAGCAGGGGTGAAGAGGAGAAATGCGAGACACGGCCTGGCGGCCGTGAAAAGTGTGAAGCAGGGAGCGGGGTAGGGGATGCCTTTTAAGTGAAGCTAAGCTCTCGGAGGCAGGAGGCTCGGGCAAGCGCATGCACGAGCACATGCACTCGATGAAATCTGCGATGGTTTCAGAGCTTGGTTTAGCCTCTATATCGCTCGCCAGCAATGCGCAAGCGCATTGGCAGGCGAGACCTAAAAAACCTAAGGGCTATGATGCAGTCATAGCTTGCTGCATCCTAGTGCTTTAAAAAAAACTTGCAGCCTTGCGGCGCAACTTCAGTGCTGTTGTACAACATGGCAAAATAAATTGACAAAGCCAATACCTCTCGCTTAAGACCTATTGGCATTGCCAATGTTTTTTTTTCTGGCGGGAGGTAGGTGGAAGGGGGCAAGTAACAACTCTGGGGTGTTCAAGGTGGGTTGGGGCAAGCAAAAAGCATCTGGGCAAGCAAGAAATGACAGGGCAAGCAACAAACGATGGGATAAGCAACAAATGATGGGCCAGGCAACAACGAGGAGTATGCAAAATAGCTGAAAATGGAAGTCTCTCTTGCTCTCTTTGTAGTATATATGTTATATATCATTGTGTTGTGCTATCATTTATCTATCGTCTTGTTGGTCTGTGGTTTTTAGGTCAAGCCTAATGGCAACACGCATGCGCTGCTCGCTTTGCGAGGCATGCCGTATTAAGGTATGCACTAGAAGCCACGCCCTCTCTCTGCCCATATTTTAATTGACTTGTGCCATTGTCCTTCGTAAACACTGGCTTACACTTTATAATGAGGTATGTTAGTCCCTCCTTGGTACCCCTTTGTCTCCATTTGTTATGTCCTATAAGGACTGGACCTTTTACTGGTGTTGTTCCATGCTCTACTTTACAAGTTGGTGAGCACTATTTTCCTTAATGCTCTTTCCCTATTCCACCCAAGACATTACATCATGCCCCACGCTTACTACTGTATTTTGGTATTTAAATTACCACACGGTCTGCTTTAACTATAGCGGCTGCACTTATTCAATTATTTAATTTACGGTGCGGTCAGCTTTCAGTTTAGCGACTGCGCTTCTTTAATAATTTATTTTTCAGGAGGCCAGTTTCACATTAGCGGCCGCGCTTATTTATTTTATGAATTATTAGTGCGGGCCACTTTCACTTCAGCGGCCACGCCAGACGTTCCTTAATTATTTTATTTTTGGTTTCTATGAAAGCGCACCATATGCGCTTTCACTTTAATATTGTTTGTGCCCCATTGTTTAGACGCTGCTCACTGTGACCTGAATACTATGAGCAGAGGCTAAATAAATGAGTGCGGCCAACATTGAAGTGCCTTCACACTTGCGAGAGTTTCAGCTATTGGCATTAAAAATAACAATGCCTTTTATATATGTGTTGGGTTTAAAACACATAAATAAAAGGCATTGCCATTTACAATACCAATCGCTTAAACGCTCACAATAGCGAGACCTATTGCCTTGAAAATGCTTGTTTAGTATGTGTAAGGGTTGTCTGTTTAACGAAAGTGGTGTGAGTGGGATAGGTGATGAGTTTGAGCATTATTGGGGGTATTTCTATGGTTTCTCCTGACTGTATGGTGATTTTCTTCTTTTATATTTATGGATCATAAGAATGTCCTGAATTGTGATATGTATGGATATATGGATATTTCTATGGATATGACTACAATAAACAATATATATTTTTTATAAAATGTCGTGTAATGCCATTGATTATTTCTTATGTGCTTTTTTAACACAAATGTTGAATATATACATAAATATAACATGACTCCGAGATGACTTTGTAAGCGTCCTTTAAGTGTGGTGTGACACTCCGCCAATTAAATGTATCAGGCAGTTTTTCTATGTTTTTTGCTTATGCATTTGTTCCCCTGTTATTTCTGCCTGTTATCAGTTTGCTCAGGGGCCCTCTTTTGTTTTCGATTATCAACGAGGAGTTTGACAGGAGGGAAAGACTACCTGCAAACACATGCACTGCTGCACCTAAAATAATAAAAGTACCTCCCTAAGTTCCACGAGCAGTAGAAGGACTAACCTTGGGCAAGGAAACAGTACATGGGAATAATCCAGGGGAGTGACAAACACAAGAAGAAGAAGCTGACACGTGCTGACCAAAGAGAAGCAAGGAAATGAGAGTGGTGATGTTTCCAAACATTGGTAATCAATGGGCAGGCTCTGAACGCCCTGCAAGTAAACAAAATGTGTTGCAAGCCACAGCACTAGCTCTGTCTCAGGCGAGACTTAAAAATGGGTTACTCATCCCCACACCTCCATATTTATTTATATTGTACTCACAAAGTACACAATCATCTTAAAACACACTCAGGTCATAAGCGGTAGAAGCTGCAAACTATTCTTAGATAGTTCATTCCCAGTATGAATTTCAGTTCTCGTCACAGATGTTAGAAGGAATGAGTGTCTCATTAAAACTGGAGGGCATCTGGCATCTCGTCTGAGAGATAACGTATATTAGTTGAAAGATGTAGGAACAGGCTCACTTCCTAGTACAATATTTGCTGAAGCGTAATTTTAAAAAAAATGTAAAATACTATCTGCATTAGATTGTAAATGTCTGTGTCTAATGATAAAAGAGTTTTCTCCTCAGGATCATCTGCCAGAACTTTCTTGAAGACTTAAAATGTGTGCTGTGTGTCCCCCTATATGTGACCTCTGGTAAAATTACCTACTTTCTGAATGTAGAGAACTCTGTGGAAAGTCAACTGCAAGAGTCTTTTTCTTTGATTGTTGAGAAGATATAAGGGAGGCAGACAGTGATATGCTGATTGTTCAGCCTCTGCGATGTGAGCATCAAAATATAATAGCAAGGATGACCTGAAGAGCCATGCCCATTGGCCGTAGCTTAAGTTTCTCAGCTTTTTTTCACTTTCTCAGGTCTGGCATTGGCTTATCTATTATACCTTCAGATGACCCAAACAGCCCACAATGATCTTCTTTTATTCTCCTTTTGAGCGTATGCTATTAATAGAGCTCGCCCAAACAAAAGGGCCCTTGTCTCAGAAAACTATCCTACCTGTAGGCTGTCTGTGTTTTTCTTTGAGGTGGTAGAAATGCGCATATATATGATATCCTCTTCTTAGGTGGCATTGTATTGTATTGTTTAATGTGCTCTTTTATTTCTTTCTTTAATGCTCTTCTTCCATTTTGTTGCTCTAGTTGAACAAAGTCAGCTATTTTACCTAGGGTCAATTGTCAGTGTGGTAGCTACGTGGACCATTTTTTCACCAACGGGTCATTTCTGTCCAGTGCTTCGGATGAGAGCAGAGTGGAAATCTCACACTTGCTGGAGAGAGCATATTATGAGTCCAACCATTGCGAAAGGTCTGTCTTTCCCCCTATTTGTTAGGTCTCGCTGAGCGAACGCGCATGCGGTCTCAGCGAGACTTAAGTAAGGGCTCTCAAAAATGCACCCAAAGGCGGATTGCCTATAGTGCATGGGTGCGGGCGCATTAACATCACACACCATTTGCCTCTCTCCTCACTCATGCTGGTTTTCTTGCAGCCAGCATCAGACTTCAGAGGAATCCACTACACCGCCCCCGCCGTTTCTGGCTTTGCTCGCTGAAGGCTGTCATGCCCAAGATCACACCCGATTAAACAGCCGAGGTAATGGGCCCATACATTAAATTGTTGCTTCCTGCTACTTTGGTTTCACCTCCGCTTTTATTATTGGATTCCAGTCTTTTGCTATCTAGATGTTGTAAAATAGACATGAAAGGTTTAGTTATGTCCTGATTAGGGTCCCTTTCGGAAAGTCTTACAGAAATTACACTGTATGCATTCCTACCTGTTCTGGTCTCGTTTCTTAGAGGTTTATGGTGTTGTTCATTGACACTTGCCAGAGATGCCGAAAGAGCTCTTTTGAGCTTCTTATTTAATTATTTGCTAAGAAATGTTTTATTGTGTACTATACCGTGATGCCAAATTTCATTACAAGACCGGAGGCTACCATTATGCAAATACTTTTATTTGCTGCCCAACATGCAGCCCTTTAAAGAATGTCAATACATCATAGTAAAATAGAACTTTGACAATAACATAATAGGACAGAGCACACTCCCATCTTCCTATTTTATTCACTGCTCCTGACACAGATAAGTACTACTCTTAGCTAAAGACACAGTTCCTACAACTTGGTATATAGCCTTAGTAATAAGTATGGTTAATATTTCGTTTTCTTATAAACGTTACCTTTATTGATCTACTGTCACTGATTTATTAACATTTAATATGTTGTTTGCCTTTGTGATTTAACTAACTGACGCTTTCTTTCAGACGCCATCTCCCCAGTCCAATTTATGGCGGGGAATGGCTTACATGTCTCTAGATTTTGTCTCTAGATTTTCGATCTTCTCATTTCATTTTTATCTACGAGCTAACTGAATTTACACGCTAACAATCACCCGCTTTTTCCTGAATGCTTAAAGTACCTGTAGGACTTTCTTTTAGATCGGGAAGCGGAGGCTTCAAGAAGCTTTTGGTTATTAAAATTAATCTTCGCCTCCCCCTCGCGTCTCCTAGCAACCGGATAACAACCGGGTCAGAGACGCGAGAGCGAGGCTTTGCTAATGACGCGCATTTCCCATAGCGTGTTTTGATTATGTTTTGACTCTGACCACAGGAGCGTGCCTTAGCAACGCGTCTTTTCTTCCGCCTCGGCAGGTTACTATGGTTACGCGTCAAAACTCGTAACGGTGCCTGCCGAGCCGGAGCCTCTCTCGTCTACTTCCTAAACAATTTATACCTTTTTCTGGGCCTTTTCTGTGCATATTACACCACCCGGTGACCGCTTTTGGTAGTGTACCAAGCCTATTTGTGCTTCAATAGCCTCACACGAGACTTTTGTCTCCAAGGTGAACGTGAGTAAACCTTAACTAGAGGACATTCGTTTCTTCAATTTAAATAGAGATAATATATAGATACTACTCTCCTTACTCTTATTTAAATAATATATAGATACTACTCTCCTTACTCTTATTTAAAAAAAAAAATAAAAAAAAAAGATGGAGAATAATACTCCAA
The DNA here is from genome assembly GCF_964263255.1 of Lissotriton vulgaris. NCBI lineage: Eukaryota > Metazoa > Chordata > Amphibia > Caudata > Salamandridae > Lissotriton > Lissotriton vulgaris. Next base: position 1,563,870,443 of record NC_141685.1, read on the forward strand.
CACCACAACAGCCCCCTGAGGAGCTTTTGGGTGAATCTTTAAAAAAATTTATTGGGCAAGAACTTAAGTCTTCCGTTCAGGAAGCTGTCAGTGCCGCACTAACTAAAAGGAAACGGGCTTCTCCTGTGGAGGAGATTTATTTCTCACTCTCAGATGGAGATTCGCCCTCTAGCTCTGACCATAAAAAAGTTTCACAAAAGAAAAAACATATGAAGGAAGCATTAACTCATGCAACTGAGTGTGGTAGCCCTCGCGCTACAATAGATCCTGGTGTTCTCTGCAACACAAAAGAGAGAGCCCACTTCCTTGGGACAAAGAAGAGAGTTGTCCTTAGCGGCATGAAAGATTTGAGTAACCTTTACGGTACAAATGATTTTGACAATCCTTCATTTACTCACGATGATTACGAAGATTCTGAGGATTCGGAGATTGATGAGTTTGTTTTTGACCCTCAGGATACTCTAGAGGATCTTGATGAGGATCTGAACCATCCATCTACTTCGACCTCTATTGTGAAAGATCCCCTTGGGGGGGAAATGTTTAACCCATCTAACATCCGCCACCCTCGGAGTAGTGAGTGGTGGCCCATGCAGCATGTTGGGAAATATTTATCTCTAAGGGTTAAGAAACCTCTGGATAGGGTAACACGCAATTTGTTGCGTAATGAATGTCCTCGTCCCTCTTCGGAGGATAAAGTTTGCAACACCCCTAATCTGGACCCAGAACTGATTACCTTCCTCTTTAAATCTGGCAGAGATCCTAGAAAAGGAATTGAAAGGTGCCTTAAGCAGTGCCAATACAAGCTATTGGATGTACTTGGCCCTTTGTCAAAAATTCTTGACATGACTGAGGAAGCTAGGAGTAATGATTCTCCGATCGACATCAATCTACTTAGGGGTTGGTCTCAGAGAGCTATCTGTTTTGTAGGGAATGCAAATGCTAACCTCATCGCAGAACGTAAAAAAGCAGTTCTTCTAAAGATGAACCCCAAACTTGCTGATCTATCTACCAAGGAAGATTTGAGTGACACCAAGGGTCTTCTCTTTGGAGACAACTTTGTTAAGTCCTTAGGAAACTATGTTTCGACCTTTAATGCTTTCAGTAGAGCTCAATCCAGCATGCGCAGGGTCTTTGGAGGCCGCCCACTTTTTGGAAGGGCCGACAGAAGGGGACAGTCTGCCGGCCGTGGTGTGTATCGGTCCCAATTCTACCCCCAAGAGAGAGGCTCTTTCCGCTCAAGAAGCTACCGCTCAAACTTCTATCCCCAGCGAACAAGGGGTGCGAGATCTCGTGGTGGCAGAGGCAGAGCTCAAGACCAATCCTTCCAAGGTAAGTTCGAAGTCTTCTTCCCCACTAAAAGTGGCCGGAAGACTGAAACTTTTTGCACACAATTGGCTCAAGGTTACTCAAGACCCCTGGGTCTTAGAAACTGTTGTTGGTTTCAAGATAGATTTCTGGAAAAAACCTTTCCAAAAGAGAATCCCAAGAGAATTAACTCTAGATTCAGAAAATACGAAACTGATAGAATTAGAAATTTCACAAATGTTAGAGAAAGGCGCCATTCTGAAGATTCCCTTTTCAAACATCGCAGAAAGTTTTCTAAGCACTATATTCTTGGTCAAGAAGAAGGACAAGGGTTGGAGACCCGTAATAAATCTAAAATCCCTGAACAGCTTTTTAACCTACAGACATTTCAAGATGGAAGGTATCCATCTTTTGAGGGATATTTTACAAGCCAAGGACTGGCTGATAAAGCTGGACCTAAAGGACGCTTATTTTACCATTCCCATGGACGTAAATTTTCAAAAATACCTTTGTTTCACTTGGAAGGGGACTCTTTATCAGTTCCAATGTCTTCCATTCGGCCTGTCCTCAGCACCCTGGTGTTTCACCAAGGTGCTCAGACCAGTGGTCAGCTATCTCAGGGAAAGAGGAGTTCGTCTAATTATTTACTTAGACGATATTCTCATTATGTCTCAAGACAAGGCAGAAATTTTGAAACATCTTCAAATGACTGTAGACCTTTTGCAAGATCTAGGGTTTATCGTGAATACGGAAAAATCTATTATGGTTCCCACTCAGGAACTGGAATTCCTTGGTTTCCAGGTAAATACAATCCTCTCCAACCTAATCCTTCCTCACAAAAAAGTGACAAAGATAAAGAAATTTGTTTCCCTTGTCTTATCAAAAGATTTAGTTCGTCTGAAAGACCTAGCCAGGGTTTTGGGTCTGCTATCCTCTTCTATCCCAGCTATTTCTCCCGGTCCTCTCCACTACAGGGGTCTTCAGAGATTGAAGGCTCAAGGTCTGAGGAAAGGCCTTTGGTACGAGGACTTAATTCCCCTGTCCGAGGACGCCCGAGAGGATCTTCTCTGGTGGCTAAGGAACCTCCAGGCCTGGAACGGGAAAGCTATTTTCGGGAACATTCCAGATTTTACCCTGGAATCGGATGCGAGCAACCGAGGTTGGGGTGCTCGCCTAAACAATTTGGAAACTGGCAGGAGATGGTCCTTAGAGGAGCAATCCCTCCATATAAATTCTCTAGAAATGTTGGCGGCCCTGAATGCTCTCATGAGCTTCAAAGATTTATTGAAGGACTCAAATATCCTAATCCGTCTAGACAACTTTTCTGCAGTCTCATATATAAATCGCCTAGGGGGCGCGAAGTCCAAGATGCTTTCAGATATTGCCAAACAGATTTGATATTTTTGCTGGAATCAAAAGATTACTCTCAGGGCAGAATTTATTCCAGGAATTCAGAATCTGAGGGCAGATTGGAATTCTCGGTTTCTGCACGATTCCAGCGACTGGAAATTGAATCCAACAATTTTTGCTCAAATAGAGGAATTATGGGGTCCAATTCAGATAGATCTATTTGCCAGCAGGTTGACCCACCAGGTCCAGAGGTATTTCAGTTGGAGACCGGACCCGTTTGCTTCGGGAGTAGATGCGTTTCTCCAGTCCTGGGAGGGGATCAGAGGTTATGCTTTTCCCCCATTCTCAATGATTCAGAGACTGCTGTGGAAAGTAAGGCTGGAGTTATACTCCATCATTCTAGTCACCCCATTCTGGAAGTCTCAAGCTTGGTTCCCAGGAGTCATGGAATTGGCGATGGACTTTCCTCGTCTAATTCCTTCTTCTCTGGGACTCCTCCTAGGTCCGGACGGAGAAGAACATCCTTTAATTCTAGAGGGCAAGATGAACCTTCTTGCTTGGAAGATTTCAGGGGTTCAGACAGATATTCTGGCCTTTCAGGAGAGGCTAAAAGCCTTCTGGAGGATTCATGGGCACCCGGAACCAGGAAAAGATACAAAGGTATTTGGAGAAAATGGTCTTGTTGGTGCATGGAAAGGAGTCTGGATCCCGTACATTGTCCTTTGCAACTAATAGCAAATTATCTTGCTCACCTCTGTGAATTAGGCCTCTCTTATAGAACCATCAACTGCTATAGGTCAGCAATTTCTTCGGGACATGCCTTACTTAATAATCTTGCCATTGGTAGCAACCCCTTAATCAAAAGAGTTATGAAAGGTATTAGATTGAGAAGACCTCCCAAAGCCAGGTACGAATCTCTTTGGGACGTTAACTTAATTTTCAGTCTTTTCCTCTCCTGGCCAGTTAATGACTTGCTCTCTCTCAAGAAAATATCTATGAAATTAACTACTCTCTTATGCTTGATCTCTTTTAGAAGGGTTTCGGATATTAAGGCTTTAGAGGTTTCTAATAGATTTTATTCATCCAATGGTGTGCATTTTGATATTTGGACAAGAACTAAGACTATGTCTGAATCGATCTTCTACCCTCTTTTCCATGAATGTGAGAAGCTTTGTGTTGTAAATTGTATGAAATGTTACGATAAAAAAATTGAAAGTTTTAGACCTATTGGTGCTGATCAACTGATCCTCTCCTATGTTAGTCCTTTTAGACCTGTTTATTCAGCCACCCTAGCCAGATGGGTTAGGCTGATTATGTCTGAAGCAGGTATCGATCTTTCTAGAGTTGGTGCTCATTCTTCTAGAGGAGCGATGGCTAGTAAAGTATTTTGGGCAGGGGGATCCCTGAAATACTTAAAGCTGCAGATTGGTCTAATGCGGGTACCTTCTCTAAGTTCTACCTGAGACCAATTGAGCATGTTAGCAGTGTAGCTCTACATGGCTTTAAACATGCATAATGGTAGCCTCCGGTCTTGTAATGAAATGACGATTCTCCAATTTTCATGCAGAGAGAATCTTGATTTCAATAAAGACATACGGAGGCTAACATTATCCCACCCGCCTCTCCCTAAGAGGTTGGTTTGGGATTAATTATTGTTAACTTTGTTTACTGAATATTAATTTATTCCAAAGATTTTTTTCCTGTTTACTATGCTTTTTATCTTTTTCTTTCTCAGATAACACGATTTAAGAAAAAATGGATTTATTCGTGGAACTATTCATTTTATTCCTGTGTCATCGCAGCCTGAGAGGAAGATGGGAGTGTGCTCTGTCCTATTATGTTATTGTCAAAGTTCTATTTTACTATGATGTATTGACATTCTTTAAAGGGCTGCATGTTGGGCAGCAAATAAAAGTATTTGCATAATTTTAGCCTCCGTATGTCTTTAATGAAATCAAGATTCTCTCTGCATGAAAATTGGAGAATCGTCATTCTGTGTGAAGTCCATGCATTGCAACAAATGCCTAGAAGCACTGCTGAATTTTGCACAGCCTGCTGGCAGACTCCTGCAGGATTACCACCACACCCACCTCCACCACCACCACCACCACATCCACCACCACCACCACCATGTCCACCACCACTACAAACACCACCACATCCACCACCACCACGTCCACCACCACCACCTCCACAATCACCACCTGCACCGCCACCATATCCACTACCACTACATCCACAACCACCACCACGTTCACCACCACAACACCCACCACCACTACATCCACCACCACCACCATGTCCACCACCACTGCCACCACCACCACAGCCACCACCACGTCCACCACCACCCCGTCCACAATCACCACCTCCACCACCACCATGTCCACCACCACTGCCACCACCACCACAGCCAACACCATATCCACCACCACCCGTCCACAATCACCACCTCCACCACCACCATGTCCACCACCACCGCATACACCACCACGTCCACCACCAACCACCACATCCACAATCACCACCTCCACCACCACCACATCCACCACATCCACCACCATTATATCCACCACCACTACCTACGCCCATCACCACCACACCCATCACCACCACATCCACCACCACCACATCCACCACCACCACATCCACCACCACCACATCCACCACCACCATGTCCATGTCCACCACCACCACGTCCACCACCACCATATCCACCACCACTACATCCACCACCCACCACTGCCATGTCCACCACCACATCCATCACCACATGCACCACCACCACATCCACCACCACTACATCCACCACCACATGCACCACCACCACATCGACCACCACCACCACATCCACCACCACATCATCTACGACCACCACCACCACGTCCACCACCACCACCACGTCCACCACCACATTCACCACCACTAAGTCCACCACCACTACGTCCACCACCACCATGTCCACCACCACCAGGTCCACCACCACCACCACCATGGCCAGCACCACCACCACATCCACCACCACCATATCCACCACCACTATGTCCACCACCACCATGTCCACCACCACCACGTCCACCACCACCACGGCCAGTACCAAAACCACCACATCCACCGCCACATCCACCACATCCACCACCACTACATTCACCACCAATACATCCACCACCACCATGTCCACCACCCCCATATCCACCACCACAACACCCACCTCCACCACCACCACCACCACCACATCCAACACCACCTCCACCACCATGTCCACCACCACTACCACCACCACCACATCCACCACCACGTCCACCACCACCACATCCACAATCACCACCTTCACCACCACCACCATATCCACCACCACTACCACCACCTCCACATCCACCACCACGTCCACCACCACCACATCCACAATCACCACCTCCACCACTATCACATCCACCACATCCACCACCACTACATCCACCACCACCATGTCCACCACCACCACGTCTACCAACAACACACCCACCTCCACCAAATCCACCACATCCACCACCACCACATCCACCACCACTATGTCCACCATGTCCACAACCAGCACGTCCACAACCACCACCACCACAACCACCACATCCACCACATCCACCACCACTACATCCACCACCACCATGTCCACCACCACCATGTCCACCACCACCACACCGACCTCCACCACCGCCACATCCACCACCACCACCATCACATCCACCACCACCATGTCCACAACAACCACCACCATGTCCACCACCACCACATCCACCACCACATCCACCACCACATCCACCACCACATCCACCACCACGTCCACCACCACCACGTCCACCACCACCACAACCACCACATCAACCAACCTCACATCCACCACATCCACTACCACTACATCCACCACCACCATGTCCACCACCACCACATCCACCGCCACCAGCACAACACCCACCTCCACCACAACCACCACATCCAACACCACCTCCACCACCACCATGTCCACCACCACTACCACCACCACCACATCCACCACCACGTCCACCACCACGTCCACAATCACCACCACCACCATATCCACCACCACTACCACCACCACCACATCTACCATCACGTCCACCACCACCACGTCCACAATCACCACCTCCACCACCATCACATCCACCACATCCACCACCACTACATCCACCACCACCATGTCCACCACCACACCCCCCTCCACCACATCCACCACATCCGCCACATCCACCACCACCACGTATACCACCACTACGTCCACCATGTCCACAACCACTACGTCCACAACCACCACCACCACAACCACCACATCCACCACATCCACCACCACTACGTCCACCACCACCATGTCCACCACCACCATGTCCACCACCACCACACCTACGTCCACCACCGCCACGTCCACCACCACCATCACATCCACCACCACCATGTCCACAACATACACCACCATGTCCACCACCACCACATCCACCACCACCGTGTCCACCACCACCACATCCACCACCACCACCACCATGCCCACCACCACCATTTCCACGACCAACACCACCACATCCACCATCACGTCCACCACCACCACGTCCACAACCACCACATCAACCACCACCACATCCACTACCACTACATCCACCACCACTACATCCACCACCACCAATACCACCACCACCACCACCATGTCCACCACCACCATGTCCACCACCAACACCACCACATCCACCACCACATCCAACACCACCACATCCAACACCACCACGGACCCCACCACCATGTTCACCACCACCACATCCACCACCACCACGTCCAAAACCACCACATCCACAACATCCACCAACACGTCCACCACCACCATGTCCACCACCACAGCCACCACCACGTACACCACCACCACGTTTACCTCCACCACCACCACTTCCACCACCACCACGTCCACCACCACCATCATGCCCACCACATTCACCACCATGTCCACCACAACCAGCACCATCACCACCACTGCCACCACCACCACATCCACCACCACCATGCCCACCACATCCACCACCACGTCCACCACCACCACGTCCACCACCACCATGTCTACCACCACATCCATCACCACCACGTCCATCACCACCATGTCCACCACGTCTACCACCACCACATCCACCACCACCACGTCCATAACCACCAGGTCCATCACCACCATGTCCACAACCACCATGTCCACCACATCCACCACCACGACCACCACCACCGACTCCACCACCACCACACCCACCACCATCACATCCACCACTACAACCACCACAACCACATCCACCACCACTACGTCCATCACCACCATGTCCACCACCACCCTGTCCACCACACCCACCACCACCAAAACATCCACCACCACATCCACCACCACCACCTTTACCACAACCACATTCACCAACACCACGTCCACAATCATCGCTACCACCACCATGCCCACCACCACTACCACCACCACAACACCCACCACCACATCCACCACCACATCCACCACCCTCACCACATCCACCACCACCACCACATCCACAACCACATGCACCACATCCACCACCACCACCATATCCACCACCACCATCACATCCACCACCACATCCACCACCAACACCACATCCACCACCACCACGTCCACCACCACTATCATGTCCACCACATTCACCACCATGTCCACCACCACCCCACCCAGCACCACCACCACCATGGCCACCACCACCACATCCACCACCACCATGCCCACCACATCCACCACCACGTCCACCACCACAACATCCACCACCACCACGTCCACCACCACATTCATCACCACCACGTCCATCACCACCATGTCCACCACGTCTACCACCACCACATCCACCACCACCATGTCCATAACCAACAGGTCCATCACCATCATGTCCACAACCACCACGCCCACCATGTCCACCACCACCCCACCCAGCACCACCACCACCATGGCCACCACCACCACATCCACCACCACCATGCCCACCACATCCACCACCACGTCCACCACCACAACATCCACCACCACCACGTCCACCACCACATTCATCACCACCACGTCCATCACCACCATGTCCACCACGTCTACCACCACCACATCCACCACCACCATGTCCATAACCAACAGGTCCATCACCATCATGTCCACAACCACCACGCCCACCATGTCCACCACTACGTCCACCACCACCAAGACCACCACCACCACACCCACCACCACCACCACACCCACCACGACCACAACATCCACAACCACATCCACCACCACCACGTTTACCACCACCACATCCACAATCATCACCTCCACCACCACATCCACCACCACTACATCCACCACCACCACGTCCACCATCACCATGTCCACCACATCCTCCACCACCACCACCACATCCACTACATCCACCACCACTATGTCCACTACCACCATGTCCACTACCACCACTTCCACCACCAGACCCACCTCCACCACCACCATGTCCACCAACATCATCACTACCACCACCACCATGTCCACCACCAACACCACCACATCGACCACCACCACCACCACATCCACCACCACCACGTCCACAACCACCATGCCCACAACCACCACATCCACCACCACTATGTCCACCACCACCATTTCCACAACCACCATGTCCACCACCACCACACCCACCTCCACCACCACCACATCCACCACCACCATGTCCACAACCACCACCACCACATCCACCCCCACCACATCCACCACCACTACGTGCACCACCCACCGCCACCACCACCATGTCCACCACCACTACCACCACCACAACATCCACCACCACATCACCACCACATCAACCTCCACCACCACATCCACCACCACATTCACCACATCCACCACCACCACCACATCCACCACCACCACATCTAGCACCACCACCATATCCACCACCATCACCACATCCACCACCACCATGTCCATGACCACCACCACCATATTCACCACCACCACCACATCCACCACCACCATCATGTCCACCACATTCACCACCATGTCCACCACACCCAGCACCACCACCACCACGGCCACCACCACCACATCCACCATGACCATGCCCACCAGATCCACCACCATGTCCACCACCAACATGTCCACCACCACATCCATCACCACCACATCCATCACCACCATGTCCACCACGTCTACCACCACCACATCCACTCCCACCACGTCCATAACCACCACGTCCATCACCACCATGTCCACAACCACCACATCCACCATGTCCACCACCACCAATTCCACCACCACCACACCCACCACCACCACTACATCCACCACCACCATGTCCACCACCACCAAGACCACCACCACCACCACAACCACCATCACCACAACATCCACCACCACCACGTCCACCACCACCATGTCCACAATCATCACCTCCACCACCACATCGACAACATCCACCACATCTACCACCACTACATCCACCACGTCCACCATCACAATGTCCACCACCACCACACCCACCACCACCTCATCCACCAGCACATCCACCACCACCACATCCACCACCACCACATCCACCACCATGTCCACCAACACCACGTGCACCACCACAACTACCACCACCACCACATCCACCACCACCATGTTTACCACCACCACTTCCACCACCACCATGTCCACAATCATCACCTCCACCACCACATCCACCACCACTACATCCACCACCACCACGTCCACCATCACCATGTCCACCACATCCTCCACCACCACCACCACATCCACTACATCCACCACCACTATGTCCACTACCACCATGTCCACTACCACCACTTCCACCACCAGACCCACCTCCACCACCACCATGTCCACCAACATCATCACTACCACCACCACCATGTCCACCACCAACACCACCACATCAACCACCACCACCACATCCACCACCACCACGTCCACAACCACCATGCCCACAACCACCACATCCACCACCACTATGTCCACCACCACCATTTCCACAACCACCATGTCCACCACCACCACACCCACCTCCACCACCACCACATCCACCACCACCATGTCCACAACCACCACCACCACATCCACCCCCACCACATCCACCACCACTACGTGCACCACCCACCGCCACCACCACCATGTCCACCACCACTACCACCACCACAACATCCACCACCACATCACCACCACATCAACCTCCACCACCACATCCACCACCACATTCACCACATCCACCACCACCACCACATCCACCACCACCACATCTAGCACCACCACCATATCCACCACCATCACCACATCCACCACCACCACGTCCATGACCACCACCACCATATTCACCACCACCACCACATCCACCACCACCATCATGTCCACCACATTCACCACCATGTCCACCACACCCAGCACCACCACCACCACGGCCACCACCACCACATCCACCATGACCATGCCCACCAGATCCACCACCATGTCCACCACCAACATGTCCACCACCACATCCATCACCACCACATCCATCACCACCATGTCCACCACGTCTACCACCACCACATCCACCACCACCACGTCCATAACCACCACGTCCATCACCACCATGTCCACAACCACCACATCCACCATGTCCACCACCACCAATTCCACCACCACCACACCCACCACCACCACTACATCCACCACCACCATGTCCACCACCACCAAGACCACCACCACCACCACAACCACCATCACCACAACATCCACCACAACATCCACCACCACCACATCCACCACCACCATGTCCACAATCATCACCTCCACCACCACATCGACAACATCCACCACATCTACCACCACTACATCCACCACGTCCACCATCACAATACCCACCACCACCACACCCACCACCACCACATCCACCAGCACATCCACCACCACCACATCCACCACCACCACATCCACCACCATGTCCACCAACACCACGTGCACCACCACAACTACCACCACCACCACATCCACCACCACCATGTTTACCACCACCACCACCACTTCCACCACCACCATGTCCACAATCATCACCTCCACCACCACATCCACCACCACTACATCCACCACCACAACGTCCACCATCACCATGTCCACCACATCCTCCACCACCACCACCACATCCACTACATCCACCACCACTATGTCCACTACCACCATGTCCACTACCACCACTTCCACCACCAGACCCACCTCCACCACCACCATGTCCACCAACATCATCACTACCACCACCACCATGTCCACCACCAACACCACCACATCGACCACCACCACCACATCCACCACCACCACGTCCACAACCACCATGCCCACAACCACCACATCCACCACCACTATGTCCACCACCACCATTTCCACAACCACCATGTCCACCACCACCACACCCACCTCCACCACCACCACATCCACCACCACCATGTCCACAACCACCACCACCACATCCACCCCCACCACATCCACCACCACTACGTGCACCACCCACCGCCACCACCACCATGTCCACCACCACTACCACCACCACAACATCCACCACCACATCACCACCACATCAACCTCCACCACCACATCCACCACCACATTCACCACATCCACCACCACCACCACATCCACCACCACCACATCTAGCACCACCACCATATCCACCACCATCACCACATCCACCACCACCACGTCCATGACCACCACCACCATATTCACCACCACCACCACATCCACCACCACCATCATGTCCACCACATTCACCACCATGTCCACCACACCCAGCACCACCACCACCACGGCCACCACCACCACATCCACCATGACCATGCCCACCAGATCCACCACCATGTCCACCACCAACATGTCCACCACCACATCCATCACCACCACATCCATCACCACCATGTCCACCATGTCTACCACCACCACATCCACCACCACCACGTCCATAACCACCACGTCCATCACCACCATGTCCACAACCACCACATCCACCATGTCCACCACCACCAATTCCACCACCACCACACCCACCACCACCACTACATCCACCACCACCATGTCCACCACCACCAAGACCACCACCACCACCACAACCACCATCACCACAACATCCACCACAACATCCACCACCACCACGTCCACCACCACCATGTCCACAATCATCACCTCCACCACCACATCGACAACATCCACCACATCTACCACCACTACATCCACCACGTCCACCATCACAATGTCCACCACCACCACACCCACCACCACCACATCCACCAGCACATCCACCACCACCACATCCACCACCACCACATCCACCACCATGTCCACCAACACCACGTGCACCACCACAACTACCACCACCACCACATCCACCACCACCATGTTTACCACCACCACTTCCACCACCACCATGTCCACAATCATTACCTCCACCACCACATCCACCACCACTACATCCACCACCACAACGTCCACCATCACAATGTCCACCACCACCATGTCCTCCACCACCACCACCACATTCACCACATCCACCACCACTACGTCCACCACCACTACGTCCACCACCACTAAGTCCATTACCACCACATCCACCACCACACTCACCTCCACCACCACATCCACCACCACTACCACCACCATCATGTCCACCAACCACCATGTCCACCACCAACACCACCACATCCACCACCACATCCATCACCACCACGTCCACCACCACCATGTCCACCACCACCACGTCCACCACCACTATGTCCACCACGTTCACAACCACCACATCCACAACCACCACCACCACAACCACCACATCCACCACCCCTACGTCCACCACTACCATGTCCACCACCACCATGTCCACCACCACCACCACATCCACCACCATTACATCCACCACCACCATGTCCACAACAGCCACCACCATGTCCACCCTCACCACATCCACCACCACTGTGTCCACCACCACCACATCCACCACCACCATGCCCACCACCACCATGTCCACCAGCAACACCACCACATCCACCACCACATCCACCACCACATCCACCACCACCACGTCCACAACCACCACATCAACCACCACCACATCCACCACATCCACTACCACTACATCCACTACCATTACATTCACCACCACCATGTCCACCACTACCACGTCCACCACCACCACCACCATCACGTCCTCCGCCACCATGTCCACCACCACCATGTCTACCACCAACACCACCACATCCACCACCACCACCACCACATCCAACACCACCCTTGTCCACCACCACCACATCCACCACCACCACGTCCACCACCACATCTACCACCACCACATCCACCACCACCATGTCCACAATCACCACCTCCACAACCACCACCACCACATCTACCACCAGTATGTCCACCACCACTACATCCACCAACATTACATTACATTACATACATACATTACATACATTTACAACACCATATCCACCACCACCACATCCCCCACCACCACCACACTCACCTCCACCACAACCACATCCACCACCACCACGTCCACCACCACCATGTCCACCATAACAGCCACCACCACGTCATCACAATGCCAATACCACATCCACCACCACGACGTCTACCTTTACCACCACCACATCCATTACCACCACCACATCCACCACCACGTTCACCACCAAGTCCACCACCAAGTCCACCACCACATCCACCACTACATCCACCACCACCACGTCCACCACCTCCACCATGTCCACCACCACCACCACATCCAACACTACCATGTCCACCACCACCACTTCCACCACATCCACCTTCACATCCACTACCACCACGTCCACCACCACCACATCCACTACCACCACGTCCACCACCAACATGTCCACCTTCACGTCCACCACCACCACGTCCACCACCACCACGTCCACCACCAGCACGTCCATCAGCACCACGTCCACCACCACCACATCCACCACCACCACCATGTCCACCACTAACACCACCAGATCCACCGCCACCATGTCCACCACCACCACGTCCACCACCACCATAGCCACCGCCACAGCGTCCACCACCACCGCATCCAACACGTCCACCACCACCATGTGCACCACCAACACCACCATATCCGCCACCACACCCACCAACACCTCCACCACCACGTCCACAACCACCACCTCCACCACCACTCAAAATAACCTTCAGTGCCACATATTTACACGTCACATAATTACACTGCACTCAAAGCAACATACACTCCAAATTCCACTCAGTGCCACATAATTACATGCCACATAATTACACTCTTCTGAAAGCAACACACACTCCACACAATACCACTCAGTGCCACATAATGATACGCTACATAATTACACTGCGCTCAAAGAAACATACACTCCAAACAATACCACTCAGTGCCACATAATTACACGCCACACAATTACACTCTACTGAATACAACATACATTCCTCATAATAGCACTCAGTGCCACATAATTATATGCTACATAATTACACTGCGCTCAACTCAACATACACTCTAAATACCACTCAGTGCCACATAATTACATACCACATAATTACACTATCTATCTATATCTATCTATCTATCTATCTATCTATCTATCTATCTATCTATCTATCTATCTATCTATCTATCTATCTATCTATCTATCTATCTATCTATCGCCCTCACTCTATCTATCTATCTATCTATCTATCTATCTATCTATCTATCTATCTATCTATCTATCTATCTATCTATCTATCTATCTATCTATCTATCTATCGCCCTCACTCTATCTATCTATCTATCTATCTATCTATCTATCTATCTATCTATCTATCTATCTATCTATCTATCTATCTATCTATCTATCTATCTATCTATCTATCTATCTATCTATCTATCTATCTATCTATCTATCTATATCTATCTATCTATCGCCCTCACTCTATCTATCTATCTATCTATCTATCTATCTATCTATCTATCTATCTATCTATCTATCTATCTATCTATCTATCTATCTATCTATCTATCTATCGCCCTCACTCTATCTATCTATCGCCCTCACTCACTCTATCTATCTATCACCCTCACTCTATCTGTCTATCTATCTATCTATCTATCTATCTATCTATCTATCTATCTATCTATCTATCTATCTATCTATCTATCTATCTATCTATCTATCTATCTATCTATCTATCTATCTATCTATCTATCGCCCTCACTCTAGCTATCTATCACCCTCACTCTATCTATCTATCTATCTATCTATCTATCTATCTATCTATCTATCTATCTATCTATCTATCTATCTATCTATCTATCTATCTATCTATATCTATCTATCTATCTATCGCCCTCACTCTATCTATCTATCTATCTATCGCCCTCACTCTAGCTATCTATCACCCTCACTCTATCTATCGCCTCTCACTCTATCAATCTATCTATCGCCCTCACTCTATCTATCGCCCTCACTCTATTTATCTATCTATCGCCCTCACTCTATCGCCCTCACTCTATCTGTCTATCGCCCCTCATTCTATCAATCTATCTATCTATTGCCCTCACTCTATCTATCGCCCTCACTCTATATATCTATCTATCGTCGCTCTCACCCTATCTTTCACCCTCACTCTATCTATTGCCCTCACTCTATCTATCACCCTCACTCTATCTATCGCCCTCACTCCGTCTATCTATCTATCGCCCCTTACTCTATCAATCTATTGCCCTCACTCTATCTATCGCCCTCACTCTATCTATCTATCTATCTATCTATCTATCTATCTATCTATCTATCTATCTATCTATCTATCTATCTATCTATCTATCTATCTATCTATCTATCTATCGCCCTAACTCTATCTATCTATCTATCTATCGCCCTAACTCTATCTATCTATCGCTCTCACTCTATCTATCTGTCTATCTACTTATCGCCCTCACTCTATCTGTCTATCTATCGCACTCACTCTATCTATCGCCATCACTCTATCTATCTATCGATCGACCTCACTCTATCAGTCTATCTATCGCCCTCACTCTATCTATCTATCTATCTATCTATCTATCTATCTATCTATCTATCTATCTATCTATCTATCTATCGCCCTCACTCTATCTATCTATCGCCCTCACTCTATCTATCTATCACCCTCACTCTATCTATCTATCTATCTATCTATCTATCTATCTATCTATCTATCTATCTATCTATCTATCTATCTATCTATCTATCTATCTATATCTATCTATCTATCTATCTATCTATCTATCTATCTATCTATCTATCTATCTATCTATCTATCTATCTATCTATCTATCTATCTATCTATCTATCTATCTATCTATCTGTCTATCTGTCTATCTATCTGTCTATCTGTCTATCTATCTATCTATCTATCTATCTATCTATCTATCTATCTATCTATCTATCTATCTATCGCCCTCACTCTAGCTATCTATCACCCTCACTCTATCTATCTATCGATCTATCTATCTATCTATCTATCTATCTATCTATCTATATCTATCTATCTATCGCCCTCACTCTATCTATCTATCTATCTATCGCCCTCACTCTAGCTATCTATCACCCTCACTCTATCTATCGCCTCTCACTCTATCAATCTATCTATCGCCCTCACTCTATCTATCGCCCTCACTCTATTTATCTATCTATCGCCCTCACTCTATCGCCCTCACTCTATCTGTCTATCGCCCCTCATTCTATCAATCTATCTATCTATTGCCCTCACTCTATCTATCGCCCTCACTCTATATATCTATCTATCGTCGCTCTCACCCTATCTTTCACCCTCACTCTATCTATTGCCCTCACTCTATCTATCACCCTCACTCTATCTATCGCCCTCACTCCGTCTATCTATCTATCGCCCCTCACTCTATCAATCTATTGCCCTCACTCTATCTATCTATCTATCTATCTATCTATCTATCTATCTATCTATCTATCTATCTATCTATCTATCTATCTATCTATCTATCTATCTATCTATCTATCTATCTATCTATCTATCTATCTATCGCCCTAGCTCTATCTATCTATCGCTCTCACTCTATCTATCTGTCTATCTACTTATCGCCCTCACTCTATCTGTCTATCTATCGCACTCACTCTATCTATCGCCATCACTCTATCTATCTATCGATCAACCTCACTCTATCAGTCTATCTATCGCCCTCACTCTATCTATCTATCTATCTATCTATCTATCTATCTATCTATCTATCTATCTATCTATCTATCTATCTATCTATCTATCTATCTATCTATCTATCTATCTATCTATCTATCTATCTATCTATCTATCTATCTATCTATCTAACTATCTATCTATCTATCTATCTATCTATCTATCTATCTATCTATCTATCTATCTATCTATCTATCTATCTATCACCCTTAATATATCTATCTATCACCCTCCCTCTATCTATCACCCTCCCTCTATCTATCGCCCTCACTCTATCTATCGCAATCACTCTATCTATCTATCGCACTCACTCTATCTATCACATCACCACAGCATCACTTAGCACCACCACAGTATCACTCAGGGGCACCACAACATCACAATGTGCTACCACGGCATCACTGAACGCCCCAGAATCACTCTTCGCCACCACAACATCACTCAGCACCACCACAGAATCATTTATTTATTTATTTATTGCTATTTATAGAGCGCGAACAAATACCTGCAGGCGTCTCGGCGCTTAAACAATTCGTATAACTTCAGCTCGATGTTAATTACTCCAGAAGCTCATGTAATAGATGTTACTGGTTAAGAGCCATGTCTTCAGTCTCTTGCAGAACTGGAGAAGTGAAGGGCTTAGCCTAATGTGTTGAGGCAAGGTGTTCCATAACTTGGGTGCCGCGACTAAAAAGCGGCGGTCACCCCAGGACACTGTTTTAGTACGAGGGATCACTAACTGGTTAAGAGTGGTGGAGCGAAGCTGTCTAGAAGGTTTGTAGGTTATCAGCTGGTCTTTGAGGAAATGCGGTCCTTGATCGTTAAGGGCCTTATACACTATACAAAGTGACTTAAACTTGATCCTATTCCGGATCGTCAACCAGTGATATTTTTTAATGGTGTCTGATATAGGCGAGAATTTGGGTGTTCCGGAAAGAACACGTGCTGCAGCATTCTGTATTGCCTGTAGCTTCTTCGTTACCCTGACCTGAGCATTTAGGAAAAGACCATTACAGTAATCAAGGGACGTTAGAACTAAAGAGCTGACCAGTGTTTTAGTAGCTGCCTCCTGCAGAAGCGGGCTAATTTTCCTAATCATTCTCAGTTTATGATGGGCTGTGGTTGCTACTTTGTTCGCGTGATCCACAAAGTTAAGCCCTTCGTCAAAAGTGACTCCCAAGTTCCTGACCTTAGGAGCCGGGATTGGGAGAGCTCCAAAGGCTGGTGGCCACCAGGATGCTGACCAGCCTGGTGAGAGGGTTCCAAAAATTACTACCTCGGTTTTTTCGGAATTAAGCTTAAGGCAGTTGGTTGCCATCCACTCACCAATTTCAAGCATTCCATTTTGGAAGCTTTTTGCCACCTCGCCTCCGTCACCCTTTATGGCCAATACCAGTTGCGTATCGTCAGCGTAGGAGGTTAGGCTCATCCCATAAGCTTTGATAACATTAGCAAGGTCCGACACATAGATGTTAAAAAGTGTCGGACTAAGGGATGAGCCTTGAGGAACCCCACATGGCAACGATAGCTTCGCAGATTGGTAAGGCCCTAGGGTAAAGGCCTGTGTTCTATTTGCTAGGAATGATGCAAGCAAATCTCTTGCAGTATGGGAAATGCCCATTTTTTCAACACGGTCGACCAAGATCTTATGATCGACCGTGTCGAAAGCTGCCGATAGATCAAGCAGTACCAGAACTGCTGTCCCACCATGATCTCGTATAGCTCTAACATCGTCTGCGGCTTTAATTAAGGCAGTTTCGGTCCCGTGATACCTCCGAAAACTGAATTGTGTATCATCCAGCAGTTGGTGTTTCTCAATATACTCCGAAAATTGCAGGTTCATAGCCTTTTCCACAACTTTTGCTAAAAAAGGGATGCTTGCTATCGGCCTATAATTCTTTAGTTCCTCTTTGTCCAGGCTCGGTTTCTTTAAAAGAGGTTTCAGCAAAGTATTTTTTAACGAGTTTGGATAGGTCCCGGAACCCAGTATGGAATTGCATACTTGGGTGATGACCGGGATGATAGAGTCCATTACAGGTGGGAGGACTGAAAAAGGGCAGGGGTCCAGTGCCGATCCTGTTTTGATTGTGGAAACTATAGTCTTTATTTGGTCGGTTGTCAGCGCCTCAAACCTGGTAAAGGCATTTGCTGGAGGTATATGGGAGGGGGGAGCTGTCACCGAATTGGGTTTAGATGTGAAGGCTTGGAAGATATCGTCCACTTTAGAAAAGAAAAAATTGGCTAAAACGTCACAGAGTAATTGTGATGGGGGCGGGGTAAGGTCCGAAACGTTACCTGACAGAGTTTTGGTAATCTCATATAATTGTTTACTTGAGTTTTTTGCCTTTTCGATTTGCTCTGAGAATAATGTTTTTTTGCCTTTATAATCATTGCTTTGTAAACAGCTAGAGACTCTTTGTAGTGAATCTTACTGACTGGGTCATAAGTTTTCCTCCATTGTCTTTCCCTGTTCCTATTAATTTGTTTTTGCCTTCTTAGTTGCTCGGTATACCACGGGGCGGTCGGTGTGGATCTATTCTTAGATAGAGACTTAGTAGGTGCCAAAAGATTGGTGGCATGGCCAAGCCAGTCATGAAATTGTTGTGTCGCTCTATTAGGTTCAATGGACACCAGAGGACGCGTACTGTCTAGCTGTTTCTTTAGTTCTAAGTGGTTTATGTTTTTCCAAGCCTTAAAGGGGCCTAGGTCAGTGGGAATGGTTTTTATACTTGGGGGTCCATTAATTGTCATTTTACTAAATATAGCACAATGATCAGTCCAAGTCATGGGTAGGATATCTGATATATACAAACCCTTGACGTTGGAAAAGATACCATCTAAGGTATGCCCTGCCGAGTGAGAAGCAGAGGCAACCAGTTGTTTAAGCCCCAGAGTCTCCATATCTGTAATAAGAGCGATGGTATCCTTGTGGCTATTTAGCTCTAAATGAAAATTGAAGTCGCCCAAAACCGTAAAGGACTCTTCAGTAGCTAAGGATTCCGATATAGTACTTAAATTTTCAAGAAAGCCTGTCCTAGTTCCTGGGGGTCGGTATGGGAGTACTCCCTTAAAATTACAGAGAGCGCTGAGCTTAATTCCGAACTGCAGGGCTTCACATGAGGTAGCTGGAATAGGGGAAGTAGTGACTACAAATCGATCCCTGGCTATAATGGCCAGCCCGCCTCCTCTTTTTATTACTCTATCCTGATGATACGTTTTATATCCATTAGGTGTTACGGTCACTACATCAGGGTCCGACGAATCGTCGGTCCATGTTTCTGTAATAAAGAGAATATCTAAGTTGTTATCAATTATGAGATCCGCTAATTCCTGACTGTGCTTGCACAGTGATCGCGCATTAATAAGTGCCATAACAATGGTAGCTTCTTTAGGATTGGTTTGTGGTTTAGCGTGAGTCTTAGAAGTATTAATTGGTATCATGCTATGGCAATGCGTGCAGGGCATGGGTACTTTATGTGATACTAGTGAAGGATCAATCGTTGAACAGCAGGGTGCAGGCAGGGGTCAGAGCTCCGTCAGCAAGGCGCGGGAATAGACCAGGTTGTGTACGGTCGAGGCCCGGCCAGGGGTCCTGGCCCTAGACCCTGTCCCGGCGCGGACGGGCGCAGACGGGCTTGCCTTTGGCGCCTCTTCGGCGCTCCGCCGGCGCGCCCGCTGCGACCGCCCGCTGCGCGGTCGGGAAAGTGTGGTGCTTTTATTCATGTTTGAGGGAGCAATTGGAGGAGGGTGGGAGTGTTCCAACAACAACTACACCACAACCCTTACCTCCCAGCAAGATGGCGGCTGAGGTGAGTCAGTGTCAGCGCCTGAAAATCGGCAGCGCTGTGGGAGGGAGAGGCGGTGAACAGCCTCGGGGCGATGCTAATCTCGCGCCGAGGTAAGGGGCAATAAGTAAGAATGAATTTTTAAAATATATACAATTCTGTGCAACCATTCAACAACAACTGGTTCAAATATGTTCTCTCAATGTTTCAAGCTTTATTACAATTGTCACAAAAAGATGTTCATATTTCACTTCTGTTCTTGGATTTTCGTCACAATAAAATACACTGAACATAATCTTCACAAAAGTTATTTACAAAAGTTTAAGCTATTGCCATTATAAATTACAATAACTTTTACTTAAGTATTAATTATTAAAAAATAAATAAAAGTCATTTTTATTTTTAATATCAATACATCTAAGTCATGTAAATACAGCACATATTGCATTACAAATGCTATAGGTGTCACATTTGCAAAAGTTATAACTATCGGCATTGTAAATGACAAAGCTATTCATTTCGCTATTTTCAAAACCAACACATAAATAAAAATGTGTCATTTACAATACCAATAGCTCAAACTTTCCTAATGAGAGACCTATTGCATTGCAAATTCTTATTTGTATATGAAGTCCTTCAGCACCCTCCCTCAATTTGTTAGGTGTAGGGCAGACATTTCTCCGTCATACAACACCCACATTACAGAAGCCTTTGGAAAAAGCTTGCCTAAATGCGGCTGATGAGTGTCCTGTAATGGCAGTTGGAATGGCAGTAACAGTGAAAGGCGCCATATCATGGCCATACACTTTCACCGGCCTGCCCAAAAGCCCTTACCGGCAAGGAGTGCTCATGCAAAGATTTCTCTGCAGCTTCTGCCTGTCAAAACAGGATCCTTATAATGGGGTGGAAGCTTACAAGCTGGTGGTGGCTACCCCAGTGATGCTTGAGAAGTAGTTTTAACATCAACATGTCTGGATGGGGTACATCTATACAGCAGTACATATATACAGCAGTAGAAGAAAACAAGCCAAAATATGAGATCTGAATAGAAGAAGAATATATTTTTACGACAAAAATATACAGCTCAGAGCACAAGGTTAATCATAGCCAGGGCTGTAAGTGGGCCCGGTCTCACCGCGTCTGTACACCAGTAGTTTTTTAAGGGGGCCTTGAAACGGGTCTCTATCGGGCTCTATTTGTGCCCTGGCACAGGCGGTCTGTTTTTTTCCCAGACTGCAATTACAGCAGCTACATCGATGTGCACGTGCTCACACTGCTCACTTCTCACTAGTGGAGGAGATACGGCATGATGTCACGCCAGGTGAGCGTTGTCAGGGAAGGGAAATCCTTTAAAGAGAGTCATATTCTCTCTGGATTTTCTTTCTCCTTTTGAAACTCAAGAGCAGCAACATCGCTGTGGTGTCACCAGGTCTTTAAGTGGAAGCTTTTTCAATATTATATACAATACAAGCCATAGTTGCTGCTCATTTATCTAATGCAACTAACAACTATTGGCAAAGCCAAGACGCCTGACTTGTTTTAGGTATTTTACTTGTTGTATCATTATCTGGATGCAATGACAGAAACAGCAAAATACAAGAGGGGCGGCACATTATGCTAAGCACAGATTTTTAGTTTGCGTGTTTAAGCCACGCCCTTAGGTAAATTGGCCACGCCCCTTTGAGAGACACCCCAGTTTTTTCATTCCAGTTAAAGCCCTGGTCATAGCTTTCTAAAGCCTCCTGCGCAGCGTAATTCGACGGGTTGATTTTTGTTCACGGGCTCCACCTGTAATTACCGGTTAACCAGTAAAATCTGCTGGTCGCCTTGGTTTCAATTACTGCCTTCAGATACCCTACTAAGCCTGTCTCTGAGCGCTGGCTCTGGTGCAATGATTCTCAGCGGTGCACTTTGCATCATAAATCACTTCCTCTGTCCCGCTTTGGAAATTATATTGCAGCCTCCTAAAATGCGTAGATACTAAAAGTCTGCAGCATTAGTTTATTTAACGGCTTTGGGGTTTTTCCCGGAGGGTGAGGCCTGTATGCACAGCTTTAACCATTCAAGAAAAATACTGTTTCAAATAAATATCAGTGGAACGCATGGCGCCCACATTTCTAGTGGGCTCACAAGTAGCTTGTTGTTACAAGCTTAAACGTTATTTTATTTCAGCGGGTTATTGCGTGCCGGGTGGCATGAAGAACAAAAACACAGAATACCTGGGACGTGGGTCGTGTCCTCGCGCTCGAGGGCCACAGCCAGAATACACAGCTCAGCTCCGCGCGTGGGCGGCGTCCTGGGACACGGGCAGCGCCTCGGCAGGAGCAACAATTCACCCCCACCTCGTGGGCAGAGCCTTCGAAACACGCCAGTGCTGGGCAACCTGTCAGTGACATTGAGCAATGTAATTTTTTAACATCCTTAATGGGACAGACCCGTGGGTGGACATCCGGCGTTAATGATGGGCCTGCAGAGCGCACTTAATGACCTTTTAACAAATTGCTCCTCCGGTGCCAGTGGCGGCTGCCACTCACGCAGGCTGGCAGGAAAAGAACAATGCAGGCTGGAATGCGTGTATTCCTGGAGGAGGTGTGTCAATGGAGGAAATGCACAAGCTGGAAACTCTTTTAAGGTTACGCCTAAGCAGAGCTTTAAGTGGGCCAGGTCTCACCGCTCACACTGCTTACTTCTTACTAGTGGAGAAGTTACGGCATGACTTCATGCCAGGTGAGCGTTGTCGGGGAAGGAAAATCCTTTAAACAGAGTCCTTTTCTCTCTAGATTTCCTTTCTCTTATTGAAACTCAGGAGCAGCGACATTGTTGTGGTGTCACCTGGGCTTTAAGTGAAAGCTTTTTCAATATTATACACAAGCCATTGCAGCTTATTTATCTTATGCAACTAACAACCATTGACAATGCCAATAGTCCTGACTTGTACGTGTGGTGTTACTTGTATCATATATCTGGATGCATAAACAGCAAAATACTAGTCGGGCTGCACACTATGCTAATCACAGATTTTTAGCTTACGTGTTTTTAAGCCACACCCTTAATTACATTGGCCATGCCTCTTTGAGAGACCCCCTAGTTATTTCATCCCACTTAATGCCCTGCGCCTCAGGCATATTATTAGCTCGCTGTGGGCTTAGAGCCCGCCCATTGCTTACCACAGGTTGAATTTATTGTCACACTCAGGTACTTGCTTCTTATTTGTCAGCTTCCAACGGCGTTCTTCCCTCTTCTGGGGTTCTGCTCCTTCTCTGTAGCTTGGGTTCATTACTTCTATTCTTCCACTGCTTTATTGTATGACTCTACTTTTATCTTTTGGGCTGAGCACTCGACAACAGTGCATGCATTTCCAGTTGCCTCACTTTATGTTCCTCTTTCTTGAGTTTCTCCCTCTCCCTCCCTCAGTTGCCATTCTTGCTTTCTCCATGCCCACCCACCTTCTGTGGTCATTCATGCTTTCTCGCGCCCCTCCGTTGTTCATTGGCTTCTCTACACCCACTGTTGCACTCTCTGCTGTAAGCGTGCTTCCCCATTCCCATCCGTCCACCTCTGTTGTCTTTGTGCTTTCTCATCCTACAGCTTCTGTTTTCTTTGTGCTTCCCCATTGTAGTCTCCCACTTATCCTCCTTCTCCCCACTTTTTATCCTTTTCTCCTGCCCTCCCTCCCTTCATGTTGCCTCATCCTCACCTGCTCCCCACCCCAACTCACTCCTCTAATTGTTTTTTTTACTGCTTTATCAAAAAAGCACATTAGCTCCATACAAATTAAGCACATTAGCACTATTTCAAAAAAGCACATTGTGTGCAACTTTTTATTTATAAATCCATTAAGGATTGGTAAAATAAAAAACGGAAAAATGCTTGCCTCATTTTGTAGGTTACGGATCTGTGTTGATGCGAGCCTACAAAATGACATGACGGATGCATCATAATCCTTTTCTTGCAATATTTTTAGACATGCTCCTAAGCAGCCGTGCTTCTGCACAGCATGACTAAAAATCATTGCCAAAGTTAATGAGTCTCATAGGCAAGGCCCAATGGCCTTGCCATTGCTTGTTTAGTATGCAGCATTAAAACAGGCCATACCTAGAAGCACCATTTGAAATCCAGTACCAATGGCTCAAGCTCGGCTGTTGTATTTTCTGTACTTTTCACAATTATGACTAAAATGAGTGCCAATGCACCCCTACTTACTCGTGTACTCACAGCAGAAGCCTGCTGGGGTAACACAGAGATATGAAATAGAGGAGATGCCTTGCCCCATTCACAAGGCACTGAAATTTTTTTTATAAGGGGATTTAAATTGGAATAGGATACTCTTTATACACAGTAGTTGCCAATGACCAAATATTTGAGAATTGAAGCATGGATCTTGAGTGCAATGCTCAAAAGAGACAAAAAAGTACTTCAGCATTCCAGAAATGGAGGGTCATGGTGTGGCAGTACAAAGGGATGGAGTTACAAGGGACGCGGTCCAACAGTCACGTTATACATTTATGTTTTTAAAACCTTCACCCCAAGGAAATTGGCAACAAGGATCCATGTGACAGTAAATATGTTCTGGCTTACTTATTTGGCTAAAACAGGAGTATGCAGTTCCTAGAGGGGGAAGGAGGGGAGGTAAGGGAGGACAGGGTGCCTGGTGTCCACAAAGGGATGAGATGTAAGTGGCTCCTTTTATGAGCAAGGGCCCTCACACACCCCGGGAGGTGTCATGCTTCATCATCGGGCCGCTCCTCGTTGCCCCGGCACTGCAGTGCCCAACGTGCCCCATGAGAGGGCTCTTTGCTGGAGTTCTTTTCTTTTTTGTCAATGTGAAGTCTAAGGGGTAGAGGGGTGTGGTATTGATTTATGTATCGTGCGTGTGTGTCTCGTGTGTGTGGCGCGTGTATGTGTGTGGCGCGTGTATGTGTGTGCACGTGTGGAGTGCGTGGAAGGTATGCTGGTAGAATGTAGTGGGAGGGAGTCGGTTACTGGAAGGGAAGGCGGAGGATGAACCTGTGTTCGTGTCGCTGTATTGCCTACTACTTATGCAAATAAAGAAGATTGAAGAACCATTACTGCCTACGAGTGTACCTACTTACAATATATGGCGACGAGCGGGATTTACAGCGGCAGCGGCATTGAGCACTAATTTTTCAAATTTTTTTTAATGTGGATTACCACCCTCGTTCAACTCCTACTTTGCAACTACATATTATTTCACCAAGAAGTGATCATCTAAACATCTGAGCGGTAACTGGTATGTTGAGCGGCAAACTGGTATGTTAAAGTTTTCTTTACCTTCAGCAACGTTATTCTACATTGTGCATCTTTCAAGCTGACTCGTGAATCAACGTTCTGCGCGTGCGGACTGTTATTATTCGATCGAGAACCTCTTGACTTTCCGTAACGGATTGTCGTCACCACGCTGAATGTCATCACGTGACACCGTCATCACGTATAGCGTGCGGCCATTTTGATTATATCTTGGTATCTTAGCAACGCGTCAACGAAACAACGTGTCAACGAAGCAACGCGTCAACGAAGCAACGCGTTAATGAAGCAACGCGTCAACAAAGCATCGTGTACAGATACCAGATGCCGGCTGCCGATTTCAATGCTAAATGGCTATAAATTATTGCGTTTTGACGCTATTTAGCTATACCAGTCGATTTTGTATCCTACATTAACGGTATTGCTCAGAGTCAACAAATGTTTTTATTGGAATAACTATTATTTTCCATATTTAAAATTTTTGCTTTACAACTTTGATGATCAATATTCAATACTAACTTTCAATACTATTAAAACTTTGGTGAACTTTTTGTGCAAGATAATTACAAGAAAAATTAATTATTACTATACTATTTTGAACTTTGGTGAACTTTTTGCGCAAAGTATTTACAAAGGAAATTTTTTTTTCTTTTCTCTTCTCTTTTTATGTTTTAGGTTGTATTAACTTATATATTAATTGAAATGTCTTCGATTCATCCACCGCCATTTTTTTTAGCAGAGTCTGGTGAACCTCCTATTGCATGGGATTTATGGCTTGATATGTTTGAAGCTTATGTTGAAGTTTTAGCTGAAGAAGAATCTTCTCAAGAAAGGAAAGTGTCTTTGCTTAAACATAGATTAGGTGCTGTAGGATTAAGGGAGTTCAAAAATCTACCTAAAATTGAAAATGCTGGTGACATGGGTGTTTATCAATGTGCTGTTAAACAAATGCAGGAGAGATTTGGGAGGAAAATTAACGTAGTGATGGAAAGGTTTAAGTTTTATTCAAGAGCTCAAAAAAGTGATGAGTCAATTGATCAATATGTTTCAGCCTTGAGGGGTTTAGCTGTCACATGCGAATTTGAAAGTATGACGTATGACCAAGTTTTGCGTGATCAAATTCTTATGAAGACCAAATCTAAGAAAATTCAAGAGAAATTATGGTCATCTGGGAGTACTTCATTAAAAAATGCTATTGAAGTAGCTAGAGGTGTAGAAATTTCAGATCAATGCATTCGTGAAGTCAGAAATGAAAAAAATGATCTTGATTCTACTTCAATTAATGTAGTAAATAAGGGTGACAAGTCTAAATTCAAGAGTGATAGTAAGATGACTAATTATTCATCTTATTCTAGTAAGAAGGGCAATGAAAAGAGTTTTGAGAGAAGTAATGAGCTGAAAAAGTTTGCATGTTTTAGATGTGGGTCTTCCACTCATTTAGCAAACTATAAGTGGTGTCCTGCCCTCGATAAAATATGTACCAATTGTAAAAAAAAGGGACATTTTACTAGAGTGTGTCGAAATTTTAAAGCTAAAGTTAATTATTTACAAGATGATGAGCAGGATGACATTAATTGTGTCCAAGTTGAAAATCAAGATGATGTTTTCCACGTAGTGGGTGATGTATGCAGTATACATGATGAAGTAGCTAAAGGAACAAGCAAGGTTAAAAGGTTACCATCATGCTTTGTCGACATTGATGGTTTAGAAGTAAAGGTCATGGTAGATTCTTGTGCGTGGTATACCATTATGGGCATGGACTTGTTTAAATCTCTTTGGCCCAACAGGCCATTATTAGGTCCTGATGTACATCCTGGAAGTTACACCGGGCACAGGATACCTTTAGAAGGTTTTATAATAGCCAAAATAAGCTTTGGGTGCAATTCATGTCAAGGTAAAATTTACGTGGCCAACAAAGGTGCGACTATTTTGGGGTGGCCACACATTTTTGATTTGGGCATGAAAATTGACCCTAGGCTGGAGTGTCCTGTTTATTCTATTCAGGATGAGTGTGTTGAAAAGGATGCTTACTCAAATCTCCAGGAAAAATTTCCCGATGTATTCTCCAATGGGATTGGTAAAATGGTTGGATTCAAGCACAGAATAATATTAAGGAAAGGTGCATGCCCCATTCGGCAAAAACTTAGGAATGTCCCCATTAGTTATAGAGAAAAATTGGGTGAAATACTTAAAAAATTGTGTAGTGATGGTATCGTGGAATCAGTTGAAAGTTCAGATTGGGTTTCGCCAGTGGTCATTTCGCTTAAGTCTAATGGCGATTTGCGCTTGTGTGTAGACCTAAGATGTTTAAATGAAGCTATCTGGGTTGACACATTTCCTCTTCCAAATTTGCAGGAGCTTACATCCTCTGTAGGTGGTTCTTCTTGGTTTTCCAAGATAGACTTGACTAGTGCATATCATCAAATTGTGTTAGAGGACGATTCCAAACACTGCACTGCCTTTATTACCACAGAAGGAATGTTTAGGTATAAACGTATGCCTTTTGGCCTCGCCAGTGCATCTGCAGTGTTCCAAAGGGAAATGTGCAGGGTTTTACGAGGTATTGAGAATGCTAAAGTGTTTCAAGACGACATTTTAATATATGGGAAGAACAAAGAATGTAATGATAAAAGTTT
Source organism: Lissotriton vulgaris (assembly GCF_964263255.1). Classification (NCBI taxonomy): domain Eukaryota; kingdom Metazoa; phylum Chordata; class Amphibia; order Caudata; family Salamandridae; genus Lissotriton; species Lissotriton vulgaris. The sequence continues at coordinate 1,563,900,040 of NC_141685.1, forward strand.
ATTTGCAGTTCTGGAAGCATTAAGGAAAAGTGGACTAACTATTAAAAATGAGAAATGTGTGTTCGGGAAATCCGAAGTAGAGTACTTAGGGCATGTCATATCTAAGGATGGCATTCGGCCTAAAATTAGTCATGTAGATGCTATCTTAGCTGTTCCAGAACCTACAAGCAGAGAACAATTGATGTCATTTCTTGGACTAACAGAGTTTTATTCACGTTTCATTGAGAACTATGCTTCAAAGGTTGAACCTTTGAGATCATTACTAAAAAGAGGTGTAACGTTTACATGGGGTGATCAACAAAAAACATGTTTCGAGAAAGTGAAGAAGGAGATAGTTACAACGCCTTGTTTGAAACCTTTTTTGCCAACGGCTGAATGTGTTTTATCTGTGGATGCGTCTGGGTATGGTATTGGCGCTGTGTTTTCCCAATGGGTTAAGTCTGAAAAGTGGATGGTAGCGTATGCTTCACGCACTTTGACCAAAGCGGAGCAGAATTATTCCGTAATAGAAAAAGAATTGTTGGCTGCTTCATGGGCAGCTGAGAGATTTCGGATGTATGTGTGGGGGAGGAAGTTTAAAATTTGCACCGATCACAAACCATTAGTGAACATTTTAAGACCTGAGGGTGGAAAGAATTTAACTCCAAGGTTGGCTCGTTTAGCCTCAAAGCTGCAAATGTTTAGTTTTGACATAGAATACATTCCGGGTAAAGACAACGTGGTTGCGGATGGCTTATCTAGACTACCCAATGCGGATTTAACTGATGTTAAGACCAATACTGATTGTGAAATAGCGTTTACTGCTAAGGATGTATTTCTTATAGGTGTCCAGGATGCTGTTAGTAGTATTTCTGAGGCATCTTGGATGAGTGAGATGGATAAGGATTTGGTTCTGAAAGAGATTAAACGCTTTATAGTTGAAGGTTGGCCAAGAGAGTCCAGTTTACGTGGTGAATGTGTTACGTTTTCTAAGATTAAGGATGAATTGTGTATTGTCAATGATATTATCTTAAGAGGTGACAGGATTGTGCCTCCAGTTGGTTTAAGGAAAGACATTGCTGAGAAAAGCCATTTAGGACATGGTGGTATGTCCAGCTCAAAAAGGAGGGTCAAGGAGTGGTTTTGGTGGCCAGGTGTTGATTTCATGGTGGATCGATTAGTAAGGGATTGCAAAATTTGTGGCACTAGTGATAAAGTGGCTAAGCCATTAAGTGTGCCATTAACCATGGTGGAGCTACCCGAATATCCGTGGCAGAAAGTAGCTATCGACTTCATGGGGCCATTTTCAGCTTTATCTTCTATGGATTATTATGCCATTGTATTAGTGGATTATTATTCGAAATGGCCCGAGGTAAGAATGGTGAGTGGGATGACTACAGATGTGGTTATCGAGTTTTTAGAGGATGTATTCTCAAGAGAGGGTGTACCTGAAATCTTAGTTTCGGATAATGGTCCCCAATTTGTCTCACAGAAGATGGAAGAGTTTTTATTGGTGATGGGCATTAAGCACATTAAATCATCGTTATTTCACCCAGTAGGTAACGGCCAAGTTGAGCGCTTCAACAGAGTGGTTAAGGAAGTGATTGAATTGGCATTGAGTGCAGGTTTACCCTGGAGGAAGGCTTTGCAAGAGAGGTTGACTGCTTATCGTGTGACTCCCCATTCAGCTACAGGGAAGACACCTTTCGAAATTTTGAGAGGCAGGAAACCATTTACTGGTTTGGTTCTCTGGTGGTTGAGGAAGAGAAATGATAAAATGCAATGTAATGCTAAGAACATTGATGAAGAAGTCAGATCTGAAGTTAAGAGGTATCAAGACCGCAATCAGCAGTATCATGGTAACAGACATGCTTGGCCATTAGTTAAGATTGGTCAGATGGTTAGGGTGAAGAATCCTAGGAAGGTATTGAAAGGTGAAAGTGTATGGTCCAAACCCTTAAGGGTAATGAAGGTGTTTGGTAGTGCTGTTGAATTGGAAGACGGCAAAAGGTGGAATTTTCGCCAATTGAGCTTTTGTAATGAGAGGAGTGGTGTGGTAGGTGCACATTCTGATGGTGGGTCTTGTAGTGGTTACTTGTTAGGTGATGATTTTGGTCTAGTAAAGGAGTTGGCGTTGACTAGCAATGCAGGTAGCTGTAGTGCTAACTGTGAGACTGGAAATGGTGTTAGAGATGTTGATGATGTTGGAACATCTCATTCTAATGTTGGTGTTGGTGTTGGTGGTGAATGTCTTCGCCGTGGTCACAGAGTAAGGAAGATGCCTGCCCGGTTTTCTGATTTCAAATTAGGATGATTCCTTTTGTGGGTTCTTAAGCTTTTGAGGAGGAGGGTGTGTGGTATTGATTTATGTATCGTGCGTGTGTGTCTCGTGTGTGTGGCGCGTGTATGTGTGTGGCGCGTGTATGTGTGTGTGCACGTGTGGAGTGCGTGGAAGGTATGCTGGTAGAATGTAGTGGGAGGGAGTCGGTTACTGGAAGGGAAGGCGGAGGATGTACCTGTGTTCGTGTCGCTGTGTTGCCTACTACTTATGCAAATAAAGAAGATTGAAGAACCATTACTGCCTACGAGTGTACCTACTTACAATAAGGGGCATATGTATAAAGAGTAGAAATGGGAAAGAGTGGGTGTAGGTTAAAAATAGCTATAGGGATCCAACAGCATTCCTTTATTGACTGGGTTCCTATTAGGGGTGGGCGGCAAATTCCGTTCCGCTCGCAGAATTTACGAAACTTCGGCATTTTCGGGTTCCGCGTGGAACGTGAAAATGACCAAACTTCCGCGATCCGCGGCGGAACGGAATTGTATTTCAACGGTGGCGTCTTCTTGGATAAATTTGCAGGGCAGGATTCATTCTGTCAGGATGCTCCTGTCACAAAAATTAAACCTCAACAGGAAGCACTTACAGGTGCCAGAGCTGTAGCTCAAATTCAGTAACTCATTAATCAGCCCCAAAAAATCATGAGCTTTGTCGAGGCTGGGCAGGTGTGCTTTCTCCCCATATCTACAGTCGAAAATTAGCTGTGATGCTTGATGGAGGCCTATGCACCCTTGACTTTCACCAGCACAATCCCTGTGCAGTTCCTGAGACCAGGAGCTTCTTTCTCCTCATCTGCTGCTCTGATCGGTCTCTGACCTTTTATAAACACAAGAGGTATGTGAACTGGCCCCGCCCCACACACTAGCGGTGTGCACCGTCTTCCCGCACTTTACCCACTATGATGGACAGTTCATTCAAGGGACCCCGGCGCCTTTCGGCGCAATGGAAAAGTTACACACACATGGTCACTGCAGAGACCACTCTTCTGGCCCTTTACGCAGCTGTAGTGTAGGAAAAGCACTATGAACTTGCAAAGAAGCCCCAACCCCGGAAATCTCCATGAACACGAGAAATTCCGGGTGTTCGCCGAGATTGTTTGCCATTTCGCGGAAGTTTGCGAAAGGCAATTTTGCAAATTCCGCCCACCCCTAGTCCCTATGCTATAATAAAAACAAAAGACTGTAGAGTTGTTGCTAAAGAGGGGGAATTACATCCTCTCAAGCTCTAGATTGTGTGAGGACAGTGAAGGGGGTCAGCATGTTTCATTCCTCCTATCATGCAGGGGGATCTTGGTAATTCATCAGGACCAGGGGATCATTGTCTTCTCTAGTAGGGATGGTGTAGGTATATGTCTGTAAGGTGCTGTCCCCTATTGTGTGGACTCCTGTGGGAGTCCCACGTGAAAATAAATATAAAATATCTCTAGAATCACCTAGAAGGAGGGGCTACTTTCCCCAGTGGTGACGTCCAGGCCACTCTCAAAGTGGTGATATAAGAGCTAGTATTGGAATTACTTGAGGTACATGACCTACCCTATGTCCGGCCGTCACAGGAGGTGATTACTTGGCACCAAAGGGTCTGCATTTTAAAATAAGGGGTTAAGGCACCTTCTGCAGAGTTCTTCATGTGCCATAAAATGTTCAAGATAATTCTGGGGGTAAATGCAACTGCCAGAGAAATGTGTGTTTTGCTAGTCACAATTTTGACTCATCATAATGCAACATAGTCAGTTTTTGAGACATTGTTCTTTAAACTGCCTTGCTTCTCATGTTATGACACATTCCTGTGATTTGCCCTTAGTTCTTCGAGGTTTCCTAGATGTTTTGGGGAGGTAACTGCACTTCTGTGACAAGATCCCTTTTTTTATGTTTTTCCGGATAGGATTCTACTATGCACTGATCCCTCTTTTCTTCCTGAGGTATCTTACTATTTTGACTGTGCAAAGGAGGTGGAACATGCTCCTTATACAGAAAATTAAAAATCTTTACACTCCCTGGATGTTCACATATCACTTTTAATTAGGAAATCTGTCCATCTATTCATTAATTTTTAAATAAGTAATCCAAAGATTCCTTTGTTTTTATCAGCAGCTATCTTAGCTCCACCTTTGTAATGGCCGCCTCTTTCGTAGATGATATTCAACTTCCCTCTGGAATATAGGGTAGTTCACCAGAAGTGTCTTAGGGCCCGATGCAGGTAATAGTGAAATACTGAATTCTGAATACCAAACTTTACCGATACGGTATTTAGAAATTGGTATTTCAGATGTAGTTAAGAATTCGGTAACAAAATACCAAATTCTTAATATTCGTAATTACCAAATCGGTAATTGAGATTCATTAATAACGAATACCTACCCATTCATTCCTATGGGCTTGGAGGCCCATAGGAATGAATGTGAAGACATTCGGTATTACAGATTCGGTATTACCGAATCGGTAATACCGGGAGGTATTTCAAGGGTGCCAGAGTGTCCAAAAGACACCCTGTTGCACCCCTGAAATGTGCATGTGTGCACATGTGGCACACATGCATCGCCTAAGGGCATGGATGTGTGCCACATGGCACTAAAAAAAAAGCAAGAAAGTGCTTTTTTAAAGGAATTCGGTAATTACCATCATCTTGAAGTTGGTGGTAATTACCGATTCCTTAAGGCCCAAAAGCACTCTTTTATGTGCTTTCGACATTGCATTTAAGGAATCGGTATTACCGATTTCCTAAATGCAAGGCCAATTAGGAATCGGTATTAAGGAATTGGTATTTACCGATTCCTTATTACCGAATCCTTTCCAACATCACGACAGCCTAAATACCGGTCGGCAGCGGTGAAATTTACCGAATTTCACCGTTAACGACCGGTATTTGGGCCACCTACATCGGACCCTTAGTTTCTTGGGCTGAAATGGAAGGTGTATCCATCTCTGAGATCTCCAAAGCAGACATTTGAGCTTCTCATAATACATTTTAAGTCCCATAATCACTGTTAGGGTGAGAGACTGTATGAATATCGATATTAGTTTTCAATTCGCTTATTCATAGTTGATTGCTTTCCTTAATCATTTCTGGTTGTTGCACTATCTGTGTGGTGGATTGATGTTTTTGCAACAGTGGCTGAGAGTTTTGAGCCAAATGTTCTCATAGTGTGAGGGCCTGAGGTGAGGGAGAGAAAAGTGAAGTTAGGGCCCCTTCATTACTTGTTGTCCTACTCTTCAACACCCCTGTCATAATTAAGATTACCAGTAAGTAACCAGGGCATTTACTTAGTGGGGTCTGATCTCAGTTGGGCTCCGGGATACTGTTTTCATTTAGGCGCTTTACAGATGTACCGAACAAACTGAACTGAAATAGGCTGTCAGTTAGTGGCAGTAGTCAAGGTGACACCTGCAACCGTAACTCACTTCAGATCCCAGATCGTGTGGAGTGGTGTGGCTCACTGGTTAGAGGCGGCAGACCCGTAAGCAGAGAACTGCCTGGGACCAGGGTTCAATTCCCGACGTGGCAGGGTCGTGGACCAGGGTCAACGGACTCGATAATTCTCGCCTCGGTGCTTACTCTAACCAGGAAACACACTCGTCAACTCTGGGCATTAAGCTTGCCTCATCTCTACAACGGCCCCCCCACAGACGCCGAGGATGCCTGATTTCACCTTGGAGATACCCAGAAAGAGACCATCTCAGAGGGAAAACCAGGACGTGTTCCCCAGCGGTCTTCAGCGCCAGGGCACTCCGATGGAGTAGCAGTGCGCTTTACAAATACACCCTCATTTACATCCCAAGATCATATCATAGAGACAAGCAAAATTAAATGAAACATAATCGCGGCGACTCTGCGTCAAATTAGTTGGAGTAATTGTTGGGGAGATGTTGTTTGTTATCTAGCCAAACGTATACATCAAGTATAAAGCAGTACATAGTTTAACCTTTTATTTTAATGCTCTTTTAGGGAAGCTTTCATGGCTTTACCTGTTAATGCACCTGCCCAATATAACTCTCTAACTTGTGATGTAGGGAAGTAAAGCCAAATGTAAGTGCTGCAAGCATGGATGCATCGACAAATGTTGGTTTAGGGTTTATGTTTGGTTCTCTCTCCCTCGGTGTTGTCTTTTGTCTGTGTAAGCCGCTTAGTTTGAGGTCTCGGCATGCCTCAGTGTAGGTGCTGTTGTTGGGCTCCTAGATGTTTTAACTAGATTCACTCGTATTTGTTTCATCAATTATTTGAGGATTCTCTGTCAGCTTCTCTAGGAAATGTTCACTGTTTTTCTTGGAAAGTGTACACATTCCCTTACCCATACCTTTGGGTCCTGCACATTTTTAGAAGAAAGGTAAATAGTTAACTTGAAACTCATTCAATTATCGTAATGCAACAGATGGAGAAATGTCCAAATTTGATGGTCCAATCGGTCCTTGGCAGCTGTCAATATGCATGTATTGAGTGGATTATATTGAATCTGCAAGTGTGTTGGCACATGGATTTGTGGATATGGGGTACATGGAAAAAGTAAGGCAGGTTTAGAATTGTAAATTGTTATTTTATTGTGTGTTACACTACACTAGCACTGTTTCTGTCACAGCACGGCCTCTCCTATGACATTCTTCGCAACAGATGTGTGAAGGTATCCAAAGGCAGAGCCAACTGAGTTTCCATTTTGAAACAATAGAGGTGCCTTCCTGGATTCACCTCTTAAGATGGTGGAGGAATTGAGAGTAGGGCCGACAGGCATCTGCCGAATTCTGACAAATTGCCTGTTACCACCCACCTCTAAATAAGGTTTAATTTTCTCCTTGAATAATGTGAACAACTTTCCTCTATTTTCCATACGTTCTTTGATATTTCACCAGAAGTGCTATGATGTGCTTTGGTTTCTGTGTGAGGCATGCTGGGGCAGGTTGCTCCATTGGCATCATAATAGAGGGTTTGGAGAAGGCTGTTTGATCAGAGAGAGGTCTCAAAAAAATGTAAAAGCGAAATAGTGTTTGTGGCTTTTACGTCCCATCGAGGTTACTGCACCTGAAGTTAAAATACAAAAAATATACGCTCAGCTTGAATCCAAGATCAAAGAAGATGAATGAATAACATACAAAAACTACAAAGAAATGCGGATTTAGAAAGTTGGAACGAACACAGCAAAACCTTAATTTTTTCAAGTTATCGCGCCTCCATGTCCCTGATTAAACGCCTTCTTTGTTGAATCGCAAGAAGTGGTGGGAGTTTATTTTGGCCGCTTCCTGTTTTCTTCTGGTGGGGGCATTTTTGTCAGTTACTTTTTGCCAAGTAAACCACCGCGAATATGGCTAGCAACTTCACTTGTGCCGGAGTCTCTATCTTAAGGTAACATTTGGGGAAGGAAAATGCTAAGTTCCAAACTGATAAGACCTCAAAGGGTATTTATGGTGCCAGTTCCCTAACACTATCTGAGTCACTCAAATAAGACAGCTATGAGGTCTTAAATTTTAATACCACACATAACATTACTTCTGACATTATAAAATTAAGAGCTCATGACCTGTCTTATTCGTTCCGGCTATAGTGTGCCTGCCTCTTCATCTCCTTCTGGACCTCATGCCCGTTTTTTCCGAAATTCAAGCATGCTCAAGTGCTGTTCCTTTATAAACCAACCAGCAATAATTCTGCTTTGTCCATGTCCGAATTTCAGCCCATATATTTTAGACGTTTGTCTTGTGTATGCCTCCCTAATTAGATGCATTTAGGGAATGGAAGCTACAATCAGCTATGGAAAAAAAAGCCTTCCTCCCCTCCCTCACATTTTGCATCGAGGATAGCGAGCGAGTTCAAACTCCTATTCCTGGCCTGGCTCCATCTCCAAGCGCACGAAATCTCTGCACTTGAAACTCGTGTTATGTGCCTTTAAGAAAATGATGTGCTGTTGCCTGAAGACGGCCTTCAAAACGCTACGGGTTGAGAATCCTCCGTCACTGAACGCACCCCACGCCCTGCAGCCCGCTGGAGTGTTTCCATGGGTCGGCTGTGGCCAGTCCGGCCCTGCTTGAGGAGCAGCGCCAGGCTTGTGAAGTGTGTGCCTGGCAGCTCGCCACTTGAGAGTGGGCACAAATGAACACCCACCGACCCGACGCCAGCAGCCAAGCCTCCACACTCGAGCACAGTGTGAAGCTGATGGGCTGGCACACTTACTAAATGTGCTATTGTTAGCCAAACCCCACTGGCACCGTGGCGAGGTGCACGCTTTGATGTGTTTCAATGTGACATGCTATAAAGCAGTGTTTGTGAATGCCAGAATACAGTATTATGCTTTTGATCGAGCTACTTGGAATTATGGCTTTACAAAGGAGCAGGGCGTCAATTATAGTAGCCAGGGGCAAAGTTTCTATCCCTTTCATGCCCTCTGCTACTCCTTGTACTGACCTTGCTACTTCCGGCCTCGGAATATAAAGGCAGTGGCAGGAAAATATAGTAATCAGGACTGCAACAGCCATGTTTATTATATGTACATTCCACAAATCCTTCCCCTAGCGTTTCCGAAATCAGGAGGCCGTTAAGTTGCTAAGGGTGCAATACGGGGTCAAACCCGTTATGTCATTAGGGAGCAGACGCTACCAATGTCACACCCCTCCTCCCCTTTCTTTATGGTGAACCAAGATCCATACTATGGAAATAGATAAGACAGGATCTGGCCTCTACACTTTTTCGTGGGTGGCGAGGTTGTGACACTTCAAAACTAAAAATAAATAGCCATGTGATTGGTTTGGGCTGCGCTAAATATGCTTACAAATTTAGACGGGTGAGTAGCACGCAAAATAAATAAAACCCTTTATATCTATTCAGCACTAAGCATGTTGATATTAATGTCAATACCAACAGATGTGACACTACACTACACCAGCGTCAATACAACAATCATTTCATGATATGATTCCCCCCTTGAGCAACTGGAGCAGTACTTAGGAGTGCTAACCTTCAGGGCGCACACATGAATGGCATGTTCAGAATCAGTCACAGGCAGCAGTATGTGCGAGGACAGCTGCTAGTAGGTAAGGTTACGCAGCACCAGTAGTTAGTGTGTTGGGCTGAAGTGTATTCGCAGAGGCTGATAGATTTGTAAAAAATGTGTCTTTTTGCCATCTTCAAATAATGCGAGGGAGGTGGTCAGGTGATTGTACAATGGGTGAGCTCTGCAGAGATGTGAAGCAGTGTGAAGTGAAGGAAGGCACTGGATGAGGGAAAATGGCGGAAAAAGTAGAAGCATTTGGAAGGCTGGCAGCACCTGCAAGGATGTAGTTGGAGGACAAGTCGGACGGACATGTTTGGATGAATCCCAAAGTACGGAAATTGGAGGCAAACACTGAAACTAAAAACGTTTTACAGACTAATGTTAGCTCATGAAATGCTTAGGGAAACTGGAAAATGCCCAGAGGAGGGAGATTGCACGAGTGATAGCGAGGAAGAGGTAAAGAGGTAGAGACAGTGGAAAGGGGGATTGTGCATGGCTCCCACTGCGATCAGTACTTGGGAAAGCTTTGTCTCTGAGATTTGTCATGCTTGCAGATCATCTTGTCCCTTTATTATGATCTTGTGCTCACTCAGTGACACTGGTACCAGGAAGGACACATGGATGGAACAGTTTCTTTCACATTAAGGGAATTTGCAACTCCTGCAGTCACTCACTTTGCATTTTGCACGGTCAGAGTCACATGCCGAGTCCATCGTTGAACGGCCTGACGTAAGGCACCAATACCTCTTAGATTTTGGTGGGCTTACAAGTTAACTTTGAACATTTAGCATATGTTGTGCAACTTCATGCAGCAACAAATGCCTTAATTCTCAGGGAGTTTGAGCTGGATCTTTGTTGTGGATGTATCAGTATCAACTTGTTTACAGTAAACCTACCCTGGCACAGACAGAGCTGGGTGAATCTCTTGTCCGTTGATTCCCAGGGACCTGTAAATCCCCAGGAGGAGCTCAGGATAGTAGTTCCTTTGTATATCTTTGTGAGCCAGAGACATTGGGATAAGCTCATAACACATTCTCAAAACAGGAGCACACAAATTTCAGCAAGGACGTTGGGCATGTGAGAAATGGATTTATTAGAAGAAAACACATCAAAACATGACTTCAGAGGGAGAAATGCTGAACAGTATAAGAAAGGTGGAAATATGTACGTTCTGAGTGAGTGTATTACCACTAAGGCAAGAGTAAATTAGTTGAAAGAAAGTGACAACTGAATGCGAAGTTAAATGTATTGATAACTCAAGATTGAGTTATGATTGTGTGAGGAATGAGTACACTGGGATTGAGTAAGAGTGAGTTAGAAGTGAGTGAGCTGGAAATTCATGAGGTAGGAGATAATGAGTGTGTCAGAAATTTGTTTTTTAAGAGTGAAATCGTTAAAAATGGATTAAGATTGAGCGACGAATAAAGGGTATGAAAGTTATCAATGATTGTGGTAAAAGTGAGCCACTAAGGCGTAGCTGATGAGTAAATCAGTTTTTAGTGAATTTAGAGTGAGTGACAGAATGAGTGAGAAGTAAAGCAGTGGTCCTCTTTTTGCGCGGCGTTCCGAACCGCAGCCTGCAACGCTTCATGTTTCCTTCTCGCGGGCCCCGGTGCAGCCTGCAACGCCTCTCTCTCCTCCTCGAGCGTACTGCGGTGCAGCGCGGTGGCCCGCTATTGCTGTTTTGGCATTGCAGGTGCGACCCGCAAGGCCTACTACCTTTTTGCATCGGGCACGCCGCTGACTTGCGCGGCGGCCTGTTGGATGTTTATTTGCATATTACGAATGCCCCAGCTCCCAGATTAGAGCTGCGGCTTCCCATATTACTCCTTTGGGGGCACTTATATTTACCTTTCCTATGAAGGCTTCCTATAATTCACTTTCTTGGGACCATCTTGTTGCTTATGTTTCTTCCCACTCTTCCATAGTCATGATTGCAGATGAGGTGCGATGATGGAGCCTGCTTTGTTGAAAATGTGGTGGAGACATGGGTCGGTTGGCGATCCTGAGTGGATGGAATTCATCAGGCGGATGGTGTCTTCGGTGGTGATTGGGTTCCAGGCGCAAAGGTTGTTAACGGGCGGTGTTGGTTCGGGAATGGGTGGAGTGGACATGTCGTCGGACTGGTTTTCAAAGCTTTTGTGTATTTCAGCGATTTTGTTATGGAAGAATGAGGATAGAGAGTCGCAAGGTCTTGGGAGGGAGAGATGTCGTTGGTGCCGGCGGTGGGGTTAGTAAATTCTTTGACGATGTTGAATAGTTCTTCGCTGTTTTGTGCGTTGTTGTCAAGTCGATCCTTGAATGCTGATTTCTTGGTGGGTCGGATTAGTTGGTGGTGTTTACGGGTGATGTTCTTGAAGGTAGCTAGGTTTTCAGAGGTTGGGCTTTTTCTCCAGGTTTTCTCGCAGTACGGCAGAGCTTCTTGGATTTCTTAAAGTCATCATTGAACCAGGGGGCTTTTTTGCTACCTTGCTTGATTCGATGGTTTTTCAAAGGTGCAAGTTCGTCGGCGCTATGGGTGATCCATTGGGTGAGGTTACTGGCTGCTTGGTTTGGGTCCGATGATTTGGTGGGGGGGTTTTGTTGGAGCGATATAAAGAGTTGCTCGGTGGTTATTTTGTTCCAGTTTCTTCGAGGGATGGGTTGTGGGGGGTTGTGGGTCGTCAACTTTTTGTAGTTGAAGTGAACGCAGCTGTGGTCCGTCCAATGGAGAGCTGTGGTGTGATCGAAGGAGATGTGCTTGCTGGAGGTGAAGATAGGGTCGAGTGTGTGTCCGGCGTAGTGGGTGGGGGTGTCTACAAGTTGTTTGAGTCCTAGATTGGCCAGGTTGTCCAGAAGGGTGGTGGTGTTGCTATCGTTGTTATTTTCCACTACTGGACAACGGAGAAACAGTTGCCCTCATCTTACTTGACCTCTCCGCAGCCTTCGACACAGCCTGCCATAGCACCCTCATACAATGACTCAGCAACATCGGAATACAAGGAAAAGCACTGGAATGGATCGTATCGTTCCTTGCCAGAAGAACCCAGAGAGTCCGCCTTCCTCCCTTCAAATCAGAAGCCACCGAAGTCATTTGCGGCGTACCACAAGGATCATCACTTAGCCCCACCCTCTTCAACGTATACATGAGTCCCCTCGCTTCCATCGCACACCAACACAACCTCAACATCATCTCCTACGCAGACGACACCCAGCTGATCCTCTCCCTCACCAATGACCTGAACAACGCCAAAACCAACCTACACGAAGGAATGAAAGAAGTAGCCGAGTGGATGAAAAACAGCTGTTTAAAACTGAACTCGGACAAAACAGAAGTACTCATCTTAGGATCTTCCCCCTCCGCCTGGGACGACTCTTGGTGGCCACCAGCCCTAGGAACTGCACCCACACCAACGGATCACGCACGCAACCTGGGCTTCATCCTGGACTCCTCCCTCTCGATGACCAGACAAGCCAATGCCGTCTCATCATCCTGCTTCAACATCCTACGCATGCTCAAAAAAGTCTTCCGTTGGATCCCCACTGAAACAAGAAAGACGGTCACTCACGCACTGGTCACCAGCCGGCTGGATTACGGAAACACCCTTTACGCCGGAACCACAGCCAAACTAAAGAAAAAACTTCAACGCATCCAAAATGCATCAGCCAGACTCATACTGGACATCCCTCGTCAAGCTCACATTACCGGCCATCTAAAAGATCTCCACTGGCTCCCCATCAACAAGAGAATAACGTTCCCTCTCCTCACCCATGCACACAAAGCCCTCTACGACATAGGACCCGAATGCCTCAACACAAGACTGTCCACCTACACCCCCACCCGCCAACTACGATCATCCAATCAAGCCCTCGCCGAAATTCCGCGCATCCACAGATCCACCATGGGCGGTAGATCCTTCTCCTACTTAACGGCCAAGACCTGGAATTCCCTCCCCACCCACCTCCGCTTTACTCAGAACCACCTCTCCTTCAGAAAGCAACTAGAAACCTGGATTTTCAATAATTAATTGCTCCCACCTCCCAAGCGCCTTGAGACCCTCTGGGTGAGTAGTGCGCTATACAAATTTCTGAACTTGAACTTGAACTTGAACTCCTTTCCCTATTCAAAATGGTGATGACTTACTTCCTGTTTTATCACTTCCTGTTCCTGTTTTATCACTTCCTGTTCTTGAGCATAAAAGGGTCAGAACCTTTTCTTTCTTTGCGGTGCAACACTTCTTGTTCCTGCTGGTGGGTCCTCGCTCCTGTTGGTGCCCTTGCTCCTGTTTCAGTGTTCTTTTCCTTCCATTGGCACTCCTTTGTTCCTTTTGTGCCTCCTGCTCCATCTTGGACTTCTGGTCTTCGAGTGTCTGTCTTGTTCCTTGACTTCTCGTTCCTTTTCATTTCTGGAGTGTACTCTTCATCAGAGGTTTTTCCGTACTGGGTTTTATCCTCTGGAAGGCACAGGCTGCCTAGGCCTTTTACTGTCTGCAGCAGCGTGACTACTGGAAAGGGTCACCCATACCTCAGACAAACCACAACTTATAAGAACCGAAGCCAGGAAACGTCCCAACATATCAAGACTGGTAAGAAAGATTCCAAACGTGACACCTATTGTGTTTAGAATGCTGAGGAAGTGAGTTAGAAGCAAGGTAGGAGTGACTTGTGGGTTAGAGAATAGTGAAGAGGATTGCTTGATCAGAAAATCGATACTCCCTCACTGGCGTGACCTGACTGAGGATCCATCACACGACTTCACTTCTACCATGCGGTATTACGAGACCTTGCATTGTATTATCCATGGAGACATAGTAAGAAGCTGATGCCAGAAACTCTTAAACTTGACTGAGTGACTGAGAAAGGATATATATATATATATATATATATATATATATATATATATATATATATATATATATATATTCACAGAAAAAACCATAGGTTATAGTGGATATATAGTTAGGAATTTGCATTTACAAAACCTTGAAAATTCAATGAAAAAACCATAGGTTATAGGCCATATATAGTTAGGAATTAGCATTTACAAAACCTTATTTTACTCGCATAAAACCATTGAAATTCCATATATAGTTAGCTAACTATAAGCGCTAACTATATATTGCGCACCCGCAATCCACTGCTGATGATGTCACATATTACATCATTCATGACATGGTCAGTGACATCACTGATGACATCACTGATCAAAACAACCAGTGATTGTATGTGTCTGTAAAGTTTAAATATGTTTCACATATTGAAGAATGAGTGGATGTATAAGTGTCTGGATGAAGAATTTAGTAGGTGCATGACTGACTGTATGAGTGAGTGATTAAATGTGTCTCACTGAGTACATGAGTTAGTGACTAAACTGTCTTAATTCGTGCATCAGTATGTTTGTTGTTGTGTAAGCTGCTGCATGTGTTGATCAGTAGCTATAAGAGTGGCCATATGGGTTATTGATTGGTTGCCCAAATATTTGAATGGGAGGCTGAGTGTGTGTGTGGGTGGCTGGGAGGTGCGTGACTCTGTGCATAGATGTGTAAGCAGTTGATTCACTAGGAGTATGAGTTCAAGAGTGCATGTGGAAACAGCTATATGGGCGGTTGACTGTGCATGGGTGTGTTGGTGAGTGAATGGATTTCTCATTGCTACATGTGCAAGTAAGTACGTATGTAAAACACAATACATGTGAGAGTTGAGATATATAAATAACTGAACATAAGACCCAGTGAATGTGTGAGTGGCTGTATCGATCACTGTGAGCTTGTATCAGGGATTATATAAGAGAGTAAATATGTGTTATTATATGTTTGAATAAGTAAGATGTGTATAACTGTATAGTTGAGGAAATGGAGGTGTGATTGATTCTTTGCATGACTGACTAGGTGTGTGAGTAACTCCATGGATGAGTGACAGTCTGTGAGTGTCTGTTTATACTGAGTGTATGTAAGGTTATATTAGAGTCTGAAGAGGTTCATTGTATTATCACATGAGTGATGTGATCAGTGATGACAAATGAGATGTCATCAGTGATGTCATTTGAGTTGTCATCAGTGATGTCATTTGAGATGTCATCATTGATATCATTTGAGTTGTCATCAGTGATGTCATTTGAGATGTCATCAGTGATGTCATCAGTGATGTCACTGACCATGTCATGAATGATGTAATATGTGACATCATCAGCAGTGGATTGCGGGTGCGCGATATATAGTTAGCGCTTATAGTTAGCTAACTATATATGGAATTTCAATGGTTTTATGCGAGTAAAATAAGGTTTTGTAAATGCTAATTCCTAACTATATATGGCCTATAACCTATGGTTTTTTCATTGAATTTTCAAGGTTTTGTAAATGCAAATTCCTAACTATATATCCACTATAACCTATGGTTTTTTCTGTGAATTTCATTGGTTTTTTAATAGCAAATATGAAAAGCTTTAAAATGTCAAGTACGTGATAGATAAAAACATTTTCGTATTTATGCACGCTGATGTGCTTTGAACGCTGCCCCCCCCCCCCCTCCCCTCTTTTGCCTTTGTTAGTACTCTCTCTTTGCAGATACAGAAGGGTAGTTAACGCAGGCCTTTACCCCCGTTGTAATCCGTCGTACCTCCTTGTCTCTCCATTTGATTGATTGTTGTCCAAGCATTTACTGTTTTAGAATTGGTTCTCTTTGGATCATTCTCTATTTACAAACAAGCACAAAGTCGCAATACTCTGTTTAGTCTTTGCAGATAGTGAAAAATCGTGTAAAAAAATAAAAGTAATCGAGCAAAATCAGTAGGCCACTAATTGGATCTCTTTTTGACCTCGCTAATATAGAAATATTAGGAACAACCCTTCTTGAGAAATACGAAAATAGTGAGATGAACTGAGCTCCACACCATGAGGGCTGCAAGACAGCTCGGCTCCATCACCCATCCCGCACAAAATAATGACAAACCCTATGCAAATATTAAAAATATAGACAACACACCAGCAAAGAAATAGGGTAAAACATTTTATTAAAAAACTATTTACATAACGTTGGTTTATAAGATGATGTCAGTAGTGGACCGATGTGTGAATAGATCGAAAACAGCACAAGGCTCCAAGATCCGGATAGCAAGCTCCTGGATGTTGGGTGCCATAGTTTAGAGTTCTGAATTTCAGCCTTTTTCAATGCCTGTGCTTTGTTGAATCAAAATGGCGGCTTGACACAAAGCTGACTCAAGCGTTGTTACTGATGCTATGCAGACCAAAACTGGTTTTCAGTTTGTACATTTTTCTAGATTTTTCAATCCAAGTTTGGTTGACTTTGTAGAACGATGGCTTCAGATTTTCAACATACGGTGTAGTGGCGCTGACTGGGAGGGGGCGCTTCGCTCCTGCCCCCTCCCCAAGTAAGATTTTCATACGTGAAAGTACGTTAATGGTTTTGGTCCCCGAGATGCTTCGATGTCACTACCATTCTCAAATAGCATAAGTTCTGGATGTTGGGTGCCATAGTTAAGAGTTCTGAGCAGCGCTTGTAACACTGTCTGAAGCTTATTTCCTCCTACTGCAGCTTCACTATTCTCAAAGTAAGTGAGTGTCGTTTGTGGACCTGACTGCATTAGAAAACAATATGATATGTTACCTTCCTAAACAGCTTGACGGAGGCCCCTGAGGGGCGCTGTGATGGCCATGGACTCGGAGAAGACGCTTGGCTCCGACACCCTCCCCAAGTCTTATAGCACTGGTGTAGCCTGAGATCGCCCCCGACATAGGCGGCCGGCTCCCGGGGTCCGGCGGTACTTTTTGCCTTTTGATGACTCTTCAATTCTGGACCTTGTCCCACAATCCGTTTGACCTGAAGACAAGCTGTAGTGAGGCGCCCCTTTATCGTTTTAGTTGCCATTCCGCCCGCTTTTGCTACACTGTGCCTCTTCCGCCATTCAGCTGTTTTCCGCCCGCTCTTGCGACTACAGCGTCTCGCTCACCATGTAGTTGAGATGCGCCCGCTCTAGCGGTGCAGCGATAGGCGGCTGCCACAGGACTCTCAAAATGGCGGCCGGCTCTTCGGTTTTGGGCCTGGTCCACTAAAATGGCCCTGGGACACCTTGGAACTCGGACGCTTGTCTGCTAGGGCTTGGATCCCATTCTCGAAAAGCGTCCCCTCAGCCGTGAAGATTCTACAAAAGTCTTGGGGGCCTCCGACTCCCGCAGGCTTGTGGTGGGGAGCGGCTGCCATGATTGCTCGTGGAATGGCCACGACGGAGCTACGAGATGGTAGTGGTCTCATGCTGACGCCAGCTTTAGTCTGAAACATCCAGAAACACTGTAGACTACCAATTCGATCAGTTCCGGTAGCGCCCCAACATGACCCGGAAGAGAAGAACTTGCCCTCCCCTCTTTGACTGATGGTTCTTGTTGCCTGTCCCCTCTGTTGTCATTTAACAGAACTTTTTGGACTGCTGAAAGGGGTTGTGTTCTGAACGCTGGTTGGTGGAGACATTTAGACTATATTCTTGACCTACGTTGTCGCGTAATGCGTTTTATGACACGCCGCGTTAGCGCACCCGGAAGTGATCCGAGGCGCGGCGCGCAGCGCGTAACGTAAGCATAACAGGTCATGTGACTTGTTAATAAAACTTTTCATTGGTTCATTTTACTTTTGTTAATTTAATGATGAAAAGCTTGGTCATATGACCTAAAAATTACGCTTTTTATTATTTTCGAACAATATTTTTTTTTCAAACATATGTTATAATATTCCAGGCTAATGTACTTTCCCGGAAAATTTACAACTGTCTGGCAAGTAAAATATATTCCTTTTTCGAGAAAAAGGGCGTTTCTTCCTTCCATGACGGAGCCGTTGAGTAAAAGAGATTCGGCCTGCTGTCTTAGTCGCCGATACGCCTGATTATCAGATTCTTATCGATCACTTTATGTTGCAGACATGAAAAACACAACTGCCCTTGACCATTTATCTTTACTGCGTTCCTACATATTATACCTTTTATCCGTCATGTAATTGGACTGCTTTATTTCACTTGCCTTTTACTGATTCGAAAACAGTCACTAAAAGTAAAAACTTTACAAATGAAAATACTACTACCGTGTTTTGTTTTAAAAACCTTTATTGTGAAAATGTCAGTATACAAATACGGGCCTATAACCACGTGGGCCGGCCACGGAGCAAACTCAAATCGTATATGATGAGGAGACATTTACACTGTAGAAGAACGTAACGAGCGGGCCATTAGGTGACAAGAACAAAGGTGTCTAACAGTTGCGGTATCGGTGGACGTACATTTTGTAATTAAAATACGACAGGGCCACTTACAATAACATTTTCTAGATATACATTTGCGGGCAAAGAGTTACGAGTCCCATTTATACCGGCGCCATTTTGGGCGAGGCCGGGCAGGTCCAAGATATAGTCAAAATGTCTCCACCAACCATCGGCCAGACCAGAACCCCTTTCGGCCCTTTATGTTACAAGATGATGTCTTCCATTCAGAAAATATTGGTGGCAGCATTTTGAAAGGAAACAGAAACAGCCGTTCTCCTAGTGAGTTTCACATTGTTACATTTAGGAAGAATGTTGAAGAGTAGTATGTGGAAAATCTGAAGCCATTTTTCTACAAACTCTCAATCAGACTTGGATGGAAAAAAAAACCTGAAGAATGTACAAACTGAAAACCAATTTTTGTCTGTATAGCACCAACAGTAACGCTTGAGTCAGCTTTGTGTCAAGCCGCCATTTTCATTCAATCAATAGCGTCCCCCTGCACACATTCAGGGACCTGGTCGTGTCTTCAGATGAAACGCATTGTAGGAAAAGAAGCAGAAAGGAAAAGGAAAAAAGTTCCGCCGGACCTAGTGAAGCTGCAGCAGGTGCAAATAAGCTTCAGACAGTCTTACAAGCACTGCTCAGAACTCTCAACTGAGGCACTCAACATCCAGGACTTGCCATTCGGATCTTGGCGCCTTGTATTTTTGTTTTGTTTTTGATGGAAGGGAAAGAACAAAAAACAGACATTGAAAAAGGCTCAACAGTGCAGGGCGCCTTGTGCTGGTTCCGACCTATTCACACATCGGTCCGCTACTGACATCACCTCATAAACCAACGGGGCACCCCACGCCGACTTTCGGCGCAGCATTGTAGGATGGACACACCAGTGCGGCAATTTGATGGATACCACCTCGGTGCCATCCAGATCTCGGCGCGTTCATTCATTCAATAGCGTCCCCCTGCACACATTCAGGGACCTGGTCGTGTCTTCAGAAGAAACGCATTGTAGGAAAAGAAGCAGAAAGGAAAAAGCAACAAGTTCCGCCGGACCTAGTGAAGCTGCAGCAGGTGCAAATAAGCTTCAGACAGTTCTACAAGCACTGCTCAGAAATCTCAACTGAGGCACTCAACATCCAGGACTTGCCATTCGGATCTTGGCGCCTTGTGCTGGTTCCGACCTATTCACACATCAGTCCACTACTGACATCACCTCATAAGCCAACGGGGCACCCCACGCCGACTTCCGGCGCAGCATTGTAGGATGGCCACACCAGTGCAGCCACTTGCTGGACACCACCTCGGTGCCATCCGGATCTCAGCGCGTTCGAGTCACTGTGCCGGAAGAGTGACCGGAACTCAGCTGAACACGCCGTCTTTCGGCGCAGCATTGTAGGATGGCCACACCAGTACGGCAATTTGCTGGACACCACCTCGGCGCCATCCGGATCTCGGCGCGTTCGAGTCACTGTACCGCAACAGTGACCGCAATTCAGCTGGACACGCCGTCTTTCGGCGCAGCATTGTAGGATGGCCACACCAGTGCGGCAATTTGCTGGACACCACCTCGGTGCCATCCGGATCTCGGCGCGTTGTGCTGCCTTCGGCCTATTCGCACATCGGTCCGCTACTGACGCCGCCTCACGTGCCAACGGATTTTCTACGCTTTTTGTAGCCCTATGTCGCATAACAGGTCATGTGACTTGTTTATAAAACTTTTCATTGGTTCATTTTACTTTTGGTTTCCTAAAGATGGAAGGCTTGGTCATATGACCTAAAAATAACACTTTTCATTGGTTTAGAACATTTTTTTTTCCCAAACGATGAAAGCCCCACCTTGTTTCTGGATCATTCAGACTGAAGCTGGCGTCAGCATGAGAGCACCACCATCTCGTGGCTCCGTCGTGGTCATTCCGCGAGCAATCATGGCAGCCGCTCCCCACCGAAAGCCTGCGGGAGTCGGGAGCCCCCAAGACTTTTATACAATCTTCACGGCTGAGGGGACGCTTTTCGAGAATGGAGCCCAAGCCCTAGCAGGCAAGCATCCGACTTCCAAGGTGTCCCAGGGCCATTTCAGTGGACCAGGCCCAAAACCGAAGAGCCGTCCGCCATTTTAAGAGTCATGTGGCAGCCGCCTATCGCTGCACCGCAAGAGTGGGAACAACTCAACTACATGGTGAGCGAGACGCTGTAGTCGCAAGAGCGGGCGGTAAACAGCTGAATGGCCGCCACCTGGGGAGGCCCGTTCACGCCGCCTCCCCCCCCCCCCCCCCGGGCCGCCGCACGCCAATTTTCGGAGCAGCATTGTAGGATACCAAAACCAGTGCGGCAGTTTACTGGACATCACCTGGGTGCCTGTCGTACATGTTGTGTCAGCCATGTGACACTGGACACAGACCGCTACTGACGAGGCCTCCCCCCGCACCACCCGGGACGCCCCACGCTGTTTTTCTGTGCTGCATTGTAGGATCCCTAAACCAGTGCGGCACCCAGGCGACATCACCTGGGTGCCGTCCAGAACTCTGCACGTTGTGCTGCCTTGGGACTATTCGCACAACAGACCGCTACTGACGAGGCCTCCCCCCGCCCCACCCGGGACGCCCCACGCCAATTTTCGGAGCAGCATTGTAGGATCCCTAAACCAGTGCGGCACCCAGGCGACATCACCTGGGTGCCGTCCAGAACTCTGCACGTTGTGCTGCCTTGGGACTATTCGCACAAAAGACAGCTTCTAACCATTGTTGCTTTTTGTGTTAATAAATGTTTAAATGTTTTTAGTTTTTGTTCTGTTCATTATCGTTAAAAGTTAATAAAGTTTTATAACCTTACTTTGTTGGAGTGTTATCTATTTTTTGAAAAACGGGTGAATGGGGCCTTGAATCGGGTTATTGTCATGTGTGGGCTTTGGAAGTGTGCTGCTGCAGGATCGGACATTTCAAACTCAAATGCACGTTCTTTTTCTTACCTTTCCGAAGCATGGAGCGCAATAGCAGGCAGAGAAAGGGTGATGCACGTGTTGAACACTACCTGACCTGGCAAGTTGCTGGCAGTGCCCCCCCGCCCGCTCCTGAAAGAGGGCACACACACACCGCCGCCCCGAGTACTTCAGAAATCTTTAAAAGACCATGCGCTTGTTCATGAGGCTTAAATGGTTTATCACCTCTTCTAGAACCCCTACATCGACCCTCTGACGTTTCATGGAAAAATTACCATGTAACACAATACCAAGCCCTATCAGCTGAAACCCCCAAGGAATCGTGGGGCATATTATCAAGGGGGTTTATCTCCGCTTTTTTGGCTTTAAAAACCATGAAAGCGGAGATAAAATTATTTCCCTATTATCAAGCTGTCGCTAACACCAGTTAGTGACACCTAAAAGGAGATAGCGACCATCTTGGGCCCGGCTTTGCATGTCAGTGATACTTATCACTAATGACATGCAAAGTGGCGTGCCAAGATGTTAGCGACTGGAAACAGTCCCTAACATCGCTACCTTCTATTACCAACTTTTGGAGATATTCGCACTAAGCGCGAATATCTCCAAAAGCTAACACCTGCCCTGAGCAGTTCTTAGCCATGTTATCCAATGGGAGGTGGATAACATGGCTAAGAGCATTAGGTCGATAATACATGAATATCGCTGACTTTTCTGCGATAATAGCAAGGTTTATCTGCGATAAAAATCGCCGATGTGCGGCGATAATTTTTGTCTCTAAACAAGTTATAGACAAAAATTATCGCTAGTTGTTAGTAATATGCCCCCGGGTTTTTGCTTGCAGAAATCGGGAGGCGGGAGACTAGCACTGAAATCAGTACTCACACGCCTGAATCAGGAGAATTGGCATGTCTGAATTCTCTACAGCTGGGGCCATAAACTACATCCGCAGGGGTAGGTGATAGCCTGGGACCAGCCTGGCATCTAAAATGGCTGCCGTGCACGACAAAATTGTGGCATTCGAAAAAAGGCAAGATGGCGCAGCCGCTGGAAGAGATATATCAACATATATCAGCCTCCTCAGCCACCCTCAGGAAACATAGGGGATTAGGATATGTCTCCCGCACCCCCTTATACCTAGTACTTTAATTAACGAAGCACAAAATGGCGAATTCCCGTTTCGCTACCAGTTTGCGGCCCAGTTCGCGGCCCGTGAAGCGCTTCTACCGTGAAAAATCATTTTTTTTTTATTTTCCCCACGGGACCCTTTAATAACCCCAACAACATTCCTAGGGGGTCAAGAGGGGGATACCTTGCCCCCTTTCATTAAATTCCCCCTTAGTTTTTCACCTTTTCTTCTCTCTCGATCCTACCGAGAGACAAGATGGCGGCCGCTCCGGACTGTCACGCAGCAAAAAAAAAAAAAAAGCTCACGCACAGCCGCTGGAAAAGATGTATCAACATATATCAGCCTCCTCACCCACCCTCAGGAAACATAGGGGATTAGGATACGTCTCCCGTACCCACTTATAACTAGTAATTTAATTTACGAAGCACAAAATGGCGAATTCCCGTTTCGCTACCAGTTCGCGGCCGCGCTTCTACCGTGAAAAATCATTTTTTTTTTATTTTCCCCACGGGACCCTTTAATAACCCCAACAACATTCCTAGGAGGTCAAGAGGGGGATACCTTGCCCCCTTTCATTAAATTCCCCCTTCGTTTTCCACCTCTTCTTCTCTCTCGATCCTACCGAGAGACAAGATGGCGTCCGCTCCGGACTGTTTAGAATGTTGACAGACACCGGAGAGCCAATCAGCTTTCTGCGCGCAAAGTTCCGATAAGCGAAAAGTAAGCGGACCGGATCGCTGCCCAGAGCGCTGTTACAGATATATATCTTGGTTTGAACGTTAATTTCTCAAAAACTACTGGAGCACATATATTGAGACCTAGCAAAGGCACATCGGGCTAACAGTCCCTACAATTTTGCCAAGTTTCGTGCAAATCCATTCAGCCGTTCGAGCTAAAAGTGAGTCCAACCGCCCTATGGAAAACTCAATGCAAAAAACGCGTTTTGGGACCCCCCTTTTTTCTCAGCCCCCCCTTGACGAAACCCCACCAAATTTTCAGGAGCTGCTCAGAAACAAAATGTGCCATTTTCCTGAAAATTTCAGCCGATTCCATCCACAAACGCCAAAGTTATTAGACATAGAATTTTCAAAAGTCCCATAGGGAAAAAATTCTAACTATATATACCTACTGGCGAACGCCAGTAGGTAATATATATATATATATATATATATATATATATACATACATATATATATATATATATATATATATATATATATATATATATATTTTTTTTTTTATTTTTTTTATTTTATTTATTTATTTATTTATTTATTTTTTGCTGTTCCGCAGTCTCAAAACTGTTTTATTTACCCTTTTTGACTCTGCCCTTTCAGGGCTGAATAGACTGTTAAGATTTAGAATTGTTGTATAAGCCCATTCAGGGCGTAAGTCTGAGCAAGTGAAAATTCCTGTGTGCCTTAATAATCTAAAAACAATGATCCGAGATGAATATGACCATCTATATCGCAACAGGCAGGGTATAACTGTGTTTGACTAAATAAGAGCATGCATGCACTTTAGATTTAAATTCATTGCTTACCTGAATGTTTTTAATTGGCACTGAGCACTTTATGTTATTACAACGCCATGATATGTATACATTTTTGCGAGATTTGCACATTGAAAGATGGCTGCCATGAATGGTATTCCGAAAATGTTAAACCGTCATTGATTTCCATGATGAGTTGGCTTTAAATGGCGTTGTGTATTGTAACACGGGTGAACACTGACGAAGCCTCTTGGCGAAACGCGTCTGTTGTGGGGGTAGGGGCTTGAATTAAATACCTTTTGAAACCTATGGTATGGCGTGCTGGTCGTTTGTCTAGCCAGACTGGAGTGGACTGTTTCGAAAATATATATATATATATATATATATATATCCGCAAATCCAAGTCCCGGTAGTACACCAGTCACGTTCACGAGTGGGTCGGGGTAGGGCTAAGCTGGTTTTAAGTAACAAATTGTTACGAATATCACTCAATTATGTACGAGATGTAATTATTGTTTTTTGTTGAGCACCCCCAACTTTATGTTACATATATTGTTACAAAGACGCTACTTAACTCACTACTCATATGTACAAATTCAATTATGTGAAGCACATTTGACCATCTCAATATGTCCGCCACACATTCTACATTTTCACGTATATGGGTGTTGGTCCGTTGTCTCTTTTTGTTACTGAAAAAAGAGTAAAAGGACAATTTGTTTGGCAACAATTTGTAAACGTGATCAAGCTGCAAAGCGAAACGCGTTGTTTTCCTGCTGCTGAATAAAATTGCGTGCACAGCAACCTTTTGAGAGTCGGGTACGTCTGTTCAAGAGAATGGAAAATGCTGATATATATATATATATATATATATATATATATATATATATATATATTCACTGAAAAAACCATAGGTTTCACACCAGTTATAGTTAGGGATTTGCATTTAAAAAACCTATTAAATCACTGAAAAAACCATAGGTTTCACACCAGTTATAGTTAGCTGCAAATTTTACTGACATAAAACCATTGAAATTCCCACGTTATAGTTAGTTGGACTCACTATAACTTGCGCACCTGCAATGCACTGCTGATGACGTAACATATTACATCACTCATGACATGGTCAGTGACATCACTCATGACATCACTGATGACACCATCCTTGTGACAGAGTGACAGACCTCCTTTCAGTGTAATGTAACCCTTGAAACACATATTCAAAAATAGAAACTAACATTTTCAAAAAAATAGAGACACCCATACCAATTACAACAACCAATTCAGTAATTCCACCTTCTATAAACACATCCACTCATTCACCAACAGTTCTATATAGTCACTCATACATATACTCACTCATCATATTTAGTGATACACCTATTCATCCTGTTACACAACGACAGTCATCCAAAAGTTACTCACACACATACTCACACATGTAAATAAACTAGTGAACATCCATTTATTTGCATATACAGCTATACACACACTACCACCTTACTTCTAAGGAAACGTACACATACTTACTCTCTTAAACAATCACTTATAGAAACACATACTTATTTAAACAGGGACTCTTTCAATCTCTCACTCTCACATATACTCACTTATATACATCAATACTTACATATACTAGATTAAAACATATGTAGTTACTCATAAAAACACTGGTGAGAGTCATTCACTCACTAACACACACATATACACACTCATCCACCCATACAGTCCTGCGCATATGCTGTCTTCAAAACACATACAAACAGTGAGTCAGTCCTCGATGTATGTATGTGCTAAGTAACACCCTCACCAAACCATACAGACACTCATACTGTTACTAAAAAAAATCTAATAACCCATATACACACACATGTAGCTACTCACCAACCCATGCAGCCACTTATACCCAAAGTGAAACACTGATACAAACATTTAAATATTTAAACAATACTCGCTAATATATGTATTCACTAAGATACTCTTAATATGCCAGTTAACCAGTTAACTTAATTTTTATTTAAAAAAAAACATCCATTAAAACACTTATTTAAACATTTATTCTTCCATCGACCTTTACATATACATATATAAAACATATTTATTTTTCAGAAAGACACACATTCACTGGATGGTGTCATCAGTGATGTCATGAGTGATGCCTGCAATGCACTGCTGATGACGTCACATATTACATCACTCTTGACGTAATATGTAACGTCATCAGCAGTGCATTGCAGGCGCGCAAGTTATAGTGAGTCCAACTAACTATAACGTGGGAATTTCAATAGTTTTATGTCAGTAAAATTTCGAGGTAACTATAACTGGTGTGAAACCTATGGTTTTTTCAGTGAATTTAATAGGTTTTTTAAATGCAAATTCCTAACTATAACTGGTGTGAAACCTATGGTTTTTTCAGTGAATTTCAAAGGTTTTTTAAATGCTATTTCTTAACTATAACTGGTCTGAAACCTATGATTTTTTCAGTGAATTTCAAAGGTTTTTTAAATCCTAATTCTTAACTATAACTGGTGTGAAACCTATGGTTTTTTTCAGTGAATTTCATAGGTTTTTTTAATGCTAATTTCTAACTATATATAGGGCCCCAAACCTATGTTTTTTTCAGTGAGTTTCATAGGTTTTTTAAATGCTAATTTCTAACTATATATAGGGCCCCAAACCTATGTTTTTTTCAGTGAATTTCAAAGTTTTTTTAATAGCAAATGTAAGTAGCTATGAAATGTAATATTTTTGAAAATGAATCCTATATTATATATTTATGTAATACAATTTTTTTATGTATATTGTTCATGTTTTTAAAAAAAATGTTTTACCCTGGAGCGCTCCCCGTGCGCGTACCGGTGAGCGACCCGGAAAGCGCAGTCTTTTGGAGCGCCCCGGTGCACGTACCGGGGAGCGTCCAGTTAGCGCCAATGCCGCGTACGAAAACATCATTGTGACGTACCGCGTAGCCGCGCCCACGTGATACGCACGGCATAAGCGCACCCGGAAGCACCCACGTGCATACGAACGCGCTACGTAAGTGCCCCGGGACGCGTCCCGGGGCGCGTCCCGGGGCGCCTAGCGTAAGTGCAACGGGTCATGTGACCTGAAAATAACACTTTTCATTGGTTCATAACAGTTTTGGTTTCCAAATGATGAAACCCCGGGTCATGTGACCTGAAAACAACACTTTTCATTGGTTCAGGACAGTTTTGTTTTCCAAATAATGAAAGCCCCCACCTTTTTTCCTTATTCTGACTTTGTCCTTTGACTGAGGAAGACCTCTTTGGAGATCTGTGACTAATAATTTGTACTTTAAAATGGCTTCAGTAGCAGCAGCAGCAGGAGCATCTCAGCCACTACCACCATCACCACCACCAAGAGGACCACCACAACACCACAGTGGTGGAGATGAAGAAGAGGAGGAGGAGGAGGAGGAGGAGGAGGGGAGGAGGAGCTGGCTTCCAGAAGATAACACCCCATATAGGCCAAAGCAGCACATTGTATGGGAGTTTTTTTCCTTCCCAAGTGGCTTCAAAAAGGTGAATGCGCCAAAGTTGACTTGCCTAATCTGTAACATGGAACTTTCAAGGGGGAACCCTAATACAAAATACTCATTTGGCAATAACACCATGATTCGCCACATGCAGCGCAAGCATCCCAACAACTATGCGGCGGCAGAGGTCTGAGAACTGGCCACAAACCCTCCCGAATCTTCACCCAGCACCTCCAAAAGAAAGCAACCCACTCCATCGGGACCAGAGACAAGGGAGACGGTCCCAAACATTCAACCAAAGTTTGGGCAATACGAGGTCACTTTTATTTTTTGTGGTAAGACCATCACCTATGGTGAGCAAAGCATAACGCTCATCAACTGTGCTGGTGACAACCACAAATGCCCCCCAAAAACATAATTTTTTCCTGATTTTTTTTGCTCCAGTTGAGCCGTTTTCAATTCCCTGTTTTTTGTTTCTCCCCATAAAAATAACAAAAAAATATAAAATAGTTCATAAAAGCCAAAAAAAGTACAGAAGAAGAAAAAAACCTGTTCTTTTTAGAACTACCTCCAAATTATTAAAAAAGGCTAAATTTTTTGAAAACTCTGTCATTCCTTTTTCCCCATAGTACGCTCCCCGGTGTGCTCCCTGGGCAAAATGAAACCTTTTATGGCCCCCACATCAAACCTAGGGGTCAGGGGGGTCTACTCTGCCCCCTTATGGTAATTTCCCCCTTTGTTTTTGCCACCTCTTGTGTCTCGATCCTACAGAGACACAAGATGGCGGCCGCTCCGGACTGTTTGGAATATTTACAGACACCCGAGAGCCAATCAGCTTTCCGCTCGCGAACTCGCGTAGCGCGCTGGTACGCGCCCCGGTGCGCGTACCGGGGCGCGCTTATAGATATATATATTTTTTTGAACATACATTTCTCAAAATCCACTGGAGCACATATCTTGAGACATAGCAAAGGCACATCGGGATACCAGTCCCTACAATTTTGCCAAGTTTGGTGAAAATCCATTCAGCCGTTTGGGCTAAAAGTGAGGTCGACCGCCCTATGGAAATTAACATGGGGAAAACACATTTTGGGACCCCCCTTTTATCTCGGCCCCCACTTGGCGAATCCCCCCAAAATTTCAGGGAAGGACCGGAGCACCGCGAGGCAAATTTGAAGAAATTTTCAGGCAGATTCCTCAACCGGCGCCAAAGTTATTCCCAATAGAATGTTGCAATTTCCCTATTGAAAATAATCCTAACTATAACTACCTACTGGCGACCGTCTTACATGGGTGCTTAACATTATAACTTCCTATGCTGGGACATACTGTTGAACTACTATAAGGAGAAATAATAACTCATACAAAGACCAATAGGATGCATAGCACTCTCACTACATCTACAGGAGTTACAACAGAAAATATTGAAAGCATTGATGGGAAATGGGGATCCAGAATTGACAATCTTGATAGGAAATTATTCAGTTATTCAATTACATTGAATCCTCACAATTTTTGACTTGAGTTGAGAATACTTGAACAAGTACCATCTCAGACTCCTATGAAGTATAAAACCTTCAGTTAATGAAGTGTTCAAGCAGGTGACTCAATCTCTTGCCCAATTGAGTTTGAACTACTGTGCCTTGTTTCTTATAGGGATTCCCAAGCTCCAAGTAGCACCTCTCAACTGAGCTGTCATGTTGCTGCCAGGCTGGGCCTTGGTGCAAGGAAATACTCTGATTCTGACCTCCCTCCAATGCCTCTGTTTTGGTCTAAGGAGGTGTTCTGTTTCTCTGGTAGGCTGACATATTTGAACTTAATTAACTTCAAAGGGCACAGGTAGAGCTAACATTTGGGTCTCACCCCTTCATTTGTCCCCCTAGCCAGTCAGTCACCAGGACCAGTAGGGGAATGAGCTGCTCCCAGAACCCGATTTGAGTGACCACAAAGGAGTGGCTGTTAATTTCCATGACCACACCTCTTGGGTGAGCACAGTAGCTCTGCATCAGGAAGGAAAGGTTCTGCCATGTTGGCTGTGGGCAGAGAGGGGCACTGTTAGATTATTTTCAGTAAAACACACAGGAAGTGCTGTAAAGTAGGTAGGTTCAGAAAAGGGGGTGGTGATGAACAGAGTGTCTGAATTAAGCAGACCACTCTTACCCAGTCCAAAGATCAGGGCTTGATCCATCACCGTTATTTATCTCACTGCACCATCCCAGCTCAGAACCTGGCTATATGCAAATCAGTCTGTCCCTGGCCCAGTGCATCATGGGAACAGGGCAGACTAAACTACCAAGCCAATTCTTCACCAGAAAGGAGACAAGCTACCGGGGACCGGTTTCTGGCATTTCAGCCTTCTTCGGCCCGGCTTGCTTGAATCCTGATGGTGCAGTGAGAAAGGGACTCATGTCTGAGTATACCCTGCCACACCTATAGTGGCCAAAAACGATTCAGAAAAGGGGGTGGTGATGAACAGAGTGTCTGAATTAAGCAGACCACTCTTACCCAGTCCAAAGATCAGGGCTTGATCCATCACCATTATGTATCTCACTGCACCATCCCAGCTCAGAACCTGGCTATATGCAAATCAGTCTGTCCCTGGCCCAGTGCATCATGGGAACAGGGCAGACTAAACTACCAAGCCAATTCTTCACCAGAAAGGAGACAAGCTACCGGGGACCGGTTTATGGCATTTCAGCCTTACTAAAGTAGGTAGGGTCACTCCTGGGAGCGTCTACCTAAGTGGCTAGGGAGTGACCAGGCGCTTCTCCCCCCCACAGGCTGGCACCAGGCATAAACATTGTACCCACCGTATCCTCTTCAGATCACTTCTGAATCAGGGGAAAAAAGAAGAGGACAGAGCCTTGTGTCTGAAGCTTGGGAAGTGCCTCAAAGACTGGACCTGCACTCCCTTTTGTAACCAGGACAAAGGAGTGGACTCCAAAGGTCGTAAGGCTTGCCTCCTCTTTGCGCTACAGGCACATAATAGATTCAAGAGGCCTTTCCTGCATTTCCAGCTGCCAGTTCCAGCTGGACCTGTCCTGGACCCAGCTGTGGGCCTCTTCTGGAGTAAGAGTTGAAGCCCCATTTGCTGTGCCTTAGGTCCTCCTCCATTGACTGGTGTCAAAGTGTACTCCTCCTAACAAATCCTTAAAACCTGGGACCCGAAAACCTTTTGCCAACTTCTTGCTCTGAGATCTGACGGAGGACCAGGACCAACCTTCAAAGCCAATCCAATGAAGGTGCATTGCTGCTAAGCCAAAGATTCAAGTTGCTCCAGTTGCATTTCTCTCCACAGTCGTAAAATTGATCCAGGTGGACCTTGCAGCGAAGGTATGCAACCTTCTGGAGCCCTCTTCAGGTAGAGCCTACAACTACGCCCTGCTGAAAGAATCCAAGCTCAAAAAAAGTTACTAAGTCCAAAGGTAGAAATCTTCACCACGCAAAGACGCAAAAAGTATCTGGCTGGTGAGGGATCTTCTCTAGTCATGAAATTGAAATTCTCCTCTCAGAGCTTTCCTGCCTTAAGTCAGTGGGTTGACTGAGACCTTGTCCAGTTAAAATGTTTGAGCCTTTAGTAATTTGTTGGTTACATTTATTCTCAGTAGTCACAGACTGTAAGATTTATCCAGACAGAGTTACAAGTATGAATGTAAAAGGGGTTTTCAGATCTGAGCTGTCATAATATTAAACTTACAGGTGACTGAAATACTATCACTGACAATGTATAACATTTAGAATCAGATCAGACTAGAACATATGGAATGGGCACTCTCTGAGGAACTATTTGTTCCCAGTGACATTAACACAAGCAAAGAAAACAACAGGAATGTTTTTTTATTTTTATCTCCATTGAGGTCAGTGAATACTCAAGGACAGAGGCAGTGGAGTTTCTCCAGCAAGACACACGTTTCTGCAGGGCAATCTTTTTCACATATGATTCTTTTGAAAGTGCAATAGATCATTGGGGCTGACCATTAACTTCAATATGATATCAAAGGTTGATAATCAGTATCTCACTCCGATCACATATTCTATGCTCCCTGTGGTGAGCCCATGCTTTCCACAGTACTATGAGCAACCCAAAAGATAATCACCAAACAACGAGTGATATGGGCATTATAGCATATCTCAAGAATCATTGCTTATTGAAGAAACAGGAAAACTGTATAATAAAGAATGCCAGATAATCAAAAGCAACAATTACCTTTGTATGTAAACAAACCGCTAGTGACCCATACACCATTCATCCCAGCGTCCCAATCTCACCAGAGAATACCAACTGTTCGCCAAAAGCAAATGTTTTATTCTGTGAAATTCATTTAAAAAGTCATATAAACAGTACATATGATAAAACACATGAATTGCTGCAAAACTAAGTGACTCCCTAAATAGAAAATCACCTCAAAAAGTCATACACATTATAAAAAAAAGCACAACAAATGAACATGGGTTAGCTGCTGAGGTTTCAAATCCCTTTTTAATATCCACTGATAAAGAGGTAAACATCTCCTGAAAAGATGCTTGCAAAGTAGTAATCAGTTCTGCATTAGTAGCTGCAACTCTTTGTGTGGAATCCTGTAAGCCTGCTGAATCCTGTAGACTTAAGCCAGCTAATGAAGACAGCGCAAGAGGAGGAGCCAATGGGGGTGCCAAAACCAAAGCCAGAGGTGGCAATTGTCTTGATGAACTCTCTATATCGCTGCCATCTACCACCCCTGCTCCAGGGTTTGTGGACATATCAGAGCCCCCCGTCGCCATCTCTAATGGAGAGTCGTTTTTATTACCTATCAATGAGAACAGAGACATTAGAGGACAGAGTGATAGGCCTGTCCATACATCTAGACGAAGCTAAGTCCAATATTGTCACTCTTAGAAAAGAAGATCAAATTCTCTCAGAACGGATGGAGACGCTTGAGAATAATGCTCGCAGGAACAACCTTCGCTTAATGAATATTCCAGAGGATAAAGAAGGCTCAGACATCAAGCAGTATGTTATCTCACTGTTGAAGGAGGCGCTAAGACTGGATCAATCTGAAGAAGAATTGGCGTTAGATATCCAGCGCATACACAGAGAGCCTTTTAGGAAAAACCCTCAAAGAACCAAACCCAGAAAAATTCTGGTCAATTTTCTTACATACTCCCTTAAAGAAACTATTCTTAACCTGGCCTTAAAACAGAAAACTGTTATGGCAAAGGGATTCAATTTTCAAGTAAGATCTGACCTGTCTCGAACCACATTAGACAAACAATGGGAGTTTGGAAAAAGGCTGGAGGCCTTTAGAAGCTATGGTGCAACTGCTCAATTGGTTTTTCCTGCTGCAATGAGAGTAATGTATAATAACACTATGCACAATATAAGATCAGTGCAAGCAGCGGATGAGCTACTGCTCACTATAGGTAGAGAAAGAGGAGAAAGGGGGGAAAAAAATTAGAGGTAGTTTTCTCTCTTCTTTTTTCGGTTCGTACCTTGAACTAGAGGTAGGGTAATAGAAAAAAGAATTCTCAATTAGACAAGACAAAGAAAAAAAAGAGACAAGAAAAGGGGGAGGTTAAAGGAAAAAAGAAAGGGGGAAAAAGAAAAAAAAAAGGGAAAAAAAACCTGCCTATACACATATAAATAAATAAATAATTCAAAAGGGAAAGGAAGGAAGGAAGGAAAGAGAAAAAAAAAATGATTAAGGTTACGTACCTAACACATAACAAAGTAGTGTATTACACATATGAATAAAACGAAAGGGCTTAGGTAAAGAGCACATATTTTAGTTTTAACATATTCCTTTGGGGTGATAATTCTATCCATTATATCCATTTTGTTGCTTTTTTTTTTTTTTTATTACTCGACCATAACTAGATAGGGAGTCCACAACAGAGTGCTATCTTCTGGTTTTTTTTCCAGATAGATAAAACAAGGGTTTCCCAGGGGTCAGGGGGTGGTAGACAGGGGCACTGGGGGGGGGGGGGGGGGGGGGGGGGGGGGGTTGCAGAAGAGAAAATCAAAAAAGAGTCCTTTTTTTCGCGGTATTTTGGTTTTATGTTTAACATGGTCACTGGTAAGAGCTGCCTTAGCTATAACTGTCTCTAGCGGGGGCATATGGACTACAGAGCCTTTTTTCTTTTTTGGGGGAGCGGTAAGATTGAGGAGCTGGAATCATATTAATGAGTAATTATGAGTAAACTATCCATTCTCTCCTGGAATACCAATGGTTTACGGACTTGCCCCAGGAAAAATAATATCATGCAATATCTTCGAGATTCAACCGCACATATCATGGTACTTCAGGAGACACATTTGACCGATCCAGAAATACAGATATTGGTTAAGAGAAATAGATGGATTGATGCCTGTATAAATACGACGCAAACAACACACACTAGAGGTGTAGCAATCCTATTTAGAAAATCTATTAAAGCAAGACTGCTCTCGAACCTTGTAGACCCAGGAGGACGGTGGGCAATAGTGTCAGCCATAATATATGGCGCTCCAATAACTATAACAGGATACTACGGTCCTAATCAGGATGATCCATCGGCACTGAAAGTTCTTTTTTCACATCTTTATTCATACCCGGATCCAGCCATCCTAGCAGGTGACTTTAATATAGTTCTAGATCCTGTAATGGATAAATCTCCATCCAATAGAGCCAAAGTCTTGTCCAAAACAAGGGCATACTTGCAGGACAATATGAAGCAGCTAGGTTACAATGATATCTGGAGAACAATGCATGGTCTACAAAGAGGAGTCACTTTTCGGAATTATCGGTTTCATCACCAATCTCGTATTGATTTTATCCTGATCAGCCAGTCTTTAGTGCACCAGGTTAAATCAGTATCCCATTTACCCTTTCATCTTTCAGACCATGCAGCAATTCTCTTAGATCTGGAAGGATTTCCAAAGAACTGAGTAAGTAATTGGTCGTTTGACCGTTCATTACTGTTATCATCTAATATCATTGACGCCCTTAAGGTTGAGGTCCAGTTTTTTCTGGATGATAATATAGGATCAGCCTCTCCAGACGTCATATGGGATGCACTGAAGGCTTTCTTAAGGGGCCAGATAAAGAACAAGGTATCCTATAAGAATAAAATCTATAGAGAAGCAGTAAATTCATTAGAATCAGAGTTAGCTAATCTCCAAGCAGACATAACTAGACACTCTGATTCCAGTTCTCCTACGGTTCAGGAAAAGCAGAATAAAATGACCATCTTGAAAGGAGAATTAAGCTCAATATTAAATACTAGGGTTCAAGAGAGATGGGAAGCCAGTAAACTGGCACACTTCGAATTTGGCGAAGGCGCCAGTAAATTGCTCGCATGGAAATCAAAGACTGAACTAGTCCGCAATAACATCAACTCTATCACGACTGACGGCATTATAGTTTCTACTGATGTGGATATCAGGAGAACGCTCCGTGACTTTTTTAGTAACATCTATTGTGAAGATATTCAGGTGGAGCCAAAACAGGTTGAAGATTGGCTGGCAGAAATTTCCCTTCCCGCTCTGACATCAGAACAAAGCAATAAACTAGATGACCCGATATCACAAGAGGAAGTTAAGCGAGTGGTGGCCAGTAGTAAAAAGGGTAAAGCATCAGGCCCCGATGGTTTGCCATCGGAAATTTATAAAGCCCTATCTCCAGTCATTATTCCTTTTTTGGCTGAGCTTTTTAATAAGATCCTTCTTGAAGGGATGCCCCCCCCTAAATCATGGGATAATGCATCAATTACATTGATATTAAAACCAGGTAAATCAGCGCTAAACTGTGGGTCTTAAAGACCAATTTCCATTCTGAAAACAGACTACAAAATCTTTACTTCTATACTTGCGAATAGGTTAGGCGCAGTTGCAACAAACATCTTGCACACGGATCAAAAGGGTTTTGTAAGGGGGCGGCAACTATATGAACTGACATATGATCTAATAGGTGCTATTGATATGGCAACGGTGACATCACTTCCTCTAGCTGTAATGACCTTGGATGCAACCAAGGCATTTGATAGAGTTAACTGGGTTTACTTGTCAGAGGTACTAGAAAAATTTAATTTAGGTAGCAAATTTAGACGTACAATCAAACTCCTGTATAAGAACCCATCAGCATCTTTACTTGTTAATGGCGAACTATCGGACCCTTTTAATATCACTCGGGGAACCCGACAGGGATGCCCCCTCTCCCCCCTCCTGTTTGATCTCTATATAGAGCCTTTTGCACAAAAAATTCGGGACAATAGTAATATCAAATCTTTTGTGTTTGAAGGGTGGGAGAGGAAGGTCGCTTTATATGCAGATGACCTTCTTATTTTTACATCCGAGTTAAGATCAGCATTTCCAACACTAATTATGTTGGCTAAAGAGTTTGGAGCAGTATCAGGATATGAGGTTAACGCAGCCAAGACAGACATTATGGTCTGGAATGACCCTGAGCCCGTAGTGGGAGCCCAGATAAGTTCAGTCCTTCGATACTTGGGTTTGAATATATATAAAAACATAGATGAGATTGCTCCAGCAAATTTTTCACTTATATCTAAAGAATGTCGTAGGCAAATGAAATCATGGTCCACCTTGCCGCTATCTCTATTGGGTAGATCTAATCTAGTGAAAATGACGATCTTACCCAAGATCACGTTTTTATTCAATACCATTCCCCTTTTTTTGATTCCAAAATGTTAACCAAGCTTCAAAGTGATATACGTTCTTTTATTTGGAATAACCATAACCCAAGAATCTCGTGGAAGAAGATCAGGCGTCGCAGAGAGAAGGGAGGTTTGGCTGCGCCTGATTTACAACTTTATGGGTGGGCTTTTCAAATGTCCCATGTCAGGATGCTGTTAAAATCCCCTATAAATTTGGCCTGTGGACACATGTTTGCTGCATTACTTAGAGGAGAAAAAGTGGCAGATCATGAATTTTTGTTTAAATTTGGGGATCCCAAGTTTTTTAAGAAAATAAAACTAAAGGTGCTCAGAGATGCATGCAGAACATGGACTAAACTTAGGTGTACCCTTAAAATTGACTACTATTCTGCTAAAGCCCCACTATGGAACTCTCCTGGCTCTCCGAGCTGGCTTCTGGATAGTCTTGCAAGACCATTACGTGAGGCGGGCATGGTAATTTGGGGGGACATCTTTGTTGAAGGAAGTTTACTACCATGGGAGATTTTAAGCTCAAAAGTGGGGCCTAGGTTTTCTAGGTTCAAATATCTCCAAATCCAAGGTTGGGCAAATGCAAGGTCACGTGTTAAAGGTAGATTTCAGATAGGAGGCGATAGCACATTAGTGTCACTACTAACTGATAGACTCCCATTTCAGAAAGAAGTCTCATTATGGTACAATATGTTATTGGATGAAGCAGAGGGTGAGTTCCTATTACCAGATCAGCTATGGTCTATACATATGACTGGTATTAGTGTTGAGAATATGTGGCATGAATCATTTAAAATTATGTGGAACATAGTAAAACCATCTTGGTTACGCCGCAATCATCTGTTCACTCTACATAGGGCCTATTATTCCCCCCAACGCCTGTCGAAGTTTACAGATAACACGCAGGTTTTATGCCCTAAATGTGGTTTGGCAGATGCTTCGGACTTACACATGTTCTTGGAATGCCCACTGCTAACACCATTTTGGAACTCTGTCTCGATTTCAATATCCACCTCTTTGGGATCTCCACTAACTTTAACACCTGCTCTTGTTATTTTTGGAATTTCTCCAGAGTTTCATGGTCCAGCAAAAAACTTACTTTTCTTCTGTATCTTGTTGGCAAGGAGGGAAATATGTAAAAAATGGAAAGATCCATCACCTCCAATCTTGCTGGATTGGCAAAGGTCAGTTCTACAAACATCAAAGATGGACCTCTTAAGATCCGGAAATCAAAGCAAGAGAAAATTCTGGAGTCTGCTAAATTGGTAAAGAGTTTTGGTTGATCTTGGGTTGTTTTTTTTTTTTTTTTCCCCAAGGTCCAATGATTAAGCTGCTTGGCATCCTCTTCTTTTTCTGTTCGACTATACCCAATATATTCCAACATGATGGGTATATGAACGCAGCATGCGTCCCATATGGTTATTTCAAGGTGGCTTTGTCGGAATACGATACTACTTACTGAGGGGCAATTAAAGTTTCACTCCCCGGAGCTCCTTCCAGTTTATCTGAGACAGTAAGATCGCTTCTACATGCCACTAGTTGATCACCAAGGGCGAAAATGAGGACACAAAAAAAAAAAAAAAAAAAAAATGAACATGGGAGAGTATAATAGACATTAATTGTTTGTCATTGTTCAGCACTAATCAAACAGAAATACATTGGTCAAACCACTATTTTGTACAGTTTCTTGTTTGGCCAAGATAGGGTTGATTTAATGGTTTCCTAGCAGCAGCGCAATGCGTTTCGGTGGGTTAAAAAGATCTGACCACCTTCCTCAGGAAAAAAGACTTGGTCTCTCCCACAGCTTCAGATTGGAAATGGTGATGTGGTATCATTCAATCAATGCTCTTGGGACCTTGCTCCTCAAGGTCAAAGGACACCCAAATACTTCTATTAAATGCCCATGTAGGGCTCTCTCTATGAGCCTTAAATAAAATGTAGTCTGATAAAGTTCTGGTTTTTCCGTCACCCGAGTTCTGGGATTAAATAATCTCCAAATTATTGGTCCTCCTTGCTATGGTATCATTTTTTGAGTCAATCAATACCGGGACATTAAAGTCTCTTGACGTTCTCCGGTCGTCTCTCGTTTAAGTTTTGAGTTTGCTTCCAAGGAAAGTAAATATTCTCTACTGAGGAACTATGAGGATTTTGATATGGATGCTGGCTTTCTTAGAATATATGGGCTGCCTCCCCAGTACTTATGAAATATAACTATGCATTGGTATCATTTCTAAGAATTATATTTATCATTAGACATAGATTTTACCTTTAAAACTACTACTATTTGACTTTCTTTTATTAAAGGAGTTATCTTGTTCAATATATATTCTTTTTAGGTCTCACAGCAGACTGATTTAACTCTCTAAGAGAGCTCATGTTATCAATGCCTTTTCTGCTTCATCATTGCTTTTGTAAAATTGTTGGGGGGAGCTGCTGGGATCAGCAAATGTTAAAAAAAATGTGTTAAAGCATAAATATTAGTTTGGTCTCAATTGCACACATTTTGTGTGTAAATATGTTCCTTGTGAAAGGGCAGAAAGTTGTGACTCAGAGTGAAAAAAGCCAATGGCTAATGAGGGTTGACTAACTGCCCCATGTTGTATGCTGCAGTTGGTGGAAGTAAAATGTGCATACACAAAACAGACCAACGGGTAAAGAGGGCTGGCTGCAAGCCTCTATAAGCATATATAATTGTAATAATATTAAGTAAATGTCTTGGCGAATAGCAGACCTAAACAGTACATGTAAGAAGTGGCACAGAGTGATCTTTGGTCCAGCCCACTACAATTATTGTCCTTCATGGATTTTTCATGTATTGTCATTTCATGGCTGGACTGTCCATAATTGCCAAGGCATTATGTGGCTATGTTGCTTTGTTTCATTTGTGTGCCAGTTTGTGATGGTGTTCAAGTAGTCATTTTGTTAGTCTGCAGAAGCAAATTGACCTGCTGCTTTTGATCCGAGTCAGTGCGTGTTCTTTGATGTATTTAGTTTGCTGATGCAATAACATTTTAATTGCTGGCTTATGGCTTATTTGTTTAGGGATCATCACATCCTGTTTCCCTTAATGACAGACTAACCCTATTCATTATTCATCCTTGAAAATTGGTGTTTTGTAACTGTTTTGATAACATGTTGGATATACAGGTTTTTTTTGTTCATACAGACCTGCAAGAACCTAACCTGTTGTCAGCTGCTCCAAAAATACTGCACAAATTGTCAAAAGTATCTCCTCTGCAATAGTTGTGTGTTAATGTCTTTTAAGTTTACCACTTACAATACAAACTTCACCTTCTCTCCTTTTGACAACTCTATTCTTTGAGGATCCAGGTTTATTATGGTAATGTAATCTGTGGAACAAAAGAGGGTGCTCCTGCGTTCGGTGCTGCAGCAGCCCAGGAGATTGCCTCTTTACGGTATTTTCTAGGACTGCTTGGAGAAACACTCAGAAAGTGTCTCAACTATTACCAAACACTTCCCCTAACAAAAAGACAGATTTATTAGCTTTGAAAGTGCATTTATAATAAAAGCAGGACTTTGCTAAATGGTGATTTATTGTAGAATTGAAAGTGTGAGCTTGCTGGTCGTTGGCTGTGTTGACTGTGTGGAACAGATGCAGTGGTTGTCCTATTGCTTATGAGTGCATCTCCAGGAGTCAAAACATGAGCGAGTTGAAGCCCCTTCCAAAAAGAGATAAGCAACATTTACATCGCATGAACAACGGTGTGATTTATATGCTGCTCTTTCTGATTGGTTCTGCGAGCAGAAATAGGAAAAGCAAATTTCATATTATGGAGCATGCTTATTTTGAAAGAATTATGAGAAACAGAAAGACCACGCAGAATGAAAATACAGTCTGATCCCTGGAAATCAGTATAGTACAGTGAATTCATTTCTCAAAAGTTATCATATTACAACTCCGCAACATATTCGCAAGTGATAACAAATCACCAGCAGCAAAGGCCCACGCACACAGATAAGTTCTATGGGTTATCAAAACTTTTCCCTGTAAAGACTTTTTTAGAGCCATTCAAATGAGTTCAAAATAGTGGCTTAACAGCAAACTTACAGTTAGCAGTATTACTCAAACAGTTCTAAAGTGAAAACCGAACTCAAGAAAAATCCCACACCAATTTAGAAACATAGAGAAAAATGTAATAAATAATTTGACAGCAGAATGACAAAAATCCAATCAGTAGAAACGTAGTTATACATCTTTATAGTTTTCAGTGAGCGATAGCGCCTAAAATATCAAAGCACCAACCCATAACATCTAGTCGCGCAAGACAGGGAGAAAGTCAAAACTTATGGCAGACTGTGATTGGGCGCAGTTCGTTTACACAAGGTGGATTAAGCCTTGCCTCAGCTTGCCTTCGGACTTAGAAGAATTTTTGAAGAAAAATGTTGGATAAGATAAAGTTCCATGGGTTAAGGGAGCGGGCGGTGTCTGAGGAGGAGGCATGGCATCTGGGAGCCACTTGGCTGCGGTTGTCTTATTTTCCTCTTTTTTGGATCTGACCTACAATGCATTTGTTCTTGGATGTAGTTGTCCAACTGTTACTCAAATGGCGGATTGTCACAGCTCCCTTTTTTTTAATTGGACCCCGTCGGGCTCGGACCATTCAGTGAGGTGCCAAAAAGCTTTTTTGTGCACTGCATGGTTATCCCACTGGTTTTGGGGACTGGTAGCCCACTTCCTTAGGATCTGCTTACACTCTTTAACTTAGGTTCTATCCTGATGATGACCCTTAAAAATCTTTCTGGTCATTAAACAAACAAGAAAGGGTATAAAGGCATAACACATTAAGGCTTTGGTTCTGCAGGAGATGTCTAGAAATCAGTTGGACTCATTTAGCTACCTATTCTTCCATTGATTGCCTTTAGCCTGCAATTGGACCTCAGTATTGCCTATTGCCTTGTGGATGGTCACTTTTATGATTTCTTTCACTATAATTACTTGCACCATGTGAGCACATTATTTCACAAGGGCACACTTGTCTTTTAATGGAGATCCTTTTTGTACAATGTTCTTTTAATTCTTAATACATAAAGGATGGTTATACTGAAATACATGTTCTCATTGATATTCGTTCATCTATGATTGTACTCATTGACAATCCATAATACCTACACGTGTTTCTTTGTGAATGAAACACAAAGGGGTATTTGATGTTTTCTCTATTGTGTACCCTAACCACTTTGGTATATGGATAGATCTGTGTGTGTTACTGTTTGATCAAATAATAGCATTCACAAGGCACCCTCCTCCTTCCCTCGATCTCATCGCCTTCCTTTTCTCTGCCCACTGGACCCACTTCTCCAGTTCTACAGTCTCCCTCAGTGCTCTAAGATAGCTCTGCCATTTTATTAGGATTCAATCCACAGATTTCAACCAGTGATGTTCATCAGGAGCATTTAAATGTTTCATGATTATTCAAACGTGCTGGCATCAGATGACAGCAAATCTCTTTAACAAGAGCATTAATAACATTAGCCACTGAATATTGGAAGCATTAACCCGAGAGGAGCTTGATACACATATCATCTCTATAGCAGGTGCTACAAGAGTCATAGCTGTCTTGTAGACCTTGGAGGTCAGTGTCTCTTCTGCGGTTAACTGATGGCAACCAGGAAATGCCAACCCTGTCTCATTTTTCTTGAGTGAATAAAAGAGGCACAACTGAGGTGGGTACTAGCAGCTCTCATTAACATTGCTTTTAAACCACACACTTGTGTTATCATACGGTAAGTGTGTGTTTATGTAAGCACCGACTTTTAGAATAAAAAGGGCACTACAAAGGGGTATGTCAGCTCCAGGTGAGAAAAGTGCTTAATTTGAGGCAGTGGTTTCTGGGCTCGGCTCAGGTGCTTAATTGCCAACACTGGGTCTTATGACAGTCTGCCACATGATGGTGCTGTTAGTTCGGTGTAGAGATGAGCACAACAACAGTTGTTTATTAGTTCAATATACATTAAAATGAATAATACTGTCCACCCAAGCCACTCTCATAGCTTTGGGGGCCTGGAATAGTGTGAAGGGCCACACTTGAAAGAGTGTGATCTTCGTAGGTGTGATTGTACTGTAACCAGCAGCGCCAGTCAGGGCAATGGGTGGTGCAAGCCACAGAGGCCTCCTGATGAGACCCTGCCACTGACTTTTTTTTTCTTTACAAATTGAGCACTGGGTGAGATTGCATCAAACTCCAGAATTCACTTGCAACATACGTGGCTATTCTAATCGACAGAACCCTGGAAATATGTCCAAGGTTGAAAGATCTGCCATACTCTGTTTCTGTGTTCTGAAATAGTGTAGATGTAGGTGATGGGTGTGATTTTAGAAGCGAGAAAACAGAGGTACAGCACAGGCCATAACTTTTTACTTCGTTCTCTCCAAGGTTCAGAATGCCAACAATCTTTCATGTAAGTAAATTTTTTTTAATTTGCTCCGTGCAAATAGACGCAGATGAAAATCAGCATTCATACATGGTGTAATTCTGTGGAATAGTTGCTTGCACTTCAGACTGTAGAGTGTCTGGGAGCGGGTCTCTTAAAGTAGGACAGAGCAGTCCCTAGAAAGTGATAAGTAGCAGTAGTGAGTGAGACCACGCCCTAAGAGTAATTGGTCCTGGGCAACAGCATTACAAGTATAGCACTGCAGGTAGTAATATGATTATCATATGGGTCCCATCCCTGACAATGGCTAGCTACTAGGGACGTTTCGGAGAGGCCTCACTGTGGGATCTCTAGTCTATCTGCTGTGTGGGGAGTACCATATCAAAGGAATGAACACACTATGGGCCTCATTATGAGTAGGGTGGGCCATAGGACCGCGGTCCGACTGCTGCATTTTGAGTGTGTCGGTTCCACCTCCACAAGCCCGCTGCAACCACCAGGGATCCGCGATCCCTGGTGGGGGTCAGAGTGGTCAGAGGCTCCAATACGCTTGGCAGTGTAGCTGCGGCACCGCCACAGTTTTCATGACGGTGAGGTCACCATAAAAACTGTGGCGGTGAGGAAACAAAGGGAGCCATGGGTTGCCTGCGGGGGGGCACATGTTGTGCTCCCTTTCGTGCATTCACCCCCTGGTCCAGCACGGCATGGACATGCCATGCTGGAATGCGTTGTGACGATCCCATGGAGCTGCCTTTCTAAGGCTCTCCTATGAGCCTTAGAAAGGCAGCGCCGTGGGCTTGCCGCTGCAGGACTGCCCACCAGATTACAACTTGTAATCCGGCAGGCAGTTAGCGGCGGAGTTTGGCGGTGTGGGAGTGGGCGGGAGCATGGTTTTCTTGACATGGCGTGGAAAACACTATGCAAATATCAGTGCAAACCCAGAAAGCACTTTAGCTATTTCACATTTTCTTCTTCCTCACTGTTCTCTGGCTAAAGCACTTTTGCCATCCTAAATGCATGCATGGTAGATGGTAAAGGAGCAACAAGAGAGGAGAGGCAAGAAAGGTAATGGAAAAAAGTGAAAGATGAGGAGTGAAACAGGAGTTAGAGGCAAAAATAGAAATAAAAATTGGAGAAAGAGGTAAAGAAGAGAAGTGAGGCGAGACATCAAAGAGGCAATTGTTGGCATATGGAATTCATTTCCTTACTTACACTAGGTCCGTGGCACAATTGCTATGCTATTGTGCAGTTCACTGCCAGTCAAGCGTGTTATTAATGGGACACTACTGTAGACTGACATAGTCAGCCCATTACTGAGTATCCGGGAAGATGGTCCATCCAACTGGTACAGTCAGATTAGGACTAGAGAAATGAACACTCCTAGCTTCTCCCAGCTGGCCACTGGTCAGTGTCCCGGATCACTCAGGAGGACGACGGGACCTACTATTTTCCACAATCAGCCACCTTTAAAGCTCCCATAACCTATCCTGC
Source organism: Lissotriton vulgaris (assembly GCF_964263255.1). NCBI lineage: Eukaryota > Metazoa > Chordata > Amphibia > Caudata > Salamandridae > Lissotriton > Lissotriton vulgaris. Next base: position 1,563,944,140 of record NC_141685.1, read on the forward strand.
TCAGCACACAGTTTAATGTTTCAAATCAAAGTACGCGTGTAAGAAAAAAACAACCAAACATTCCACAGAAATAAACTAAAACCTGCCGATTTAACACAACTGGTTCTGAGATTACTGTGTCACCTTCCAAGGGTACCTGAGGAAGTCATAGTATATCTTGAAAAAAGTAACTTGTCTGTTAGACACTTTTTCCCAATGGTCCACCCAAAAACCTAATCCCACAAAGACCAGGAAATGGTCACAGGTAATCAGGTAATTGTTGCCAACTGAAGTGTCAGTACTGCACTAGAAAGACAATGGAATAAACCAAAGCTACAATCTCATCGTAACAATTCCAGAGACCACTACTGGGATGCAAATTAGCTTGCACCATAACTTAGAAAGAATACCTTCAAGCCCGCAATATATAGGGTTATCATTCCACCACATAACTTTCAACATCTGTAATGTGAGCACCAACACCCGCTAAACAAATTGGTGCTGCTTGCAAAGAAATTAAGCTGGACTTACCACACACCTGGCATCACCCCCTTGTGTTCAGATGCAAGTGGGCAGTGTCTACAATGCTGGTGAGTCACTCACAACTTCCATTTCGATGTTAGAAGGTGGTGAACGTGCATGTGGGTCTCGTGTTTTTTACCTCTCCCCCATCTACAATCCAGGGTGTGACATCCCCTCTCTCAACTTTAATTCTGTCTCTCACTTCACCTTCCAATTCTGCCAGTCATTCACTCTGATTGCTATCCACACACCATCTTTCTTATCACTCCTCACTATGCATCTGTTCCTCTCTAGTATCCATGACTCCTCTCCATCAGCTTGCCTTGATCCCACTTGTTTCTCCCCAGTCCCCCAGTGTCTCTCTTTCTCTCTTCATCTCTCCTCTGCTCCCTCATCCCTTCTGTCCCATCTGTTGTTCCCTCCTGCTGCTCTCTTTCCTCCTTCCCTGTCATGCTCCTCTGTCCTCCTGTCTCTACTTTCCGTATAGTCTCTGCTTTCACAAGGAGTTTTTCACGAGTGTTCACTGCCAGAGCTCATTGCTCGATTCATGACTGACGCTCACCGCCACTACTCACTACTACAGCTCAGGACTAGGGCCTTGCACCAGACGCCATGCCTAGAGTTTACCACCAAGACTCACCACCAGGCACTAGCAAATGCAAGGCTCTCCACTAGAGCACATGGGTGGCTGTGCAGCCCTGAGGACGTTCAGGCGCACTGGCCTTGTATGGAAGTATAGTATAGCTTCTTGCACTGAAAGCATGATTATCGAGCCTACACTAGGCATGGGCGGAAAATCCGTTCCGCTCGCGGATTTTGCGGATTTTCGGGAAATCCGCAATCCGCGAGATTTGCGAATTTCCTGAAAAATCCGCAAATCCGCGAGCAGCGGATTTTGCTCGCACTGCTCGCACTGTTCGCGTGAGTTCGCGCCCCGCGAATAAGTGCGAAATTGCAGAAATACGATTTTAGCAAAACTGAAAGTAACTACTTACCAGGTTCAAAAGTTCAGGCTCATCATTAGTAGCCATTTCCTGTAGTGCTTCCTGAGGGGCCCCTCCAGAGTTCAGTTGCCAGTTGCAACTATTATGTGACCCTGCTCTGAACCTCAGAATAGTTACACATATGCCACAAAGGTCCTGAATTACAGCTAAGGGAGACAAGCAGGAGCCAGGCTGGAAGTTAAAATCCATTAATCAGCCCCTAATTCATTATTGTCAGTTGGGGCAGGGCAGGTGTTGTAACTAATTTTGCAACAATGAAAGCACTTAGCAAGTGCAAAAGATCACTAATCAGGGCGCACTAAGGAAGCAGGTGCCAGCTAAAAAAATATTCTGTGACACATTAATCAGCCCCAAATTAATTCAGGTCACTTGAGGCAGGGAAGGTGTGCTTTGCTTTGCCAAAAATAATGTACACTGGACAACCAGAGGGTGTGGTGATGAAACAGAGGGTGGCATGGGTGGGCCAGAGGGTGGCATGAGTAGTCAGAGAGTGGCAGTGGTGACAGAGAGTGGCAGTGATGAAGAAGAGTGTCCCAAACAGGTTGGACACGTAGAAACAACAAGTTCGCAAAACTTGCGACCCGACAGGTAAGTTCGCAAATTGCGAAATTGTAAAAACCCCTCGCGAACTGGCAGAAACACGGGCGAACACAAAAAAAAAAAAAAATCCGCAAATTCGCGGGAATTCGCGGATTTTGCGGATTGCGAGTTTGCAAATCCGCAAATTCGCGGATTGCCAATCCGCAAAATCCGCTCATGCTTAGCCTACACAAGGACCTCTGTCTTTGTTATAATCTAAATATGTACCTAACCTATTGGATGCTTATGCGGCCTGATGCTGACTCCACTGAGCTTAATGGCACAGCACTGTGGGCCACACGTTGATGCCCATTTCACAGCCACAAATGCTGCTCTATCACTGGAGTGGACCTGACATCACTTCCTGCCTCAGGGCATTGGCTGCATGCTCAGCCCAGTTTAATGGAGCTAGCCCATGTGTGCCCCTCTCTCTCTTAACCTCCAGCCTACAGCACACCCTCCGCAGGTTGGCAGGTGGTCGAAGGCGAGGGGCCGTCTTTGAGAGGTGTATATTTATAACGGGTCAGTTATGTGGTAAATAAGTAGGATCTGCTGCCTTGTAGTGTAATGACCCTTCTTCTTGGGAGGTCGCTTCTGCTGCCCAAGAGGCAGCTGCTGGTACATTTGGCACAACGTATGGGGTTTACGTTTTTATTGCCACACCTGTTGTTTGCAGCTGCTCGGCACCGCTGTCTGTGCAAGGAGCACTGTATAAAATGTGGGCTACTGAAGGGAGCACACAAGGTGCTGGACTATGAGAGAGAGAGCCACTAAAAGAGGAGCCAGCCATTACTGCAAGCCTTTGTACGTTTGAGATAAGATCCTGATAAGTAAAGGGAGATGTTTCAAACAACTTAACTTCAATTTCATTTTTATTAACATATAACATGACATGACATGACATGACAGAACACGCGTGTTTGTAAAGGAGCCATTAACCCAATGGGGTACCTTGGCAGTAATTTAATTAACCTTAGAAGAAATAAATGCAGAATAGACTCACGGATATTCAAACTTTTAACTATGAGTTCAAAAAAGATTTCAGGAACGGATGAGTTAGTCCACCGAGCAACTTTACTGTTTGCGTCTCCACAGCACTATAAATTACCTTGTGGGGTTCGGCCAGACGGAGCTACAGCCCCGCCCCCCTCTACCCCTCCCCCCACACACACACCGCCGAACTCTCGATTGACCAGCACTGAGATACTTTCAAATAACAGGTATTCACATCACCTTTTTATATAAAATATGGACCTAACATCCCACTGGGGCGCCTGTAATCCCCAGGCCTTCTTTCGTCCACGGCATGTAGAATTGGCCATCTCTAGCAAAAGTTAAATACAGAATTTACAGCTCTACAGAGGTGGGTGCCAGACATTAACAGCACCGCCACCATTCAAGCCCACTTTGACTTCTTTTCAAATGCACATGGCTTGCCTAACACAGACAATAAGTATTATTGAATTTGTGAGACCGATTAGCATTGGCTGACTTGCTCCTCTCTAGCTCTATCTGGCTGAAGAACTGTTCCTCCACTGGGCCAGGTGCCCCAATACAGCACTTCACGACTGAACCTGCCAGGCAGCCTGCACCTCTCTCACACACTTCTGTGGTGTCTACACTCTGCAGGCAAGAAATAGCAACCCATGTGCCCACTGGTCCCACCCATTCACACCCTGCCAATTAACTGCTAGGTTTCAGGTGGGATAGGCAATGGCCTCTCATTGACACATTGAGCGCCCTGTGTAAACAGGGACAGGGTAAAGACGAAGGTGGGAATCTGGAGGAAGGTGCGTGTGCATGTCAGCCACAGTGGGCCAGGTGGCAGTTGATTTATTTTAAAAGGACCAGTGGCGGCTCCTCCACTAAGGTGGAGGATCAGCGACTCACTGCTCAAAAGGAAAAATAAAATGATAATAATGTATTGTTATAATCTTATTATTATCCCTATTGCAGTCAGTGGTGTGGCCAGGTGGCCAGAGCAGGGGAGGAATTGTGTGCACTCCCTAAGTACACATGAACTATTTGGCCGGTGCTCTTGGGCTAACCAAACAGTTCACATGCACTTAGCATGTTCCTACCAGGCTGCGTTACACAGCCTAGTCAGGAACATACAGAGGCTCCCTGTCCCAGTCTAAGCGCCGATCCACGGCGCTCAAACCAATCACAACACTGCCTTGCAGTGTTGTGTTTGGCTCAGGGGAGCCTGTCTGCCCAGGTGCCTCCTGCTGCTGTCGGCCGGGACAGGAAAATGAAGAGGACGAGGACGAGGACGGAAGAGAGGCGCCGGCCGGCCGGCCATTAAAGGTAAGCACTTTAAAAAAAAAATTATATTCCTCCCCCCACTACCCACCTCACCATCCCCGTCCGGTAGCAGCCGGTACTGGAAAGGACAGCTGCACCACCTGCTGGTGTACATCCCCTGTATCAGGTATACTCAAAGTACTGCCTGGGGGCCGCATGAGAAACTAAGAGCCACGCCAGTTGCTATGTGTATGCTATGACCAAGAAAGTCAACGCAGTCTCATCCTCATGTTTCAACACCCTGCGCATGCTCCGAAAGATCTTCCGGTGGATCCCCACCGAAACCAGAAAGACGGTCACCCAGGCCCTTGTCACCAGCCGACTGGACTACGGAAACGCTCTGTACGCAGGAACCACAGCCAAACTTCAGAAACGCCTTCAACACATACAGAACGCCTCCGCACGACTCATTCTCGACATCCCTCGCCACAGCCACATATCCGCCCACCTGAGAAACCTGCACTGGCTCCCCGTCAGCAAGAGGATCACGTTCAGGCTGCTCACCCACGCACACAAAGCGCTCCACGACATGGGCCCCGAATACCTCAACAGCCACCTCTTGTTCTACACTCCCACCCGCGAGCTCCGCTCCACCAGCCTCGACCTCGCCAGCGTCCCACGGATTCGCAGAACCACCACCGGAGGAAGATCGTTCTCCTACCTAGCAGCCAAGACATAGAACTCTCTCCCCGCACACCTACGACTGACCCAAGACCATCTCACCTTCAGGAAACACCTCAAGACCTGGTTATTCGAGCAATAGTAGGCACCCCCCTCCCTTCAGCGCCTTGAGACCGTCACAGGTGAGTAGCGCGCTTTACAAATGTATTGATTGATTGATATGTGTACCCATATGGTGGCCTTGGTTCCTATTATAAATGAACAGCATTATAGTTTATTAAATCAAACACAGGAGAAGGTTTTGCACAGGGCTCACCCTGAAATCATGTATTTCAAGGTCCTCTTACATGTGATAATGAAATAAATGGAGGGAGAGTGAAATAAATCAATTGCTTGGGATCACACAGTTTGGTAAAGTGGGGAAGCTGGGTTTAATCCTAGGTTTTCTGGTTTCACATTGTGCAATTCAGCCACTAGGTGTATATGTTTTGCTTTCCCTATACACACCTTACCGCCCCCAATCCCCTCCCCGACCGACCACCACCCTGCTGGCATCGATGCTACCCTCGGTCAGATCACACAACATATTTTGGGGTCCTTTGGAACATGTTTGCGAGTACCCATCACCTATAACATGATACAATTCATTCCAAACCATGTATGCCATGCCCTGCGCACTATTCCCTGTGCAACTCATGGCCACCTACACAGTGCTGTAGTCTACTTTACCCTAGCCATTATAAAATATGTTTACAACATTACGTCACACAGCCACAAAACTGGCACACAAACGCACTCAACTGACCCACAGTCGGCCCCAAAATAGTCCCACTTATTGACCTGTCAGGCCAACCCTTCTGGCAGGGCCAGAGTGTTGTGTATTGCAGTATAACTCTGTACCAAGCTAACACCATGCGCACAGTGAGTTATCAGTGCATTACACTCCCATCGATAACAAATTGTACAGCAAGTTGTAGTGCATTATATACACTGCTAAAGTAAGTAATAGACTTCTAGAATGATATAAAGTGTGTGGTGCAGTAGGCCTCTGTTCAGGAAATGGTTGTATTCCTCAGAAATACTTGCAGTTCTCTGAATGTTTAATCATGCTTTTATCTAAAGAGCCATTGGATTACAAACCACTGGCCATATGTACACAAATTTAGAATTGTGATTTCCAAATTGCGTATCCTACCGAATCGCAATTTGGAAATCAGAATTTCTTATGTTCGAAAATGTACAATTTTTAAATAGTGATTCCTGGTGGGTCGCAAATCGACCTACCTCAATAATATTAATGAGGTAGTTCACAGTTTGCAATCCATTAGAAATGACAGCCAGCACATGGATGGGGATTTTTTAAAAATAATTAAAAAAAAATAATAATTTTTCCGTAAGAGAAAACAATGCGTTTAAAAAGTAGAATATTAAACATTTAAGACTCATTTTCAAAGAGTAGGCAGGGGTCACTGGTATCACTGCCTGCTCTTAAAATAATATGTTGGTTTACAGTCTCAAACAGGAAGGGCTTCCATGGGGACCCCTTCCCATTTGCGTATGGTTAGCACTTCCTTTTAGTTGTTAGCAAAAACGTAATGTTTTGCAACATTAATTCAGTCCCAAAACATTGGCTCTTATTACAAACATAGGAATGTGATTTCCTAACTGTGATTCCTATTGAATTGCAATTAGGAAATCGCAATTCGTAATGTAAGAAAATGTACAAATATAAAATAACGATTACTAATGGGTCTCAAATCGACCTACCTCATGAATATTAATGTGGCAGGGCACGGTTCAGGGCCCATTAGGAATGATGGCCATCACAGGGATGGTGGCCTGCTGGGGTCGGCAGACCACCATGTCTGTAATTGCTTTTCAATAAAGCAACCTTTTTTTTCTATTTTTGAACTGCAGCTCATTTTCTTTAAATGAAAACAGGCTGCATTTCAAAAAAGAAAACTAAATGATTAATTTTCGTTTTTCAAGTGCAGGCAGTAGTCTGTGGGACACCTGCCTGCTCCTAAAAATAGATTTTACTATATTCTAACCGGAATTTGATCACAAAACATTTACTCATACTTCTGTGTTTTTGCTCGTTGGAAGGGACGCCCTAAACACCCCCCTTCCAAATACTGAAGTGCTAAACCAAATTATAATTTGATAGCAAATTATTGAATAGCAATTAGGCATTTGTTAATTAAAAAATGCTTTTCTGTGGTTGCAAACTGGGTGATTCTGCGATTCAACCTGTTTGCAACTTCCAAAAAGTTTTCTATATATGGCCAATTAATACATACCAACGCGATTCAGTGTTTGGTAGGGACGCCCTAAACATAAACCTTTTAGGTTCCAAATTGCGATTCGGTAACATGTTACTAAGGGCCAGATGTATCAAAGGGTTTTGCCCATTCTGTGTCTATGGGGAAATGTGTTGATACATATGGCCCTAAATACCAATTTGGGATTCGTACATACCAAAATGCTTTTTTTTCTTTTTCAATTCAGTGAGTATGCCCATTTGTGACCGCAAAAATATTTTGTACATAAGGCCCTAAAAGCTTAGGAGTCAGAAACTTAATCATTGCATCGTCAAAATGTTAACAAAAATAATTAAATGTAAATGAGCATTGAATAAAATTTTAACTTGTATAATGTCAGATGCATTGTGCGTATCATAATATAGGTGTGAAACAGGAACATGTAGCCATCAGAAACACAATGTAGTCAATGGCTACTGGCTATCCGCATTATCCATTGCATCAGATATCAGATGTTCTGTAGTCCCTATGACAAGTTGTAAGACTTATCCATGAGAAAATAAGTGCAAACTTGAGCATGCAATGTGGCCTATTCACAACAGTCGTTTGAGTACATAAAGTAGTAGTTCAGTAGTACTACCTGTTGTAATCATAAATGCTATTCATTAAGCGACTAGACGAGATCCTTAGTTTCTGAGTAGTTTGTTATGTGCGAAGTCAGCACACGAGGCAGTATTTTTAGGTGTAAATGTGGGAGGGGCAAGAAGGTGTGGTGGTAAATGAGGAAAAGCTACTAAGAGTGTAGACCTAAAGGAAAAATCAAGGATGTGTTTTACTGAGGCATGTGCAAATACTAAAACACACCAACAAAAATGTAAGACCTTTGCTATTCACTAAAGTAACACCCACAGCTGCTACTGACAGAACAGGATCAAATCTACTCCAACACGCCTTGGAATAAGACATACATCACACATGGCCAGTCATTCATGCCGTAAGGCACTCTCCTAAAAAATAAATGGAGGCAAGTAAGAACATTCACACTATATAGAGAAAAATAGGAAGACAAAGGCACAATTTCTGTTTGAATTGATAAAATAAATATTATTTTGTAAAGAAATATTTTCTTTCTTTAAAAAAATGGCACACAACAGTAAATATAGCTAGAATTGAAAGGAAACACATAATGAAACAGGGTTTCATCACATTCAACACAGCTATTATGAAAAAGACAGATGAGGGAGGCAACATTCAGGACTCCTCCATTGTCATCTACAGATGAAAGTCATTACAAAATCAACTGATCACACATAGGCAGCACATGTAGGAAAACAAGCTACATACACAAAAATATTTTTTTTATTCTATTGAATATCTTTGTTACCTTGTCCATCAGTTTGAGGAACAACTATTTAAGGCACAGAGAGGATTTATAAGCTGAGTATCACCATCTTTGGGATGTCCAGGGAAGCAGTTATTGTTAGATGCTGCTTTTCTACAGATATGATCCTTCACATCGTTAAATACTGGTAGCAGACACTCCCTTAACCAGCAGCCCGCTCCCCAACTCTTCTGGCACATGACAAAATACTGTCTGCACTTCATTTCCTGGCTACTGGACCATTTCAGAGGGTCTCAGGGGATACTGTGGACATCTTGCGTGAAAGCCATTAACGCTGCCTCTGATAGGTAATCAAATGCATCACCAGATGGGTACACCAGTTAATCAGCATGCCACAGTCAGTGGAGGAAAGGCAATGGATGATAAAAGTTTTATTTAATGTCCCACTTCCCAGAAGAATTAGATGACATTGATTGCACACATGGCACTTCAGCCACCCTGTTACTGGTAACACTATTTCCAAAACATACACCCCTGGGTGCAAGCTGTCTGTGATGCCAGTGGCCGATTCACTGATGTGTATGCTCGCTTTGCTGGGTGCACACCTGACAGCTACAATTTTCAGCAGTCTGCTCTTGCATGTCACTTGATAGCTGGAGATATTGGTGACACTGTTTGTTAGAAATAGGGGTCTCTAGTTGGTAAAGGTTTGCACCTTTGTCCAAGTAGGGACTCTTCCTTCTAGTCAGGATAAGGGAGTTACATTCCTAAAATAACCCCTGTTCACCACCTTGGTAGATTGGCATGAGCAGTCAGGCTTATCTTGGAGGCAGTGTGTAACCAACAGTAACACAGTGAAAGCACTACAAAAGGACACTACACCAGTTTATAAAAATATCCAATATTTTTAAATACTTAAGACAAATCCAAAAATGATAAAAATCCACAATACACTACTTAGAAATCTTCAGTTATCGAAATACACTTGAAATATAGTTCCTTGAAGCTGATAGCTCCATCTGGGGATATCACAGCATCGTCAACAACAAATCGAAACAGTTCTTTCCAACCACAGCGTCACAGGCCAGCTACAGTATCAGGAAGAACCACAAAACAGTACCTTTTGAAATGCGGGACGTCAGCGACCTCTCGTTGAGCTCTGTAACCACGTCGTCTGTAGACATCGGTTCTGGAGGTCAGTTCAGGAGTCGTCAGGACTTTGAAGTCACACACTTACCAGATCAAACTCCTCGCAGTTGAAGTCAGGAGCGCCGGCGTCACCGGCAGGTGTCGGGTGCTGCGGTGCGAAGTGCAGCAGTGCAGCGTGCGGTGCCCTCAGGTCGCGGTGCAGGCAGCATCTCGTGACGGTCATCCAGCAGCGTCGGTGAGCCTAGGGCTGCAGTGCAAAGTGATGCAGTGCTGGCAGGTCACTGTGCAAGCAGCGGCGGCATCGTTACTGAACCAGGGTTGTCGGCTAACAAACTGGGGTCAATGGTGTCGGCGTCAGGAGGCCAAGACTGCGGTGCGGTATGAGGACGGTGCGTCATGTAACTTACAAGTGGTGCCCTCAAACCATGGTGCAATCAGCAGTGTCGATGTCTGCATGGAGCATCGTCATAAAGGTTACCAAGACGGCGCATGAAGAGAAACAGTGCAGAGTGTGGTGCCCAAAGGTCGCGATGCAAGCAGCGGCTCAGTGGCGGCATCAGGTGGCATCGTCGGTGAGACCAGCCCATCCCTGACCCATCTAGACTCTCTGAAGCCACTGCTCCTCCCCAACCCCTGTCATCCCAAAACCAGACAGTCAATCCACAAACCCAGCAGCGGCACACAGGATGGCTAAGCAAGAAAATGCCTACTTTCTAAAAGTGGTATTTTCAAACACAGAATGTAAAAATCACCTTCACTAAAAAGATGCCTCTTTAGATTCTGAGTTCAGGTATACTAAACTTTATTTTTCTACCTTGTTCCCAGGGGTAGTTATATTTATAAGATGTTATAAACAAACTTCCAATTTGTCCTATGGAAACAGGTAGCCTTGCAATAGTGAAAAACGAATTTGGCAGTAATTCCCTATCAGGACATGCCAAACACACCAGTGCATGCATGACCTACCTTTCATGTACACTGTACTCTGCCCACAGCGGTACCTTGGGCCTACCTCAGGGGTGACTGATATGTAAAAAAAGGGAAGGTTAGGACCTGGCAAGTTGGCACACTTGTCAAGTCAACATGGCAGTACCAGACTGCACACAGGTTATGCAATGGCAGGCCAGAGTTATATTTACAGACTGCTTGTGTGAGTGGCACCACCTTTGCTGCAAGTCCACTTGCAACATTTGATTTACAGGCCCTGGACACACATGATGCACTGTACTAGGGACTGACTAGTAAATCAAACCAGCCAATCATGGAAACACCAATCCATTACAATAATTTACAACAGGAGCACTTTCACTTTAACACTGAACAGCAGTGAGAAAGTGCGCAGAGACACTAAACCAGCAAAAACAAAGTAAAAACCGGGAGATCAGAAGGCAAAAAGTCAGAGGAAACACGACAAAAGATGCCAAGTCTAACACTTGTACTAAATGTATATGTAAGGCATCAAAAACACAGTCAAAATGATCCACGCTGAATTTAGTAGGATATCTGTCTGGTGGTGCTCAAAGTGAAGCTAGGTGAAGACGGTCCTCCAATTTAGGGCAGAGGTTTCGAGACCTGTTAACCTTCTCAATTTGAAATTTGACGTACAAATTCTTCGGAAAAGTTCAACTCAAAAAATTCTTTCAAACTGCTCCACCTCAAAATTCAGATATTTCACCACAAATAGAAATCACTACAGGCAGTGCTCAGAATTTGTTGGGCATTCAAACGTTGTTATCTTCAGATGAAACATGATAAAAATATTGAAAAGATTGCTAATGATATGAATATTCATTATATGCATACCATAGAAAGGGGTATACATTGAAAATCTTCCTTTGTACCCAAACTACCAAATGACATCTAACTTTGCACCCACAAACTGAATACAAACTCAAGCTAATCTGTAAAAACCATGAGAAAGATGGAAATGGTACACTGCTGATCTCTTAAATGATGACAAATAAAAGTATCTCAAGTTTGCCACTCAATTAGGTGCTGTGATCCACTTTTTAAATCTAAAATGCATAAAAGAGAGAAACATCATCCAGGTAAACCTGCAATAGGTCAAATTAGTTCTCTCACAGAAAGAGAGTCAGAATATGCAGATATTCACTTCACATCCTTATGCTATATTAAGGACAATACTGGCTTCTTAAATCTGAATACCTTTTGATGACAGTAGATATCAAATATCTTTAAACATGCTTTACCTGCGCCAGTGGTATAAAAGCAACTACCACATTTTGGTTACAATATCAGCTATCTTTATTCAACATAACAGCATGGTAAGGAAAATGTATTGCTATTGCACAATAATTATTTTATTATGAAGACCAACTTCACAAACAATCTAGAGGAACTGAGGTAGGTTCAAGATTTGTTCACTGTTATACAAAGCTTTTTTGGGTTGCTGTGAAAGGAGCATGGCTTTTTAGACAAGTGATCGTTTTTAGGAAATCACATTTGGATTCATTATATTGATAATTTGTTTGTAATCTGAAAAGGGGCATCTGGTGAATAAACAACAGTTCATAAAATCCTCAAACAACAACACATCAGGCTCAACATTTTGTTCCAATAACATATTTATTTTGTTGAAATTTACATTAACAATCATACTATACATAGCACGATTTTCAGAGAGGACACTGTTATGAATACTACTGTACATCAGTCAGTCAGTCAATCACTTTTATTCGATTTTTTAAAAATCACAAAAATACACAGGGTACAGATAATCAAAAAGACAATAGAATACAACAATAGAATATGCACAAATATATCATGATTAAAATAATCGTATTTCATAGGTTCAGTAAAAACAGTAAAATAGACATATTTCATAGGTTCAATACAAACAGTATATATAAACGTTTCTCACATCATTAATACATTATCATGATAACAATTGTGCTTTATTACGCTTCTTGTTTATGCGGACTCCTGCCACTAAAAAGTTTGCTACATGGAAGGTTATACGTGCACTACTATTATACATGCTAATTCTAGCCATCATAAGCAGCAGATAAAAGATACCCCTTTGAGAAAATGTTGTGATCTAAGCATTCTGGAGGCCGACTGCAGTGCACTACCAAGAAGGAAAGGTTATGATTTTACGCAGAAATACTCAGAAATTTGTAGAACAAGTTTATAAGAATAGAGTGATACAAAGAGAAACAGAAGATACTGGGAACTTTTCTAAAAATGCACTCTTATCCTCCAAAACTAGCAAAAGAAGAAAGTTTCCACATTCTGAAAACCAAGTGACATATCTCAAAATTAGATTTGCCTGTAAAATAGTGTATAACATACAAAACGTCCATAACCTCCTCTGTCCCTATGATACCATTCAAGAGTGTTCTATAGTTGATTATAATGCCTTTTATTATACGCCTCTTGGCTTATTCAAATGTGGGAAATGTAATTGTTGTAATGTGACTCTAGGCAAAAAATTTGAATTCACATGCAGTGATCAATTAATAAAAGTTAAAATAAGGCACTTCATGACTTGTAACACAAAATGTTGTATATGTATTATCACATATGAATACAAACTCAAAAAAGTGGGTTCCAAAATAAGCCAATAAGAAAGACAGTAGGAACAATCAATAACATGACGCAACAGTTACTTATCCTACCCAATGAGAATTTACTTTGATGAATCACATGCCACGTCTGGCATTAAACTATGTGCTTGGTAGTTTGGTTTGCCCTGTTCCCATCATGCACTGGGACAGGAACAGACTAATTTGCATATAGCCAGGTTCTGAGCTGGGATGGTGCAGTGAGCTAAAAAAACGGTGTTGGATCTAGCCCTGATCTCTTGACTGGGTGAGAGTATTCTGCTTAATTCAGAAACTCTGTCCATCACCACCCCTTGTTGTTAAATATTTTGTCCACCCTAAGCGTGGAAGGGTATACTCAGATGTGAGTCCCTTGCTCATTGCACCATCAGGATTCAAGCAAGTCGGGCCGACGACGGCTGAAATGCCAGAAACCGGTCCCCGGAAGCTTGTTTCCTTCCCAGTGTAAGAATTGGCTTGGTAGTTTGGTTTGCCCTGTTCCCATCATGCACTGGGACAGGAACAGACTAATTTGCATATAGCCAGGTTCTGAGCTGGGATGGTGCAGTGAGCTAAAAAACGGTGTTGGATCCAGCCCTGATCTCTTGACTGGGTGAGAGTATTCTGCTTAATTCAGAAACTCTGTCCATCACCACCCCTTGTTGTTAAATATTTTGTCCACCCTAAGCGTGGAAGGGTATACTCAGATGTGAGTCCCTTGCTCATTGCACCATCAGGATTCAAGCAAGTCGGGCCGACGACGGCTGAAATGCCAGAAACCGGTCCCCGAAAGCTTGTTTCCTTCCCAGTGTAAGAATTGGCTTGGTAGTTTGGTTTGCCCTGTTCCCATCATGCACTGGGACAGGAACAGACTAATTTGCATATAGCCAGGTTCTGAGCTGGGATGGTGCAGTGAGCTAAAAAACGGTGTTGGATCCAGCCCTGATCTCTTGACTGGGTGAGAGTATTCTGCTTAATTCAGAAACTCTGTCCATCACCACCCCTTGTTGTTAAATATTTTGTCCACCCTAAGCGTGGAAGGGTATACTCAGATGTGAGTCCCTTGCTCATTGCACCATCAGGATTCAAGTAAGTCGGGCCGCCGACGGCTGAAATGCCAGAAACCGGTCCCCGGAAGCTTGTTTCCTTCCCAGTGTAAGAATTGGCTTGGTAGTTTGGTTTGCCCTGTTCCCATCATGCACTGGGACAGGAACAGACTAATTTGCATATAGCCAGGTTCTGAGCTGGGATGGTGCAGTGAGCTAAAAAACGGTGTTGGATCTAGCCCTGATCTCTTGACTGGGTGAGAGTATTCTGCTTAATTCAGAAACTCTGTCCATCACCACCCCTTGTTGTTAAATATTTTGTCCACCCTAAGCGTGGAAGGGTATACTCAGATGTGAGTCCCTTGCTCATTGCACCATCAGTATTCAAGCAAGTCGGGCCGACGACGGCTGAAATGCCAGAAACCGGTCCCCGGAAGCTTGTTTCCTTCCCAGTGTAAGAATTGGCTTGCTAGTTTGGTTTGCCCTGTTCCCATCATGCACTGGGACAGGAACAGACTAATTTGCATATAGCCAGGTTCTGAGCTGGGATGGTGCAGTGAGCTAAAAAACGGTGTTGGATCTAGCCCTGATCTCTTGACTGGGTGAGAGTATTCTGCTTAATTCAGAAACTCTGTCCATCACCACCCCTTGTTGTTAAATATTTTGTCCACCCTAAGCGTGGAAGGGTATACTCAGATGTGAGTCCCTTGCTCATTGCACCATCAGGATTCAAGTAGGTCGGGCCGCCGACGGCTGAAATACCAGAAACCGGTCCCCGGAAGCTTGTTTCCTTCCCAGTGTAAGAATTGGCTTGGTAGTTTGGTTTGCCCTGTTCCCAACATGCACTGGGACAGGAACAGACTAATTTGCATATAGCCAGGTTCTGAGCTGGGATGGTGCAGTGAGCTAAAAAACGGTGTTGGATCTAGCCCTGATCTCTTGACTGGGTGAGAGTATTCTGCTTAATTCAGAAACTCTGTCCATCACCACCCCTTGTTGTTAAATATTTTGTCCACCCTAAGCGTGGAAGGGTATACTCAGATGTGAGTCCCTTGCTCATTGCACCATCAGGATTCAAGCAAGTCGGGCCGACGACGGCTGAAATGCCAGAAACCGGTCCCCGGAAGCTTGTTTCCTTCCCAGTGTAAGAATTGGCTTGGTAGTTTGGTTTGCCCTGTTCCCATCATGCACTGGGACAGGAACAGACTAATTTGCATATAGCCAGGGTCTGAGCTTGGATGGTGCAGTGAGCTAAAAAACGGTGTTGGATCTAGCCCTGATCTCTTGACTGGGTGAGAGTATTCTGCTTAATTCAGAAACTCTGTCCATCACCACCCCTTGTTGTTAAATATTTGGTCCACCCTAAGCGTGGGAGGGTATACTCAGATGTGAGTCCCTTGCTCATTGCACCATCAGGATTCAAGCAAGTCGGGCCGACGACGGCTGAAATGCCAGAAACCGGTCCCCGGAAGCTTGTTTCCTTCCCAGTGTAAGAATTGGCTTCGTAGTTCGGTTTGCCCTGTTCCCATCATGCACTGGGACAGGAACAGACTAATTTGCATATAGCCAGGTTCTGAGCTGGGATGGTGCAGTGAGCTAAAAAACGGTGTTGGATCTAGCCCTGATCTCTTGACTGGGTGAGAGTATTCTGCTTAATTCAGAAACTCTGTCCATCACCACCCCTTGTTGTTAAATATTTTGTCCACCCTAAGCGTGGAAGGGTATACTCAGATGTGAGTCCCTTGCTCATTGCACCATCAGGATTCAAGCAAGTCGGGCCGACGACGGCTGAAATGCCAGAAACCGGTCCCCGGAAGCTTGTTTCCTTCCCAGTGTAAGAATTGGCTTGGTAGTTTGGTTTGCCCTGTTCCCATCATGCACTGGGACAGGAACAGACTAATTTGCATATAGCCAGGTTCTGAGCTGGGATGGTGCAGTGAGCTAAAAAACGGTGTTGGATCTAGCCCTGATCTCTTGACTGGGTGAGAGTATTCTGCTTAATTCAGAAACTCTGTCCATCACCACCCCTTGTTGTTAAATATTTTGTCCACCCTAAGCGTGGAAGGGTATACTCAGATGTGAGTCCCTTGCTCATTGCACCATCAGGATTCAAGCAAGTCGGGCCGCCGACGGCTGAAATACCAGAAACCGGTCCCCGGAAGCTTGTTTCCTTCCCAGTGTAAGAATTGGCTTGGTAGTTTGGTTTGCCCTGTTCCCATCATGCACTGGGACAGGAACAGATTAATTTGCATATAGCCAGGTTCTGAGCTGGGATGGTGCAGTGAGCTAAAAAACGGTGTTGGATATAGCCCTGATCTCTTGACTGGGTGAGAGTATTCTGCTTAATTCAGAAACTCTGTCCATCACCACCCCTTGTTGTTAAATATTTTGTCCACCCTAAGCGTGGAAGGGTATACTCAGATGTGAGTCCCTTGCTCATTGCACCATCAGGATTCAAGCAAGTCGGGCCGACGACGGCTGAAATGCCAGAAACCGGTCCCCGGAAGCTTGTTTCCTTCCCAGTGTAAGAATTGGCTTGGTAGTTTGGTTTGCCCTGTTCCCATCATGCACTGGGACAGGAACAGACTAATTTGCATATAGCCAGGTTCTGAGCTGGGATGGTGCAGTGAGCTAAAAAACGGTGTTGGATCTAGCCCTGATCTCTTGACTGGGTGAGAGTATTCTGCTTAATTCAGAAACTCTGTCCATCACCACCCCTTGTTGTTAAATATTTTGTCCACCCTAAGCGTGGAAGGGTATACTCAGATGTGAGTCCCTTGCTCATTGCACCATCAGGATTCAAGTAGGTCGGGCCGCCGACGGCTGAAATGCCAGAAACCGGTCCCCGGAAGCTTGTTTCCTTCCCAGTGTAAGAATTGGCTTGGTAGTTTGGTTTGCCCTGTTCCCAACATGCACTGGGACAGGAACAGACTAATTTGCATATAGCCAGGTTCTGAGCTGGGATGGTGCAGTGAGCTAAAAAACGGTGTTGGATCTAGCCCTGATCTCTTGACTGGGTGAGAGTATTCTGCTTAATTCAGAAACTCTGTCCATCACCACCCCTTGTTGTTAAATATTTTGTCCACCCTAAGCGTGGAAGGGTATACTCAGATGTGAGTCCCTTGCTCATTGCACCATCAGGATTCAAGCAAGTCGGGCCGACGACGGCTGAAATGCCAGAAACCGGTCCCCGGAAGCTTGTTTCCTTCCCAGTGTAAGAATTGGCTTGGTTGTGTGGTTTGCCCTGTTCCCATCATGCACTGGGACAGGAACAGACTAATTTGCATATAGCCAGGTTCTGAGCTGGGATGGTGCAGTGAGCTAAAAAACGGTGTTGGATCTAGCCCTGATCTCTTGACTGGGTGAGAGTATTCTGCTTAATTCAGAAACTCTGTCCATCACCACCCCTTGTTGTTAAATATTTTGTCCACCCTAAGCGTGGAAGGGTATACTCAGATGTGAGTCCCTTGCTCATTGCACCATCAGGATTCAAGCAAGTCGGGCCGACGACGGCTGAAATGCCAGAAACCGGTCCCCGGAAGCTTGTTTCCTTCCCAGTGTAAGAATTGGCTTGGTAGTTTGGTTTGCCCTGTTCCCATCATGCACTGGGACAGGAACAGACTAATTTGCATATAGCCAGGTTCTGAGCTGGGATGGTGCAGTGAGCTAAAAAACGGTGTTGGATCTAGCCCTGATCTCTTGACTGGGTGAGAGTATTCTGCTTAATTCAGAAACTCTGTCCATCACCACCCCTTGTTGTTAAATATTTTGTCCACCCTAAGCGTGGAAGGGTATACTCAGATGTGAGTCCCTTGCTCATTGCACCATCAGGATTCAAGCAAGTCGGGCCGACGACGGCTGAAATGCCAGAAACCGGTCCCCGGAAGCTTGTTTCCTTCCTAGTGTAAGAAGTGGCTTGGTAGTTTGGTTTGCCCTGTTCCCATCATGCACTGGGACAGGAACAGGCTAATTTGCATATAGCCAGGTTCTGAGCTGGGATGGTGCAGTGAGCTAAAAAACGGTGTTGGATCTAGCCCTGATCTCTTGACTGGGTGAGAGTATTCTGCTTAATTTGGAAACTCTGTCCATCACCACCACTTGTTGTTAAATATTTTGTCTACCCTAAGCGTGGAAGGGTATACTCAGATGTGAGTCCCTTGCTCATTGCACCATCAGGATTCAAGCAAGTCGGGCCGACGACGGCTGAAATGCCAGAAACCGGTCCCCGGAAGCTTGTTTCCTTCCCAGTGTAAGAATTGGCTTGGTAGTGTGGTTTGCCCTGTTCCCATCATGCACTGGGACAGGAACAGACTCATTTGCATATAGCCAGGTTCTGAGCTGGGATGGTGCAGTGAGCTAAAAAACGGTGTTGGATCTAGCCCTGATCTCTTGACTGGGTGAGAGTATTCTGCTTAATTCAGAAACTCTGTCCATCACCACCCCTTGTTGTTAAATATTTTGTCCACCCTAAGCGTGGAAGGGTATACTCAGATGTGAGTCCCTTGCTCATTGCACCATCAGGATTCAAGCAAGTCGGGCCGACGACGGCTGAAATGCCAGAAACCGGTCCCCGGAAGCTTGTTTCCTTCCCAGTGTAAGAATTGGCTTGGTAGTTTGGTTTGCCCTGTTCCCATCATGCACTGTGACAGGAACAGACTAATTTGCATATAGCCAGGTTCTGAGCTGGGATGGTGCAGTGAGCTAAAAAACTGTGTTGGATCTAGCCCTGATCTCTTGACTGGGTGAGAGTATTCTGCTTAATTCAGAAACTCTGTCCATCACCACCCCTTGTTGTTAAATATTTTGTCCACCCTAAGCGTGGAAGGGTATACTCAGATGTGAGTCCCTTGCTCATTGCACCATCAGGATTCAAGCAAGTCGGGCCGACGACGGCTGAAATGCCAGAAACCGGTCCCCGGAAGCTTGTTTCCTTCCCAGTGTAAGAATTGGCTTGGTAGTTTGGTTTGCCCTGTTCCCATCATGCACTGGGACAGGAACAGACTAATTTGCATATAGCCAGGGTCTGAGCTTGGATGGTGCAGTGAGCTAAAAAACGGTGTTGGATCTAGCCCTGATCTCTTGACTGGGTGAGAGTATTCTGCTTAATTCAGAAACTCTGTCCATCACCACCCCTTGTTGTTAAATATTTGGTCCACCCTAAGCGTGGGAGGGTATACTCAGATGTGAGTCCCTTGCTCATTGCACCATCAGGATTCAAGCAAGTCGGGCCGACGACGGCTGAAATGCCAGAAACCGGTCCCCGGAAGCTTGTTTCCTTCCCAGTGTAAGAATTGGCTTCGTAGTTCGGTTTGCCCTGTTCCCATCATGCACTGGGACAGGAACAGACTAATTTGCATATAGCCAGGTTCTGAGCTGGGATGGTGCAGTGAGCTAAAAAACGGTGTTGGATCTAGCCCTGATCTCTTGACTGGGTGAGAGTATTCTGCTTAATTCAGAAACTCTGTCCATCACCACCCCTTGTTGTTAAATATTTTGTCCACCCTAAGCGTGGAAGGGTATACTCAGATGTGAGTCCCTTGCTCATTGCACCATCAGGATTCAAGCAAGTCGGGCCGACGACGGCTGAAATGCCAGAAACCGGTCCCCGGAAGCTTGTTTCCTTCCCAGTGTAAGAATTGGCTTGGTAGTTTGGTTTGCCCTGTTCCCATCATGCACTGGGACAGGAACAGACTAATTTGCATATAGCCAGGTTCTGAGCTGGGATGGTGCAGTGAGCTAAAAAACGGTGTTGGATCTAGCCCTGATCTCTTGACTGGGTGAGAGTATTCTGCTTAATTCAGAAACTCTGTCCATCACCACCCCTTGTTGTTAAATATTTTGTCCACCCTAAGCGTGGAAGGGTATACTCAGATGTGAGTCCCTTGCTCATTGCACCATCAGGATTCAAGCAAGTCGGGCCGCCGACGGCTGAAATACCAGAAACCGGTCCCCGGAAGCTTGTTTCCTTCCCAGTGTAAGAATTGGCTTGGTAGTTTGGTTTGCCCTGTTCCCATCATGCACTGGGACAGGAACAGATTAATTTGCATATAGCCAGGTTCTGAGCTGGGATGGTGCAGTGAGCTAAAAAACGGTGTTGGATATAGCCCTGATCTCTTGACTGGGTGAGAGTATTCTGCTTAATTCAGAAACTCTGTCCATCACCACCCCTTGTTGTTAAATATTTTGTCCACCCTAAGCGTGGAAGGGTATACTCAGATGTGAGTCCCTTGCTCATTGCACCATCAGGATTCAAGCAAGTCGGGCCGACGACGGCTGAAATGCCAGAAACCGGTCCCCGGAAGCTTGTTTCCTTCCCAGTGTAAGAATTGGCTTGGTAGTTTGGTTTGCCCTGTTCCCATCATGCACTGGGACAGGAACAGACTAATTTGCATATAGCCAGGTTCTGAGCTGGGATGGTGCAGTGAGCTAAAAAACGGTGTTGGATCTAGCCCTGATCTCTTGACTGGGTGAGAGTATTCTGCTTAATTCAGAAACTCTGTCCATCACCACCCCTTGTTGTTAAATATTTTGTCCACCCTAAGCGTGGAAGGGTATACTCAGATGTGAGTCCCTTGCTCATTGCACCATCAGGATTCAAGTAGGTCGGGCCGCCGACGGCTGAAATGCCAGAAACCGGTCCCCGGAAGCTTGTTTCCTTCCCAGTGTAAGAATTGGCTTGGTAGTTTGGTTTGCCCTGTTCCCAACATGCACTGGGACAGGAACAGACTAATTTGCATATAGCCAGGTTCTGAGCTGGGATGGTGCAGTGAGCTAAAAAACGGTGTTGGATCTAGCCCTGATCTCTTGACTGGGTGAGAGTATTCTGCTTAATTCAGAAACTCTGTCCATCACCACCCCTTGTTGTTAAATATTTTGTCCACCCTAAGCGTGGAAGGGTATACTCAGATGTGAGTCCCTTGCTCATTGCACCATCAGGATTCAAGCAAGTCGGGCCGACGACGGCTGAAATGCCAGAAACCGGTCCCCGGAAGCTTGTTTCCTTCCCAGTGTAAGAATTGGCTTGGTAGTGTGGTTTGCCCTGTTCCCATCATGCACTGGGACAGGAACAGACTAATTTGCATATAGCCAGGTTCTGAGCTGGGATGGTGCAGTGAGCTAAAAAACGGTGTTGGATCTAGCCCTGATCTCTTGACTGGGTGAGAGTATTCTGCTTAATTCAGAAACTCTGTCCATCACCACCCCTTGTTGTTAAATATTTTGTCCACCCTAAGCGTGGAAGGGTATACTCAGATGTGAGTCCCTTGCTCATTGCACCATCAGGATTCAAGCAAGTCGGGCCGACGACGGCTGAAATGCCAGAAACCGGTCCCCGGAAGCTTGTTTCCTTCCCAGTGTAAGAATTGGCTTGGTAGTTTGGTTTGCCCTGTTCCCATCATGCACTGGGACAGGAACAGACTAATTTGCATATAGCCAGGTTCTGAGCTGGGATGGTGCAGTGAGCTAAAAAACGGTGTTGGATCTAGCCCTGATCTCTTGACTGGGTGAGAGTATTCTGCTTAATTCAGAAACTCTGTCCATCACCACCCCTTGTTGTTAAATATTTTGTCCACCCTAAGCGTGGAAGGGTATACTCAGATGTGAGTCCCTTGCTCATTGCACCATCAGGATTCAAGCAAGTCGGGCCGACGACGGCTGAAATGCCAGAAACCGGTCCCCGGAAGCTTGTTTCCTTCCTAGTGTAAGAAGTGGCTTGGTAGTTTGGTTTGCCCTGTTCCCATCATGCACTGGGACAGGAACAGGCTAATTTGCATATAGCCAGGTTCTGAGCTGGGATGGTGCAGTGAGCTAAAAAACGGTGTTGGATCTAGCCCTGATCTCTTGACTGGGTGAGAGTATTCTGCTTAATTTGGAAACTCTGTCCATCACCACCACTTGTTGTTAAATATTTTGTCTACCCTAAGCGTGGAAGGGTATACTCAGATGTGAGTCCCTTGCTCATTGCACCATCAGGATTCAAGCAAGTCGGGCCGACGACGGCTGAAATGCCAGAAACCGGTCCCCGGAAGCTTGTTTCCTTCCCAGTGTAAGAATTGGCTTGGTAGTGTGGTTTGCCCTGTTCCCATCATGCACTGGGACAGGAACAGACTCATTTGCATATAGCCAGGTTCTGAGCTGGGATGGTGCAGTGAGCTAAAAAACGGTGTTGGATCTAGCCCTGATCTCTTGACTGGGTGAGAGTATTCTGCCTAATTCAGAAACTCTGTCCATCACCACCCCTTGTTGTTAAATATTTTGTCCACCCTAAGCGTGGAAGGGTATACTCAGATGTGAGTCCCTTGCTCATTGCACCATCAGGATTCAAGCAAGTCGGGCCGACGACGGCTGAAATGCCAGAAACCGGTCCCCGGAAGCTTGTTTCCTTCCCAGTGTAAGAATTGGCTTGGTAGTTTGGTTTGCCCTGTTCCCATCATGCACTGGGACAGGAACAGACTAATTTGCATATAGCCAGGTTCTGAGCTGGGATGGTGCAGTGAGCTAAAAAACGGTGTTGGATCTAGCCCTGATCTCTTGACTGGGTGAGAGTATTCTGCTTAATTCAGAAACTCTGTCCATCACCACCCCTTGTTGTTAAATATTTTGTCCACCCTAAGCGTGGAAGGGTATACTCAGATGTGAGTCCCTTACTCATTGCACCATCAGGATTCAAGCAAGTCGGGCCGACGACGGCTAAAATGCCAGAAACCGGTCCCCGGAAGCTTGTTTCCTTCCCAGTGTAAGAATTGGCTTGGTAGGTTGGTTTGCCCTGTTCCCATCATGCACTGGGACAGGAACAGACTAATTTGCATATAGCCAGGTTCTGAGCTGGGATGGTGCAGTGAGCTAAAAAACGGTGTTGGATCTAGCCCTGATCTCTTGACTGGGTGAGAGTATTCTGCTTAATTCAGAAACTCTGTCCATCACCACCCCTTGTTGTTAAATATTTTGTCCACCCTAAGCGTGGAAGGGTATACTCAGATGTGAGTCCCTTGCTCATTGCACCATCAGGATTCAAGCAAGTCGGGCCGACGACGGCTGAAATGCCAGAAACCGGTCCCCGGAAGCTTGTTTCCTTCCCAGTGTAAGAATTGGCTTGGTAGTTTGGTTTGCCCTGTTCCCATCATGCACTGGGACAGGAACATACTAATTTGCATATAGCCAGGTTCTGAGCTGGGATGGTGCAGTTAGCTAAAAAACGGTGTTGGATCTAGCCCTGATCTCTTGACTGGGTGAGAGTATTCTGCTTAATTCAGAAACTCTGTCCATCACCACCCCTTGTTGTTAAATATTTTGTCCACCCTAAGCGTGGAAGGGTATACTCAGATGTGAGTCCCTTGCTCATTGCACCATCAGGATTCAAGCAAGTCGGGCCGACGACGGCTGAAATGCCAGAAACCGGTCCCCGGAAGCTTGTTTCCTTCCCAGTGTAAGAATTGGCTTGCTAGTTTGGTTTGCCCTGTTCCCATTATGCACTGGGACAGGAACAGACTAATTTGCATATAGCCAGGTTCTGAGCTGGGATGGTGCAGTGAGCTAAAAAACGGTGTTGGATCTAGCCCTGATCTCTTGACTGGGTGAGAGTATTCTGCTTAATTCAGAAACTCTGTCCATCACCACCCCTTGTTGTTAAATATTTTGTCCACCCTAAGCGTGGAAGGGTATACTCAGATGTGAGTCCCTTGCTCATTGCACCATCAGGATTCAAGCAAGTCGGGCCGACGACGGCTGAAATGCCAGAAACCGGTCCCCGGAAGCTTGTTTCCTTCCCAGTGTAAGAATTGGCTTGGTAGTTTGGTTTGCCCTGTTCCCATCATGCACTGGGACAGGAACAGACTAATTTGCATATAGCCAGGTTCTGAGCTGGGATGGTGCAGTGAGCTAAAAAACGGTGTTGGATCTAGCCCTGATCTCTTGACTGGGTGAGAGTATTCTGCTTAATTCAGAAACTCTGTCCATCACCACCCCTTGTTGTTAAATATTTTGTCCACCCTAAGCGTGGAAGGGTATACTCAGATGTGAGTCCCTTGCTCATTGCACCATCAGGATTCAAGCAAGTCGGGCCGACGACGGCTGAAATGCCAGAAACCGGTCCCCGGAAGCTTGTTTCCTTCCTAGTGTAAGAAGTGGCTTGGTAGTTTGGTTTGCCCTGTTCCCATCATGCACTGGGACAGGAACAGACTAATTTGCATATAGCCTGGTTCTGAGCTGGGATGGTGCAGTGAGCTAAAAAACGGTGTTGGATCTAGCCCTGATCTCTTGACTGGGTGAGAGTATTCTGCTTAATTCGGAAACTCTGTCCATCACCACCACTTGTTGTTAAATATTTTGTCCACCCTAAGCGTGGAAGGGTATACTCAGATGTGAGTCCCTTGCTCATTGCACCATCAGGATTCAAGCAAGTCGGGCCGACGACGGCTGAAATGCCAGAAACCGGTCCCCGGAAGCTTGTTTCCTTCCCAGTGTAAGAATTGGCTTGGTAGTTTGGTTTGCCCTGTTCCCATCATGCACTGGGACAGGAACAGACTAATTTGCATATAGCCAGGTTCTGAGCTGGGATGGTGCAGTGAGCTAAAAAACGGTGTTGGATCTAGCCCTGATATCTTGACTGGGTGAGAGTATTCTGCTTAATTCAGAAACTCTGTCCATCACCACCCCTTGTTGTTAAATATTTTGTCCACCCTAAGCGTGGAAGGGTATACTCAGATGTGAGTCCCTTGCTCATTGCACCATCAGGATTCAAGCAAGTCGGGCCGACGACGGCTGAAATGCCAGAAACCGGTCCCCGGAAGCTTGTTTCCTTCCCAGTGTAAGAATTGGCTTGGTAGTTCGGTTTGCCCTGTTCCCATCATGCACTCGGACAGGAACAGACTAATTTGCATATAGCCAGGTTCTGAGCTGGGATGGTGCAGTGAGCTAAAAAACGGTGTTGGATCTAGCCCTGATCTCTTGACTGGGTGAGAGTATTCTGCTTAATTCAGAAACTCTGTCCATCACCACCCCTTGTTGTTAAATATTTTGTCCACCCTAAGCGTGGAAGGGTATACTCAGATGTGAGTCCCTTGCTCATTGCACCATCAGGATTCAAGCAAGTCGGGCCGACGACGGCTGAAATGCCAGAAACCGGTCCCCGGAAGCTTGTTTCCTTCCCAGTGTAAGAATTGGCTTGGTAGTTTGGTTTGCCCTGTTCCCATCATGCACTGGGACAGGAACAGACTAATTTGCATATAGCCAGGTTCTGAGCTGGGATGGTGCAGTGAGCTAAAAAACGGTGTTGGATCTAGCCCTGATCTCTTGACTGGGTGAGAGTATTCTGCTTAATTCAGAAACTCTGTCCATCACCACCCCTTGTTGTTAAATATTTTGTCCACCCTAAGCGTGGAAGGGTATACTCAGATGTGAGTCCCTTGCTCATTGCACCATCAGGATTCAAGCAAGTCGGGCCGCCGACGGCTGAAATACCAGAAACCGGTCCCCGGAAGCTTGTTTCCTTCCCAGTGTAAGAATTGGCTTGGTAGTTTGGTTTGCCCTGTTCCCATCATGCACTGGGACAGGAACAGACTAATTTGCATATAGCCAGGTTCTGAGCTGGGATGGTGCAGTGAGCTAAAAAACGGTGTTGGATATAGCCCTGATCTCTTGACTGGGTGAGAGTATTCTGCTTAATTCAGAAACTCTGTCCATCACCACCCCTTGTTGTTAAATATTTTGTCCACCCTAAGCGTGGAAGGGTATACTCAGATGTGAGTCCCTTGCTCATTGCACCATCAGGATTCAAGCAAGTCGGGCCGACGACGGCTGAAATGCCAGAAACCGGTCCCCGGAAGCTTGTTTCCTTCCCAGTGTAAGAATTGGCTTGGTAGTTTGGTTTGCCCTGTTCCCATCATGCACTGGGACAGGAACAGAATAATTTGCATATAGCCAGGTTCTGAGCTGGGATGGTGCAGTGAGCTAAAAAACGGTGTTGGATCTAGCCCTGATCTCTTGACTGGGTGAGAGTATTCTGCTTAATTCAGAAACTCTGTCCATCACCACCCCTTGTTGTTAAATATTTTGTCCACCCTAAGCGTGGAAGGGTATACTCAGATGTGAGTCCCTTGCTCATTGCACCATCAGGATTCAAGTAGGTCGGGCCGCCGACGGCTAAAATGCCAGAAACCGGTCCCCGGAAGCTTGTTTCCTTCCCAGTGTAAGAATTGGCTTGGTAGTTTGGTTTGCCCTGTTCCCAACATGCACTGGGACAGGAACAGACTAATTTGCATATAGCCAGGTTCTGAGCTGGGATGGTGCAGTGAGCTAAAAAACGGTGTTGGATCTAGCCCTGATCTCTTGACTGGGTGAGAGTATTCTGCTTAATTCAGAAACTCTGTCCATCACCACCCCTTGTTGTTAAATATTTTGTCCACCCTAAGCGTGGAAGGGTATACTCAGATGTGAGTCCCTTGCTCATTGCACCATCAGGATTCAAGCAAGTCGGGCCGACGACGGCTGAAATGCCAGAAACCGGTCCCGGAAGCTTGTTTCCTTCCTAGTGTAAGAAGTGGCTTGGTAGTTTGGTTTGCCCTGTTCCCATCATGCACTGGGACAGGAACAGACTAATTTGCATATAGCCAGGTTCTGAGCTGGGATGGTGCAGTGAGCTAAAAAACGGTGTTGGATCTAGCCCTGATCTCTTGACTGGGTGAGAGTATTCTGCTTAATTCGGAAACTCTGTCCATCACCACCACTTGTTGTTAAATATTTTGTCCACCCTAAGCGTGGAAGGGTATACTCAGATGTGAGTCCCTTGCTCATTGCACCATCAGGATTCAAGCAAGTCGGGCCGACGACGGCTGAAATGCCAGAAACCGGTCCCCGGAAGCTTGTTTCCTTCCCAGTGTAAGAATTGGCTTGGTAGTTTGGTTTGCCCTGTTCCCATCATGCACTGGGACAGGAACAGACTAATTTGCATATAGCCAGGTTCTGAGCTGGGATGGTGCAGTGAGCTAAAAAACGGTGTTGGATCTAGCCCTGATCTCTTGACTGGGTGAGAGTATTCTGCTTAATTCAGAAACTCTGTCCATCACCACCCCTTGTTGTTAAATATTTTGTCCACCCTAAGCGTGGAAGGGTATACTCAGATGTGAGTCCCTTGCTCATTGCACCATCAGGATTCAAGCAAGTCGGGCCGACGACGGCTGAAATGCCAGAAACCGGTCCCCGGAAGCTTGTTTCCTTCCCAGTGTAAGAATTGGCTTGGTAGTTTGGTTTGCCCTGTTCCCATCATGCACTGGGACAGGAACAGACTAATTTGCATATAGCCAGGGTCTGAGCTTGGATGGTGCAGTGAGCTAAAAAACGGTGTTGGATCTAGCCCTGATCTC
Source organism: Lissotriton vulgaris (assembly GCF_964263255.1). NCBI lineage: Eukaryota > Metazoa > Chordata > Amphibia > Caudata > Salamandridae > Lissotriton > Lissotriton vulgaris. Next base: position 1,563,971,868 of record NC_141685.1, read on the forward strand.
TTGACTGGGTGAGAGTATTCTGCTTAATTCAGAAACTCTGTCCATCACCACCCCTTGTTGTTAAATATTTGGTCCACCCTAAGCGTGGGAGGGTATACTCAGATGTGAGTCCCTTGCTCATTGCACCATCAGGATTCAAGCAAGTCGGGCCGACGACGGCTGAAATGCCAGAAACCGGTCCCCGGAAGCTTGTTTCCTTCCCAGTGTAAGAATTGGCTTCGTAGTTCGGTTTGCCCTGTTCCCATCATGCACTGGGACAGGAACAGACTAATTTGCATATAGCCAGGTTCTGAGCTGGGATGGTGCAGTGAGCTAAAAAACGGTGTTGGATCTAGCCCTGATCTCTTGACTGGGTGAGAGTATTCTGCTTAATTCAGAAACTCTGTCCATCACCACCCCTTGTTGTTAAATATTTTGTCCACCCTAAGCGTGGAAGGGTATACTCAGATGTGAGTCCCTTGCTCATTGCACCATCAGGATTCAAGCAAGTCGGGCCGACGACGGCTGAAATGCCAGAAACCGGTCCCCGGAAGCTTGTTTCCTTCCCAGTGTAAGAATTGGCTTGGTAGTTTGGTTTGCCCTGTTCCCATCATGCACTGGGACAGGAACAGACTAATTTGCATATAGCCAGGTTCTGAGCTGGGATGGTGCAGTGAGCTAAAAAACGGTGTTGGATCTAGCCCTGATCTCTTGACTGGGTGAGAGTATTCTGCTTAATTCAGAAACTCTGTCCATCACCACCCCTTGTTGTTAAATATTTTGTCCACCCTAAGCGTGGAAGGGTATACTCAGATGTGAGTCCCTTGCTCATTGCACCATCAGGATTCAAGCAAGTCGGGCCGCCGACGGCTGAAATACCAGAAACCGGTCCCCGGAAGCTTGTTTCCTTCCCAGTGTAAGAATTGGCTTGGTAGTTTGGTTTGCCCTGTTCCCATCATGCACTGGGACAGGAACAGATTAATTTGCATATAGCCAGGTTCTGAGCTGGGATGGTGCAGTGAGCTAAAAAACGGTGTTGGATATAGCCCTGATCTCTTGACTGGGTGAGAGTATTCTGCTTAATTCAGAAACTCTGTCCATCACCACCCCTTGTTGTTAAATATTTTGTCCACCCTAAGCGTGGAAGGGTATACTCAGATGTGAGTCCCTTGCTCATTGCACCATCAGGATTCAAGCAAGTCGGGCCGACGACGGCTGAAATGCCAGAAACCGGTCCCCGGAAGCTTGTTTCCTTCCCAGTGTAAGAATTGGCTTGGTAGTTTGGTTTGCCCTGTTCCCATCATGCACTGGGACAGGAACAGACTAATTTGCATATAGCCAGGTTCTGAGCTGGGATGGTGCAGTGAGCTAAAAAACGGTGTTGGATCTAGCCCTGATCTCTTGACTGGGTGAGAGTATTCTGCTTAATTCAGAAACTCTGTCCATCACCACCCCTTGTTGTTAAATATTTTGTCCACCCTAAGCGTGGAAGGGTATACTCAGATGTGAGTCCCTTGCTCATTGCACCATCAGGATTCAAGTAGGTCGGGCCGCCGACGGCTGAAATGCCAGAAACCGGTCCCCGGAAGCTTGTTTCCTTCCCAGTGTAAGAATTGGCTTGGTAGTTTGGTTTGCCCTGTTCCCAACATGCACTGGGACAGGAACAGACTAATTTGCATATAGCCAGGTTCTGAGCTGGGATGGTGCAGTGAGCTAAAAAACGGTGTTGGATCTAGCCCTGATCTCTTGACTGGGTGAGAGTATTCTGCTTAATTCAGAAACTCTGTCCATCACCACCCCTTGTTGTTAAATATTTTGTCCACCCTAAGCGTGGAAGGGTATACTCAGATGTGAGTCCCTTGCTCATTGCACCATCAGGATTCAAGCAAGTCGGGCCGACGACGGCTGAAATGCCAGAAACCGGTCCCCGGAAGCTTGTTTCCTTCCCAGTGTAAGAATTGGCTTGGTAGTGTGGTTTGCCCTGTTCCCATCATGCACTGGGACAGGAACAGACTAATTTGCATATAGCCAGGTTCTGAGCTGGGATGGTGCAGTGAGCTAAAAAACGGTGTTGGATCTAGCCCTGATCTCTTGACTGGGTGAGAGTATTCTGCTTAATTCAGAAACTCTGTCCATCACCACCCCTTGTTGTTAAATATTTTGTCCACCCTAAGCGTGGAAGGGTATACTCAGATGTGAGTCCCTTGCTCATTGCACCATCAGGATTCAAGCAAGTCGGGCCGACGACGGCTGAAATGCCAGAAACCGGTCCCCGGAAGCTTGTTTCCTTCCCAGTGTAAGAATTGGCTTGGTAGTTTGGTTTGCCCTGTTCCCATCATGCACTGGGACAGGAACAGACTAATTTGCATATAGCCAGGTTCTGAGCTGGGATGGTGCAGTGAGCTAAAAAACGGTGTTGGATCTAGCCCTGATCTCTTGACTGGGTGAGAGTATTCTGCTTAATTCAGAAACTCTGTCCATCACCACCCCTTGTTGTTAAATATTTTGTCCACCCTAAGCGTGGAAGGGTATACTCAGATGTGAGTCCCTTGCTCATTGCACCATCAGGATTCAAGCAAGTCGGGCCGACGACGGCTGAAATGCCAGAAACCGGTCCCCGGAAGCTTGTTTCCTTCCTAGTGTAAGAAGTGGCTTGGTAGTTTGGTTTGCCCTGTTCCCATCATGCACTGGGACAGGAACAGGCTAATTTGCATATAGCCAGGTTCTGAGCTGGGATGGTGCAGTGAGCTAAAAAACGGTGTTGGATCTAGCCCTGATCTCTTGACTGGGTGAGAGTATTCTGCTTAATTTGGAAACTCTGTCCATCACCACCACTTGTTGTTAAATATTTTGTCTACCCTAAGCGTGGAAGGGTATACTCAGATGTGAGTCCCTTGCTCATTGCACCATCAGGATTCAAGCAAGTCGGGCCGACGACGGCTGAAATGCCAGAAACCGGTCCCCGGAAGCTTGTTTCCTTCCCAGTGTAAGAATTGGCTTGGTAGTGTGGTTTGCCCTGTTCCCATCATGCACTGGGACAGGAACAGACTCATTTGCATATAGCCAGGTTCTGAGCTGGGATGGTGCAGTGAGCTAAAAAACGGTGTTGGATCTAGCCCTGATCTCTTGACTGGGTGAGAGTATTCTGCTTAATTCAGAAACTCTGTCCATCACCACCCCTTGTTGTTAAATATTTTGTCCACCCTAAGCGTGGAAGGGTATACTCAGATGTGAGTCCCTTGCTCATTGCACCATCAGGATTCAAGCAAGTCGGGCCGACGACGGCTGAAATGCCAGAAACCGGTCCCCGGAAGCTTGTTTCCTTCCCAGTGTAAGAATTGGCTTGGTAGTTTGGTTTGCCCTGTTCCCATCATGCACTGTGACAGGAACAGACTAATTTGCATATAGCCAGGTTCTGAGCTGGGATGGTGCAGTGAGCTAAAAAACGGTGTTGGATCTAGCCCTGATCTCTTGACTGGGTGAGAGTATTCTGCTTAATTCAGAAACTCTGTCCATCACCACCCCTTGTTGTTAAATATTTTGTCCACCCTAAGCGTGGAAGGGTATACTCAGATGTGAGTCCCTTGCTCATTGCACCATCAGGATTCAAGCAAGTCGGGCCGACGACGGCTGAAATGCCAGAAACCGGTCCCCGGAAGCTTGTTTCCTTCCCAGTGTAAGAATTGGCTTGGTAGTTTGGTTTGCCCTGTTCCCATCATGCACTGGGACAGGAACAGACTAATTTGCATATAGCCAGGGTCTGAGCTTGGATGGTGCAGTGAGCTAAAAAACGGTGTTGGATCTAGCCCTGATCTCTTGACTGGGTGAGAGTATTCTGCTTAATTCAGAAACTCTGTCCATCACCACCCCTTGTTGTTAAATATTTGGTCCACCCTAAGCGTGGGAGGGTATACTCAGATGTGAGTCCCTTGCTCATTGCACCATCAGGATTCAAGCAAGTCGGGCCGACGACGGCTGAAATGCCAGAAACCGGTCCCCGGAAGCTTGTTTCCTTCCCAGTGTAAGAATTGGCTTCGTAGTTCGGTTTGCCCTGTTCCCATCATGCACTGGGACAGGAACAGACTAATTTGCATATAGCCAGGTTCTGAGCTGGGATGGTGCAGTGAGCTAAAAAACGGTGTTGGATCTAGCCCTGATCTCTTGACTGGGTGAGAGTATTCTGCTTAATTCAGAAACTCTGTCCATCACCACCCCTTGTTGTTAAATATTTTGTCCACCCTAAGCGTGGAAGGGTATACTCAGATGTGAGTCCCTTGCTCATTGCACCATCAGGATTCAAGCAAGTCGGGCCGACGACGGCTGAAATGCCAGAAACCGGTCCCCGGAAGCTTGTTTCCTTCCCAGTGTAAGAATTGGCTTGGTAGTTTGGTTTGCCCTGTTCCCATCATGCACTGGGACAGGAACAGACTAATTTGCATATAGCCAGGTTCTGAGCTGGGATGGTGCAGTGAGCTAAAAAACGGTGTTGGATCTAGCCCTGATCTCTTGACTGGGTGAGAGTATTCTGCTTAATTCAGAAACTCTGTCCATCACCACCCCTTGTTGTTAAATATTTTGTCCACCCTAAGCGTGGAAGGGTATACTCAGATGTGAGTCCCTTGCTCATTGCACCATCAGGATTCAAGCAAGTCGGGCCGCCGACGGCTGAAATACCAGAAACCGGTCCCCGGAAGCTTGTTTCCTTCCCAGTGTAAGAATTGGCTTGGTAGTTTGGTTTGCCCTGTTCCCATCATGCACTGGGACAGGAACAGATTAATTTGCATATAGCCAGGTTCTGAGCTGGGATGGTGCAGTGAGCTAAAAAACGGTGTTGGATATAGCCCTGATCTCTTGACTGGGTGAGAGTATTCTGCTTAATTCAGAAACTCTGTCCATCACCACCCCTTGTTGTTAAATATTTTGTCCACCCTAAGCGTGGAAGGGTATACTCAGATGTGAGTCCCTTGCTCATTGCACCATCAGGATTCAAGCAAGTCGGGCCGACGACGGCTGAAATGCCAGAAACCGGTCCCCGGAAGCTTGTTTCCTTCCCAGTGTAAGAATTGGCTTGGTAGTTTGGTTTGCCCTGTTCCCATCATGCACTGGGACAGGAACAGACTAATTTGCATATAGCCAGGTTCTGAGCTGGGATGGTGCAGTGAGCTAAAAAACGGTGTTGGATCTAGCCCTGATCTCTTGACTGGGTGAGAGTATTCTGCTTAATTCAGAAACTCTGTCCATCACCACCCCTTGTTGTTAAATATTTTGTCCACCCTAAGCGTGGAAGGGTATACTCAGATGTGAGTCCCTTGCTCATTGCACCATCAGGATTCAAGTAGGTCGGGCCGCCGACGGCTGAAATGCCAGAAACCGGTCCCCGGAAGCTTGTTTCCTTCCCAGTGTAAGAATTGGCTTGGTAGTTTGGTTTGCCCTGTTCCCAACATGCACTGGGACAGGAACAGACTAATTTGCATATAGCCAGGTTCTGAGCTGGGATGGTGCAGTGAGCTAAAAAACGGTGTTGGATCTAGCCCTGATCTCTTGACTGGGTGAGAGTATTCTGCTTAATTCAGAAACTCTGTCCATCACCACCCCTTGTTGTTAAATATTTTGTCCACCCTAAGCGTGGAAGGGTATACTCAGATGTGAGTCCCTTGCTCATTGCACCATCAGGATTCAAGCAAGTCGGGCCGACGACGGCTGAAATGCCAGAAACCGGTCCCCGGAAGCTTGTTTCCTTCCCAGTGTAAGAATTGGCTTGGTAGTGTGGTTTGCCCTGTTCCCATCATGCACTGGGACAGGAACAGACTAATTTGCATATAGCCAGGTTCTGAGCTGGGATGGTGCAGTGAGCTAAAAAACGGTGTTGGATCTAGCCCTGATCTCTTGACTGGGTGAGAGTATTCTGCTTAATTCAGAAACTCTGTCCATCACCACCCCTTGTTGTTAAATATTTTGTCCACCCTAAGCGTGGAAGGGTATACTCAGATGTGAGTCCCTTGCTCATTGCACCATCAGGATTCAAGCAAGTCGGGCCGACGACGGCTGAAATGCCAGAAACCGGTCCCCGGAAGCTTGTTTCCTTCCCAGTGTAAGAATTGGCTTGGTAGTTTGGTTTGCCCTGTTCCCATCATGCACTGGGACAGGAACAGACTAATTTGCATATAGCCAGGTTCTGAGCTGGGATGGTGCAGTGAGCTAAAAAACGGTGTTGGATCTAGCCCTGATCTCTTGACTGGGTGAGAGTATTCTGCTTAATTCAGAAACTCTGTCCATCACCACCCCTTGTTGTTAAATATTTTGTCCACCCTAAGCGTGGAAGGGTATACTCAGATGTGAGTCCCTTGCTCATTGCACCATCAGGATTCAAGCAAGTCGGGCCGACGACGGCTGAAATGCCAGAAACCGGTCCCCGGAAGCTTGTTTCCTTCCTAGTGTAAGAAGTGGCTTGGTAGTTTGGTTTGCCCTGTTCCCATCATGCACTGGGACAGGAACAGGCTAATTTGCATATAGCCAGGTTCTGAGCTGGGATGGTGCAGTGAGCTAAAAAACGGTGTTGGATCTAGCCCTGATCTCTTGACTGGGTGAGAGTATTCTGCTTAATTTGGAAACTCTGTCCATCACCACCACTTGTTGTTAAATATTTTGTCTACCCTAAGCGTGGAAGGGTATACTCAGATGTGAGTCCCTTGCTCATTGCACCATCAGGATTCAAGCAAGTCGGGCCGACGACGGCTGAAATGCCAGAAACCGGTCCCCGGAAGCTTGTTTCCTTCCCAGTGTAAGAATTGGCTTGGTAGTGTGGTTTGCCCTGTTCCCATCATGCACTGGGACAGGAACAGACTCATTTGCATATAGCCAGGTTCTGAGCTGGGATGGTGCAGTGAGCTAAAAAACGGTGTTGGATCTAGCCCTGATCTCTTGACTGGGTGAGAGTATTCTGCTTAATTCAGAAACTCTGTCCATCACCACCCCTTGTTGTTAAATATTTTGTCCACCCTAAGCGTGGAAGGGTATACTCAGATGTGAGTCCCTTGCTCATTGCACCATCAGGATTCAAGCAAGTCGGGCCGACGACGGCTGAAATGCCAGAAACCGGTCCCCGGAAGCTTGTTTCCTTCCCAGTGTAAGAATTGGCTTGGTAGTTTGGTTTGCCCTGTTCCCATCATGCACTGGGACAGGAACAGACTAATTTGCATATAGCCAGGTTCTGAGCTGGGATGGTGCAGTGAGCTAAAAAACGGTGTTGGATCTAGCCCTGATCTCTTGACTGGGTGAGAGTATTCTGCTTAATTCAGAAACTCTGTCCATCACCACCCCTTGTTGTTAAATATTTTGTCCACCCTAAGCGTGGAAGGGTATACTCAGATGTGAGTCCCTTACTCATTGCACCATCAGGATTCAAGCAAGTCGGGCCGACGACGGCTAAAATGCCAGAAACCGGTCCCCGGAAGCTTGTTTCCTTCCCAGTGTAAGAATTGGCTTGGTAGGTTGGTTTGCCCTGTTCCCATCATGCACTGGGACAGGAACAGACTAATTTGCATATAGCCAGGTTCTGAGCTGGGATGGTGCAGTGAGCTAAAAAACGGTGTTGGATCTAGCCCTGATCTCTTGACTGGGTGAGAGTATTCTGCTTAATTCAGAAACTCTGTCCATCACCACCCCTTGTTGTTAAATATTTTGTCCACCCTAAGCGTGGAAGGGTATACTCAGATGTGAGTCCCTTGCTCATTGCACCATCAGGATTCAAGCAAGTCGGGCCGACGACGGCTGAAATGCCAGAAACCGGTCCCCGGAAGCTTGTTTCCTTCCCAGTGTAAGAATTGGCTTGGTAGTTTGGTTTGCCCTGTTCCCATCATGCACTGGGACAGGAACATACTAATTTGCATATAGCCAGGTTCTGAGCTGGGATGGTGCAGTTAGCTAAAAAACGGTGTTGGATCTAGCCCTGATCTCTTGACTGGGTGAGAGTATTCTGCTTAATTCAGAAACTCTGTCCATCACCACCCCTTGTTGTTAAATATTTTGTCCACCCTAAGCGTGGAAGGGTATACTCAGATGTGAGTCCCTTGCTCATTGCACCATCAGGATTCAAGCAAGTCGGGCCGACGACGGCTGAAATGCCAGAAACCGGTCCCCGGAAGCTTGTTTCCTTCCCAGTGTAAGAATTGGCTTGCTAGTTTGGTTTGCCCTGTTCCCATTATGCACTGGGACAGGAACAGACTAATTTGCATATAGCCAGGTTCTGAGCTGGGATGGTGCAGTGAGCTAAAAAACGGTTTTGGATCTAGCCCTGATCTCTTGACTGGGTGAGAGTATTCTGCTTAATTCAGAAACTCTGTCCATCACCACCCCTTGTTGTTAAATATTTTGTCCACCCTAAGCGTGGAAGGGTATACTCAGATGTGAGTCCCTTGCTCATTGCACCATCAGGATTCAAGCAAGTCGGGCCGACGACGGCTGAAATGCCAGAAACCGGTCCCCGGAAGCTTGTTTCCTTCCCAGTGTAAGAATTGGCTTGGTAGTTTGGTTTGCCCTGTTCCCATCATGCACTGGGACAGGAACAGACTAATTTGCATATAGCCAGGTTCTGAGCTGGGATGGTGCAGTGAGCTAAAAAACGGTGTTGGATCTAGCCCTGATCTCTTGACTGGGTGAGAGTATTCTGCTTAATTCAGAAACTCTGTCCATCACCACCCCTTGTTGTTAAATATTTTGTCCACCCTAAGCGTGGAAGGGTATACTCAGATGTGAGTCCCTTGCTCATTGCACCATCAGGATTCAAGCAAGTCGGGCCGACGACGGCTGAAATGCCAGAAACCGGTCCCCGGAAGCTTGTTTCCTTCCTAGTGTAAGAAGTGGCTTGGTAGTTTGGTTTGCCCTGTTCCCATCATGCACTGGGACAGGAACAGACTAATTTGCATATAGCCAGGTTCTGAGCTGGGATGGTGCAGTGAGCTAAAAAACGGTGTTGGATCTAGCCCTGATCTCTTGACTGGGTGAGAGTATTCTGCTTAATTCGGAAACTCTGTCCATCACCACCACTTGTTGTTAAATATTTTGTCCACCCTAAGCGTGGAAGGGTATACTCAGATGTGAGTCCCTTGCTCATTGCACCATCAGGATTCAAGCAAGTCGGGCCGACGACGGCTGAAATGCCAGAAACCGGTCCCCGGAAGCTTGTTTCCTTCCCAGTGTAAGAATTGGCTTGGTAGTTTGGTTTGCCCTGTTCCCATCATGCACTGGGACAGGAACAGACTAATTTGCATATAGCCAGGTTCTGAGCTGGGATGGTGCAGTGAGCTAAAAAACGGTGTTGGATCTAGCCCTGATATCTTGACTGGGTGAGAGTATTCTGCTTAATTCAGAAACTCTGTCCATCACCACCCCTTGTTGTTAAATATTTTGTCCACCCTAAGCGTGGAAGGGTATACTCAGATGTGAGTCCCTTGCTCATTGCACCATCAGGATTCAAGCAAGTCGGGCCGACGACGGCTGAAATGCCAGAAACCGGTCCCCGGAAGCTTGTTTCCTTCCCAGTGTAAGAATTGGCTTGGTAGTTCGGTTTGCCCTGTTCCCATCATGCACTCGGACAGGAACAGACTAATTTGCATATAGCCAGGTTCTGAGCTGGGATGGTGCAGTGAGCTAAAAAACGGTGTTGGATCTAGCCCTGATCTCTTGACTGGGTGAGAGTATTCTGCTTAATTCAGAAACTCTGTCCATCACCACCCCTTGTTGTTAAATATTTTGTCCACCCTAAGCGTGGAAGGGTATACTCAGATGTGAGTCCCTTGCTCATTGCACCATCAGGATTCAAGCAAGTCGGGCCGACGACGGCTGAAATGCCAGAAACCGGTCCCCGGAAGCTTGTTTCCTTCCCAGTGTAAGAATTGGCTTGGTAGTTTGGTTTGCCCTGTTCCCATCATGCACTGGGACAGGAACAGACTAATTTGCATATAGCCAGGTTCTGAGCTGGGATGGTGCAGTGAGCTAAAAAACGGTGTTGGATCTAGCCCTGATCTCTTGACTGGGTGAGAGTATTCTGCTTAATTCAGAAACTCTGTCCATCACCACCCCTTGTTGTTAAATATTTTGTCCACCCTAAGCGTGGAAGGGTATACTCAGATGTGAGTCCCTTGCTCATTGCACCATCAGGATTCAAGCAAGTCGGGCCGCCGACGGCTGAAATACCAGAAACCGGTCCCCGGAAGCTTGTTTCCTTCCCAGTGTAAGAATTGGCTTGGTAGTTTGGTTTGCCCTGTTCCCATCATGCACTGGGACAGGAACAGACTAATTTGCATATAGCCAGGTTCTGAGCTGGGATGGTGCAGTGAGCTAAAAAACGGTGTTGGATATAGCCCTGATCTCTTGACTGGGTGAGAGTATTCTGCTTAATTCAGAAACTCTGTCCATCACCACCCCTTGTTGTTAAATATTTTGTCCACCCTAAGCGTGGAAGGGTATACTCAGATGTGAGTCCCTTGCTCATTGCACCATCAGGATTCAAGCAAGTCGGGCCGACGACGGCTGAAATGCCAGAAACCGGTCCCCGGAAGCTTGTTTCCTTCCCAGTGTAAGAATTGGCTTGGTAGTTTGGTTTGCCCTGTTCCCATCATGCACTGGGACAGGAACAGAATAATTTGCATATAGCCAGGTTCTGAGCTGGGATGGTGCAGTGAGCTAAAAAACGGTGTTGGATCTAGCCCTGATCTCTTGACTGGGTGAGAGTATTCTGCTTAATTCAGAAACTCTGTCCATCACCACCCCTTGTTGTTAAATATTTTGTCCACCCTAAGCGTGGAAGGGTATACTCAGATGTGAGTCCCTTGCTCATTGCACCATCAGGATTCAAGTAAGTCGGGCCGCCGACGGCTGAAATGCCAGAAACCGGTCCCCGGAAGCTTGTTTCCTTCCCAGTGTAAGAATTGGCTTGGTAGTTTGGTTTGCCCTGTTCCCAACATGCACTGGGACAGGAACAGACTAATTTGCATATAACCAGGTTCTGAGCTGGGATGGTGCAGTGAGCTAAAAAACGGTGTTGGATCTAGCCCTGATCTCTTGACTGGGTGAGAGTATTCTGCTTAATTCAGAAACTCTGTCCATCACCACCCCTTGTTGTTAAATATTTTGTCCACCCTAAGCGTGGAAGGGTATACTCAGATGTGAGTCCCTTGCTCATTGCACCATCAGGATTCAAGCAAGTCGGGCCGACGACGGCTGAAATGCCAGAAACCGGTCCCCGGAAGCTTGTTTCCTTCCCAGTGTAAGAATTGGCTTGGTAGTTTGGTTTGCCCTGTTCCCATCATGCACTGGGACAGGAACAGACTAATTTGCATATAGCCAGGTTCTGAGCTGGGATGGTGCAGTGAGCTAAAAAACGGTGTTGGATCTAGCCCTGATCTCTTGACTGGGTGAGAGTATTCTGCTTAATTCAGAAACTCTGTCCATCACCACCCCTTGTTGTTAAATATTTTGTCCACCCTAAGCGTGGAAGGGTATACTCAGATGTGAGTCCCTTGCTCATTGCACCATCAGGATTCAAGCAAGTCGGGCCGACGACGGCTGAAATGCCAGAAACCGGTCCCCGGAAGCTTGTTTCCTTCCCAGTGTAAGAATTGGCTTGGTAGTTTGGTTTGCCCTGTTCCCATCATGCACTGGGACAGGAACAGACTAATTTGCATATAGCCAGGTTCTGAGCTGGGATGGTGCAGTGAGCTAAAAAACGGTGTTGGATCTAGCCCTGATCTCTTGACTGGGTGAGAGTATTCTGCTTAATTTGGAAACTCTGTCCATCACCACCACTTGTTGTTAAATATTTTGTCTACCCTAAGCGTGGAAGGGTATACTCAGATGTGAGTCCCTTGCTCATTGCACCATCAGGATTCAAGCAAGTCGGGCCGACGACGGCTGAAATGCCAGAAACCGGTCCCCGGAAGCTTGTTTCCTTCCCAGTGTAAGAATTGGCTTGGTAGTTTGGTTTGCCCTGTTCCCATCATGCACTGGGACAGGAACAGACTAATTTGCATATAGCCAGGTTCTGAGCTGGGATGGTGCAGTGAGCTAAAAAACGGTGTTGGATCTAGCCCTGATCTCTTGACTGGGTGAGAGTATTCTGCTTAATTCAGAAACTCTGTCCATCACCACCCCTTGTTGTTAAATATTTTGTCCACCCTAAGCGTGGAAGGGTATACTCAGATGTGAGTCCCTTGCTCATTGCACCATCAGGATTCAAGCAAGTCGGGCCGACGACGGCTAAAATGCCAGAAACCGGTCCCCGGAAGCTTGTTTCCTTCCCAGTGTAAGAATTGGCTTGGTAGGTTGGTTTGCCCTGTTCCCATCATGCACTGGGACAGGAACAGACTAATTTGCATATAGCCAGGTTCTGAGCTGGGATGGTGCAGTGAGCTAAAAAACGGTGTTGGATCTAGCCCTGATCTCTTGACTGGGTGAGAGTATTCTGCTTAATTCAGAAACTCTGTCCATCACCACCCCTTGTTGTTAAATATTTTGTCCACCCTAAGCGTGGAAGGGTATACTCAGATGTGAGTCCCTTGCTCATTGCACCATCAGGATTCAAGCAAGTCGGGCCGACGACGGCTGAAATGTCAGAAACCGGTCCCCGGAAGCTTGTTTCCTTCCCAGTGTAAGAATTGGCTTGGTAGTTTGGTTTGCCCTGTTCCCATCATGCACTGGGACAGGAACATACTAATTTGCATATAGCCAGGTTCTGAGCTGGGATGGTGCAGTGAGCTAAAAAACGGTGTTGGATCTAGCCCTGATCTCTTGACTGGGTGAGAGTATTCTGCTTAATTCAGAAACTCTGTCCATCACCACCCCTTGTTGTTAAATATTTTGTCCACCCTAAGCGTGGAAGGGTATACTCAGATGTGAGTCCCTTGCTCATTGCACCATCAGGATTCAAGCAAGTCGGGCCGACGACGGCTCAAATGCCAGAAACCGGTCCCCGGAAGCTTGTTTCCTTCCCAGTGTAAGAATTGGCTTGGTAGTTTGGTTTGCCCTGTTCCCATCATGCACTGTGACAGGAACAGACTAATTTGCATATAGCCAGGTTCTGAGCTGGGATGGTGCAGTGAGCTAAAAAACGGTGTTGGATCTAGCCCTGATCTCTTGACTGGGTGAGAGTATTCTGCTTAATTCAGAAACTCTGTCCATCACCACCACTTGTTGTTAAATATTTTGTCCACCCTAAGCGTGGAAGGGTATACTCAGATGTGAGTCCCTTGCTCATTGCACCATCAGGATTCAAGCAAGTCGGGCCGACGACGGCTGAAATGCCAGAAACCGGTCCCCGGAAGCTTGTTTCCTTCCCAGTGTAAGAATTGGCTTGGTAGTTTGGTTTGCCCTGTTCCCATCATGCACTGGGACAGGAACAGACTAATTTGTATATAGCCAGGTTCTGAGCTGGGATGGTGCAGTGAGCTAAAAAACGGTGTTGGATCTAGCCCTGATCTCTTGACTGGGTGAGAGTATTCTGCTTAATTCAGAAACTCTGTCCATCACCACCCCTTGTTGTTAAATATTTTGTCCACCCTAAGCGTGGAAGGGTATACTCAGATGTGAGTCCCTTGCTCATTGCACTATCAGGATTCAAGCAAGTCGGGCCGACGACGGCTGAAATGCCAGAAACCGGTCCCCGGAAGCTTGTTTCCTTCCCAGTGTAAGAATTGGCTTGGTAGTTTGGTTTGCCCTGTTCCCATCATGCACTGGGACAGGAACAGACTAATTTGCATATAGCCAAGTTCTGAGCTGGGATGGTGCAGTGAGCTAAAAAACGGTGTTGGATCTAGCCCTGATCTCTTGACTGGGTGAGAGTATTCTGCTTAATTCAGAAACTCTGTCCATCACCACCCCTTGTTGTTAAATATTTTGTCCACCCTAAGCGTGGAAGGGTATACTCAGATGTGAGTCCCTTGCTCATTGCACCATCAGGATTCAAGCAAGTCGGGCCGACGACGGCTGAAATGCCAAAAACCGGTCCCCGGAAGCTTGTTTCCTTCCCAGTGTAAGAATTGGCTTGGTAGTTTGGTTTGCCCTGTTCCCATCATGCACTGGGACAGGAACAGACTAATTTGCATATAGCCAGGTTCTGAGCTGGGATGGTGCAGTGAGCTAAAAAACGGTGTTGGATCTAGCCCTGATCTCTTGACTGGGTGAGAGTATTCTACTTAATTCAGAAACTCTGTCCATCACCACCCCTTGTTGTTAAATATTTTGTCCACCCTAAGCGTGGAAGGGTATACTCAGATGTGAGTCCCTTGCTCATTGCATCATCAGGATTCAAGCAAGTCGGGCCGACGACGGCTGAAATGCCAGAAACCGGTCCCCGGAAGCTTGTTTCCTTCCCAGTGTAAGAATTGGCTTGGTAGTTTGGTTTGCCCTGTTCCCATCATGCACTGGGACAGGAACAGACTAATTTGCATATAGCCAGGTTCTGAGCTGGGATGGTGCAGTGAGCTAAAAAACGGTGTTGGATCCAGCCCTGATCTCTTGACTGGGTGAGAGTATTCTGCTTAATTCAGAAACTCTGTCCATCACCACCCCTTGTTGTTAAATATTTTGTCCACCCTAAGCGTGGAAGGGTATACTCAGATGTGAATCCCTTGCTCATTGCACCATCAGGATTCAAGCAAGTCGGGCCGACGACGGCTGAAATGCCAGAAACCGGGCCCCGGAAGCTTGTTTCCTTCCCAGTGTAAGAATTGGCTTGGTAGTTTGGTTTACCCTGTTCCCATCATGCACTGGGACAGGAACAGACTAAATTGCATATAGCCAGGTTCTGAGCTGGGAGGGTGCAGTGAGCTAAAAAACGGTGTTGGATCTAGCCCTGATCTCTTGACTGGGTTAGAGTATTCTGCTTAATTCAGAAACTCTGTCCATCACCACCCCTTGTTGTTAAATATTTTGTCCACCCTAAGCGTGGAAGGGTATACTCAGATGTGAGTCCCTTGCTCATTGCACCATCAGGATTCAAGCAAGTCGGGCCGACGACGGCTGAAATGCCAGAAACCGGGCCCCGGAAGCTTGTTTCCTTCCCAGTGTAAGAATTGGCTTGGTAGTTTGGTTTGCCCTGTTCCCATCATGCACTGGGACAGGAACAGACTAAATTGCATATAGCCAGGTTCTGAGCTGGGATGGTGCAGTGAGCTAAAAAACGGTGTTGGATCTAGCCCTGATCTCTTGACTGGGTGAGAGTATTCTGCTTAATTCAGAAACTCTGTCCATCACCACCCCTTGTTGTTAAATATTTTGTCCACCCTAAGCGTGGAAGGGTATACTCAGATGTGAGTCCCTTGCTCATTGCACCATCAGGATTCAAGCAAGTCGGGCCGACGACGGCTGAAATGCCAGAAACCGGTCCCCGGAAGCTTGTTTCCTTCCCAGTGTAAGAATTGGCTTGGTAGTTTGGTTTGCCCTGTTCCCATCATGCACTGGGACAGGAACAGACTAATTTGCATATAGCCAGGTTCTGAGCTGGGATGGTGCAGTGAGCTAAAAAACGGTGTTGGATCTAGCCCTGATCTCTTGACTGGGTGAGAGGATTCTGCTTAATTCAGAAACTCTGTCCATCACCACCCCTTGTTGTTAAGTAATGTGACTCTAGGCAAAAAATTTGAATTCACATGCAGTCATCAATTAATAAAAGTTAAAGTAAGGCACTTCATGACTTGTAACACAAAATGTTGTATATGTATTATCACATATGAACACAAACTCAAAAAGTGGGTTCCAAAATAAGACAATAAGAAAGACAGTAGGAACAATCAATAACATGACGCAACAGTTACTTATCCTACCCAATGAGAATTTACTTTGATGAATCACATGCCACGTCTGGCATTAAACTATGTGCTTGAATGCATTG
This sequence comes from Lissotriton vulgaris, assembly GCF_964263255.1. Taxonomy (NCBI): domain Eukaryota; kingdom Metazoa; phylum Chordata; class Amphibia; order Caudata; family Salamandridae; genus Lissotriton; species Lissotriton vulgaris. The sequence continues at coordinate 1,563,987,733 of NC_141685.1, forward strand.
ACCACATTACACCACATAGAAGTGGAGGCGATTGAGAGCTGAGATTACATCAAAAATAAAGATTTGGAGCACATTGACTGCAATTGACAACTATTTGCATCAACAAAGATTACGTTTTTCTATGCAAATAGATTGTTGAGATGTATTTTAATTTAAAACAATATGTATTCAATATTTTGAAATTAGACTCTCCACTGAGAAGCATGTCAAAAATAGCATGATACTTAACACAGCTTAACTGGGGTTCAATCCTAGCCAATTATATTTTTCATTTTAACATATAACAATTACACGTTTCTATTGTGTCTTTGTACTGATTTCTCCATTACAGAACACATCTTTTTTACATTTGCTGATTTATATGTTCGTATCTTATGTTTAGCTTCTTGATCTCAAGTTGTTAGAATGCTGTTGTCTAATTTCTTAAATTACTCATATAACAAAAGTTAACAATGCTTATACTTTGATCACCTTTAACCCCTCTGCCACCATTTGTACATACAGGGTTATTTTGATAAATCTTCTCTATTGACTTGCCGTTCATGCTGCCCTTCAAAGGTGCTGGATATTCTTTTAGTGGTACGCTACTAAATTAGCCACGGTCCTAAGATAGCAAGCAGGATATAAGCAGGCACCGTTTTGATAGTCATGATGCTTTGTGTATAACTTTGCAGGAGCATGGTAAAATACCTCTTCTCCACCAATGGGGTTGCAAAAAGAAGATGACTCTGTCTTGCTTGCGGGTTTCTTGTTCCATGCTTGGTGAAAGTCACTGAGAGGGCATGGGACATTGAGGAGGAATGATGATGACAGTTCAGGCACAGCCACAACATTCACAAGTCAAATTATTTAGTTGATCTCATATGAAAGAAACTGCATCTATTATATGGAGTTTTGTGCTTTGGGTATGGTTGAATAAGAGTTGTGCTTAGCGTAGCTGCAGGCTTTCCCGGTACTTGCTTATCCTTTCGTTATCCAAAACTCGATGTAGTACATACCAACAACGAAAATTCATTCATTTATTAATAAAAATAATAGTAATGACAAGTGTTTTTGTGTAGCACATCTTAACTCACCAGTAACCTCGTAGTACGGTAGACATGTATTTCTTGAGGGCATTTAAAAATTCAACTCACATATAAGTAGTCCAGTGCAAGAAACGTATCCGGCTCTGCTCTTTCCTCATTTAGAAACTGGATACAATCCAGTGCACATTTCTCCATTGATACAATGATAGCTGTCATGGATCTTCCAAAGACTTTGGTAACAGCAAGTTGGTACTTCTTATGTATCGGATGCCATAAATCAAGTAGTCGTCCAAACTAGAAAATTAAAACAATAAGATAATATAATCAAAAGACAGATTTAATCCTCCGGTTACTAAGAATTACATTTTTTTAGATACATATGTGCGACATAAATGTGATGTTGTAAATACCGAAGTTGTTATTTACAGGACAAATCTGTACGTTTTTAGTTTAATCTGCACATTCAGACTGCTTGCAAACGCAACAAGCATTTGCAATGCTATCGGTCTCGCCTATGGGACCTTATATGTATTTATCTATGCAGCACATTAGCCTGGGTGCTAAAACATATACTGTTCTATGACATGGAGGGAAATTAAGCCCCAAACTGTGGAACACGCCAGGTATGGGAACACATTGAGAGAAATATTGCCTATCAGCGGGAAATGGTATAGTGTAAATCTCTGTTTTTAATATAAAGTCTGGGCCTTCTGTGGTTATATCACTGAAAATACAAGATTTGAAAAAAATATTATTGTCTACGGGTGCTCGTGGAAGACAAGTTTCTAAGGCCTGGAATCTAGGCAATGCTAAAGTGATTCTGGCATTTTACTGAACTCTGCTGGTCGTTTTCCATCCAAAAAGTGAAATATTGCAATGCCAATTGCTCGAACGTGCGTAGATGCGAGACCTATTTGTAGGGAAGTCGGGATCCGTAAATAACACAATAACAAGGAATGTGTTCGTAGGAGAGAAGGTTTAATGCAGCTTCTCAAATCAGAGCCAAACAGTTAATGATAACATTCTCCGCGTGATCCAACTCCCCCATGCAAAACATAACAATTCTTAAAGAGACCACTATCTTCCACGAGCACAGTGTGCATGTGAAAGATAGATGCATAGCAGTATATATGCATTTAAAAATCATTAGCATCATTAATATCATTATTATCTAATGATCGCCACTTTTTGATTTTAATTGAATATTCGGATAAGTTGTATATGATTTTTTGTAATTAATTGTTTATAATTGTATTCTGTTTAATATGAATTTTGTTTTTTATTATATGTATGTCTAATTAAAGATAATATAGATTTTTAATAGATTTTGTCTTAAATGTTCTTTTTTTGCAACCCTGGTTCCCTTAATGTTGTTTTTAAATGTCTATGTTTGATATATACACCATGTTTTCCCTGTACTAGGAATTGTATCCATTTTCTACAGGGGGTCCTTGTTATTTGCACATTAACAGTATATATGCAACACATCTTCCTCCCATTTTTTTTTTTACTTCTCTATAGTCATAACAAAATCTTTGAACCTACCCAGCACATGATGTTCCTTTTTCTCCCTTTGGTTTCCCACATTTTCTTTCGAACGACTTGGAACAGACTTAGAAGAAGCACAAGATCGTACATTTTCCCCCAACTCGGACTCTTTTGCAGTTTTGCCAGAACGATCAAATCCTTTATACAATGAAATCCTATTAAAATTACACACACTTCCACCTTCTATTCTGACTGCATTATTAAAGACCTCAATAACCGCCTTAGGATCAACATTGAGATCCTTTAGATACATCAATGTTTCTTTTGACCCGAACAAAATCACCAATGACCACCTTTTGCTTGCTCAGATGACCTCTTTTGTTATCCATGTTCACTTTCATTTTACTTTTGTACCTCTCAACTCTATCCTTTACCACACCATAATCAATATTGTTCCATTTACTACTTGAGACTTTCCCTTTTAACCACCATGGAACCAAAGTAGTACTAGGCTTCCTCCACCTCAAAAGTTCAAACGGGCTGACTAAAGTAACCGAATTAGGAGAAGTCCTGTAAGACAGAAGCATGGAACCTAAAGCATTCTTCCAATTCAGACCACTCTTAACAGAAAGCTGAATAGCCTCTTTCACCACCCGATTAAAGCGTTCCACCTGTCCATTAGATTCAGGATGGAAAACAGCAATCCTCTTGTGAGTTATTCCACACATATTGAAAATAAACTCAATGCCCTTACTAATAAATTGCGAACCATTGTCCGTGACGATTACTTGCGGAATACCCTCTCTGCAAAAGACGCTATCTAAAAACTCAATAATTCTCTGAGATGTGACCTCTTTTACCATTTTTATTTCAGACCATTTAGAGAAGTAATCGATCAAAACAATACCAAAACTCTCTTCCTTAGGCAACACATGAAAAGGCCCAACAATATCAATGCCCAACTTCCTCCATGGCCCATCTGGAAATTCCACAGGAATAGATTCAGCACGCAAAGGAAAAGCAGACTTGCCACTGTTTGCACAACTACCACAAAGTCGCACAAATTGTTCAATAGAAGAATCAATCCCCGGCCACCAAAACATTTCCTTAATACGCCTTTGCGTTAAAGAGATACCCAAATGTCCCTCGTGGCCAATCTCCATGATGGTGCGCCTCAGATTAAAAGGAGGAATTATTTTATCTTCCCTTAGAACAATGGCATTTTCAATAGCCAACTCACCATTAACTTTAGCGAAGCTCATTAACTCCCCAGACAATTTCCTCGTCTCAGGCCAACCCTGAACAATAAACTTCTTTACTTCACTTATCACAATATCTTTCTCCATTTCAGAAATACATATTTCTTCCCTCAAAACAGGCTTATCACTACCAATCAAATTCACATCCCGAGCAGTAAACGCTACCTCACAATCATCTTCCTGAAACACACCTTCATCAACAATGGGCAACCTGAACATGCAATCAGCGTGGACATTGGCCTTACCCTGGACATACTCAATACTGAATCGAAAGGATTGTAATCTTAAGGAAAGTCTTGCCAACCGCGCCGACATAGACCTACCTCCACCCGGGGACATTAGAAACACAAGGGGCTTATGGTCCGTTTTAATTACGAACTCAGTTCCCCAAAGGAAACTCCTAAAGTGCTCGGCCCCCCACACACAAGCTAGTAATTCCCTCTCGATCACAGAGTAATTCTTTTCAGCTTCCCTCAACTCCCTAGATGCATAAGCCACTATCCATTCATTATGATCATCCCTCTGTGAAAGAACTCCACCCAGTCCTAAATTGCTTGCATCCACCATCACAATACATTTCTTCCCAGGGATGAAAGGTTTTAGGCACGGAGCATTAACAATAAACTCCTTCAGTACATTAAATGCAACCGACATCTCTCCAGACCATTTAAAAACAGCATTCTTCTTAAGTAGGCATCTGAAAGGATCAACCTTGACTGAGTAGTTAGGAATGAATTTAGCATAAAACTCAGTTAAGCCCAAAAAAGCCACTAATTGTTCCTTAGAAGATGGAAAGGGTGCATTCAAAATGCTTTTAATATGCTTCCCTTTAGGCCTAATACCATCTCCACTGATAGTATGACCTAGCTACTCAACTTCCTTCGCCTTGATGTTACATTTATCTAACCTGAGAGTGAGACCCTTTTTGGCTAACACAGCAATAACACGGTATAAATTGCGATCATGATCCTCATCACATTTCCCATATACCAAGATGTCATCTTGGAAAGCGACGGCCCCATCCAAACCGTCTAAGGTATCCTTCATTAATCTCTGAAATACAGAGGCTGCACTCGCAAGACCAAAAGGCATGCAGCAATACCTGTAGATTCTTCCGACAGTACCACTTGGTGGTACGCACTAGTTAAGTCAACGCACAAAAAAACTTTCGCGTCCGCTAAAGTGGAAACCATCTCATGTAAATTAGGTAAGGGATGGGCATCCACCCAAATAGAGCAATTCACACTGCGTAAATCGACACACAATCTGAGCTCACCAGAAGCTTTGACCGAAATCACAATCGGAGAAACCCATGGTGAGGATTCAATAGGTTCTATTATTCCATCTTTACATAGATTTTTCAACAAATCCTTTAATTTACCACGAAAAGAAATTGGGACATTTCTTACTCTATGTCGTATGGGAACAGAATTCTCGTGTAGCTTGATAGTGTGCTCAAACCCAAGATATTTGCCCAATTTCCCACTAAATACTTCAGGAAATTCTCCTCTTAGCTTCTCAACCAAAACAACACTATTTTGCGTAGATGGTTCAACAGCAAATACAGGCGGATTTGCCCTAGGCTCGAGCTTAACTCCTAAATCAAATTGTTGTGGCCATCCAAGTAGTGACTTCCCACTTTTTGTCACATAAACTTTGCTTCATGCGTGGTTTTTGCCAAACTCCAACTCAGCTGAGAAATATCCCACTAAATCAATTTTATGGCCCGTATACCCACTAGGAGATACATCTGGTGATATTAAACACCTCCCAGTCCAATTGTCCTCAAAGATCTTGCGGGAAATAATAGTAAACCAAGCACAGGAATCAACAAAGAAGTCTAACTCGATACCATCTACTTTGACGATACAAGATGGGAATTTGGAAACACCATCAACACAACATACATTAATAACAGTGTTGATGTCATTCTCGTCATTACCCACACTGAAATCATCATCACTTGAATAATGCATGTAATTAACTTTCTTCGGTGGTGATTTACAGAATTTAGTAAAATGACCTTTTCTATTACATTTAGCACAAACTTTATCAATGCCAGGAAAATTCTTGTAATTGGCTAAGTGCAAATTACTACCTCATCTAAAACACAACAGTGTATGACTCCGTTTCTCACCATACTGATTCGTACTTTTATGATTAGTATCATTTTTGTTAGAGGTGTAACTCCTTTGACTGGAAGTCAATCTTGGCTTATTCTGTTCTTTCAGTTCCTTATTTACATTAGAAACATCGCTTTTGTCCTTACCCCTAATCTCTTTAACAAACTTTTCTGAATGCTCAATTGACTTAGCAATATCAATCGCGGCATTCAAGGATAAGTCAGGAGTAGACTATAGTTTCTCTTGAACTTTTTTACTATTCGTACGCATCAAGATCTGGTTTCTTAACACCTGGTCATAAGAGATATGTTCAAATGCGCAAGAAGCTGCGAGTGATCTTAGAGAAGATACATAATCTTCAATAGATTCCTCATCACGCTGTTTGCGAGAATAGAAAATAAACCTTTCCATCACAACATTTTTCTTTTTTCCAAAACGAATGTTAAGTTGGGTAGATGCATACTGATACACATTAATTCTACCCGGGTTAATTAAAGCAGGAAGGGTTTTAAATTCTTTAAGTCCAAAACCACCCAAACAGTGTTTCAAAAGTGAAAGCTTCCTCTCTGCTTCACAATCCTCACCTTCCATGACTTCTACATATGCTAAAAACATGGGTTCCCAAACTTCCCAAGACATGGGAGGTTCACCTGAAACTGTCAAGAATGGAGGAGGTGGTAATATACCAGACATTTTACCGAGAAAGAAAAAAAATAGTAATATAAAAGAATAACTTATTAACTCATTGACTGTGTGTAAATTCGAATCACCAGTATTATAGTTGCAAATGTGGCAAAAAACAATGCTAAAACCCCTTTCATGTTTACCATAGAACGAGCATAACAGTAACTTAACAGGTAAACGATTGACGCGTTACCAAGGAAACCAAGAACAAAAAAAAATGATTGCCGACGTGCTTAACGTGATGATGTGGGACCACAATGCATCGCCTTCCCACAATCCTTAGCGTGTCAATCCAGGACACAGAGAAGACGCAGCTAAGCAACTACGTGAACGTTTGTAATGAAGAATCTCAAAGAATCCATTGATCCGTGTCTGCCATGCTCCAAAATGTAAGTTCAGTTATACACAACAGCATTCAGAGGATGTTGTGAAGAAAAAAAAACAAAAAAACAAATCAATCCTTATATACACGAAATCAGCCGCAGGTGCTATCAAATGCACAACTATAAAGAGCAACTGTAGACTGCCGCAGGGGCGATCAGAGATCAAGTAAAATAAATTGTAATCCCACTCCGGAAATAAAATACGAAGTGCAGTAGAACAACATGATTGAACTAAAGGAAAGCAATACGCCACCGCTCGATTTACGCGGTCGAATAAATTCCCAACAGTGTAGCACCACCGCTTGATAACTGCGGTCGAGAGCAAAATTGAATAAATAGTCTCACGTGAATATACTCCTTATGCAGGATTCGTACCCCTCGTCGCCAGTGTAGGGAAGTCAGGATCCGTAAATAACACAATAACAAGGAATGTGTTCGTAGGAGAGAAGGTTTAATGCAGCTTCTCAAATCAGAGCCAAACAGTTAATGATAACATTCTCCACATGATCCAACTCCCCCATGCAAAACATAACAATTCTTAAAGAGAACACTATCTTCCACGAGCACAGTGTGCATGTGGAAGATAGATGCATAACAGTATATATGCAACACTATTGCTTTGCAGATGCTTGTTTTATAGTGTGTGTGTGATGGGGTGAGCCATTCCAGTGTGTGTGCCCTATTCCTGACCCCTCTAAGAGCACCCAATGCATAATGTATTTGTATTTCTGTATTTATAGAGCGCAACTATCGCTCCGGAAGGAGCATCCTGGTGCTGGTTAGATAGTGCATACAATTACAGAGGCGGAGTTAGATGGCGGCCATGACATATTCGCCTGGGAGATTGAAAATCCATGTTTTTAGTTGCTTCCTGAAATGGATTTCTTTAGTCTGGGACCTGAGATTTTGGGGCATGGAGTTCCATGCTCTAGAGAACAGATAGGTCAGGGTTTTCCCACCTTTGGTTTTTAGGTTGAATTTGGCTGGTTTTAACAGATTGTTGTTAGAAGATCGTAGGGTCCTCGAAGGGTTGTAGTGGGGGTAACGTCTGGTTAGATATTTGGGGCCTGTGCAGTTAAATGCCCGAAATGCGATGATGAGGATCTTAAAAAATATCCTTTTATGCAGAGGCAGCCAATGGAGGGTTCTCAAGGCGGCTGATGCTGAGGACCACCTGGGTAGTTTCAGTACTAGTCTGGCGGCTGAGTGTTGGACACTCTGCAGTTTTTTCAGTGTAGTCTTTTTCACTCCTGCCATCAGACCATTGCAATAGTCTAGGCGGGCGAGGATCAGCGCGACTGCTACCGCCTTTCTTGCGTCAGTTGGTAGGAAATCAAAGAATTTTTAAAGAGATTTTATGATCCCGAAGCAGCTACCTGCCACATTCCTGACGTGTTGGTCAAAGGATAGGTCGGTGTCTAATAGGACTCCGAGGTTTCTTGCTGTTGCTACGGTCTGGGGGGGAGCGGTGGAGTCCTCTGGCCACCATAGGCTGGGACAGAAATTGACATTTTTCCCCATAGGGAGGATTTCAGTCTTGCTGGCGTTGCATTTGAGGTGGTTTTTTTCCATCCAGTGGAAAACGTCCTTCAAGCAATTTTTAAGATTTTGTTCAGCATTAGTTGAGTTTTCATCTAATGGAACTATGAGTTGGGTATCATCAGCATACGATGTCACAGGTATGCCGAATGATTCAATCAGGGAAATAAGAGGGATTAAATAAACGTTAAAAAGCAGAGGGCTCAAAATGGAGCCTTGTGGGACTCCAGAGCGAATCTTTTTCTCATTAGAGATGAAGGGTTCCAGTGCGACGGTTTGTGATCTGTCTGTTAGGAAGGATGTTATCCACTCCAGAGCCACGTCTGAGATACCAATATCTTTTAATCTGTCCAGTAGTATTGAGTGCGAGATGGTATCGAACGCTGCTGTGAGGTCCAATAAAATCGGCACGGCGTTCTTTCTTTGGTCCTGTAGCAGTTTTATGGAATCAGTCAATTCAATCAGTGCTGTTTCCGTCGAGTGCTGAGGGCGGAAACCTGATTGTTGGGGATGGAGGATGTTGTATGTTTCTAAATGGCTTTTTAGCTCTCTATAGACCATCTGTTCCGTGATTTTTCCCAGGACTGGGAGGAGTGAGATTGGGCGTAGATTGGTAAGGTCTGAGGGGGATTTATTAGGCTTTTTCATCAAGGGTTTTACAATCCCTTGTTTCCATTCCCTTGGAACTACGCCTGCGCTGAGGGAGGCGTTTACAATCTTATTTATAATGGGATTCACCACTTCAATTAGCTGGTGGAGAATTCTTGGGGGACAGGAGTCAGAAGGAGCTCCTGATTTACACGCTAGGATTACTTCACGGGTTTGGGATAGACTGACCTGTGAGAACGTTTTTAGATTTCCAATTGTATTTTCTCCTTGCCCGGAGAGGGTAGAGGTCTGAGAGACTCGGTGTGGAGGAAAGTCTTTCTGAATTAGGTCGATTTTCTCTTCTAAGAAGTCCGCTATTTGATTGCAGAATTCTTGGGAAGGAGGTATTTCGGGCTGTAGCGCTTTGGGGTGAGTGAAAGTCTTGACTATTGAGAACAGTGTTTTTTGTTTTTGTTTAGCCTCCTTAATGGCTTTGATATAGAATTCTTTCTTGGCGGTTTTTATACTGGAGTGGTAAATCTTCCTTAGCTGGATATAAGAGTTTCTATCAGCAGTGTCGTAAGTTTTACGCCAGTTACGTTCTCCTTTTTTGCATAGTAGATGGGCTTTTTTTTTTTTTTTTTTATCTTAATGTCCTCATTACGCAACAGTTAAAGTCAGGAGTTTTCAGGGACCTTTCTCAACTTCGTGGTACCCCTGAAGAAAGAGACCCCTTACGTCCATATACTTATAAGGAGGAGGCTTGATTAACTGTGGTAGGTTGAGCTAGCCATCATTGCTACTCTTGCAAGCCTTCCTCAACATTGTTGCGATAGCGTAATCATTGGACAGTTCAAAGAGGAAGTAATGGGAAAACCAGGAATGTTACCATCATGATTCATGCACATTTTATCTATACCACTTCACTTAATTCACCTCTTATGGTGTTCTTCCCACAAGTCCCAGAATTTATATTTTTTTGAGGCGCATTTCTTATTTTTATCTAGATTAAACACTCTCAAGACTGAGGCCAACCATTCGCTATGAGTAGGGGGGCTTTGGCTAATTCTGGCGTGAACCAGGGGGCATTTATCTTGCCTCTTTTATTTGTTTTACGGGCACGTTTGGGTAGGGCGCGTACTTTGATCTCATGCTGCATCCAGTTATGGAAGAGTTTTGAGTCGTGTTCTACGTCACCCGTCAGACTGGGGATCTGTGTCTGAATGATAGGCTTGAGTTTGAAAGTATCCTCTACCGTTTTCCAGTTAACGTAGTTCTCTGAAAGTGAACTGGGTTTGGTTAAGTTCTGAGGGCGCGGGGTTCTGATGCAGAACGGTATCAGGTTATGATCTGTCCAGATTTGTGGGACAGGAGATTGGGTTTCTAGAAGGGGAAAGTTTATACAGACCCCGTCTAATGTGTGTCCAGCTTGATGAGTGGGCTGTTTAACCCTTTGTTGAAGGTTGAAAATTTCCAAGGTTTGATGGAAATTTAGTGCCTGAACGTCAGTTTTGGATTCGAGGTGCCATTAAAATCGCCCAGGAGAGTAAAGTGTGGGTATCGGATTAGGAGCTGACCTAGGGTGTCACTAAGAGTTTCTAAGAATCTGGTTGCAGTGCCTGGGGGGCGGTAGATAAGTCCTCCTGAAAAGGAAGAGGACTCGTTTAATTTGATGGAAAAACCGAGGCCTTCAGCTCCTTTGAGGGAATCAAGGTTGAAGGTGTGGCATTTGAAGTGGTTACGTAGCAGCAGGGCTACTCCTCCACCTCTCCCCTTCAGTCTGTCTTGCCTGAAGATGGTGTAACCTTGTGGGAGGGCTGTGGCTAGGTCTGGGTTACTGTTATCAGTGAGCCAGGTTTCGGTTATGAGAAGGCAATCAAGGTCTAACTCCAGGATGAGATCTTTTATGTCTTGGTTATGGTTACACATGGAGCGGGCATTGATCAACCCTCCTTTAAAGTGTGGAATGCTATCCACCGGGTCGATTTGAGGAACTGTGGTCTTGGACGGGGACTGGGAGGAGGTCCACCTGCACAGCCTACAGCTAAACGGCCCTTTGATGGTATTCATCACGACCTTACAGGTACAGCTGTTAACTATGTGCAAGCTTTGAAGAAAGTTGGCCTGGTACCTTACAGTGGGGGGTCCGTTTCCAGAGTTTCCTGCGCCTGTCGCGGTCTTGGCGCGGACGGGCGCAGACGGGCTTGCTTTAGGCGCGCCTTCGGCACGCAAACGGCGCTCCCGCTGCGCTCATCTGCTGCGCTTCCGGTGTATGCACATTTTAGTATGCAGGGAGAAGGGGAGGGACAGTGGGCGTGGCCTAAAAAGGGGCGTGGCCTGTCTCCTGGCCGGGAATGGCGAGTGTCTTTGGCGGCGCGGCAGCGCTAGGATCCGCTGTGTGTGCCTTAGACTAGAGTCGAAGTGCTCTCACTAGCTTGTGAGTGAAGTTTAAAAAAAACCACACTAAATCGTGACAAAAACAAATAGTATTTTTTAAAAAAGGTAATGCGCGAGTGCGCCTTCCGGCTTCCGCCTCAGAAGGATGTTAGCAATCTATCTGGCTTAGTCGCTTGTTTTCAGCGGCTATTTAAGGCGACGGCGGGCGTGGCCTAAAAAGGGGCGTGGGCTGTCTCGTGGCCGGGAATGGCGAGTGTCTTTGGCGGCGCGGCAGCGCTAGGATCCGCTGTGCGTGCCTTAGACTAGAGTCGAAGTGCTCTCACTAGCTTGTGAGTGAAGTTTAAAAAAACACAGTAAATCGTGACAATAACAAATAGTATTTTTTAAAAAAGGTAATGCGCGAGTGCGCCTTCCGGCTTCCGCCTCAGAAGGATGTTAGCAATCTATCTGACTTAGTCGCTTGTTTTCAGCGGCTATTTAAGGCGACGGTGGGCGTGGCCTAAAAAGGGGCGTGGCCTGTCTCGTGGCCGGGAATGGCGAGTGTCTTTGGCGGCGTGGCAGCGCTAGGATCCACTGTGCGTGCCTTAGACTAGAGTCGAAGTGCTCTCACTAGCTTGTGAGTGAAGTTTAAAAAAAACACAGTAAATCGTGACAATAACAAATAGTATTTTTTAAAAAAGGTAATGCGCGAGTGCGCCTTCCGGCTTCCGCCTCAGAAGGATGTTAGCAATCTATCTGTATAGATGTAATGTATAATGTATGGTTTACAGTCTGTGTCTGGCTGCACAGAGAGGCTGAAAGCTCTGCATATGACCATAGTCAGATGCAGTTAAGTGCGAGAAAGGAGTATAAACGGGCATCTGCAGTGCGGTTGGTCTTGCATTTGCGCGAGTTTGAGCTATTGGCATTGTAAATGACAATGCCTTTCATTTATGTTAAATGGGGGGTATTGTCATTTACAATGCCAATGGCTTGAGCTCTCGCAGATGCGAGACCTATTGCATTCCAAATCCTTGAAGGCATCGCTGAGTTGCCCGGAAGAGCTCCCCATTTGCTACGAGTTAAAAAAATAAGCAGATAGTCACAACTGCGTATAAGAGACCCTTCTGTCCTCCTACAGTAAGAGAAACTCATTAAAGAGTGCTTACAGACTAAAGAAGACGTACTGTGTAACAACCAAAGTAAAAGGGTCAGTCCTCATGGGAGGTTACAAATGAAGACACCGTGGTACTTAGGCAGGACTAATAATGAATTAGAAGCCAGCATTTAAGAAGGACAATGACACAAGCCAATGATAAATATGGGCGGAAAGTGGGCGGGCTTCAAGCATATACTCCAATACAGCATGGCTCGAAGAGCAGCGCATGCATTGCACAGACTCGACCTAAAAATAGGCATCTTATTTTAGAAGCTTTGCTTAACTGTGTTAAGCCTTGCGCCTCCAAACTAAAGAGGCACGTCTGTACCATCACAGGCCTCTGTGGAATCCATATATTTTTCAAATTGATCAACTCTCCAAAATAATCTCAGACATTTATGTTTTGAGTTCAATACTCAAGAACAAATAAGTTGGTAATACATATGCTTGATATAGCCACAGCTGGAGGGGGTATAGGAGGCTTGTTGCCAACAGACTCCCACGATGGTGCCCAAGATACATGACTGTGCTATTTACACTCAGGGACATTTGATCTACTGCTGCAACATTTTCTGTGTTAACAAGGTAACAATACAGTGAATCTATTGCCTTGATAGTGTTAACTTCTGTGAAAATAATCGCAAAATAATGGTGCCACCTTATGCCACCTAATTTGCCTTTTCTTGCTGCATAATTTGATCGACCATTTCTGCTTAATTTCAGTGGCTATGTAAATACTTTATGTACGTACCAGGTAAAGAGTATGTGGCTAATTTTAAGTTTGCTAGCAGTAAGTGACACTTTCAAGAACCTTACTATATAATTTTGGCTTATATTAAATGACCGATCTGTTTCAAATCCGCCACCATAAAAAAAATGGACATTCTGTTTGTTTGACACTACTAAGCTAAGTGTCGTAGGTAAATTACTGAAGCCGACTGGTGGCTTGCAGCACTATTAAAAAAACATGATACCATTACTGTGCTTTTAATGATGGTCACGAACATTCAATCTAAGCAAGGTTGGTAAAATGGGGGAAAACAACAGTTCTTCTATGTTAAACATATCGGAAAAGCGGAAAACACAAAGAAAGCACCTAAGTACTATAGAAAGAACCCAGAATGGCCAATGCAAACAGTACAGTAAAATGTGCACCGATTCGTGATCCAAAATGGAATTCCTTCTCATTTCTCCTCCGAATCACATCCGAATCACATCCCTAAGTTAGACCTTTAGATGAACCACCTCACAGCCACCAACTGCTCCCCCCTCAATTTTGACTGCCAAATCTCTCAGAATCACCCTGGACAAGCATCTGAACATGAAGAATCATATTAACAATGTTTGCAAGGGAGCTAATCACCTGTTGAGGGATCTTAGACCATTCCTTCCACAAGCTGACTTCAAGCAGGTGGTCCAAACGCTTGCTTTCCTGGGGCAAGACTATGGCAGTGCTACGCTCTGTGGCCTCCCCATATATACCTTGGCCGTACTAAGGGATTTAATTGAATGCAGGTGCCAGATTGGTTACGGATACCAAAAGAAATGTGCACATATCCCTGGTCCTATAATCCCTAAATTGGATGCCCTACAAAGCAAGAATACAGCTAAAGATTGCCTGCCTGTCTCACAAAGCCTACCATTTCAAAACCCCCAGTTATCTAGTACAAAAGCTAGAATTATCCGAAGGTGGTAGACCTTCAAGAAGTGCTAACTCTTTCCTCCTGAAACCACAGATCTTTCGCAAAAAGCGAAGGTGTCACCAAGCCGTCTCCGTCTCTGCACCGAAGATCTGGAACTCTCTCCCACCTGAAGTATGCATAATATCCTCAATGGTTGCTTTCAATTTCGAAGTTAAAAGATTCCTTATGAACAAGTTCTTACCTTAAATGGGTTTGGATCGTCTGCTCTAATGTATTGGACTTACACCTTGAAGCCCTGAGTTGGGTGCTATTCTTCTTTAATTAATCATTTGCTCCCCTCCTAGTTGCTATGTACCAGTTATTGTCTTATCATCTTATTCTCTGTTGACTCCTTTTATAACTGTTTTATTTGGTATTCTTATTTGATGTTGGTACTGAAATGATTACCTGCCTTTCCCTCCAATTGTGAAGCGCTCTGATATCCTTCGGGATCATGTTTGCGCTATATAAAACTTTATAAATAAATAAATAAATAAGTCATCAGATGTTGTATGTTTCTTACCCTGATTCCTGCCTGGATGCCTCTTGCTCTGACACAGGTTATCACCCTAATTCCTGCTCACCTTTTTATTTAAAATGGACTTCTTCTGAGGTTGACACAATATTGAAATAGGAGCTGGCTAGTCTGGCCTCATCCAATGTATACGTGAAACATTTTAGTCCTACCTTCTTATCTTCTACATTTTATTGTAAGCACTTCACTCTAAATTCCTCCTGTTTTTAATGCACAGTTTTATTTGGCGAGCTCTGCTAGTACTGAGGAATCATTTTATTCAGTCCTGATCAGTGAGGGTTACATGAACTGACAATTATGGTGCCTCTTATATTACTCTTTGTCAATTGTCATTGTAAAGAAACTCACACCTCATTTTTCAACTCTTTTTATTGATTAGGATTTCAGTCCTAATGTATAATGTTTGTTGGCCCGATTAAGTTCTGATGCTTGATCAACGAATATGTGATGGCAAAGCTTGGATTTAATATTATTTAACCAATATTGGAATTAAATGATCCAGAGCAAAGAATCAATGTTACTTTACATACCTCTGCTTTGGATTTGGTTCCTAATATTCACTCAAAACTTCACCCATTTCACAACAGACAACCATAACAGTAAGATTGAATGCATGCATGTATGGTTTGTGTGCTACATTCTCTAGAATATCCTATATAAAAAATATCACATCTTTGTTTCAGGTGATACCTGCATGCCCACTCTCCCCATCGTCTCACTCCCTTCGGAGGTCCAATCACATAGACGTCACAGAGGCACAGTAGGGTACAAATATTCATGCAAGTCATCGCTGAATGCACATTTTGTATACATAAGTAGTGATTAATATGCCTTGACCATACTGGTAGTAGAGCTGCTCCAGTACTCCCCAGCAGTTGAGTATAAGATTATTGTAGCCTGCACAACATGGGCATGTGACATGTTTTACATATACACCTTGCCCTGAACTATATCCTCATCCAGGTTCCTGGTATTGGACGCAGAACAGAGGCCAAGGTCTGCAGGTGTGCAGCTGACAACTGGCCACATTTTTTGACTACAGCTGCTACTTTGGCTGCTGCATCACAGTGGTTGGACAGTGTTGGCCAACGACGAATGGTGAACTGTGTCACCATCTGAAGATTAGCCAGTGTCCGCCAATTGTGTTTGGCCAGTCTTCATATTGGTGCACTGGTTGGAGAAGAAGAGGTGTGGTAGTTGGCAGTTGGGTGACAACACAGGACCTTCAAAGTAAAAGATGAATGACATGTATTAGCACCTTACATGCCTAATAACCTGTAACATAACTATATATTGTGAACATTTTGTCTCAACATGTATATTTAAGAGACATTAATGGCTTTATTGTGATATAACAAAGACAAACAATCCTCTAGAGGGTGGTAGTGACATTGATATCAGCATGCTGTACCTGTGTGGGTGGAGGAGATGTGTATAGACATAAGGCCTTGTTTTTGCACCGCCAGAGAAGAGGCTACTTCAGCTGTTGTTACCAATCTATATCATATGGGGACTGTATAAAAAGGAACAAAGAGAACAATAAGAATAACACCATGAATTTACACTATAAAGGATGGCATAATGTGGTGTGTGTGTGTGAGATGATTGACGATATTTGTGGAGGAAAATAATGTGACTGGGGAAGAGGGGTGTACTAAAGGAGGTAGATTGTTAGAGGGGTATAGTTTCTGACCTGAACTGACATTGACATTTCCGGCAATAGACAGGCCATTCTGCAGCTCAGGGCTTAAGGGGGTGAAGAAGGTGGTAGGATTCAGGTCAACCTCTTCGCCTTTGCGACCTGAATTCAGAAAGCCTTCTCCTCTCGCCCTGCAAACTTTTTCTTCTGTTTTTCCCAAAGCACATATCTCCACCCGCCATGCACAGACAGAGCCCGCCAACTACATGGCTGACTTCTCCTGGCCACTGAGAGTGCATGGAGGCAGACTATATTTCCTCTAGTGACCAGCAACAAAAGGAATTGCAAGGTCTGAACTGAAGTTCCTCTTCCTCTTGAGTGAGCATGTCTGCATCCTGGAGGCTGTAGCAGGTGTCAGGTTCTGTACCTGCAAATGAAACATCACATAGTACATGGGGAATAAGGCAGAACCAAGTGTGTGGGCTGTATTTGTATGCTGGCAAGTTTAATGTTTGTCAGGGGCCTTAGACTAGGGGAATGCTGTTTCCATACACTTTTCATTCCTGAGCCCCATATCATGCCAACAGAAATTTCCACCTTCCCTGTAGAGATCTTCATCTACTGGCATACATCGAAAATATGGTCACAAAGTTATTAATGGTAACTTTACAGTCATAAATTAAGCCGTCTGAGTCTCCAACCCCTTGCGTAAATCATACTAACGGGTGAGTATTTCCACCTGCAATTGATGAATCTCATACAAGAGGGAATCTCTGCCAAGACACAGGCCATAACCTTCGTGATGGGGCCCAGTATGTTTCAATTAAATCACCCTTAGCACAGCTGCGCAGTTGGCCCTGCAGACAGGAACCGATTTATGGCTCCTGGAGGACATAATGCAGCACTCAGACTTTTGCTCAAATATTTACCTCCCTACTTTTGAAAGGTGGGAGTAGACAAGATTTATACACAGCTAGAACAGATGCTATTTTTTAACTGTGTCTGTCTAGGGAAATTATTGCATACCTTTTATGCAGCTTGCACTGCAAATATATAAAACAAAAATAACATGTTTCCCCCTGTCTAACTTTTCAGACTCTCTCTTGCTCATCTCCCATGTTGTGCCTCCCTGACCATCAGGAGTAACTGTGCTCCTAATTATCTCACTAACCTCTCATTTCGCGCTCTACTTTTGTAGTTCGTTAGTAAAGCATATGTACACCCCTTCGGTTTCTCTTTATTATTTTCTCTATTTAGCCTTTTGTCCTAAGTTTTATTTTCCATTAGGGCTCTCTTTAATGCTGTTTCTGTACCTGAGTCTTCTGTTGCATTTGTTTCCTCTGTCAGCCCTTTTGCCGGTTTTTTTCACCTCTTTGTCCAAGTTTCTCTTTGTCTCTATTTCATTTTTGTGCTATCTCTTTGTGTGCTCATTTTTGTTATGGTCTGTTTCTCGTACTCTCCCAGTCTCTGTTTTTGTTCTCTTTCTATCTTTCATCTGTATCTCTTTCCAAAGCTTTAACTCCCTTTCTCTCTTTGTCTCTCCTCTAACTTTCTCTTTCTGTTGACTGTATTCCCTATTTTTTATTTTTGCAGATTTATACCGCACAAACCAGACAAGGGACAATGCACCATCTATTATTTTGATACTGTTGATGCCAATGTCATTTAATTGGAGACCCGCAGGCATCAGGCGTGCAATTGGAAGTGAGCAGCTAAATAATATAATTCAAAATCAAGCGCTCCTATGATACCGTCCATTACCAGACGTATGTTTGTTTTAAAGACATTCTATGCTTCTGATCGTCTCAGATGGGCAGGTTACACATGGTATAGTCATCTCGGTAGCACCACCATTTTGGATAATATCCCTCAGCCCATGAATGGCAGAGACCACACTGCCCCTCAAAGACAATATGACCTTGAATTATATATTTGGACCACCAGGTATCTAAATGATTGTGATTACCTTCTCATGTCCCGGTGTGGTGAGTGAATAGGTTGGTCTGTTCTCCAATTTCATATCAGAAATGTACATGACTCGGAACAGTTTACATAAACATCTGTCCCAATTCTTCCTGAGCGATTGATGTTCCTTCCAATTCCGATTCATCATCACATAGGGTGACATACCAATTCCATCTCTTAACACTATACCCAACTCTCTGTCTTCGAATGTGGTAATGATAGCAAGGGGTACCATCATCAACACAAATAGTTAAGAAAACAGCGGGCAGCCCTGTCATGTTCTGAATGCCATGTTTCACTTTCATTATCAGCCAGTAGTCATTCATTAGTTCCAAAAGGCCATGCACAGCTATTTTCTTATCACATCTGATTGTTCATTTGTGGTATTCGGCTAAGGCATCAAATGTGAACCATCCTGTTTGCCCTGGGTTTCCATATTTCCAGATAAAACAGTAATGTGTGCTAAACTATTTATCATATTAATGTAAAGTTATTATGTCACTCATTACTCAGAGGCACCAAGAACACAATCACACCTTCGTACACTTGCATAGAACATTCATTGGTGACAGCTGGTTGAATATTATTAAATAATAGAGGTCTGTGATACTCATTTTTAGGTTTCACCTGTGAAATCTATTGCTTTTCATATATCTTAAAAGGGGCCTTAACTTTTTATTGGTTGATATGCTTGCCAGTTCTCTTTCTTCCTTTTCTATTGGTTGTAGCCTGTTCTCCCTTCTGTGTCTCTCTTATCAGTCTCCCTTGCCCTAACTACTCATTCCCATCCTTGTTGGTGGTTCAAACTTTTTTTCTTTTGGTTAACCGCTGCATACTGTTTACTGTTTACATTTTGTTATCTTTCCCTCTAAACACCTAACATTGCTATATTTAACAACTAAACAGGCAGTCACAATTACAGTTACTTTGCAGATAAAAGGGGCTTGATTTAAATGGTGTAGCAGATGCAGTGGCACCCGGGCAAAAAGGTCTAAGGGCCCCAAACAGACAGTCACAAGTTCAGTTATCTGGCAGGCACTGGGGTCATGATTACAATGATGCAGCAGGGGCAGTGGCACCCAAACTAAAGCCCTAAGCACCGCACTAAACAACGATTAGTGGTATTTTCTCAACTAAACATGCAGTCGCAAGTGCAGTTATGTTGCATGCTCTAGGGTCATGATTTCAATAGTGAAGCAAGTGGATTGACACCCGGGCCCAAAGCTCTAGGAACCCCTCTAAACACCAAATATTGCTATATGTTACTATTAAACAGGAAGTCACACGTGCAGTTACCTTGCAGGCAATAGAGCCATGATTGAAATGGTGCAACAAGTGCAGAGGCACTGGGGCCAAAAGTTGTCATCACTCCTCTAAACACCAAACATTGCTATATTTTACTACAAAATAGGCAGTCACAATTGAAGTTACCTTGCAGTTTTAAGGGGCATGATTTAAATGGTGCAGCAGGTGCAGTGGCACTGGGCCCAACAGCTCTAGATACCCCATTGAACACCGATTATTGCTATATTTTACAAGTAAACAAGCAGACACAAGTGCAGTTATCTTGGAGGTTCTAGGGTCATGATTTGAATAGTGCAGCAGGTGCAGTGGGGCCGGGCCCAAAAGTTGTCAGAACTCCTCTGAACACTAAATATTTCTATATTTAACTACTAAACAGGCAGTCACAAGTGCAGCTACCTTGCAGGCAATAGGGTCATGTTATAAATGGTGCTGCAGGTGCAGTGGCACCATGCCTAAAAGTTGTCAGAACTCTTCTACACACCGAATATTGCTATATTTTACTATTTAGCAGGCAGTCACAATTGCAGTTACCGTTCAGTTAAAATGGGATTGATTTCGCAGCAGGTGCAGTGGCACTGGGGCCAGAAGCTCCAGGGACCTCATTAAACACAGATTATTGCTAAATGTTATTTCTGAACAGACAGCCATAAGTGCAGTTACCTAGTAGGCACTATGAATTGAATGAAATGAAATGAAATGAAAAGAACATTTTTAGAGCACGGTAGCTACTCTGAGGCGTCCTAGCGCTATGGTCATGGTTACAATAGTGCAGGCGGTACAGTGGCACCGGGACCAAAAGTTCTGGGCACACCACTAAGCATCTAATATTGCTATATTTTACTACTAAACAGGCAATCCCAAGTGCAGTCATCTTGCAGGCAATAAGGACATGGTTGAAATGGTGCAGCAGGTGCAGTGGCACTGGGTCAAAAGTTGTCATAACTCCTCTAAACACCAAATAGTGCTGTAGTTTACTACTTGCAGGCAGTCACAAATGCAGGCTTCTTTCAGGCACTAGGGTCATGATTCGAATGGTGCAGCAGGTGCAGTGGGACCAGGCCCAAAAGTTGCCAGAACTCCTCTAATCACCTAATATTGCTATGTTTGACTACTAAACAGGTAGTTACCTTGCAGTTAAAATGGGCATGATATGAATCTTTCCGCAGGTGCAGTGGCACAGTCACAAGTGCAGTTATCTTGCAGGCACTAGCGTCATAATTTGAATGGTGCAGCAGGTGCATAGGCACCGGGCCCAAAAGTTGTGGAACTTTTTTGTCACTTTAAGGCCGCACAGCGTTTACTGTTTACCGATGCTTATCTTCCCCTGACTCACGCATTTAAAATGTGCTTGTTTAACTCTGCTTTAGTAGGTGGACATTTTAACTAATTTTGACATCTTTATGATACTGTTCCACTAATAAAACTGCATTCTTGCCAGTGTAATGTGTTTGTCGCTAATAAACTTTTTTTTCCCGAATGAAGTGATTGCAGTGCTTTACTTGAGCACATTCTTTTGTGCTATCAGGGTATGTTTTAAGCACCCTTATCTGTTGGGACAGTTTCTGTAAAACATTACATCACCAGACAAGTGCCGCAGAGTCTTGGATTGTAAACATGGTCACATACCTGTCCTAAAAGTGTTCCTCGAGTTTTGCGATTGCAATCTGTTCCTTCAACTGGCCGGGAAAGAAGGCTGTATAATTTCAAAAGCAATGAATTTGAAAATTCCAGCTGCTGTACATTGTTATTGCGTTGCGTCAAAGCTTGTCTTAGCGAGCAAGCATGTTTGGTGACTGTATGGGATTTGTACTTCTGCTCTTTTTTTTGGAAAGGTACCTATTATTTTGGAATACTTTTAAATGAAAAAACAGTTTTCTTCTTTGGTGTGACTTCTCCACTTTTTTTTAATACCATGCGTTTAGCTTGGCAAGCAGGTAGGTGGTGAGACTGGCTTGTTTTCAGACTGGCCTTCACTGTGCGGATTGTATTATTCTAGCAACAAAAACATGTTATATAATTTACTGTTTTTTCCGTTGGCCATATGAATAAGCAAATTGGTAACTCAGCGATACCCTGTAAACTGAAGCAGGAGGTATTTCCCAATTGTGAGAATTTTTCCGTTCACCTTTCTGTGGATGTAAAATGCATTCATATTTATTTGTATACTTTTAACACATAGTATTTTTGCTTAATATTTGCTAAAAACGGTTTGAGTTCTCCAAAGTAATTTAAACAGCCATCTGCATTTACTTTGTTATATCATATAAAGAAAATAAACTGCACATTCCTAAAACATGCAAACTATTTGTCTAATTTAGTTTGCTTTATGCCTGGTTCGTTAGCTTACCCCTCCCCTGCTGGTGACGGAACCACTCCGTCATCAGCCGCGGTCGTGCTGTGCTGATGATGGAGCGGTTCCGTCACGGCCCGCCCGGCACGCCTGCGCGGATTCTGCGCCTGCGCTGAGCGTTTCATTGAGCGGGCGGGGCCGTGACGGAACAGCTTCGTCATGAGCACAGCGCAACCGCGGCTGGTGACTGAGCGGTTCCGTTAACAGCATGGGCGCGCCGCACGGCCCCCCCGCCCCCTTAGCACTGCGGCAGAATAGACGCGCAGTGAAGGGGTTAATAATTGCTTAAAAGGATTTGAGTTGTCCAAAGTCATTTAAACAGCTTTCTGTATTTTCGTTGCTATATAATACAAAGAACATCAAGTACACCAACTGCAGATTCTTAAAACAGGCAAAGTGCAGTTATCTCACAGGCGCTAGGGTTATGATTTTAGTGGTGAAGCAGGTGCAGTGGCACCTGGACTTATTACAACAAATGCATTGAAAAAAAATACATTATTTGTTACTACATACAAACTTCAAAGTATATAACCCAATAACTAATAATGTCACAGTGTACTGTTTAAGTAAAGAAAATTTGGAAACGATAAGTATCAAATTGGCAATGCAAGTGCAAATATTTACTATAGGCTCTTTATTGCTTCAGAGTTTATGTTCATGTTTACGTTTGTTCGCAATAATAATAGAAAAAATGTGCTGTGCAAACTAAAAATAAAAATAAACTTTGTAAGAGAAATCTGTAATAAAAAAAAGATGCCCATCTCAATAAACCAATCATCTCACTTTCAGTGTGTTTCTTTCACTCATATTGCACAACTGTTTAACTTCTCATTTGAAAAATGTAAAGTTAATATTCATTTGTTTATCTTGACAATGGACAATAACCAAACAACACCTTTTGGAAGGCCTTTTGGTAGCCATTTATAACTACCATTTTCCTTTCATTTTCATCTAGTTTTCGCAGTCTTGTTTTTTGGGATTTGCTAAAACAGTGCTTACGCTGTACTTGTATGTTTTTTCCTCCGCCCTTTACCTAGTCTGCCCATAGCTGCACGACTTTCAAGCCTACTTATAAGGTACATGTTTTGGTATCTTTGTCCTTCACCGTTTACCCAATCTCCCCACTTTATAATACCACTAGTAACAGCACAATATATTGCCTTTTTTACATAAACAAGTCATAACAATTTAACAGACTTTCTGTAACTTATTTTGTACAACTACTCAGCAAGCTACAACTTACAACAAAAAAAATCTTATTATTAATCACATAGGCGAATCCTAATGCATTTACTAAAGCTTATTTAACAGCGCACTCCATTCTGTTTCCTCAAAAGAAACTGTGCAAATCAAGTGTCTTGCACATATATAAATATATATCACATTCCTTCACGTATGGTGACTGCGGATATTGATTACTTTATGTAGTCGACATTGAGCACAAATGCATTACTACCAACTTCAATGGTGGCAGTGGCAGCAATTGTGCCTAATTCACTGACATACTCATTTTATCCTTCAAGCATGGTCCGAAGTGTTACCAATCAGGGAAGTGCACATATTGACTCATATCCCTTCAGACTCCCTAGTTTTACTTAGTCAAGAAGTGTATCCTGTGTAGAACCTGTAATCACGGTATGCGGACCGAGTCCAGTGCACTCACATTGGCGCCCAGCTCTTTCTGGTCCAATGCATCATCAGTGGCAGTCCTTGGGTGAGCGTAATGCCTCTTAAGCGCACATGTGTGATAGCTTTGTACTCCGGTCCTGGTGGAGTGTGTAGTTCCCAGCAGGGGAGGACTATTGTTTGCAATAATAAGCTGGGTCCCCACTAGACTCGATCCTTAAAATAAAAAAGGGGGAAGAAGCAATAGAGTGTGGAAACTTACAAAACTCACAGATGATTAATACATAAGTTTGCCAGGGCCCCTCATTTAAGTTGTATATTATTATGAGTGCTTCAGATAAATTCTTATGTATGGTAGTTTAATTCCAATGTTATTTACATTGCATGTCACTAAGAGTATGATAGAAATTGCAGGCCAGGAGAGATATACTCGCTTTGCATCCATAGTCTATTTAATCTGTGATCACGAGACTTCATCATTTGACCCACAGGTGTCATTTTTCAGTCTATAGACCCATCTCTGTTCACATTCACATGGGCAACTGACATGGTGTTAATACCCAGGGTTTGTTTCTCAGTCGCAAACCACTGGTAGTCATTCTTATTATGGTCGTGAACAACAAAGTGTTTGGATCATGTTAATGATGATTTGTTTTTTGCATCTAAAGGTAATATTGTGCTCATTTATTCGTATCAGCACCTTACTTGTTGTCATTCCTACATACTGTAACCCACGGGGGCAAATGATAACATATACTACATTCTAGATTTACAGTTGCTATGGTGCTCAAGGATCCATGGACAGGTCAATTTCTGTTGCTCTTTTTGTAATACAACACACTCATTCTGGTCTAAGTGTACTAACTCTAGTGCACAAGAATGTTGCTTAGTAATCTTCACTAAGCAATGTAGATCTGTCCATGGCTTCTCTACTGGGTTTATGGAAGAAAGCTATAAGGGCCTATCCTAATGTAGGTGGAAGACTACCTAGGTTTCATGCAATACAGAATATTATTTTTCCATGTGGCGCAAGCAGGTCAGTGAATTTTACATACAATTTGATTGCTAGTCCATCAATACCTAGAGTTTTCCAGGTGGCCATGTCTTTTATTGCCTCTTGAATGGACATTTATGGACTGATTCAAAGAGTCCAGTAGTTGTCTAGTCAGCTTAGTCAGGTTTGTTCTATCCCTGTATGGTTTGAAATCTAGCACTACATTCTGTTGCCATCTTTAGGTTTGTGTAATATTCTAGGAAAACTTTCTTGACTTTGTTCTGCGTACATACTGTCTTCTCCTTTGAGTACATTATCTGTGTGCTTGGTCTATCCCTAAATTCTGTTGGAGCCAGTCATGTGTGCAGTCATCTTGAATTATCGCCTTCTGTTTGTGTGCTCTAGAAAGGCATTCATTGTATTTGCAGAATCTTAATGTAGTAAGAATGGTTGCATACTTTTCCTTTTTTTTTCATCAAAGACTGCATTCAACACGGGTCTGGAATCACCTCGTGTTTGCACTGTAGTGCTCATCATGTCCAACTCTACGTCTAATATTTTATGTGTTCCCTGACCACCTTAATACCATGACATCTAATGACTGTTTTGAAGGCACCTCCCTCTCACTAAAAACAGGTGGTCAGTGACTATGTCCTAATTAATTTTTACTGAAATAGTTTTGTATTGTGTCTCATAAATCCCTGCAAAATGCTGAATCTTTTAACATGGTGCAATGGAATTACCAAGTGAAAATTGATGTCACTGTTGTACCTCACCCATATTTAACAGCAATAGGATATGATTTCATACTGTCTTGTTAAGGTATTCCGCAAGTAATATGGATGCTGTTACCTGCACAATCACACATGTAAATTAGGAGTGTTCTTAATGTCTGAGTGTTGATGTTGCTAACTGTCCACTAGACTCCAGTTTGTCATCCTGTTGATCAAGTGTCGATTGCTTTTTCTACTTGTGTTCCTGCCATAGGTGGGCATGAGTGATCCAGTGCTCAATCTATTACACGGTTGTAATCAGCTCCTCTAAAAATCAGAGGAATGTGTGGCTATGGGTTCGTTGTAGTAAAAGGCTACCTAGTCTGTGTTCAGGGCATAAATACTGCCTAGAACCATCTAGATGACATCCAATTTACCTTTACGCAATATCTATCTACCATCATTATCAATTTTGATGTTCATCTTAGAGAGGGGACCACATGTCATATTCCTATCAGTGCACCTCTGGCCTTAAATGAGTATGGGTATGTAGTTACATGATTTTGTGGTTTCATAGAGTTGTCCTCATCATCTGCATTGTAGTTTATTAAATTCTGGGCCTATAACGAGGATTTCTTGCAAACGCACTGTTCTCTGTGTTTAATGTGATTTGTACCACTTGGTAGTCGTGCACATATTTTGAAGTTCCTTGTGAGGAACGTGATAGTGCTTCTTTTGCTCATGTATGTGTCTTATAGCAGAGTGATGATGAAAAAGAGGACGCATTGCAAATTCCTCCAATTGTCTGAACACCATAGATAAGAACTAATAAGAGAGGGAAGCTCCTATTTTTCCAACTGAAAAACAATGACTGTATTATAGCTAATGGGAGAATACCCTTGGATTCTCCGGCATTATAGACACATAATTCTTCAGGAGAAGGGGCAATTTTGGATTACGTGGTGTTAGGTTGCTCCTCGTTTTTTCTGATGGGCTACCTAAAGATAATAGACATTCCCATCAGTGACCATAGTTTCTGAATTTTTCCCTGGGCCTAAATATGTCGCCTATTAGCTCATGGTGGTTAGAAGGGTCCTCGTCCAAATTTGATTTGAAAAAAACAAAAAAAACAAGGAGGGCACTGTGGGATCACAGGATGACTACGGGCTTGAAAATCAAAGTACAAGCTCAAAACTTTGAAGCCTGGGTGGGAGATGAATGAGAACCTTTTAGTATGTTTATGAAGCAGCTATTAGTAAGTGCAAGTCAAAAAAATACCAAGGGCCAGTTTAAGGTGATTCCAAAACCCACTTCTCTTACTAAATAGGAAAATAAATGCCCTAGTTAGTAAACCGTATCTGGTATATGCCCCAAGGAGGAATGCAAGGGTGTCAGTATTAAAAGGAGAATTACTCATTTGAAGACCTGGATAAAAAGCGAGACCTGAGACAAGCTTTGGGTCAACCTAAGGGAAGAGGCTGTAAATGTCAGATAAGGTCCTTATGGACACTGGTCGCAAAGGGTTGTGGGTCAAGAGTAGGTAACTAGTTGGATACTCTTTATCTTGAATCTCTATGCTGCAAATGGTGGGGAGGTTAATCAATCTATTGCAGAAGAGGTACACATTCTTATGACCTCCCATCTGCAAGAGACTGGGTTAGCCAATCGTGGAATGCCCAACTGGGCAGCAATGGGGCCAGATGAAATTCTGATTTCAGTAATAAAACAAGATACAACCCTTTGGAGAAAAATACTATTCCTGGTTTTTAAAACCTGTCATGAAAACAAAAAAATCCCCTCTCCTGGTTGGGAAGTATCACTATGCAAGAAAGGAGATCGAAAATTGCCAGAACAGTATCGGCAGATTGCCCTTTTAGACACAGTGGGCAAAGTCTTTTCTAAATGTTTACTAATTCAGATTAGTGAGTCAGTAAATGCATGATAACCTTGTTGGTTCGACTTTTTACAAGGCATTTCCAATCCAGGGGCATACTATCAAGAAGGGCGTCAAAATCATCGCCTCTTTAGCAGCAGGAAACTGCTGCTAAAGCAGCGATAATGGACTTGATAATATGTAGTAGAGAATTCCCATAGACGCCCATGTTCACACCAGAACATGGGCTTCTATGGACATTCTCCAGGGCATATTATCAAGCCCATTATCGCCGCTTTAGCAGCAGTTTCCTGTCACTAAAGCAGCAATAATTTTAACGCCCTTCTTGATAATATGCCCCTAAGTTGGTATTGCACCTATAACCAGTAGGTGCTTGCGGGAGAAACGACAGCCATTTGTAAACCAACTCGGCCATACGATGCTCGTTTAGACGTGGACTTTTTGTACTGCCACCAAGGATATTCCAGAGGTACGTTCTGCCTTTGGAGCCACAGTGGCCATATAATTTTCTTTTTTCGAATTTGAGAATTACTAAGGTGTTTCTGGTCGTGCATTGTCCTGAGGAGGCCAAATTAGGAGGCCGAAACGCGCCAACTCTTTTATCATCAAGTAACAGCACTGTGCATTAGAAAGAAAAGAAAAGCCACCTGATTCAGAATGAGGGTATCGCTCTGATAATTGTCAGAAAATGAATAGTCTACTTATTAAAAAGGTATGAAATAATAATTTTAGATCTCATCCTGAAATAGTTAAATAGTCATCTGCAGGCATTGCAACAATTTGCAGATGCCCATTACTTAAAGGTTAACATTCCTAAAAGCAAAGTCATTTTTTTTCATGAGAGGAAGAAATCCAAACATGGAAATTGTACATGGCTCCTGGGTGCACAAAAGTTGTAAATTATGAAATCGTATACTTTGTGGGGAAGGTAATATGTGGGAACCTTAGTGAAAAGCCCCATATTGAAAATAACATGAGCAAAACCCAGTCTCAAGCTGAAGGCTTGGGTACTCTTTGTAGGCCAACCGGAAGAAGACATTTCTCACATCTTTTAGAGGTCTGTCAAGCAAAGAACCTTGCCTCACAGCTGTATGGGCTGGAGCAGATTAAAGGAACTAATTGGGGCTTTCTAGATATGATGGAAGGACGAGTCCTCAGAAATGTATCTTCCATTAACTCAGTGACCCAGGTGGTGGCCTTAAGTTTGCAAATGGGCCTGAGAAGTGCTTTTGTTCACGGTCTGCCGGGGGTGGTACGCTGGGTTGGATGTATGACGTTACAACGCATACTTTTACCACGCATGCCTTTACAACGCAGTTTTTACATCGCAAACCTTTACAACGCATAGCGCTTTGGGACACTGGATAGTGAAAAGTTTAATTTACTATTCCAACTCCAATCCCCGTGGACACTAGGGAAGGTGTTGGATAGTAAATTATCAGTGGCGGCTGGTGGATTTTAAAAGTGGTGCGGCGAAAATGTTGTATCGCAATGTAATAAGCGAGCGTGCAAGCCCGAACTGCAAAAGGAGGGTGGGGGGTCTGGAATAGTCCTGTCTTTGATGTAGTGGTACTGGTTTGGCTTTCTCTTCAGACAAATGTGAAGAGCTATGGCTGGTTGTCCACAGCTTTGACGGAGGCGAAAGTAGAAATACTACACCACTAGAAAACTTACAAGCCACCCTCTTCCGGAAATTGCTTTCTGATAAGCATACAATGGCCGCATAGAAAAAGTTAATATACAAAGTTAACGACTAAAGGTAAAAATATGACGAGACACCGGGCACTTTTCTTCACTTTTAAACATCCCTGAATAACTCTTGTAATGGCTAGGCAGCAACCACTATACTTACTATACATCTGATGTTGACGTAATAGAGACCGAGGCACTTAGCTGTGGCAATCACTTGGGCCATATGAAACAATTTTTACTCGAACACTGACAATGGCAGAACATCACTTTTACTCAAGCGTAGTCCAACCGCCGCTGCTTAACACATTGCTCTTTTTTAAGAGACAGCTCCACAGCCTATGTATCAAAAATATGCAGTTACGTTCCAAGCCCGTAAAAACAGGAGAGAACTCTTTGGTATGAGCCATACAAAGACGAATAGCAAAAAAATACTTCTGCAGACGAAGCTCATAAGATAATTGCAAACTGAGGAATAGCTCCGGTTGTAAAGGTTCGAAAACATTGTGTATTTTATTTAA
This sequence comes from Lissotriton vulgaris, assembly GCF_964263255.1. Taxonomy (NCBI): domain Eukaryota; kingdom Metazoa; phylum Chordata; class Amphibia; order Caudata; family Salamandridae; genus Lissotriton; species Lissotriton vulgaris. The sequence continues at coordinate 1,564,017,273 of NC_141685.1, forward strand.
TTGTGAATAGGATACGCTTCCAATATCTGTACAGCAACAAGATTTGTGATAAGCCACCAAGGGTAGCGAGGTCACAGCAGACAAGATGTGACAACTACATGTTAACACAAACAGTAAAACGATAACCTGTTTTTCAAAGCTTAAATGCACCGGATGTCGGTTTAGTCAGAACCAGTCCCTGCAGAGATCCCTGTGGAAAATTTGGCCACAATACATCTCTTCTTCGCTGGATTCAATCGACATCAATGATGTGCTTGCTCTGCTCCATCAACATTGAGAGCGGTGTTATCTATTCCAGCTGCTGCTTATAAATAATAAAAATCAAACTTACCTGCTTCCCGCCTTTAAGTTCCCAGCAGTCAGACTCCCGATTCCAGCTGTCCTGCTTTTCGACGAATTCCCAGGGTGCTGCTCGTCCTCCCTCCCCTCCATGGCAGCCGGCGCTGATTGGTTCGGCCGGCTGCCTTAACCGCGTCATTCTTCCGAGTCTGCATCCTGCAGAACAGAGAGTGGGAGGAGGCTTGGGGGAACGGCTTGCCCACTGTTGCTAATACTGTCTGTTTGGACAGCCTCTCAGGCTGTCCAAACAGTCCGTAATCACAACAGTGGGCAAGCCACTCCCCCAAGCCACTGCCCCCTGCCCTGAGGCTCGACTCGAGTAACCAGGAAGTTCTGCAGTGCTGACTGCTTTCTCGCCGTGCGAGAAGGGCAGGCAGAAACAAATGGTAGTTATAAATAAATAACTACCATTTGTTTCTGCCTTCTTCTCACACGGCGAGAAAGCAGGGGGGGCGGCGCCCAAACGCCCCCATAGAAGAACAGCCGCTGTAAATTATACTTATTCCCTATCCTAGAGCGCCCCCCAGCGCAATACCTTGTAATGGTTTGCGTTGTAATGGTCGCGTTGTAATGGTCGCGTTGTAATGGTAGTTTTGTTGTAAAGGTTGTTCACCCGCTGGGTTGCCTGTCTAACGAGGATGATACATTAAGGTCCTGTGTAAAGAAATACATTTTGGTTGACATTAAAGATAAGTCAATAATTTGCAGAAACGTTGCTTATGCTGTAGATATGCTTCAACTAGATTCTAACTTGGTTTTTGCTCTAACGACGCGGCAATTGAAAGCTAATTTAAAACAAGCTATATGGTCCTTAAGCTATCAGTTGGACAGGGAGGCATGCCTCAAATATAGGGGCTTTCAGAATATAATAAACTCCTTTTTAGTAAACAAATGTAAACCATATAGTACTTGGAATTTGCTGCATGGGTTTAGATGCTTCTGGACTTTGTTGAGTCAGGATATGCTCCTGCTTAATCCCCTTTTGGTCAAATGGTATAGAATCCTGGCTGAATGTAATCTATGTTGAAATGGTCTCCAAAGATCCGAACCATGTTCTTGTTTGCCCAGCACGTTTATTATGCTGTCAAAAATGGCTGAGATCTATATCACTACAGGTATCTATACTTTCTGCTTCAGGTGCACTGCAGTCACTTTACGTACCTCCTGATGAAATGTTTTGTTAAAGAATTCAATTTGTTTTAAAATCAGTATTAATTCTATTGTACGTATAGTACTTGGGTTTATGCTGTCTTGGTTTTTAATGTTTTTAAAGGAACCAATATGTGTTTTTATATGTCCATATGTATTCCACTTAATGTTTTATGTGGATGTGTCTTCGGAGTTCTGTAACATAAATAAAATAAACTTGAACTTGAAACTTACAGCGGAGTTGTCACTCTGGTGTGCAGTGCGTGTCCTGTTTTACAATTACCTCATCCCACTCTTTTATGTTGTGCTTCTCTTCTTAAATCACATTGTGTGCCCTTCTCTCCTGGTGAAACTGTGGCAAAAAATATCTGACCCTCAGAAAACAATCCCAACTCCCCTTTCCTAGGCCAGCGTTGCATTGGTCCATTGTCTATTGATGTCTAAAGACAACAATTCACTTCCTCTCACCAAGGAAACGAATTGCTGAGGGGCCTCCTTTGTGTACAGCAGGCTTCACCAGCCTCCCCCACTGCCTTTGCCTAAGTAACTTACAAGTCAATGTCCTGGTTTGGCTAGGGCGTCACCTCCTATTTCTTATAAGTGTAGTGGTTCCGGCTTTTCAGTGATTATCTGCCATTTATGGGGTTAATTCTAGTAGGTCATGTATCTTTGTATACTGAATTCTCTGTGTCTGATCCACAGGTGAAAGATTGTGATGCTGTTACTCTCATACTATCTGGGGATTTGTCCATAAGGCGAGCATGTTGCTGCCACTGCCACAATTCTTGCTGTTCTGATATGTGAATGCTTATTTGTGGAGCACCAATTTCATTTCTCCCTTTTCCTTCATTGTATTTGTCAGTGTCCTCTTGGAAGAGTCTGGTCTATACTTGTCAGGTGTATGTGTAGCCGATTCCACACTTTTTGGGGGTCAGTAAAGAAGTGTGGCTTCCGTGTACCATCTCTTTTACTTTGGCCAGGACCAGCAGAATGTACCGGATTCAAGCTTTGCAAAGCTTTTTCTTCACTTCCAAGAAGGAGTGATGCTGTTGCACTACAGCAGTATAGATCATCGCTATACTGCCCTGAAATGTCAGGTTCCTGTTTGAGCAAGCCTTTTAGAGTATAGTGTCTCTGCAGTGAAGCAGTTGGTATCCACTTATCACTGGATGACTCTTCCATGCTGGTAGCCTGTGTCCTCTGTCCATGGCATAGACCCTGTAGAGCCCCTGAGGGGCCATTTCTGCCTCCTGCCACTTCTTCAGAAACACCCACATGCCACTGTCCTTCACCTATAATACGGAGGTTATTACTTATGGGTCATCCCTCTGTGTCTGCTGTCCTATAGTCCAACTATCTCACGCATTTAATCAATTTGCAGCACTTGTTTTTGCAATGTTTCCTAGCTAGATGTAAATTATTTTCCTGTCCTGATGTTTTCTACCTGTTCAGCTAGCTTTTTCTTGTCAGCACATTTATCACCACTGTATCAATCTTGCTTTTGAGTAATTGCTTGGTGGCTGAATGGTCTCTTGCATCTGATCGAGTTTATCCATTTGTAAGTCTGATTGTGAAATGTCTCTGTCTTTCCAGACATGGCCTTTTTTAATTCAGAGCAGATCCTGGTGTTGTGGCTGGGGTCAGTTATGGTGTTTTGTGGCCATTGTTTCCCCATTATGGTTTCCACTTGTGATTTCGTACCACCTTTCTAATCATTTCTTGATCACCCTTATGAAAATACATATCAGCTACTCTAAAGCAGGCTAAATAGTCAGAGTTTTTTGCATCATTAGAATAATACAGTTTAACTATTTCCCCCCTCTCCTTCCCACCCATGAAGAAGCTATAGTATCAGTCAGGGAATGTCCAACAAATTACAGTGATGGTACATTAAGGGCAATGCCAGGTATTATCAGATATGCAAATGACACTGCAGTCATGTTAACAATAACACATTCTTATGGTTCAAACTCAATAATATTTGCTTCCGTTGTCGAATCTTCTTTAATTTGCTGTAGTTGGATCTCTGCCAAGTCCAATTTAATCCTACTATCATGACTCTACCCAGTGCAAATTAATTTACGCCTCACTCCACATTTGGCACACATCCAATGTACATATTCCCACAACCAATACTTACTAGTAGGTAGTCTGGGTTTAATCCAACATCTTGTTAGACTTCTCTTAGCAACCACTAGTTCCAGTTCAGCAACTTTTTCTGCATGTTTGGTTCATTTACTGCCTGGTATCAGGCCTAGTAAACATATTCATTTTGAACATTGCAGGGCTAAGGCAGTCAAGTCCTTCAGCATCCTTACAACCCCCTCCCAGAAGTCTTGGGTCCCTGGGCCTTCCCACCATATGTATATACGTCTCTGTAGCTTGTTTACATTAAGGACAGCTGTCTGGTTTAGAGGAATCCATTCCGTGTAACCAACTTGGAGTGACATAATCCCTGAGTATGCATTTAGAATCTATCAATTTAAATCTTGCACTACGTGACACTTTCATCCAATAACCAAGAATCTAGTTCCAGTCGCTATCCATCTTTGCCTCACCCATACACGTTTCCCACTGCAGCCTCAATGCACCTATACAAGGTGTATTCTTTGGTATACGCAACATGTATAATTTGGTAATTAATTTACCTTCTCCTCCCATGTCTGGGAGGGTTTGATTAAGGCCATGCGTATCTGGTTCTTGTGGAAACCCTGCCCAGGTTTTTCGGATCACCACAGCCAACTCAGCATGTGCTTGGAAACATCCCCTGATAATTCCCATTTAGTACGAAAGGTGGCGTAGCTCATCAGTCGTCTATCTTCATATAGGTCCCCCAGGGTATGTGGAGAGGTATCATTCTCCCCACATCTCAAGAACATCAGTAGTGTGGGACTGATGTCCGTTAGCCATGGTTTTAGATGATTTGAATGTATGTATCTCTCACTTATATCTTTTTTGACCAGCTCCCATTTATCCAATAACGTACGAATGTGTATCAGGAGCGACCCTCTTTTCTTTCTGTGAACCAGTGGTAATGTTATAAGTTCATGTTTAACAATTCTCATCCGCATATCCACTGCAGGATGATTGTACTGATCCATAAACCACTCAACCACATGCTGCAAGTGTGAGGCCTGATAATAGCTCCAAAAGTGTAGGGCCTGCAACCCTTCACCATCTCAGGGAAACTGCAGCACCTTCAGACTGATAAGTATTTTTCCTGTGCTCCAATATATTCATCTAACAAGCATCTGGTAACCACATTGGCATATGCTGCAGGGCATACTAAGCACAATTCGCCCCTTAAGGGACAAGGGAAACTTTAACCACCGGTGAGCACCGCGCTTTACATCAGCCAGCAAGCCCTCTACACTGGTGTCATATATTGCAGATATGTTGAAGCTCAGATAAACTCCCAATTATTTAATGGGTGTCCTCTGTAGGAAACGTTTACAGGATCTAGCAGAGTCAGCAAAATGTCATCGGCATACAGGGAAACAATCTCATGTCTATTACCCACTAGCACGCCCTCTCCTCCTTGTTGAGATCGTAACAGTCGCGCCAGAGGCTCAATGACTAAGGCGAAAATCAGTGGTGACAGGGGCATCCCTGCCTGGTCCCCCGCTCCACCGGCCAACTGTCTGACAGTCTATTGTCTACCTTCACCCTGGGCTTACTTTCAGTATAAAGTAGCTGTATCCATTTGAAGTAGGCATTTCCCAGTCCATAACGTCTTATCGCACAAGTCGTAAACTGCCAGTCAACAGTGTGGAATGCCTTATGTGCATCTAAACTAGCGAGTGCACAAGGAACCCCTACTTTCTGGATCTGCTCTATTACAAGGTATTCCTTCTGTATATTAGTGGTGGTAGTGCGGTCTCCCACAAATCCTGCCCGATTAGGGTGCATCAAATCCCATGCCACTTTAGTTAAAAGATGGGCCAAGGTTTTCCCTAATATTTTTGTACCTACATTAATCATAGATAATGGACGGTATGATTCACATTTAGACATATCCCTCCCTGGCTTAGGCAGAGTTATGATATACGTTCTCTCAGTGTAGCAGGTAATACCCACTGTACAAATGACTCTTGGTACATGGAAAGTAATGATGTATACAACACGCTTGCATACTCCTTATAAAACTCAACCATTAAGCAATTGTTCCCTGGTGTCTTCCCTGTACTTGTTTGTTTGATAGCCACTGCATTTAATATTTCCCTCATCTCTTTATCTGCCACTTGTAGCTGCGTCTCATCCCGGAGGGCTGTCAGAACCACTTCATCACACCCATTCTGTTGCATATACAGAGCAGAGTAGAACTCTGTGAAATGGTGTAATATGTCTTCATGTGTGGTGATGGTCGCTCCTTGTGCATCTTTGACTGTAACAACCGAATTTCCTCCCCATTCTCTATTGACCAACCACGCCGATAACCGACCCGGTGTGTCACCTTCCTCATATTGAATCTTCGAGTATGACTTATAATCATGATGACTTAGGACTCCACTTGCTGTATCAAGTTCCCCTTGCAATCTACATCACTCTTCCCATATCATGTCCGTATGTGATGCCTGTGGGTCAATATCCCCAATTTGTTGTTTCAAATGCGTTACTGTGTGCATTTAAGGACAGACGTACCCCATATGTGATGGCTATGCACTTACCCCTGACAGTCACCTTAAATTCCTCCCAGACAGTTTCAGCTGAAGTAACCAAGCCTGGGTTAGTGGTGAAGAATTCGCACACTGCTTCTCAAATCACCTCTCTGTAGGCCTGATCCTGTAGTGCACATGCCTGGAAGTTCCAGTGCGGTATTGGGGCCACATATGCATGTCCCCACATCGTAGCTACCAAAGGGGCACGATCTGATAATGTACGGTTCTAGATATTGAGGCATCCCAAACAAACTCAGTTGCCTGTCTCTGTGTATTAACATATAATCAATCCTGGAGAATGTACCATGTGGCGGGGAATAAAAGGAGTATCCCCATAATCTGACCATGTACTGCTCTCCAAAATTCTATTATGTTTAACTTGTTCATGCTCTCTTAAAGTGTCCTAGATGCCCTGCCCCAACGGTCGTGCCACTAGCCGAGAACTACCAAGCTCCCTGTCCTACACACAGTTATAATCCCCCATCCATATAATGTCATAGTGTGCATAAGGTGTCAAAATATGTGTCAGCTCTTCAAAGAAATCAGGAGCATCTATTTTGGGAGCATATGATGTGAGAAGCACTGTAGGGGTACCCCCAATCTCTCCTACCACTGCCACATATCGTCTACCTGCTGGTTTCAGATCCGTGTCTGCATGGAGTGGGACACTGCTATACACCCACAATAATACCCCTCTTGCTGAGGAAGAGAAGCTCACATACTATAATCTGCCTCCCCATTTGGTCCTCATTTTCTCAGTATCCTGAGGCATTCAGTGCGTCCCCGGTGGCATTATTATTTTAGCTGTTTTCTGCGATCGTAAGGCCATATTCTCTGGCACTTGGTAGGATTCTGTATCCTTTTAACATTCCATGATATATTTGTCACCTCCATGCCTATTTATAGTAAGCATCTCATTTGCATATATCATTTCTGAAATCAAAAAATGCTTCTCTGACTGCAGTCACCCCTTCTCAATGGGTGTATGAAAAACATGGTTCTCCCGCCCCCTCCCGTGTGGCCTATCCTAACTTGGCCTCCACAATCAACACAATGGGTGTCTATCCCCTCTCTTAATAAAACAAATATTCTTTTGAGATATAGTGTGATGCATCCCAGGATTCCAGATGCAGGACCTCCCAAGTGCAACTGCGCCATAGGTAACAGGCATTCTAGGAGTGAAATATATGCCTTTCCTATCCTTGCTTCGGCCAACACACACATTATTCTCAATCGTTTATACCAACCCCCCCTCCCCGGTAGTCTACGGTGATGCCAGCACTCCCACTCATTATCGATCTTCATCAAACGTAAAACTGAATCAATTTTTACGACCATTGTACATCAATGGCTTTCTAAGAACTGCATAGATTCCTTAGGTTGTTCAAAGAAATATCTTTTCCCTTGCCAATCGACTCTTAAGTGTGCTGGAGGTGGCAAAGCATGGTCCCACTCTTTATCTCTCAGCTTCCGTTTAAATTCTACAAAGGAGTTATGTTTTTTTGGTAGCCATGTCATAGTACTGGTAAAAAGATGTCCTAATACCATTGTATCCTACCTCCCCCTATGTTTGGGCTCTGTTAGTATAAACACTTTGTCTCTATATCTTAGCATGCGTGCATTGACCATGCATGGGAGTGCACCAGGGTGGGCCTACCACCAAGTATCCATATATGCGCTGTCCATGTGTAGCTTTCCTTCCACATTGGGTCCTGGCCGGACTTCAGGGAGCCGTCCTTCTAGAATCAGTTCCATAGGTACACTTTCCGTGCCTTCCAGCAATCCAAGAATACGCACGATTGCTTTGAGACCTGTCCTCCAAATCATCTAGCTTTGTTTCCTGTTGCTGTATGCATTGCTTCTGGTCTCTCCATTGACTGGCGTGTGTGCCCAAAAGTTCCTATGTGCCATTGGCCCTCATGCCTAAATTCTTAACTCTGTGTCGTAGTTTATCCCTGTCCTGGTGCAGCAACGTCACTGTTAATGCTACTCCATCAATTTTCTCAGTTTTGGCTTTATTTCCTTCCAGAATCAATTTTTTAATTTCTAAGTTAGATGGTCAAGTTACCTTTTCCTCCGTGCCAGTGACACCAATGGCCCGCTTCGTGCCATTCTAACTATACTGTCCTCGATAGTGTTGTGGGACTTTGAGGCAGTACTCAGGCACCCCTTAGGGTTTGGTGGCATTTGAGCAGAGAGAGATTCTATTTAACAGTCACCCAAGATGCAATCTAATCCTGGTCTGGCCCAGATCCCCTAGTCGTTAGTCAGTTCTGGACTTTTTTCCTGCCTGCAGTGCGTAACACACACTAGGCCTCTCCAGCTGTTTTTCAATAGGTTCTCCTCAGTACATCTACAAGAGCTTTGTCATCTTCTCACCACTGCATAAAAGAAGGACCTATAGTGAAAAGTAGAAGAGAATGCAGAGTGATGAATTGTTGTTCAGTTCATCCTCCCCCACCAACAGCTCCACCCAGCCGTCCAGTTGCCCCTGCAATCCCCTAGGTCAAGCGCTCCCCAAGACAGCTGTGTAGACCTGATGCAAGTGGCCCCCCTGCGCATGCCTCACAGTGCTCTGGTTATTATTATAGACACCATGCACAAGGCGGCAGCAGTGCCATGTTTGCCACACCAGCAGCTCTAGGGGCCCAGCACTTCACACTAGCTCAAGCATGCTTCTTTAAATAGGTGCTGAGGGTGAGTTATAGCACATCCACAAGTAGAGGAGGGACCGGGTTACACTTACACCCCTTTGATGCTGGAGCTTCTCTGCCAATCCCTGGCTCAGCCCACGGGCTCCACATCTCTGATCAGGTCCACAAGCACCTCCTGTACGATCCTTGGTGATGGGGCCACACACCAACACCACTCCTCTGCACCTCCAGATACAATTGCAGACAGTCCCACTCTCCAGTCAGTCTCCCAGCTTTGTTGCCACCCTGATATTGTCTTCAGTTCCAGGCCGGCTCCTCCCGTCTCTGCACTCCGATTGTCTGGGTCAACAGGCCCGTCAGACCACACTCGGTCACTCCTCTAAAATGACGCAGCATAAGCTCCCGCTTCGCACCAGTATATAGGCCGGGTGGGGGCCTCCAGATTATGCCTCCCTTATGTCAAGAGCAGCCTGTGGATCCGAGGAGGGCTTCACAGATTGCTGGTTGCCGGAGCTCCAATCAAGCACGTCCACTCAGTCGGCCATTTTATCTCTGCCCCCCTCAATAGGCGGAGTTAAGCAAAATGTTCAAATATCGAACAAAAGTTCTCTTCATTTTGTGTCTGTTTCAATGAGCCAGGGTGATAGACACCAGGCTAGGCAGTGCTTTTCATTCATTGACGGCTGTAATAGCGTTGCATAAGTCATCTAATGGGCAGATCTGGTGGTTTACAAATGCTTCCACATTGTGGATCTGAGGCAACTTGTTCAAGTTGCCCGGTGGTTAGCCAGCAAATGTTATGGTTCACCAAGGTAGCAGCAGGAATAGAATGTCTTAATCAGTTCTAACCCCTGGAATATGGAAGAGAAAGGACATTACTGCCTCTTTACTTTCCCCAATGTCCCCTCAAGATCTGACCCTAGGCCTGCCGCTTCTTCCTTGGTCTCCACTGCCCTTAACCCCGCTCCAAGAAATTGCACAATTTTGACCGCATTTAATTGTCACAGGTTGGGATTTATCTGACCCACTTCTCAGACCACACTGTTCACGCCACCATGGCAGTGCTGTAGATCACAGACTAATTCATCTGCAGTCATGACTGGTCATAGGGGAATTTTGCCTAATGTTGCAGTTGATCACGAGACGTCCGGCCAAAACTGGGGTGTCAGGTCATTCCAATTCCACTTCTATAGCTCTTGCAGGCCTTTCTGAGACCTTCATCCCACATGAACCTTTTGTCAGTCATCTTCTGATGGAGCCCATCTCTGACAGTCTCCTCACTCTGTAGCAGTGGCCATCTTGCCAGGTCGTGGCCTATTGCATCTTTCTTGTTAAATTTCTCACATCCACTACATTCGCATTCCTCCAGTCCACCTCCAAGCAGTTGAACATGGTGTTTCCTTTATTTCTCTGTTTTCCGGGCATATATTTACTGCCAGCAGTGCCAGGATGGAGACAGATTCAGGTGGGCCACCGAGAGCTCTGGTTATTGCAACCTACTTTGTGCACTGGGGTTTAAGGACCCTTCCCTTTCTTTCCAGCCTGGACAAGTTCAAACTTTAAAACAACTGAGGATTTGATAGATGCAGTAGGTGCAGGAAACTCTTTCCTTTTCACATTCATATTGTAAAAAATTTAACTAGTTTGATAATATATTTTTTTACATTGACTAACAATTTTTTTCAAAATGTATCCCAAAGATGTCAGTCTATTATATAATTACTTGTTATATAATATGTGAGCAGTCAGTTAGTCCAAAACTTAATTTTGGTTACCAATGTAACTATAAAAGTACATCAAAAGCACATGATTCAAATAAAGCTTAAATCAAGCCATATACAAAATAAAAAACGTTAACACGTTCAACACACTAATTCATAACTGAGTGGGAGAGAAAACTATATCCAGCCACATGTAATGGTACTTTCTCTCCTGCATTGTAAAATCAAATAACGTGCAAGTGCAAGTTAAAACGGTTACATAGATCAGCATTTCAATTACTAAGAATCATTCAAGGACCGGCACTACTCAGTCTGCGATGATTTGCTATTCTTCTGCGTCACTGCGGGATTTGCGGGGCCATTTCAGCTCCTGCCGCTCCGTTTTTCCTGGGCGGTTTAGGGGCAAACGTTGCTGCCCGTCCTGCGGCTGGAGGCCTGCCTTGTCTTGTGCTACTGTGCCACGTCTGGTAACTGCTGATGCGAGGCATCTTTGCATGCTGTTGAACACAAGGTCGGTGGGTCGTCATGCCTTGCATATTCATGATCTTTTGGTCAGGGAAAATCCTCTGTGCCTGCTTCTGACGGAAACCTGGCTCGGAGAGGCTTCCCACCCGGATGTCTTCGCCGCCATTCCGCCGGAATATAACATCTTCCGGCAGGACAGAGCGAAGGGGAGGGGAGGGGGAGTAGCCGTGGTGGTGAAAAAGTGCGTCTCCTGCTCAGTACTGCCCTTGATCCCTATTGGGAATGCCGAGTCGCTTGCCTTCATGATCAGATTGTCCCCGGGTCAGGCCCTGAAGGGGCTGTTGATCTATAGACCTCCAGGTCCTGTGGGCTCCTTCTTTGAGGATCTACAGACAGTTGTTTCCGAGTTGGCGCTATCCACTCAGCACTGCATTGTGGCTGGCAACTTCAATTTCCATCTGGATGTGGCGGATGACCCTGATGCGGCCAAATTGATGGATGTTACTTCTCCGCTTGGTCTCATTCCCTACGTATCAGGGCCAACACATGAGAAGGGGCATACCCTGGATCAGGTGTTTTCATCTGTTCCGCTCATGGAGGTTGCTACCCTGCAGATGCTCTGGACCGATCACTGGTTGATCAGCTTTGTGGTGCTGGAATGCGAGCGTCCGGATTACAGAGCGCCCACCTTGCTTAAACCGGCCTCGAGAGCGCTTCATAGAGTTACTCCTGACTTGCTCGAGCAGGCACTGCTGAAACACCCCTGTCCTCTCTCGGGTGACCTGGATAGTGACACAGAGACCCTGCAGTGTTGGCTTACCGATCGGTTGGAAGAGCTCGCTCCCAAGGTTGTCCCTCGGTCCACGGTGGCTCGGCATTCTGCCCCGTGGTTTACGGAGGCGCTCCGTGTGGCTCGTAGGCAGTGCAAGGTGGCCGAGAGGGCCTGGCGCCTTGCGTACGATGGGGAGGCTAAACTTGCCTACACGGCGGCGTTGAAGGCTTACCATCGGGACATTCTCGGTGCCAAGAGGGTTTATCTGGCTAGGAGGATAGAGGCATCTGCGAACTCCTGTAAGGAGATCTTTAATATTGTGAAGGAGTTTACGATCCCCAGCTCCCATCCGCCCCCTCCAGCTTCGGCGGATGCTTGGGCCTGTGATCTCGCTGGTTTCTTCACAAATAAGATCAAGGCCATTCAGGCCACCTTCGTGGAGGAACCGGATGGAGGGAGTGGTGAGAGGCTGGACTTTGGACTGCCGCAGACTTCGGTGGCAGTGCTGTCCGACTTCCCCACTGTTACCAGCGAGGCCTCTCTTATGCTGTTGGCCAACCTCAAATCTGGCTCGCCACTCGACCCCTGCCCCGCCAAATTTTTGGCCGGGATGGCGGCAGTGGTGAATCCTCTAGTTAACCCTATCCTCAATGCCTCCCTGAGGGAGGGGCGGGTCCCTAGCTCTTGGAAAAGAGCGATGGTGATCCCCCTCCTAAAAAAACCAGGCCTTGACACCGAAGTCCTGGCGAACTACAGGCCTATCTCGCTGTTACCAGCACTAGCGAAGCTCACGGAGAAACATGCGCATGGCGCTCTTTCTAGTTTTTTGGAAGCCAATAATCTGCTCCATCCATCTCAATCGGGCTTCCGACCTAATTTTAGTACGGAAACAGCTCTGATTGAGGTGACTGAGATCATCAGGGAGACTCTTGATGCCGGCGGCAGGGCCATGCTGGTCATGTTAGATCTCTCGGCGGCTTTCGACACCGTCCCCCACAAGACGCTTCTAACCAGGCTTTATGACATCGGCCTGAGGGGGACGGTGCTGAGGTGGTTTACTTCTTTTCTGGAAGGCCGCCGCCAGACGGTCTGGGTCTCCCAGAGCTCCGCCGAGATGCCGCCATTGGGAGTTGGGGTTCCACAGGGTTCTGTGTTGAGCCCCACATTATTTAACATCTTTATGTCCCCTCTGGCGGCCTTGGTAGAGGCGTATGGGGCCCAGATCGTCTCCTATGCCGACGACACGCACCTCCTCTTCACATGCGGGAAAGATCAAGAGTTTGTGGGAGAGAGAATCCGGGACTGCCTTGCGCTGGTCTTCGACTGGTTCCAGCGGAACGGTCTGAGGGCCAACTCAGGAAAGTCTGAGATTTTATTTTTTGGTTGCGTTGCCGATCCTGATTGGCAGCATTGGTGGCCGTCCGACATGAGTCCTCCTGTACAGTCCTCAGTGGTGGCCAAAAACCTGGGCGTCAAGCTAGACAATCAGCTGTCGCTCCGCACTCACATCCTTGGCCTGGCCGGCACTTGCTACGGATTATTGAAAATGCTCCGCAAATTTTTGCCTCTGCTATCTGAGGAGCATAGGAGGATTACAGTGCAGGCTCTAGTCGGTTCGAGGCTAGATTATGCCAATGCTCTTTTTCTTGGCCTTCCTGACTACCTGGTCCAGCGCCTTCAGGTGGTGCAGAACTCTGCCGCCCGGGCGATCTTTGGTCTAGGGAGACGAGCTCGAGCGTCTGGGTTGCTCCAGTCGCTCCATTGGCTCCCCATTAGGAAGAGGATCCAGTTTAAATCCTTGACCCTGATGCACAAAGCTCTGCATGGTTCAGGAGCGGGATACCTGCAGAGGAGACTGACTTTTTATCGTCCGGCTCGTTCCCTCCGTTCGGAAGCTCTTTGCAGAGCGGTGGTTCCACGGGTGAGGAAGGCCCGTGCGGGAGGGCGGTCTTTTGGCTACAGAGCCCCCCAGCTTTGGAATTTGCTTCCATTTTCTCTGCGGAATACTGTTAATTTGCTCCAGTTTAGGAGGGGCCTGAAGACCTGGCTTTTTAACTCTTAGTCTGTTTTTAACTGCCCATTGTCTTTTTTCTGTTCTGTTCTGTTTGCCTGTTTTTAGCTGTGTTGTGTTATTTCAATATGAGTTGAGGGTGGAAAGCGTCGGGACACTCCCTGTGAGTAGCTGCACGCTATACAAAAGCTCAATAACATAACATAACATAACATAACATAAAATAGGTTGCACCATTGCTTTTAAAATAGCATCAATTTTCTTCTATTAGTAGCGCAAAAATGAACAGATGTTATACAGTTAGATGGGGGTCAAGCTGTTGCAAACAGACCAAAGCAGCCCCGGATGTTCTGATGCCCTTGGCCCTGATAATTGGAATGAAAACCTTTTTTAGTAAAAGAACGTCAAGTCTATATGTTTTGTTAATATACCAATAAAAACTTTAAAAAAAAAAACTGGCTGCAAAAAGTAAATGATTTTAGATGGGTTAAAATGGCAAAAAAGCCCTGGTGCATTCTCACAAAACCCAATCTAAAACGAGTGAGTAACACGTGCTGTTGATCCATTCCAGATACGGCTCCAAGGCATTAGTGCTACAGAGTACAACATACTCCCCTACAGAGGGTTTGGGGAATTTACAGTTATCTCTGAGGTAGCACTTCTTTGATTTATGTGTACCCAATTCGTATCAGTTCTGGTCATGATATCAGGCTTGGAAAAGACGAGCGGCCTTCCAAGACTCGTCAGCCCCGTCTTTATGTACCACAGGAGCAGGGGCACCAGTTTAACAGTGTCTTCGCCATTTGGGGAGAGGAGTTGGCCTAACGACTAGAGCGGTCAACCTCGAATCTGGGGAACTGGATTCGAGTCTCGGCAATGTGCACATCCTGTGATTCTGGGCAAATCACTTAATCTCCCTGTGCCTAACAAAAATGAATGTGTACTCATGTAATGCAACAGGTGCTATGTAAAGCGCTCTGATACCGGATTTGGGTCAGGTTTTCGCTGTAAAAAAACAAAAAAAAGCTCGTGGTGCAGAATATACGTGGAGAATGCAGGCGGAACACCCAATCGTCGCCTAAGCACCCTTTTTTGTTCACTCTGAAAAGGGTTTGTGTTGATGTGCCTCCAAATGCCTGACCCATAAATCAAGATTGGTAGTCATTTAATTCTATAGACCTCGAGCAAAGCGGCAACAGGTTTTTTACCAATGCATTTGGCAAGATTAAAAAATACCCTGCCAAGCTATTAACTTTCTGGCGGACTTTGGAAGTACGAGGGGCCCAGTTACCCCTTGCATTAAAGACAACACTCAGGTATGAAAAATTCCGGTGTGAGGGCAATGGGATGGCCTTGTAATGAAATACTCTGCACCTTAGTTTGCCTAAGATCTCAGGCCAAAATAAATGTTTTAGATTGGTTTGTGGCAAATCTTAGTGAGCCCATAAAGATGACAATTTTTTGTACTAGGATGTTAAGACCATTGGGGGTTCACAATAGTAGGACTGCATTGTCCACATGCAATAGAACAGAAACCTTTTTCCTCCCAACAGAGGGATAATAATAATAATAATAATACTTTATTGTATAGTTAGTAAAAACCATTACAAAGTATAAATACGACATAATACTAAAACACAGAAAGTTTACACTGCTCTGCGAATGATAAAAAGTTATTAAGATAAAAAAGTCTTTCAAATTTGAATATTAACATGTTCCAGATTCAAGACTTTATCAGTATTCTTTGCTTTTTCTCAAAAATGTCAATGAATTTGACTGCCCTGCAAATGAGTTGCGGATCTACTGAGCATAAAATTTGTATGATCGCAGACCGGCAGGTACGTATTCCATATTCCTTAAACTTGGTTTTTAACCCACTCCGGCGTTCCTGGATCAGAGCCGGGCAAATACAAATCAGATGGATAAAGTCTTGTCTTCCTGCGCCACATAAACCGCATCCGTCACATTCTTGGGACTTCCACTTTGGTGTCTCGGCATTTGTTGGAAAGTTACCCAGCCTTAAATTGAGGTGTTTACGTTTGATGAAAGGCGAGAAAGCAAGGTCTAGGTAGGCTGCCGGTACTAATTTTTTATAAGATTGAATTGTCATCCAGGCATGGGACTGACGACTGAAGGTTATTTTATCGTCGAGCAACGAATGCCTGTTGGCAGCCTTCTTTACCAACTGTTTAAAGGAAAGTACTGGAAGCTTGGATTCCCAGAGAACAGCCAACTCAGTTGATTCTAATGACAGTTTAAGGTATTTGGCGTAGTGAGAATTGGGACTTTTGCTAATTATTTCCCACATAGCACGATAGACCGCTATCTCTTGATTCATCCAGACATTGTACCAAAATTTTATGGTCTCGTACTTTTTCAGCAGCATTTGGGATTGCAGACGAAATTCAAGCCTTACTTGTGCGGGTGATGCGTTTCATGGTAATGCAAATACTCGCTTGTAGATTTTCATTTGTGCGTTGTCCAGAAGTTGTGCACTCTTGCCATGATGTAATACGCTCCCATAAGCTATTGTTGGGAGTAACTTAGCTTTCATTATTGTTAGCAAGGGGGAGACCAAGGGACCTTTAAGTTTGGTCGCTAGGGTACTAAAGGCATGCAATAGTATTGTGCCCTTCTTTTCCATGCTAATAAATTGCATGCTGAAATCGAGACGCTTGTCCAGTAGTATCCCGAGATACTTGTAACTTCCAAACACTCCTAGTTTAACATTGTCTATTGAGAAGGTTGGTGGCACTTTGTGTCGTCGGGTTATAACCATGATTTTTGTTTTTGTGCTGTTTATTTCTAGCAAGTTCTGTTTTGTATAGCGAGTCAATTCGTTTAGAAGACGTTGCAAGCCTATTCTTGTCTGGCTTAATAGGACCACATCGTCGGCATAGGATAGGTGTGTTACACGGAGATTACCTAGCCGCGGCGAATGAGCATTAGTCCGGTCAAGGCTTACTGTTAGGTCGGCCATGAATAAATTAAAGAGGTGGGGGGCCAAAACACAGCCTTGCTTTAGTCCATCAGAGGTGTTGATCTTCCGGGTTAGCCTCTGTCCATTGTCAATCTTTACCTGCATCCAGGTGTTACTGTACAGGTCGATGATCGGCGTTAGGATTGAGTCTGGCAGGCCCTGCTGCTTCAATTTAGTCCATAGTAATTTTCTGTTGACACGGTCGAAGGCCGCCTTAAAGTCAATGAAACAGGTGTAAAGTTCCTGATGGTTTTGGAGGCTTTTTCAACCAATCAAACATAATGCCATTGCATTTGCCATGGTGCCTGTTCCACGACGAAACCCTGTCTGATTTAACGGGATTTTGCTGTTCATATCCGACCATTGTGCTAGATCGGCTAGCACCAGGGATGCGTAGTATTTAGCTTCCGCATCGATCAGGGCTATTAAGCGATAATTGATTGGATTTTTGCGGTCTCCGCCTTTATAAATGGGATTGATGATGGCACCCCTCCAGCTTTCCGGGACCCGACCTGAGTCGCTAATTGACCGAAACAAGAGATTAAATTTGCATGCCCAGAACTTGGGGTCCTCTTTATAGATTGCCTGCGGGATGCTGTTTGGCCCCGGTGCACTCTCTTGCTTGCCTTTCTTGATTATTAGTAATATTCGGCGATCGTCATCTGTCCACATTGGTTGACCCATATCTTCCTGGCGGTAGATCATGCCATTGGTGCTAGAAACAGCCATGCTTTCCTGGTCCATTGCTCTTGATGTTTCAGATGCCGTTATTGACGTTATAATCTGGTGTGCCGATGGTTTTGTCGAGAATGTGTCGACTATGTGTTGGGCCCAATCGTTTTCATTGATGCATGTCATACTTATAGGTTGTGCTGTTGTATTAATGGAATTGACTTGCATCCAGAAAGCCCTGGAGTCTGATATTTTTATGTTATGTAACAATTTAGCCCAGAAATCATTGGCTTTGTTCCTTTTTTCCATCCATACCAGCTTTTTGTATTGTTTCCTTATCGATCGGACTTCTTGCCAGAGGCTTGGTTTTATCTTTGTACCTTGTGCCCGTCTTGTGAGCTTCCGAAGATGTTTCTTCATAGAAAGTGTAGTTTTTGTGAGTTTGGTATCGGACATAGGATAGGTCTCCCTTTTAGCATTGCTACTGGACCTCGGTAACTTTACCAGGAAGTCAGACGAGGTTTCTGAGCATAAGTCTTTCTCTGCGATGGATGTTTTAAATAATTTCTTAGCGTCCAACGCTATTTGAGGCAGTGTGTTGCTCGTCCACTTTAACCGCTTCAGGTTAATTGTAGAAATTATGCCTGGTATGGTTGGCGCCTTTACGTACCTAGAAGAATTCAGTTTCATCTCGATATGTTGCATTGAATGATCACTGTCTAGTGAGCAGATTATTTGGAATTTTTTAATTAGACTCAGCAGGGGTAATGTTACCAATGTATAATCCAAAATGGAACTTGTATTATGGCCTATATAGGTTGCGGCAGGGGGTTTGTCGTGAATAGCTCTACCGTTTATTACCTGTAGGCCAAGGCGTTCACAGTCCCACATCAGCTGCCTACCCACTTTATCTTTCTTCATGACCGATACAATCTCCTGAGGTTCAACGTCCCACATTTCGTTTGCTACTGAGATGCTTTCCTCATCTTCCGGTTGATGTAAAAGGTTGGTGTTGAAATCACCCGTAACGATAATCTCCCAGCTTGGTTGTTCAAGGCGGGTGTTGGTTACAACATTAACAACACGCTGGAAGAGTTCTTTTTTGGATGATTTTTTCGGGTGGGCGTATAAATTAGTTAGGATGATTGTTCTCGTCTTGCCTTTTGTTGTGCTCTCCAGTTTAATGATTTGCATATCTGCTGCTGATACAGCCATTTGCGAGGCGTTGATCTTCAGTGCAGTGGATACATATATTGAAAGTCCCCCCCTTGCGCGCCCATAGCGCTGGGGACGCGTCGCACTTTCATGGAAACATAGTCTTCCTGGTAAGTCAATTGGTTCTATTGTCCACGTTTCCTGAAGTGCTATGATCTCATAGTGGTCCCAGGTAGCTGTTTTTCTACTATGGTTTAAGATGTTTTTCGCTCCCGCGATGTTCCAGGAGAGTAACTTTATTAGGATTTCTTTGGTCTTGCCTGCCTCGCAGTGGGTTCAGTTACCATTAATGCCCAGTGCCTGTCTCTGGTGATTGTTGATGGGAGTTTCCGCCCCCCTGGCACCCTGTAGTCCTGAATGAGTGGTTCGATTTTTGCAGTCAGCTCTTTTGTCAGATGGAGCGCTTTTCCCACATCTTCTTAGCAGGGGTGACGGATAGCGCTTTTTTGTTTCTTCTTTCAGCGTGATTCCCCACTCTTCAAATTTACGCGTTTCAGTAAGAATGCTCTTTTTCCACTTCTACATTCCTCCAGGTGGCACATGTGCCTTCCCTAGCCCCATTGTCCCCTAACGTGATGAATTCAATTGATAATAAATTGGCGGATGTTAGATGGCTTAGGCTTGGGATGGTAGATGTCAGATGGAGAATATTCCCTCGATTTAAAAGATCTTGT
The DNA here is from genome assembly GCF_964263255.1 of Lissotriton vulgaris. Taxonomy (NCBI): domain Eukaryota; kingdom Metazoa; phylum Chordata; class Amphibia; order Caudata; family Salamandridae; genus Lissotriton; species Lissotriton vulgaris. Next base: position 1,564,036,583 of record NC_141685.1, read on the forward strand.
GTGCCTTGGGGCTCGTAGTTGGGAATAAAAAGTATCTTTCCTGCTGTGACTGGTTGCATCTCAGTAGGTCGGTCACTGCTAATCTGTACTTTTTCATTTGATGAGGGTTTTGTAGACTTGTGATCCTCGTAATCCTTTGCATTAAGATGGAGATATTGCGCTATTTGATTATACGCATAATTCTGAGTTTGTGTGAGTGGCATACTCGCCATGGCCTTTACTTCCCGGCATGATCGTTTAAAGCCGGCCTGTTCTGGGTGGTGCCCACTGGTTGCAGTGGCAGACCCGGGACATGGTCCTATCCTTTCCACATTTGCGATTTCTGTAGTTTGTTGCATACCATAGTTGCCTGTAAATATCGTGAGTTGTATTTGATCGTGCATATTTCTATCCGCCTTGGTTCTTACTTCCCTATTGATCTTTTGGTTACTTTTCCCTGACGTTTGATTATCGGTCGGTGTAGTGACACTTTTCCCTGCAATTGGGTTATTGCTTGGTATAGTGACTCGAATAGAGGGCACTTTTTGTTTTTTGTCCGTGCCTTTGGCTACAACCCAATTAGGCCCCTGATTGCTTTGTTCTTGTTTGTTGTGTTGCTTGATCCTGTTTGCAGGGAGCCTTGTATCTTCATAAGTGGTGCTCCCTTTTTGACGAGAGATAGACTCAGTATTTTGCGGCTCATCTGGCAGACTATCTGAAGTTTTATTTAGTTGTGTGGTGTTGCTGGGCCCTTGATCCGTGCTCCAGCCAGTGCCACTTACGGCAGTCATTGAACTAAACAAATCAGTGCTACTGGGGTTCCTAGCTCCTGGAATTTTAGCATGAACGACGCCCTCTGTATGCGTAGATTTTTTTGATGTCGTCAGTTGGGTCATGTCCTTAGGGCTTGTGTTTAATAGTATTTGTCCCTCTTCTAGGTTTTTCCAATTTTTATATTCTTTTTCTGTCCCGAGATATGACTGGTATGTCCCCTCTTTAATGTTGGGTTCCTGTTTTAGTGTCCTTTTTCCCTGATTAAAGATAGGAAAAGTAACCAACATCTGCTTATTTGCAGGTGGGCAATTTGGCAGCTGATTTCTGTTTTTTCTTGCCCGTTTTTTTTTCAGCTTGGTTAGACCTTTCAGGTCGTTTGGATTTCTTACCCCATCTTGGTTTGAATGCTCTATTCCTAATAGTTTGGAACCATTGTTTTGTATGATAAGGGGCGTTGCACCTATTATTTTAGGTTCCTCTATTACATTGTCAGATATCGTTGTTAGTTTGTTTTGTTTGTTTTTTTCCACTGCTGTTTGCCGTGCTGATTCGTGTACTTGGTCTGCATTAATGTTAACTGGATATTCCTTTTGTGTGCTCTTGCAATTTCCGAGGGAAATAAGGTCACATCCGATTGGTATACTGTTGTTACTCTGGTTAGCGTGCTTGCATTCCTGTAGTATGTCTTTAAGAATTGATGGCAAATCCTTTAGTTTTTCCAATATTGGATGGCAGGTGCATGACTGGAATGCTGCCCACGGTCGGATTTGGTCCTTAATGATGTTGGGAATGCTGGCCATGATATCTAACTTTTTGTTTATGTTAGATATGTGTTCCGCCATTGTACTCATTAAATGTATCTGAATGTGGAGTTTATCTGACTGCATATTGAGAGTTTTAATAGAGGTTTCCAATATGCAGCCCAGTGCACTGTGCAATGTAATTATAGATTCCAGGTTTTCGTTAATGTCGTGCCCTATTTCTTGCCGGTGCTGGCCCCCTGTATTGCAATTGAAGAAAAATCCCTGTGGAACTTGCTTTATGGATGTTGTGTCTTTCTGCCGCACTTTAATTTTTTGCCGTATTTCGGGACATGGTTCAGGGTTTTTTGTAGTTGCTACATCGGCACCAGCGGAAACACTTGAGATCTCTATTATTGAAGGTTCCGTTTGTGCATCGACGGCAATCACTTTTGGTAAATCTATTAGTGCATTAATGTCCACTTCCTGGTTCATTCCACTGGATATCTCAACTATGTTATTACTTGGCGACTCCCTGATTGGAGAGTTTTTTGTACGCCAACCGATTGATGTTGCTCCCTGGTCCTCCTTTACGATGATGATTGCTTTGTTGGGGATTTTGAATCCCTCAAAATTGCTTTTGGTTGCTTCCTGGTCCTCCTTTTCGGTGGTGAGTGATTTACTGCGGATTTTCAATCCCTCCAGGTTATTTTCAGTTGTATGGATATCCGAGCAGGCTTTTTGTGTTGTAGTTCTTCCTTTCTTAAGTATAGGTACTTCAGACGCCCGGCAGGGGTTAAACTCCTTTGTCTTTGTCTTGTCTATAGCTTTATTCATTACAGGGGTCATGCGTGAGTCCAGTCTTGGGGTTGAGTGACTGTATGGAGGCACCTTGTATGCTAATTCATACATACTATTGTTGTAACAATCCTCGTTATCAGGTTGGGCCGGGTGACTTCCCGTTATTGTTTGCTCTTGATTTATGGCATTGGTTGATAGTGATAGTGTTACGGAAGTTCTTTCGCCTTTGTTCTCTTTTTTGTTAGGTGTGCTACTTGTTCCGTGTCTTTCATCGTGGCAGTCCGTGGCATTGATTGATCCTGTATGGGTTGTTAATTGTTTCTCTTGTCCTTGCCTTTGAATTAAGTCGTGCTTTTTATTTTCCTTGTGCACTTGGGCTTGAATTTGAAACATATTTTTCTCCAGGGTGGCATCCGTATGCTTGGGTATTTCCTCTATTCCATTGGCCCTATCTACATTGGTGTTTAAGACGCTCAGAGGAGTCCTTGTGTCTATTGGCCTTATATCTACTTTTTTTGGTGACATTGGTTTTTGCAATCCATTTGGTGTTATCGGCATTGCATAAATAGCTGTCATTGGGTCTTTTTCTGGAAAGTAAATTTGCCGGTTGGGTTCATGTTGCTGAAAATTGAGTATACAGGAGGTATTAATGGTGCGGCCGCACTTCCCTCAGCTGGAATAACGGGGGATTTGGTTTTGGCCTTTGCTCTTTTCCTTACATTATTGGGTGGGTTTGTCCGTGTTCTCCCAGACCTCATCCCCTTTTTATCTTTTACCACCTCCGCTTTACTTCCCGCTCCACCTCCCAAGCCTATCTGCCCCCTCTGAGTTTGGGCAGCTGCCGTCAGGGAGATAGCGAGGTGTTGTTGCGGTAGGTGGCGGGATGACTGCTCTCTCTGGTGTTAGGATAGCACTCGTAGCCAATTTTTTTGCCAGGTATGTGATGGTATGCAACGGAGCTCAGTCCCCCAAGCATACACTTTTAACACACTGTTAGACTGACCCAGCAGTTAATTAGCTTTATCAGAAAGAAAAAGAAAAAAAAAAATGCCGGTAGACAGTTTTTTGCCAAGCAGGTAATGGAGCTCTAGCGTGTGCTGTTTAACACTCTGTTTGTGTGCCCCGGCTGTTAATTTGGTTTATCCGGTAGGCCTATCCATAGTTACACGTTTTACAAGAATAATCAGTTACTGGGCTGATATTGCCGATAGCACTGCTGGTACTCACACCTCTCACCCGCGGTGCTAGCTGCCTGCTAGTGTTCTGTAGGTCCGATCTGGTCCTTGTCTCGTGGCTGGGGAACCTGGCCATGCCCAGGAGACACCAGGAGAACTGCTGAGCTGGGTCGGGTCAGGTCCGGTCAGTCCCCGTCAGTTGTACTCGGTAGCCTGATCCCCGACCCCTGACACCGCAGGCTAATCGGCTAATCAGCTGGGCGATGCGGGAGAGCACGGAGCACGCTGGGATGTTGGATAATTTGTTGGAGAGAGCCAAGCCTAGGCCATTGATATACAATAAAAGCAACCAAGGAGCTAGGACGCATCCCTAACATACCCCTTTCCCCCGCCTCAAGCAATCTGTCCACTGACCTGAGGCGCCAAACCTAACTGAAGCAGATAGGTCATAATGCAGTGCTCCCAGTAACTGGACCAAATCACTCTCCACACCTAAGCTTGTCAGAATCTCCCATAACACTGTTGAAGGCGCAAAATAGGTTCATGAAGTCAAGGCCAATTGAGCCCTGCTTAACAACTGTTTATTTGCTAATCAACAGATGTAAATTCAAGCATTGCTCTATGATGTTGAACCCCTCATGGAATCCACACTGCACCTCTGACAGTATGTCAGATTCCCTGACCAAGGCCAGAAGACGTTCCAGGACAACTCTCCCCACCAGCTTAACCGGCAAGTCCAATAATGATATCATCCAGTAGCACCCAGGGGATTGAGGGTTTCCATTTTTAAAGATAGGCTCAATAACAGCAGGTCACCATGATTGTGGGATGCCCATCTCGCTGATAGTATTAAAACAAGTACACAACAGGGAAGCCCATAGGTCTGGAGATGATTTGTACACATCCATGGATACTCCGTCCTGTCCTGAGGCTCTATTTAAAGGTATCTTGGTGATCACTTCCCTAACCTCATCTAAGGTAAATTCTAGGGCTAAAAGTGGGGGCCACATCCTCCTCAGCAGGATAGACTAAAGTCTGAGCCCCATAGAGCACTTTAAAATGGTTGACCCTGGCTTCTTGGCTAATGGTGGTAATGACAGTATTTGATTTTACACCCACTGTATTAAAAATTGCCGCCCCTGCCCAAAAGGCCCTAGAGTCCTTCAGCCTTCAGGCCATGACCAACTTTTCCCATGACTCATTCTGAATATCTTTGCACTTGGACCTTTGGGCAGCCTTATAATCTGCTCTAGACTGTTGAATTGTGTTAGTGTCCCTGGGTCTACCCTTCAGAGCCTAGTGCATACGTGCTGAGGCCTTTTTTGCAGGTTTGGTCAATCCATTTGGCCTCATCAACCCCTGATCTGGTGGGTTTCAGAATTAGGCTGCTAACTATTGAATTGTGCTTGACAAGTTGTTCAGACACTGCCCAATGATCACCAGTAGATGATAAAGCATTCAAGCACCAAAACATTGTTTTTCTAAAAGGGTGCTCAAGTCAGCATTTCTCCAGGCCAGATGCAGGCCCTGGGTCTTGGTTTCTAAAGACTGAGATGTCACACTCTTGTGGCCACCCTCCCTCCTAGGAATACGTAAACCAAAGGTTAAGGGATTGTGGTCACTAGGGTGACTTTCTTTGATAGCAGCCCTAGAAACCCTGGCTGACAGGTCATGGGTAACGGAAATATAACCAATAACAGAGGAGCATTCCTGTCTTTCAAAAGTGACTTTCGTTGGGTAAAATCAGTCACATAATTCATTAAATAGATCAAACATTTTAATGGTTTGAAAAGGGACATGACCACCCCTTATCCCTTGGCTGCCCATCGCTCTCTATGCTGTGGCAATCACACATATGGGATTTGTGTTTCAACTGGGTAAGCCCTAGTTTGGATAATGTGATACCCATTGAGTACCGAGGCAAATTGGGTTTCAAGACCTAGAAGAAGACCAGTAAGCATATTAAGATTGTCAATAGAGTCACTTTCAAAATACCCATTATAAAAGCTGATAAAAATAATGATCAGGCCAGAGGTCCACCTGGATACAAAAGCTTGAAACAGAATGCTGCTGGAGGAGATTAGAGTGACACTACATTCCACGGTAACTTTCAACCAGGTCATTAGACCAGCCTGGGCCCTACCCGGTGAAGACGGAATTGCAGGAACTATATGGGTATAGGAACCAATCTTAATAATAAAACCTGTGGCCCATGTCTTCTGAAAGAAAACAATATCATACTTGTGTATGAACTAGCCCTATTCATCACAAACGATTTTGCTGGCAAGGCATGTAATCTTCCAGAAAAGGATGTTAACTCTGTGGGCAGGGTCCGCAGGGATGGTTAGATTTGCCTCATTGGGTAATAGGGATAGCTCCTTATGGTCGGGAACTATTGAATTCCCCACAAATCCACCATAGCATGGAGAGTGCAGGGTAGGGCATCTGAGGGTCCCACATTACATCTAGCCCTTGTGTGATGGTCGACTTAGACATATTACAAGTACTAACTCAATAATTGTCTGTCAAGTAGCCAGGGGGGCAAAACTGAAAGGAGGTAGTTGAGGTGCTAAAAGGATAAGGAAGTGCATCCTAGTGTGAGAAAATGTAGCCAAGCCTCTATAAAAGAAACCATGGGGCAAGATCTTAACATTGCTACTTTTAGTTCGCCTAGCTGCAAAGTCCGCAATAAATCTCCTGCAATGTTGGGGCTTCTACAAGGGACATTAACGTAATCCCCTGGGAATTCTTTGTGCGACCTCCCGATCCACCCCACCCTTCTTGATATAAGAACCTCGGCGAATAAGCTACCCTGGAGCCTGGAGTACCAATTAATCCAGTGTATGGCTTTACTGATAAGCTCCTGGGTGGATTCACTCACTTCAGGCCGCAACCTTGGGACATTTGCCATCCGTATACCATAGGGACACATGGCACATCTCGTTGCACATCCTAAGGTCGACCTGATGTGTTTTGGGGTGGAATAAAATTTCCCACTGGGCCATGGCCCTCAACTTGTTCAGCAAGCAATTCATGGTCCCTTGAGCAAAAGAGCACAGGCATATCTGAGCCAGGGGCTACAGTAGACCTGCAAAGAGACGAGTACCCCCTCCCGCCATTCAGGGGCTGATGCTCCTGAATAGGACTTGAGGGCTTCTGGCTGATTATGGTGTCACCCCTTTCATATTGTACCTTGTGTCAGCCTAACATCCAACTCATTTAGTTTAGCCTCAAATTGCCCAAAGCGTTCACAAAGTCCTGACATCTTTGAGTCAAGTAGGTCAGCAAACTCCTTACTAAACTGTGCAAATTCTCCCCCAATATCCTTCTTACAATTAAGGGGGTCATGGGACGTTGATGTAGGCCTAGCTGGATTACCTGCAAGTTTGTGAATAGGCCCTCTTTTCCGCTTGGTGTGTGGGGGCAGGGTTTGTATAGCAGTGTGAGACTGAGATGAGGAGGGACATTTGTCACAGCCTGTACTTTCCTGATCCAGTAGGCTAGTGGAGGCTCCACCATCAGAGCTGCTAGTGATAGACGTTTTTCGGCAAGGAGAATTTCCTTGTCTATGGCTCCCACTGCCTTTTCAATGTACCCATCAAGGATAATCTGTCAGCATTTTTTGAAGAAAACTAAATGCATAATTTTATTTCCTGACAAAACTTTTGCACATTTTTCAATGCTTTTGAAACCTTATTGATAGTTAATTATATGCATTGCTGTTTTTTGCCTCCTACTCCTTAGTTTTGACAGGGCTAGTCACTAATCAGTTAAGGTGCAACTTTCAGGAGAGGTGAAGAAAACTCATGATAAAAAGTTTGATTATTGATATCATTAATCTCTGACTGTTTTTCAAAATTCATTCTTCTGCACATGCTTGAGCAGCAGTTGTAGTAAGATTTCATAAACTCAAAGACATGACTGTGGGAGCTGTTTGAGGAGCCAAGATTTGAAGGAGTGTTGGGCGAATATGATATTAGTTAACTGATGAAAGCAGCCAGTGACAGAGGCTGCTGGGAGGAATCAGCGTGAGGGATTCCAGCCCAGTGGGACTTGGACAGCAAGTGGTCCAGGGGCGTTGAGGCCCCCCACCCCGCTTTAGCAGCTACTGCGAGTGGAGTGCTTGATGGGACTCTTTTGTCTGGAACTCGGCAGACAAGGGCTTATAATTAACTTGCAATGACGGAATGAAGTGTCGGTGGTTGGGTGAGTGAGTAAAGGGATGGATAGGTGAATAAAAGGGTGGATGGATAGGTGAGTGAAAAGGTGGATGGATGGGTGAGTTAAAGGTTGGGTAAGTGAAAGAGTAGATGGATTCATGAAAGGTAGAGTGGACTGATGAGTGAAAGAAAGGACTGATGAGTGAAAGGGAGGGTTGATTGATGGATAAAAGGGTGAATGGATGAATGAGTGAAAGGGTGGATTGATGATGAGAGAAAGGATGGATGAGTGAAACGATGAATGGAGGGGCATTGTGAACTCCCGTGTTAGCACCTACAGCGGGGTTGGAGTTCTTGATGGGCTTCTTCTGTCTGCAGCTCTGCAACAAAGGCTCATAATTCATGTGAACATTAGTGGATGGATGGATGTGTGCGTGAATTGGTGGATGGGTGGGTGAGTGAATGGGTAGATGGGTTAATGGATGAATTAATGAGTGAAAGGACAGATGTAAGGATGGATGACTGAAAGGTTGGATGGATGAAAGGGTGGATGGATGGAAGGAGGAGTGAAATAATGGCTGGATGAGTGAAAGGGAGGGTGGATGAATGTATTAAAGGTTGGATAGATGAATATGTGCTTGGATGGAGAAGAGAAAGGATGGATGAATGCATGGGTAAGTGAGTGAAAGAATGGATGCTGAGTGAAAGGGAGGGTGAATGAATGGATGAATGAAAGTGTTGATGAATGAGTGAGTGAAAGGATAGATGAATGAGCGGAAGGATAAATGTATGAATGATCTGGGTGGCAGGGGTGTTGCCACAGCGGGGTGGAGGTGGAGTACTTCACTGGCCACTTCTTTCTTTAACTCGGCACAAAAAGACTCAAAATTAACATGAAATGGAGGGTGGGTGAGTGAGTGAAAGCATTGATGAATGGATGTGTGAGGAAAAGGGTAGATGAATGGGTGGATAGGTATAAAGATGGATGAATGAGTAAAAGGATGGATGTAAGGATGGCTGAGTGAAAGGTCGGATAAGTGAAAGGGAGGGTGAAAATATGGATGGATGAAAGGGTGTATGGATCATGAGTGAAATTGTGGATGGATGATGAAAGAAAGGATGGACGGCTGAGTGAAAGGATGGACGGATGAGTGAAAGGGGATGGATTGATGAAATGAAAAGGTGGATTGATGGACAATTGAAAGGGTGCATGAGTGACAGGATGGATGAGTGAAAGGATGGATGTAAGAATGGATGAGTGAAAGAATTAACGGATGAGTGAAAGGGAGGGTGAATGGATGGATGGATGAGTGAAAGTGTAAATCGATGAATGGATGGATGGGTGAGTGAGTGAAAGGATGGATGGCTGAGTGAAAGGGTGGAGGGATGGGTGGACGAGGGAAGGGTGGATGGATGATGGATGGATTGATGGGTGGAGTAAAAGGATGGATGGATGAATGAAAGAGTGTATGGCTGGATTAGGTTTGATGGATAGGTTTGGAAATAGATGGGTAGGTTTGGATATGGATTGAGGGAATGAATGGTGAAGGACTGAATGATGGTGAAAGAATGAATGGATGACAGAATGTAAAGGTGATCTAGTGGATATCAGCAGGTGGGTGGAAGGATGAAATGATAAACGGATAGATACTTGGGTGGATGAGACAAGATACCTCTTTTAGGGAAGGTTGTGATGACTTGCTTCGCTTGCTTGGGGCCATAAGGGCTTTAGTTCTAAGTGGGGGGTATTTTAATTTTTGGGTTAATCCCTTAATGTGGTCACTAAATTTATTATGCAGTTTACAGTGATTCTTACAGTCTGTTTTTAAACAAGAACTCCTTTATCAAAGCACACATCTCGAGCGGTTTACTTTGTAACTGCAATTAGAATACCTTAAATAAACATTTCTCAGAACTTGCTCTCTCATGCTTAAAGGCACAGCTTTATGTGCCCTGGCCATATTTCTCTCTCTCCCTGTTACACAAAGCGTAAATCTATGTTGTCATTATTGTATATACATGAGGGTTCTTTAATAAAGGCGTAAGAAACATGTTATGTCAGTATTTTGATTTAGTTTCGTTGAACCATGCTCAACAAGAGGTTTACATATACGATTGTGGATTTTTTCCCGAAATCTCTCTGAAAAGCAGACAAACATTTACAGATTGCATGCATTACGGGAGATCAGTTTGGAAAAGACCCAAAGTACATGTGTTCCAGGACCGGACTGGGAACCAAAACTGGCCCTGGCAAAGAGCTCGGCTGGTCCCCCTGGGAGCGGCCGAACTGTTTGCCAAGGCCGATTTCGGCCGATTTTGTTACAGGGGCCGATTTTGCATCTATGCTGCAAAAACGTCCCTGTAACAAAAACGGCCCCCAGGGGCCAAAATCCGCCTCCACCCTTGCGGCCCACTGGGGCAACGCCCGGTCCCCGCTACGGCCAGCCCGGCCCTGATGAGTTCACATGCGCGCGGAAAAAGCATTTTTTTCTGTATTTGTCTCACAATTTTGAGATCACTTAGATCACTGTATGCTGAACTTAGTAACGCAGGTTGATTTTGGATTACAATTCTTTTCTGTGCATTAATTGGCCATTCATTTCCCCTGATGCTGTTTATGAAATGACTAGGTGAGATGGGGAACCTTGTCAGCACTCTAGTAAAATAGATTTTTGCCTCCTGAAGTGATCACGATATACTGTAAAAAGACCATTTACAGTCTACTGTTAACTTGCATTAGTTGAAAGCTGGGTGCTCGTACTAAGCTCATTAATAAAGAAGTTAAAAGCGTGAGAGTAGACGAGGAGGAGTATGATGTTCCACTAGAGGTAAGTTGTGGTGCACCAGCACATCATGTTAACCCCATAAAAATGTAATTGTAGCCGCATAAGCCAAAGGGATACTTGTTCAGGAATTTGCGCCACATTGCATTACTCTGGATTTATCAAGCCACTCCGGGCCAATCAAGGAGGCCCTTCATGGCTTGATAAATTGTATTTTAAGGGTTGCATTGCTTTTGCACCGGATTAAAGGGTGAAAAAACAATGCAAATGTATGATAATTGTGTCCCTTTGTGATCTTACTGCCAGTTAGTACAAGGTTGCTAAATGGCAAATGCAGAGCAAATGTTGCTGTACTGTGTAAAGCATGAGAGAAAAATGGTTTGCATCTGGAATAGAGCATGCCAAATTTATGTAGCCGTGTTCCGGATTGTAAAGAAGGTCTAAACTTTTGAGAACAGCTATTATTTAGTTATGGGTTTGCAGAGTGGGTAAAAGAATTATGGTTTGGAAGCTCCGCCCCCTACCTTCACCACTGTGCAAACACACCCCGTAGAGCGTTCTAAATTGGGGGATTAAGTCCCCTTGCATACTGGGGGTCCATGGGGGCCAACTAGCCCACCAGGAACCTCCAGTATGCACCAGGGGGCTGCATTGCAGAGAGGTGTAAAAAGGGGCGTGGCCTTATTACACCTCTCTGCAACGCAGCCCCCTGGCGCGTTCGCAGAGGGGGAACTAATTCCCCTTGCATACTGGGGGTCCCTGGGGGACAACTAGCCCATCAGGAACCTCCAGTATGCGCCAGGGGGCTGCGTTGCAGAAAGGTCTAATGAGGCCACGCCCCTTTTCATACCTCTCTGCAACGCAGCCCCCTGACACATTTGCAGAGGAGGAACTAACTCCCCTTGCATACTGTGGGTCCCTGGGGGCCAACTAGCCCACCAGGAACCTCTAGAATGCGCCAGGGGACTGCATTGCAGAGATGTGTAATGAGGCCATGCCCCTTTTTACACCTCTCTGCAACGCAGCCCCCTGGCATGTTTGTAGAGGAGGAACTAACTCCCCTTGCATACGGGGGGTCCCTGGGGGCCAACTAGCCCACCAGGAACCTCCAGTATGCGCCAGGGGGGCTGCGTTGCAGAGAGGTTTAATGAGGCCACACCCCTTTTTACACCTCTCTGCAACACAGCCCCCAGGCGCGTTTGCAGAGGGGGATCTAATTCCCCTTGCATACTGGGGGTCCCTGGGGGCCAACTAGCCCACCAGGAACCTCCAGTATGCGCCAGGGGGCTGCATTGCAGAGAGGTGTAATGAGGCCACGCCCCTTTTTACACCTCTCTGCAACACAACCCCCTGGTGTGTTTGCAGAGGGGGAACTAATTTCCCTTGCATACTGGAGGTCCCTGAGGGCCAACTAGCCCACCAGGAACCTCCAGTATGCGCTCGCGAAGGTACAGAACACAGTACTGTACTTCGTACCCTGCGATTAAAAAAAATGTTTTGGCCTTGGGTGTCCTTGTGGGACCCCCTGAGCAGGCCTAGGGGGTCAGGGTTTTTCTACCCTGCCCCCTTGCGTGTTTTGCATGCTTGTTTCACTGCTTTCTTGTGCCTCGGTTCTACCATTTTCCGCAAGGATAAAATCCCTGCATCCTGTTAGCCAACAGGTTCGACACTTCCTTGCTCTGGTAGATGCTGGTAAGGGAGTCCCTGAAAGACCTAGCTTTTCTAAAAGTGAGTAGCGGTTGACTCGGGATATCCATCCCTATAACTAGTGTTCAAAATGCCATCTAGCATAGCTGGGGGTGAAGCAGGTGCCCTTCGCGGTCCCAGAGGTTTGACGGTAATATTGACCTTGGTACAAAAAGATGTTCTGATTTAAACAGAAATCCAAAAACTTCAATACCATGTCATTATGGTGTGTGAATTTAGCTGGCCTATTCTGCAAGAAATATTTCACAGCCTTCATACCATTGTGATCTGCAATGCATGTATATAAGCTCGTTATATCAAGAACAATCATTTGGTCTCCATCCTGCCAATGTACCCTTTCTATGATCTTCAGAAATTTCTTAGTGTCTTTCACGTAAGATTTCAATAGCAACACAAATCTGTATGGTTATGGAAGTACACATGTAGAGTCTCTGAGGAAATGCCCATCCAGGGCTTTAACCCCTTCCATGCTCATGACGAGCTCAGCTCGTCAAGCAGTACACTGCTCGTGTGCTCATGACGAGCTGAGCTCGTCATGAACAATGGGATTTACAGATCCCTCAGCACAGGAGGGAAAAAGTCATAGCACCCAAGGTGTTAAGGAATACTTGCGCCTTAAACTGTGTATTTTGCAGAATTGGGGTAATTACAATTGCAAATGAAATGTTGGGAATACCCATTTATGGGTTTAATGAAAAGTATACATAATATGTTTTAACATCGAAAAAACATGTTTAAATATGGCACTTATGTATCTATAACTACAGTCCTCTTTCTATGCATGTGGTTTGTTGGAAATGAAATGACTTAAAAATGGCCATTTCGGGCGTGCCAATTTACCATCAACAAAGGCGACTGTTGAAATGCGTCTGGCCACTGTGAGTTCAAAAATAAAAACTTGAACTCGCCCCTGTGAGTGATTTCTCTTTCTTCTTCTTGAGGCAAGTTTGGAGCAACCATTTAAGCGGGAGGCACCACCCGCGAAAGCACCCGTTCTCGAGTGCAAAAAAAGGAGCTTGTATATATATATATATATATATATATATATATATATATATAGTTATTTATATATGTTAGTTGACTATTGTTATGCACTAGCCAAACATCTTGCACGTCACACTTTGACATTCATACATGCCATTATCTTGGTTTTGTATGGGGTGTTACTCTGTTTCGCGTTGCACTTTACCCCTCACCTTTGCACATTTACTATCAACATCTATCTTGCACTTCCTTGACTCGATGGATGTTTGACCAAGAGGCTTAACCTTGAGCCATTCCCATTAGACATTTGACTTGATTTATCATCATTATTGTTGACGGATCTCCACCGCAACATGCTCATATTTAATTCCCACAGACAATCAAGTATTTTACTTGTATCTATTCATCATGGCCCCGTAACATCCTATAAGTATGAGGTCGCGCCAATTGCTACTTTGGTATCCGACAGGTAGGCAGTACCAAGCCACGCGTTACGTCATGTACATATGGGGTCACGCCCGCTGCGCGTTGCGTAAGCAATGAGTGCACACTTCCAGGCCCTGTGTTACGTCATAGACGTATGGTGTTGTGTTGGGTACGCCATTTCCTCTTTTCATTTTTATGTCTCAAAACTATATCTAAATAACTTTAAACTATATATGAGAGCAAGCGATAATCTAAAAAAATTTAAACATTTATATATTTCTAACTATAATAAACTTATATTATGATAAATATATTTTCTCAAAATCTTGTCGGGTTGCGGCTTCCTTGCGCCCTCGATGTGCGATTGCCATGTGACCTTAAAAAAAAGCATTTGATTAGTTCATAACATTTCCCATTGTAACAGTTGGAGGACCCCACCCATTTTAGTCATTCTCTGTATACCATTTGATGAGACGCACCCCTTCTGCTTTGAGAACTTTTTAAAAAAGCTTTTTTGCTGATTACACATATCTTATACTACACACAACATGCAATGATCATCTTGATCAATATTCACGGTCTGTACATTAGTCTTCCACGTGTGATGGCTGTGAGAAGTTGGCCTGGATTATGATGTCCACTATTCTAGTGGGCACCTTGCACCAGTCCAAACGACCCGTATTGATGGTAGGTTTAAAGTCAACCTTTATAGAAAGCTATCCTAGTGGTAGCTGTGGAGAGCAGCATTCAGGCTAAGACATAGAGACGAGTTAAGCAAGTTGTTTTACCAGTTATAATCTTTTGAGTGATCAAATAAAAGCACACCACACAAGGTAAATATCAAATATTTATGTATTTATTCTAAACACAACCCTTCTGGACTCTTTATGAGGTCAGAGGTAATAGTACAATAGAAGGAACTTAATTACCATACGATAAGTTGTACAGTGTATGTTATGCCCTAGGGGCCTCACAAACGATATACTAAAATAGTGGTATAAGAACCACTTGAGAGTTAGAAAGCAGGCCTAGGGCCTGTGGAATTGCTGGGGCTGCCTAGAACCACCAAAGGTTAGGATGTAGGAGGCCCACGGGAGACTCGTGCAGTGTAAAAACACAGCGGCAGGTTACTATTGACTTTCTATGGAGAACGAACAAGTTACAAATTTACAATTTAAGGGCACTTCTAGGTGAACTACGATGGAACCCTTTTAGACTAGGACACTTCGAGAGTCGAGACCCAAGGGAGCACCGGAGTACTCGTGTTACCTCACCCAGGAAAGCCGGGTGCATAGGTGTCTTTTGGTGTCGGGTTTCGTCGTCGATTCCAATGGAGAGCTGTGAAGATATGCTGCAGGCGACCATAGGAAAAGTGTCTGGGTGGATCGGAGATGTGAAGATCCTGAAAGCAGAGGGGACAGAGTCTAGGTCACTAGCCAGTGACCAGGATCGCGATGGGAAGATCCCAACCAATGTCTGGGTTTCCAGGTGAAAGAGATGAAGCTTGACTCTTCATCCCGATGACCAGGAGGCGTCGATGATGACCAGGAGCTGGATTCGAGCTGTCCCACAACGGATGTCGAGTACTGCAGCATCAGAATCCGGATTGGACCCAACCAGCCTTGGCCATAGCAACCCACGCAAGATCACAAGATTGGCTTTGGTTCAGACCAGCAAGGTCTGGGGGACTCCTCCTTTGGAGGTGAGTCATACCCTGCTAACTTATGGCGAACAAAGCTGTTCGCCATAAGTTGGCAGGGTATGCTCAGACGTGAGTCCCTTGCTCACTTTGCCACTGGATTCAAGCAAACCGGGCTGAAGACGGCTGAAATGCCAGAAACCAGTCCTCGGAAGCTTGTTTCTGGTCCAGGGAAGGCATGGCTTGGCAGTTCGGGCTGGATTGTTCCCATGAGGCACGGGGTCAGACTGATTTGGATATGGCCATGTCTAAACTGGGGTGGCAGAGTGGGCTAAAGAACGGTGATGGATTAAACCCAGACCTGTTGACTGGGTGTGAGTGTTTGATTGGTTCAGATGCTCCGTCCATCACCAACCCCTTTTGTACCACTTTGTTTGTCATAAGTAGGCAGGGTATGCTCAGACGTGAGTCCCTTGCTCACTTTGCCAATGTATTCAAGCAAGCCGGGCTGAAGACGGCTGAAATGCCATAAACCGGCCCTCAGAAGCTTGTTTCTAGTCCAGGGAAGGCATGGCTTGGCAGTTCAGGCTGGACTGTTCCCATGAGGCACAGGGTCAAACTGATTTGCATATGGCCATGTCTGAACTGGGATGGCAGAGTGGGCTAAAGAACGGTGATGGATTAAACCCAGATATGTTGACTGGGTGTGAGGGTTTGATTGGTTCAGATGCCTCCATCCATCACCACCCCCTTTTGTACCGCTTTGTTCGCCATAAGTTGGCAGGGTATGCTCAGACGTGAGTCCCTTGCACACTTTGCCACTGGGTTCAAGCAAGCCGGGCTCAAGACGGCTGAAATGCCAGAAACCGGTCCTCAGAAGCTTGTTTCTGGTCCAGGGAAGGCATGGCTTGGCAGTTCGGGCTGAACTATTCCCATGAGCCACAGGGTCAGACTGATTTGCATAAGACCATGTTTGAACTGGGGTGGCAGAGTGGGCTAAAGAACAGTGATGGATTAAACCCAGATCTGTTGACTGGGTGTGAGTGTTTGATTGGTTCAGATGCTGCGTCCATCACCACCCCCTTTTGTACCGCTTTGTTCGCCATAAGTTGGCAGGGTATGCTCAGACGTGAGTCCCTTGCTCACTTTGCCACTGGATTCAAGCAAGCCGGGCTGAAGACGGCTGAAATGCCAGAAACCGGTCCTCGGAAGCTTGTTTCCGGTCCAGGGAAGGCATGGCTTGGCAGTTCGGGCTGGACTGTTCCCATGAGGCACAGGGTCAGACTGATTTGCATATAGCCATGTCTGAACTGGGGTGGCAGAGTGGGCTAAGGAACGGTGATGGATTAAACTCAGATCCGTTGACTGGGTGTGAGTGTTTGATTGGTTCAGATGCTCCGTCCATCACCACCCCCTTTTGTACTACTAAGTGTACATGCACACAGGCTTGCACCACTGCATTACATGCGCACATTATACTTCTAGCATGCACTCTGTTCCTTTGTATGTGAACGTTGGCATAACATATTATTATTTAACCTTGTGTATTCACCTTCACTCCAACTCATCTTTGAACCACGATTACCACTAACAGTTGGTAGATCGTACTTCAAGAAGGAAGGATGCACTCAACTGGTGTTCTCTATTAAGCTTCAAATAAACCTTCATTTACCTCCAGACGTATCCTCCATTATTTTTTGTCTCCCTTTTCAGACACTGAATTGGTTGCCCCAAAATGGGCGAAGTGGGTCCTCACCCCGTGATGATGCCCTGGGCATTCTGATGCCTTCTATCATGGTATCAAGGCACCGTCTCCGACCGGAGGCCTGCTGTGCCACCCTGCAGAGGCACCCTGGAGTCAGAGCTGTTGTTGGACACACCAATGGTGGCAGGTGAGCAGTGAAGCCTCGATGCGCAGAAGCTACAATTGAGCACAGTAAGGGGGAATGTGCTGGGGTGCAGCAGCGTGGGTGCACAGGTGCGAACAAGCAATGGTGCCGTGTGTAATGATGTGCTCTCTGACTTCATTCAGTCACATGTCTGTCTCATTTTAAGGGCCTGCTGGACCATACTGTAGGCTTGAGCCAGTAGGCAGAGCTGCCCTACAGACACGTATTGAGCGCGGTGCTGCGGGAGGGATGGGGTGCATCAGCCTGGGTGCACAGGTGCAAACAAGTGATGTTGGCATGCGTAGTGATGTGATCTCTGATCTCATTCAGTCACATCTCTGTCTCATTTTAAGGACCTGCTGGACCATACTGTAGGCCTGAGTCAGTAGGCAGCGCCGCCCTACAGGCACGTGGCGTTGGCTTTTAGGGCACTGTAGCGAGCTGATTACTAAGTGTACATGCACACAGGCTTGCGCCACTGCATTACACATGCACATTATACTTCTAGCATACGCTCTGTTCCTTTGTATGTGAGCGTTAGCATGCCATATTATTATTTAACCTTGTGTATTCTCGTGCACTCCAACTCCTCTTCAAACCACAATTACCACTAACAGTTGGTAGATCATACTTCAAGAAGGAAGGATGCGCTCAACTAATGTTCTCTATTAAGCTTCAAATAAACCTGTATTTACCTCCAGATGTTTCCACCATTACATTTTTTCTCCCTTTTCAGACACTAAATTGGTTGTGCCAAAATGGGAGTGCGGGTGCTTACCCCGTAATGATGCCCTGGGCATTCTGACGCCTTCCATTGTGGTATCAAGACACCATCCCCAATGTGAGACCTGCTGTACCAACCTTACAGAGGCACCCAGAACTTGGAGCTTACACCAGCATGTAGTTGGACCCACTGGTGGTGGCAGGTGAGCAGTGAAGCCTCAGTGCGCAGGAGCTGCAATTGAGCACAGTGCAGGGGAAGGGGCTGGGGTGCAGCAGCCTGGGTGCACAGGTGCAGGCAAGCGACGTTGCCGTAGATAATAATGTAATATCTGGCCTCATTCATATCTGTTTCATTTTAAGGACTTGCTGGACCGCACACTTTCTCGCGGGACGGGAGGTGAACA
The DNA here is from genome assembly GCF_964263255.1 of Lissotriton vulgaris. NCBI lineage: Eukaryota > Metazoa > Chordata > Amphibia > Caudata > Salamandridae > Lissotriton > Lissotriton vulgaris. The sequence continues at coordinate 1,564,054,767 of NC_141685.1, forward strand.
GTGAGGCCTGGGTGCAGTAGGCTGATGCTCTGTCTCCTCCTCCCTCTGTTCCTTTGATTCTTCCTCCCCTTCTCCCTTCCACCCACTCCCTCTCTGTCCCATTCTCACTATCTTCCTTTCATTCTGACTACCTTTCTTTTTCTCTTGGACATGGCACACATACTTATGTTTCTTTTTTGTCTTGCAGGTTTTGTACACTGCTTCCGGAGGAGTCCCACTCACTTATTTCATGTTATACTGTTGTTTGTTGTAATAAAGTCACGTTTCCATTTAGTTGTGTTGTTTTAATAAAGGTTTTTTTTTAACTAAATAAGTGAGTGTATACGTCTTCATTTTCTGACAACACTTGTCTGTAGTTTATTGTGAAAATCGTCTGTTTATAAGAGGTTATGAGGGAAAACATTTGTAATTTTGCGGTGCACCTACCAAATATAAACCAACAGACTATTACATAAATGAAGACGGCGGAATTCTACAACTGCAAGGGTTCTATGCGTGGATCACTTTACAACACCATGAGTACTGCCCATGTGACTACAGAACCAATAAGGCACTGCCTAGGACCACCAAGGCTTCAGGGACTGGCATAGCCCACCCTGCATATTTAAGTAAAGCCCCGGAGGGTGGCGATCCCCAGACTTCAGTTGGCCTCTAAGCCCCACGAACAATTAGTAAACAATACCCGGGGAGGTGGCGATCCCCTAGGCTGCAAAACGTCTCTGTGCCCTCCCACGCCTAATTTACATGTGAGATTAAGGTCCCCAGTCCTGCAGAGACCCCGCAATATAATAATAGGATTGGCCATGGAACATTACCCACCATGGGGCTCATTTAAATGAACGGGTGAGGCCCTGCTTCATAATTTTTTTCTCCATTTTTACCATCCGGATCCACTCTATTAAAGCGATACAAGGTTTTACTCTTCTCGCTTCAACGAGACAAACAAGGATTGGCTATCACAGGGTGGAAGCCATGCACCCGCCCTCTAATAGCAAACATAAATGTCCCGCAGATACACACCCTAGGACTTTGTATGAGCTGCGTGTGGGAGGTGGCGCTCCCTAGGACCATGATGCATTGGTTACGGCATAACTACAGAATTAGTATAAACGCATACTAACACTACTTGCACATGTGTAGTACAGCGACCAGAGTGTACTGAAAAGGCAAAAGAAGCGCAAAATCTAAAAATATAAATCCTACCAGAGGTCATATTACATAGTTCAATGAGATGACAACCCTGGGATGAATAGGAACAGCTTCACAAAGAAAATGGGTCTTTAGCACTACGCAAGGAAGCTCGAAATATTGGTGAGGTTTGCCTTCTTTTTACCTTCTCCCGCACGTCACCAAATGTATGTACTGAAGAGGCAGACAGCAGTGGATCTGATAAGAAAATTTATTGCAAGAAAACACAACAGCTTAAACAGCCACCAACAGGAGCAGACAGCAAGGCAACCGTCTTCGCCAAATGTGGGGTAATTCTATTCACCTGTTCGACCTGTAGCCTTGTCTAAAGTTTCCTATGGAAATTAACATGGAGAAAACACGTTTTGGGACCCCCCCCCTCTTGAGGAATCACCCCCAAACTTTCAACAGAGGAGCTGATATAAACAAAAATTTAGTTTGGAACATTTCATGAAGATTCTTCAAACGACGCCAAAGTTATAAGCAAAATGAAAAATGCTCTTCCTATGGAAACCTGGTCCTAACTATAACTACATACTGGATAGATAGATAGACAGATAGATATATAGATAGATAGATAGATAGATAGATAGATAGATAGATAGATAGATAGATAGATAGATAGATAGATAGATAGATCTACACACATACATTTATATATATATTTATATATGAGCATGCAAATCCTGAGCCAGATTCCTTTCCTCACAGGCACAAAATCAAGTACGGACCACTTAACCCCTTCGATTGTGACGGAACCATTCCGTCATCAGTCACGGTTGGGCTGTGCTGATGACGGAATGGTTCCGCCACGACCACACCCATTTCAATGAGGGACAGCCCAGGAGGGGAATTCCATTAGCAGCGAAGGTGTTAAGGCTTTTAGTGAAATGCGTGCTTTATTGTGCAAGAGATTTCCACCACATGACGTGTTTCGACCGGGTTGGCCCAGTCTTGATCACATGACGTGAATAGGTAGTAATGTGTCTTAAATAGTGATGTGCTGTACAATTGACCACTCCTCCTATAGCAATAGGCATAAAATACATACTATAAGCCGCCACATGCGTATTGAAGTGTACATATTAGTTAAAATGACATACAGAAAAAATACATAGTCTTGTGGTCAGACTGAAATAGTATTGTAGTAGTTGCAATTTGATTCCTTAACGTGATGCCTAGTGGCCAAACATTTATAGGAAAAATAGCAGTAGCAATACAATTCCAACTCATAACCTCTCTGCTAATGCAAAATTCTATTTTGAAATGGTAAAGCCGCCATAAGGAGGTGTGAGTACTGAAGTTAAAGTGAAAGTGCACATAAAGTGCTTGTCGTAACACATTAAGATATAGCTATTTAAAACACCATAGCTAAAATAATATAAACTGAATTCAGGTATACATATATCTATATATATATCTATATATCTATAGATATATATATATATATCTATCTATCTATATATATATATATATATATATATATATATATATATATATATATATATATATATATATATATATATATATATATATATATATATATATATATATATATATATATATATATATATATATATATATATATATATATTTTCATTCACAGTTTCTCTGCTCCAAGAGAAAGGTCGAGGAGCACACGCCACAGGTCAGGAAAACATTTCATTTTTTTGCACGTTTATTTTCCGGCTCCAATTAACCTAATGCATTTCGGCCGCATCGGCCTTCTTCAGAGGAGAGGGAGGGAGCCTTTGACATCTCATGGCCTCCCAGGCGCACACTGACCTTTAATTTGCTTCATCAATAATTGTCCTCAGGTGGGTGTGTGATGTCGTGCCTTCTGGTCTATGTAGTGCGTCTTTGGGCCTGCAATTTTTAACCTTTGGTGGTCGATGTCACAGTTAATTTTTTGGCAATCTTGTGAAGCCTGTGTCCCCGTCGATGCTGTTGTAGAGCATTTTTGGGCCCATTCCAAAGTCTGGTCTCTGGTGGCGCCGCTGCCGGAGCTTGGTTTACACCGTATTACGTTGTTGGTCCATTTGAGGCAGAATCCGGCGCGCTTTGTTGGGGGTGCATCGCTCATCAGCCAGGACCCGGGCTGTATCGAATTTCATTCACAGTTTCTCTGCTCCAAGAGAAAGGTCGAGGAGCACACGCCACAGGTCAGGAAAACATTTCATTTCTTTGCACGTTTATTTTCCGGCTCCAATTAACCTAATGCATTTCGGCCGCATCGGCCTTCTTCAGAGGAGAGGGAGGGAGCCTTTGACATCTCATGGCCTCCCAGGCGCACACTGACCTTTAATTTGCTTCATCAATAATTGTCCTCAGGTGGGTGTGTGATGTCGTGCATTCTGGTCTATGTAGTGCGTCTTTGGGCCTGCAATTTGTAACCTTTGGTGGTCGATGTCACAGTTAATTTTTTGGCAATCTTGTGAAGCCTGTGTCCCCGTCAATGCTGTTGTAGAGCATTTTGGGGCCCATTCCAAAGTCTGGTCTCTGGTGGCGCCGCTGCCGGAGCTTGGTTTACACCGTATTACGTTGTTGGTCCATTTGAGGCAGAATCCGGCGCGCTTTGTTGGGGGTGCATCGCTCATCAGCCAGGACCCGGGCTGTATCGAATTTCATTCACAGTTTCTCTGCTCCAAGAGAAAGGTTGAGGAGCACACGCCACAGGTCAGGAAAACATTTCATTTCTTTGCACGTTTATTTTCCGGCTCCAATTAACCTAATGCATTTCGGCCGCATCGGCCTTCTTCAGAGGAGAGGGAGGGAGCCTTTGACATCTCATGGCCTCCCAGGCGCACACTGACCTTTAATTTGCTTCATCAATAATTGTCCTCAGGTGGGTGTGTGATGTCGTGCATTCTGGTCTATGTAGTGCGTCTTTGGGCCTGCAATTTTTAACCTTAGGTGGTCGATGTCACAGTTAATTTTTTGGCAATCTTGTGAAGCCTGTGTCCCCGTCGATGCTGTTGTAGAGCATTTTGGGGCCCATTCCAAAGTCTGGTCTCTGGTGGCGCCGCTGCCGGAGCTTGGTTTACACCGTATTACGTTGTTGGTCCATTTGAGGCAGAATCCGGCGCGCTTTGTTGGGGGTGCATCGCTCATCAGCCAGGACCCGGGCTGTATCGAATTTCATTCACAGTTTCTCTGCTCCAAGAGAAAGGTCGAGGAGCACACGCCACAGGTCAGGAAAACATTTCATTTCTTTGCACGTTTATTTTCCGGCTCCAATTAACCTAATGCATTTCGGCCGCATCGGCCTTCTTCAGAGGAGAGGGAGGGAGCCTTTGACATCTCATGGCCTCCCAGGCGCACACTGACCTTTAATTTGCTCCATCAATAATTGTCCTCAGGTGGGTGTGTGATGTCGTGCATTCTGGTCTATGTAGTGCGTCTTTGGGCCTGCAATTTTTAACCTTTGGTGGTCGATGTCACAGTTAATTTTTTGGCAATCTTGTAATATGTGACATCATCAGCAGTGGATTGCGGGTGCGCGATATATAGTTAGTGCAACTAACTATATATGGAATTTCAATGGTTTTGTGTGAGTAAAATAAGGTTTTGTAAATGCGAATTCCTAACTATATATGGTCTATAACCTATGGTTTTTTCAGTGAATTTTCAAGGTTTTGTAAATGCTAATTCCTAACTATATATGGTCTATAACCTATGGTTTTTTCAGTGAATTTTCAAGGTTTTGTAAATGCTAATTCCTAACTATATATGGTCTATAACCTATGGTTTTTTCAGTGAATATATATATATATACATACATATATAAACATATATCATCTGTATATCTATATAAATACAAACATAAATGCATGCATACATATACTTATATGCATACAGATGCATGTTATTTACATGAAAGTTGAAAAAACACTAATAAAATCAAAGCTAAAAAGCCACCTCATTACAAACAGAATGGCTTTAACTTAAACGAGGGCGAGATCTATTGCATTTTCAATGCTTGTTTACTTTGGTTCCATCAAGAAGGCATTCAGATGTGTCACACATTTGCCATAAATTCTGAATGTTAGCACTCTAGTTGCACATTAGATCACTGTAGTAAAGCTACTGCTCACCAGGGATGTCTGCTGCTGGTATTCAAAGTGCATGTTTCAGTCTGCATGTCAGAATTTTTTTAATGAAATAGAAGAGGATTTGAGAAGTCACTCAAAATGATCCCTAATTTTTCTTTCTGAAGCACTAATCATACTTTCTATGGCAAAATTAACCCCCTCATGTTGTTCCTTTTTAAATTGAGTGTTTTCAGACTTACCACTTCATTCCAATCAAGATGGCTTCTGGTGTGCCATACTTTTGTCATAAGTAAGACTGTTAGCGCTATAGTTGTTCTTTAGAACACTCTGGGACATTCTGTCATTGGGCTATACTTGGGGTACATCTGGGTGATATTTGGGCTACATTTAGGCTCTTTTGTCTCTGGTGGCCATCTTGGGAGACTGTATGTCAGAATTTTTAAATGAAATTGAAGAGGGTTTGAGAAGTCACTCAAAATGTGCCCTAATTTTTCTTTCTGCAGCACTAATCATAATTCATATGGCAAAATATACCCCCTCAATTTGTTCCTTTTTAAATTAAATGTTTTAAGAGTTACCACTTTATTCCAATCAAGATGGCTTCAGGTGTGCCATACCTTTGTAATAAGTAGGACTGTTAGCGCTCTAGTTGTTCTTTAGAACACTCTGGGACATTCTGTCATTGGGCTATACTTGGGCTACATCTGGGTGATATTTGGGCTACATTTGGGCTCTTTTGTCTCTGGTGGCCATTTTGGGAGACTGCATGTCAGAATTTTTTAATGAAATAGAAGAGGATTTGAAAAGTCACTCAAAATGTGCCCTAATTTTTCTTTCTGCAGCACTAATAATACCTTCTATTGCATAATATACCCCCTCATTTTGTTCCTTTTTAAATTAAATGTTTTAAGAGTTACCACTTTATTCCCATCACGATGGCTCCAGGTGTGCTATACCTTTGTAATACTTAGGACTGTTAGCGCTCTAGTTGTTCTTTAGAACACTTTAGGAGGCTGCAGTAGAGCACAAAGGAATCAACTGACAGTCTCTGTCCTTGTTGGATGTACATGTTTTACTGAGAATGTCAGACTTCATTTTCACATGACTGAGAAAGATAATGTGAATTTACAGAAAATATGCTTTCAGTTTAGCTTATAGATCCCCTTCCAAACCACTGTGGGAAAATCATGAGATATTAGTTTTCTTTCAAACAATATTCATGATATCACAGCAGAAGGTTTTTTCACATGGTAAAATCACCTTAGAACCCACCACAATTCCTAAAACGAGTATGGTACCATCAACAAATGATTTATAATGTAACTAAAGTCCTAAAACCCTCTATTAACTACAATGCTTTTTAATGAGGTGCTATCATGTATATTGGTCCCAAGATGGCTGCCAACACTTCTTGGATGAAGTGCTGACAGCCAATCAGATCAGATGTGTGGTTAGGCTCCGCCCAGATATATATCTTTTTTTGAACCTAAATTACTCAAAATCCACTGGAGCACATATATTGAGACCTAGCAAAGGCACATCGGGCTAACAGTCCCTACAATTTTGCCAAGTTTCGTGCAAATCCATTCAGCCGTTCGAGCTAAAAGTGAGGCCAACCGCCCTATGGAAATTAACATGGGAAAAACGCGTTTTGGGACCCCCCTTTTTTCTCGGCCCCCCCTTGATGAAACCCCCCAAATTGTCAGGGGCTGATCAGAAACAAAATGTTCAATTTTCCTGAACATTTCAGCCAATTCCGTCCACAAACGCCAAAGTTATTAGACATAGAATTTTCAAAAATCCCATAGAGAAAAAATCCTAACTATATATACCTACTGGCGACCGCCAGTAGGTAATATATCTATATATATATATATATATATATATATATATATATATATATATATATATATATATATAGATATATATATATACAGGATCACAAAACGTAGCAAAACTACGTAAATGCACTCTCCTTGAAAGAACAGGAATCAAGAAATCCTTAGCAGAGTGCGCTTTTCCAAAAGTTCACGTTTATTTAGAGTGCAGCATCGTGACAATCCATGGAATCAAAACCCAACGCGTTTCAGCGAGGAAACTCGCCTTGATCACGGGTAGTTTACAAATCCGATGAACAACATTTAAATAAAGTTTCACCTGGTAAGTGCAACATAAACAAAGGACTCAAAGCTTGTAAATGTGGTGGCCATCTTTGAATGGAGTACACCCATTAGTCACAGCAGTTCAAAGAAATAAATATATGATTCAAAGGCACCAAGTACGCAAATTATATGGCCTAAATGAGCCCATATTGTCACATATGTGTCATTATAGAGAAAATATAGAGAAAAAATATAGACATATCTGCACTTTTCTTAAGTCAGTCAACATGATAACTGTAAATCAACATGTTCTTATAATTCAAATCCACATTATAAGTAAAAATGAAGCAATATTGTAATTGTAAATTTATCGATCACGTGTAAACCCCCAGTGAGGTTATGCATTTACCCTAATCGGAATTTACAAGTCGACCAACATGCATAATCGGTCTCTGTTTGACTATCAGTGGCTTCAGTGAATAGTTACGCTGTCCAATTTCACAGTTGACTTAGCAGAAAGGTGCCCAATATATACAGTGCCTTGCATACTACATATGGAATCCCAAGTGAGTTAATACGTTTAAGGCAGTCATTTGTGTCAATCCAAGTCGAAAGCGGCTTAGATGGATGTTTCTCACTGTGCATCATACCCAGTCAGTACCTATAAAAGAGACACAAAGGAAAGGAGAAGGTGCCAGTCAGAATCTATATCATGCAATCGCAAAGACTAATAGTTTAAGCTAAGAGGTTTAAACTCAGTGAGTGATGGTGATGAAACAAAATTACAATTACACAAAATGATTAAAAAACAGCAGAAGGCACTAACAAAACTAAGGGCTAAAACACAATTGCATTGATATTCATATACTAAGGCAAAGAGATAGGTAATCAGAACCAGTTAACACTTCTTGATAAAAAGATGGCTAAACACGAGGATGAAATCGTGGCAAAAAAAGAAAGGAAATTCTTACGTGATAAAATTGATTACCAACAAGGCCGCATATTTACATTCAGTCGTAAATATGATAACTTACAAAGAAAGGGGGTACAAGCCAACATCGATGCTGTTGGTGCTGGGGCACCAGTCTCGGAGGAGGAAGTGGTGGAGAGTGACGTCTCAGAGGACGGTCAACTACTGGCACCCAAAGATGCATCTAAAAACCTCAACAAGGCTTCCCATTTTCAGGTGGAATTCAAGATGATGAACCAGACTACGCAGCAACAAAACTGGCAAATAGACAGGGGCCGGGGACAAGGAAGAGGATTCAGAGGAAGAGGCAGAGGAAGAGGCAAACCTGGAGAAAGTACAACAAAAAACAACGGCCAGTCAGGAGGGGCGGCTGGAACAAGTGGATCAACAACAACCCCAGTGGGAGTGGAAACACGGGGTCAAAAGAAAACACGAGGAAAATGAATCAACGCAATGTGGTAAACCTTTCATCCCATATCCTAACTAAAGTAGAATATGATGTTTTACAATTTGGCTTATCCTTTTGCCCCTCGGCAAATTTTAACTACTCGCAGGAACGAATAGATTTGTTTAAATTCACTAGAAAGCTACGTTTACACAAATGGAACAAACTCAAAGTGAAAAACACATCATTGACTGCTCCAAACATTGAACCAGCTAGTGAAACTATTGGTGAAATAGAGTCACTCATTGCTATGAAGGATTTGGAGTTTGGTACACCGGTAAACACTCCTAATAATGCTACCTCTTTGGGCTATAGAACAGATCTGAATTGTCCAAATCATTTCAAATCTAAATCGACCTTTAATCCAACCATACCTGCCTGTAGTATTGACACCTTTGAAACCCTTGTCATTAATGACCTTAAAAACCTGGCCAAAAACAAATGCTGGTTTAAAGATAATCTGAGTAAAGCAGAAAGAGTAGCTATAAAATCTCTGGAAGAGGACCCCTCCATTGTCATTCGTCAATCTGACAAGGGGGGGAATGTGGTTGTGATGAATGTTAATGACTACATTAATGAGGGCAATAGACAACTTAATGTAAAAGAGTGTTATGAAATCTCGTCTTTACAACAGATTGAAATAAGCAATAACAAATATCTTGAAATGTTAACAAACTGGCGGACAAATGGTATCATCGAATGGGATGAGTACTCATTTTTGTTAAACAGACATCCGAAAGTGGCAGTTTTATATTTACTGCCCAAGCTACACAAAGACTCAAAAAATCCCCCTGGCAGGCCTATAGTATCTTCGATTGGTTCCCTATTGGAGAACACGTCAAGATACATTGACTACTTTTTGAGACCTTTTGTTGAGAATGTACCTTCGTACTTAAAAGATAGTAGGGATTTTATTAATAAAATCACCAACTTTGATTGGCAGGAAGGCTATCTTCTTATCTCATTAGACGTATGCAGTTTGTATACGTCTATTAGACATGAAGATGGTATTGGAGCATGTTGGAAATTCTTGTGCACCAGGTCTATTTCTTATCTGAATCATTCTGAGATGATTATCCAAATGATCAGATTTTGTCTGGTACACAACTTTTTCGTCTTCAACGATGTCTATTTCAGACAACGACAGGGGACGGCGATGGGAACTTGTTTTGCTCCCAGTTTTGCTAATCTCTTTATGGCGGACTGGGAGCAGCAAGTAGAGAGGACTCATCCAATGTACCGTGGCCATGTGAAAATGTGGCTACGTTACATTGATGATCTTTTCATCATTTGGGATGGTACACAGAGTGAAGCTGAAACGTTTGTAGCGGACCTGAATGCAAATGATCTTAATGTCAGACTAGAGGGTCACATGGACACCCAGAAAATGGTTTTTCTGGATCTACAGGTAAAAGTTCTGAACGGTAAACTTAAGACCTCCTTATACCGGAAGGAAACTGCTGGTAACACACTGTTACACGCAGACAGTGGCCACCCCAAAACCTTGATTAAGAGCATTCCATTTGGAGAATTCCTCCGGGCTCGAAGGAATTGTAGCACGGATGAGGACTTCATGATTGAAAGCATTAACATGAGGAAGCGCTTTGTTGAAAGGGGATATCAATCCTCAATCATAGATGCTGCTTTCAAGAAGGCCAGTGTAATCAGCCACCAATCCCTGCTCACGTCCGATACATGTCCTGTAACTACTAAAACAACAGAAGTAGTCAGGCATATTTCCACCTACCATTCCAAGTCATGGCAAGTATTTAAGACCTTCAAACGCCATTGGAATGTATTGAGAACTGAACCTACTCTGATTGAAGTCCTAGGTGAGAATCCCAGCGTGACATACAGGAAAGCTCATTCCCTGAAGGACAAATTGAGCAAAAATGAGGTAAGCATGATCACAAATAAACCCAGTGATATTAAGGGCTTCTTTACTTGCATGAAATGTAAGGCCTGCAGGTACAGTCAAAACATCAAAAAAGTCTTTTTTCCTGTAGAAGCGGTTGAGAAACCGATCAATAAACACCTAACATGCCTATCTGAATACTGTGTGTATGTTCTGTCATGCCCATGTGCTAGAAAATATGTAGGGAGCACAATGTTCCCTGCAAAGAAACGTGTTCTTGAACACATGAGATCCATTGACAACAAGGATCAAACTTCGCCCATCGCACGTCATTTCGAGGAACAACACAAGAGCAACAGAAATCTGCTCAAGTTCTTCGTTATTGACAAGCTCCCTGCCATGAAGAGAGGTGGAGACAAGATCCGCAGATTAAGGCAAATGGAGAACAGGTATATCATTGAGCTCGACACCCTGATTCCTAGAGGTTTAAATTCGGAGGAGGAAATGAAATGGCATCTAGGAGACTGTTGAGAAGTGTTAACTGGTTCTGATTACCTATCTCTTTGCCTTAGTATATGAATATCAATGCAATTGTGTTTTAGCCCTTAGTTTTGTTAGTGCCTTCTGCTGTTTTTTAATCATTTTGTGTAATTGTAATTTTGTTTCATCACCATCACTCACTGAGTTTAAACCTCTTAGCTTAAACTATTAGTCTTTGCGATTGCATGATATAGATTCTGACTGGCACCTTCTCCTTTCCTTTGTGTCTCTTTTATAGGTACTGACTGGGTATGATGCACAGTGAGAAACATCCATCTAAGCCGCTTTCGACTTGGATTGACACAAATGACTGCCTTAAACGTATTAACTCACTTGGGATTCCATATGTAGTATGCAAGGCACTGTATATATTGGGCACCTTTCTGCTAAGTCAACTGTGAAATTGGACAGCGTAACTATTCACTGAAGCCACTGATAGTCAAACAGAGACCGATTATGCATGTTGGTCGACTTGTAAATTCCGATTAGGGTAAATGCATAACCTCACTGGGGGTTTACACGTGATCGATAAATTTACAATTACAATATTGCTTCATTTTTACTTATAATGTGGATTTGAATTATAAGAACATGTTGATTTACAGTTATCATGTTGACTGACTTAAGAAAAGTGCAGATATGTCTATATTTTTTCTCTATATTTTCTCTATAATGACACATATGTGACAATATGGGCTCATTTAGGCCATATAATTTGCGTACTTGGTGCCTTTGAATCATATATTTATTTCTTTGAACTGCTGTGACTAATGGGTGTACTCCATTCAAAGATGGCCACCACATTTACAAGCTTTGAGTCCTTTGTTTATGTTGCACTTACCAGGTGAAACTTTATTTAAATGTTGTTCATCGGATTTGTAAACTACCCGTGATCAAGGCGAGTTTCCTCGCTGAAACGCGTTGGGTTTTGATTCCATGGATTGTCACGATGCTGCACTCTAAATAAACGTGAACTTTTGGAAAAGCGCACTCTGCTAAGGATTTCTTGATTCCTGTTCTTTCAAGGAGAGTGCATTTACGTAGTTTTGCTACGTTTTGTGATCCTGTATACAACAAAGGGGGACCTTTGCCCCTTAATGCACCGCTGTCATGGTGTCCCGGCGTTACAAAGGATGTGGATTTGAAGATATATATATATATAGATATATTACCTACTGGCGGTCGCCAGTAGGTAGTTATAGTTAGGACCTAGTTTCCATAGGAAATCCGCAACATTCTATTTGGAATAACTTTGGCGGTGGTGGACGAATCTTCGCGAAATTCTCTAAGAAGATGGCCTGCTCTACTCCGGTCCTTTCCTTAAAGTTTGGGGGTGATTGGTGGAGCGGGGGCTGAGAAAAAAGGGGGGTCCCAAAACGTGTTTTCGAAATGTACTTTTCCAAAGGGACATTTAAGACGGGCTACAGCCCAAACTGCTCAACGGAATTACACCAAATTTGGCAAAAAGGTAGAGTTTGGTGCACAGATAACGCTTTGTGTTCAATTATGTAAATCCGTGCAGTAGTTCCTGAGAAAATCAAAAGTAAAATCATAGATATATCTATGGACGAAGGGCCATATTTATGAAGGCCTTGCGCCACCGGTGCGTCACTTTTTCCCATTTTAAAAGTGACGCACCGGTGGCGCAAGGCCTTCATAAATAAGGCCCGAAGTACTGTCCGAGGATTATGCGTGTACCCTTACGAGCAAGAGCTGCATGCTAATTGGCTGTCAACTGTCTGTCAACACTCTAAACCATTAATGTTTTGGAAGCCATCTTGTGTCTTGGTAGAACTGAGGCACAAGAAAACTGAAAAACAAGTGCGCAAAAGACGCAAAGGGGGCAGGGTAGAAACACCCTGACCCCCTAGGCCTGCTCAGGGGTTCCACAAGGACCCCCAAGGCATAAAAATGTTTTGTTTTATTTTAAATCGCGGGATGCGCGTAGGATACGCATATGGAGTGGAAAAAAGAAAACCTGAAGCCCGCTTTAGTGCTAATTAGCCCCCGGAGGGCCAAGTCCTGAGGGCAATGTAGTTTATTATAATGGGGGGCCCAGAGGGGCCCCCCAGCCCCTGGGACCACTACCACCTGGGGCTTTTTTCAAATATATGTGCGGCGGGGGCTCATGGCCCCCGCAGTAAATGTAAATGTATATGTGTGGGGGGGCTCTTAGATCTCCCCAGCCCCGGGGACCTCCACTCCCCGGGGCTTTAAAACATTCATTGAGGGGGGCTCTGAGGTCCCTTCAGCCCCGGGGAGCGCCACCCTCCGGGGCTTTTAAATCTTAATTGAGGGGGGCTCTGAGGCCCCCCAGCCCCGGGAACCGCCACTCCCGAGGCTTTAAAATATTAATTGAGGTGGGGTCTGAGGCCCCCCCAGTCCCAGGGAGCGATATCCCCGGGGCTTTAAAATATTAATTGAGGGGGGGCTCTGAGGCACCCCAGCTCCGGGGCCCGCCGCCCTTCTTGAATGTGTTGGAGGAGGACCGCGTGGCCCCCCTCCTGGAGCCTAAGATGGACCTGTGGACCACCACCCCCAGGGCCGGCTCCTGCAGTGTCCCGGGGTGCACAGCCCCGGGACACTGCCGTTTGCAATGTCAGGGCGGGAGCCTCGCGGCTCCCACCCTGTCATTGAAAACTGCTTTCGTATTAGGAAGAGAGAGCAGGTTAAATTGCTCTCTCTTCCAAATAGGAAAGCAGATTGCTTTTTCCCAGGGGGAGCAGCATGTTAGTTGTTCTCCCTGAGGAAAAGAAATGCCGTCTCCCGAAGGACACGGCCTGGACCGTGGGGGCATTGAGGCACCCTCTACTATCCCCAACGTTTCATGTAAACCCCGGGGTTGATTAGTGATAGGGGACCACCATTGCCCGGGGCTTTATGTATTGTGGGAGGGACGGATTTGCAGTGTTCCGGGGTGCCCATCTCGCCCTCCCATAGCAAGGAAATATGTTTTCTCTTTCAAAATCTAAATTCTACATGGGGAGCTGCATGTTAGTAGTTCCTGCTGTGGAAAAGTAATGCTGGCTCCCAAATGCGTAGAAGTTGTGCACCAAAAGTGCTGGAGTTACGCACTATACAGATTATGAGTTGTGCATCCAGGGCGTGCACAACAGGGGGGCGCACTGAGCTGGGTGCGCAACTTTTACTTTTTCTGTTACAAAATAGCTCCTATCAGAACTTTCTAATATTCCTAGAGAATGTTGGGGACCGTGAGGGGAGCCACTACGCCCCCACGGTTTGGCCGGCTTTCCGCATTCTATGGGAGACAGCATTGCTTTTACACATGGGGAGATGCTAACTTGCATGTGGAAATGCAATTCTGTTTGGATTTTGAAAGTGAGAACAGATTTCACTGCTTTGTCTTTCAAAATCCAAACTAAGTTTGTTATGGGAGGGTGGGAGCCGGGAGACTTCCGCCGTCTCATAGCAAACAGTACAAAAGGGGGTGGTGATGGACGGAGCATCTGAATCAATCAAACACTCACACCCAGTCAAAAGATCTGGGTTTAATCCATCACCGTTCTTTAGCCCACTCTGCCACCCCAGTTCAGACATGGCTATATGCAAATCAGTCTGACCCTGTGCCTCATGGGAACAGTCCAGCCCAAACTGCCAAGCCATGTCTTCCCTGGACCGGAAACAAGCTTCCGAGGACCGGTTTCTGGCATTCCAGCCGTCTTCAGCCCGGCTTGCTTGAATCCAGTGGCAAAGTGAGCAAGGGACTCACGTCTGAGCATACCCTGCCACACATATGGCGGCCAAAAGCAGTACAAAAGGGGGTGGTGATGGACGGAGCATCTGAATCAATCAAACACTCACACCCAGACGCGAAAGTGGCGCAAGGGGGTTGTAAATCTGGCATAGTGTTTTGTTTTACTTTGCTTTCCTTTCTGTCTTGTAGAGGATCCAGGGTAAATATAATGATTTTTGTACAGCCAGTACCTTTCAATCCTACCCCCAAACGGCTTTCTGCCTGTTACCATAGTAACAGTTCATGTAACACTTACGTGAGCACAGAGGTTAGAAGTTCACCACACTATGTTGCTAATGGCGTTGTACTTTTAAAGTTTTGGATTGGAACCGTTAGTTGTAGCTAAAGACTCTGGTACAGATCTGGTAAAGAGTTAGTCTCAGAATTATACTTCAAATTATAAATATCATTTCTATTGGGGACCGCTACCCCCCCAAAAAAAGACGTATATATTTTTTTAAATTAACTTTTATTAAAACAACAATAAATAACTGGAAACGTAACTTAAAGGTAACAATACAATAAAGAACTAGAAACAAAATGTGATGTAGACTCCAATAGACGTATGGTAGGTTATCGGCAAAACAAAAAAGAAAATTAGTGTTTAAAATCTAGATCGATGTGACTAAATGAGGTCAAACATTACAAGTCAAGGTAACACTAGGATTTTACGTGTGCAGCTTGCCTGGAACATTTCGCTTGTGTTATAGGCCCGCGTTGAAGCAGTGTCTGTCTGGAAGTGCCTACTGCGTCAGATTTAAATTACAGATCGACAGGTCTTTAAAGTGATTCAGAGATGAGACAGAATTAGGTGAAATATCAAGTCATTATGCAGGACAATATTCTTTAGGGCTTATTTACAAGAGTCTTGCGCCACTTTTATGTTACTTTTTTCATGTTCAAAGTGACGCAAAAGTGGCGCAAGGGGCTTGTAAATGAGCTCTTTTATTTGTAATGCATTTAATCAGAGGTATTGTATATCTAGGCTGCTCTACTTACCTTCTGTAAACATTGTGGCCAGCAGAATTCACAACTTCAACTTAGCTTTGGTTCTACACGTCAGAGTAGACAGCAGCGTCCATAACTTTCAAAGAGGAAGAGAAATGATGTGAGAGAGAAAGAGAGAAAAAACGACATTAAAACATGGGAGAGAGAAAGTTATAAATTAAGCTGTTAATACTGGAGAAAATATTCGCCTTTTGCCTCTGTTGTGTGTCTAAGCACATTGAGGTTTTGTGATTCTGAACCCGTTTCATAAAGGCCATCGTATTGTGATGATTTTGGTAATAGCAAACCGCAATTGATGAGTGTGGCAAGTACGAGTGTTTTCGTCATGATCGATTGATGGATTCACTATGTATTCATAGATTTCGTTCTGAACCTTCGGGTTCCATTTTGTGTACAGCAGCCATTTTGTGGTTGCCCTCACATCGGCCGATGACTACGGCCAAACGAGTCTTTGGGACACGTACACCTTTAGCTGACTTCTAGATGACCTGAGCGAACTGACTCCGTTGCCCAAACCTAACCTTGTTGAGCCAGTTCCTTGTTCAGCAGCTGGTCAAGATAGAGATCAAAGAGCAGGACATTGCTGAGTTTATGGTACACGCACAAACCCTTCTATCTTGCTTCTCATCTGTTTCTGTTCCTTCTTTTATGGCCTATTTATGATTTGGGTTTGTTGTCTTTTATTATGGGTTCGTCCGTCCTGTCCGAGCAAGAATGTTGGGTTTTCCCATGTAATTGATGGTGGGCTGGACAACTGAAAAGTGGGCTTGTCGTTATGCGATACCTTTTGCAATGTCACTTGTGATTGGATAGTTTGTAAATAATTGTTGTTTGTTAGGAATGTGATTTTTAGTATAAAAGACGATGTCTCGCAATACGAAAATTAAGCAGTCTCTAGCGAACTACCTGTGTCGTGCTTCGTAGACTTCTGTTCCTGGTTGCAGCCAATAAATTTGATCCTTGACTTCACCGAGAAGTATCCTGTGTCTCTGTATTCTAAGACAGGTGAACCCGAAGACTTTGGGCGTGCCCCTGGTGCCGCTGGGTTCTAAAATCCGGTTCTTCAGTTGGCGCCCAACGTGGGACGACCTCAGTGGTACCGGTCCAAGCCTGAAGATTGTGAGGAGCTTCGAGAGAAAATTCTGGAGGAAGGCCAACCACTTCATCGACCCTTGTATGTCGTCGTGGTCCGAAAGTCTTTGCTGCGAGGTTCCCCGCTTTCCGACAGCTACGAAGGACTGCTGCCCTGACTGCCGCCCTGTCTTGGACCCTTTTGATAATTTGTAGAGCGAGACGATAGACAGGACTTTTGGTGACGTGATCAATACCTCAGTTAAGTATGAGTGGAGCGTCTCCCAGTCCTTAGTTTTTGGGTATCTTTTGGGATCTTTGATTTGGAACTTGCAAGCACCAAAACAGAGGGACTCATGTATTTGCGAGACTATCGAGTTTGATAACCCCTTGAAGTTTGAAGCTAG
Source organism: Lissotriton vulgaris (assembly GCF_964263255.1). Taxonomy (NCBI): domain Eukaryota; kingdom Metazoa; phylum Chordata; class Amphibia; order Caudata; family Salamandridae; genus Lissotriton; species Lissotriton vulgaris. The sequence continues at coordinate 1,564,072,159 of NC_141685.1, forward strand.
ACTAGTGAGCGAAGATGCCTGGTCTTAGCAGACTTGGAAAGATATTTTGTTGTGGTTGTAATAGGGATTCCTGATTGGAGGATTTGTGTCCGATACCTCCGGTTGGAACTCCGACCTAAGAGCTCTATTCGAAACATGGTGTGGCCCCATTACGTATAAGGAAGTGTCGATTAGATACACTAGGAAGGATGGTGTCCTAAAGTGGCCCCAACATGGTAATTATGACACAGAGATTTTAGATAATCTGGAAGTTAAAGAATGCCCGGCCGGCGATGTTTGTCTTCTTCCGCCTCTGACGAAAGGAAGCCAAACAGAAAGAAATTAAACTAGCGAAGAGAAATAAAAGAGAGAAGGGTATCTCGATAATGCAGGCTGCTATTCAGTTTAAAGATAATGAAGAAGAACAAGCGAGTGAGCAGTTGCACAGGCAACGTAAAATGGCGATTGATAAATGTTATCCAGCTGTGCCACCTCTTCAGCAAGGTGCAATGAAGGATCTTGAGAAAGATCCTTTTGATGTCACATTTGTTGAGTTCGCCACCCCCTTATGTGCAGAGTGCTACAGCACCTCCGCAACCATTAGTTGCGCAACCTCCGGTTGCTTTGCCTCCTGTTATTGTACAGCCGCCAGCTCCTCTTCAGTTAGCTCCTATTCCTTTGGTGCAGCCTTCTCAAGGGCCGCAATCTTTGCTACCTGCTCCGCCTCCAATTCCTACGACTTTGTCTCCTGTATTGTCTACTTCTTCTGATACTCCTTCTGATACTACTTCTACGTATACTTTGTCTCACCCTGTTTTTCCTCCTGTTCTTATGACAGCTTCTCCTTCTGTTCGACAGAGAATGACTGATACTGTTGCTGGTCTTTTGTCTCCTTTCTTTGGGTCATTGAGTATGACCCCTGCTTCTGTGCGTAAACAGTTGCCTAGCCAAATGCCTGGTCCCGAAGAGCGGGCAGTATTGCATCATTTAGCTCGTAAATGGGTTACTAATTCTTCAAGATATGCTTTAGAGTCTGTTATGGATGTCTTCCGTCAATGGGAAGCACCGAAGTAGAGGTATGTCTTCGACATGATGTGTACTTTCCTTCGTGAAGAATGGGAACATGATGATTTGGGACATACTCCGTCTGAGTTGTTCCGTGTACAGTCCGAGTTTGCGAAGGGAACTATAGTGGGTCTCGATGTTGAAAAAGCAGTTGCGACATTGCTTTCGCTTAGGAGTGAGTGTCCTTCTTAGCCGTTGTTTGAGCCTGATCCTTCTGTTGGGAGAAAAGTGCGACAATATCCAATGAGAGAGGTTCCTCCGGAATGGAAGGAAGCAGTTCAGGCCGATGTTAATAATGGTATTGCAGTGGTAGATGCTCATTTTCAGCGTGTTTGGGTACATGTTCCGTGGAAGCGAGCTGAAGTTTTGGCCCTTAATCAGACTTTACCTGACCCCCGTAAAAATCCTGCAGGGTACTATAAGGAGTTATCACAGACAGCAGACTCATGTACTATCAATCTAGCCGATATAGATATGTTGTTTGGGAATGTGGTTCCACAGCCCTTATGGGGAATGATTTGTCATGTGGATCATGCGCAAGAGTTAGGTGATACGTGGAATAATATTACTGCCGCAGATGGTCGACAAGGTGGTGGAGCTAAACCTGAGCCTTTAGTTGCAGAACTCCCTGGTACGATCATTACTTATATGAAGACTTTAATGCCTGCTATGCGAGTAAACTGGGATAAATTGTCTGCGTGTAAGCAGAAGAAAGACAAAAGTGTGTCTGATTTCTTCACTAGGTTTGAAGAGACGTTTATTGACCACAGTGGTCAAGACATGAGTACGGAAGGTGGCCAACGGTTGTTCGTTGATAAGTTTGTGCATAACTTGCTTCCCGAGCTGTGTACTAAGTTGAAGGATTCAGAGAGTTCTTGGGCTGTTTCTTCGTCGGCTCAGATATTGGCTACTGCACAATATTATGAAAATAGGGATAAGGATGAGAAAGATAAAGCAGTCAGAAAGACTAAAGAGTTGAAGACAAAGGTTTTTTTGCAGCAAGCGTATCCGCCTCGTAATAATCAGCGCGACTATCAGCAACCTCAGCAGTTTCAGAGAAATTCGTAAAGGTTCGAGTCTTCTCAACAGCGTTTTCCGGTAGGCCCTAATCAGTGTGCGTACTGTAAAGAAGAGGGTCATTTTAAAAATAGTTGTCCGGTTCTGTTACAGCGCACGAATGGTGCTTCTGGTGTGAGAGGTCGAGGTGTTCAGCAAGCTCCTAGAGGTAGGGGACGTAGTGTGTTCCCCCAGAATGCACGTTCTTTTCCTCCACAGAATTCGATGAATTGTTTTGATCTGCAGAATGGTGCGTCTGGTAGGACGACTCAGTACTATGCTGACGACTACTATGTCGAAGGTGAGAATATGGATGGTAATGATTGCTAGGACAGACAAAGACAAAGAGAGGGAGTTGTTTCAGTTCCAGTAGATCATAGTGGACCTTATATTGAAGTGATTACATCAGGTGTGTCAGAGCCTTTTCTGGTGGATACTGGTGCAGCAAAGAGTTCTATTATGCACTCTAAACTCCCTGGCGCACCTTTGTCTGGCTTGACGAATGTTTCAGTAGGTTTTTCTGGTGCCCCAGTTCATAATCCGGTTTCTAGTCCTTTGTCTCTTTCTGTTGGACCTTGTGAATTTGAAGCACCCCTCATTCTGACAACAGGTTGTGGTGAGAATTTGGTGGGATTAGATTTGTTGAAAAGATTGTATGCGACGCTACATTGTTCTCCTTCAGGAGTACTGCTTACATTGGGTAAGAGAGTGATCTCTCCGATGTATTTATCTAAAGATCGACTTCCAGTGGAATTGTGTTCTCTTCCTGATACTCTTTGGGCTACTGGTCCTAATGATGTGGGTCTCTTGGAGATTCCGCCATATGTTGTGACGTTGAAAGTGAATGCTAGATTGCCGCGTATTCCCCAATATCGGATTTCTAGTGATGGTGAAAAAGCGCTTTTAGCGATCATCTATGATCTGATTGAGAAAGGTGTGATTGAAGAAACGAGAGGTAATGTGTGCAATAGTCCGGTTTTGCCTGTACTGATTCTTCGCAACCGCCTGTGTATAGGTTTGTGATCGATCTCCGTGAAGTGAACAAGATCGTAGTTCCGCAATTTCCTGTTGTTCCGGATATTACTGCTTTACTGACTATGATTCCTGCTTCTGCTACCTGGTTTTCGATGATTGATTTGAAGAATGTTTTTTTCAGCATCCAGATTGCCGAGGAGAGTAGAGATATTTTTGGCTTCTCTTTAGGAGGTCGAAGTTTCCGGTTCAAGCGCGCTCCTCAAGGCTATTGTGAGAGTCCATCCATCTATAGTCAGGCTTTGAAAACACAGCTTGATACGGTTGTTTTACCTGATGGTGTTGCTCTTATTCAGTTTGTCGACGATTTGTTAGTTGCTGCTGATATTGAGGAGATTTGTAAAGAGGCTACTTTGTTGCGACATTTGTCTGACTTCCATCATAAAGTGTCTCTTTCGAAGTTGCAGTATTGTTGACAAGAAGTGACCTACTTAGGTCATCTCTTATCGAAGGAGGGAAGAAGATTGACCCCAGAACGAATTCAAGCGATTGCGAGAATGAATGGGCCAACTACACAGAGAAAAGTGCGTCCTTTCTTGGGTATTACTTCATATTGTAGACAGTGGATTCCAAATTTTTCACTTCTTGCGAAACCTTTGTTAGCCCTTACTGTTAAGGATACTCCGAATCCTATTCCTTGGACTGACGAATGCCAGAAGAGTTTTTCTGAATTGTGTGATGCGTTGTGTTCGGCTCCTGTGTTGGGTACTCCTGACTACAGTAAGCCTTTTACACTCTATGTCCACGAGAGAGAGGGATGTGCATTGTCAGTTTAGACACAGCAGTTCGGCGATAAACAACGTCCATGTGCGTATTTCTCGTCGACTTTGGATCCGGTAGCTAGAGCTTGCCGAGTTGTTTGAGAGCTACAGCAGCAGCGGCTGTCTCTATTCGACAGTCTGCTGGTTTGGTGATGGATAATACGTTGATTGTGATGGTTCCACATGCAGTGGATACCTTGTTAAACAGGACAAAGATACATCACTTAACCAGTGCTTGATTGTCAGGTTACGAGTTGACACTTTTGGCGAGTCATGTGCATATAAAGAGATGCAATACGTTGAATCCAGCTACGTTGTTGCCGATTTCTGTAGAGACAGATGTTTCTGAACAGCATGATTGCTTTCTTAGGACAGAGGAGGAAACGAAAGGTAGAATAGACCTTAGGGATACCCTTCTTACAAAGTGTGATGGTACCTTATGGGTAGATGGTTCGTGTTTCAAGCTTCCGAATGGTGATACGACTGCGGCATATGCTGTTACGACTTTGCATACGATTGTTGAAGCTGCATGTATCCCACATAATTCAGCTCAAGCCACAGAATTGATTGCATTGACAAGAGCGTGTGTGTTGTCGAAAGGGAAACAAGTGACTGTATATACTGATAGCCAGTATGCGTTTGGTGTGGCTCATAGTTTTGGTTGCTTGTGGAAGGAACGTGGGTTCCTCACGTCTCATGGAACGAAAATACAGCATGGTCAGTTGGTGAATGAACTTCTTGAGTCACTTACGTTACCATTGCAAGTTGCGATCGTGAAATGCAGTGCACATAAGAAGGTTACCGATGACGTTGGTCGTGGTAATGCGTTTGCGGATGAAGTTGCGAAAGAGATGGCGAAAGATGTGATGAGTCGAATGTATGTTGCGGGTCCGGCAAGATGGGTTCTGGCTAGAAGTATGTGTGAAGATACGATAGAGAGCGTGAAGTCAATTCAGGCTGAAGCTACAGAGAAATAATTGAGTGTATGGAGAGAGAGTACGGGAAAATTGGATTCAAATGGTTGTTGGATTGAGTTGTCAAAGCATCAGCGATGGATGTTACCTGATGCGTATGTGCTTGCAGTGGTTACAATGGCACATGGAATGGCTCATATTAGTGCGAAAGGGATTTGTAAGTTGTTGGCTCCAGTATGGCAAAATGCTGGAATTCCTAAGTGTGCAGAGAACTTGGTCAAGAATTGTATGGTTTTTCTGATGTACAATCCTGGTAAGGGAACTCCAACTCCAGCTGGTCATTTTGCGCCTCCGACGTATCCGTTTGAGGTTTTGCAATTAGATTTCATTCATATGGAGAGATGCAACAACCTGAAGTACGTCCTCGTGGTTGTTTGTGCCTTTTTGAGATGGGTAGAAGCATACCCCCTGGAAGATAATACTGCCTTGTCTACAGCTAACGCCCTTGTTTATGAATTCTTCCCTAGGTATGGTTTGCCGAGAATGGTCTGGAGTGACAATGGGAGTGAATTTGTGGGTCAAGTGATGAAGAGAGTGTGTGAAGGTTTAGGCATCAGGCAGCAGTTATACGCTGCAAACCACCCCCAATCTGCAGGTCTGGTAGAATGCTATAATGGCACCCTAAAACTGAAGTTAGCCAAGATTCAGGCGAGCTCTGGTCTCCAATGGCCCGATGCTTTGCCATTGGCACTTTTGTCAACTAGGATGACTGTACATTCTCGAGTGGGACTTAGTCCGTATGAAATTGTTTTTGGTCGCCCGGCAAATATATGGGGAGTGCAGAGGCCAATAAAGTTTAGCGAAATTGAACACCATGTACTTATTGACTATCTGTATGATTTGATGGCTAAATTGCGTGTCTTACACCAACAGGTTCATGAAACATTGCCACAAGCTTCTGAAGATCCAGGACACGCCATTGATCCTGGTTCGTGGGTCCTGGTCAGAAACTTTCAGCGGACAAAGAACAACCAGCCCAGCGGGACCGGACCCCACCAAGTATTGCTGTTGACGCGGACTGCAGTGCGAGTGCACGGGAAAAAGAACTGGATCCACGGCGTACATTGTAAGAGAGCTCCTTTGCCTCTGCCATACGACCGGTGGGTTCAGGAGGGTATTCCGGATTCAGAAACTGAAACCGTGCCCCGTTTTTTGCCGTTTAGCGATGCACGTTTAATTGGGACAAGTTCTGAGCATGAAAGCAACAACCTTTTACAAGAAGCTGTGCCTCCGTCAGTTCAACTGGACACTACTGAACCTGAACTATTGTTTCGTGATCAGACATTGCCTGGTAAAGGCCGCTATAATTTACGACCGAGAGTCGTTGGACTGATAAAACAATAAATTCTTTTCTTTGCTATTTTTGAAGCTAAGCTCTCCCATCCGAGAAACTGTTTTGACCGATTTTTGTTTTTCAAACCTCCATCCGGGTTCAACTGTAGGGTCGCGGTATAAAGACTCATAGTGTACGGCCGTGTAAACACAAGGTCGACGGTTCTGGTTTGTTCTAGGGCGTTCCCTGGAACATTCAGAGGTGCACTTGAGTGAACCGAACCAACTGCCGCGAACAGCACGGTTAGAGGATGGAGTTTTTCGAGATGGAGAGAACTGTTGAAGAAATGAACTTTAAGAGAAAATTGTGCAAAATAATGAGTAGAAAATGTTTCTTGATATTATGTCTTTTGCTGCTACTTAGCCTGATGATGTTTTTGATGGAATATGTTATATTCTCTTTTCAAGTGATGTTTGCACCCACTACACAACCAATACCTTCTCCTACTGTTTCTTCGCATTCTTTTCACCCTTTGCCTGAACATGAGTCCATTAGAAGATTGGAATTCGTTAATAACTCTTTTGTTCAACTTTTGCACCAACATCAGCTAGTACTGAACACCACTAATTGTTGGGTGTGTGGCCTTATGCCTCATAATACTGATAAAGGTATTCCTTATCTGGTCCTGCCATTTAGCTATAATGATTCTGTGTGGGCATACAGAACAATGTTTATCTATGCTCGTGAAGTTTACCCCCTGCGTTCTGTGAAAGATAATCCAAAGAATAGTGCTCTAGTTAAGGGTATAGTAGATATGATTAGAGGAATTTGTTCCTATGAAACTATCCCGAAAGATGAGACACTCGCGTATATTGGATGGAACGTGACTGGATATGGTGTTAGTCTGAGTGAAAACCAGCGAGCAAAAAGATCTTCTCCGATTTGGATCGTACCCCAATCTGGTCTTTTTTGTCTGCATGGTAATGGCTAGAATCCAAGAGCTTAGTTAGGGAAGAGTACTTGTACTGAGATGTATGTTTTTGCGTCCCAGACTTCCCCATCGTTTTTAGCAGCTAAGGGTACCTATTTTGTCTGTTACGATAGAGCATACACATGGTTGCCCCCTGATTTCTCTGGCACGTGTTATGGCCTGTTCCTGTTGCCTCCTACGTATACAGCTGCGGCAGATTACCATAGGACGAGAGTTGTTAGAGGTGTCTTCAGTAAGGAAGATACTGCAGGACAAGAATTGGGAGAATTCCTGAAGGGTTTTCTGCCGTTTTGGGGACCTATGGTTAATAGCAGGAACATACGGCAATTGACGAGAGTGGTTGAGTCCTCCATAGTTGAAGCTGCCGGTGCCCTTAGTAACTTGACTGCTGAGCTCCAGTCGGATCGTCTTATGACTCTTCAGAACAGAGATGCGTTAGATGTCATACTTGCAGATAGAGGAGGGGTATGTAAACTGATTCAATCGAGCTGCTGCGTTTTCATTCCAGACAACGCTCCGACAGTGTACCAAGCCATTTCCAAGCTGCATAAGATCTCCGAGTCTATACATGTGGACGAAGGAGATTGGTCGTTAATGGGATGGTTTTGGGGATTGTTATCCACTTGGGGATGGAAGATTCTGATGATTATTGGGATGGTTTTAGCTAGTCTTCTCCTTTTCTGTCTTTGCGTACAGTGTGCTCCTGCTATATGTGGCCTTTGCGCTACTTCGTGCGCAAGGAGACCTGTCCAGAGAGAGCTACTAAGTACTAGGATGATGCTACAGCAACATCTTGATGATCTGATGAATATAGACCTGGATTCAGACTGACGTGAGTTTAGGTTATTGCCTATGTAAGGGCAAACGGAGGGTCTGAGGTTCTGTGATTCTGAACCCGGTTCATAAAGGTCATCCTATTGTGATGATTTTGGTAATAGCGAACCGCAAATGACGAGTGCAGTAAGTACGAGTGTTTTCGTCATGATCGATTGATGGATTCACTATGTATTCATAGATTTCGTTCTGAACCTTCCGGTTCCATTTTGTGTACGGCAGCCATTTTGTGGTTGCCCTCACATAGGCCGATGACTACGGCCGAACGAGTCTTTGGGACACGTACACGTTCTAGATGACCTGAGCGAACTGACTCCATTGCCCGAAGCTAACCTTGTTGAGCCAGTTCCTTGTTCAGCAGCTGGTCAAGATAGAGATCAAAGAGCAGGACATTGCTAAGTTTATGGTTCACGCACACACCCTTCTATCTTGCTTCTCATCTGTTTCTGTTCCTTCTTTTATGGCCTATTTATGATTTGGGTTTGTGGTCTTTTATTATGGGTTCGTCCGGCCTGTCCGAGCAAGAATGTTGGGTTTTCCCGTGTAATTGATGGTGGGCTGGACAACTTGAAAGTGGGCTTGTCGTTATGCGATACCTTTTGCAATGTCACTTGTGATTGGATAGTTTGTAAATAAATGTTGTTTGTTAGGAATGTGATTTTTAGTATAAAAGACGATGTCTCGCAAAACGAAAATTGAGCAGTCTCTAGTGGTGCATGGTGCAAGGGTGTCTGCGCTGGCGCATGGCAACTGTTTGTGCGCCAGCGGAGGGGAGAGCACAGGAATGCGACATATTCTTGTAAATATGTCACATTTCTATGCTCTGAAAGTGCAGTAGCGTGGTGCATCCAAAGGGCTTACCGTGCCACGCTGCAGCACTTTCTTGTAGACCTACCGCTGCGTACCTAGACTGTTGCATCTCATTGACTTGCAGAGTCTGGAGGTGGGTGTTTTTCTTGAGAAGTCAGAGGCAGATTTAAAAGCTCCTTGCGCTACTTTTCCCATGTTAAAAGTGACACATCAAGTGGCGCAAGAAGCTTGTAGATCTGTTCGTTAAACTGTTGTAACCTATCCATTCTCACTGCTCAGAGGTAATTGTATATTTCTACATAGTGAATGTGCTGGACACTACCCACTCTCTCCTTTCACAGATAACTTTTTATTGTTTCGGAAACAAGCTTCATTGTTCACCTAGTGCCATTGGCGTGATTCAATGAGGGTGCATTACGTGTTGAAGCGGGCTTCACTGTGGCCAACAGAGTTCACTACTTGTACTTAGGTAAGGTTGTGCACGGCAGAGTGGACAGCAGCAACCATAACTTTAAAAGAGAAAGAGGAATGATGTGAGAGAAAGTGAGAAAGAGAAAGAGAGAACAAACAACATTAAAACGTGGGAGAGAGAAAGTTATAGATGGAACAGTTAATACTGGAGAAAATACTCGTAGCTCACCTTTTGCCTCTGTTGTGTCCAAGCACGTGGTAGTTCATAGTTCACCCTCCAATTTAGTGATCTGAAAGATAGTATAAAGAGTTAGTAATAGTATAGTCCCACTTTCTCCATTGACTGATGACTTGTCGTTGTTTCGGAAACAAGCTTCTTGTGCCATTGGCGTGATTCAAAGAGGGTGCACTACGTGTTGAAGCAGCTTTCTCAGAAGTTGTTACGATGGCTACGCATCATCGCAGAATCCTCGAACATTGAGTTTTAGAAGTGTTGGGGGGGACGCCAATTTGTGAAACACAACCTGTAAGATAAAAAGGAAGTTAACATTGTGTGTAATTTTTTTTTCAAAGGAGAGAGGAAGTGGCAGAGTGACTGCAAAGAATATTCGCAGCTCAACTTTCTGTCACCAGTGTTTTTCACCACGTGCTGGGACATAATGCACCATGAAGCTCTACATCCAAAAGTTAGTAAAAGAAAGATGTTATGATTGGTAATTGTTACTATCTTAATGTGGAGATAACTTTGCCCTTTCACACACGTTCCTTCTCACATTGATAAGAACTATTTGTATAGTTTATATTCCGGACGTTTGAGCGATTATAAAAACGTTCCTGCTATCGGAAAAAATATATATACATTTAATTTGATACACTATATAGGACTGCGTTTTTCTAAATCGCTGCGTCACTTTTTTTATCCTGTCTGCTACAACGCTTCGACTCCCTCTGATGCGTACTCAGGCCTCACTGCTCACCTTTTCATGGATAGGACACCTTCTACATCATGCAGTCCCGCTCTGCCACTAAGAAGTCTCACATATGGTGCTGAGTCTTGATATCTTCATGGCTAACAACATACTCGTGCTCCAATCATCATCATCGCAGGTTCTTCACTCGCTCAGTGCTTCGGGTACCACTAACTCAGTGACCAAAGAAGCCATGCACGTGGTAGTGGGCCCATTTGTTTCGGTATTTTGGGCCTACATGAAGCGTGCAAACCACCAGGACGGGCCATCACAGTGCTTGCGATGGGAGCAACTCTAAAATGGCGTACTGCACGTGCGCCCCATATTTTTTATAGGTAGGGTCACGTGTGTAGTGACGTATGTACTGGATGGGTGTGGTGTGGGTGTATACTAGCCATGAGGGAGTGTGTGTGCCGATCTGACAACTAGACCTGGAACTAAGAAATCACTACAATGGAAATCTGGGCCATGTAGTGTTGTTGTGTTTTCCTGGTAGCGTAAGCAGAGTGGGCTTTACTAACGTATTCAGCAGTGATTAATTTTCCAAGACCCCTGGGGCTTTTAAATGTTGGGAGGGGGGTCGCACGGCTCCGGGACACTGCAGGAGCTGGCCCTGGGGCGTGGCAGTCTCCAGGGCCTTCAAGGGCTCTAGTCATAGGGACACGCATTCTGCCTCACACATACACTAAAAAAGAAGAGAAAGTGATGAGAGATAATTTGTGGCATGCTTGGGCTCGAGAACCTGGATAATCACTAAATGGGGTCTGGCAGTGAAGTGCATAGTTTTTCTCGAAGAAGTCTTTCGGGGTTTTGAGAAAGCAAGCCATCTTTAATAATTGCCTCTTGCTATGTGTACTTGCAGGGTTATCTGATTTGCTAGTATGTTAAAAAAAGATACTTTCAACACCTCTTTTTGATTGGTTGTGAAGCATTGTAAGAAGATGTATTAGCGACCAATCCCTTTTCTTGTGCAGATTTTGAAAAACATTTGATTGGCTGTTGTGTGGTTACGTGTACCTTCCTCGTGGTAATTTTGATTGGCTATTTTTTCTATGTGATGTTACGATACACTCACAATGTATGTAGCCCATTTTGTGACGCACTTTATTTTACAATACGTTTCAAAAACTAGTTGTGGTAGGGTGTTTTTAACTTAAAGTGTGTAGTCTGCTTACAAGTTTGTTGACTGTAAAGGTATTTAAAAATTTGCACAAGTTTTCAAAATATTTTTATTGAGTCTTTTATATTCATCATATGGGTGGAATACAAATTTTTATTGTTCATTCATTGGTATCACGCGTTGGACCACATTTCTTTTATTTTATCATAAGCAGTCACTTTTAAGTCACTTTTTTCAGTTGATAGGTGTTCTAATTTGCACTGATTTAGTGCGCCACGTGTTTATGTAAACATGCCTCTTTCTATACTTTTTACCTTTCGTATAATTTCTAAAATGCTTTATTTCAATTTGTTTTTATTATTAATTAAAGCATTTTGTAGGGGGGGGCTTGGGATGCGAAAGTAGCGCAAGGGGGGTGTAAATCTGGAACACAGTGTTTTGTTTTACTTTGCCTTCCTTTCTATCTTGTAAAGGATCCAGGGTAAATATAACGGCTTTTGTACAGCTAGTACCTTTCAACTCTACCACCAAACAGCTTTCTGCCTGTTACCACAGTAACAGTTCATGGAACAGTTTAGTGAGCACAGAGGTTAGAAGTTCACCACACTATGCTGCTAATAGAAATAGTTACTTGGTGGAGTTTAATTTTTTTTCCATAGGAACCGTTAGTTGTAGAAGTCAGTGGAAAATATAATAAAAATAATAGCAGGGGTTCGCTGGGGCCCTCACAGTCCCAAGGCATCACTCATGTTGGAAGGGGGATGCAGTAGGCTGTGGAAGATATCGGGAAAACAACAAAGCGGCTTATTGCGTATTTTCTTTAATATAATATGGAATAGTGTTTATTTATTAGGCAGTGTTCACTTTTGTTACAGATACAGTCACTTTATTACAGGCAATTTATTAATATGTTGGACGGCGTATTCTGTATGTGTGCGTGATACAAATTTAACATTTAATTGGCTAAGGTGTTCTAACAACAATCTTAATGTTCATTTGGGTGTGAACTATTGAAAGTAGAAGTATTTTCTGTAATTCACTTGTGCTCCGGAGAGTTGCGAGGACATGTAATTGGCTTTCATGTTGAATGGAGGACTTTCCTGAGCTTTATGTTGGTGGGTTGCGAACTATTGAAAGTAGAAGTGTTGTCAGCCATTCATTTCCGCTCTGCGGAGTAGGAGGGACATCTGATTGGCTGACGTGTTTTAAGCAGGACTTTCCTAAGCCTAATGTTTATTGGCTGTAAACTGTTGAAAGTGAAAGTGTTGTTAGCGATTCCTTCCTGTTCGCGGAGTATTAGGGTAACTGTTCCAAGCGGAACCTTACGAAGCTTAATGTTCATTGGCTGTGAAGTATTAAAAGTAGAGGTGTTGGCAGTCATTCCCTCCTCCTCTGCGGAACAACATGGACATTTTATTGGCTAAAGTGTTCCGAGCACGAGTTTGCTCCTTATTGGGTGGGAACGGTTCACTGTTGTGAGTGATTTTGTGACGCACTTCCAAAGGAGTATGGGAAAAGAAAGTAGTAGAGGGCAGGTTAGGAACACTTTTAACTCTGTACAGTGCTCATAAGGTGGTGGAGAGGGATTATGAGGGAAACATTTATTTTTATATGTTTCAAGGGTCATTTATATAATTCCCGTGTGGTGTATAAATCACAGCAGAAAAATGACAGTGTCTTTTGCTGTTTTTTTTATCAAGTTTGCGGGTGACATACTTCTTAGGAGTACTATTAACTTATAATGTGGTGTTTACTTTTCTGATGGGGAGGTGTGGTTGCGCAGCAAAAAATTAAATCTAGGTTTGAAACAGTTTTTATTAAGCAAATACAAACCCTCCTTTTTTCTGCTACAGTTTGTAAAAGGGTTTCCCCATATTGTTGATAATGTAAGAGGGCATCAGTTACTTTTAGATAAAGTAGAATAGAAGTGCTACAGCAAACACTCCCGCACTACATTATCTGAGGTCAAGAGAACTAGTAAAAACAGTTAAATACAAGTGACTTCATTTTACATTGAAAGGTATGCATTATTATTTTTCAAATTTCTATTCTGTTTAATTCAGGAACGTTCTGTTGTAGTGCTTAGAGGTTGCACACTGTTCCGCTAACAAATCACGTACTCACTTAAGAATATATAGGATGGTACTCTTATAATATACAGTACTGGTCCTATATATTCTTTAGGGAGAATGTGAATAGGAACCGAAAATAAGAATAGAAATTAGAAAAAAACATTCAGAAATGTAGGGTTTATTAAATATTTAAAGTAACAAAGTGTGCATGATCGCTATATTTTTTATTCTGCAATTTCGTAAAATATGTTTCTTGAAAAAAAATATATACAGATATATATTACAGATGGCGCTGAAAAATCTCCTATTCCTCTTCTGTAACAATAGGACAATCTATTACAATATAACGATTGATACCATTGTTACAGTAAAAAGAAAAGGAAAATAAAGTTATCTATTTAACAGAACATCCATAATGAAAAACTTTTGAGCGGTAATTATATACTGAACTTCTTTTCTCAGGAGGTGAAAACGTTTGATCTTCGTGGCGACGGGTCATAAACTCCTCTGAGATCATGACTGTGAGAATTATAATATATGTATATGTTCACAGTATATGATCACAAAGGGGGAACAGACTAAAAACCAAAAGCCGGTGACGTTGCTTATATATCTTTACTCTTTGTGCCGACATATCATGAACTCCCCTGAGATGAGCATAACTGTTAATGTTATAATATACATATTAACAGTATATGATCTCTAGGGGAAAGCACAGTAACAACTGGAAGATGATGACATTCATTGTAAATGTTTGGGTTTGCGCCGATGGGTCACCAACACCTCTCAAGCGAAGTACAGTGTCAACATTATAATATAGAAAGTCACAATATATATGCTGAAAGGAGCCAGACAAGGAGCAATGTTTGTTGCAATCTATCTGTTTCTGAAAACAAGCTGCTGACGTTACAGAGAAAAAGTGAACAACATGCAATAACATTTTTTTCTAGATATAAATGTTTAAATATTGACAAATGGCCACAAATTATAACTAAGTACTATGCCTATGCCATATTGAAACAACTTACAACTCCGGAATAAGCTTGTTGACGCAAAAGAAGAATCCAATGCTAGAAAAGGGAACCTGCATCACAGATTGGCGACTCAGAAATAACTTGCGAAAACAAAACTAATTGCACAGTCGGTGTGGTTTATATAGCTTTTGGTTCTTTAAAAGTCTATGGAAGGAAGATTTGCTCTGCCTAAGTAGATGTCACTTTTTACAGTTTACACATGCTGACTTTTTAACTGTTTTACTTCTGCACGTGTTGGGAAAAGTTACAAACTGTGAAGCTGTAAAGGTTTCGATTTCCATAGTAACACGTAACACGTAACACGTATAAGGTCATTATTATCTACATACGTTGGAGAGTTTAAAAAGTGTTACTCAGTAAACTGTGTTTTTTGCATTCTCATTATTAAAAACATCTAAATAGAAGACATAAAAAAAATATTGTTTACAATAGAAGAAAAAAACGTATTATTATTTGTTATTACTATGCTTCTTAATTTAAAAAATGCTAGCATTTGTAAATCGTAAAGATACCCTCGGAAAGGTGTGCTGGCGCTTGGGGCATTGGGAAGATTAAGCAAGGTATTGCTTTCAGTGAGATAGTGGTAGGCTAAGATGGCATAGTGTATAAAATGGGACATGGCTTGAGAACAGGTCTCTGCAACACACCTGTATGGTATTGAATAGAAAGACATGCTTGGCTAGTAGAGACCAGGGACTCTCAGGATTAAAAGAGACCAAATTGTGCAACATAAAATACGTAACAGAGTGTGTTTTCAAATTCTCTTTCATATTTAGAAGGACAGGATAAGTTACTGTCTGTAGCTTTTCTTCTATATGTAAATATGTCCTCATTATACACAATACTTTGTGTTGAAGGGGCGTTCTATAGCTGTTACTGTGAGTATTTTCGACTTATACAAGCAATGACTAATTTCTAATTATGTTAAAAGGTGAGTATTAGATAGGTGTTTAAGGATTGATGTGTGTGAAAACACATGAAGGATTCAAAAACTAGTGTGAGAATAGTACCTACATACACACAGATTCAGTGTTATTCTAGACAAGCAACAGTATCCTTTGCATTTTACTAAAACACATTTACTAGTTTGGAAGGGGTAAGGTGAATAGACATATTCTACATTTTTTGGTACTGCATTTTAGTATAAGAGCCTGAGTCATTTTCCATTGTCATAAGCAGTGACTGGTTTCGAATTTTATGAAAACTTAAGAACAGGAAATGTTTATAAGCAATTATATTTATATAACCTTATGAAGTACTTAAACACTACTGTTGGAATGTTATTAGACAATGGAATTTACATAATATTTTCTGGGGCCAAAATAGTTGATATATCTACTTGTGTATTATGTACTAAAAAAACTGTTAAAGTGAAGTGTTTATGTTTTTGTGCAAGGACCTAGAACATAATAGATTTGTTATGGATAAAGAGGAGAATCCTACCGAACACACATTGAAAATGAGCAACAGTTTAATTGAAGTACAAAATCTACCTATAACAGGCAGCGAGACTGAATTAGAGGACATCAGTACTGCAGATATCACGTGTGATTTTGAAAATGAAAGCAATGATGCTGATTTTTTGGAAGCACTGGATCACGTAGAGTTACTGGAAGCTATAAACTCTAAAATGGCAAACCAGCGGTATGATCTCGAAGAAGTACCAGAGGAACTCCTTTTAGAAGCTTTGTTAAAATATGAGATGTCTCAAGAATAATTTTATTGTTTAATAATAATAAAGCATTGAGCACTATGTACTAATCCATTCACTGTACTAAAACTCAAGCACTTATAGATTCACTCAGACACTCTCTTTACAGTATTCTATTGATTCAGTCAGTAGCCAATACTTATGCAGTGAAGTAGGCCTTAAGACATGGACTGCTTCAAAACTTATACAGTATGCATGCAGTCTTGTATCTACCTGCACACTTGTCTTTTATACCTTCAATTCCCCAATCTGTATCCTTACACTTCTACCAAGCACTCTGTCACTAATGTTCCACTGTTGTAGTGACCCATTCAGCAGTATTTACTAATCCATTCACTGTGCTAAAACTGAAGCAGTTACAAATTCAGCCAGGCACTCTCCTTGCAGACCTGTAATCATTCAGTCAGTACCAAAGTACTTATGCAGAGAAGTACGCCTTAGGGTATGGACTGCTTGAAACCCCTATGCACTATGCATGCAGTCTTGCATCTACCTGCACACTTGTCTTTTATACCTTCAATTCCCCAGCCTGTATCCTTACACTTCCAGCAAACACTCTGTTACTGCCCTTGTACTGTTATAGTGACCCATTCAGCGGTATGTACTAATCATTCAGTGCGCTAAAACTCAAGCACTTATAGATTCACTCAGACACTCTCCTTATAGTAGTGTAATCATTCACTCAGTAGCCAAGTACTCATGTAGCGAAGTAGGCCTTAGGACAAGGACTGCTTCAAAGCCATATGCTGTATGCATACAGTCTTCTATCCACGTGCACACTTGTCTTTCACATCTTCAATTCTCCACTCTGTATCCTTACACCTTCACCAAAGAGTCCGTCACTGATGTTGCACTATTGTCGCAACCCATTCAGCAGTATGTGCTTATCCATTCATTTGGATTTTTTGAACAGTTTAAAAAAAAAATGTGAAAGGAAAAAAATGGAAGTGCGCAAAGAAAACTGTGTGTGAGTGCAACAAATAAAAAACATTTTTTTTACGGCGGGAGCAACAGTGCTCTTGTTTGCACCTGAAAATCAAATCAACGGTCTGTTCGCTATAACATAATGTCTCTTTACAAAATTTGCTAAGAATTATAAGGTCTCCAAAATCGGGACGGATGTCCGGCTGCGGACTCGATGGTGCTGTGGAAGTGCTTGCTACAGCTGGTGGAGTGTTTTCCCGCAGCCTGTTGCATGTAGCTCTCGCGTAATTGCGGGGATGAATAGTCTTCACATGTCTCACCATGCTGGCGGTTCCAAATGAATATTTTTTATTCAGATCACCTCTAGAAAGCATGGTCCCACACACCTTACAGGTGACCTTGGCAGCATTCACTTTCTGTTCTCCTTCTGGAAAGAAAAAACATTTCCAGATTAATGCCTCCTTCCTCTTCGGGGCTGGGTCTTCCTGCACAAATTCTTCTTCTGAAGAGTGTTCAGATAAACTTTCATTCTGCTGTGCAGCCATATTAAAGATGTTTTGGAAAACACAGGAACTTCTCAAAACAGATGGCTCTTCAGTGAAGGTGAAAGAAGAATGATTAAAATGGGTGGGCTCCTTCAACAGTTAGAATAGGAAGTATTACGAACTAATCAAGTCTCTTGTTTTGAAGTCACGTAGGGTGCGCCTACGATGCGAGTACGTACGATGTACCCTGCGCTTTGCGTAATTGCTTTTAAAAGTAATATACACTTATTAAACTAAATGAATACTATTTTTATGATAACCTCAGATAATGTCTTGCCTTAAAATTGACATTATATACATAAATATATATTTTTAAGCATTAAAAAAAAACACGGGGTATGCGTAGCGTACGCCGCAGAAATGCACATAACGTCACATGGAAGCGGTGATGCGAAGCGTAACGTCAAAACGTATTCGCAACGATTACAGGTGCGAAGGATAATGTGAGGACAGTACGTGTACCATACGTTTTTAACAAAATAAATGCAAACAAATATATAGAAATTAATTTTAATATATTGAAAAAATTAATAAATAATAAAAAATCATTTTAACATTTTGTTTGTTTATTATGTTACATTAAAAATATGTAATGTAATTCATAAAATAAAATAGCTAAAAATAATTATGATAAAAAATGTTCAAAATTAGTATCAAAAAAATAAATATAACAATTAATAGATATAAACATTGGCATTTATAAAACCTATGAAATTCACTGAAAAAACCATAGGTTTTAGGCACGTTATAGTTAAGAAGTAGCATTTAAAAAACCTTGCAAATTCACAGAAAAAAACATAGGTTTCACACACAATATAGTTAGGAATTAGCATTTAAAAAACCTTAGAAATTCACTGAAAAAAACATAGGTTTCAGCCACGTTATAGTTAGGAATTAGCATTTAAAAAAACCTTAGAAATTCACTGAAAAAACCATAGGTTTCACACATGTTATAGTTAGCTGGACATTTCACTCATACAAAACCATTGAAATTCCCCGTTATAGTTAGTTCAGCTAACTATAACTCGTGCGCCCGCAATCCACTGCTGATGACGTCACATATTACATCACTCATGACATGGTCAGTGACATCACTCTTGTCTAAGTATTTGAATGTGAGGGTGAGTATGTGTGTGGGTGGCTGTGAGGTGTGTGACTCAGTGCATAGATGTGTGACCAGTTCCTTCACTAGGTATATGGGTTCAAGAGTGAATGTAGAAACAGCTGTATGGGCGGTTGACTGTGTGCATGGGTGTGTTGCTGAGTGAATGGATATATCAGTGCTACATGTCCATGTAAGTACATATATAAAACACAGGGCATGTGAGAGTTGGCATATATAAATGACTAAACATCAGAGCCTGTGATTGCGTAAGTGACTGTATGGATCAATGTGTACTTGTATTAGGGATTGTAAAAGAGAGTAAGTATGTGTTAGTATATGTTTGAATAAGTAAGGTTTAGTGTGTATAAGTTTGAAGTTGAGGAAATGGGAGTGTGATTGATTCTTTGCATAACTGACTAGGTGTTTGAGTAACTTTGTGGATGAGTGTCAGCATGTAAGTGTCTGTATAGGTGTATGAGTGGATATGATAGTGTTGTATTGATGAGTGTCTGTATGTATGAGTGATTGTATGGGTGAATGAGTGGATGTGTGTGTAGACCTAGGAATCAGTGAGTGCGTATGTAGTTACTGGTATTGGTGTGTCGTTAATTTCAGGAATAGTAGTTTGTATTTAACACTGGGTGTATCAAAGGTTAGATTAGATTGTGAGGAGATGCATCGTATTATCACATGAATGATGTCATCAGTGATGTCATTTGAGATGTCATCAGTGATGTCATTAGTGATGTCACTGACCATGTCATGAATGATGTAATATGTGACATCATCAGCAGTGGATTGCGGGCGCGCGAGTTATAGTGAGTCCAACTAACTATAACGTGGGAATTTCAATGGATTTGTATGAGTAAACTGTTCAGCTAACTATAACTGGTGTGAAACCTATGTTTTTTTCAGTGAATTTCAAAGGTTTTTTAAATGCTAATTCCTAGCTATAACGAGTGTGAAACCGATGGTTTTTTCAGTGAATTTCAAAGTTTTTTTAAAAGCTAATTCCTAACTATAACGATTGTGAAACCTATTTTTTTTAGTGAATTTCAAAGGTTTTTTAAAAGCTAATTCCTAACTATAACATTTGTGAAACCTATGGTTTTTTCAGTGAATATATATATATATTATGGACTACATCTCCCATAAGCACAATGCGTGTTTTCATACAGGGAGATGGTAGATGTCGTGCACTTTACTGCTGGCACCTGATGAGGAAAATAAATTTCCGAAACGCATCGGGCCTATTTCAAACACGCAACTGCCCATACCAACTAACGCCTTGGGGAAGGCGCACGCAGGCTCGGGTGCTACCCGCTACTTGGACAACCCCACGGAGCGGAATATATATATATATATATATATATATATATATATATATATATATATATATATATATATATATATATATATATATATATATATATATATATATATATATATATATATATATACTTCAAGTGGGCCAGAAATATAAGGGGTTCCCAAACGCAGTTTCCATAGACTATTTTGGAATGCAATAGCACAAAAACAGCTGAACAGAATTACACAAAATTTGGCAGTAAGCTGGATATTGCTCCAGAAAGCATGCATTTCGTGATTTGGTGTAAATATATTCAGTAGTTTTTGAGAAATTTAGGTTGAACAATTTTTGTATATCTAGACTGTTGGGTTTGCAGGACTGTGGCGAGATTCTTGTGAACACAACCTAAAAAAATAGAGTATTTCTGATTGGCCGAGGGGGCTTTCTTCCTTTGGGCCACCTCGATCCAGCTGAAGTGAGGGTCCTGCGGAAGCGAGCACTCTGATTGGCACTCTGCAACTTGAAATCAAATGTTGCTGTGGCAATTACAGGACTAGGAGACTTACTCCCCTGTTCTGATTTAAAATAATAATAATAATATGTAAGGGGCAGGATAGGGATACTCTTCCCCCTAGCCCATGGGAGGGAGTTCCCAGATGGACCACCACTGGGACCAAAGTTTAAAAAGAAAATGTTTCTTTGTCATGATCCTGCGGTACTAGTGCTGGACTACAACAAAAACAAAAGGTAGCCAACATTTGGTTTAAAAATGATGTGACCACTGGGGAGGGCCACTGCCCAGGGTTCAATATATACATAAATATTTGAGGAGAGGGGCGTGCATGGTGCTCCCTCCCTGACCAATTTCGGCCACGTGAATCCCATTCCCTGGCGTCCCCCATCTAAATCAAAAGGGAAGGGGATGCAAAAGGTGCCCCCGTCATCCACATATTACATTAGTTGTGACATGTTCTATAATGTTACTTTGACTTTTGTTTTTTCCAGTGATGTTTTTTTAATGCAAAGTAAGGTATTATTACTACACTAACTATAAAATCATTTTAACCTTTATTTTTTCCAGTGAATATATATCATGAAGATACATATATGAGGAGTGAAGTATAGAATATGCACAAAAGGTGGTGGGAATAAAATGGAGTTGAGGGCTAAGTAGCTCACATTTTTTATGCACTCATTTGAAACTGGTGGCTTGCAAGTGTAAAGTAGAGGAGTGGGGCAAGGCTTATACACTATCAACTGATCCATCCACCGGGAATGGAAAGTTCTATCTCTCTACCGGTGAGAAGCAGAATAAATCATTGAAGTAAACGATGATGCTCCTCACTGGAAATCTGTACAGCTGCAGCCTATTCTCGTCTCCACTTCTCTGTTAAAGTGCTCCTGGAAGCTGCGTGTGGATTATTTTCTAAAAGAGTCTTATGCTCACTGCACAATATTGTCAAATCTTTTTTCCAGTTATTTTCACTCGTTCTGTTAACATTGCTGTGCAAAATATACAATGGTTTTAATGGAAATCTGAACAAGAAGACAGATTAACTCTAAAAGGCAAGAGGCAAGTTCCTCAAATTGGCGTGATGCTGAATTTTCGGCCCAATTTTCAAAGATGTATCTAGAAGCAGTAGAGCTGAGACTTAATATATATTTCCTCAACAATCTGCTATACACGCACCATGGTGGTAACCAACAGTTTACTTTTATGCACAGCCCCAAGAAAAATGTAATATTATTATAAAAAAATATAATTCATTTTACTAAAAAATACTTGCAGCTAAATAATTCCCTTTCTTTAGATCAATTGAAGAAACATATAAAAAATTCTCACAATACATCCATTATCCCTTATGAAAATCTACTTTGCACATGCTTTCTCCTTCCTTGTAGGCGCTGTTTCAAAACATAGTTGTACCACAGTGAAACTTCAATGCATTTTGCAAACCGTTGTTACAAATTCGTCAACAGAACATTTTGGTGATATAGGCCCACATGCATCAAGCATTTTTGGAGTCGCAAACGGTGCGATTCCTTAAAATCGCCCGTTTGCGATTCCAAAAATGCTTTTTGAGATGCATCATTTGTTTCTGTTGAAAATCGCTAATTTTGCAATTTTCTAAAATGCGATTGCATTTAAGGAATCGCAATTTTGCGATTCCTTAAATGAAATGCATCATTCTTAAAAAATTTGCGATTTTAAAGATTGCAAGTGCAAATTACCACGAGGTTGAACCTCGTGGTAATTTGCACAAAAATGCATTTTTTAAACTGTTAAGTTACAGACACACATGTCCTTAGGACATGTGTGTATGTAACTTATAGGTAAAAGTGCATTTCATGGGTGCAGGGGGGGTCATTTGGACCCCCCTCTCCACCCTTGAAATGGATTGATGAATTGCGATTTCAAATTGCGAATTCGCAATTCCCATTCATTCCTATGGGCATTTTGGCCCATAGGAATGAATGGGAATTGCGAATTTGCAATTTGAAATTCGCATTTTTTATGCGATTCAGTAAAAATAGCGATTTTTACCGAGTTGCATAAAAAATTAAAAAATAATCATGCATAGGCTTTTGCGATTTCTAAATTGCGAATCGCTATTTTTCGCAATTTAGAAATCGCAAAAGCTGATATTGATGCATGTGGGCCATAGTGTTTTTCTTTCCTCCTAAATCAAAACAATTCAATTCAACATTTATCAGCCAGTTGACTCCGATGAGCACTTCATGAAGGAATTTCACAAGAGCTATAACAAACATTAAAAAAGTATTTCTAATAGTCTGTCTTATCAGTGCCTTTACTCAGAAATGTACCTCTCTTAAAATGCATGTCTTTATGTTAGAATATCAAACACAGAAAATGTGATCAGAGAGATTCTTGGAAATAGTCTATACCACTCGCAGTTAATCTAGGTAGCATTCCAATCCATTGTTCTTCACCCCTTGTGTCCTTTGTTCTTCACCCACTGTACCACTCTAGACAGATACCTGTCTTATGCAAACTAGCACTACCCCTGCTCCTCATGGGAAAGGTCCATCCCAAACTTCAGCATTGTTTAAGTGTTTGATGTAATGCCTTATGTACCAGGGATACGCCCAGACTTGGGTCTCTTGCTCGCTGTGCCACTGGATCCAATCTATACCTCGCTGATGAGGCTTAATAAGGCCGAGACCAGTCTGACGTTACTTGTGTTGCATTTAGAGGGGGCCTTGACAGACAGTTATGTTACGAATGTTTAGCTGATATGTCATAATGAAGGGGGAGAGAGAGAGGGAGGTAGTGCACCACCGAAGCACTGTAGTGATAAATTGGCAACACATTACCGTTTACTCAATGCAATATATTATTTGATTGACATTTTCACTACATTGCTTTGTTGTGTTGAAACAGAATCTATAAGGAAGGTGTGAACCTGTTAAATGTGTATTAATGGGAGGTCAATGGATGTATTATGAGAATAGTTTACATGTTTATCTATGGAATTGATCTCAAGACAGTTTTTTTCAATGTATAAATGTTTTGTAATGATACAATGAATGATCACAATTTTTATTAAAGAATTTGATTGTAATATTTGATTCTGCACATGTAAGTGAACTGTTACAACCCTGGTACATAGATATACATAGAGGGTTGTTGGGGAATACATATTCCACTTTTCCTTATTTTAACAGGGGTAGCATTCTTTTTTATTGATTAGCTGTGAATTACAGACTTAATTCATAAA
Source organism: Lissotriton vulgaris (assembly GCF_964263255.1). Classification (NCBI taxonomy): domain Eukaryota; kingdom Metazoa; phylum Chordata; class Amphibia; order Caudata; family Salamandridae; genus Lissotriton; species Lissotriton vulgaris. The sequence continues at coordinate 1,564,095,873 of NC_141685.1, forward strand.
GCATTTTCTGTGTGTATTTGTGTCTTGCTCCAGACTTTGGGTGAATTCCTCATAAATTTCCAAGAGTAAGATATGCTTGCAGAAAATCCATCTTTGTGAAATGAGGACTACATTAAAGCATGTTGTGTTCCTGGAAAGCGGTACAAAACCACTTTGTCCGCCATAAGTTGGCAGGGTATGCTCAGACGTGAGTCCCTTGCTCACTTTGCCAATGTATTCAAGCAAGCCTGGCTGAAGACGGCTGTAATGCCAGAAACCGGCCCTAGGAAGCTTGTTTCCGGTCCAGGGAAGGCATGGCTTGGCAGTTCGGGCTGGACTGTTCCCATGAGGCACAGGGTCAGACTGATTTGCATATGGCCATGTCTGAACTGGGGTGGCAGAGTGGGCTAAAGAACGGTGATGGATTAAACCCAGATCTGTTGACTGGGTGTGAGAGTTTGATTGGTTCAGATACTCCGTCCATCACCACCCCCTTTTGTACTGCTTTGTCCGCCATAAGTTGGCAGGGTATGCTCAGACGTGAGTCCCTTGCTCACTTTGCCACTGAATTCAAGCAAGCCTGGCTGAAGATGGCTGTAATGCCAGAAACCGGTCCTAGGAAGCTTGTTTCCGGTCCAGGGAAGGCATGGCTTGGCAGTTCGGGCTGGACTGTTCCCATGACCCACAGGGTCAGACTGATTTGCATATGGCCATGTCTGAACTGGGTGGCAGAGTGGGCTAAAGAACGGTGATGGATTAAACCCAGATCTGTTGACTGGGTGTGAGTGTTTGATTGGTTCAGATGCTCCGTCCATCACCACCCCCTTTTGTACCGCTTTTTTCGCCATTAGTTGGCAGGGTATGCTCAGACGTGAGTCCCTTGCTCACTTTGCCACTGTATTCAAGCAAGCCTGGCTGAAGACAGCTGTAATGCCAGAAAACGGTCCTAGGAAGCTTGTTTCCGGTCCAGGAAGACATGGCTTGGCAGTTCGGCTGGACTGTTCCCATGAGGCACAGGGTCTGACTGATTTGCATATGGCCATGTCTGAACTGGGGTGGCAGAGTGGGCTAAAGAACGGTGATGGATTAAACCCAAATCTGTTGACTGGGTGTGAGTGTTTGATTGGTTCAGATGCTCCATCCATCACCACCCCCTTTTGTACCGCTCTGTTCCTGGAAAGGCATTATTAAGCTAGACCTTAGAGTGAAGTAAAAGACTATGGACAGAGAACATACCTGAATGGAAAACTCGTGACACCATTGGCATACATGTGGCTATCTTCTGTAGTTCCGCACTGATGTCACTGCTCCTGGAAAGTACCAACAGTCTAAGCTGTTTCTAACAGATTTATCTTTTCTAGCTTTCATGACATAATTAAATCAGTTTTGAAGTCTGGCCAGATGGTACATCTGAAACATGCTGGGCTTCACCGTTGGGTTTGTGCAAACTCAGCCCTCGGCAAATCCAATTTGCATGGCTTATGCACGCATCCTTTGAATTTAAATTTAAACTGTGGTGTAGCTTTCAAGAAATTATATTGCGCTTCTCCAGGTAATGGAACTGCAGGACTCCCTGGCATTGTACAACCATGTTTTAATTTCTGCATTTCTCAAGGGTGTTTCTCTTTATTACACTGGCTGTATTTCAAGCTAAAACAAGTATTCAACCTTGCAGTTTCTATTTTACTGACAATCCGAAAACAAGCATTGGCAATACCAATAGATCTGTCTTTTAAATGAAAGCGTCTTTTAAGTCAACAATAGGTTTAGGCATTTAATAATTCATCATACATGTATTCTGTTACTCATCGTAGAACTCAGGCATCCATTGACCCACACACGGACTCATTCTTGCATTTATCCACTTACACAATCACAACAAACATTCAAAAATGTATCTAGCCTACGTAACTGATGTTAGATAAATTAAGAGAATAAAAGTATAAAAAGAAAACATGCTGCCACCTAAGCGTAACAGACATATGCTTTAACAGGAGGAGCAATGGAATTACATGGTGTTTCAAAATGTTGAAGATCTAGCAGGGCTGTCAAATTTAGAACCAATGTGTTGCACATCTTGCAATGGTAAAACAGTGAAATGATGGACAATGCTATTCCATAATGCAGCCTGGTAGGAGGAGAGCTCTCTATGGTAAAGTATTGGAAAAATGTAAAATATTTTTAGGACTTTAAAACAAAATGTTAATTACTTTATGATAAATATTAATGCAAATTAATTGTGTCTATTTATTTAACATGCAGGACAAAATAAAATTCTACAGCACTATTCATTTAATTTTGAACTAATCATTACATATTTAATTTAAACGTATTAAATTAACATTATTTGTATAAAGATCCCACTTAAAGTACAATGCTTATTTATTATGCATTAACAATTGCAAAAGTTATATAGTTTAATATAGAATTCATTTAAATTAATGTAATGAATTTTTAAATTGATTATATTTAATCATAAAGTAATAATTGTTTTTAATTATTTGCATTTTTGTGACTTTTCATTCAATATATATATATATATATATATATATACAGCAATCCTAATGTAAAAATGACATGCATCCCTAAAACATTCACGGAAAAATAATATGAATTGAATCAGGACTACATATCCCACAATACCTAAATGTGTGGGCGGTACCAGTGACCAAGGGGTGTAACCAAATGTTTTGTTTGTTTTATAAAACTGTGAGCTTCACTTTCCAAACTGACCGTGATCAAGACAGCAGACGCTGTCGAAACGCGTTGGTTGCTTTTTGTTGTTAAATCCCCCACATGGATTGATGAAATAAATCACCTTTATTGAAAGAAGCGTGTCAGTGCCGTCTTTCAGCGACTCCATTCCTCCCCGGGACCGGGGAGATCCTGTGATAATTTGCAGCGGTTGGCTCAACCGCAGGAGAAACGCGACCGAGAATCAAGGAGCGCCTAGCGAAGGGAAAGTGAGCCAAGCGGTGGAATACAAATCACTCTTCGAGGCGCTCGCCGGCATACCTTCGGAAGACTGAGGGACTCACAGCTGACGATCAGCGGAAGAAGGCGGCCATTCACCTACCACGGAGGGAGACTCCAAGGTAAGAGTGTTTGAATGCTGGAATACGCCGTTTGAAATGCTGTTTGAGTGCGCCCGACTTTGAAAGTTTGAGATAAATACAGCATTGCGCTAACCGGCTACTTGGGTTGAAATCTTCCAAAACTGCCAAAGTGCTGTGGGATTCTGATAATCCGTTTACTTACCCAATTGTGGGCATAAATATAAGCAAGGACATTAATAGCACAAGCAGTAAAGGACGAGATTAAACAAGACGGACTCGCTATCAAAACAAACGAATTGAAACTGATACTCAAAGGTGGGGGAATATAAACACAAAAATACGAAAATTCACAATGGATAAGCGGGAAGCTAAGAGAAAAGAACTCATTGTTACCATGTTCAACAAACAAGATAAGGCTAAACCAGCGGAAAGAAATAAGGACCAGGAAAAGAATGACATAAAGGACAAACTCCGACTATGGGAGAAGCTAAATAAAAAGGAAATAAACAAATCCTGGGAACTGATTTCATTGCAACAGTATCTGGAAGTAGAAAGAGTGCCCCGTGGGCTACGAATACTCACAATGCCAAGCCAACAGGATGTCACCAATGAACTACTTCAAGAGTGGGGTGAACACACGCTAAACTCTTCCCTGGGATTGATAAAAATTCTAGTCAAACATATTGAGATAGCACTAGAAAAAATAAAAGAACAACTGCGAACAGTAGAGAAAGAGCTGGATTCAATCAAACTAAATACAGAAATGACTAAGTTCAAAGAAGAATTAAACAAACAAATTGAAAAACATGAAGAAGAGGTCAGGCACAGGAAACAAACTAAATTCGAAAGGGACGCCAATGATTATGCGCAAGGCCGCATATTTACGTTTGCACGAAAATATGATTCCTTCAGGCCATCCAAAACCAACATCGCCAGTTCCTCCTCAAGTATGGCATCCTTAACATCAGCAGATTTAAGCGAAGATGACACAAATCTAGACCCCGGACAGAGGATTTTTTTAGGAGACATGCGCCTTGTTCTATCACAACAAAGATGGGAACAGAACCACGGGGCGCAGAGAAATACACGCGGCCGAGCGAGGGGCAGAGGAAGAGGTTGGCAACCAAGATTCAACAGATCCACACAAGGAGGGGCCGACGGAGAAACGGTTACAAGCGAAAAAGTGAGAACAGAAACCAGACTTATGAAACAAAAGAGAGGGAAATAGATGAAGAACTCCAAATAGTCAACCTATCTGGAAAAGAAATCACTGATGCGGAAATCTCTCTACTAAAGAAAGGAATTAATTTCTGTCCCAAAGCACGCATTAATCTGGCCCAAACAAGAATTGACCTGTACTTATATATACGAAAAATCAAGCTTGCAAAATTCTTTGCAGAGAGAAAAATAAACCAAAAATTACAAAAAATCAACCCAAACCAACATCGATACTTCTCGCAAAAGAGTCGGAAGCATACCTAACTGTGCTAAATCTAAATGCACAAGAAGGCCAAGAAATCAGCCTAGAAACAGCCATACCACAACTGGGAGCCGGAACTAGTGGTTTGAAAGCGAAATCCAAGTTTTACCCGCAACTAGCACCAGGAAACAAAATTGACATGTTTCAAGAGGCAGTAATTCACGACTTATACAACATCAAAATAAAAAACCAAACCAAAGACAATCTATCTAAAAGTGAAAGAGAAGCCTTAAACTCATTACGGAACAATGACACCTTTGAGATCAAAGCGGCCGACAAAGGCGGGAACATAGTGCTATGGGACCAAAAACTTTATATTGCTGAGGCGATGGAACAACTGAACAATTTGCACTATTATGAAAAAATAGACAAAAATCCAATGGATCAAATTAAGAGAGAATTGGACGGAAAGATATCACAATGGGAAAAAGAAGAACTCCTAGACTTTGATGAGAAAAAGTATTTGACAGTGGATTTCCCGAAGATAGCTACCATATACTTTCTGCCTAAGATCCACAAAAACGCCACGAAACCACCAGGGAGACCAATTGTGTCGGCTAACGGTTCCTTACTGGAGCCCTTATCTAACTTTATAGACTTCTATCTGAGCCCACATGTGAAGCTTCTAAAGTCTTATATAAAAGACACCACAGACTTTCTTTGTAATTTGAAACAAATACAATGGCAACCACATTACATCCTGATCACCATGGATGTAATTGCATTATACACAAACATAGACAACAATATGGGCCTTGAGGCATGCCAATGTGCCTTCCAGGAACGAAACATCCATTACCAACATCACAACATCATGCTGCTCGACATGATTAAATATCTGCTCAAGAACAATGTATTCGTGTTTGGGGAAACTATGTACAAGCAAAAGAATGGAGCGGCCATGGGCTTTTCCTTTAGCCCCAATTATGCCTGCACCGCCATGGGTTGGTGGGAGGAAACAGTGGCATGGAACATAAATCTACAAACGTTCACACAACACATCAAAGTCTGGAAAAGATTTATAGATGACCTGTTCATTGTGTGGGACGGAGGAAAAGACAAATTTTTGCAATATTTTCAAATATTAAACAACAGCACACCTGGCATCAAATTCACCTACAACATCAGTCAAGATACAGCAGTTTTCCTAGACACGCAAGTGTACATACGAAACAATCTAGTGGAAACCACTCTTCATCGCAAAAGTACTGCGACAAATTCAACATTAGAAGCTACCAGCTTCCACCAGCAGTCGCTCATAACAAGCATCCCCTACGGGGAATTCTTACGTTTAAGGAGAATTTGCAGTGAGGAGCAACAATGGCAAAAACAAAGTAACATCGCCAAGCAGCGCTTTGACAAGAGACAATATAATCAACGAGCAACCCAGCTGTGTTGGGAAAAGGCCAATTCAAAAGCAAAGGAAGAATGCCTAAAACCAAAAGAGATCTCAGGACCTACACAAGAAGAGCCGATTAGGTTCATAACGGATTACAGTCAAGAGACCAAACAACTGAATCAAATACTAAGAAGAAATTGGAAGCTTTTACAATTGGACCCAGTAATAGGAGAAAAAATGGGTAACCACCCCATCCTAACATACAGGAGAGCTAAAAATCTGCAGGACCAACTGGTTCACAGTCACTTCCAAACCTCCAACAAGAAATCATGGCTGCAAACCAAAGGTTTTGTAAAATGTTACAATTGTAAGATCTGCAAAATAGCCAAGCCAACTACTGAAATACCAATGCCTAACAATAAAACCTGGAAAATCAAAGAATGCATCACGTGCAACAGCAAAAATACAGTGTACATGATTGAATGCCCATGCAAGCTCAAATATATAGGCAGCACAATCTGCGAGTTAAAAAAACGTATATTAGAGCACGTCAGAGCCACTGTACATAAGGACAGAAGCAACGCTGTTGCAAAACACATGGAGCTGAATCACGAAGGAGATTGGAAGAAACTACGTTTCTGGGGGATTGAAACCCTAAGTCTCTCAATAAGGGGTGGACACAATGAGAAGGAACTCCGACGAAAAGAATCGAAACACATCCTGAGCTTCAGGACCATGACCCCTTTTGGGCTCAATCAGTCGGAAGAACTATATATACATCTTTAATCAAATAAACTCTCCATCAACTTCCCGCTAACCATGAACAATTTTAACCTATTATTTTCAATTTTTCACCACTTCACTCATTTTTTCACTTGAATTATGCTCACATATGAAACACACTGCTGTTCCAATGGACTAATCAGCCCACCAGAGGGCAGTATTGTACCAATGAGAACCCGAATATAAAGACTATAGGACTGTGCTCACATACCCTATTGTATAAATGAATTGAACCATATGAAATGTCATGCCTAATTACTAATGCACAAAATGCAGGTTATAGGTTGGGTAACGTGATAAAATGTTTAGCAATGGTGGGTGTGAAATATTTACCAACACCAGCCAACAGGGGCACAGCCCAAGCCCACTGGAGGGCGGGACTACAAAATCCACGGGTTTCTCATGATACTCCCAATACCGAAACGTATCGCCATTGTTAAATCAAACATGGACAAGACTAAATTGAACAGCAATCCTAATGTAAAAATGACATGCATCCCTAAAACATTCACGGAAAAATAATATGAATTGAATCAGGACTACATATCCCACAATACCTAAATGTGTGGGCGTTACCAGTGACCAAGGGGTGTAACCAAATGTTTTGTTTGTTTTATAAAACTGTGAGCTTCACTTTCCAAACTGACCGTGATCAAGACAGCGGACGCTGTCGAAACGCGTTGGTTGCTTTTTGTTGTTAAATCCCCCACATGGATTGATGAAATAAATCACCTTTATTGAAAGAAGCGTGTCAGTGCCGTCTTTCAGCGACTCCATTCCTCCCCGGGACCGGGAAGATCCTGTGATAATATATATATATATATATATATATATATATATATATATATATATAGCAACTGCAGTCCTCCACAACGCTGCCACCAGGAAAGCAGGGAAAGGAAAGACCACGCAAATCCAAACGTTATAATCAGCAAAAATTTATTGAAAGGAGAGTCACCAAATCTGACGTGTTTCGGGCGTCCGCCCTTGCTCACAGATTGTCAGGTAATTGACCAAACACCATTTAAATACGTTTTTTTGCACGTTTTTTTTCTCATTGCATTTTTTTCAAACAGCTACACCATGTGATAGGTAGAAAGCAAGGACATACTACAAACTATAGACATATGTAGTCTGTTTTCCAAACATTTGTAAATAAATCAAGAACCTCATCAATGTGTAGAGTAAATTAGTTTCAAATACTATATCTAAAGATTAAAGTTGAGTCCATATTATTTATAACCCACTAATACTGGATTATAAAATATTTACATCCTGCTAAAAATATAAATAGGAATAGGTTGTTATAAAAGCATAAATGCTCTGGCCGACAAGAGTACTGTTCATGTAAATACAGATTTCAAATGTGCAAACCTCGCTTTATACACAATAGTGCAAATTATGCAAATAAAGTGCAAATATAAACTGTGCAAATGACGCAAGGGGATATGTTCAAAATTGCATAGATATAAAATCAACTACATATTAAAACGTTGTTGATATCCAATGTACAAAATTGGCATGGTAAAGTCAAGCAATAATAAAAGCATTGTAAAATTCATGACAGTATCTTTTGGTATCTCTGCATTAATGCAATAACGGCCACAAACATATTCACAGCAGTGATGGAATATTTAAATTCCTTAGTATCAAAGGACTCAAACATAGTGGTGAATGAAAGCATAGAAACCCACATGATGAGTGATATTGGGGCTGGGAAAACAGAACCAAGTCTAATGTCAGAGTGTCTATGTCCTATGAAAAGGTGCAAACAATAAAATAAAACCTATTTCCAAGAGATGAAAAAAAGAAACCATGTGTATAAAAAAACATAAGATGTAAATCAAAAGTGTAATATTAAGGCAAGATTCATAAAATTTAATCGGCAAGAGAGGCAAAAAAAGATGGAGCATTCCAACTGAAATATGAGTTGATAAAGGGAAGAATATAATGGTTATAAAAATACATGTAAATCTTCTGTAGTATTCAACCCATTGGGGAATCTACTGTCTAATTCTAAGATCAACTAAGATTCCAACCTCCTAAGCATTTTATCTCTGTCACCGCCTCTACGTGGTTTTGGAACCGAGGCGATGACATAGTATTCCAGGCACTGCAAGTTGTTATTATGAATGGCTTTAAAATGCCTGGCCACTGGGTATATGCCATAATTGTTAACGATGGCACGTAAGTGCTGGAGGATCCTGGCATACACCTGTAGCTTGGTGCTGCCCACATATCTGAGGCCACAGGTGCATGTCAGGACGTAGACAGCAAAATCAGTCTTACAGTTAAATGAACCCTTGATGTTTGTCATAACTGGACTGAATGGTGTTGAATACTGAGTGGTGTTTTTCCCATATTTACAAGCCCTACAAGTAGAGCAACGTTTAAATCCCGGCTGGGATTTCAACCATTCTTCCTTTTTCTCAAGCTCAGGGAATTCATGACTGATTTGAGATCTAAGGGAGGGTCCCCTCCGATAGGTAATAGTAGGGCTATCTGGAAGCCTGGGTGCCAGGACTAAATCAGTTTTTAGAACAGGCCATCTCTGTTTCATGATGGATTTAATCTGTCTGGCCTGTTTACTGTAGCTGGTAATCAACCTAGGGGCTGGGTCCTCCATACTAGTTTCAGTTCCTGAAGACCTACTGTGAGCAGAAGATAACAGTGACTCACGAGTTCTAGCATTAGTTTTTTGGATTGCTGTTTTTAAGATGGATTCTCTATATCCCCTACGCCTGAACCTGTCCAAGGCTTCATTAGTACAGATGGCCAAATCAAAATCAGTACTACAGATTCTCTTTAATCTGAGCAACTGCCCAAAAGGAATGTTGTCTATTACATGTCGTGGATGTGCACTGCTGGCATGCAAGATGTTATTGCCAGCAGTGCTCTTTCTATGGAGTTTGGTGGCTAAACGACCATCATGAATAAACACTTTAACATCAAGGAATTCAGCCTCAGAGTTACTGATGTTTGAAGTAAATCTCAAATTTTCTTGATTAGTGTTAATAGAAAAAAGAAAGTTTTTAGCACTTTCATAGTCACCCCTCCATATAACAAAAACATCATCTATATAACGCATCCACTGCACCACATGTTTGTTGTAGGTTGCTCCATGTGTTCGCATGAGGACCTGTTCCTCCCACCAGCCTACGTGAAGACACGCATAGCTGGGGGAGAAACAGGCCCCCATCGCAATACCACGTTTCTGGACATAGATGTTGTTGCCAAATAGAAAAAAAGGTATTATTAAGACACCATGTCGTGAGTTCAATTATCATTTTGTTATGGTTATAACAATTAATAGGTCTTTTACCAAGGAAGTGCTCCAGAGCCACCATGCCAGTTGTATGTACAAAGCTGGTGTAGAGCGATTCAATGTCTAGAGTTATTAGTAGTAGGTCATCACTCCATGGAATATCCTTGATTTTTCTGATAAAGTCTCCGGTGTCTTTAATATACGTTGGCAATTCTTTGACTAAATCTTGTAGGAAGTAGTCGATGTACTCAGTGACATGTTCCGCCACTCCAGCAATGGTCGAGATGATAGGACGGCCAGGAACTGGGACAAACTGTTTGTGGACTTTAGGGAGGAGATATAATTTTGGTAACACTGGAAATTCAACATGTAGGAAGTCAAATTCCTGTTTTGAGATCATGCCATCTCTCTTCCATTTATGTAGTAATTTCTGTAGAGATTCTTTGGCCTCATTGTAGTGCTTGCCTGTTGTTTTGGTGTAGCAAGAGGGGTCATCAAGTTGTTTTAAAGCCTCCTCAATGTAGGCATCCTGAGGCCAAATTACCACATTTCCTCCCTTATCGGCGGTGGTGACAATGTTTTTGTGGTCATTGCTCAGTTTGGAAACTAGAGATAAATATTCTTGCTCCTGTTTGCTTTTGTACAGTTTTTTGTGTTTGGTGTTATGGTGAAGTTGCTTCAAATCTTCCACAACAACATCGTGGAAAACGTCAATCGAGTCTTTAGGCATAGTTGGTGTAAACCTTGATTTAGGTTTAAACGGACTGATGCTTGCGCCCACCTGTGCAATAGAAACATCTCTAAGTTCATCCTGAGTTGACACTGGATTGGTATCAGACGTATCGTTTGTCGCCAGTTGATGTAACATTAGAAAGGCTTTTGTGTCTCTGGCCGGTAATATTGGATTCCTCGTAACCGTTGTGATTTTATTAGTTGGAATATTGTCACTTTGACCATCCTTAATATTAAAAAACTTCTTTAATTTGAGTTTTCTAATATAGCAGTAAACGTCAACCTGGGTTTTAGCATAGTTGAAATCTGAAACCGGGCAATATGTTAGACCAAGGCTGAGTAGTTGTTTTTCTGCCTCGGTGAGGGTCATAGCTGATAGATTAATGATAGCATTATCCTCTATCGTTTTTTGCGCCAATATTTTTTTGGGGCTTTTTGGGCGATTTTGTGCTTTTTTCGGCGCTCACCCCTCCTTTTATTGCGTCTTGACTTTTTTTCTGCTGTCGCGTTAGGGGTCTGAGTGTTTGTAGCCGGTCTGAGACTAAAAAATCCACCTCTTCTCCCAAGTCGAGAATTCTGGAATTAGGATCTACTGCAGAAAAATCACAATCATCAGATGAAAGGCCACTGGTAAGTGCTTCCTCATCACTGGTTTCAATGTTGGAATCCAAGACAGCCGATGTTGAGGCTTCATGTTGGTTGGCAAGTTTAGCTTGTTTTGTCTGCTGTTGTGCAAATTTGTTTTTTTTAGCTTTTTCAAATTTGCGCGCGAAAGTATAGATTCGCCCCTGCATGTAATCCTATATATATATGTATATGTAACATATGTATATATAAAAAAAACAAAATAAGGTAATTTATTTTAACATTATTATTTCCTACGGGATTCTATTTGAAGTCCTTGCAGTCAGTGTTTTCCATGGGAGGGTGTCGCAGTATCAGTGATTGGTCATGTGTGGTGTAAGACTTACTACTGCTCCTTTTTGGTTGTAATAACTGACTCTAGTAATGTTGGGCCCACCCCTGTTACAGGGGTTGGAGACATTTAAGCCTACACTTTTGAGTAACTTTACCCTTGACAGTAGTGAATAGCCGAAAGTAGTAAAGTTACGCAAAAGATTTAGAGTAAACCTGCCCATGTACCTAATTCACAGGTGTAAGTTACCTTTGTGAATAGCCCCACATGAGTGCAGCTTACCAATAAGTGTGTACGGTAAGCCCTTGTGTATAGCATGCAATTTATTTACTCTCATGCTTTGTGACAGAGGCATAACATGTACAACAGAAATTTCCAACTTTCCACACTTAAGACCTAGAACTGGAAAAAGGATAGTGATTTAGTCACTCTGCTTTTCGTAATCGGCTGCCGCACACAGTACCTTTGTTGATAATTGTTATCAATGCTAAGGTTGCCCCTATCTTCTTGTTATATCTGATCTAGCGAATATCTTCATATCTCTTTCCTACATGGGTAATTTCTGTTTTTCTCAGCATCAGACCAGAGTTTAATGAAGGTGTTTCTTGTTGCAATAAATAAAATGGGATTTAGAGGTTTATTGTATTTACATCATAGTATGGGTGATGAGTAAACATGGGCGGAACAACTGGAAGTGCCACACTTATTTCCAGTTCAGGTTCAGAAATATTTATGCAGTGTTGGGCTGGGCATTGCTCCATCATAGGTTTCTCCCAACGTAATCACTCTTAGTTGTTTTGTAGGCTGGCATATTTGATGTGATTGACATGCTCTGGTCATTTTAGTGGAAGTAAGGGAACATCAATTTTTTTACACTTGTAAGTTTTTTATATATTAATTGTTATTGATAGTGTAAATTAGCCCTTGCATAAAGCATAGCTGTCATTTGTATGTCACTGATATATGTATTTATATTACGAACCCAAGCCATCACAAACCTCTCTTCTGGCTTGCCCCTCATTACTTGTTCCTTCTCTTCTCAGAAGTATAATGTCCCTTTGTACTACACCAGTTTCTGTGCTCCTTCTGTAAAAGATGTACTACCGAGTGATCATCTACAAAATGGGAATGGAGAGGTTGAGAGCATATTCAGTCCATGTGTGAGAATGTGCTTGTGTGAGTTTGAGTACTGAACACAATATCTTTCTGGCTTTACAACATTAACCGCTCTCCCTTTTATGTACTACAGTTCAACACAATTGCTCCATCCATGGCTATGGGCACCCGAGGGTCCCACAACTCCGTCTGCCATACATTCCAAGGTGTAAATGAGGTATCAATTTCAGCTACTTCACAGACACTAAGACAAGAGAATCTATGAGGACGAGTGTCAACCAAATGACTTGCCAGCTTCTATCCGTTGAATTGGGACACCTTTCCAATCACCATGTTGTGTTGAGACTTCACTGCCATCACATTAACTTACCTTTGAATAATTATCAGCAGAAACTAGTAAGCAAGGAGTATGAATTTTTGTATTATTGGCAAGAGATAATGCCCATTTTCTTCTCGTTCTGTCTATATATGTCTTGCCATGTTGAAATGGCTTCCATCGATGCCCAGGACCCGGGTCCGCCATTTTGTGGATTCTTGTCCTTTGCTTTGGTCCAATGGATTCCATCCTGCCGACCTTCAGTCATTTCTCTTTTGCTGGACTGCCTTATTTCTTTCTCCCCCTCAGGTCCCCCTCTCTCCTCTCACCAATCTCAGCCTCCGACTCTTCTCCCCCACATACCACTCTCTACCCTTTTTTATTTTAATTTCATTGTATTTATTTATTTATTTATTTCTCTTTTCACTCTGTAAATATGTGATATATACTTGTCCAAGCCGAATCGCTGGTAAAATGGAATCCTGAGAAAATCTACTATATGTATATATATGTATATAGAGATAACTCTAACCACTAGAATATGTAGTGGACCTTTGTACTCACTACCATTCCTATGTGATTCTTAGAGTTTATCTATTTGTATCTCTTCCTTGTGTGACTTTACAACTTGTACATTTGCAATTTATTCTATTTGTATCTTCCCTGTGTGACTTTACAACTTGTACATTTGCAATTTTTTTTCCTGTTTATATCTTTTATGTAACTCATGTAATCCTAAGTCCTTATGTATCGCAACTGGTTCTTTTGTAAAGCGCTCTGATACCTTCGGGTAATGATCGCGCTATAGACAATTGCATTAAATAAATAAATAAATAAAATATATAGGACTTTATTTTCACTTTTCTCACCTTGCCTTGAAGGGGTATTTCCTTGCAGTCTTTAAGGATCTAATCAAATTCTGTGGCTGCCCTGTCCTGACTTGACTTCTCAGCATCAAATCCAATCACTCTTTGTTAATATTTCTGTGTGGCATGTTTTTAATGTTTTTAAAGATGGGGAAGATTTAGCTTAGCATCTGTGACAGCAACTGCATTCTTTCCTCAATCATCTTGTATATATTGTGCATGAACTATTAAATCATGCTGGTGACTTGGGGTCATACGGGAGTGATCTTCCTCTGATCAAGATCCAGATACTTGCAAAATGTGAACACTGAATTTGATGAGGTGTCGTTGTCTGTGTTCAGCAGTTCCGATTCAACCACAAGCATATATTTCCATGTCAAACCAGTGTAAAAATCAATGGTTACTTCCTCCCACACTCATGATTATAGATTTGGCATGTGAATGTGCTCTGCTCTTCTCGTTTGCTCACCTCTTGAGAAATGTGACATCTCTGTAGCATTTTGTCTATTAAAACATTCAACTCGAACTCTTAAGGTGCTCACACGGTCTTTTTCTGGCATTTCGTGCCCCCTATTCACATCCATTGGACTCCAATTCACATATGAACTAATTTTCATTGGTGAGCCTTTGCTAAGCCAGATTTTGAAGTACACCATGTAATCTAAATGTTCCGTATCTATCTCTAGCTTGCCTTGACAAAGTTGCAGCTTTGTTGGTTCGGTTTTTTAAGGTGACATGCAAGTAATTACGAACCTGATATACATATACTGTACAATAACTAGCCACTTTCCAGCATCCACCGAGATAAATATATCCTAGATTGCACCGCAAACGTATCCAACACAAACTATGCCACTCCATACTCCAGGCAGTGGCGTAACAAACACCACCACAGCCTCCACAGTGTGAGGGTAGTGGGGCGAGCTCCAAGGGCCCCCTCAGCAAAAGTGGTAGGTGGTGAGCTGGGGTGGTGGCCTCCTACACGTACTTTGCAAGGGGCCCCCCTCAAGTTTGGTACGTCACTGACTCCAGGTCATCATTGCTGCAACAAAATTCAGACTCACGAATGACTTTCAATTCTGAATGGAGACATTCTTTTGTATAAATTCACTTTAAAGCAGACAATAGCTCCTTTCAATTAGCTCATCATGTGATTCATGTGTGAACCAGGGTGTCATTTCATGTCAATCACTGTGTTTGACTTTCCAATCTCTAGACACATACATTTCTTTCCCTTCTTTCTTGGTATTTCCACTATTGCGGTTGTTCACTTTCTTTTTTGGGTCAACTCAATGTCTCTCTATTTAAAATGTCACCATCTTGTGATTCAGTGTAATGTGACTTGCCGTGTTATCATTCTGAATTTTTTGTGGTTTTCTAAAACACAAACTTGGCCCAAGGGCATTAGAGTTAGAGCACTTCACATGAGAACGAAATTACATTACACATTAAAGGCACAAGCAACATATGTGATTTGCCCAGATCTACAGGATGGTGAGCCGAAGCTGGGAATTGCCAGTAGGCCACATCTCCTTCTTGTCATACTGCTAAGATTAATTCAAGCATTCCATCCATCACTTTTTTGTATACCTTAGTGTCCCTAAAAAGGACAGGTATGCACAGATGGGGGTCCCTTGCCCACTGTGTCACTGGAACCAAGCTGTATCCGGCTGATGAGCCCATAACTATGGTGAAACTGTACTGTTTTGCTTACATTCTGGTTCAGGGAGGCCCTGGCTTGCCAGCTCAGACTGGACTGTTCCGACTGGAGCAGGCTCAAGACTGATCTGCATATAGCTGTGCCGAAACTGAGGTGACATGGTGTGCAAAATAACCATGGCTTGGGATGCAGCCCAAGTAATTACCAGCAGCTGAGTTTAATTCAAGCATCCAACACTTGTATACTTGAGATGATTTTCTGGAGTACAGTGAAAATCAGCTTCTTCAGTCTTAAAATGCTCAGATTGTGGACAATGTCATATGCTAAATTGGTCATAAGGCATAATGGCTGTTGATCATTGGTTTATTCCATTCCATATGTAAAATTTCAAATGGCTATGATGACTACTACAGGGCACACACAACTACAAAAAAAAGACTTGAGTACTGTACAAGATAGGTTTTCAGTTTTTCTTTTATAGATGATTTAGTGATTTGAGGTATTTTTAAGCTTATCAACCTACCAGTTGAACACTGCAAGTCTAAGATTTTAAGTAGCTTTCCAAAAAGATGTCCCATTGGTTCTGAAGTCCTAATGTCAGCCTTTCCTTGAATTGTTTTTGTAGATCAGGTCATGTATTGTATACCATCCTAAAATTCACCACACATAAATTAACTGATTCAAGGCATTATTTTCCAAGTGATAACCCACACATGATATTTTACCCAGATTTGAAATACCACCAATTCCACTTTCAAAACCAGAATAAAAACATAGCATAGTTAAATCTATGACTAAATACGCTGAATCTAAAAATAACTCGTGTAATTCGCCTGCAAGGAGCAATTGTAATTCGGCTATAAATAGCCTGGGCAACGAGAAAATAACAATTCCCAGCCATGCGGGTCCTAACGTGGAAGCGTTGAACAAGGTTAAGGAGAGGAACGAGATAAAAGAAAGGTTCACCTCGGGATATTTGGATTTTCACAATGTCAAGCTAGCAGAAATGATTCCCATCTTCCTGCAAGGATACAGCATCTGTAGAGACTCTGCTCTGCTAGCTGTGCAGATGAAAGACATAGGTCGAAGTATTTAGCAGTATCCATGGTAACCACAAGTCAGATGGTATTGTAGCCAGCATGACTCTTCTTACTGACCCAGCTGTGATCAGAATGAATCATTTCCCAATGAGCAAGTGTTAGACTCGTGTGAGATTTTTGAGACTTTTCGTTAGCAAAAGCTGTGGAATATAAAATACTTCTCACTGATTCCCAGGTATATGCTTAATGCATCATATTTTACTTGGCAGTTAATTTAAGTCAGTTGCTTTTACGTAAATAGAATCTCATGTTTGAGCTCCTGAGAGATTTCGCTACAGAATGTTTAATAGTTTTCCTGAGTAAAATAAGTTTAAGTTTCCATTTTCTCAAACCTATCTAATTTCTCAGATTTCTGTTGCTAGGTTGCAGTGTTTTCGACATGGATGGTTTGATGCCATCATATCTGATGCAGTCATTGGTTGTGCGTCAGAATTTCGAGCACAATAATTTTGAGCTACAAAAAATATGGATAATACATAGCACAAAAGCAACCCATTATGCCAACGGGAACGTAGGTAAACATGAGTATAGGGGACAATGGTCTGCCAAGGACTTGTTCAATAGTGAATTAAATACTATCAAGCATGAATACCTTGACAGGCACTTGTGTGCCAAACACAACTTTTAATAATGAAAAGAATGCCCTATGAGAATATAACCACAAAAGTGCCTGATGTCCCCAGTGATCACAGCAAGAAACACAATGAAACTGTGAGTACATGTGGTTATTATATATGAAACATAAGATTGCGGTCCAAAGAGTGGAGCTGGATGTAGCAATATATAGCAATTCACAGCTCGGTCCATCAAGGTATGCAAAGACTTAGTTTAAATGTCATAGTTTCAATTACGTTTTAACCCCATGTTTTTACTGGTGAGGTCAAATGTGGACACAGCGTGAGAGGTAGCTTGCATTTGGGAGACAACTACTAGGCATAATTGTATTATAGGAAGTTGAGGGCGTTGGCTTTTCAAGTCGTCTTGAATGTCAATAAAATGGTTCAAGCCGATCAATACATCGCTTTGACTTCACAAACGTTTTTAATTCTTTAATTCCAAAAAGGCCCTGTGTGAAGCATGAACCAGTTTAGTCTCTGTGACAAGGACTGAAGCAAATTGTGTTCAGGAGAGCCTGATGCGCTTATGGTCACTGTCTGGTAGGAGAGGAGTTCTGATGCTGGAACTGTGAATAGTTATCAATTGTACTATTCGGCTCTGATATTTGTACCACAGGCATTCGATTATTTGTATATACATATGTAGTACTCAAGAGGGCATATGTACAAGCCCCTATCGCCATGGGAACGTCACTTTTTGTGACGTTCCTGTGGCGATAGGGGCCTTGCCTTACTTTATGTGGCTTACCGCTGCCTTGTACAGAAGGCACCCTTTCCCACTATGTTTAGTGTGAAAGGGGCGTGGAGTGGGTGTTGTGGTGGGCGTTCCACCGCAACACCAATAGTATTTGACACTGCCCTCTATGTACAAAGGTGGCGTACATAGGAGGCAGCGCCAAAATTTAGACCAGGAAAATCCTGGTTTTAAATTGGCGAAACGAGGAGAAATGTATTATTTCTCCTCGTTTTTGCTTTTTCCATGAGTGCTGACTTGTGCAGCACAAATGGAAAAAGCAAAATGCCCTGGTTTGTCTATGTACAGGAAGGTCCCCCTCCCTGCACATAAACAAACCTTTATAAAGCTCGTCATTAAGGCCAGGAGGGCAACAACATGCTCCGTCACTTCATTTTACATATCCCCCACAGTTTATTTGCATTTCTTTGTCTGATCACTGGGTACACTGAACTCCTTTGAACCATTTAGCTTTCGCGGTTCTTTTGTCATGGTGCATTGTTCTCATAACGTAAATGGATTTTGCACACAAAGGGAACACTCATTGACTTCATGCTTGCCATTAATTGTTTGTAGTAATCTACTTGCTGTAGTGTCTTGTGAGTTAGTGATGACGAGATCCTTTTGGTTCCTGATTGATCCCGTAGAACTATGATGTAAGTGTTCGGTTGTGGTGAATAGAGTTCATGTCTAGAACGTTGAGTTCGCAGACAGTTACATGCACAGAAATAAAGAGTGTAATACTGAGCTCCATGTGTGGTGTATTCATTTACTAACTGGGGAGGACGCTACAATTGCTACCTATTTTTTAATTCAATTTTGAATGAGCCCTGAGTGAACCATTGGCCCCCTACACACAAAAATATTGTAGGCTGAATAGTGACTATCAGAATACCAAAAAGGTAAGTATATATAGATGCACCTAGAAAAACACATTTAAAGTGACCTTACCCTTAAACGGATGCAACTATAAAAACTGTAACACGTTTTATAGATAACGAAAAAGCGTTGATGACAATATGTGTAAAAATCAATAAAAATATGATGAAATTAAAAGAGATTACACATAAAACAGGTACGTCTATGAATGTAGTGACATGTTTTGGTTTATGTGTTGCTTTTTTAAATTCCATTCTGCTTTTAGGTGATGTTATTTATTGGTATAAATATTGTGAGGCCATAAGCCTTTCGTTTGTGGTGTATGTTACGGTTTGATTTCTAGTTGTGTGAGTTATGGACTGTGATGCTAACCATAATTTGTGAATTACAGAGGTTTTTCTGTTTTAATTCATGATCACTTTAACTGTGTTTTTTTCACTGAATTTCTGAGGTTCTTTTTTTACCTATGTTTAGGTTTTATAACCAAAGGTAACCATTTCACTTTAACATTTATTTTTTCGTGTTTTAGTGAATGTTTTAGGCTTTGGGCCACCCAACCTTCTGCAGACAGCCAACTCTTGCTATTGTCAGGCCCTGAGTCCAACCTGATGCCGGGAGCCATCACCCCCTGAGAAATAGCTAAGCTCTGTTTTTTTGTTTGTAAGACCTTGCAGACCCTGCATTAGGCTTTGCAAGCTCTTGCTGACTGGTGGAAATATGTTGGAACTTCTGTGGAGTTCACATACCTTGTGCAATTTATGGATCATGCTCCTAACTATAAAAAGCACATATTCATAGCCATAACTGCAAGCAGCTGTGGTTTTTTAGATGAAATTCTGAGGTTTTTTAAACATATGTTGAAGTTTTATAACCAAAGCAAACTGTATCTTCACTTGAAAGTTTGTTTTTTTCCAGTGATTATTTTTTTATCATGTACCACATACAAGACTTCTCTGCTCCAAACCCTCTTCAGCGGCCAACCCCTGCTGCACACGGCCTTCAGGCAGCCAAACAGAGCAAGGTGGATTCTCAAAACTGCAATGTACAACAGGAGATAAAGCTCCATAGTCCATAGTCCAATAGTATGAATTGGATTTGCATATCATCATGGATTCATGAATGTGAGGAGTAATTGTAAAGTAGTATTCCAAAATTGTCTAAAACGTAACCTTTTTGCGCCCAGACTGGAGTAAATTAAAATATAATTTCTAGAAAACTACTGAGCATCAGTTCCTTCATTTACAGAGAAGAAACATTCCCCCTCTAATGAGACACCCTCTTTTTTCTCCAGACCCCGATTTCTATCAGCACTCGGTGAGGCGCTCTTTCCTGCTGTATTTGATTTGCTGGATTCATTATTAATTTCTTTATCTTTTTTACTACTGTTCAACTCTGCTTCTAGTTGAATTAGCGCCTCCATCATGTCTGCATTTCCCGAATCGAGTCTATGTGGCCCCTCAACTGTGACTGGAGTTAAAAAGTTATTGCTTGCCCCTTTAGCCTCCTTTGCTCCGCTGTCATTGCTCTGATTTACCTTGACTGTTGGGGCTGTAGATTCGGCATTACCTCTGCCTCTGCCGCCGCCGCTGCAACTTGTAAGAGTTTCTGCCGTGACTCGGGGTTGCCTAGCAACCGCTTCCTCCGCGCCGGGTGCGTCTGCTGTTGCGTCCTCAAGGACGTTCCTGCTCGTCGTTAGCTCTGTGTCCGGCTGTGAGCTTCTCCTGGAGGTGAATGATTCCATCAAGGTAGGCTGCCGTAGTGCCGCTTCTCTTCCCTTGATAGAGCCTTGTTTTGTGTTTGAGGCAGCGTCTTCAATGGGGTGATCCGAGTCTTGTCGGGGCCGGCGGTGATCACTTTTTTCTGATGCTGACGCGGTATCTGATTTTGGGTGTGCGCCTTCTCCGTTTTCTCAGATCTCTCCGCTTTTTCAGTTTTTTCCGTTTTCTCTGTTCTCTTCCCCTTTTGAGCTGGGGGTATTGTTGTTTTTCGTATGGCGCCCGGTCCCCGGTGTTGTAGTCCCGGGGGTACATCATTACTGCTCTTTTTTGCACTTGCCTGGGCGCTTCTTCCACTTGCCTCTTGCATGTTTGCTGGGGTATCCTGTTGCGTTTTCGTTTTTTCCTTTTCTTTATCTTTTTCTGTCTTGGTTAGACGTGCCGGCATTCTCACCAGTTGTGCCCAAAGCTCTGTTCTCCCCTCTGAATGAATTGTGTTTTAGTTGCAGGGTATCTTGAACGAGCCCTGTGCAGACCTGACTGTATCCAAATCTTCAAATCCATAAGGGGGTAGTTTGCCTTATTCCATGTCCATCAGGGTGATCTAGGGAGAGAGGTCTGGACCGACTTCTCACCACAACCTCACGGCGGCCATCTTGCCTCGCAGCAGATTAGCTGATCCCCCTCTCTCAATTCCTGTCCCTCGCTCTTCTCTGTAAATGAAGGAACTGATGCTACCCAGTCAAGCGATGTCACGTCAGATGAGGGGGAGGTAGAAGGAGAAACAAGCTCCGGATCAAGCTCATCAGTAAAAGAAACCACGCAGAAAAAGAGAAGAGTGAAGGGTAGAAGGCACGGTGGAACATTAGAATCACCCTCAGCAGGAGGGAAGAAGTTAGACTGGGACTACTCCGCAACATCTCAGACCTACCTAGAGGAAGACAACTCGCAGACCCAAGGCAATACCCCCATGTCAGAGCAGTTTCAGGCCCCCTTTGATATGATATGCTCCACGCTCAAACAGATGCAAGGAGAAGCAAGGACTGAAAGTCGAAGGGCTAGACAAGCCACAAAAAAGATCCAGAATACCCTCAGAAAGGTTAACAAGCTGTATGAAGGCTTCGTTGAGAGAGTGACTGAGGTAGAGGAGAGAACTGGGAAGCTAGAGGACGACGTCAGGGGGTGGCAAGACTTCAAAGTGGAACAGGGAAAATTGTCGAGCGAACTGCTATGGAAGCTGGAGGATTTTGAGAACCGCCAGAGGCAGAATAATGTTCGCATTTTGGGAGTGGCGGAAGGAGCTGAGGGGGATGACATTATGCACTTTGTTGTTAATCTGTTGAGAGGAGCATTTCCCGAATCACAGTGGGAGTGGGAAAGAGAGATACAACGAGCGCACAGATTTCCCTTTACCATCAGAAAAGGTCATGGGGGCAAGGGACAGGCATCTCAGCATGCTTTGCCTAGAGCCATCTTGATTTATGTCGGGAATTATCTGCTCAGCAAGGAAATAATGGACAAGGCTATACCAGATAAGAAAAGATCCTTTGAAGGAGTCACCTTCTTCGCCAGGCCAGACTTTTGCCACGTAACGGTGGAGAGAAGATGGAGACTTAGGCAGCTTATTAAACCATTCCAGGCCTTGGGCTCCGAGGCGTTTCTGTTATTTCCAGCAAGGTTAAAAGTGGTTACAAGGGGCAGAACAAACATATTCCTGTCCGAGATAAAGGCCCAACAATTCTTGTAGGAGATTAAGTCACAGAAAGGGGGCTGAGAAGTATAGAATTGTTAAAATCCAGGGATCTGGATGAAATACGTATGGGGGGTAAGCATGGCTAGAGGAAGATGCTAGACCTTGATCTACCGCCGCTTTGAAGGATGGCTAAGGTTAAGGGACAGCACACGCAAATAGAGAAATACATAAGTGGAATACACAGAGGGGGGTATATATTATTCAGGGTGATGGGTGAAGGGGGGGGAGAGGAGCGATCCCCACAGGCTACTGCGGCTACACATAGGTCTTATGGACCTATTTGCCTGTAAGGGGGGAGGGGGGTGGGAACCAGAGGGGGGGTAGGGTGGGAGCAGGGGGAGAGGGGGGTAAAGAGAGGGTTAAAAATAAAAAATAAAAGTGTGAAAGTACGTAAGAAGCAGCACAAGAAAGCACAATTCAGAGCACAGGGAATGCACATCTATTGGTTTGTACCAGTTAGAAGGATGAGGATACACAATACATATCAGGTTCATTATGAGAGCAAAGTGTTAGATCAGGGATGGCACACAGAGTTCGACAAAACTTATGATATATTTTAATGACTTGTAGGATTGCAACTATTAATATCTGTGGCCTAAATGATTCGGGTAAAAGATTGAGAGTGGCGGCACTGCTTAGGACACTTAAGCTGGACTTGGTTTGCCTCCAAGAAACGCATGTTGAAGCTTCTAAGGGCTATCTTATGGACCATCTAGGGTTTTCGGTACTGGCAAATACTAAGCAAGGGACGAAGCATAGAGGGGTGGCGGTACTAGGAAGACCCACTGACGTATAAGTAATAAGGAAATCAGAGGATCAATGGGGATGGTGGGTAATATTGGAAATAAAATTTAAGGGAGAAAAATGTACCATAGTTTCTGTGTATGGTTCGACAGAAGATGAACCAGATCTTTTCCAATTTTTAGATACGGAGTTGGCATTATGGCCCGAGCCAATTGTATGCTGCGGAGACTTTAACATTCACGATCCCAGTAGCTCATTTGTACAAACGGGGAGTGTATATATAGGGAGGAAAAAGAGAACCCATAGGGCACTGTCAGATATGGTATCAAATAATTCCTTAGTGTACCCATGGGTAAAGCTGAATCCAGGTATCGATGGTAGTACATTCTATTCGGCCCCACATAAAGTACTTGTTAGACTGGATTATTTCTTGATTTCAGGCACAAATAGATAAACAGCCTCGAATTGTTTCGGATCACAGTCCTCTGATTTTAACCATTAGATTGGTCCAGGCGCAACGGAAAGATATGCAGTGGACATTCGATAGAGCCCTGTTGAAGGATGAAGGTTACAGGACTTACATGACTGAATGGATTAGAGCCTACTAGGAAATTAATAAAGGTACGGCCCCTGCGGGAGTGGTGTGGGACGCTTTTAAGGCAGGGGTACGGGGAGAGA
Organism: Lissotriton vulgaris; assembly: GCF_964263255.1. Lineage (NCBI taxonomy): Eukaryota > Metazoa > Chordata > Amphibia > Caudata > Salamandridae > Lissotriton > Lissotriton vulgaris. The sequence continues at coordinate 1,564,119,600 of NC_141685.1, forward strand.
CAATGAGTTATGTGTTTTCAGCACAGAAAAAGACACGACTTAAAATTAACGAAGTTTTTCAAAAACTGATACGGGTGGAGGAGGAATTGGCGCAGGATTTAAGAAACAGGGCACCAATAGAAGAACACCTGTTAAAAATAGTGGCTCTTAGGGTGGAGGCGACGGAAAGTATCTCTAAAAAAGCAGTAGAGAATTATTTAACTAAGAGGGAAGCCGCTTACGAGTTAAGCGAGAAGGTAGGCCACTTATTAGCAGTACGCACCAGACAGAGGCTAGCAGCATCAGACATTGTTGAGATTATGAATGAGAATGGAATTTTGGTTACTGAAACAGATAGAGTGAGAAGTATTTAGGCAGTTTTATGAAGAATTATATACTAGAGACAGCGTAGGAACAGCGAGTGAGGTGGAAAGCTATCAAAGTGACATTATTTCACCAGGTGTATCAGAAGAAGAAAAAGATAGGTTGGACTCCCCTTTTACTTTAGAGGAATTTATCATGGCATTAAGTGCGCTTCCTTCAGGTAAAGCTGCCGGACCGGACCAGCTCCCGGCAGAGTTTTATAAAGTATTTTATCAAGCTGTGGGAATCGAACTGTTCAATGTTATGTTGGAGGCACAGAAGGGGGATAAAATACCTGAGTCATGGGGGGAAGCAGACATCATTGTTATTTTAAAAGAAGGGAAAAATTCGACACTCCCAGGCTCATATAGGCCTATTACATTGATGAATGATGACACTAAGGTGTATTCCAAGGTTTTAGCAACAAGGTTGGCAGAGGTAATAGAGGGATTGGTAAGCCACACCCAGCATGGCTTTATCCCTGGAAAAGGCACCACACAACACATCAGGCAGGTGATTACAACGTTTGACGCGGCGAATGTCTTGGGGGACTCTATCGCGGCACTATTTTTGGATGCCGAAAAGGCGTTCGATAGAGTCTCCTGGGAATACTTATGGCAAACATTAAAATGGAATGGATTGGGGAACAGCTTTATAACAGCAATGCAGACTCTCTATAAAAACCCGACAGGAAGGATTAGAGTAAATAGAGGTAAATCGGCAGCAGTTAGGATCGGGAGAGGGACTAGACAGGGCTGCCCATCATCCCCACTACTATTCGCTCTTTATCTGGACCCATTGATAAGGAGAATTGAAATCAATGTAAGGATTCCTCCAGTAAGGTTGAATGGATGTGAGATAAAGACGCTCGCCTACGCCGACGATATTGCTATTTTAACACCTAATCCCAGTATGGCCATAGTGGAAATTGAGTCCGAAGCACAAAGATTTGGGCAAATATCTGGGTACAGCCTAAACAGTTTCAAAACTCAAATAGTATGTAACCAACATATTGTGTTTAATGATCAAAGAGTCGTGGACTCAGCCGTATATCTGGGGGTTGCAATCACAGCTGACTTAGACGTGCTGGTACAGACTAATCTAGCGCCACTGATGTCAAAGGTTAAGTGGGATCTGGACCGCATGAACAATCTGCATTTGTCGTTAGTAGGCTGCACCAATGTAATAAAAATGTTAATATTGCCAACATTTCTGTACTTCTATAGGACAATACAGTTATTTTTTTAGATAAAATGGTTTAATGATCTGGAAAAAATCCTGAACAGATTCATTTGGGCCCATGGTAAGACCCGTAGGGCATATCGCTTTATGTCTTTGCCTAGAGAGAAGGGTGGTTGGGGGGTGCCCGACTTTAGATTATACTATTGGGCATCTGCACTCCAATATATGCTGGGACTGATACGTGGGGGTGGTGTAGACGTTAGAACAACGAATGATTCATCTAGGATATACTCCATTGTGTTGGGACCGGAGGTAGAGAATTCCTTTCTCAAATGTATTGATTTCGCATATTTTAAAAGAACTAGATCCAAGACGGTCCAAGCTGCAATTAAGACTTGGAATGCAGTGATGAAGAGAATTGGTCTGGGCCGATATAATTGGTATACAAGGTTGTATAAAAACATGTCCCTCCCAATGCAGATTTTTGGTGACAGTACAATGGCGGGCTGGTTGGAGAAGGGGATAGTACAGCTTGGGGATGTGAGGAATACGGAGGGGGTGCTCCAATTCACAGATCTAATGACCAAATTCGGATTAGATAGGAGGGACCTTTTCAAATTTGTTCAGCTAAGAAGCTTTCTGGGGAATAAGCAGGGTGGAAGTGTAGGGTTTGCTAAGGTAGAAATACTGGAGAAAATAAGATTAGGGGGAGATTGTTCTATACGTTGCTTTTACGCAAACTTGTTAGCAGGGAAACCAGACGACATAGACAAGCATAGTGAAAAGTGGACAGACAAGCTGGAAGGGGAGGCTTGCTGGTTTAAAGAGTCACTGGACTTAGGGCGAACTCTCCTGTGCTCAGCACCACTGCAATCACAGCAGTATAAAACCCTTTACTCATTATACTTCACCCCTGCAAAAATAGCAAAATGGGGGGGGTAGCATAGGCATCACATGCCCAAGATGTAGTTCCCTTGATGCAGACTTAATACACTTATTTGCTGTATGCCCGCAGTTACAAACAGTGATAAAGGACATAGAGAAGTTTCTGGATGCCACTCTGAATATCCAGATTACCTTAAATCCCCCAGAAATATTGCTTGGGATAGTCACAGACACTAATGTTATTCAGAGGGAGTTCATCTTTGTCGCAATGGCAGTTTTTAGGCTTTGCATAGCCAGGGCTTGGCTGGACAAAAACCCCCCAGCAATGCAAGTTTGGCTGTCTAACCTCTTATCAACTTATAATTTGGAAAAAAATATCTAGGCCCGGAAAGGTAGGAAAGGGAGGAGACTGGGTTTAAGGATATGGGACCCCATTATAAGATGGAAAGAGGGTTTGGGATTGAGGGATTAGGCTAGGACATGTGACATTGGTTGTATTAATTTGAGTAGATATTTATATGATGCCTTGATGAATTTTTTGTGTATGATGTAATACGTTATATGAATTTAATGTATCTTTGGAGAATATGCAATGAATTGTGCGAATTGTGCAATGGTGTAAATAAAAATATTTAAATTAAAAAAAATAGAAAACTACTGAGCAGATGTGCACCAAGCAAAGTAAAGATACTTTCTTTAGTAAAGTTCTATTGACGTGCAAGATTTGGTGTAATTTTGTAAAGCCATTATTTCTGTTAAGAAGAGTAAAGAATACAATGGAAGTTAACATTGAAAATGTCACTTTTATGTCCCCTCCTCTCTAAATTTAGACCTCCCCTTAATGGATCTGCGAAAACTTGCCACAAAGAACCCACACTTGATGTATCTTTTTTCTGGAAAGTTTGGTGCAGATTCATGAAATGGCATCAAGGTATTAAGAAAACCAAAAATGCTTTTTCAAAGGAATGTCCACTCTAACCATAACTACAGAGGAACTGTTGCCATTTCTGTAATAAGTGTAAGGGCTGGCTGTTCCATAGCAAATCAATGGAATATCATATGAAGTTTAAAAAATGTTATCTACACTTGGGAAACAGCCATAAATAAATAAAAATATTTTTTGAAATATTTATTACAAGCTGAATTCACTGGTTAAGTTGGATATGTAATAAATATTTTGGAAAGATGACTGATAGACCCTTTGTCCCACCTGAAGTCCCTAGAAGCTAAATCTGTATTTTGATTTCCGTTTTCTGCCAGGCAGTAATTAGCATTTCGATAGGAGTGAATGAAATGTGAATTTGCTCCCAGGACGTGGACAAAAGGACTTGGGTGTGGAGAGGTGCTGTGCCCTTGACAGGATGGCTTGGGCATAAGTACGTGATAAACATCAAAGAGCAGATGTCACAAGCAGATGTAGCTAACACTCAGGCCTGCACCCTTCCTTTGTCCAACTAGCCAGACTGGTGTCCTTCATCATGGGCCTCTCGTTGACATCAAAGTGTTAGATCCTGCTGGAGTGTTAAGACCTGCTTGATAGAGATGTCGTAGTCTTTTCATATGACACTTGGGGGCACTTCAAAGCGGCTTCGCCTGTCACTGGCAAATGGTAGCTGACATTTGGGCTGGGCCCTTCTTTTGTCTCCCCAGCCAGAGAAGCTCCAATCACAGTGGGCATCTTATAGTAGCAGAACCTGTTTAGCAGGTCTGCTGGGTTAACATATAACGTTTGGGGCACACTTCGAAGAAGAAATACAAAATGCCAAAACAATTTGTGTGTATCCACTATCTAATTGCTGAAAACTCACTTTTGTTCTACCAGATTCCCGTCTCTAAGTTTTTTGGGGGAGCAGGGATTACCTATAAGTGGATTTTAGTGTTAGATGTGAGAGGGCATATGATTGCCATTGTATACTCCCCACGCACACACGTAATCCAAATGCAGAGTGTTTATGGTAAAACTGTAATTTATTTTATTGCTTGTAATTGGTGGATACTATTTAGTTATGTTTTTCTAAATTGTACTAATTTGTTTTGAATTCTATTCTAAATTATGTGTTAATATGGATATAATTCAATTTGTGTGAGTTGAAAATATGCAAAAATATTTTTTACAGTAAGAAATAATAAATTTAACCTTGTTAGTGTCCAACACCTACCGCAAAATAATTTCGATTGGAGTGAGTATTGTAAATGTTACCCCTCTTGTGCCAAACACCTTCACCAAAATGGTTTAGATTGGCATGCAAATAGTAATTCCAACCCCTTTAGTGTCCGACATCTTCCTCAACGTGGTTTATATTGGATTGGGGATAGTAAATGTAATTCCTTTTGTGCCGGACACCTTCCCCAAAATGATTTTGATTCAAGTGGGAATAGAAACTCTAATCCCTTTAGTATCCAACACCTATCCCTAAGTGGTTTATATTGGAATGGGATTAGTAAATGTAACCTCTTTAGTGTCCAACACCGTACCAGAATTGTTTACATTGGGGTGGAAATAGTAAATATAACTCCTTTATGGTCCAACACTTTATCCAAATTGCTTTAGATTGAAGTAAGGATAGTAAGTCTAACCTCTTTAGTGTCATACACCTCCCCTAAAATGCTTTAGATTAGACTTGAAATAGTTAATCTAACCTTTTTAGTGTCCAACACCTTCCCAAAATTGATTTAGATTGGAGTGACAATAGTATATCTAACCTCTTTAGTGTCCAACATCTTCCCTAAAATAGTTTACTTTGGAATGGGAATAGTACATCTCACCCCTTTAGTGCCCAACACCTTCCCCAAAATTTATTAGAATGGTGTGGAAAGTATTAATCTAGTAATTTTACTGTCCGAAACCTTCCCAATAATGGTATAGATTGGAGTGGGACTAGTAGATGTAATTCCATTAGGCAGACACGCACCTGAATGTAGCAGAAGGCGTACTTGGATGCCGGACGGAGGGTGCAGTCTTGTGTTGCTGTGTGGTGAGCCACGGAAATGGAGTTGCGGTTTACCTTTGCACCTGATTCTCTGGCAGACCTCCCTGCTGGATGAACAGAAACTGTGCTGGCCACGAGTGTCCAAGGATTGGAATAGTAGGGGAGCTCACTACTTTGTTGCCTGTTGTTGCCCATTAATTTCTTGCTACAGTTGTTGCTGCCGGACTCTCCTCGCGGCTCTGAGGCGAGGGGGACCAAACTACAAATCCCAGCAGGCCAAGCGGCGCACACGCTGCCAACACCGCAGAGAGCGCTAGGAGGCGTTTAAATTGAGGACAGGGCCCCCGCAGCGTGGGCCGTGCCTGTCAGAGTCCAGAGGAGGCTGGGCTGGGCCCCTCACTGAGTCCTGCACAGTGCTTGTATATTAAATGCATTTTTTATGTTGCTCCTTCTTGGGTTGTATGACGGAACAACACATGCATTCATCACGCATGCCTTTACTATGCATACACTACCATGCACAGCCCACTACCACGCACCCCATTACCTCTCAAACCAGTATAACGTGCTTGCATATGGGCGCATTGAAAGTGCCATAGCAATGCATACACTAAACACGCATACCACTTCCACTCAAACATTTATATCAAAATTTATGGTAGGAAGCAAACATGCATTCCAATCCACTTACTACCCACTCATGCAGAAGCACCCACCACTTATTCATAATTTGCCCTTCTTGAAGTCCCCACCACTCACACTCGCCTTCGGCTTACCTAGCCGAGGCTTGTTTGCTCTATTTTTTACTTTTTTCTTTCTTTAATTCCAGCATAACTATGTTCAGACTTGCAGTCGGTATGTGTGCCTGTAGAGAGGCTCTGCCTAGCCTCTTACCCTTTTGGTGTGTGCAGCTGACCCTGTGTTGTGTGTGCAGCTGACCCTGTGTTGACGGCATAGCAGCATCAAACGTGCCACGCACAGGAGACAATCTTGGCCTTTCTGTTGTTGCCATCTGCCTTCGGTGACCCACAACCACATATTTTCTTCCTTCTGACGTGCACCCACTCCACCTGGTGACTAGTGCCTCCTGAGCCATCTTCATATAGAAGGTGAGGGATCGGCTAGTCCTGTGACTCTCCTTCAATTGCCACAACCCTGACCATACTACTTACCCGTGCAATAACATGCACGGCAGTTCCTGGTGTGCTCTTTGCCATTTTAGTAGTTTCTTGTTCTCAGTCTTGATGGCTGTGCATGTACGTCTTCATTGTAGACTTGGCCACGCCCCCACTAAAAACAAATTTAAAGCACTTAAGCCATGAAGCCATTACAACTCATACGCCTTTATCATTCATAGCTTTACAACAAAATTTGTTGTAAAGGCATGTGCGGTAAATGGTTACTCATGGTAAAACCATGCATGGTAATGGCTTTGTGGTAATTGTCACGCATGGTTATGACCACCTTGTAATAGATGTGCCCCCTCCTTGCTTCACAATAGCTTTCTTCTTGTCTTCCCATGCAAACATCGGAAATTATTGATCATTACTTTTTTATTTTATTTTTTTAAAACATGTTTTATTTGTATTTTTTAATGTATAATTTTTTTCCTATCTTTTAAAAAAAAGATTTATTTTTATTTTTATTTTACCTCAGCCGATTCATCTATCCATTCACCATAGGCTGATACAGGATTCCGTTTTTCTTTTGTATAATTTAATTTCCTCCTAGGAACCCTAGCTGAGGTGCACTGCAGACACATCAGCATCATTTTTAATGATTATTCCATTGCCATTCCAATGCCTTGCATTTATACAGTGTTAAGTTAGGATGAGCTTATTAGAAGTTTAAACGCCATTTTACCTTTTGCTTTCTTTTGAACACAACACACACGTTAGATATTGTTTCAAGTTAGACTGAGTGTTCACATGAGAATAACTTGTTTTTCTACATTGCTAGACTTGCCTCGTAAGCTTAGTCTGAACAGTGAGTGCAGAGGCCTTCAAGGTTATATCAACACTGTTGCTGTTGTTCGAACTGATCAGCGCACGTTCTAGACATAACATATATGCAGCGGTGGATAGCTCAGATACTGGCACTTTGAATAATACACTGTGTAGGCATGATTGAACATACTTGGAGAACATGTGTATGCTGAGAGCTTGTGCTGAACTCGAGAGCTTGTGCTCAAACTCCTGCTAATCTCTGAGGTATGGGGTCACCTATGTAAGCCTAAGAGACCTTCTTTAGTTATAAAATAACCTACAAACAAGGGAGGGTGAAATATAGGTATATATTTAACCTGTTTCCATTTAGCTTTATAACATGCTTTCTCCCTTAGCATTTGTTGGAATAGTAACCATGCTGACAATCTTATTTCTTATCATATGTCTGCTTCCATTAGCTAAGATGCTGCACCTAAGATCACGGCGTTAAAATAAACATTTTAAACTTGCTCTTGTCTCCCTTTACTCCATGTTCTGGACTGGTACGAGAGTATAACTAAAGAGTGCTCATGTTTCCCACTTTACCTGAGGTATCCTAAGTCGCATGTTCTGGGTTGTCTAATCATTGGTGACTTTGCTATAGGACAAAGAGCTAATGAGACACTGATGCTAGTCTGGTAAGGTATTTTGGGTACTAAGGTGAGTTTTTGGTACACCCTAATTTACTGAGGTCCTGAGTCTCTGTGCACAGTTCTGTGACTGAGCAGAATCCCTGCAGCAACTTTAGTTAACAAACACAAACCTATTCAAAATACTGCAATTCTTTTTCTCTACTTGTTCTCCAACACCAGTGTACTACACGTTTATCTTTCAACAAGTCGGGACTAGGGTGAAGTTACCCAGAGTCAGAAGGAGGATGGAAGGACTCAGGGTGGGACTACATCATTAACAGCTTGAAGAAGGAAGTTATCGACTTCACAGGAAAACCATGACTCTGAGGAGTAGTACTCAGCTATTTGGAATGTACAGAGGTGTTAACTTGGGAACTGCTGCTGAGTGTGAGTGTTGCGCTGGTGGCAAAAGTGAAACCCTGAGTCATCTTGATTTTTGCTCTGCCTCTGAGGCTTCTTGGTACACTCTTCATGAAGCTTATCTTCATTATGTCCTTCTCCTTGACTCTACAATACAGTTTCTGTTTTACAATCTGCAGGCCTTCTCATCTCCTGCACAAACAAGAGGCAAAAGCTGAGCTCAACACTCCTGCTTACCTACCGGTCCAGTCCAGCTAGGCACCCAAAAGTGACGGACATTCCTGAGGAGAATGCAGATGAACCACCCAATTTGGCAATACAGTATCCTTTTTCTTTTAACAGTCATATCTTTAGAATTGAGTAAGTTCAATTCACTTCTCCATAATTTGATCTTCTCAAACCTAGAAAACAGAACATTTATGTATCTGATAACTTGAGTCTCTGGGGCAGAAGGACTGTTTTCAAATGCATTTAACTGCACGGTGTCATAATCATTCCTTCGTTTCCTTCCACAACAGATTGATGATGATGATGTGCTGCTCATCGCCCTCATGAATATTGTTCTTGTGCTGTGTTAGTCTTTGTCACGCCTTTCCCCAAATCCCCTTTCTCATCAACTCATCAAACCCCTAACCCTCTTCCCCCGGACTATGTGATTTTTTGGCGGTGTATCTTAATATACACCAAATGGATCACACACTTTGTGGGGCCGATGTAGTTAAATGCATCGACTCACTGCAGGATCTTCTATTACCCAAGCAATAGCCCACACGAGTCCCACTTACCCATCCATGAACTACGTCATTCCTCTACATTAACATTTCAGGCCTTTGTTATGCATAAATGAAAAGCTGAACCTTGTTGACTTCAAAGTACAGACTTTGAGGGCATTGTCCCTGACTTGAGGATTTCATACCTTTGCTCAGAATAATTTGCTTTTGCTAGTTTTTGGTATAATATGTGGTATTATTTTCTTTGATGTGTCATGGCGATAGTAGTCTGTCTTCAGTCTTTCTAAATCTGTAATATAAATGTATATGCTACCCCTGTTTTTCTTTCAATTTAGTTGCCTGTGGTCCTTTTGATTAATCCTGCAGTTGGAGATCCCCTATGTGGGAGTGGGACCTCATTGTGATGCCTTTACTGCACACTACCACTATCATAGAGAAGGCACATTGGGAAACCATCCAGGTGTTGGAAGAATGACAGAGGAAGAAGCCGTCAGCCATCACTTCATCTATTCAGGTAAGAGAACTATGGGGTGAAGTGAACTACTTTACTCACTACTTAACTAAAGTGTACTGCAGATGAGATAGCTTAATTGTTGATCTATGTTTCTGTAGGCAATATAGGGAATTTAAAGGGGCGACCACTCGGTCCCCCCGAACGTATGGTGGGGTCCCCTGATCCCCCCGGGAAACCATTTTGGGCGGGGGGCGTGGCTCGGCTGGTATGCCCGAAGCGGCGTAGCCGGGGCGCGCCTTTTCCCGCCCAAGAGGGGTTGTCCTAGACACCTACACCGAAGACCACGCCCAGTAGGCGTACCGGAGGAGGGTACACGCCCTCCCGCAGAAGAATAAATAGAGCGGGAATCCGAAGAAGCGTCCTCTTGTTCCTGTGCTCTGAAGGCTGCACCCACTCGTTGCTCGTGAGCCCTCGACGGAACAAGCAGCAATTTTGAGAACTTGTAATCTTGTTGTTTCTCTTTCAGTTACTTGGAGTTCGAAGAGTCCGGAACCTCGTCGATCGGCCAGGAGCAGAATCCTCGACATCATGACCGGCAAGAAAGCAGGAAAGAGTTCCGAGACGGACAAGGTGTTACGCCTATTGTCGAACCGGATGGCTTGCATGGACCGAAAACTCGGACAAGTCCAATCGATCGGTAGAGGTTTGACGGAGGTCAAAAAACAGCTGGCTGCACTGAGCAACCCGGGTCACCCTAAGAAGGTAATAGGCCCGGCCTTGCCGGGAGTCGTCCCTGAGGGTAGAGGGAAACGGGTCAAGAAGAGGACAGTTTCGGGGGCGGTCCCGGTCCCAGAGGTACCCCCAGTCGCCCCCCTTATGCCGGTAGACAACCCGGTACCAAATCCTGATATGGGGCAGCCGATCCCGGTGGTAATTACTCCCGGTAATGATGAGGATATGCCTCCCGAATTGGCCATCCAGTTGGCAGCATGGCTCAAGAAGAAAGCAGGGGGATCAGTGGCCCCTGGAGATCCGGAAGAGGAGGCCAGACTACTAATCGAGCAATTGCGGCAGTCGAGAGATGTCGCAAAGGCGAATGTTCCTCTTGTTTCCCCACAGGTAGCACCGGTAGGACCTGCAGTTGGTCACGAGAAAACGGCGGGAACAACGGCCGAACCGGGTAAGCTCGCATTGCCAATGGCGGGGGAGGGTTCATTACCCTCGAGGCGGGAGAAGGTGGCACAGCACATCCCTTTGGCCACGAAAGAGTTAATATGGGGGGACAAATATTTTAACATGTTTTCCTTATTAACTGACCATCGCGAGATGGAATATGCTAAAACCCAGAAGGATTTGTGGCACCCGAGCGTCTGGCGCGCCAAGATGGCGGAATTCAGGGTGGATGAGACAGTAACGAACTGGGTTAAGGCCTTTTCTATATTTACTGCAGTTATGGGGGAACGTAAACCCGAGGTGATGACTGAGTTGACTTGCTATCAAAATCGTATTATGGATTTTTATTCTATGTATGAGGGGGAGGAATGGAAAGGTTATGACATGAAATTCCGGAAAGCGAAAGAATATGATGCTACTTTGACTTGGGATTGCCTGGACTCGGTGTCATGGCACAAGCAGCTCCTGCCAGGAGCGGCAGGTACGTCCTCGCCAGGCGGGAGTGGGTCGGGGGTCGTCCGCCAAAAGCCCGCGGTGCCCTTTCGAGCGGGTGGGGATTACCAGCCTAAGACCGCCGGGAATGGCGGCAAGCGGGGGGTCTGTTGGGGCTTCAATCGAGGCAACTGTAACAGACCGCAGGGAACATGTAGGTTCAAGCATGTATGTGCGGGCTGTGGGAGCTCCTCACACCCGGAGAGTTCATGTAAATCTAAAAATAGCGGGACGGGAGGTAAAGGAGGCTCTAAGCAGGAGTGAGGTAGAACATTGTGACCGATTGCCTACACCCGTTGATCTCATGGCTATGACTCCTTGGTTGAACAGATACCCTGATCATGTATCCGCTGGGGTGTTGAGGAACGGATTCTTACATGGCTTCCACATCCCGGCGGGGGATTTTCGGGGGGACTCCTTCTTTAAAAACCAGTTATCGGTACAGCACAACCCAAGCGTGGCAGAGAAGAAAATAGCAAAAGAAGTCAGCTTAGGGCGAGTGGCAGGGCCTTTCCATCGCCCGTCGGTGGCGGAATTCATCTGTTCCCCGTTAGGGGTTGTCCCGAAGAAAGACCCGGGGGAGTTTAGACTTATTCATAACCTGTCTGCTCCAAGGGGTTCCTCGGTGAACGAGGCCATTGACCCAGAAGTCTGTTCAGTACGGTACGCATTGTTCGATGATGCCGTGGCCATGTTAAATCGCCAGGGGCCCCGGGGCGCTGATGGCGAAATCAGATATCGAATCGGCGTTCCGGTTGCTCCCGGTACACCCACAGGATCAGCGCTTGCTAGTTTTTGCATTTCAAGGGAGTTATTACATGGATAAATGCATGCCTATGGGTTGCTCCATTTCTTGTGCCTATTTTGAAATGTTCAGTTGTTTTTTAGAGTGGGCATTCACCGAGGCCACAGGGCATAGGCATGTTATGCACTATCTTGATGACTTCCTGTTCTTGGGAGCAGCCGGCGATACGAGATGTGCGCAGGCGCTGCACGACTTCTGCCTCCTCATGAGGGAGTTTGGAGTCCCATTGGCACCAGGTAAGACGGTTGGACCATCTACTTCACTGGAGTTTCTGGGAATTGAGCTCGATTCTGTGGAGGGATGTTTCCATTTACCGATGGAAAAGGTGGCCGCATTTAGGGCTTCCTTGACACAATGCCTGGGTAAGGGGAAAGTGACCCTGCACCAGTTACAGCAAACAGTGGGTCAGCTTAACTTTGCGTTGAGGGTAATACCAATGGCCCGCCCCTTCTCACGCTCTATTGCCCAAGCTATGGTCGGTCTCAAAGAGGGGCACCACCGTACGAGACTGTCGGCAGAGGTTCGCCAGGATATGCGCATTTGGTTGGCATTTCTGGCGGACTTCAACGGTCGAGTCGTGTGGAACAAGCCGCCAGCGTCTTCAGATGAACTAGGTCTGTGGACTGACTCAGCGGGGAGCGTGGGATTTGGCGCCATCTTAGGTAATCGATGGTCGGCGCAAACATGGCCGGCCTGGTGGCACTCCAGCGGTCTCACAGGTAACATTGGGTTCTTGGAGTTATTCCCCATTTGGGTTGCTCTGATGGCATGGCCTGACGACTTCAGGGACCCCTCAGTGGTGTTTTGGTCTGATAATATGACAGTGGTCGAATGCATTAACCAACAGGCAGCACGCTGCAAATGGATCTTGAGATTGTTGAAAGAAGTTGTGCTGCTTTGCATGAGACTGAATGTACAGTTCAGGGCGAAACATGTGCCAGGCGTACTGAATCATGCAGCTGATGCACTCTCTTGTTCACATATGCAGGCGTTCAGGGGTTATCTACCTACAGCGGACCTAGTGGCGGCACCATTTCCCGAAGCACTATGGCTAATCGGTGCCCCAGACTACAAGACCTCGTGGCAGCAAGCTTAGCCCCCAGGACAAGGAAGGCATACGAAGGAGCGTTTCGTTCCTTTTGCACATTTTTGGGTCCAACAGCGAGTCAGAGCTGGGGTCAGGAGGAATCCTTCCTGGGGTTCCTGGTAGCGCTGCACAGAGAAGGCCGATCAGCGGCAACGGCCAGTAGGCATAGGGCGGCCATTTCATTCATGGCGCAGGTGCATGGCATAAGAGACCCAACAGGTTCCTTTTTGGTTATAAAGGCCCTTCGCGGCTGGCAGCGCCTCGAGGGTCGCAAGCAAGATGTGAGACGCCCGATTGGCTTACACAGGTAGGCTCTACTTGTAGCGAAACTAGGCGAGACGTGCTCCTCCCATTTCTAAGCAGTTCTGTTCCGGGCAGCTTTCGCATTAGCATTCCATGGGGCTATGCGGGTGAGCGAACTGGTCGCAAGGAATAAGAAAGATGTTGAGGGAGGCTTGTGCAGGGATCACGTCCAAATTAGGGGTGATTCGATGGTGGTCTCGATAGCCAGGTCCAAGACCGACCAGGGGGCTATGGGGAATAGTGTTGTCGTGCAGCGCGCGCGAGGGTCCTCCACGTGCCCAATAAAGTGTATAGAGGAATACTTGGCACTAAGGGCGGCTACATGGGGGGGGGGAGTTTGCTGAGGCACAAGGATGGCACCCCACTGACGAGGTTTCAGTTCCGGAGGGTGCTAGCACTGACAATCGCTGCTGCGGGCATGGACCCGTGCGATTTTGGAACCCACTCCTTTAGGATAGGGGCTGCTACTGAGGCTACAGCCAGGGGTCAGAGTGCGGAGGCAGTGAAACAGTTGGGACGATGGTCCTCGAATTGCTTCAAAAGGTATGTGCGATTGCACATGTTGTAAAGATCTATTGACATGCACTCACGCTTCTTGTCTTTTGTTTGCATTACAGTTTCGCGAGCCTGTCACGCAGGGCGGAATTTGCAGTCGACCCAGCACCAGGAGACCAGCGGTCAAGGATCACCGTCTGGAGAGAGAGTGGTATGGGTCGTGGGCCACTCATATGTGAGGCGCGCCGGGGACATATTCAAAGCAGGTGACGTGACTCACGCAGCTGGGGAATACGGGGACAGAGTGACCTTCCATGGGAAGGGGGGGATCTGTTTTGACCAATTCGAATCATTTTTTGAGGGTCTCCTAGGGCGGAAAAGGTCACCGCCATCTGTAGTCATAGTACACCTGGGGCGCAATGACTTGGTGACACTGGGTAGACGAGTGTTGTTCGAACAAATTTTGTCTGCTGTTAGCTGGTTGGCTAAAAGAATCCCGGGGTGCACGATTGCCTGGTCCCACATGATTCCCAGGAAGGTATGGCGGGGGGGCCTTTCAGTGTCCGCACTGAACCATTCGGTGAAAAGGGTTAATAATAAAATTGGTAAATTGTTTCGCTCTTCGCAGTTGCATAGCATTCCTCACGGGTGTATTCGGGGTGATCTCATGTATCTGAATGATGGGGTTCACCTGTCTAGGAAGGGGAATGATTTACTCATAGGAGACTTCATAGCATGGCTAAGGGGTTTGAGGAAGCATGACCTTTAGGAGGAGTTGGGGGGGCCGGATAGTCGGTCAACTATCCGGCCTGTGGCGGTAAGGTCATGATCGGTGAGCAGTAATTTCAAGGTCCCTAGAGGGGGGCGCAACCCACAATGGATTAGAGCGCCCGAGGGGAGGCGGCCATTGGCTCCTCCCACGGGGAGGCGGCACCCACTAAGGATGGGTCGCCTAGGGGGAGACGGCCATAGGGCCCTCCCAGGGGGGGAGGGGGCTAGATGCCCCTCCTACTAATTTCCCGGGGGCCGGATATCCGTGACTGCGGATAGAGAGTGTGGGGATGGGGGGGAGTCCACGCTGTCCTTCCTACAGATACCTCACACGGGAACTCGGACGACCTTTAAGATGGCGTTGAATGGAAAGGAGGCCCCCACCACGACAAGGGAAGTTACAGTTGGCAACGAGGGTAGAGTCCTCTGCGCATGCGCCACTCACACTGTGAGGGCGAGAGTTTTGGTAGTAGGGATCTGACACCGGTTAAGACCTTGCCGTTGGCCCTTAATGCTAGGATGTACAATTTTAATTTAGAATGTTTGCATTTGCAGGATGTTAGACTCGGCTAGGAAACCTTTGTATTAGAGATCTGTTAAGGTTAGCCAAAGAACATGTCTTCATCGAAATGTAATAAAAGTAAAATTGTACATAATTATGAAACTTTTATTTAATGTTTTAAATTTTGTTTCATATTTTAATAAATACGGCCGGGGGGGTGACTCCCTCCCGCCTTCCAAAAGTTCAAACTTGTGTCCGACTTCTCCCATCCTTGAGGATTGTGTTGAGAGGGGGTGGCGGGCATCCCGGCCATATGGAAAGGGGCGACCACTCGGTCCCCCCGAACGTATGGTTGGGTGCCCTGATCCCCCCGGGAAACCATTTTGGGCGGGGGGTGTGGCTCGGCTGGTATGCCCGAAGCGGCGTAGCCGGGGCGCGCCTTTTCCCTGCCAAGAGGGGTTGTCCTAGACACCTACACCGAAGACCACGCCCAGTAGGCGTACCGGAGGAGGGTACACGCCCTCCCACAGAAGAATAAATAGAGCGGGAATCCGAAGAAGCGTCCTCTTGTTCCTGTGCTCTGAAGGCTGCACCCACTCGTTGCTCGTGAGCCCTCGACGGAACAAGCAGCAATTTTGACCCACCCACCAGCCCCTTATGGCAATGTTGGTTTTAAATAAAGTTTTGCTGAGTAGGCCTTTTTTTCCTTTGTAGAAAAGTAAAGGAATATTTATGATAAGGATATGACTTCTGCCTGTAGGTAATGTTTTTTTTCTTGGTAGGAGTGAGCAGTCGATGACGCATCGAGGAAATGTCAGAATTTTTTCCTTTAGTAGGTAAACAACTGTCGTATTTATTTTGGTCGGGCGGTAAGGTCATGATCGGTGAGCAGTAATTTCAAGGTCCCTAGAGGGGGGCGCCACCCACAATGGATGGGAGCGCCCGAGGGGAGGCGGCCGTTGGCCCCTCCCATGGGGAGGCGGCACCCACTAAGGATGGGTCGCCTAGGGGGAGACGGCCATAGGCCCCTCCCAGGGGGTGAGGCGGCTAGATGCCCCTCCTACTAATTTCCCGGGGGCCGGATATCCGTGACAGCGGATAGAGAGTGTGGGGATGGGGGGGAGTCCACGCTGTCCTTCCTACAGATACCTCACACGGGAACTCGGACGACCTTTAAGATGGCGTCGAGTGGAAAGGGGGCCCCCACCACGACAAGGGAAGTTACAGTTGGCAACGAGGGTAGAGTCCTCTGCGCATGCGCCACTTACACTGTGAGGGCGAGAGTTTTGGTAGTAGGGATCTGACACCGGTTAAGACCTTGCCGTTGGCCCTTAATGCTAGGATGTACAATTTTAATTTAGAATGTTTGCATTTGCAGGATGTTAGACTCGGCTAGGAAACCTTTGTATTAGACCTCTGTTAAGGTTAGCTAAACAACATGTCTTCATCGAAATGTAATAAAAGTAAAATTGTACATAATTATGAAACTTTTATTTAATGTTTTAAATTTTGTTTCATATTTTAATAAATACGGCCGGGAGGGTGACTCCCTCCCGCCTTCCAAAAGTTCAAACTTGTGTCCGACTTCTCCCATCCTTGGGGATTGTGTTGAGAGGGGGTGGCGGGCATCCTGGCCATATGGCAGCATACCCTCCTAACTGGCATACACTTTAAGAAACAGTAACGAGAGACTGTGCACAAAGGCATCAGTGCAAAGTTGAAGTAAAACATACAAAACGTCTTTAGACATTAAGTGGATTATAAAGGATTTCCCCATTACTAACATATATATTAACACCCACCCTCTTAGGTTAGAGAACTAAATAATATTAACAAGAACTTACTAGGGCCAGCAGAGCCGTCTGCCGCGGCGCTGGTGGTGGAACTTCCACCCGCCACGGCACTGATAGTGGCAACCTCCTCACCTGCCTCTACAATGCCCTCTTCTTGTCCTTGGGTGCTGAAGAAATAAAGAAGATAACAAAAATAGATTAGTGGTTCAGTTAATCTCCTAGAAAATATTTTGACAGGCAAAGGCAAGCACAGTAACATATTGACAGTATACTTTTCTAAAACAGAATGCCTATATTATACAGCTGACCTATTCCTAATTTCCAGAACATTACATAAACCCTCTTCCGAATTTCCTAATCTACATTTGGAGATACTTATTGCGTCATAAATCCAATTCCCTTTGATGAGCCAACTCAGTCTGTTTCCCCTGTCAATGCATAGATGTATTTTTTGCATACTATATCACTGGAAGATTGCTTGGGACGGTACACACTACATAAAAAGAAAGACACAGAATGACATGCCGCTGCACCTCTCAAGGCTCTGGCGCCCACAGGGTGTGCGCTTCGCTCCAGTGGCACCACCTCTGCCATGCTCTGGCATGGTGCTAGGTGAATAAGAAAAGAAAAAAGGGAGGAAGAAGAGAAGGAATAGAATAGAGAGGGAGAAATTAGGAAGTTTGGGGAAGTTAGAGAAAAAGTCATAAAAGTCCCAGAAAACAAAAAAAGAGGCAAAAACGTAAATTACACTAACACAAATGCACACACCAAGGAAATACATGTAAAACAGGGGAGGGTAACTTAAATAAAGTTAGGATGACAAAGATGTGGTTAGGATTCACAAGTATGCCCAGCACCATGAACAGAGTAGGAAAAACTAAATGGCCACCAGCCCGCGGTCGACGATGTGGTGCTCTTTGCACAGGTGTTGCTATGTGGGGCATGTTCATCATTCCAATCAGCATGAATGTGCGGCCAGTTTTTTTCACCATACAAGCTCTGCCCACCCCTAATTTAAACCTGTTAGGGTACAACACTATCCCCAAAAGTAATTAGATTGGAGTGGGCGTAGTAAATGTGAGCCTTTTAGTGTCCAACATGTGTCCCACAAGGCATTAGATTGGAGTGTATATAGTAGATGTAACTCTTTTAGAATCCAATATTTACCAAAACACATATTTTTTCTGTGTACTGTGAATTGTTGTGTAAAGTAAACAGCTCATATCATAGTTTTTACAATTTAATCTATTTTGCTTTTCATATTTTATTTACTGTCTATGATTACAATAATTCTAACAAACAAACGGTTTTTTAATTAAAAACTTTTCAATATTATAGTGGCATAACATTAATTACACTTTATTGTAATTGTGACATGTAATGTTGTTTCTAAACTGTTTAGCATATATTCATTTGTAAGCATTATTACAAAAATAGTACATCATTATTTTTAACATACACATTTGTTGCACATACATGTGAGTAGTTTTACCGCGTTAATATACTTTTTAGTATCTAATAAATAGTACTATAATGAGTTATGTTTTTGTAATACTATTTAAGTTATACTTTACATATTCATTTATATTTTGTTATTACATTCGAATATTTATTTTTGGGGGCATTTTATTAAAAAAATATATTTTTTTATTAATTTTGAGTTATATATTTATATTGTCTTCTATAGGGGATAGTCTTTTTTTATTTCCATATAGCAGCCCTAACGTTACTTTAGTTTGTAGTCTATGCGGTCATTTTAAGGGGGATGTCATGGAAGCGAGTCACGGTTACCTGCTGCTGTTCAACAGACAAGGTAAGACCTTTCCTAAGTTTTTCATTAGGGATTTAGGAGTGGTGGGGTGTGGCTGTATGTAGTTAGTGTGGTTTACAGTCTTACTCTTGTTTTTGAAGGTTGTTTGTGGTTGTTTTTGTTATGTTGTTTTGTAGTATTATGTGTTGGGCCTTGTTATAGTTATATATGACTATTGTGTTATTATGAAATTTCTTTTTGTGTTTGCATAATTCTAAAGCTATGTGTATGTCAGAGCATTACTGAAGAAACCTAATTTGGACACCTCCAACATGGCCAACTATCGCCCATCTCCCTTCTTCCCTGGTTGGGCAAGCTGCTTGAGAGACATGTCAGTACCATCTTGGTTCACTACCTGGAGTCCAACAACCTACTCCATGACTCCCAGGCAGGTTTCCGTCCCAAGCATGGGGCGGAAACAGCCCTCCTGGCAGTGACAGAGGAGGCACAGAGGCTCCTGGACCAAGGCGGCACAGCAGCAATTATTTTGCTTGACCTCAGTGCCGCCTTTGACACTGTGGATCATAACATCTTGCTCACTCGACTAAAACATCTTGGTGTGACAGACTTGGCTATCACCTGGCTTCAATCCTTTTTGAAAGACCGCTTTTTTCAGGTCTGGGAGGGTGCCACCTCATCAAACCGATGGCCTCTTAGCTGTGGGGTCCCACAGGGATCTTCCCTGAGCCCCACGCTTTTTAACACCTATATGGAGCCATTGGCTGGGATAGTGCTTCCTTTCGGTATCAAAATTATCACCTATGCAGATGACACCCAACTGGTGGTGGCAATAAACCACCCTGAGGGGTCATCTAGCACCTTGGGCACTTGCCTAGAAGCGGTAGCCGAATGGATGGCACTATCTCACCTTAAGCTAAACAGGGACAAGACAGAACTGATGTTCCTGGGTAAGTCTCCCTCACCCAGCTCGGCTTTGGTGTAGCCTACGTGTCTCTGCACCATGCCGGCCCCTAAAGATCAGATTAAGAGTCTGGGCGTGTGGCTGGATAGCGCCCTTTGTCTTAACTACCAAGCCACCAAACTCTCCGCCACCTGCTTCGCCTGATGAGGTTGTTTAGAAAAATGTTGCCTTTAGTCCTCTTTCAGGCTCGAAGGATTATGATCCAAGCCCTTATCCTGTCCCGTCTACATTACGGGAATGCTTTGTATTTGGGCCCGCCAATGGCCACCATAAAAAAACTACAGGTGACTCAGAACTGTGTGGCCCGCTTACTCCCGGAGCTTCCCCGGAGGCATTCAGCGTCATCTGCTTTGAAGAAGCTCCATTGGCTGCCAATCCAGTCCAGAATCCGATTCAAGGCTATGTGCTTAGCTCATAGAGCCAAGTGGAAATCAGGACCAGCTATGATTCGCTCTCTTGTTACCCCCTATCAACCTTCTAGAAGCCTGCATTCTAGTACGGCCTTCCTTGCTACCACAAGGAAAGTACGACGAGCCAGATGGGGTGGACATTCCTTTTCGTGGAATGCCTCCATTTTCTGGAACTCTTTGCCACCCATTCTGCACAGCGAACCTAACCTACAGATCTTCCACAGACTCCTGAATACCTTTCTCTTTCACTAACACTCATTGTCTGGCTTTGTTCTCCGCCTGCCCGGTCCCAGCGCTACGAGGCCTCAGAGTAGAAGTGCGCTATACAAACCTAATTTTCATTTCATTTCATGTTGCATTTGCGAGTTGTTTTTTTTAGGGTGAATATGTTATGTTTTCTTACAGATTTACACATCAGAGGACATCTTTTGAACCTTTTTAAAAAAAGGAAATCACTTTAGTGTATTATAAACCAGTACTTTTTAAATGTCTTTTTACACTTTTGGGTTTTCTTGGAGCGTTCTTATTTTTTTTTCTGGTTCCTAATGACGGAGGATTACATTGTCGGATTTACTTTGGACTTTTTAATTTTATACATTTTACCATTTTGTTTACTTATTTTAGGTTTGATTTGGTTTACTGGTTGCTGTATCCTTTGTTGCTGATAGCTTTAGAGTGCTTCTATGCATTTTAAGAGTGCTCATTTGGTGTCTTCCTGGTGTGGCTTGTAATGCTTTGTGCCATCCTTCTACCACTTTGTTAGTTTTGGATTGTTGAGCCATGGTGCTGACATAGACATTCCACAATGTATTTGAAATGTGGGTTGGCATATGTTTTTATAGAGGTGCAGTCTGCCAACCCAAGTGGCTTCACAATAGTCCACATGGGGACTTAATTGATGTTCATTTTATTTGCAAAATTGGGTTTCTATATGCATGTTGTAGTGGTTAGCTACCTCTGTTATGGGGCATATGCTAGTGCAAATACATTTTTTTTTATTTCAAAGTCAAACTGGCATATTTTATGCCCAGTGTAGCTTTGTGGCGATGGATCTAAAGGCTTTGATTAAAGTGGTATTATCAGCCTTATATGGATGTGTAAAGGTATACCTTAAGTATTTCCTGTTCAAGGACTATTATAATTTTATGTGGGGAGTAGTTGTTAGTTATTATTTTGCTGTGATTTATTAGTTTGCAGTAAATACTACTTTGTTTGTTAGGCAACAGTGCACCATGATACGGTGTATATCTGTGAATGGTATATAGCACATTTGAAAGTTCCGTCCATCATCCATGTTTCACATTGGGTTAGTGTTAATAAATTATTTGCAGTAGCAAATGTAACCATTCTGTTGTCATTCTTAGCTTTTGTCATGTAGGAGGAAGAGTTAATTGTTATGTGTAGTGGTTGTGTGATCAGGAATGTTAATGTCTTACTATCTTCTAGGAGCAGCAGGAGTTTCACTAGTGGCTCTATTAGTATGTGCTATTAGGATTTTGAAAGTGGGTATTGCTGGTTCCTGACCTGTGATGTGTTCAGGCACTTTAGGTAGTAAATCTTTTTGTATTTTAGTAGTGAGCTCTTGGGAACTAGTGTTTGACTCTTTTAAATCCTGAAGTATATGTCCTACTTCTATTTTGGTAACATTTGGGGGTGGTTGTGTTCTCTCACATTAATAACAACATCGTTTTGGTTGTAGCCTTCCCATAACAAGATGTAGGAAAGCATTTTGAACATTTCCAATGTGCCTTCTTGCTGCTTCTGCTTTTCTGGCTGTTAGTGTATCCCATGTGTCAGAGCAATTGTTTGCCTGCCTGTGATTTTATATGCCTTGCCCTTGCTGCCATTCTAAGGGAAAATACTTGAATAATATAGTGAAATATTGTGTTATACATGTAACTTTACTTTGCTAATGTAGAGAAAACATAGGGGGCACATGCATGAAAGTAAGGAATTGCGATTCCTTAATAGCGACTATTAAGTAATCGCTATGAAGAACTCGCAATTCCTTATGCATGTAGGAATCGCAAAAAAAAATTGATTCCTACACTTCCCTAAAAGCGTATCACAAATTGCGATTTGCTATTAGGGAAGTCCTTTCCATTCATTCCTATGGGCCTTGAGGCCCATAGGAATTAATGTAATTGCATGCGCAATTTGCGAATACCAAATAGGTCATCGCAAATTGCGCATGCAATTTCAAGGGTTCTAGGGGGCCAAAAGGCCACCCTGATCATCCCAAAATTTGTATGGCTGCACATGAGGCGCACACACACATGCCCCAAGGGCAAGTATATGCGCCGCATGGCACTTTGAAAAATGCACTTTTGTGCATTTTTTAAAGTTTTTGCAAATTACCATCAACTTGCAGTTGATGGAAATTAGCTGTTCCGAAATGCAAAGTCGCATTTAGGAAAGGCTTGTTGCATCCCAAATAGGGAATCGCAATTTGGGATTTTAGGTAATCACAATTAATTGCGAGTACCTATTTTGGGAATGCAATGCCTTTAATGCATCTGAAAAGGCATTTTACTGGTAGAAAACGAGCTGATTCTGCGAATGCTTGATGCTTGTGGCTCATAATGTATTGTAGATTCTTATTGCAGCTTTTTCAGTTGAAGCTGTTGAGATGTGGGATAGGTGTCTAATTTTCATTTGGGGAAACATTTTAGTAACAGTTAAATCATTTAGTTTTGGATCGATTGAAGGGATTTTAGTTTTTTTTTTTTTTACATTACTTGAATTTTAGAAAATTCTTAATTTTGCTTACTTTTAACATGCTTTGATTTTGCTGCAGGTGTGGATTAGTATCTAAAGAGTGATAGAGAAAGAAAAACAGAGACTTTGTGTAAATATTTGTACATTTACTTTTTAAATTAAATTACTTTACATTGAATTTGTTTCAATGTTTTTATTTACTTGTTAAGTTACTTGGTCAATAGCAGGGCCGGACTGGCCGGTGCGGGCACCGGGCAATCCCCCGGTGGCCGCAATGGTGGGGGCCGGTTTTGGGCCCCCTGGGGGCCGTTTTTGTGACAGGGCCGTTTTGGCAGCATAGCTGCAAATTCGGCCCTGTGACAAAATCGGCCGAAAACCGGCCCCAGTAAGGAGCTCGGTCGTACCCCCAACGGCTCCCCCGAGTGGGGAGGTGAAGGGGGTTGGGGGTGGCGGCTGAGCAATTTGCCAGGGCTGGTTTTAGTTCCCAGTCCGGCCCTGGTTATTAGGTTGAAGCCTATCAGACATTTTGGGGACATTCAGAAAGCTTCCCTGGGAATGCATTCCACCCATTGCTAACCATTGGCTTTGAGGTTTATAACATTTTATGGATTTCTATTTGCGGACTTTATTTTTTCAGGCTGTCCAGGGTGAGTTAGTCCCTCCCAAGGAGCAAAGCCTTTTCACACTAACTCCCTTTATATTCTTCCATGAGTGCCTCTTTTTGTAAACAGGCCTGTAAATCTTGTTCCTATCTTGTCACATGTGCTGTGCATTCAAAGACTGAGGTCAAATGTCAGGCTCTGTCTTCCAAAGGGAGCTTGGTGTTTACTATTCTTTCTCTGACTTCAAATTGAGAGGATTTATATGACAATCAATATTTCTGGATACTCGGGGTAGGCAAGGGTTTTTTCTTTCACACAACAACATTTAAATGAACTATGCAAGTATTTCATAATATATCAGAATTAGGAACTGTTGGAAATGGTCCTTTTTAGGGTGTTTTACCTCGACTTTTTGCTTTTGTCCCTCCTGGTTTTCCGCTGATGTATATGCTATCCTTAGGACTTTGAGCACTTTTGACAATGACAAAGAGCTATGCTTGTCATATACATAATGGTGGTTGGTGTATACATGATTGGCTGACTAGAGTTAGCTGTAAGACCCTTGCCTAGGGGTAAGACATATACATAGGGTATGTAACTCAAATGCTCCTCCTTGGGCCTACAGCAATGGTTGTGCAACCCACGGAATTAGCTCTTCAAAAGTGCCACATGTTTACCATGACAGAGCCTGTGTGTACAAGTTACTGTTACTTGGCTTGGCATTTAAAAAGCTACTTGCCAAGGTTTTGCATGTCTCTTGCTACATTGGAGTACTCTCTGGGGGCAAGGTGTGGTGTGGGGAAGAGGTAGGGAATGTGCTCAGGTGGCCTACATGCACTGGTAGTAAATGGCACTGGGTGGTGTGTTCGGTACAATAGGACCTGATTCTAGCATTGGACTGACATGAGGGATCTGTGGAAAGGCTCTAGAGCTGTATTTCCTATGTGTACAAAAGTGGCAGTATAGTGTTTGATATTGATGAATTAGTAATGGCAAATCTTCTCTCGTGCTGCAAGTGGATTCAACATTACTAATGTGGAAATACCACATTGGGAAAGTGGACATTTCTGTGCTTGTGGCTTTGTGTGCCTTTCAGCCTGTCTCCAATACACATCTGGGTGCTGGGGGTACTCCTACATCTGTGCATTCCTGATAGAATGCCATAATCTAGATGCTCAAGGGCAACTGCAGACCTCTAACTCTGAGGGGCCTTCCTGGGATGGATAGGTGGCGGTGGAATTGGCACCGCATTACAAGGGGCAGGGTCTTGGCTGCACTAAAGATATTGATCAAGCCTCCCGGGATAGGATGGCAGACAGGACAACATTTAGAAAGGGCCCGTGGATTTCAAATGTGTCCTTTTGAACTGACCTCATCTTAAAAAGGCCATTGTGGGTATATCTATTGGGGCTCTGCCATCTGGAGTTAGTGATGCTTTCGGATTGGAACCATACTATGCTGGTTCGATGCTGGGACATCAACAAGAGAAACTATTGCGGCAAGAGGGACTGCAACTGGATTATCCTGAGACTTGTAGTGGCCTGGTGCTTGTTGTGCCCCAGGAAGGGGACTATCACTTGGTGAATATGGCTGGAAGTTGCTGGCCTGCAGCGATTTTCCAACTGTGGTGGCCAAGGTCCCTAAGCACACTCCAAGGGCTGGTTGGCTGTCCTTCTGTCCACAAGATCCCAGGGACAGAAAGGACCTCCCCGTTTCCACAAGATCATAAGGACTGCGCAGTGTGCAGTGGAAGTGGGTGGAAGTGATTGTTGGTTAAGACAAAAACCGTGTTCATTTATGCCATAATCTCACTGCGCAGAGGAGTGTGCTCATAGAGATCATTGGCCTACCTGGGGTGCTAGAACATGAGGAGTTTGAGAAGTGCGGGGGAAGTCTGCCAAGTTCAAGGGAACCGTGCTTGCAACCAGAAACCTGTGCTAGCCTGCACTCCATAGCTTGTGGTGTCCGAGGGGTGTTGGGGGATGTTTGCGGAATCCACTGGACCTGACCTGGAAGCCTTGACTGTCCCCAACCTCCAGATAAGGAGGATGACAGTGCCTGATATTGTGGCCATCATCCGAGGCCGCTGGCTCCCCCTCTCTAGACCTACACCATATTGTGACTGGACCCGAGGGGTCTTGTTGTGCCTTGTGGGCATCCACAGCTGGCTGCTTGGAGCAATCGCAGCTCACACCTCTGCCTTAGGGGAAACAGCCAGCTTACGGTGTCATGGTATTTTGCCTATGGGGGGAATATAGTGAGCCTGCACTTGTGAAGGTGCACCTGGGCGCCTGAAGGCCTAATCTGAATGGACAAAACCCTGTAACTGTGGTCACAATAATCTAATCAAAGTGTTGCCAGCAGGGGCAACGTGTATCGTTGACTGGTGCTTTTCAAGTGACTGAGGGGCTGGGTCATGAGGCGTAGTCGAAACATGTGATTTCTTGACCATTGCAACTGTATGGGGTATGCGATATTGAGAATGTTGTGCATTATGAAATACCTATGAATAGTGCATATATGTTCATGCCATTCTGCTGCTAATGGGAGAGTTCTAAAATTACATACAACTGCAAAGTATATATCCAGTGTGTATGTCATGTTGATTTCAAAGTGTGTGTAATACAAAGACCAGTGTTACAGTAAAAAGCACTAGCAGTGTGGGCCATCGAATGTTGCGCGAGTGTATTGTAATGTAGTAATATGTCTTGCCTATGCTCAACTCGTCATTACCCCACTGATCTTCGGTCACAGGAAATTCAAACTCCACAAAAATGAAAAGGAGCATATAATTTTATAATCAATTTCGCTCAATTAACTGCAGACCAACACATTCCTAGCAATGCTCTGTCATTAAATGTTAAAGATTAAGTATCTAATCAAATTCCTCAGGAGTCATCTGTATGAGTTTCAATTAACTTTTTTGAAGTTTATTCATTGTAACAATAGCATTTCGTCCTTGCAGACTTCAACTGGGCTATGAAATTAAAAACATATCAGCATGTATGCCACATTGATAAATACAGCTTGTTATTTACAGTGACTAACAAAAATATACTATCCTACTACTCATGAACATGCACCACAAGACTCTCTATCTATGGACTGTACTTAATTTAAATAACAAAGACAAATAGAAGACAATTTCAAAATATATTACCACTATACAAATGTTGTGTGATCAATATAATGGCTGTTTTGACAGGTTTCTTTATTGTAGACCCGGTTTCTAAAATGCCCCATGTTTTAACAAGAACCAATTGCTCCCATTAAGCCAAAGAGAGAAAAAAGAATGGGCACTTACTTGGGTTGTTAATAAAATCCTAATGTTACACCAAATGAAGAGTTGTCATATAAGCACCATGTTCAGAAATATTTCAAGATTATTAGTTGTTAGGTGATATAGAACCCCCAGTTCAAACGATAATATATTTGCAAATCAGTAAAGATAAAAAGTGGTAAATTGTAACATTTAAAAAATGCTGAATCTGCAATGAACCTTCTTTAACAATTAGCACCTATGGCTACCAACGCTGTCATGAATATCTCCAATATTTCACTAATATCAGTGTGCTGTCAAAATCAAACTTAATGTTTATCTAATTAATAATAATTATATTATTCATATACACATCCCAATATAATAATTTCCTGTTCTATATACAAAACATAGTTCCAATCAAAACTGCTATTACCCCCATTACTCCAATCACATTGATTCCAAATTTTAAATCTAAATCAGGAGGTCCACATGCTGCTCACCTCGTCCGTTCAAGTCACAGTCCCATATCGAGAGCAAGACCGCCTGTATCCCATGACTTCTCCCGATCATGAGTTTTATACCGGAAGTCAACCAATCCCTGTTCATTCAACTAAGGGGATATTTAAAGCTCATTCCAGTTAATCACAACTGCCAATGTTGGTGGCGTTTGTACACCAGTTTTCTACATATGGTGTGGAATCTTTTTGTAGCATACGCAGTGTGTTGCGAGGGTGATGCTGTGCCAATACTTTACACTTTAACCCTGAGGAGAGGCCTTACTGCTCTTTGTCATGCTACCCACAGGTGAGCACAGGTTATCAGACAAGTGATGCGTTCTCATCCTATCTAGGACGGTGGAGTCTATCTCGTTTTGATTGGTCCCAGCCAGCCTGAAACCGCTGGGTCTAACAGGAACACAAATAAAGCACTCTTTTTTGTTAATTCTGAAGTGTGTTGGAAATAAATGCTTTAATATGATCAAAAGAATCATTAAACTAGGTGATGCCATTTTCAAACATCACCATTTGTGAACTACCAGTTCGACGGAACGAAAGAAGAAAAGAAGACCGGAACGAAAGAGTAACTGGATGGAATAATTGGAATCACATCTGGATGGATATCTGACCCCTGAAACGCCCCGTGCTCGGATCATCGACTCAGACACCTCATCACCGACGCGGGAGCCTGCTGAGACGACACGGCGGAACACCCTGCCGACATCGCGGACCACCCTGCCACCAGCCCGGTACCGGATTCAAGGCGGCATAAGAACCTCACATCACAGGGGTAGCTGAAATTCCAGGAGCCTAGTCCCGACAGCTCGACGACTTCGGAGGGCTGGAAGAGGTCCCCCGCTACACAGCGGAGGAGGGCACTGGAGATCGACTGCTGCCTCATCCCTAAACTGCGGCGGAAACTGCAGCTGAAACGCCAAGAGCCTGTTCCCGACAGCCTAACGACTTCGGAGGGCTGGAAGAGGTCCCCCGCTACACGGCGGAGGAAGGCACTGGAGAGCGGCTGCATAGGAAGCCAAAAGGACTACACGGCATGCATCGGAGGGCACCCCCGGCAACATAGGAGGGCACCCCCCCGAGAGCCTGCTGTGCTGGAACAGCCCGCCCGCCCGCTCCACCGCATGGATTCGCAGTCTCTGCGAGCCACAGCGAGCGACGGACTGAGAGCGCCCCCCCACCTTCCGTTCCGCGATGGAGGCTGCTAAAAAGGAGCAGTCCCCCCCCCATACCCCCCACGCACCGCAACACCGGAGACAAGTCACGGGCTCAGGATAGGGATGCGCCCGATGGACACGACACCGCCGAGCAGGGGAGAGGCTGAGGAGAGCCCTGAGAGCCAATTCACAAATATGAGCAGATCGTAACGGAATGAGGCACATTATGGATTAATGTTGGGCCGCTGAAAGACACTACGGACACACAGAGACTTGAGGTACTTGTTTGTCTCCTTCCCGCCTATTCACTGTTAATCTACCTCCTTGGTTCTAAATGGCTGGAGCCATAAACCTGTAGCAGTAAATCCTCCCACCCTTCCCCGTACCTCTGTCCACGTGGCTCTTCGCTTTGGCTCCCCCACACAGCATTCCTCCCAGATAGCTCGAGCATGGCGGGCTCTGATGGAAAGTGAAACTCCTCCCCCTATGTTGAAAGCAATAACAACAGACAGAGGACTATATCCCCACCTCCCCTGCATGCATGAAGGAAAAGGGAAACTGCAACAAACAAAGGACTGATGTCTCTACCCCACCTACTTGGCGGACATGTTTGACTGGTCTCTCTCAGGGACGTACTTCCTGGATTAGTCACTCTCTGCCTTATCTGAACACTCGATAAGAATTTCACATTCTAGATTGATCACAACTGCTGAGCACTTGGGTCAGTTACTTATCTACACCATCTTGTGATAGAATGCCTGCCTATTTTGTATCATTTTTACTTTTAACTATATTCTGATCATGTTTGATGCACGGAATACTACCTCATATGTGAAAGAATGTCTGCCTACTATTGCAATCCACTCCTAGCTTTACTCTGAATACTCGTAATGCATTGTTATAATTCTCCTCCCCCACAACGTGGCCACTCCCAATCCCATCTCCCATCCTAAGCTATTTCATTGCATCTCATATACAGGTTGGCTTTGTAGCCACTTCTTGTATCATTCATACTATGTGTTCTTACTGTATTACCTGTTCTGACTATGCTCCCCCTTGTACTTCCTATGTAAAGCGCTCTGATATCCGCAAGGATCTTGTTCGCGCTATATAAAAAACTTTCAAAATAAGTTAAAAATGTGTTGTCTGTAATACCAGTGTGCTCTCACATCATGCATAATCCACTCTACGCCACTCCACTCTACTCTCTACCACTCCACACCACTGTGCTCTACTCTGAACCACTCCACTTTACACAACTACATGCCACTGCACTCTGCCCTACTGCACTTTATTCTGCACCACTCCATTCTACGCCACTGCACTGTATGCTGCCGCACTCAATGCCTGTCTACTCTCTGAACTATGCTACTCTCTATCCACCACACTGCACTCTTTGCCACTGCACTCTACACCATTGCAGTCTAGGCCACTCCAATCTATTCTACACCACACTGCAACACTGCATTCTTTGCCACAGCACTCTATGAAATCCTACCCTGCACCACTCCAACCTACGCCACTTCACTCTACTCTGAAACAACTTTTCTATGCCACTATACTCTACACCACTGAATTCTATACAACTCTACTCCACTCTGTGCCACCGCACTCTACGCCACTCAACTCTAAACGAGTACACTCTACACCAATGCGCTCTACAGTACTGCACTCAACGTCACTGCATTCTATGCCACTCTACACACTGTAATCATCAACAATCTACTCTGCACAACTGAACTCAATGTCAATGCACTGTACGCCACTCAGGGTCGGACTGGCCATAGCGGGCACCGGGCAATCCCCCAGTGCGCCGCACGGGTGGGGGCCGGTTCTGGGTCCCTGGGGGCCGTTTTTGTTACAGGGCCCTGTAACAAAATCGGCCGAAAACCGGCCCCGGCAAGGAGCTCGGCGGCACCTCCAACCCCCCCTACCCCCCCTCCCCCCCGAGTGGCGAGAGGGGGGGCCGGCAGAGCACTTTGCCGGGGCCGGAGTTGGTTCCCAGTCCGGCCCTGACGCCACTCTACTCTGCATCATTCTACTCTACGTCACTGCACTTGACACAACTCCGCTCTGCATTTCTCTCTATACTTCAGCTTGAGATCTATCATGACAATCTTGATCACACAGGTCATATTCAAGCATCAGTGTGCATTTATTTTGGTGCACGACACAATTTTGGAAAGCTAAGCGATCATAATTGAGGTACTTTGTGGCAGCGTTGAAAAAGTTGAGAATCTACCTTTCTATGAAGCTTTTCCATCCTAGCTCCGAATTATCAAGAATACCACCCCACCCCCTTCTGAAAGAGAAAGGGCCTGATCTGAGTACAGCAGGATACACCAACACTCTGCAAATGTATCCAACTAATCTTTGGAAAATGATTGGTCTATTTGTGTTCTGCTTCACTATTGCGTTTACAAAAGTAACAAACGAATAAGGTCAGTGGTTCTCGTGTTTTGTTGATCTGAAAGAATGATAGACTGAGGCAGTCACACTGAAGTCGGAACTGATGACTTCTCATTTACTCACACGTTTGCAGCAGGTGCATTAACCGTCTGAACTGCTGTATGTATTCTTAGTAGCTCACACCGCTTAGCGCTAACTTGGCCACAGCCTCATTTTTTTCTGGGTCTCTTTTTTGTGTTCCTTTACGTCAAAGATCGCATTCCACTATTCCCATGCGCTGTCGCTGACGCATTATGTGCGCAGTTTCTCTCTTTGGTCGCGACTGGTACCCATTGCAACCCTGGCAGTGGCGTAATGAAACTTGAGGGGGACCCCCTGCCAAGTACGTGGAGGGACCACCTTCTGGACTTACTCAGGAGCACTGAGGCCAGTGGAAT
Source organism: Lissotriton vulgaris (assembly GCF_964263255.1). Classification (NCBI taxonomy): domain Eukaryota; kingdom Metazoa; phylum Chordata; class Amphibia; order Caudata; family Salamandridae; genus Lissotriton; species Lissotriton vulgaris. Next base: position 1,564,150,761 of record NC_141685.1, read on the forward strand.
ACGCTAAGGGGGCCCTGGACCCCCGCCCTTCCCCCTCATTGAGGGAGCTGCAGGGGCCTTTGGTACACCCAGAGCTTTAAGTGGGCCGGGTCTCACTGGTGCTGAGCACTGGCAGTTTTTTTAAGGGGGGCTCGAAACGGGTCTCTATCGGGCTCTGTTTTGAGCCCTGGCACAGGCGGTCTGTTTTTTTCCGGACTGCAGTGACAGCAGTTTGCTGTCACTGCGGTCCAGAAAATAGTGAATTCAAAACTGACGAGTAGGTGGTGCACTGCGAGGGTTCAATGAAAACGTTTGTAGTTTACTCAATGAGGTTCTGGGTGCTCTGTCAGGGTGGTGTTATCCGTCCAAACACCGTTAAATCATCAGATGGGTAGTGTATGCAGAAATCTGCAAATACTTCCCCTGATTAGGCACTCCGGGGGCGATCAAAGAATTGATTCATAAACTTGTTAGACTTTCGATGCTTTTATTCAGCAGCGTTTCCTAACAGCGTATGGACGGCATTCCTAGCCACCCGTCACTATGAACGCTCCGTGATCAAGGGCCCTCGCCCGAAATGCATTGGAGATGATTGTTCATAGAATTACCTGTATGGAGTACATGTCGCCAATTGATATGCAACTAATATCAAACTGAACATATTTTTGCTGAATAAAAGCATCGAAAGTCTAACAAGTTTATGAATCAATTCTTTGATCGCCCCCGGAGTGCCTAATCAGGGGATGTATTGGCAGATTTCTGCATACACTACCCATCCGTCCAGAAAATAGTGCCAGGGCGCAAAACAGCCCGATAGAGACTCGTTTCGAGACAGCAAGCAGTTCGATGTGCGCTGCCCACACTGCTCACTTTTCACTAGTGGAGAAGTTACGGCATGACGTCATGCCAGGTGAGCGTTGTGGGAGAAGGGAAATCCTTTAAAGAGTCTTTTTTTTCTGGATTTCCACTCTCTTTCTAAAACGCAAGAGCAGTAACATTGTGGTATGGTCACTAGGTAGGTAGGGTTTTACTTGGAAGCTTTTTCAATATTATATGTAACAAGCCATAGTTGCAGCTTATTTATCTTATGCAACTAATAAACCATTGACAAAGCCAATAGTCCTTGTAGGTGTGATGTTACTTGTATCATATATCTGAATGCAATGACAGAAACAGCAAAATACAAGTCGGGCGGCACACTATGCTAAACACAGATTTTTAGTGTAAGTGTTTTAAAGCCACTGGCCACGCCCCATTTGAGAGACCTGCCAGTTTTTTCATCCCACTTAAAGCCCTGGGTACACCACTGAACCCTGGCACACTATTGTATAGGCACCAGCAGGTGGTAGTCAGCGCGCTCGGGCTCCTCGTGGATGTCGATTGACTTTATAACTAGGCGCTTGCATTCAGCGCCCGGTGCAGATCGCGCTTTGTTCCGTGCGGTGGAAACATCCCCGCATCCAAAACCAAATCAGCCGCGCATTCATGGGTTTTCCAGCGGTATTCAGAAACATCCGTTCTCCTGCCCCTTCTCATTAGGCTGCGTCGAATTACATTATTGGGCTACATTTGTGACAGCGGCTGTAACGATGCTCATTATCTTGACTGCTGCATACATATTATGAATAATTCAAGTCTGCGACAATGTGTTTGATTTTCTGCATGGCTGATTAACCGCACACTCCAAATACCCGCGCACGCGCCAGATTCATCCGTGTGTGCGCGAGACCTACAGGAGCGCCGGTGTGAAATACGTGTATTCATCACTCCACGCTACAGAATGTGTACTGATGCGACAACCTGCTCTTCATACGGGGAATGAGGGGGGTGCAGCTGTGGCACGTGGCAGGCACTACCTCCCAGCTGAAAAACATACTCGCGAGTAGCCGAAGTATCAATGCCACATTCGGAAACAGGACGAAATTATATTTCGCTCCAATTCACTGCTCAAATGAGAAAACAGAAGAACGGGAAAACGGAAAAAATATATTCTTCAGAAATATCGGCCCAGTTTTCTCCCTCAATGAAAGCTATGGAATTCATAGGTGATGGAATTAGGGTGAGCTGCAGCACCCCTTAAAACAATCATGCTGGAGTTCAGAAGGTTAATGAGTAATAAAGAGTTATTATAATATTATCTTGGCATGGAGGTCAAATGTCGGGCTCCGTCTTCTGACACATTGGTGCTTATTCTTTTGGCATGGACTTTGCACTTTACTTTCTCTGACAGCATAGAGAGTATTTTCTATCTGAACTATATGAACATCTTGCTGAGTGTGTCAGGAAAGGCTCTGGAATGTTAGACTTTTTTCTAATACAACAGAACGTGAGCTTCACAAGTATTTCACAATATATCAGGGTTTAGGAAAGAGCATTTTTTTAATCAAATTCTGAAGTATGATGGGAGCAAATACTTAAGTAGGATTGAAACAAATCAAGACACTTTACTTGGGATGTGCCATGGCTAAATATTCACTGAAACCTGATTTCCACACATTATCATGTGTGAGTTGTATAGTGTTATCTGTAAAAGTACATGTCAGTGCAAATGTAATGGGTGTTTCAATAGAAAATGTGTTGTCTGTAAAAATGTGCCACTCTGCGCTTCAAAATGCGCCACTGGCTGCATTCCACACCCTCACCACTCTCCTACTGAATGGACGTGGCTCAATTGCTAAACTTGTTCTTTGAATGACGCTTGGATTTTTCACAGTCACAAGGACTTCAGTGGCGTAGCACTGATAGCAGCATCCCCACTATGGAAATAGTCCCAGCACCATTGATGGAATTCTCTAACCAGATCTAAAGGTGATTAAGTAGATTAGCTGCACCATTACCACGACGACCAGCTTGTGGGTACTAACTATCAGGATAACCACACTGTCTCTTGGCCACATTTCAAACCAACATCATCCTCGCTAGCTTCCTGGTAATAACTGGGTACCATAAAGTCTGACCACGGGAGTTAAATTTTGGCAAACTAAATCTACCAGAATTTCACAGTGAAAAAATGCCAATAAAGGAGACTAGATTTACTAAGCCTGTGTGTTGCTCTTGCGACACACAAGGTTACACAGAGCAACGCACAGACTGATTTGGAATTTACAAAGTGTGCCTTGCTGCACAAAAATAATCCTGCCTGTAAAGCAGGCGCCCTTGCACTTTGGTCCATATCTTTACCTTTACCTTTCACACTATGCAACAAGTTGCCTGGCTGTATTGCGTTGTGTGAAAGCATGACAAATCTGCCCACAAGTGTGTGGGCTGCATGCAATCTATGGGCAGAATAAATCATATTTTCAAAGACAATCACAGATCACCCCTAGTATGCCTGTTCCTCCTCTCTATTATACTACTGGCACAACACTTTACTCTGACATATTGTAAGCCACTTGCCTTTTGGTGTGCCGCTGCCAGGAGGTTTCCCAACTTATTTTGTCCAAGTACTCCTAAAACAGTCATCTTTTGGGGAGATTTCAGATGAAGATGGTAGCGTTGTATGCTTTTCATTTGCGACAAGTCCTTATTTATATAATATTGCTGGGAATCCTGTTTAAAAATAGGTAATATTGGTTGAACTTATCTAAGAGTTGTGTAAATAGGAACATTTTAGAAGCATAGAGATAGTAGGCGGGATTACGTAGATTTCAACAAAACTGATGTCAATTTGAAGCAACATTTCTGGATTGCATAGAGTGCCCTTGGTTGTTGTTTTCACCAACCTTTGTACCAAAATTGGATTGTAAAGTCTCGGTTTCCATTAGTGAGCTTGCAAAAATAATGTTTTTGTATTTATTATGCAGTGCTAAAGTTGATGGAAGCTTGCATGGACACCTAAAAAATCTATGTAATTCAGAAAGATTAGTGCAAAATCTAGACCCTTGGAGCAGCCTAAATGGACTAAAATGGCTCAGGAGTGTGTAGCATTTTTTAAGCAAAACAACATGTATAAATCGAAGATGGATTGACCGGTATATAATTTACTCCCAACAGAGTGTCAATAAAAGAAGGTATCGCATTGTCATAGACTGAACACTTTTGTTCAGCATTTGAATATTGTTGTTCAGCTACAGGTCAACTCAGCCTGGAGGCCCACAGACATTCAGGAATTGAAAGCAGTTCTTAGTGAACTTTCTGCAAAGTCACCCGATTTTCGTTGTTGAATGTTGCTGCTAAACCTAGGTTGTGCTTACCTAGATTCTGTCTTGTAGTCATATACCAGTATCAATGATTTTTGTGCAGTGCTTAAAAAACCCAGAATATATATATATATATATATATATATATATATATATATATATATATATATATATATATATATATATATATATATATATATATATATATATATATATATATATATATATATATATATATATATATTATTTTTTTATTTAACTGTGTTTTGGATTTTTGGTGACATGCAATACTGTGAACATCTAGTGATTTTCACCAAGAGTCAGTTGTGTAAATCACATACCAGGTACTTTCGTCATTGATGTCATCTGTACATATAGTAAAAGCATAGGACACTAGAAAAAACTTAAGAAAATGGATTTTCATGTATGATTATGTTGAGAGGAGATAAAGGCTCTCCTAGAGTAACCTAGAATGTATATATTGAAATGAGCCGATTAGCCGTTCAAAGATGGCCGCCGTGAAAGTAATGAATGAATTACCTTATGTACCGTTTTTTATGTCAATGTTTATTTTATTTCTGTTTTAAATGCAATTCAAAAACAGTGTCAATCTACACTGACGAAGGCGGCAACGCCGAAACGCGTTTGTGGATTGATTTGCTGAAGGTTTTGTTAATAAAAAACGTGACGAACCTACGCCGTATTGGTTTGGAGTGCTCTCATTTGGGAAAACCCAGGATTTGGGGTTTTAGCGTTGTACAATACGTAACGCATTCCACCGTGCGAGAGAGGCACCCGTGATCGAGTGGAGCGGCGGTGGGTGGAACCTGCGTGCCGAAAAATTGGATTACCGTCTGGCCCGGCCGGAACAGTGTGCGAGGAGCACAACTTGGAGAAGCAAGCAGCATTCCGTGACTCAACCTGGAGAAGGACGACCGATCGTGAGCAAACTCGGCGATTGGGAAACCCTGGAACGGGTGAGTGGACGGGGCTCATATTACTTCCAAAATAATCCGGCAGACCACGCACAGCCTGAGCGATAGGCAAAGTCACGTAAAGAAAAATCGAACCTTGCAGTTCAGGAAATGTTCACAGATAGTGAAAGGGAGCAAGCAGCAGACTCTCTGTTTATTCCCCAAACCGGGGCACGGAAAAAAGTCACTTCATTGCAGACAGCGGCTGCACCCGACACGCTTACAAAGTTATTTGCCACTCTTGAGAAAACATATGAGCGAGAGATTCGCAAGTGGTGGGAGGCCACCAGCCTACAAAAATACTTGGAAGTTGGGCGAGTTCCAAGGGGATTAAGAATTTTATTAGTCCCTTCGTATGAGAAACCCAATAATGAACTGTTAAGAGAGTGGTCCGAATTTATGAATGATGTCATGCAAGGGATGCTCAAACTGCTGGTAAAGCATGCATGGAATGACAGGACCAAGCTACAAGAGGAAATAAAGGCAATTGAAGCTAAGATTGGCGACGACAAAGACACCAAGAAGTGCGAGGAGTTACGAGAGCAAATGAAAAAAAGGCTGATTGATTACGAAAACACAATTAAATTGAGGAAACAATCTAAGTTCATCCGCGATGAAAAGGATTATGCGAATGGGAGAATACTAACATTCGCACGAAAGTACGACGCCCCAAGAAAAACATTACAACAGGAAAAACTCAAAAATAGAACCCCTGCCAGCACTGAGGAGTCCGAAATCTCTGAGGACGAGTCAGTCAGGGCGAAGAGCACAGGGGAATCCAGAGGCGCAGAAGGAGGTGGGGACGATCTAACTGCAAGAGCGGACACCACAGAGGACGATCCTTTTTTCGAGGAGTACGAAGTAATCAGAGGACTCAGACAGCGACCCGCAGCAACCACACACCCACCAAAAACACCAAAAGGAAAACGAGGAGGGGGAGGCGGGGGCGCCCAAGGAAGATCAACCCCAGTAGTCACAAGGAGTACTCGAGGGAAGACCTGGAAATAAACGTGATGGATCCGAAAGAAAATACAATAATCAATCTGTCAGACAGAGAACTAACCCCGAAGGAAGAAGAACTGTTAAAACTTGGTTTAACCTTTTGTCCAACTCCGGCATTTGATTACACGCAGACACGGATAGATCTCTTCAGATTTATTAGAAAGTTAAAACTACAGAAGATACATACTCTCAACCCCAAAGCTGAAGATGGAACCAATACTGAAGGGACTGATCCCTTAGCAATAATAACAAGCAAAGATCTTCAGGCAATTGCGGTGGCACAAACGATGATTGGAACAAGCCACCCGCAAGATTGGGACATTCAACCCACACAGACTTTGGAAGAATGTGGAATTGTGCAACAGGGCTGCAAAAGTGGAATGACCATCAAATCCAAAACCAATCCAAGGACACCACATGATGGAATAGATACATTCCAGGAAATAGTCATTGAAGAATTGAAACATCTCCAAGGAAGCTTCAATCGTAAGAGAAAAAATCTGAGTAAGGAGGAATGGGCTGTGATTCAAGACCTAAAAGAAGATGAGAATATCATCATAAAACCCAGTGACAAAGGGGGAAATATTGTCATCCTCAAACGCAGTCAGTATGAGGATGAGGCCCTGTCCCAACTGAACAATAAAGAACACTATATGGAGATCAAGAGGATTAAATATACAGAAAGTATCAAAGCCTTCAATGACCTGATTGAGAAATGGAAAGACAAAGGGATCCTTGATTTTAGAGATTGGAAAAACCTAAAGTGCGATTTCCCCCAAATTGCAACATTCTACCACCTACCAAAGGTGCACAAGAGTAAAATTTGGCCACCTGGGAGACCTATCGTGTCCGCTAAAGACAGTTTATTGGAGAAGACTTCAAGCTATATCGATAGCTTCATTGCCCCATTCGTGAAGGACCTAAGTTTGTATCTTAAGGATATGAAGGACTTTTTGAGAATAATACAGGATGTGAAATGGGAAGAGGATATGATCCTAATAACATTGGACATTGCCAGCTTATACACATCCATTAAGCACGAAGACGGTCTTATGGCAATGAAAAGCTTCCTAGAACTCAGACCCATCAAGTACCGAAGCCATAATGCAATGCTATTGGAACTCACAGACTTTTGTTTGAGAAATAACATTTTTTTATTCGCAGGCAAACTGTATTTACAACTGCAGGGGACCGCGATGGGCACGTGCTTCGCCCCCAGCTACGTGAACCTCTTCGTGGGCTGGTGGGAGAAGCACGTGGCCTGGGCGGGAGCAAATGACCGGTGGATGGACAACATTGTACTGTGGACCCGCTACATCGATGATTTGTTTTTGGTGTGGCGGGGACCACAGAAGGAGGCTGAGAAATACATCTCGGAATTAAATAAAAATAATCTGAATCTCAGCTTCACGAGCAATGTAAGTAGAAGTGAGGTATTCTACTTGGACCTTCGGGTCTATGTGGAAAATGATAGAATACAAACCGCTGTCTATAGAAAACCTACAGCGGGCAATACAATATTGCACTCACGCAGTTACCATCCCCGCAGTGTCATCAACAATATCCCCCTGGGAGAGTTTTTCCGAATAAAACGCAATTGCTCAACCCCACAGGAGTTTGAGAGAGCCAAGGAACAGTCCAAAAAGAGATTCTCTCAGAGAGGCTATGGAAGAGGAATTTTAAAACAAGCAGAAATGAGAAGTGATCTAGTAGAAAGGAAAGACCTGCTAATTGACAAACTCAGGCCCTCAGACACTAAGATTAGATTAATCACCGATTTTTCGGACAAAATCTCCAGAAGTCTTCAACATAATGCGTAGGAACTGGAAGATTCTGAAATCAGATTCCGTAATCGGGAAGTCAATTTCTGATTATCCTCTAATCACCTATAGGAAGGGGAATTCTTTCAAAGATCACCTTGTAAATAGCCACTACGAAAAGAAAAGAAAGAGGAAGGTAACTGTTTCAGGCTTCTTCCCTTGCATGAAGTGCAAGGCCTGTAAAAATTCCCAAAAGGTCAAGGAATACCATATTCCAGGAAGGAAGAAGAAGGGCAAAATAACCAAGTTGGTAAATTGCAACTCGGACTACACTGTCTATTGTTTAACATGTCCCTGTGGGAAGAGATACATAGGGAGTACAGTGAAACCCACGAAACTCAGGGTCCTAGAACATATGAGGGCTATCTCCTCAAAGGATCCAAACTACCCAGTAGCTCGTCATTTCGAGCAGGTTCATGATAGTAACAGCAATTTACTGACTTATTTTATTTTGGACCAACTAGTCAGGACAGAAAGAGGGGGCAACTGGATAAAGAAACTAAGAACACTAGAATCAAGATTTATTATCCAGTTACAGACTAAGACCCCGGGAGGAATGAATAATGGAGAAGAGATGTGGACTCACATCTAACTAATCCCTTCCTGTCCCCCAATGCTCTTTCTGAACAACCTGGAATAACAGACATGTATATAGTTCCCTTTAAGTAGACAGAGAAGTCTGACCTGTCACCAGAAATGTAATTTCCATTACATATCATTATCCATGTTTTTTGTATTAATTAACCACAGTGATAATCTGAAACAATGATTTCTTCAGTATTTGAAAGCATATCACTTTGCCCATTCAGGGCTAGATTGTAAATACTTTATTTAACTGTGTTTTGGATTTTTGGTGACATGCAATACTGTGAACATCTAGTGATTTTCACCAAGAGTCAGTTGTGTAAATCACATACCAGGTACTTTCGGCATTGGTGTCATCTGTACATATAGTAAAAGCATAGGACACTAGAAAAACTTAAGAAAATGAATTTTCATGTATGATTATGTTGAGAGGAGATAAAGGCTCTCCTAGAGTAACCTAGAATGTATATATTGAAATGAGCCGATTAGCCGTTCAAAGATGGCCGCCGTGAAAGTAATGAATGAATTACCTTATGTACCGTTTTTTATGTCAATGTTTATTTTATTTGTGCTGAGGACACTTGACCTAAAGTTAATCACGGCTTCTGTTTTGAATGGAATTCAAAAACAGTGTCAATCTACACTGACGAAGGCGGCAACGCCGAAACGCGTTTGTGGATTGATTTGCTGAAGGTTTTGTTAATAAAAAACGTGACGAACCTACGCCGTATTGGTTTGGAGTGCTCTCATTTGGGAAAACCAGGATTTGGGGTTTTAGCGTTGTACAATATATATATATATATATATATATATATATATATATATATATATATATATATATATATATATATATATATATATATATTCCTTTGGAATCTTCTCACCTTGCTCCTTGCGATAGAAGTCATGGCACAGCAACAGTTAAGTTTTTAAACAAAAGCATTTATTTACACACCATGTGCAAAAAGAACGTGCAACGATTAGGACGGCCTACGCGTTTCGGCTACTACAAGCCTTCCACTGGACCATAGAGTCCCTGATGTCTAGACCCTTTTTAAAGTGCTATGTGCAGTACAAAAATTAAGTTCCCGTTTCCATTTCTATTAAAAGTCTAGACTGTCAACCTTGTTTTCACTTGGTACAGAAATAGTCGCCATTTTGTAGATGGTATCAAAAGTGCATTGTGATAATGCTTTACAAACCAATCATTACTGTAAAGTACTCTTTGTTAGATTATTACATTATGTACACATTGCACTAGAATATTTACAGTCTATATACAATATACAATTTTCTACTGATAGGGGTCGATGTTTTTCGTTCAACTCCGGGTTGTAATGTCCAGTCAAGTACTGTAACCCCTCCCATAAGTAGAATCCAATTGACAAAACTTAGTGTAAAGTACACTTATACTGTACAAATTTCACATTATTTACAAGACGGTACAGTCATTCTTCATCACCAATTCCCTAATATGTACATTGCATTCTACCCTCTCTAATAGCTATCACAGTTCAACATTACACCAGGTGTCTGCAATTCCAATTTGTAAAGTACAATCGAATTTAGAATTAAGTTGGGATGCATTGGGTTTTGAATTTCACTGAATTAAAGTCTTTCTATATGTACAGGTATTAGTTTTGTCACAAAAATCGTATATAGATTGAACAAACTTGATCTCTGTTGTGGCGACTTTTCTTCTTAGATATTTCGCAATAATGCAGATATATAAGTCAAGATACAGAAGGATTCATGGATCAGCGAGCCCTTTTATGATTTCATTCTGATTTCACAGATGTACGTACAGTTCGGCATCCAGGTTGTGCCCAAAGGGATGTTCTGTGCCCATTGCTAAGATCATTCGTGATTCAAGTTTGCGTAACAGTAGTGTTTGGTCTCCCCCTCTTTCAGATAATTTGCATAGTTTTATTCCGGCATATCTCAGCAAGCTTGGGTTAGATTGATGGTATTTAGCAAAATGTATCACCATAGGTTAGCTGTGTCCGCATTTTTGATCGCTCTAAGATGTTGCAGGATTCTAAGTTTGAGTTTGTTTATTGTACTCCCTATGTAGAGTTTTCCGCAAGGGCACGACAATCTATATACCACACACTTAGATTCACATGTTATGTTGTCCCTTATTTTTTCAATACGTCCGCATTGTAGTCTGTACTCTGTTAAGTTCGTGCCATGTTCACAGGCCTTGCATTTGGAGCATTTCCAGAACCCAGGTGTTGTAAGCCATGATGTTTTTTTTTGGTTTTTTTTTGCTGCAAGTGACTCTGAGTTAAAATGTCACCTAGTGATGAGGTTTTTCTGTAAGTAATGCTGGGATAGGAGGTCAAGTTCTCTTTCAAAGTTTCATCAAGCATTAAGATGTTCCAATTTCTTTTCAAATCCTTTTTTAGTTCATAACTCTGGTTGTTATAGTCGACAATTATTCTAGTCACATTTTCCTTTTTGTCTGGGTTGCATGTCCTGTTGTCATTTTTACTCTCCCTTGGTGAAAGGAGATCTGCTCTTCTTTTCAGGTTCATTCTTTCTTTTGCCGTTGTAATTACTTCTATGGGATAACCCCGTTCTTGAAATCGCTCACTCAGTCCATCAATCTCCTTTTCCAGGTCATCCAATTCTGAGCAATTCCTTTTGGCTCGCAGCATTTGACCATAAGGAATGCTCCATTTGAGTTTACTTGGATGCCCACTGTTCGCATGCAACAAACTATTACAGGACGTCGGTATTCTATGAATTTTTGTACACAAGATCTCTTCTCTGACAAAAACTTCGACGTCAAGAAAAATCAAAGTAGTTGCACTGATTGATGAGGTGAAATGGAGGTTAAGATCATTCCTCTCCCATGAATTTATGAACATTTGAAGATCATTGCTGTTACCTTCCCAGATTATGAATAAATTGTCTATAAAACGACACCAGAATTTAATTCTTGATTTATGCTTTTTCTCTTCTTCCAGCACTTCAGTCTCCCACATGGCCATCAGGAGGTTCGCATACGTGGGTGCAAATTATGTCCCCATTGCGGTGCCCTGCTTTTGCAGGTATAGGTTTCCCAAGAATAGAAATGCATTATGCGTTAAGCAATAGGTGAGCATCTCTATCAGCATTGCCGAATGTTCCAAATAGCTAATAGATCTTATTTCCAAAGCTTTTTTGATGGCCTTGATCCCATCCTTATGGCGTATTGACGTGTATATTGATGTTACATCTATACTCGCCATTAGATAGCTTGCTTTCCATTTGATTCCTGAAATTTTATTAAGGAAATCCATTGTGTCCCTTAAATAGGACGGTAATGTCATCACATAATTCATGAGAAATATGTCGATAAATCTGGATGTTGTCTCGAGTAATGATCCAATCGAGCTCACAATTGTTAGTTTGTTATGTTATGTTAGTTTTGTCTTTTATAGCGCACGGCTACTCCAGAGAGTGTCCCGGCGCTTTTATTAAAACCAGTCGTAGAGTAACACAAAACAGAACAAGCAAAAAGGAATAGCCAAAATCAGAGAGAAAAGAATTACGGGGCAAAAAGCCAAGTTTTAAGGCCCTTCCTAAAATTCAACAGATTAGAGGTGCTGCGTAGTGCCAGAGGCAATTGGTCTACCTGGTGGTCTTATAAGTGCTTTATGTACTTTCGGTAGAAAGTAAATTGTGGCTGTGATGGGGTTATCCGTCTTTAGATAGGAGTATTCATCAAAGTCAATCAGACCTATATATATATATATATTTTTTTTCAAACAAACACCCTTGAGCTCCCAGGACTTACACTACAGCTTGCCAGCCTTGCGGCTTCCATTATCCGCTTGCCTTTACCATCTGGTAGAATGATTGCGGCCTGATGCGTTTCTTCGCTGGAACGCCACTTCCTCAGAGGCCCATTGTCAAGGGCGTTTGTTTGAAAAAAAAATATATATATATATATATATATATATATATATATATATATATATATATATATATCAATGAAGGTGCCCAATGTTTTACTTTAGCAGACCGATGACACCCTGCCGAATACCAGGGTTACTGAATACCAAGAGTACCTATCCTTCACCCATCTCATTCCTCTTTCTTCCATCCATCTGCACAGGTCTCTTTTTTCTTATTTTCTCTTACCCCATTGTTTCTGCCTTTCTCTGGCTGAGGGTCAAAGTTTGATTATGACAAGTAAGTCATGGGTCCCAAAACTTAATGCCAGTGCTCATCACCAACAATCACAAATACAAATGATGTTCTGTATCAGTGACAAAGATGATGGATTCCTCTTGTGCATCCTGTTTATGATCACACATGCATCAGCTCTGTTGTACCATGGAAGTCATTTACTCAAACATTCTTTACTCATCCATTTACGAAGTGAAACCTGTTTATGCGAAAATAACTATCCTTTATTATAATCATGTAATTTTTAATATCTCAGTATACCGATCTTATATAAGTAATCTAATATATAATCAAATTAAATGTCTTGAAATACAATGCAAGTTGAAAAAAATCATCATAACATGCTAAAAACAATCCTTTTCTGTTACTAAAACCCTATTACACACTTTTTAATATTAAAGAACTGACTAGATTTCAGTGATAAAAGCCATATCATATGTTATTGTATGATTGATATATATTTTAAAACATCTTTATCAAATCAATACACTAAACAAAACCCTATTACATAGTTTTCTAAAGTAAAAAATGTTCCAAGTTGTCGATGCAGCGTTTCGGTGGTCAAAGGCTGGTTTACCCCAACTTCTTCAGGACAAAGTATTAAAAACAAAGGTGTTGTCTATAAAATAAATAATAAAAACATATTTCAAATTTATGAGCCAAACAAGAACAGTCATGATTACATATAACAGGTTCAATGCACACATACTATTTTAACCTCCCTTTATATCTCTTTCATTGATTCTATAAGTACCTTTTCTCACATCAAATCCCAAATATTTCTATCCCTACCTTCTAATCCATTTGTACTAATATTCTAAGAGTGGGATTGTCATTCCCTTAAATGATTGTATTTATTCTTTATATATCCCCAGCACTAACAATTTGTGTGATCTATTCGGGGCATCCCTCGTGTTGATAAAAGACAGTGATTCTCTAGGATGCTGTGTAAAGTTAACCATACTCCATAGTTGGCTATTCCTCTATTACCCTCTCATGCATACTCTATCCCAACTATTCATTAATATTTTCTGACGTTCAATAGCACATTCAATTTACTCTCAAGGCGAGTGTACATCCGCGGAGATTATTTCATCAGGATCAACTTACTGGTTTTCGTGGTGATTCGCGAGCAGTTCCTATATGGTGAGCTTGGCCCCAGAGAATAGTTTTAGTGCCTACAGAGAATAAATATTAAATAATGTAAAAAAAAATACTTTCATAATTCTGCATTTTTGTCGAACCTTATGGTCTTATCTTAGCTCTTACCTATAGATTCGCTTATTAGGAGTATGGAATCTAAAATCCAATTTTCTCAATTGTTGTCTAATATTATCCATAGTCAGGGACTTTCCTTTTGTCGCCTGTTTTAAAAAAAATATATTATTGTAATGTTCAGTACAGGGCTTTTGTACTTCTTACTTCACCCATGTTCAAAAGGTAATAAGGGAAACAGACAGGTATCATAATTCACTTTAATTATATTCACTTTTTTTATATGAGCAAAGTGCTACTCTTATTTCCATCTCACTTTGTCAACATTTATGTCCCAGGCACTCATCCAGTTCTATAAGATCACCTCTCTTCAGTGTTTAAAATACTTATAAATGCCTCCCACTGGGCTGAAACGCCAGAGTTGCTTCCTGCCTTAATTCTTAACCTCCCGAAGTCTAATATTGGGGTGGGCGGGTCATGGAAATCTTAAAAAATATCCGCCTCTATACCCCATGCTGGATAAACAGTTTTCACTACAATGGATACATGGGTTGAATAAAAAACAACTCTTGTGCATTCACTATTAGGGAAATAACACCATTCCTTTTTATGGATTACCAAACTAAGTATGGCAGTGCTGTCTTCTCGATCGAGACTTCATAGGTCAAACACATTCCGCTGTTAGTCTGTTCTTCATAAACTTGTTTTCTACCGCACATGTATCAGCCCACTCCTTCTCAAAAGGGCCACCATGTTGATGTCAGGCTAAAAGTCATTCACCATTATGAGCGTATTACTATGAGTTTCCTGTTTTCTGTTATAATTGAAATCAGCAGTCAGGGTGGCTGACTACAGAACACAGGGGCTCATGGTTCGATCCCTGGCACTGGCGGAAGGTTAGCCCAGCACCTTGTGCCTCTAGGCAATAGCTCGCTTAATCTTCCTGACGGCCTCCAGCACTGAGACACCTCGCTGGAAGTAGCTGTGTGCTTTACAAATGCTGATATTTCATTTCATAATACCCTCATATGTACTAATAAGGACTTTACTCATATGTTGTTGTTACTCATTACCAAAAGTTATGGTGTCATAAACACGCAAATTACTGAAGTTATCACTTACAATCGGCGATCATCTTGACATAGAGAATAGTTCATTTACAAAATCTTTTACTCATAATTAAGTCATAAAGAAGCAAATTGACATTTTAATATATAACGACAAAAACATTGCAGTTGTGTAGTCAGGCTTCTTGTTGGTGTCTGCATCTCCTCTGCCTATCCAGTAATTTTTTCAGTTATAATTCACTAACCATCAAGGGTGGTACTGAGATTAAAGTGGGCCCTGTCTAATGGTACAAGCAGTATTATGCATTGAATATTTACTTTACAAGAGAGTCCAAATTTTCTGGTGGAGGTTGTTCAGAGGCATCCTCAGATGAGCCTCTGACATCAGATGCATCAGCACAGCCTGCAATGTCACTGTGCAGACTGTTAGAAAATGGGTTTCTGGTTGGTAAACTTGTGCACCCTGTCCAAGCAGAAGCCACAATCCTAGTCCCAGTAAGTTAGATAGGCACTAAAAAATAGCCTGTGCTCACCCTCGGTTAGCTTGGCGCAGCTCAATCAGGCCTATCTAAAGAGGCAATGTGTAAAGTATTTGCCCAACATACACGCACGGTAACACAATTAATGTACCACCAAAAACCTCCACATAGGTTTATAAACATAGGTTATCATATTATAAACATGATCATGAAGGGTGCAACCATACTAAGTGATGGAAAATTATCACACCTGAGCAGATTGACTAAGTGCAATGTGGAAGCAGGTGAAGATGATGACAATTCTGATTTTCCTACTTGGTTGTGGATCTAGGATGACAGATTTCCCAGTTTTAGACCTGATGGAACCACAGGTTATAAGTCGTAACTTAGTGTTGAGCCTCTTCCTTTTGTGTGCAGGAGGTAAAACCTGGTTTTCAGTTCCTGGCATAAGGTCGTGAGGATCAAGGTTTGGGAACTAATCTTCTAGGGATTTCGGATGGAAGCTTTCGTATGCCAGCAACGCGTTCTTGTCTGTGGGTTTGTGAAAACCCCTAGATTTCAGAATACCCTCACTGGGTTCAAGCAACAAGTCCAAAAAGGGAAGACTGGTCTTAGTCACGGTCGAGGTAAAATGGAGAAGGGGGTTTCTTTCATTCAGCCATTCAAGAAAACAACCCACAGATGTCTCATCACCTCTCCAAATCACAAGGACATCGTCGATGTAGCGACGCCATAGCCTCAAATGAGAGAACCAAGGGTCCGTAGTGTCAAAAATAGTAAGTTGTTCAAATGCCCCCACATATAATCCAGCCAAACTGGGGGCAAAGACACTCCCCATGGAAGTACCATGGGTTTGTAAATACATGGTGCCCTCAAATTCAAATTTTTTTTTCATTATGGCTATTTCTGCTAAGTGTAGTATGAAAGCTCTAGGTGTGTGATATCGCCATTCCTCCTCAAACAAGATGGTTTCCAATATTCGAAGAATTTCTCTCTGAGGAATGTTGGTATATAAAGCCTCTATGTCCAGACCTATAAGAAACTCAGTTGCGGGGTCAAAAGGCGTGTCTTTCAGGAGGTTCAGGATTCCAAGGTACCCCTCAAGTATGCAAGGAGTTTTTGTACCAAGGGTTTAAAGAAAAAGTCACAAAATTGTGAAAGAGGTTCGAGCAGTGACCCCATCCCGGTCACAGGGTGACATTCACTGATCACTTTTTTGTTTATGTATATATGTTGTTTGGTTTTGTATGGTGTCCTTTGGTCTTTTATGTTTAAACCCCCCCCCCGTGCTCCGTCCAGAGTGTGGCTACATCTGGGCGTATTGTAAGCAGACCCGATGATGAAGCATGTCACACACTTCGGTGTGTGAGTGAGGGCAGTATTTTCAAAACAATTATATTTGTGTTGTTTTGATTGGGATGTTTGTGGGGTTTTTTGTGAGTCCCTCCAGCCCCCTATGTGTGTATAAATAATCCTATGTCCCATGGAAGACTAAATGTCACATGATGCTGTGTAGACATTTCCTCTGTGCTTCCATAACCTCATCAGGAAGTGGGAGAGGCAGGGCTGTGAATCATGGTTCTAGCCCACAGTGCATTGCAGATTATTCATTTCTTCAGCATGGAGCTCGGCAGTGGATACTCATAAATCATGTGTGGTGGGGTAAGGGTGCCATTGCACCTTTTTTGGTTCTATTTTTGCCTGGCTGGTAAGTGAGGGGAATGTTGGTGGGCAAGTTCCATGGCTGTCCTTCAATATCTTTCTATTTTGTATTTGTATTAAACTCTAAGAGAGATAGCAGGGTTTTCAAATGAAATGAATTCATGTGAAGGATTGATTAATGGGTAGTCTGACCTTTCAGGTGACCTTTGGATTTCTTGAAGTTAAATTGAATGAAACTCTAGTTGTATTTCATTTCTTTCCTTTATGGAAACAATTCTTAAAGAAAGGCAAGCTGTATTTCATTTCTTTCATTTATGAAAACATATCTTAAAGAAACTTAAGTTGTATTTAATTTCTTATCTTTGTGAAAACAATCTTTGGGGCTCATGCTGTGGAAATAAACCAGAGAGTTAAGGATGGTAATGAATTCAAAATAAAGTGCCATTTCTGAGGCTGTGTTTTGTTTGGAACAGTAGAAAACATTTTAAGCAAGAAAGATACTTTTCCTGGGGTTTGCAGATAAGGCTATGAGGCTTTATACAACTGTGTAAATAGGATCACTATGAAGTATGATTATGAGTTCTTGTAAGAGGAATATCAAGAGCCTTCAGCTACTGAGAACTAATTTGCTTTTCTTGTTTTGTTATGACCAATTAACAGGGGGTGCCAATAGAGTGAGGCTTTGTTCTCTTCCCATGTGAAGCCTGGCAGGAGCTTTCTTATGGTGGGTAACACTCAATGTAAATATTTCACAAAGGACCTTACTAAGGAACAAAAAGAGGGAGAAATTCATATTGTTCTAGATATATCTATCTACATACAGTGCTTTAAATGGGCCAGTACTCACCGGTCCTGAGTACCGGCACTTATTAATTTTCTCCCTTTGAGTCCTGGCACTTTTTTCTAGAAGGAAGAGAGTACCGGTACTCATGGGGACCTGACTTTAACTGATGCAGTGCGCTCCCTTTATCCCTCAAGTTATACTACGGCAGCATCTTTCAAGCACTGCACGGTATCAATCAATGGAGCTTGTCACCAGGACCTAGCGTGAGCTGCTTTGTAAATCAGAGCAGGGGTGTGTCTGCAGAGTCATTTGCTTATCCAAAGATCTTTCACAGTGGGCGCTAAGAGGGGGCTGTGAAATCTAATGGGTGGTGGTGGGAGGCACTATTCAGGACATACCAAAAGAACGTATGGGAAGGCTTTTACAGTTGCCATACATCTGAATTGCTTCCTTGCACACTTCCATTTCCACACTGGCTGATTCCTATTTCATCGACCTTGGACAGACCTTAAGACCAATCAAAAATGTGGAGATTGGCACCTGGTTCCCCAGTAGAGACGTTGTCAGCTCTGGCCCTAACTCCGGTTTACAAATGTTCCAGGAGAGACTTGTTTATTTATTTTATGCGTTTTTATACTTTACCCGAAGGTGTCAGAGCGCTTCACAATAGGAACAGTAATGATACATGAGGAGAAAATTACAAGTGAACAAATTACAAAAGCTAACGTTAAGTTCCATGAGGCAAAAGTGACAATTGTGAGCAAACAAAATACAAGAGGTAGCAAATGATACATTACAGGAGGAGCTGACTGATGTGTAGAAGAAACTGAGTGTCCAATGGCCATGCAGAGTTTTTTTTAAACGTTATTTATACTTTTATGTAGATATATAACAACCAGTAAACCAATACACATTTATCATTTTACATCGGCTGCAGGTATACGTCATGAAATCTAAAAGTCAATTACATTTAAACCAAATTTTATAGAGCATTTACAACCACATGAGTCTTGCCTGGGCCCCTAATGTGGCAGCTCGTCAAGTGCCTATGTGTGTACTCTGCATCATGCTGCATGTTCATTTGCTAACATTGAGGGTGCTCTTACTGGCAAATTCTACTGCATGCACAATGTTGCTTTTGGATGTACCCTATCCATTTACTGTTTCATTGAAACGTGTTAGTTTCCTTTCAGCTGCTGCCTTCCGCACTAGGTATGCCTGATATGGTCCCCAAATGTTTTTGGATATGTAATGGACCGGTATTAGGGCGTTATAATTGTTTGATTGTGTTGTGTTGAGCAATAAGATAGATCTGGGAAGGCTTTTACAGTCGCCAAGCATCTGAATTGCTTTCTTGCACACTTCCACTTCCACACTCACTGATTCCTATTTCATCGACCTTGCACAGACCTTAAGACCAATCAAAAATGTGGATATTGGCACCTGGTTCCCCAGTACAGACATTGTCAGCTCTGGCCCTAACTCTGGTTTACTAATGTTCCAGGAGAGACTTATTTATTTATTTTATGCGTTTTTATATATCGGGGACTTTACCCGAAGGTGTCACAGCGCTTCACAATAGGAACAGTAATGATACATGAAGAGAAAATTACAAGTGAACAAATTACAAAAGCAAACGTTAAGTTACATGAGGCAAAAGTGACAATTGTGAGCAAACAAAATACAAGAGGTAGCAAACGATACATTACAGGAGGAAAAAGTGATATGTGTGCAGGTTACAAAAGCATTCAAAGTACAAGTAGAGGTATAGTACTGCAATAAATGGCAGACACTCCAGCACAAGAACAAACGTTACATGAGGCAATGGTGACACTTGCGCAAGTATCTAAAGCAAACAAAATGTAAGAGGTAGCAAACAGTATGTTACAAGAGAAAAGTGACGTGTGCATGTTACAAAAGAGTACCAGCACTGAACAGATGGCTCAGTGGGCTGTAGGCCACCGGTTCGATTTAAGGCAGGCTGAAGCAGCATGTAATCCTTAGGCGGTTGACAAAATGCATGCAGATTTCGTGCATACAACCCTGGCACGGTCAAAAAACGAACCCCGCCCCTTGTTCCCCCTTAGCCCACCCTAAACCCCGCCCACTGCTCCTTTTGGTGAGTACCTGCACTTATTTATTTCCATTTAATGCACTGTCTACATACATATATGTTCTACATACGTCACCAATGATAGTTGTATTATTTCACAGGTATTTGCATAGGGATAAATGATGAATATATGTAACTCTGAGATAAACTATAATTATTGGCTTTATTTGCTTGTAGGTGTCCTTTGCTGCTGTTCCTAACCTTCCCTTACCCCGCTTAATCATCTTACGTTTCTCTGCTTTAAGAGCAAGCAAAATTGAGGCGATTGGCAAGTGGACCCTATTTGTGCAGCAAACCGATCTTGAAGTATCAGCAGGCTGACAGAACCACAGACAATCTTACCCTACCTCATACAAGCTAAAGGTTTTAAGACCTAAACCCCTCCTAAAGAATATAATCAAAGGGGAAACCCTAAAGTACGATTGGTGTAGATCACACTCACACTTACTCTGATTAAGTGGAAGATTTAGTTCATAATCCCACACAGATAACCTAGGTTAAAAAATCACACCTTACAGATCATATTTACCAGGCTTTCTTAGGTTACGTGGAAGATCAAATGTCTTATGTAGCCTTCATGAACTTCATCATGGGAATAATCCCCAACTTGCAATGGTACCAAGAGGCCAAGAAATAGGGGAAAATTGCACTGTGACATTACCTGATGTAACATAACATATGTCATAACTAAAGGATAGCAATTTCAAATAAAAAGTACAGAACACATTTGGAAAACAAAGGAATTAATAGATTTAAGAATGAAGGTCACTCGTTAGTAATTCAGTATGGGCAACAGTAAACAACTGGATAGCTGCATCCAAACTTGATTTGAGATTAAAATATAGTCATAGTAAAAATTGCTTTACACTATTACGGACGCTGATCAAAGTAGTAAGGTTTGGTCTATTAAATTCAGGCAGTTGTTGGAATTGCAATTTACCTTTTGGTGCTTATACACACAGATATGTTATGGCATTGTTGTTGGAAAGTAGTCTCCTTTTGATTTGTTTTAGAATGTGAGGAGTTAGTGCTTGGTAAACAGGTTTCCTTTGTTCATCTTCCTGCAGTAATTTGCTGCTAAAAGCAATTTCAAAATTTAAAAGCAAATTTCTGCGTTTTCAAAATTTAGGCATCATTCAAATAATTGAAGTCAAAAAACAAATATTAAGAACCTGGAAGTCAGATGTATTTCTAATAGATGTAATAGGTCTTAGATATGTCTATTCTTTCCAAATGACAAAACTTGATTAAAAAATGTACATAGAATATATGTGCATAGGATTCTGGTGTGATTAAAAAATATGTATATTATTTGAGTTGGTAGATAAGAAAAATATGCATTTTTTCTTCTTTCTTTCCTTCCTCTTTTGGTTGTCTGGAGTTTGTGTTATTACATGTCGTAGTCTCACACAGACTGTAATATTTTCCCTACAAATGTTTTGTTGACATAGATCAATACTTAGAAAATAGAGCTGAACAAAGGTAGGCTATGCTGTTTAGTAAAATTGAGCTTCTGCCACTCCATGTTTTTACTGGAGATATATATATGGTTAATGAGAACCTCTTCCTACATCCTGTGTTATGTAATATATGTATTTGATGCATTAACTTTAATTAATAAATTATGTAATAATAAAAGATGCCCCCTGAATCTTAATTCATTTCACCATACCTAGGGAGAATTATCAGTTAGTGACATCTTTGACAGAAGCAATAATCTACAGAGCATATTTTCTTTATTACAATAATGCACGTACCTTTGTTATAAAATATGTAACTGAGCAGAAAGTGGTTGCTTTTCTTAACATCTTTAACGAAGGGCATTGGAATTTTCAGAATTTGTCACCTGATTGAGGTTGGGAGGCGAGACTACAAGCCAGACTTCAACACACATAAATCTTATTGGAAGTCCCTACAATAGTTCCTTGGCTTAAATGTGTACTGGGTGAGCTGACTTACCACAGATGCTCTGGATTATTCTGTAAATTTCCGCTTCACCTTCTTACTGTGGGAACAAATTGTGCAAAAGAGAAATAGTCCTTTCATCTCTAATTATTTTGTACACACGATGCAGTACTTGTTTGATTAGAAAAACATTAATCACTGTTTATCTTTTGCATTTATCATGCTTCATATTTTCCCAATGCTTTAGCACTCCCAATTCGAGCAAGAGCCTTCCTTTGTTAAGCTTGAATCGATAAAGAGTCATGGAATTCTACAACATTGTCTAAGGTTAGCAACATTTTGCACAGTTGTCAAACCTAAGAAATGTCTCTTTGGTAGCGAAACATTGTGTCACTGCATTGAACCATCTTTGCATATTTGTTTTCATTTGTATGGAAAGGAGCTATAAACACTAAAAGAAGTAGAATTGCTATACTGGTCTAACAAGAGAGCTTCGTAATTAGGAAGGAGCTGCAGCAAAAGACTTGCGTGAGTGTTCCAGTGGGAATTACCAGCCAGAAAAATCAGCTTTGGTTTTCTGGTCCACTAGAAATCAGGTAGAGCAGAATTCAAAGAGGCAATTCTGCTCCGCCTGACTCATTGTCAGTCCTCAAGAGGTACAGATTGGGAAGCATTCAAGCACTGCAGGAAGCTCTTAAGTATTATCCTCGAGTACATAGGCACCTCTTTGCACCAACACACAGCAAATGTACCTGAAAACATCAACTATGGTCATGTTGACATTACTACTCTCTGATCCTGCGCTGAGAAATTGCAAACTGGATGACTGGAAAATTTCCTTATGTTAAACTCCAGAAGACTTAGGGGGTCATTAGGATAGCGCCTGCACCGCGGATACACCGGCGGCCACATTAGGATCAACCGCCACTAAAGAACGACCGCGGCGGTAGCGGGCCAAGGAAAGCCGTCCGACGCAGGCGGTGATGGCCAAAAATCGACCGCGGCAGTCGGAAAAACTGCGGAAAAGCTACAACCCACCGCAAGGACAGCGGACACACCGCACGGGAAATTATGATAACCTCGAGGGTGCTGCGGTTGGAACCGCTGTTACGGACCGCCGCGGTCACACACAGGAGTGAATGGGAAAAATAGCGGAAGAGCTGCAGCATAGACACAGCAGCGGACGGGACATGAAAAACATGGCGGACGATGCCAAAACACCGCAGTGATGCCAAACAGTGCACAAATAAAATCAGCCATGCCCCCCAAATACATAACACACATACAAATAAAACAAATAAAGCAAAAATTAAAATAAAAACCCTGGACAACTCCCACAACACACCTGACACCCAAAATCCACTTAGACACACCCACACAGCTGAGTATAAAGCCACCCCCTTCACAAACCACAATCCTTTGCAACACTCCAGAATAGAAGGCCATACCCCACATCTAACAGGAGAGGCAAAAGTGCACAGCACACACACACATCCACCACCACCATCACCACCACCTTTACACCAGCACAAATAATCCCACAGCACACAACACACCTCACATGTCAACACCATACCCCTGCACCCACACCCCTGCACCCACAAACACCTCAACCACCACACACCATGACAACACCAAAAATGCCCAAATTCACTGAGAGTGAGTTGACAGTCATGGTCAATGAGATTGTAAGAGTAGAGTCACAACTGTTTGGTAGCCTGGTCCAACAGACACCATTAGCCACGAGGACACAAATGTGGGAAAGGATAGTCCAAAGGGTGAATGCAGTAGTGAGCACCCCAAGATCCAAGAAGGAAATCATGAAGTAGTGGCATGATCTCAAGAGGGTTGTCAAGGAGAGGAGGAATAAGAACTTGACGCTGGCGAACGTGACTGGCAGTGGCCCTCCCCTCCCACAGAAAACATTCACACCATGGGAGGAGAAGGTACTTGCCATACTGCTTCCTGAGAGTTTCACAGGAGTAGCCGGTGGAGCGGAGGCTGGTAAGTACAAAAAATGCCAAACAACACACTGAGAACTACTTCCTTGCAATGCCAAAACACCATTACACTGTCCACCCTCACACAACAGGTAGCTAGCCATCTTGCTTAGGAGGCCTGTATGGGGGAGGGAGGCCTGAACTACCACTCCCAACATGCCCCCTGTCCCACAGCTGAGCAGGATACAGACCTCCCCCACCCAGGAGCAAGTGTCAGCCATTGCACAGTTCAACAAACAGACTTACAGGTCGGTATCCATCTTGTATTGGAACAATGTTTGGGGGTGGGAGGCCCTGCATCACTACTCACAGCATACCCCCTGGCCCACACTCCAACAGCATGGAGGCCTCCCCCACCCAGGAGCATGTGCCAGCCATTGCACAGTTCAACAAACAGACTTACAGGTCGGTAACCATCTTGTATTGGAGCAATGTTTGGGGGTGGGAGGCCCTGAATCACTACTCCTAGCATGCCCCCTCGCCCACACTCCAGCAGCATGGAAGGCTCCCCCACCCAGGAGCATGTGTCAGCCATTGCAGAGTTCAACAAACAGACTTAAAGGTCAGTATCCATCTTGTATTGGAGCAATGCTTGGGGGTGGGAGGCCCTGAATCACTACTCCCAGCATACCCCCTGGCCCACACCCCAGCATCATGGAGGCCTCCCCCACCCAGGAGCATGTGTCAGCCATTGCACAGTTCAACAAACATACTTACAGGTCGGTATCCATCTTGTATTGGAGCAATGGTTGGGGGTGGGAGGCCCTGAATCACTATTCCCAGCATGCCTCCCGGCCCACACTCTAGCAGCATGGAAGGCTCCCCACCCAGGAGCAAATGTCAGCCATTGCACAGTTCAACAAACAGACTTACAGGTCGTTATCCATCTTGTATTGGAGCAATGTTTGGGGGTGGGAGGCCCTGAATCACTACTCCCAGCATGCCCCCTGGCCCACACTCCAGCAGCATGGAAGGCTCCCCGACCCAGGAGCAAATGTCAGCCATTGCACAGTTCAACAAACAGACTTACAGGTCGGTATCCATCTTGTATTGGAGCAATGTTTGGGCATGGGAGGCCCTGAATCACTACTCACAGCATGCCCCCTGACCCACACTCCAGCAGCATGGAAGGCTCCCCCACCGAGGAGCAAGTGTCAGCCGTTGCACAGTTCAACAAACAGACTTACAGGTCGGTATCCATCTTGTATTGGAGCAATGTTTGGGTGTGGGAGGCCCTGAATCACTACTCCCAGCATGCCACCTGGCCCACACTCCAGCAGCATGGAAGGCTCCCCGACCCAGGAGCAAATGTCAGCCATTGCACAGTTCAACAAACAGACTTACAGGTCGGTATCCATCTTGTATTGGAGCAATGTTTGGGTGTGGGAGGCCCTGAATCACTACTCCCAGCATGCCCCCTGGCCCACAGTCCAGCAGCATGGAGGCCCCCCCTCCCAGGAGCATGTGTCAGCCATTGCACTGTCCACCCTCACCTAACAGGTAGGCAGCCATCCTCACTAGGATACATTTTTGGGGGTGGGAGGCCTGCACTACCACTACCAGCATGCCCCTGTCCCACACCCCAGCAGCATGGAGGCCTCCCCACCCAGGAGCATGTGTCAGCCATTGCACTGTTCTCTCTCACTTAACAGGTAAGTAGCTATCTTAACTCTTCCTGATGTGTGTGTGGGAGACCTGCATCCCGAAACGCAGCAACAATTGTATGCAATGCATGGACATCCAACATGTATGAGTAAATGATGTTCCTCTGCACTATGAAATTACACACTGTGTTGCCATGAATTGTACTACTGCTGACTTCATATTTGTGTAGTGTACAGACAGTCCATTACACGCAGCTGAGGTAATACTTGCACAGTGCCCAACACTGACCATTCCCTATCTACTCCACAGGTGATGAAGAACTCACTGCTGAGGACCGCACCAACGACCAGCAGAGCCAGTCTCCACCCCTGGCACATGGACTCTCAGATGCGGAAACCCAGGACAGTTTGGACGAAGAGCTCCAGGCAGGCCCATCTGGTGTGCCACAGACCCAGAGGTCCCAGGCCCCCATCCTCCCCACCACATCCCCTGCTGCAACAACAGCGCAGCAGACCCCTGCTATCACGGCCTCTGCCTCCACCGCAGCCACCACCGTCACCACCGCCACCGCCACTACCACTAGTACCACAAGTACCACCTGCAGCACCCTCCCTGTCCCAGGGGATGACCAGCCCACAGCAACTACTGTGGAGGGCAGGGAGAGAGTGCGTGGACCGACAGTGACGAGGCAAGAGGTCAGTGGCAGCAGAGCAGGTGGGAGGGCCAGGGTCACCACCAGACCTCGGGAGGAGTGGACACCGTCCCTGGACCATTTCACCAGAGTAGTGGAGGCATACCAGGAGGTCCAGGGACAAAGTGGCCGGTTGGATGAACTTTTAAGGGAGCTCATCCTGCTGATGAGGTCCATCGACAACTGCCTTGGACAGATGGTGGACCTCATGGGCCAGCAAGTGGCGTTGCAGAGGACAGGCCTGTGTCCCAACCACCACCTCCATCCCCTCCTGTTGTCCCGCAGGATGACAGTGCACCATCCTCCCCTGCGCCAACAGAGAGGGACGAGTCCCCTCACGCCGCTGGCCATTCAGCAGGCCCCCACCACCAAAAAGATCTAGGGGGTGTCCAAAGAAGAACCTGGGAGTCTCCGGAGGCAAAGCACCTGCCACACACCAGTCACGGAGCCAGACGTGATGACAACCCTCTTCCCTACTGCATTGATTGTTTGGATGTCTTTACCCACATTTCCTTGGCAATGACACCTGTCTGTTGGACTGGGTCACCACATCCATGTGGACTCTACTCTTGCATCTCATCGAACAGGACTGTCAACTCACTGCTCATTCCCCACTGTCATGTAAATATTCACGAACAAATCACATGTCCACTGTCAAAATAAAATACCTGATGCACCAGATTTTGTGCAGTATCTTTTTTAGTGCAATATTTACAATGTTGACAATGTCCATGATGTGTCAAAATGATGTACAGTATGTGGTGCAGGATTCCTCTGTAGCACCTAGGGAGACACAACAGAACAACAGTCACTGGTCTCATTGTGGCATCACAGGCAGAACACTACACAAAACATACACAAGACACAACAGGCATACTAGACAATGGGCTGCAGGTGTGAACAAATAGGGTCCAGCATACGTACACATATGGAACGTCAGTGTCACTTTTACCACACACAGGTGAATGAACGTGTGCCTGTCTGTTACATCCGCACATAGCCCTCCAGAACAACAGCAACCACACTACACAATGTACACATTGTACCTCGTCACCCACCTTCAAGTGAAGTAGCGTTCGATGAGCTGCTGGCGCAGGTCTACTCCTTCATCCTCTCCACTGTCCTCATCACTAGACTCAGGTCCTTGAGCAGGTGGTGGCCTTGGTTCCTCACCATCGTCCATGAGCAGGGGGATCCCCTTGTGGATGGCCAGTTTGTACAGCATACAGCATGCCAACACGATCTTGCACACCTTCCCAGGCGAGTATGCCAGTGCACCTCCTGTCCTGTCAAGGCAGCGGAATCTAGAATTCAGCAGGCCAAAAGTCCGTTCGATTACCCGTCGGGTTCTGCCATGGGCGTCATTGTAGCGGATGTCAGCCGGGGTTCTGGGATTCCTGAGGGGGCTCAACAGCCATGGCCGACTGGGATATGCAGAGTCACCTGTGAATGACAAACACCAATTGCAATGTTGCACAGCCAGAGTGCAGCAGGTAACACACAGCACACCATATCAGTAGGCATACTCACCCACAATCCAAGCACGCTCAGGATGCAGATTCTTCATCATCCGGGGCACCATGCTGTTCCTCATGATGTACGAATCATGCGCAGAGCCAGGATACTTCGCACACACATGAGAAATGGTCATTTCCACAAGGCACACCACCTGCACATTGATGGAATAATAAAGTTTGCGGTTCCTATATATGTGCTCCGTCTCCTGTGGTGCCACCAGACCTACATGGGTGCAATCAATGGCACCAACAACATGTGGGATGCGCCCAAGGGGATTGAAGTCACCCTTTACGGCAGGCAATTCTCCTCCCCTAGGGAAATGGATGTAGTGACTCCGATACAGCATCATAGCAGCAAGAACATCCCTCAGCACCATGCTGAACATGGGCTGTGACATCCCTCCAGCGCTAGCCACGGTCTCCTGGAAGGAACCTGTCGCAAAAAAGTAGAGTGCTGCCATCACTTTGTATGTGGGTGTGAATGCCGTAGGATAGTGACGGCGAGGCTGCAGGTGGGGCTCCAATAGATCACACAGGATCTTCAGTATTGGTCTGTCCAGGCGGAATTTCCAAATTATTGCAATATTCTCCATGTCCTCCAGCACTGTCAGGTGACGTAGGAGATTTGGCCTCCTCCTAGTTGAGAAGTTAAATTGAAAATGTCAGTGACAACCATCATGAGATGGCCTCAGCACATACCATCAATGATGTAATGGAAAAACATTGACTGCCTGAGAGATGCATGGCACACCAGGTTACATGGCTGGCCTTTTGATACACACAGAGGGCACACCTCTCCACTGTCAATACACAAGTGCCACAAACACATCGGAGAATGTGAAAGCGCACATACTGGAGATCACAATTCACATGTGCAGGAAAGGTGCAGCAACATCGGCCAATGTTTTTGAAATTACCATGTCTGTATCACATCCATCTGCTGTACCTGTCACACCTCAATGCATCATCTAAACTCTGCCCACATCCATCAACACAATGATCACAGTATCAGGAAAAGGTTCAGTTGTGTGCATGAGCTGTTGTGAATGCACCAGTCTGATACGATACAATGCAGTGGCACAAGCCTTGTCAAGGTCATCACTGACCCACAACAAATGGATTTGTACCACATCATGAACACCAGCTCAAGAGTGTCAAGCATCATCAGCCATGAAATGCATAACTAACATGGCAGGGACCACAGACCAAAGTGTGTCACACTGAACGTGCGTCCACCTGTGGATGACATGGAAGTATGGCATTGTGTGTACAATGATGTGCCCTTCACCATGTTGCTGCTGTGTACTGATACAGTGTTCAGGATTGACATAGCCATTAATGGTCATGAAAATAGTGGTACCAACCGCCTGTCCCCGGCGGTGTGACACCAGCACCACCCCCTTCACAAGTGCGGAAGCCATTGGCATATGGACATGTGTACATGGCAGTGGGCATGCTCCACCGCATGAATCGTGGTACCTACCGCCTGTCCCCGGCGGTGTGACACCAGCACCACTCCCTTCACAAGTGAGGAAGCCATTGGCATATGGACATGTGTACCTGGCGGTGGGCATGCTCCGCCGCATGAATCACGGTTCCTACCGCCTGTCCCCGGCGGTGTGACACCAGCCCCACCCCCTTCACAAGTGCGGAGCCATTGGCATATGGACATGTGTACATGGCGGTGGGCATGCTCTGCCGCATGAATCGCAGTACCTACCGCCTGTCCCCGGCGGTGTGACACCAGCACCACCCCCTTCACAAGTGCGGAAGCCATTGGCATATGGACATGTGTACATGGTGGTGGGCATGCTCCGCCGCATGAATCGCGGTACCTACCGCCTGTCCCCGGCGGTGTGACACCAGCACCACCCCCTTCACAAGTGCAGAAGCCATTGGCATATGGACATGTGTACATGGCGGTGGGCATGCTCTGCCACATGAATCGCGGTACCTACTGCCTGTCCCCGGCGGTGTGACACCAGCACCACCCCCTTCACAAGTGCGGAAGCCATTGGCATATGGACATGTGTACATGGCGGTGGGCATGCTCTGCTAGCGCGTAGGCGGTCATTGGATGATTTTGAATGATGCACCATCGCGGTAGCGCACCCCGGGCACCCGTGGTGCATCACCTCCATGGAGCATTGCCTACAGCCAATGGGAGCGATGATCGCGGTGGCATGATGCACATTTGAAACACGCAAAAGGTGTGCTCCGCCAGCGCGTAGGCTGTCATTGGATGATTTTGAATGATGCACCATCGCGGTAGCGCACCCCGGGCACCGGCGGTGCATCACCGCCATGGAGCATTGCCTACAGCCAATGGGAGCAATGATCGCGGTGGCATGATGCACATTTGAAAAACGCGGAAGGTGTGCTCCGCCAGCACGTAGGCGGTCATTGGATGATTTTGAAAGAGGCAGACATGGACAACCAATTGGTGCTGCTTTGCAGCTTACAGATGACCCCAGGGGGCTATACGTTTGTGGGAGTGAGCCTCACATTTCCACTGCTCACAGAGCCTGCTGCCTGGGACCCTCTCCTGCTGCTGCCTCCTGAGCCTGCTGCCTGGGACCCTCTCCTGCTGCTGCCTCCTGAGCCTGCTGCCTGGGACCCTCTCCTGCTGCTGCCTCCTGAGCCTGCTGCCTAGGACCCCTCACCACTCACTTCTGCCACAGTTTTTCCATGTCCACAGGGATGGCAAGGACAGAGAAGATCCGTGCCAGTCCATTCGCCAGCGAGGAGCTAGAGGTCCTTGTGGACGAGGTGCTGGCACAGTACCCAAGGCTGTTTGGTGGTCCCAATGTCGTGGTAATTCACCATGAAGGTAGCTGTCGGGCAGGGGGGTGTCAGACGTGTAGTTGTGCTGCTGCAGTATATGCCTGAGGGTGTGGGGTTGTGTCAAACACTGTCAGACAAGCTGTCTCCAGAGCGAGGGAGTGTGTGTGTCACAATGTCACTCTTTGCCATGCCTGCTCCTGTATGTGTGAGTGGAGAGTGTCACATTGTCAGCCATACAGAGCCACCAAATGTTTGCCATGTAGGTGCCAGGACAGTAATTGCTTGTGTGATTATTTCTGAGTGCCCCTGTTGTCTGACTCAGTGTGACCCAGAGAGTCGGACCAGTGGCTACCCACACAAACGAAAAACACCACCAGACTTACATGTTCCTTGCAGCAGTTCCTTCCAACTGAATATTACATATGCCACACCTGTGCCCTGTGTAATTGCAGACTTACACACTTCTGTTGATGCATATTATGTTAATGCATCTTGCATTTGTGAGATTATCCTGGACCCTCTACGCCCCAATGTGTGCATGCAATCACATCTGTGTGGGCCATGCTAAGTGCCCTTGTGAGGGGTCCCCCAGTTTGGGAGGGAGGGAGGTTACAATAGGTCCTGAGTCTGGGTCTTGCTACTGTACTGATTGATGTTGGTACCTGACATTGTGGAACTGGTCATTAACCCTTCTTTTCTCTGATACATGCAGCTCAAGGTAAACCAGCGTAAGGCAGTGTGGAGGGCCATTGCGACAAAGGTGCGAGCCCTGGGGGTATCCAACCGCCGACGCACACACTGCCACAAGAGGTGGGACGACATCAGTCAGCTTGGAAAAACCGTGGCTGAGATGACATTGGGGATGCTACCATCCACAGGGCGTTTGGCACGGCGCAGCATGACTCCAGTGATGGCACGCATCTTGGCACTGACTCACCAGACCTGGATGCACGTCTGAAGGAGCATAGCAAGCAAGGCAGGGCTGGTGAGTATATGGGGAGTGTGACTTTGGCATGGAGTGGATGCATGTGTACAGGGCCTGTGGCAGCGGTGAGCCATGCGATGTGCGTGTGTTGCTGTGCTGTGCTGTGTCATGTGAGTGGCTGCTGTGATGTGTGCTTGTATCAGGTATTGTGCCACCCTGGCCTTACTGAGCAGATCCTCCCTGCTGTACTTTCCCATTGCTAGATGTGTTGGGCTCCACATGGTCATTCAGCGTTGGGATGGTGTGGGTGATCTATTATGGGGTGAACAGCAGTGTCCACTTGCTGAATGTGAATTCATGTATGCCGACTTTGCCTGCACCATGATCGTTGGTGCCCTAACATCTGCAAACCATGTGCCCCAGATTACCACATGGTGCTTTCTATGGCCTACGTGGCATTGGGGACTGTGATGTCCTAATAGGTGTGTGTGTCATCCCCTCCTGTTCCCTGAAGGTCTGTTAGTGGTAACACGTGTTGTACCTTCATCATGTCCCAAGGTGTCGGCAGGCCAAGTTGTGTGTGCGGTACACTTCATCTACGGGCACGGTGTAGTGCTGTTTGCCATCAACATGGCTCACTCATGGCAGATATTCAGCGTTGCAAGCACTGTTGTGGTCTATGTTGTGTGTTACTGCACAGTGTTTGCAGGGGGTGGTGGTTACCATGTAGATTTGGGCCTCTCCTGTAGTGCATTGTCTTGAATACGTGAGACCAGATGATGACACTTACACAACCCTGTATCTCTCTCTCATGCAGATTTGCAAGAGACCATGGAGGAACATGAGCCCGAGCCCTGTGGTGCAGAGATTAGCAATACAGCTGCAGCGGAGTCCAGTGATACCAGCGCATCTGAGGGGGACAGAAGTATGCAGGAGGAATCCGTGGCTGAGACACAGAGTACCACTTCATCTGATGCCAGCGGGGATGCATCCATGCTGGCAAGCACAGGGGATCGGGAGTCTGCATCATCATCTACCACCCAGCGGCCAGTGCCAAGCCTCCCATCCACTTCTTCTGGTGCTGCCCGTATCCGTGTCACTAAGAGGGGACGCGTCACATTCACACCTGGCACCGCTGCCCCTGCACCTGTCCCCCCTACTGCTCTCACTGCAAAGTGTGTAGAGGTCCTGCGCCAGCTCTGTGTGGGCCAGACCACCCTGCTCAATGCCTTCAGTGACCATGACAAGAAATTGGGCCAGGTGGTTGCATACATGGATGGCATACACTCTGACGTGGGTGGGCTTCACTGTACAGTCCAGGCGTTGTCATCCACAGTGACATCAGCCCTTCAACAGGCACATGCACCCATTGCAGCTCAGGTGCCTTTGTCCACCCCCCAGTCAGTGGCCACATCAGGTGACAGTGACCACGGTTCGCCTGCGCCACCAAGAAGATACAGAACAAGGAGCACACAACAGAAAAAACTCAGGCACTCCCGCCCACAGACACCATTCCCACTGAAGAGCAGGGCCACCCCACAATGCACAGACAAGTGCCAGTCAGGGAAGATCAAGGCCAGGCAATCAATGAGGCAGACATCAGGCTCACATGCCGCAGAGGCATCACCGGCAAAAGACTCTCCTGTCACTGAAACTTCACACAGGCCTACACATGCAGTGTCTGTGTCCATTGAGGAGGTGTTGCATATCAGGGGTACACCTAGGAAGAGCACAGGGACACATCCATCCACCACATCTACCCCAATTCGGAGTCCATTGAAGCAGGTGGAGGACGGCACTGTAGAGACCACCCCTGGCACAAAGTCAAAGCAGGGCACTGTAGACACCACCCCTGGAAAAAAGGCAAGGCAGGGCACTGTAGACACCACCCCTGGCACAAAGGCAAAGCAGGGCACTGTAGACACCACCCGTGGCACAAAGGCAAAGCTGGGCACTATAGACACCACCCCTGGCACAAAGGCAAAGCAGGGGACTGTAGACACCACCCCTGGCAAAAAGGCAAAGCAGGGCACCGTAGGGCGTACACCAGGCAAAGAGGGGAAGGAGGTCCTGAGGCGTAGCCAGACCAAGCGTTCCGCAGGATCCAGCATGTTAGAAATGGGATCCCTGTCTGGCCAGGGCTTGCGCCAAAGTCAGTCAGAGACCACCACTCCTAAGTCAGGGCAAGGGAGTTACACGCCAAGATAACCCCAGCTCACCCTCTAGGTAACGTGGCGCGAGCAGCAAGGCTAAACTTGGAGGAGACATGAGTTAAGTATTTGCGCACGCACCCCAGCAACAACACCCAAGGCCCACCACAAAGGAAACTCCACACAAGGTTATGTAAAAATAGCCTTTGTATTACACCAAAACACATTATGTATCAACAACACCTTCAGCGGTGTAAGGAACACATGACGCATCAACATACGTTCAGAGGTGCAGAACACAGGGTGCGCAAAACATACTACACATTGTACATTTCCTAGCACCCAAAAGCAATAGGACATAGATCATAACAGCATCTATACCTCAGATAGCGCATAAATCACCTTTAGCGCAGAACTCACAAAGTCCAGGTTGCGCCACTTGCGCCAGAACCTAAACGTAGCAATAGCAAAATCCACATTAGTCACCAACTGTGACTTTCCCTAGGCCAACTGGCCTTGTTGGGGCTAGGACGCCCTGTGTCTCAGAGTCAGGGCCCTAAACGTGGCAGTTGCCCACAAAGTGCTGGGCAACTGGTGCAACAATGTTTGAGCCTTCCAGGGCTCTCAGTAAATCAAAAATTCCCCCTTGAGCCTTTCACAGGCTCTCGAACAAGATTGCCGCCTTACTGGGAAGTGGGGTCCCTCACGGGGGACCTAGGAGCACTTGACGAGCCTCTCTGGGCTCGCAAAGCAAATAGGCACTTCGAGCCTTTGACGGGGCTTAGGAACAAATGCGGGTCGTGGGGTCCCTCTCAGGGGGCCCGGCATAACAGGGAGGCACTAGAGCCCTCGTGGCTCTATGAGCAAAGGTGCTGCCTGGATGTTGGAGCCTCGACCGGCTCAAAGAAGGAATGCCCCCGGGGCCCCACTCACCGGCTTCCTCCTGGCGGGCAGGGCTCTCCTCCTCCCACGGGAGCCTCGCTCCCTGCAGCACTTTTCCGGCGGTCGCTCTGGGGCCGCGGGCGGGGCTCCTCTCGCTCTCCGGGGCTCTCCTGCCCTGGCGAACCTCGCGCCCAGCCTCACTCTTCATGCTGCATGTCGGAGGGAGGCGGGGTGAGCTCCCGTCCTCCTTCCTGCTTTCCTCGGGCTCCGGGGGCGGGACTTCCGTCCGGCCGCGCTGTGATTGGCCGGCCGGCCAAGCACTTCCGGGTCGCCGCAGGCAGCGCGGCGGCTCGCCTCAGATAGGCAGGCGGGGTCCCATGATCCGAGGAGTGGGCTCCCTCGTGATCAATTACAATCCCAGGATGGGGCAATGCCGGGTGGGCACCGGCGTCCAATGAAGATGTAAAGCGAGGTGGGCACTCGCTCGTCGGAAAATCGGCACAATTAAACGGGCAGACGCCGGGTGGGCATCGGCTGCACAACGAGCGCTCCCAAGCGCTAGGGGCATAAAATAAAGCGCTCTCAAGCGTAATAAGTGAAATAAAGCGCTCCCAGGCGCTAGGCAAGTGAATACAGCGCTCCCCAGCACTAGTTGACCCAAAAGTCCAGCAAAAGGTCCTCAGGAGTCCAGGGGCTGGGCAGAGCCCAGGGGAGGCAAGCCTTCCCCTGGGCCCAAGCAGCAGCACGCCCCTGGCAGATTCAAGCAGCAAACAAGAACATTTTCATGGGGTCACAGCCCCTCTTTTATACACCTTTTCTTTTGTCTGTAGGTGCAGGGTGGGGGCAGAACCAGTCGCAGCTGGTCTGTGAGCACTGTTGATGGGCTCAACCACCCTCTCTATTCACTGGCAGGGCTTGGGTCATTAGACGCACCACAGGGGGCGGAGCCAGCATTGTGTGGGGGAAACCCAGCCTCATTCAGGACACAGGCGCAGCCCCTCCCTCACATCAGCATGCTAATCTCTCCATTCACCACCGGGGCAGACCCACACAGACTCCTGGAGCCTGGCATCCCAGCCAGCTCCAGCCAATCACACGCCAGCACCTTCACAGCACATACTCAGCCATGTCTAGAAGTGGCGCTTCCGCACAAGACACATACACGCCGCACATACCATTGCGCAGCATTCACTCTCACGAGTTCGCACATACCAAACTTGACCATGCACGCCTCCCGCATCAGGAACTACCAGGGACACAGACATTCCCCATGCATTCCTATGGGAGAGCAGGCCAATCTCACACACGCACTCAGGGAGAGCACGCACTTTACACTGCGCCACAGTGTCAAAGTGCGCAAAGACCAGAAATCACTAGGCAAAAAGTTCAGGGGGGAACCTGCCAGAAGGGCCAAGTCCAACACAACCCCCTTCCAGCCAAAACGCAGGGGAGAACAATCACCACCATGATGGACTTCCCTGCTTGGGGCGATAGAACACGGACGTGGGCCCTCACTGCAGGGACACCCTCCGGTTCTACGCCACGTCTATCCATAAGACAAGCACATACTTAAAAAAAAAACAGGCCCAACTAGGCTACCCCACTAGTACTCCTTAGTTGTCCACGGCTAGGACAAGGCCCTAGGCCACCCAGATACCACTGGTCCCTACCAATCCACAGAGTGGGGGGTGGTAACCCCTGGCCTACAATAGCCATTCTCCACTCCCTTTCTCAGTGTAGTTCCAAACTACCACTGACCCTTCAACCTAGGGTCCGCACCCTCCGGCTGACCAGAAGTCACGGGCAAGAATGCCCCACCCGACCTCTACTTCTGAAGCACCCTCCAGAACACAACTCTCCCACCAGTTCGGGACCTTTACTCCCTCAGCAGCAGTGACCACGGTCACACCAGCACAAGATCGGTGTAGTGAGGTGTTGCACTTTGCGGGTTGCCAGATGCAGCGCAGGCGGCGGCTCACGGACCGCGTCGAGACGGGGACGGTGAGCGGCATAGGCTGCGCGGCCGAAGGCAGACGCGGCTCAGTGCGGTGCCTACAGGACACCAGGCTGGTCATGACAGATAGGTCACAGCTCCCTTAACTGGTCTACCACCTGGGATTCGAATTCACTCCTCCTTCAGCAGCAAGGCAACCACTGCAGGTCAATCCCCCATGCAGCTTACCCGGTTCCTTCTCTTCAGGCAGGAGTTCCTTCAGGACACTACATACAGTTGCCCTTACGTCCAGATCCGGACACACCGGCTACTGGCTCCCCAACCGAGGGACGTACCCCTTTGGTCAGATGCCTGGCGCACCAGGACTTCCTTGAGGGTGACACAACTAATGTGTCGTGTACAAGTCTGCCTGACACTCAGGACAGAAGTGGCAGCACCATGGTCACTCCCTGGTTACTCCACTGGGGAACCTATCGCCCTCGCACCCCTCTATCTGGACTTCTGCACCCTCCCTCCTGGAGCGGTACTGCCAGATAACAGAACTACTAGAGCCCTGCTTACAGGCGCTCCACGTTCTCTCCACACTGGGAGATCTCCCTAGAAGGACGCTCCATACGGACATGCTAGGCTCCCTCACCTGGTGTTCCTAAGAAAAAAACACCCAGACTACGAAGACCAGGCTTCTGCTCCTCTGAGCCACTTTCACCACACTGGGCTGGAAGACCAGAACCTTTCCTTAGGGTCACTCCCCAACAATTAACACAATGGCACAGGGGCAGGGGAAACTCCCATGAGTTTCAGGCCCACCCATGAAATCATGTTCACTGATGTTCTACATTCTTCAAATACTCTGGGAGATCTTCCTCAAATGACCTATTGGTACAGCCTAGGCCCCCGACCTGACGTTCCCTTCAGAAACATTCTAGGCCCTGACACTGGGTTTCGGGCACCTGGAGACATGCAGTCCCACCCACTCCTTCTCCTCTTGAGACAGGACGTGAGCCCCTACACCGAGACCTAGCTGGGCTACACTTAACCTCTTCCACCACACTGGGCTGGAAGACACCTCAGCCACTCCTTTTGGAATCACTCCATCCCCTATGCCTCTCTCCTCCCAGAACATTACCAACTCCAAACATCTGTCTCTAAATAGACCACAGAAATCAAAAGCCGGCTCCACTGTCTGCAGACGTTCTTGGGAAAAGTTTAACACACGGGACTTTAGGTATCTGAGCAAAACAAGAGTACACAAGCATTCAGCAAGCTCCCCATCCAGAGGACTCACACACACTTGTCCAGTGCAACACACCATTTATCCACACACACCCCTCCCCAGACTGGTAA
Source organism: Lissotriton vulgaris (assembly GCF_964263255.1). Taxonomy (NCBI): domain Eukaryota; kingdom Metazoa; phylum Chordata; class Amphibia; order Caudata; family Salamandridae; genus Lissotriton; species Lissotriton vulgaris. Next base: position 1,564,188,516 of record NC_141685.1, read on the forward strand.
GGCAGTTTCTACCATCCCTGATTTCTCAACCTGACCACACGTGACACAGGTACCATAACTCCAGGACAGGGACGGGGGGACACATGCACTGAACACATTAATGCTGCCATCACTGGATCCCACCCTTCTGGTGAATCCAGAAAACACACTGCACTTAGGGGGATGATCTACCCTCCCGAGCTAGGGACACCTAACTCAAAGTGCACAAGAAACACATTTCCACAGAAATGACATTTTTAGCAAACTCCATACAATAATCCCCAAAATGTGATTTATCTAAAATGCAGAGCTGTGTAGTGTGGCCAGTTGCCACTGTGCAAACACAAATCCTTATCCTCTCGCTGCTGCCAATGTTAGAAATGGGATCCCTGTCTGGCCAGGGCTTGCGCCAAAGTCAGTCAGAGACCACCACTCCTAAGTCAGGGCAAGGGAGTTACACGCCAAGATAACCCCAGCTCACCCTCTAGGTAACGTGGCGCGAGCAGCAAGGCTAAACTTGGAGGCGATATGAGTTAAGTATTTGCGCACGCACCCCAGCAACAACACCCAAGGCCCACCACAAAGGAAACTCCACACAAGGTTATGTAAAAATAGCCTTTGTATTACACCAAAACACATTATGTATCAACAACACCTTCAGCGGTGTAAGGAACACATGACGCATCAACATACGTTCAGAGGTGCAGAACACAGGGTGCGCAAAACATACTACACATTGTACATTTCCTAGCACCCAAAAGCAATCGGACATAGATCATAACAGCATCTAAACCTCAGGTAGCGCATAAATCACCTTTAGCGCAGAACTCACAAAGTCCAGGTTGCGCCACTTGCGCCAGAACCTAAACGTAGCAATAGCAAAATCCACATTAGTCACCAACTGTGACTTTCCCTAGGCCAACTGGCCTTGTTGGGGCTAGGACGCCCTGTGTCTCAGAGTCAGGGCCCTAAACGTGGCAGTTGCCCACAAAGTGCTGGGCAACTGGTGCAACAATGTTTGAGCCTTCCAGGGCTCTCAGTAAATCAAAAATTCCCCCTTGAGCCTTTCACAGGCTCTCGAACAAGATTGCCGCCTTACTGGGAAGTGGGGTCCCTCACGGGGGACCTAGGAGCACTTGAAGAGCCTCTCTGGGCTCGCAAAGCAAATAGGCACTTCGAACCTTTGACGGGGCTTAGGAACAAATGCGGGTCGTGGGGTCCCTCTCAGGGGGCCCGACGTAACAGGGAGGCACTAGAGCCCTCGTGGCTCTATGAGGAAAGGTGCTGCCTGGATGTTGGAGCCTCGACCGGCTCAAAGAAGGAATGCCCCCGGGGCCCCACTCACCGGCTTCCTCCTGGCGGGCGGGGCTCTCCTCCTCCCACGGGAGCCTCGCTCCCTGCAGCACTTCTCCGGCGGTCGCTCTGGGGCCGCGGGCGGGCCTCCTCTCGCTCTCCGGGGCTCTCCTGCCCTGGGCAACCTCGCGCCCAGCCTCACTCTTCATGCTGCATGTCGGAGGGAGGCGGGGTGAGCTCCCGTCCTCCTTCCTGCTTTCCTCGGGCTCCGGGGGCGGGACTTCCGGCCGGCCGCGCTGTGATTGGCCGGCCGGCCAAGCACTTCCGGGTCACCGCGGGCAGCGCGGCGGCTCGCCTCAGATACGCAGGCGGGGTCCCATGATCCGAGGAGTGGGCTCCCTCGTGATCAATTACAATCCCAGGACGGGGCAATGCCGGGTGGGCACCGGCGTCCAATGAAGATATAAAGCGAGGTGGGCACTCGCTCGTCGGAAAATCGGCACAATTAAACGGGCAGATGCCGGGTGGGCACCGGCTGCACAACGAGCGCTCCCAAGCGCTAGGGGCATAAAATAAAGCGCTCTCAAGCGTAATAAGTGAAATAAAGCGCTCCCAGGCGCTAGGCAAGTGAATACAGCGCTCCCAGCGCTATAAATCAGGAAAGGGTCCAGAGAACGCGCTCCCCAGCACTAGTTGACCCAAAAGTCCAGCAAAAGGTCCTCAGGAGTCCAGGGGCTGGGCAGAGCCCAGGGGAGGCAAGCCTTCCCCTGGGCCCAAGCAGCAGCACGCCCCTGGCAGATTCAAGCAGCAAACAAGAACATTTTCATGGGGTCACAGCCCCTCTTTTATACACCTTTTCTTTTGTCTGTAGGTGCAGGGTGGGGGCAGAACCAGTCGCAGCTGGTCTGTGAGCACTGTTGATGGGCTCAACCACCCTCTCTATTCACTGGCAGGGCTTGGGTCATTAGACGCACCACAGGGGGCGGAGCCAGCATTGTGTGGGGGAAACCCAGCCTCATTCAGGACACAGGCGCAGCCCCTCCCTCACATCAGCATGCTAATCTCTCCATTCACCCCGGTGGTGAATGGAGACCCACACAGACTCCTGGAGCCTGGCATCCCAGCCAGCTCCAGCCAATCGCACGCCAGCACCTTCACAGCACATACTCAGTCATGTCTAGAAGTGGCGCTTCCGCACAAGACACATACACGCCGCACATACCATTGCGCAGCATTCACTCTCACGAGTTCGCACATACCAAACTTGACCATGCACGCCTCACGCATCAGGAACTACCAGGGACACAGACATTCCCCATGCATTCCTATGGGAGAGCAGGCCAATCTCACACACCCACTCAGGGAGAGCACGCACTTTACACTGCGCCACAGTGTCAAAGTGCGCAAAGACCAGAAATCACTAGGCAAAAAGTTCAGGGGGGAACCTGCCAGAAGGGCCAAGTCCAACACAGCACATCACCAGAGGTAGTGCCAGTGTCTGCACCTGATGTGGGACAATTGGTGTGTGTGCCTATTGGGTCATCAACACTTCCCATCAACCCCAAGACAGGGAAGCCAATTCATATTCCCAAAAAGTGGAGGGCACCCCTCCAACCTCTCCCACCCACACTGTGTCAGAAGTCTGCATGACTCCACCTCTACGTGCCACTATGCCACCTGGTCCACACAGCCCTCCAGCTTGCCAATCCACTGTTAGCCCCATATCACCTGGGGCTCTGTCACCCCAGTTAAGTGGGCCTGCTGTCACCAACACACAGCCAGGTCCAAGTCTGCATGACTTCCAGGAGTGAGTTGACATCTCCCTCATGCGCCTGTGCCTCATACTGGTGTGCTAGTCCTGACCATTGTTTACAAGCATGGACACTGGGCCTGATGCTCTGCTGTGTTGGCCTCTCCCCTGCCATGGACACTGGCCCTGTTGCTCTGCTGTGTTGGCCTCTCCCCTGTGCTATGGACAATGGCCTTCCTGTTTGTGTTTCACCTGTGCATGGTATTTAGCATTTTTGCATCATTTTGAGCCTTGCTGTTGTCTACTATTGTTGTACCGCTGCATCTGTGCAATATGTGAATAAATACAGTTACTTCTGGTGTGTGGTTTGCCGGTGTCCTTGCTGATTAAAGTTCTGTTTCTGTTTGTATTTGATTGCCTGTGCACCATGCTCCATGTATCACTTCAACATTGCAAGGCTCTTTGCAGCCATCATAATTTTGGGTAGGGGTGACAGGGTCTTAAGTCCATTCTGAGCCTGCAAATTGTGTGATCTGTGTTGGCTATTTTACCTGGCATGCAGTCATCGTGTTAGTGATTTGCAGTTGTTGCCTACACTGGTCACATGTCTGGTTGGGGGACACTGCCAGCACAGGGTGTGATGCTGTGCAAATGTTATGACACTGGCAGGGATATGTGATGTAGTATGTGTGGGGATTGCTTTCTGTGTGCCCAGCCTTGTATGTGTTTGGTCATCTTGTGTTGGGCCTTGGTCCTGGTGCCATGGCCTACATGAGATGCATGGTGTTGGGTGTTGCAGAGGTGTGCAGTGTGAAGGGTGTCAGTTTGTAGTGGATGTGTGTGTGCCCCTGTATTGTGTGAGACACACATGTGTCACCCAGGATTTGTATGCCTGTTGTTTATTTTGTCTTGCCCTGGGTAGAGGATTGTATGCACTTGTGTGAGCTGTTTGTAGTGCACTGTGCTGTGTGTTGGTGTGTCCATGGTGTTGTGTGTGACTCCTCCTTGTTGTGTTTGTCAGTTTGGAGTGTACAAAGTGTGTGAGTTGCACATCAGTGTTGTGTTTGATTGATCCTCAATGTGTTTTTGTGTGAACTGTGTGGCCCTTCTGCTCCACACCGGGATTGTGTTTGTGTTTGTCATGCATTGCAGGCACATGGTGGTTTTTGCACTCCTGTATGGCATGGTGTGTGTGGTTTTAGGCCATCCCCTATGTGTGCCACTTGTGCCTGGCCATTGTGGGTGTTCCGTCCCTCTATTTGTGTGTGGTACACCCCTTACATGTCTGCTACTGACATGCAGGCTGTTTAACTTAGATGTCAGCTTTCCCCTTGGTTTCCATGTGTGTGTGCCTCCCCATCACTTCATTTGTGGGCTTGTGCTTTGTGGTGCAGTTCTAGGGCCATAAGTGTTGTTCCACTCTGGACATTGCCCCAATGGTTTATGTGTGCTGTCCTTGTGCTGTTGGTCATTCTGTAGTGGTCATGTGCACTTCAGCTGTGTGTGCTGGCCAGTGCTCTGGTGGAGGTGGCGGTGCTCTTGTATCCCAGAGTGGTGCATGTGTAGTTGTGTTGGATGTGTGGATGTAGGGTGTGGTATTGCTTCAGTTCCTGGGTGTGGTGTTGTATTTGTGCAATGCTGATTTGTGGTGTGTGATGCAGTTGTGTCAATCATGCCTGTTATGCAGACAATGGTTGTCGTGCATGCAGTGCTGTGTGTATGTGGCCTTGGCATTGCCTGATGTGCATCCCCTGATGTCTTGTGGTGTTTGTTGATTGAGGTTTCATGTGCATCTGTGATGGGTTTGATGTGGCTGTGTGTGTTGGTCCAGATGCACTTCTTGTGTGATTTGTGTTATGGTGTGTGTGTGTGTTTTGTTCCTGAGTGATGTTGTTGTGTACTCCTGTTGTGTCTGTTCTCCCATTGATTTTCCCCAGTTTGGCTGACAGGGTATGTGTGTTTCTGTTGGAGTTCAGTATGTGTTCCTGTATTGTTTGCGTGTTGTTCTTGTGCAGGCATCGGTTGAGGCATCCCTGTGAGTGTGTTGTGTTTGTGGCTACACCCAGGGTGTGTGTTTGTTTGTGTGTGTGTGTTGGCAAGGATTGTGAGCCTTGAGTGTGTGTGGCAGTCGTGTTGTGTGTTCCTTGTCCGCCACTCCTGCAGTGGCTGTCTCCCTGGTTGTGTGTTGTGTGGTCCAGAGAGCGTGTATTGTGCTTGTTGTTGCACTGCTTGTTGGTGTGCATGGGAGTGTACGGGATGGGCACCTGGCCTGTGGGTTGATAGGGTGTGTTGCTGTGGTTGGAGGCTGTGTGTCCCTGTGGTGTTTGTGCCTAGCCCATGCCTTGGAGTGGCCTTGCCTTCTGCATAGTGCGTATGTGTTGACCGCGGCATGACGTGATCGGGACCGGGACGTTGCTGCTGGTTGGCGGTCGATGTGTGTCCCGGATGCTGAGGGGTGCCTTGTTGTGAGGTGGGTGATGTGTGGATGTGTTGTGTCCCCCAGCAGGGTGTCTGTGTGGTGATTGGACCCTGTGTTGGCCTGTGTGTTGTGTGTTACATATGTGTATTAGCGTACCTGCGGCGGCATCCACAGCGGCCCATCTGACGATAGTGTTGTAGGAGGAACATCACCGGATGCATATGGAGGGCTGGGTTCATGGCCGCCAGGACCGGGTATCGGCTATCTTGCTCCGCTGTCGAGTTTCCGCCTGCTCAGGCTGGGCGGTGTCTCCGCTGCGGTGCGTCTGCTTGTTTGGGCCATCCTAATTTGTCGAGCGGGGCGGATGTCATTCGGCACGGCGGAGAGTCTCGATTGGCTCCCGCCGCCGTGGTGGCGGGCGCACTTTGATGGTGGTGCGCGTCGCTCCGCGGCGGACGGGAACTGACCTATGTTTACCTACCCTAATGTGGCGGACGTGAGTTTCGCTGCTCGCAGGTGGGAAAAGCTGTTTTTCCGCACCTCCACCACCGCGGTGGTGCCACCGCAGACATCCTAATGGACCCCTTAGTTCCGCCTCTTCACCATCTCTCATAGGACTAATGTTGACCTCTTAAAACGTGAAGGTTTCTATCCCACTACTTCCACCTTGGTAAAATGCCTCAAGTCTACTTTATATCCTACCCAATTTCTTATCTGCAATATACAGTCAGCAAACATCCACCAATACACCCTCACAAAATCCAACTTTTTCTTTCAGCTGAAAACTGCGGTACATGCTGTCATTCTTTCCAGAATGGACATTGGAATTTATTTCCTATGGATGCTCCCTATTTACAAGTAACTACTACTTTCTACAGCTAGGCTCATCACATTACTTCAATATTGTACAAGTTTCACTGGCTTCTCATCAACCTCAAATAAAATTCAAACTCTGATTAGTGGCATAACGAAAGTTGAGAGGACCTCCCTGCAAGGTACATGGAGGGGCCCCGGCTCCAGATTTAATCAAGAGTTCTCAGGCCCGAGTACTTGGCTGATGGGCCCCCCTGTAGCTCGAGGCCCCGCCACACCGCTGGGGCTGCGGGGCCTGTTTTACGCCCCTGACTCTGATGTCTGGCTTATAAAGCCTTAGCACATAAGAATCCCTCTTATTTACCAAATCTCTGGTAGCCAGAGAGACGACAGAAGCACACATTCTCTCCAGCTAGAAGTTTACAAATTTAGAACGGCAACTGCCCAGATGCAATCTAGTGGCCCGATTCACATAATTAGTTTAAGACAAACTCCTAATCTTACTACCATCAGAAGGCACATACTCATTTTGTTATTCACAGAAGGCACTTACTCATTTCGGTATTCACAGAAGTTAGGAGTCCTAACTTTAGGACTCTTAAATGCCTTCTGTAAATACCGAAAGTCTTAAAGTTAGGATTTTTCCCAGTTTAGGAGTAGTAAAGTTAGGAGTCCTAGGAGGAAAATCACAAGGGGAATAAAGCTCATTGGCCACCTTGGTGATTCTTAATTGCAGATGAAAGACGAGTCAAGCTTTTAAAAGCAAGGCAGCAAAATTAGCCTAAACCAGTCTGGAAAACGAGTCAGTCATAAAAAAACAAGGCAGTCGAGTAAGGCTCGGCTTTAGAAAAAGATGGCAAAAAATAAAGGATAAACAAGCTTTAGTGTGGAACATGAGTGAAATGAAAATAAGGGAATTAACGTCCTGTGACACATCCATCCTAAGACAATTCCTACTTAAAAATATGCTGCTGATGGGACATACCATCACAGAAAAGAGATTCACACTATTTTGGATGGAGAATTTCAGGTAGCAAACATCGGGCAGGGCACCATCTTTGAATTGGCCTTGTTCATCCCTGGGAAAAAGAACCCCAGTTTCCCTTTTGATATCCTTTCTCCTGACCAATTCCTGCCCTTTGCCTGACACTCTCCCAAGTCTCATAGTCCCCTGACTGTCAACAGAGCTGCTGACAAAAACAGATCGGTGCAGAATAAGATACCATTCGCTACGCTTAGCTCAAGGACTTGAGGTGCACTCCTTCCTTTATGAATGTGGAGCCCATCGAGCATGCAACGGCCCTCTGGTAAATTTCTTTTGAACAACAGTATGGCCCCCTCCGAAAGCTCCAGGTCTGCAGGGAAGCTGCTAAAAAAAACGGCACACCAATAAGGTGGCATGAACTGAAGTTGAATCTTCCCAAGAAGACACAACAACCCAAGACTTAATTTCCATAAAGAAGGGTATTTTCTCAATATTAGTTTGGCAGAGGACCATCCAGTGTACATTACAAGCAACAGTGAGTCTTCCAAAAGACTCTCACTTTCAAATAGGTGACAGAATTTTGGATTTATAAATCTATTTATATATTGCAAAACTTTAGACTAAGATAGAGAAAGTTCAGCAATTTGATAATTTACAGAGGTAAACAATAGAGAGTATTTCTCATCTGAGACTTACCTCAACCCAAGAATTGGTTAATCAGAAAATATGTAAAAGTTGCATATCTTTCCAATCCAAAATATGCTAATTTCAATTGGCAGGGACTCATTTAACAGTCCACTTCGTTTCCATTCAGGCTCTATTCAGACCATGATATTTCACAAAACTTCTAAAATCATTCATCACAAATCTCCGAGTTCAGGACATTTACATTTGGACTTAGTCTCCTTTTGGAAGTCAAAAATCTTCACCGGGATGAAGCTGGAGGCTCTAACAAATGAGAGTTCCAGGAGTCTGGATACCTCTTCACCGAGGGACCGCTGAACAGAATTGCTTGCTGCAGAAAATAACTTTGTGGGAGCTGTTGCAAAGTCAAGCCGACCAGCAACTTTAGCACCACAACCAGGGGTCAAGGACTGGAGGGGCAACCATTTGGGGGCTTAGGACTCACTCAGGCTTGGTCCAGGTACACTTTCCAGAGGGTTGGAGCCTGTTATGTCCATGTGGCACGGAACAGGAGGCCAGAAAACTAGCCCTTAGAGTCACTCTGGTAGTCTTGGGTTCAGGAGATGACCCAGGGATGAAGCATCAGGGCAGGCTTCTGAGGACTGAAGGCAGACTCCAGGCAGCAAATCAGTCCTTCCAGGTACAGTAAAGCAGTCTTGTGGAGTACACAGCAGGCCACAGCAGCCGGGAGTCCTCTGACAGTCCTTAGGCAGATCCGGAAGGTGAACTGAAGAGTAGGCCTGAGGGTCCTATTTTTATACCTGGTGCCTTCTTTGAAGTAGGAGACATTTCTAGAAATTTTCTTTGACGTGCTTGGGATTTCCTGACTCCCCTGACCTGGCTCCAAGCTGACTGCAGGGACAATGCAGTAGTGACTAGACCTTTGTGTGAAGGCAGAGCATAGCCTATTCAGTTGCAAGTGGGCTGTGCACAGCTCAGCCCCCATTTTGTCAGCTGATTGCCCATTCAGGCACACCTAATCCCTCTATTGTGTGACTGTCTGGGAAGAATAAATAAAGGGTAGGAACATGCCAACTTTCTAAAAGCTGCATTATCAAAATTGTAGTTTAAAATCTGACTTTACTATTAAAGAGGATTTTTTATTATAATTGCATTGATACCAAACACAAAATTCTTACCTGTTCCCAATCCAATGTTAATAAGTATTACATTTAATAAGGCAACCTAATGTTATCCTAAGGAACATGTTGGTCTCACAGTGTTCACTGCCCCTCACTGGCAGGGTTTTCCGGGCTGTGACAGGCAGTGAAAAATTATCTCTAATTCCGTCCATCTAAACCAGGTGGGGAGAAGGAGTGGTCTCCGTCAGGATGTCTGAGGGGTTTAATTATTGCAAAGACAGCTGAGATTAAACCTAAGGTCCACCTTATTTTAAATTTATCAGACGGATCACAGTCTTGGCGGTTTGTATACTCTGTCAACATTGCTATGGCACAGGGCAGACAGGCTTTACTTAGGGCAACATGTAATATATTTATGCAGTACGAAAATAGTAAAAAGTCAAAACACCAAACAATAAAAATCCCAAACCGAATTAGAAAAATAGACTAACTTTTAATTTACAAAATTACACCAAAACCAAACAAATTCAATAAGAGGACAGGAGATGTGGGTTAATGTGTTACAAAGCAAGTACACTTTGGCACTCATTGATTTGGTGCTCCTTCATCAAGTTGTTCTATGGCTTCCAAATCTTTTGAGAGTGTGACTAAAGAATATTTTCTTAGCTGCAGATTGGTGAGATGAGTGTATATTTAGACATTTTTATTGGAATCCAGTTCAACATACCTATATTACAGTAGTAAATATGCTTTAAAAAAGAATGGTAGGTGCCTCTGATCTTTTTGTCCTGATTTTATTAATGACCAGGAGGTGAGTATTGCCACTCTTCTGTACATTTACACTTAATAAGTTCTGTGTTGCAAGGGTGCTGAAATTAGCAGGCTTCAATCATTGATGGTCCCCTATTGTATTGGTAGTCGTTGGGTTGGGATCCAGATGTTCCTTTTCCCACACCCCCTACCCATAGCCCCTGACACACACTTGCATGCCATTTAATGAGTTGAGTCACAAAATATCATGTGTTAACTGTTGTTGTTCTTCTCGCTCTAAATAAAGAACTGCGAGACTCACACTAATAGGCTGAGAAATGTTACCAGAGATATTTTTCTTCTGTACCTAACCAAGGACATTGCAAATGTCACAGGCTATTGCTATACAATGTATCAATTGAATTGCTGGATAAACTGTGAGACCATCTGCAGACCCAATGAAATACTACCTTGAGAGAAACTTCGAATGTTAATTCTTGCTGGTTCACTATTGATGCATTTCCTGAAAATCATGTACTCATGTAGAATATATAAATGTCTTTGTCTAAAATCCTACAAAAGGACGTGCAGATTTCTATGTACAGAAGATCCCTTTCCCCCACTCTTTAGTAGGTGAACCCTATACAGAATTTCACTGAGAACTGTACTGATTTCTTTGAACTTATGCTTTCTATGCTTTGTCACTGGATTTACTTATGGCATGTTCTATGTACACTGCCTATTATTTATTTATGTAAAGCTTTAAAATGACCACCCTTTGTCTGTCATTCTTAGAAGAATGTTTCACACCTGCTACCAAGCTTAATCAATTAACTGAAAGTGACGTCTACAGTCAGGGAGCACCAAGGTCCATATCGGGAACACACTGCTCCAGATCCTTTTCATTGGCATTCCCTATGAGTTGGATTTTTGGATAGTTTTACGCGTCAACAGATCTGGTAGCAGAGGTAATGTTTCCGATTGGGGCCGACCCACAATTGACAACCTAATTGGATAAAGTGGCAGGAGAAGAAACAACAAAGTGAGTATTAATAGGGATCATACACTAAATGCAGGAAAAGCAGTTGTGGAACAGTGCATGCTTGAAATTGTAGTAGGCACATTGTGGTTGAATGCAGTGGGCAGTTTTTGAGAATAGCTATTATGTAGCCTTGATTGCTGGACTTGTGGTTCTGATGATATTCTTGGACTTCTAAAAGGGACGAATGTTGGAGTTGTTACAAGCATATGGTATAGAGTGAAAGAGACGCACCTCAAGTTAGATGTTCTAATTGTTGAACTTGCTTGCAAGGTGAGGTGTGCTGTGATGTGCCATCAGTTACACCAAGATAGAGGAATAACCTTCTTGGATGATTGTACTAACAAAGCTCAGTGGAAATTCACTCCTTAGTGCATGGAGAGCAGACATAATAAGTATAGTGGCTTTCGCAGGTCGAGGGTTTCAGTTTGTATGAAAGTAGGTAGCATTCTTATTGTTGGGGAAACTTCTGTGGAGTTAAAGCAGGCAAATTGTGTAAAAGATGTAGATCGATTCAGAAATGGCTCAGTGGCATTGGAGCAATACACCACTGAGGCGTCTTGTAGGAATTGGCTGGCAAACGCCGTAGCCACGCTGTGATCGGGTGACCTTTGACAGAGATGCACTGCTATTGGTGGGCAGACCATGAGCTTATTGGTGTGGACAAAGCAAGAGATTGAAGTGAGGAGTGAACGAGATATTGTGGGAAATGCAAATCCCTTGTCAAAGAAAGAGAAGGACATAAACAAGGAGGAAAAGGTTCTCCAGATAGGGAAATGGTGCCAAAGAAAGGTTTACATACGTGCATTTGGCTTAGCCAATGGGCTGAGTATTCATCCAAAGATGGGGAACTCTGATTCCAATTGAGTGATACTTTTCACATTCCTCAAATCAAGAATTTTAGGAGAAGAATGTATAATTTAAAACCACATCCTAGGTCCATGGACTTCAAAGTCTTAAATCTTTGGAAGCAAATGGCAAGGGAAAACAAAAGGAAGAAATTTGAATACAAAATCGGCAGTAGGGCTCATTTATGGAGAAGCTCACAAGATGAAGGGAGGCCGAGAAGATGAGAGAGGAAGTCATTGAAACTGCTGGAGCCTAGCCCTTGATAGAGAGAGAGGAAAAGGAGAAATCAAAGAAGGAAACAGACATGGATAGTGAGGAGAAGGGTGCATTTATAGATTAACTCCTTAGAGTAGGACCACCCCATATAATGTGACAGCCACTGCTCCAAGTGCTACAGTCCTGGGTGTAACTGAGATTGAAGCAGCTAAATCTTCCACAGTAGTTAGTGCACTCAAGAGCTATACAAACATAGCCATCCCATTCTCTGCTTGGATCCCCACACTCTTAAGCACCTTACCTCAAATGCCTTAATCACTCCCCCGGCCAAAGCACTCGTGGGTACCATCCTGAGTCAATCTATCCCAAGTAAACCCCCAGACACAGCACCGCAGCCTGGGGGACGCCATTAGTACCCCACAAGGAGGGAACTCAGTCAGTGGTGGGATGGTAGGTCAAACTACTTGTACAGATTTATCAGGAAAATTCGCCAGGCGCAGGGCATACCTTACAACGACTAACCTCACCCAGCTAAAAACTGAGTTTGAGGAAAGTGTCAAGGGGAATGTGGGAATGGATTATCTTTGACACTATGGGGAGATTGAATTGCTTTCTATGAGTAAAGAAGCAGAGTGAGTGGCGTAGTCAAGGATGGAAAGAGTGGCAGATAAATGCAGAAAAGATATTTCTCAGACCAAAAAGCTGCAAAAGAATGCGCGGATGGCAATGGGCAAGAAGGAGCTAAAGAATGTTAAAACTGAGATGGGTGAGAACACTTGAGGGAAAACATTTTGGAATGGAGTGATACTGAAATATTTAGAGAACTGTGGTCCAAGAAAGAGAAGGTGAAGGTGAAGGAGAAGAGAGAAGAGAGAAGCGTCAAGGGAGGATGAAGAAGGAGCTATAGGAGGAGTGGCAAAGGAATATCCCTTGTGGAAAGTGCAGGGAAGAGCTTACGTATACAGCCCCTGGTCACGTTCAGATCTCCTTCACTTCACAAACACCCTTCCAAAGCTAAGAGAAAATCCTGACAAGTGGTATACCCTGATGGAACAGATTGTGACCATCTCCAAAGTCTTGTGGGAAGACTTGGATGCATTATTTGAGATGGCTGTCCCAAAAGACCTGTGGGCAGAATGCAAAAGGGTGGTTGATTAGACAACACAAGAACCACCACAGGTGGCACGTATGAATGCCCCTTCACCCATCGTTAAAACTAAACAATAGAAGGTCATAAATAGGGCTCTTGGATTTCCGTTTAAACTGATATTTACACATGAATACAGACGGAAAATGATTTTTCCTTTGTCTGTATTTATAAATAGAAATGGGGAAAATATGGACAAATTGTGCTGTGATGCCTTACTCCAGCCAGGGCTGCCTCACCATGCCCCTCTTCCTGATTTAGGTGTGTGCCATGCCCACAGTAGCATGTAACACCTTCCTTCCAGGGAGGTCTTGCATTGAATTCTGACCAGCCCCCGTGACCCTGCTACCGTGCCCGCTTGTTGCTTTGAGCCAATCTAGATCAGATACATGTGTCATTATGTGGCACTGTCAACAGGACCGGACTGGCTATATCGGGCATCGGGTGTTTCCCCGGTAGGCTGCCAGGGTGGGGCTGGTTTTGGGCCCTTAGATGGCCATTTTTGTTACAGGGACGTTTTTGCAGCATAGCTGCAATATCAGCCCCTGGAATAAAGTCAGCTGAAACCGGCCCTGGCAAACATTTCGGCAGCACCCCCAACACCCTGTGGACTGGCCGAGCACTTTGCCAGGGTCGGTTTTGGTTCCCATTTCGACCCAGCTGTCAACGCTTCTCTGCTCCACCCTCATAACTTTTTGCCCTTTATTTTTGGGGCTCACCCCCCACCCACCCACCCCACGCACACACTTCCTCTTTTTTATCTACACTGCACTCCGACCACCACCGGCCACACTGCATGCAGAAAGATGCTTCACTGTCATCAAGGGCCTGGGCTTGATGGCTGCCCAGCAGTCAGCTGTTCGTTGTTGGTCCAGTCCTTCTTAATTCTCCATATCTGGGCCTCTGTCTCTTAAGTGAGCTCTGCGCCAGTCCCTTGGCCAGTTCAACGCCAAAGGTAAGTACAAGGGACGGTGTACTTGCATTTCAAATTCTGCAGCTCCAGGGCTGCCCTCCTGCACAGGGCTGGACTGGTCTTACCTGGTCTTACCGGGCGTTTAAATGATGGCTGGCCGGCATGCGGTTTTTGCAAAAGGTGAGGTCCGGCTTTATTACTATGGACCGGGTTGGCCACGTTTCCTGCTTGCAGCACTGCACCGCTTTACAAGCAAACACTGCAAAAAACAAATCATTTTAAAGCATACTTGCTTCAAAGCCATTTATTTGTGCAGTACCTCGGTTTCTGCCTCCAACAGAGTCACCAGCTACAGCAAATATGTGTCCTTACTCTCTCCCAGCTCATTAGTGCTTACTGCTGATGTCAAAAATATGGTTGCTGCTGGCTACTAGAAGTGAGATGGACACAAGTGTGGGACCTCAATGGAAATGTATTGGCTCGAAATGCAGGAAGCACTACAATAGCTTGTTGCTGTTCTGCTTAATATTAACTACAGCATGAAGCTCTAGAAATTGACATTCAAACATACTAAGGTAGTAAGTGTGAACATTTTGACACCTGCTACCCAATTCATACCCCCCTTTTCTAACACCAGTGCTCGCGTTTTTGTCCAGTGGTGATAAAGCCTAATAAAGACATGCGTAATGGTAACACACTCAATACAATACTTGTTATACCTGTCAACTAAACTACAGGACAATTTGCTGACTTTACGCTGTGTCAAATCTAAACCCTACACTTGCTTCAATTCTTTTTTATTCCATCTTTTTCTCTACATCATCTAAAACGGTATTATCATTCCTTCCAAAACTTGGCTAAACAACCACTCCTAAGTAAATGTTCAGTAACTCCAGCAAGACTCCTGAAAGAAAATATTCTCAATTAATACTCTGATAAACCTACTCATACCAAAGGTTCCACCTCAAAGCTTGATTAATGCAAAAAAAGGCCAAAAACGAATGCAATACTGGCGTTCTCAGAAGCAAGTTTGATCACGGCTGTGTAATCTTTCCTTGAATCCTATGGTCATTTCAGTATCATCGGCAAATATTGAACAGGTTTTCATGGTCTTCATTTCATTAACAAACCAGAAAGAGCATGAATGTTCTCATACTCTCTTGAAATGCACATGTGCTTGTACTACAATGGCAAAGTTTTCAGATGAATGTATTGTCTTTACTTAATTCTTAATTTGACATATATATATATATATAAATATATCCAAACTAATAACAACCATGTGCAAGTGTACATTGATTATTATGTGTGAGAAAATACTACTACAGCGTCTTCTTTTGCTTGTGACAAAAATAAATGTGGATAAATACAAATAAAATGACAAAAATAAATATGGCTAAATACAGACGGGAAAGTTAAAAAAATAAATACCATAAAACCGGGAGCCCTAATCATAAAGCACCTAAAGACGAAGGTGGCCCAATAGGAGATAAATAGGCCCACAGATTTTAAGAACCTCTCAAGAGCCAAAAGAGTTGGTACACACTTACCTTGAAAGATTGATTCAGTTGTGTAGGGAGCACAGCGCATTGAATGAACCCCTGAGAGATAACATTGGAGGGTCCCTTATGTCTGTTGTATAATGGCTGAGATCAGAGATTAGCAATCAAATCACACAAGGAGTCCTTTGCAGGCAGAGTACCCCCATCAATGAGATTTAACAGTAGGTGAAACATTGCAGCATAATGCTAGAAGCAAAATGAAAGGGGCTCAAGGAGAAGTACATGATAGCCCAAACACAGTTAACTCAGATTGGAGGAGTTAAGGGACTTTAGGCTCCATTCCACGGACCCGAGCAAGACAGTAGTTTCTGCAAATAGATGCAGGGAGTTTTCCTGCACTACAGTGGAACGTCTGAAGGATCGGGGGAGGTTGAAATAATGTGGCAGGTGCCAATATAAGTGCTCTAAAGAAAGTTACCCAATTTCACATTTGTAACAGGGTGGGGCATTGGAAGAGGGAATGCTATTACAACCCAGACCGTATTGTGGCAGAGGTTCAAGGAGTGAGCCCTGCATGTCAGGGAGAACTTCACCCAGTACCTAGATTCCCTCTGAAAGTCCCTTAACCATATTATTGTCAAATTAATTTAACCCAACGCAAATGCAGGGAGGCCTTTCCCATCTTCAACGAAGTCAGAGAGTACCTCAGAATCTGAGGTTAACAGAGGGAGGTCCAGTCCTCATGATGTTTGAGACCTCTATAGATTTCATTCAGGGTCAATGACTGTGCCTGAGGAGGGGAGGAGGAGTGCATACTTGGTGCAGTCCTTGAAGTGGAACTGAGTAAACCGTATGGGGATAGAGAGGTTGACGGATATCCCGTATCTTTCCAAATAGACACAAGAGCCATTTGTCAAACGTTTAGGTCCCTGATCTACCCCTCTAGGGGAAAGAAGTCCAAGTTGTAGGTATTACAAAACAAGAGTGCTCCAATAAAATCACTGCTCCCGTACAATTAAAAATAGGAGGTATCAGAGAGCAGCATCTGTTAGTGAATTGTGACTCTATCCCCATAAACCTGCTAGGACAAGATCTTCTCTGTAAACTTAACAGCGCCATCTATTGCTCGCATGATGGGGTATGAAAAGAAACACCGGTAGCCAATACCGAGTTTAAGTTGCAGTCTTTGGAACCTGTTGTCAGGTGATATCCGGTGATCACCACAGAGGACTTGCCAGTGGTTTTGAGAGAGACAGTTAAGGAGGAAGTCTGGGACTTTACAGGAAGAGAGATTGGGTTGATTAAAGGTGCCAAGTCTTCTTAAGATCACTCTCTGACCCAATGCTGTTTTTCCACAGACTCACCCCAATAAAAAGGCCCCCTGAAGCTATTGCAGGAATCACCAACATCATTTAGTGTATGATAGAACAAAGCATCTTGAAGTAAGTTATCAGGAGTCCATGTAACTCCCTACTCAAGGCCTTACAGAAGGTGAACAAAAAGTGGGTTATTTTACAAGACCTCTGAAAGATCAACCAAATTGTTGTTCCATGCTACCCTGTGGTATGGAACTCTGCTGTGATTTTGTTTCAAATCAGCCAGGAGGCAGAGTGGTTCATGGTCACTGGCCTTTGTCAAGCTTTCTTCTCCATCCCGTTACACAACGAGAGCCAGTTTCTTTTCGCATTCCGTTTCCAAGATAAGATTTGTCATGCCCCACAAGGGTATACTGAAAGTTCATCTTATTCAATCAGATACTCAAAAAAATCTTGAGACTCTGCAGTTATCCTATAGTTTGACATTAATCCAATATCTTGATGATCATCTCATCACCTCGATGACCAAGGAAGCTTGCAAGCAGGATATGATTGCTTTGCTTAACCATTCGGCCAAGTATGGGCATAAGGTTTAACCTGAGAAACTACAATATTGTCAGAGAGAAGTCATGTATTTGGGGCATCAGCTAGAGAAGAGAGTAAGAAAAGTGTGCCATGAGCGCATAGCGACAGTCCTTAAGATGAAGTTCTCAACCACTCAGAGAGAGGTGAGGATGTTTTTGGGGATGGTTGGCTACTGCTGAAAATCAATCCTAAACTTTTTCATTCTGGTGAAACCTTTGCTAAGGCTGATGCACACTGGTGTCAATGTCCCGGTACCAAGGAATGACAAAGCATGAAAGCCTTCCAGGAGCTCAAAAATCTGCTTTGTAGTGCACCCACTCTTGGAATGCCAGACTATATGAAAGAAATTGTGCTCTTTTGCCATGAAAGAGATGTGTGTGCACTCTTTGTACTAACACAAACCCATGGAGAGACTGAGAGCACCTTTGGTTACTTCTCAGCTACTCTTGACCCAGTGGCAGCAGCGTTGTCTGGTTGTCTCAAAGCGGTTCCAGTGGTGAGCCAATAAGGGTGAATCAAACATGTCTGTGTCAGTATTACAGAGCTGTGAAAAAAACCAAGACCCGACATGCTGGATGCTCCTCTTCCTGAGTCTGGCCATACCCTTTTTAGTGTATGTTCCTGTATAAGGGACACACACCATTTTAAGAACTGCTTACACAGTATTTACTTTGAGGGGAGTTGTAGAAGTGCCTTACTTGTGCCACTTAACGTCTGCACAAGTGGCTGAACTGATTGGCCTTATTTGAGCCTGCTATACTTTAGAAGGCTCACAAGTCACTATTTATAGACAGCCAGTATGGAGATGGAGTTGTGCACGAATTCAGCCAGTCGTAGTTGCAGAGAGGATTCTTGACATCAACTAATACCCCCATCTGAAATAGGTTATATCTTTTACATTTGGTAGACTATCTGCAAATGTCAAAACAAATTGGTGAAGTGTGCTGCACACAAGATGGGTAGAGATTTTGTCACCAGAGGTAACATGTTTGCAGTAGAAATTGCCCAATATTGTGCTCTTGAGTCCGGCACCTTCCATTTGGATGAACCACGTACTGCAGGAGAGAGTATATCCAACATGTTACTGAATACCCTGCATACTTTTAATGAGCTGAGGTAACTGCAACATATTGCCTCAGAGGTAGAGAATCAAAATGGTTCCCTTCTGCCCAGAATGGTACGACACATGTACGGTCCAACTCATGTGGGCAGAGATGGAATGGTGTCTACCTTCCGATCACACCGGTTCAATCTCCATTTCATATCAATGGCAGTAAATTTCTGTCAGGTCTGCCTTGTCAGCCAAAAGCAGAATATGGACAAAAGGGTTGTTGTAGCCATGAGTCACACTGGAAAGTATGATGGTCTCTTCAACCATCTCCAAATTGACTTTGTGGGGATGCCCCAATGTAACCAATTGAGGTTAAATCCATGTCTGTTCTCACGATGGGGCGATGGGTTGAGGCATATTCTAACAAGAGATGTTACAGTCTAATATTTGCCAAACTATTCCTGCGGAAGTTGATGCCGCAATTCAGGATGCCAGTTCATCATGAATTAGATCAAGGAACTCACTTTAAGAGATATATTGCTGGTATTGTGTATAGCTTTAGGGATTGCCTGGAGATTGCACTGTAGTTACAGACCTGAGACATCAAGTATTGATGAAAGGCTGAATGGGATGATCACATCTAAACTGGCTAAAGCCTGTGCATCGACATTGCTAAAATGGCCTGACGCCTTTCCCATGGTACTGATGAGCATTTGAAGTACCTCTTGCAAGTGAACAGGATTGTTGCCTCATGAGGTGATGATATGGAGAGCTATGCATACTCCTTCTGTTCCTGCAGCTGCTCTAGTGAATATCTCAGACGACCTGGCAGTCTAGTACTGCAAGGGTTTGTCTGATGTGGTGAGCTCTATCTCTCATCAGGGTGACGCCACTCTAGCTACCTAAGGATCTCCAGGGCACAACCAGAACCCTGGCAATTGGACCCACATCAAGAAACACTTCTGCAAATCCTGTCTGGGGGAGTGCTGGAGAGGGCCCTACCAGGTGATCGTGGTCACTTACACTGCTGTCAAATACGCTGGTCTGCTGAACTGGATTCAGGCCTCCCATCCCAAGAGGGGAAGGCACAAAGGGGAAGAAGCGGAGCCAACATCCACATATTGCTCAAGTCACCCCAGGTTTGAGGTGTCTGAGACTTTGGAGGAAGAGGACGATGAGGCTAAGGATCCACTGTCACCATCTGAGGAGCATTGCTTGGAGCAAGAGAATGATGAGAGTGCTGTTGCCAATGCAACTACTTTGACACCGACTGTTTGCTTGAGAATTTGCATCCACTGGGACAGTAGAAATTCGTGGAAGGCTGAACCTAATCTCCTGCAGAAAACCTTGCAAGAAACAGAGGTGGGAGTAGGGCAAGGAAGCTCCATCTTGAAAAACGAGTACACTTTATCAGAGCCAGAGATCTCTAGCATCCAAGGGTCAAGACCCAACTGAAGAAGATTGGCCAAAAACGACTTCCAACTGAGAGTGTTGACACCTAAGAAGAGAAGATTTGGGAAGATGGTGAGTTAGATGAACAAGAACAGGTTGACCAGATTGACATTGTGGATAAAAGCCTGGATTCAACCTTTACAAAGCAACCCAAATGAGAGAAAGAAATCAATCGGAGGATTTCAGGTCAGGACTGGACATATCTTGCCCCCAAAAAAGTCTGACAACTGCTTGACTGATTTTGACAGGCATCCCAGGGACAGGAAAACGCCATGACGAGAGCCTGTTCACGCTTACCATTGACAACAGTTGGAAGAGTGGATAGTGAGTTTGGGTTACGGTTGGATGACGATAGCTCCTTTAGGCCTCCAGTATACGCAGAATAGAAAAAATCCAAATAGCTCCTGAGATAGGGTAGTGATGATAGAATAATATCTAGAGGACTAATCTCTCTACTTGAGATTCCTTGAACTGATTTACATTAACATGGTGCAGCAACACTGCAAAATTGTGATTGTTACTCTGGTAGTTGCCATTTCTGTTACCATATTTGGATGGCTGTTGGAAGTCTGTTCATTGGGACGCGATATTCCACTTGGTCAATCAAATCTAATTTGAACCTGTAGTTAGGCCTTCCCCACCTAAAAGTAAGGTGCCACACATTCGTCAGCATAAAAGTGTGTATAGTTACAATATATATTATCAAATGTTAGCTGAATATGTGAAGGTCATGGAGGTGGAAGACTGTTTCATTTGTTCCTATCTTCCAGCTTCGGCAGCAAAGAGAGCAGCATATTATTAGGAGTGGGTGTAGTTTCACTCTGCCAAATTACACAGAGTGAAAAAACACTCTGCGAACTCCATGCGAGCGGGCGGAGTTGTGCTCAGCTGACTGTTCACGCTGATTGGTGCGACTAGTAGGCTCTGCATAGCAACATGCACGCGAGTGGCACCACGCAGTCGCCCGCATGCACACCCATTTTGTTTTTTCTATTCTGTGTATAGTGCTAGGCCTACTTCTGAATCCTAATTATATATTTCTCATTCTAACTTTATTTAAGTTATCCGCCCCTGTTTTATATTTATTTCCTTAGTGTGTGTATTTTAAGCATGGGCACATTTTGCGGATCTCGAGTTCGCGGATTTTGCGGATTTGCGAACTCGCAATCCGCAAAATCCGCGAATTCTCGCGAATTTGCGGATTTTTTTTTATGTTCGCACGGGTTTCTGCAAGTTCGCGAGGGTTTTGTACAATTTCGCAAATTGCGAAATTGTACAAAACGCGTGCGAACTTGCAGCAACCCGTGCGAACACAATAATATGAAGAGAAAGAAGCTCCTGGTCACAGGAACAGCACGGGGATTGTGCTCATGAAAGTCAAGGATGCAAAGGCCTCTACCCAGCATCACAGCTGACTTTCCACGGTAGATTTGGGAAGAGGCACACCTGTCCAGCCTCGAAGACGCTCATGATTGTCTTTGGGCTAATGAATGAGTCACTGAATTTGAGCATCAACTAGTTCGAGCGACCATGTGTGTGTTACTATGCAATCGCCCCGAAGGGCGCAGGGGTCCCTTGAGTGAGCTGTCCATCATAGTGGGTGAATGGCGGGAAGACGGTGCAAACCGCGAGTGTGTGCGCGGGGCCAAACGTGCGGGGCTTCCATGCGAGTTCACATGCCTCTTGTGTGCATAAAAGGTCAGAGAAAGATCAGTTCAGCAGACGAAGAGAAAAAGCTCCTGGTCACAGGAACAGCACGGGTATTGCGCTCGTGAAAGTCAAGGATGCAAAAGCCTCTATCCAGCATCACAGCTGATTTTCCACTGTAGATTTGGGAAGAAGGCACACCTGCCTCGACGACGAATGAGTCACAGGAAGGGTCACAGGAAGGGCATGTTGTAAATATTTTAGGATGGCGCCAGCAAGCTGCCAGCGCCATCCTAAAATACTTACTAAATTAGCTTCAACAGGAAGCTCTAATAGATAAAATAAAGCAGGTGCGAGCACCTGCTTTATTTTATCTATTAGAGCTTCCTGTTGAAGCTAACTTAGTAACTATTTTAGGATGGCGCTGGCAGCTTGCTGGCGCCATCCTAAAATAGTTACAACAGGCCAGGCTTCAAGTTGTGAACTTTTGCCCCCGGAAAAATCCGCTGCTCGCGGATTTGCAGATTTTCGGTAAATTCGCGGGAGTTCGCGGATTGCGAATTTACCGAAAATCCGCAAAATCCGCGAGCGGAATGTATTTTCCGCCCATGCTTAGTGTATTTGTTCTGGTGTATTTTATATTTTTTGCCTCTTTATTTTCTGTGACTTTTATTACTTTTTCCCTAACTTCCTATTTTTTCTATCTATAGTCTATTCCTTCTCTTCCTCCAGGGTTTCATTTTTTCTTATTCACCCAGTGCCATGCCAGAGCATGGGAGAGGTGGCACTGTTGCAGTGAAAGGCACACACTTTAGGCACCAGTGCTGCCAGGGTGTGCAGCTGCGTGCCATTTTTAGCAAGGAGGAGGTGGCTGCACTTGTTTTTTCTTGTGCAGAGCCAACTCCCCACCATGCCATCAGCAGGAAGCAGGCCTGGGGTGGGTTTGGCCTGTGGGAGAGTTGGCTATTGTGGCGGAGGGTGCGCAGTTGCGTTTGCCAGTACACTGGGGTACGGTGCACACAGCAGCAGCTGATGCACTGCTGGGCTGACATCCTGGACCCAGAGAGCGACCTTCTTGACCTTCTGGGCGTCCAGGTCATGCAACTTATGATAACTAATAATTAATTATTACTAATTTGTTGTGTCCTCCTATCCTATAATACTATTTATTTTCCAAATAGCATGCTGCTCACCCTCAAAGGTAAGTTTAATTCACTTAATTTACAGTTACAAATATTATGTGATCCTATTTGAGCGAGCCAGGTCCTCGGTGCTAACTACTTCTGCTCCTTGCTGTAGGTCCTCGCTTAGGTTGATTATGTAAGAAGATACGCTGACTCCACTGTCCTCCTGTCACTAAGATGGTGGTACTGTGTAGTAGTAATATATTATCGGTGAGTTAGCTTTCTCTGTGTGTTTCTTTTTCTTTTCATGTAGCTTGTACAGTTCCAAGCAATCTTCCAGTGATGTAGTATGCAAAATATGCATCTATACATTGAAAAGGAAAACTGAATGAGTTGGCCCAGCAAAGGGGGTTAGATTTGAGAAGCAAATATGAAGTACTTCCAAACCTAGTTTAGGAAAGTCGGAATAGGGCTTAGGTAAGGTTTTGGAAATTAGGAATAGGTCAACCGGATAATATAAGCATTCTGTTTTAGAACAGTATAATGTCAATATGTTTCTGCGTTTGCCTGTAAAAATATTTTATACCAGATTAACTGTACCACTCATCTATTTTGTTCTCTTCTTTATTTCTTCAGCTCCCAAGGGCAAGAGGAGGGCATTAGAGGGTCAGGCCAAGGAGGGTGCCACCACCAGTGCTGTGGTGGGTGGAAGTTCTACCACCAGTGCTGCGGCCATGGCGGACGGCTCTGCTGGATCCAGTAAGTTCTCATTAATAGTATTTATGACTCTAACTTTTACCTCTCTCCATTAGATACATGTTTCCTCCTTTTTGGTATTCTGTTACTTTTCTTAAAATGCTCATCATTCTATTGAATGTTTATTCTTATTATGTATCTTACTTCCCAGTGCCCACTCAGTCACTCACCTCGTAGTACAGCACTCCTTTATTTGTTCTTAAGTTCTTCTGTCCCAGCCTACCAGAAACATTAGAAAAAAACATTTATGGCTTGCGCCACATGTTACAGGTCAAGTGGTTCATATGACTTCCATATTGGATGTATGCCTGTTCAAATTTGACATTCATCAACTTTCAGTTTCAACTGCAGTGACTGACTAAGCCTAATCTACATAATCAGTAACCCCTACTATTCTATAGGAAATCCTCTACCACATCTTCCCGTCTTCCTCCCTGTACCTTACCCTGCTGCTGCAGTCTAAGAGACTGATTCCGGAAGGAGATCGCAACCCGGCTCTGCCGGCAGTGACTGGAGGCCACGAGTGAGCACTACTAGCGGCAGGTGGATGAGGAGGGCCCGACACATGCCCGTGCTCCTGGGCCCAGTTCCACCGGCTAACAGCCTGGGTCTTCAGCCTCCTGGCAACATCAGTGTTGCCAGCAGCTCACAGCTGTCGTTGCATGTCCCTGTACTGCCCCCTTTGAGACCAGCTCCACCATCAGCGCTTGCTTCTCGAGCTGGTGCACTTGAGCCATCAAATGCCATGCCTCAAGGCCCACATCCAACATCTAGACAACCTCTTGGAGAATGCCCTCTTCTAACTATTTTTTAAAAGTTTTGCTTTGGTTGGAGGGAGTTGTTGTGGGTGGAGAGAACGGGAATTTGGGCAGGGTATTTTTGTACAATTTGGACATGATTTATATTTTTTTGGACATTCGTTGGGGATGGGGAAATAATGTGGGAGAGGAGTGGGCCTGCTGTGGGTGGAGAGGGTGGGTTTTATTATATATATGTTAGTACAGGAAAAATCTTTTATTATCCCCTTTCTGTCTGAAGTTTTTATGTGTGTTTTACTTCAACTGTGCACTGATGCCTTTTCACACAGCCTGTCTTTATAATTTCTTAAAGTGTATGCCAGTTAGGAGAGTATGCTGCTGTTCCCTCTATTGCCTATAGAAACATAGATCAACAATTAGGTTATTTCATCTGCAGTACAAGTTAGTTACGTACTGAGGAAAGGAGTTCACTTCGCATCATAGTTCTCTTACCTAAATAAATGAAGTGATTGCTGGTGGCTGCTTACTCTCACAATCTTCCAACACTTGGAGGGTTTCCCAAGATGCCTTCTTTATGGTAATGGTACTACGCTCACAGTGAAGGCATTATAGCAAGGTCCCAATTCCACCTAGGTGAGCTCCAACTGCAGAATTAATCAAAGGGATCACAGGCAACTAAAGTGAAAGAAAAACAGAGTTAGTAGGTTGTACATATACATTTATAGTACAACTTTCAAGAAAAGAATACCACATATTGTTACAAAAACTAGTAATAGTAATTTATTCTGAGCAATGGTGAACATGGGATTTGAAAACCAGAGGTCCAGCGCTAGCATTCTTGCCAACATCCCATTGTACAAATGTGCTGTTGGGTGGTTGCAGTGATTGGGCCCCTCCTGACTAAACATGCCCGAAATAGTAGCCTGTATTTTTGTTGTCTTTTCTGGGACCAATGACGCAGGTGATTTTTGAGAAGTAGGTGGCGGTAGACTCAGTGCGCGTTGTGGTGAGGCAGTCACTGTAAACCATGGTGTCTCCATCTGAGTCTTGTGCCATTGTGAAGTCGCTGAGGTGGGTGATTCTGCTGGCACACTGCTGAGGACAGGGCTGCTTTGCACAAGGATGTCACCTTCTTCCTCATCATCACCTCCCACAGTGATTGGACTTGTAGCTGATGTTCCCCGGCTCTCCTCACTTTCACCACCACAACCTCGTTCAGCAATTTTTTGAAGGTGCTCCTCCCACCGGATTGTGTGGTGCTTTTTCATATGGGTCGTTTGGCCTCCAGTACCATTATGTGAACCAGGCTTACCTCCACAAACTGAAGTCACACAAAGACTCCAGATGATCCACAATGCAGCAGCCCGACTGATCCTCAACCTGCCCAAGAGGACACACATCACCCAGCAACTGAAGGACCTCCACTGGCTCCCCGTCCAGAAGAGATGCAATTTCAAGCTTCTGGCCAAATCTACAAATGCCTCTATGACCAAGGACCAGCCTACATGAACCATTGATATAAGGAGATCGGTAGTGGTAGTGGTGTATCCAAAATGGATAGAACCGCACATACACAAATGATAGTACAATGGACAATAATGCTGGAAAAAAGTAAAGAATCTTGATTTTTTGAAGACGGAGTGCTACATAGACCACTATCCCCCACTACCAAGAGGGATCAATGTCAATCAATAGATTGACAAATGTACAGCGTTTCCCAGGCGTCATTACTATGTGGTGCCATTTGTAACACTACCGCCGCTACATCTTCTCGAGGTAACGTCACAGCAGTTTGCAATTACATGTGCGTTGTGCTCTATTTTCGCTACTATCCTGACCCAGGACTTTGCCATTTGACCTATTGTGGAATATCACTTGTGCACTCCTTTACAGGGAGTTCAAATTGTACACTCATATTGGAAATACCCTTAAACTTTTGTGGATTTTGTTCACAATTTGCTGAGTTCCAGCTGTTACTTTGATCTACCACATTCTATACTATTACACTCCGGACGGGTTCATTGGATGGGACTGTTGCTCTTTACTTTGAGTTTCATCTGTTACCTTGATCTACCACATTCTATACAATTACACTCCGGATGGTTTCATTAGATGACATGGACTGTTGCTCCTTACTTTGATTCCTGAGTCTTAGTATCATTGTCATATGCATATGACATGAGGTCAAATGCGCCGTGATATTCCTACTTCATATCCTTGAAAAAGTCTGAGTACTGATTGATAGTACTGAGGAAACACGTGTCGGCTGTTTTTATCTACTCTAACTTTATGGATCTCCAAATAAAGAAAATGAAAATATGAACATGAACTTTATTTGCTCTTTTGTCTTGTCCTGAAATCGAAAGTACAGGATACATACAACTTAAATATTGTGGATACTATATGACCTATTGGTCTCTCGTGTACATGTGTTTTAGGATTGTGCTCTCTTTGACCTCTTCTTTTTGGCTCTACAGGAACCATTGTTTGCATTTCCACCAACCGACCAGAAATCTCCCCTCCACACACCTCGCCCTTGCACAGACACCAAGTGTCCACTGCTGCTGCTCCGGAGGATGCTCCCTCTCCAACCTCACCGCCAAAGCCTGGAACGTCCTCCCCTTTCACCTCCGCACCACACACTCGCTGACCCGCTTCATGAAGGGACTCAAGACTTGGTTCCTTCAACTGATACCTGCAGCACAGTGCCTGGATACCCTCATGGGTGATAAGTCATGCTATACAAGTATTACTTGATTGATTGATTGATTGATTGATTGGTGCTTGAAGAAGATGGTGGAGCAGTACCCTTCTTTTTCCTTGCTGGAGGTCTGGGAGCCAATGATTCTAAAACAGGAGGCTCTTTCTTGGCAGGAAGCTTGACCTCCTGTTCTGCTCCAACATCAGGAAGATGCACTATTGCTGGCTGTGGCTGCTGTCCAATGTTCTCTGTTTCCTGAAATTATTGGGTATTACTTTGTAAAAGGGACAAATCCAATTCAACGTCACTGCTCATCAGCGTCTCATTGATTGCAATGGCTGCCTCACTGACAGACATGATCCAGGACTGCTCTCAGCTTGCTTACCGGAGGCTGAAGTGGCAGGCACATGACGTTGTCCGAAAAAGATTTGGGCCGACTCGCCACTGGTGGAAAGCTGCTTCTTCTCACTGACAACATTCTTGGGAGCACCTTTCTTTGGGACCATCTTAAAGCTCTCAGTCGGCAGGGGCACTAAGCTGCACAAACGGAAGAGATTGGAGGACTGAGGTCACTGTACAGGCCTTCTGTTTGTCAGTACTGTAGGTGATGTATTGTGTTCTCTTGTGCACCTAAAAGCAAACAAGTAAGAAAATATTTAGTGAAACATGGCAGTTTGAATTAGTACAGACAAAGGCAATATTAGTGTGGTTGGCTACTTAGGTCATAATAAATCAATCACTTTAAAGTCAAACCACACCACCATACCATTACATTTAATTTCACATCAGGATAACACAATGCACAGATAGAGCTCTTTCCTTTATGTCCATATATTCTAAAGCAGACACCTGCAGCACTCAGGGAACTGCATGGGTAAATAGGATAACAATCAGTAAAAAAACGGAGGTTAGTGTACAGCTATGGCAGGCAATGTGGTCCAGGGGGGAATTGAATAATCAATGTAACATGAATGATGCTGATGTGCCTGTAGTGCACTGCAGCCAGGGTATTGAGGAGGAAATGGAATTATACCTAAAAAACTGAATGCTATTGCATGGCTGTGTGCCTATGGTGGATGGATGGATGAAAAGACCGTGGCAAAATGTAAAGAAGCCATTTTTTTATTTATTAAAAATGTATATATATCTTAAAAAGAATTAACCTACATTTTTTTTAGAAGATCAATAATCCTGATGTTTGTATGGGAGGATACGAAGAAACCTAATGTGAGGAGCAAAATGCAAAAAAAATTAAACAAATGCATGTAATATATAAGCACTGTTCATCCAATTTGCATTCTTAATTTACATACGACAATGATCCTCAAGCATATCATTAAGCTGGTATCACATTCATCCATGCAAGCCAGGCCAGCCAGTGCTACATGGTCAAACAACAGCAGCAAGCAAGGATGCAAGGGGAACAAAGAACACATGTTGGCCTATGGCAAAGACACACTGGCTGGATGCACCAAACAGCTGCCAGCCAGTGCCACAAAGTCAAACAACAACAGCGAGCTAGGAGGCATGGTGAACAAATAACACCTGCAAGCCTATGGCAAAGGTACACTGGTTGGAAGTCCAAAGTGGCTGCCAGCTACATGGCCAAACAACAACAGCGAGCAAGGAGGCATGGGGAACAAAGAAAACACATCCTTGCCATATGGCATGGAGAACAAATACAAATCAATGGTGGTCTATGGCAAACACACACACACACTGGACAGACAAAGGAGGCAAGGTAACACTGAAGAAAGCACTACCATTAATTCAGCAATGCCAAAAACTAAAATGAACTGAGCTATAACAACAACACACATTCTCCCACACACACATCCTCCAGAGGCATCAAATATTACCCCACATATACAATCTTTGTACACAAAAAATGTGGAATACAAAAAGCAAACATCACGTTTTTAATTTAATCCAGTGCCATCCCAGCCCTAAATTATGTTTTAAAACAACATATACAACCGAGACATCCGTTTCATGCACCCATGATTAGCACTGACCTATGCCTACTGACTGGATGGACCCTTGGCAGACTAGGCCACATAGTAAAATAAATAAATATTGCAAATTTGACAAACATGGAGAAAATGTACTTAATTGTGTAACATTGCAAATGCAAAATATAATTAGGCCCCTACTGAAACTGCAGGCTACCCACCACAATAACTTTGAACATTCTAATAAAAGTGCAAATAAATACTGCTGCATGTCCTCTATCAACCAAACAACACCCTTATACAAAAGTTTTTGAACTTACCTGTGAAATCTCAAAAACAAAGTACTTAACTCCAATGGTATATATGCAGCAGACAAAGAGAGTGATCTTCCCAGCTCCAAATCCAAATAGAAAACTGACCAGGAGATGGACAAAGCACTGTGAGGAGCCTGCTGGACATGAACAGGAAGTTGGTATCTCTGGGGAACATACTCCTTGCTGGAAAAAAAAAATTACAACAACACAAAAAAATAAGAAAAGAAGAAACTCCACTCAAAAGACTCTTATTATAGATTTCTCTAGCACAAAAGCTAATCAAGTGGTGCGTTAGCAATTGGTACTTCATTGTCGCGGTTGGAAGCCATGCGAGCAGGTGTGAAGTCTTGCGCCCGCTCGCTAGTGGCCCGATATTATCGTGGTATGAGCGCCAAAACAAATTTAAAGTGAGCGGACAGAAAAAAAACCTCAGCTTCATACCTGGAAGGCAGAATCCAGGAACTCCTCACTCCGCTGAGCAGTGCCCATATTCCACAAACTCCACGAGCGGAGCAAGTTTACTGCCCTGACCTACATATTTTCACTCACCTCTGTCCTACTAAGTTTCTTGCTCAGTCTTCTTAAATCTCTTCTATCGTCAGTTGTCCATCAAACTGTTTTATTTTGATGATCTATTGGAAGAGGTACCAATTGTTTGTGGTAAAAATCTGTATTTGTTGGCTATTAAACATGTCTCGCTCTTACAAAAGATTTAAATCAAGGGATCAGCGTTAGTATATAACAAAATTCTTTACCCCATGACTTACATGAGTACCACTAACCAGAGCATGCATGATGTAACCTTCAAAATTAACTAAGACAAGAGGGTATTCATAGATTATTTGAATGAGAGGAGAGGATAGGTGAGGAAAGAAAAGGAAAGACCTGTGCTGAACATATCATTAGGAAAGGTGAAGAAGCGACAAATGAACCAACTCCTAGATAAAATATTAAGGTCAGTAAGAAGGGATCTTTATGCACTATTTGGCAGCCAGAGGGAAACAAACTTTTGAGAAACTAGGGTGGAGCAAATGTGAACATAGCAATTTTGTTAAAGAGGAAACCTTTTCTGATTTAGACACAAAGATAAAAGAAATCTATTATGCATGTGGTAAGTCAGCTTATTTCCAGCTACCACATAACTAGATGGGTAGGTGCTATGTAGCATTAGCTTTCCTAAGGAGTTATCATACTAATTCGTTGGAATTTCCTCTTAAGCAACATATAAGGGGGGGGTCAAATGTAGCTCTAAACAGATTCATAATGATATTGTTGGCACTCTCATACCATCTGTAGGAGTGTCATTAAATAATGTAAAGATTAGGGAATTCCACTTTAGTTGACCGACTTGACACTAACACAGCAAGTGCCTTAACAGTAATAAATAAAGAGATGCTTACAATGAGAGCTATGATTATGCAAAATCACCTTGCGCTTCTCCTTGCAAAGGAGAGCGTAGTCTGCAAAGTTATTCATGCTCGGGATGCTGTGACTATGTGCCGAATAAATGAATTATGTTCTGTAATAAAGAATTGAATTGATGACTTAAAATTCATCATGGGGGGTTTGTGAGAACTGCTTTTCTGCATATTAGCTGCATCATAAATTGGGGCTTACGCTAACCTTAGTTGTGCTTACAGTGTCCTCCATCTTGCACCGGCATCACAAAATCTCGGGGCATATTATCAAGGGGGTTTATCTCCGCTTTTTTGGCTTTAAAAGCCAAAAAACGGAGATAAAATTAGCTCCCTATTACCTAGCTGTCGCTAACACCAGTTAGCGACAGCTAGTAGGAGATAGCGACCATCTTGGGCCCCACTTTGCATGTCAGTGATATTTATCACTAATGACATGCAAAGTGGGCGGGCCAAGATGTTAGCGACTGGAAACAGTCGCTAACATCGCTATCTCCAAAAGCTAACACCTGCCCTGAGCAGTTCTTAATTATGTAAATTGGGTTTGTGAGGAGCACTCCGTGTTGTGCCCGAATTTATTAAGTATTCTATTGGTGCTACGATTATTTAGGATAGTCACTCCTGGGTTGAATGATAAATTATGATGGGTTTTAGTGCCGACCTAATCGCGCACTGTTCACCTGGTGCTCCGCACCTTATTTGTATGTGTTTGTATCGCCACACTATAAACCAACTATTTTCCTCATTTAACACATATGTTTTTAATCATTCATTTTTCATTAGCATTTTTTCTTGTTATTCTCATTATTCATAACAGTATGCATTTATATTTTTTACATTGCAAATAACATGTTTTCTTTTTTAGCATTTAACATAACATATATAATCATTCGTTTATTGATGAGCCCAATGCATTTCGGCACCTGTATGGCGCCTTCATCAGGGGCGACTCTGTAAAAATAAAAAATACAATGTGTAAGTGTTGCGCGTTCCATTGGACATGAGGGTTCATATGGGTGTTTTATGTCTTTTTCATACCTGAAAACAACAACTGTTT
Source organism: Lissotriton vulgaris (assembly GCF_964263255.1). Classification (NCBI taxonomy): domain Eukaryota; kingdom Metazoa; phylum Chordata; class Amphibia; order Caudata; family Salamandridae; genus Lissotriton; species Lissotriton vulgaris. Next base: position 1,564,220,065 of record NC_141685.1, read on the forward strand.
TGTGTTGTTATGTCAATGCAAAAATCCACCTCGACCGCTAGTATTCTGTTTAAACAAAATAAAAGCCCATCTTTAGCTGACTGCACTTTATGTGTTGTGGACAAAAATAGCCTCTCCTAATGTGTTAACATACCTTATTCTTTTCACCAGAAGGCTCTGTAACAACAAATGTAAACATCCGTAAACATCCACTTCTACCTTGATGATACAAAAGACTTAGCTTAAAAGAGTCCGCACCCTACCTTATCTTCGTTATTATACTGCCATCTGGAAAAGTCAGAGAAAATGCCACGTAATCACTACCATGTCCTAAAGCCTTCCCTTAAATTTACACTCAATGGAATGCTACCCGTATCTGTGTATTCGTGATTATCTTGCTCGTCAAAGAAACCGCAGCCCTATGCTTGTATCTGTGTTTACTCCACTCGTGCTCCGAATGTTATTTAAACTCCGCGAACTCCGCGCGGTTGCTTGACTATAGAAATGAAAGATGGACTCTCTAAGGAGATTATGCTTAGTCGACAGGTCACAACCGGCGCCATCTTAATGTGGTGAATTCAACAAACAGGCTGGTTCTATATACAATGCTATATAGCTAGTCCTAGATTATAGTTCTTAAATCACCGTTAAGTCCTATGTATCCTTTTATGTAACGATCCGATATTCGCTGTGCCGCCTAGGTCTATACTCAAAAAACTCTGCTTCTGTTTTCCGTTTCTATTGCTAGTACGTAAGTAACAACCGTATTGTTTCATCTCCACTCAAAAACTATAATTCCGTGGTAAATCCCCACGGGAAAATTCACATATGTTACTGAAGATCTGCTATGTATACGTATGGTGTCTCATGGTAGGGATTGTGTGTTGAGTGGTATGTTAATGTTATCAATCAAATAAGTTCACATTGATCATTATAACAACTCATATGCAATTGTAACCAATCTTAACATCGTGATGCGTCAATAAACTGCATTTTGGAAAAATCAAAATTACTTATATACAATGCACAATATATATACAATCATATCGTGGTCTGTCAATATATTACATTTTGGACGAATCAAATTTACATGTGTTGTTCCTATATCTACAAAATGATAGGTATGTGATTTGAGTAAATAATTCACAAAATTACCTCAAATTCTCCTATAGGTAACATGCTAAGTCATATTTATCATTGAGTCCTATCGGTACCATCGTATTTAAGTGTTTGATCCAAAATAGTTCTCGCTGCAACAGCTTCTGGTGATTGTTAATTCCTAATTTTATTTGTACTTGTTCTATAACTAGGAATCTTATCTGTGAAATGCTATGTTTTTCCTGTCGCCAATGTTGCACTAGTGGTGAAGTTACATTTTCATTGCGGATCCGCCTTTTATGTTCCGTTACTCTTGTTTTTATTTTGCGTTCCGTTTTGCCAATGTACATTTTGCCGCATGGGCATTTAATTGCGTACACAACATTCTGCGTATTGCAGTCACTCGTGTGTTTTAAATGTATTGGTTTTCCTGTTGTTGGGTGGGTGCATGTGTTTCCTGTTATTACATTATTGCAATTTGTGCAATTGAGGCATCTGATTGTTCCTTTGTATGTTGTTGTTGATTTTGGTTGTTGTTTGTATTTCAGTCTCTCTCTTAGACTTAATCCTCTTGTATATGCATGTAGAGGAAGTTCTTTGAATATTCCGTTGAAATCTGGTTCCATTGATAGTAATTCCCATCTTTTGTTGATTATGTTTTTAATTTTTTGAGATTGGGTTTTGTATTTAGTTACAAACACCATTCTTTCTTGTGTTGATTTTCTTCTGGGTTTCAACAGCTCCAATCTGTCCATTTGCAGAACCTTGTCTAGTTGTTCTTGTAGTACCTCAGACGGATATCCTCTTTCTTTGTACTTTTGCACTTGGTTGGCAAGTGTGCTTTGGCATATTCGTGCATCTGAGCATATACGTTTGATCCGTATAAATTGCGAAACCGGAAGGTTCCTGATAAGACTTTTTGGGTGAAAGCTCGTGTAGCTAAGAGCACTGTTCCGATCTGTGGGTTTTGTGTATAATGATGTTTCAAATCCACCTTCTGTTTTGGTGATTCTAACGTCTAAGAAGTCAATGACGTCCTTGCTTATCTTGTGCGTGAATTGGATCCTCGCATCAACTTGGTTCAGTGTACTTATTAGCTGTTCCAATGTTTCTTGAGTGTCGTCCCAAATTTTATAAATGTCGTCGATAAAACGACAGTACATTTTCACATGTGGCCATTCTCTCAAAGTCATCAGATTGTGTGCCTCGAATTGGTCCATGAATGTATTCGCATAGGCAGGGGCCCCTGCAAAGCCCATGGAAGTTCCATTCAATTGTGCATAATATTTGTCCTTCCATGAAAAATAACTATTGTGAAGACAAAATTTCAGTAATTGTAACAAAAATTTTTTTTTGCTACTGGGTAAATCTTCCATTTTGAGCAATGCCCATTCAGCTGATTCCAATCCTGCTTGATGTGGTATAGAGGTGTAAAGTGCCACCACATCTATGGTGCACATAATCCAGTGATTTTGAAATCCTTCTTGTATCCACATAAGTTTATTCAAAAAATCTGTTGTATCCCTTATGTAAGATCCCCATTGTTGGACAAATCTCTGTAGGAAATGATCAATGTATTGCCCGAGGGGGTCAAAAATTGACCCGCACCCCGAAACAATGGGTCTAAACGGTGGATTTGTTGGGTGTTTATGAATCTTTGGGATCATATATAGTTTCGGTCGTCTGGGATTTTCTTCTGGTCAGTATGCCAGTGTCTGATCATCTATCCATTCATTTGCTATAGCTGTTTGTAAAATAGTGTTCAACATTTGTTGAAGCGTTGTTGTGGGGTCCGATGGTAACTGTAGGTAAGTATCTGTGTCTGCCACATGTTCATTGATTTTGTGTTCATAAAAGTGCGTGTCCATTACTACTAGGGCACCACCCTTATCTGCTGGTTGTATTGTCAAAGCTTCGTTGTTTGCCAAGTTGCTTATGATGTTTTGCTCTGTCTTGGTCAAATTGTTGTTGCAAATTTTTTTGTAATTAAGTTGTTGGAGATCTTTTCTCACCATTATTTCGAAAGTGTCTAACATTTTATGTGACACTGGGGCTTGGTAAGCACTCTTAGGTTTAAATTGTCTTGTGTTCTCTTGTGTGTTGTCTGCCGGTTCCACCACATTTTCGAAAGAATGTCTTAGTTTTAATGTTCTCATGAACTTAAAAAATGCTCCCTCTGTCTCCATTTCGTTTGTTGCCGTAGTGGGTACAAATGAAAGTCCTTTGTTTAAAGTTGTTGTTTGTTGTTTTGTTAATGTTATGGATGAAATGTTGATGATTAGACTACTGTTCTTCCACTCCGTAGTGCTTTTCCGGCCACTTCCTCGCCTTGTTTTCCGCTTGGGACTGGTGTTTCTGTTTGTGGCGTTGGTGGTCGTCCTTGATTGTGTTCCTGTGATAAAAAAGCCACGTCTCTGCTCGTTGTTGCTTGCTCGTTACTGTCAGTAGTTAATACTATGCCTTCTTGTGTTGCTCTGACTGGTCCTCTCCGAATAGATGTTTCCTTATCCGTTACCAAGCTTTCTTCAGATGAATGTGTGGTTGGTGATGTATTCTTAGGGACAAATTGGCGTCGGGCATAGATGTCGGCCCATGTATAAACTTCATTGAGCTTATAATCTATTGTGTCGCGTTTATATTTACGCAATTTTCCCTCCTGTAACTCCTTCTCGCATTTCTCTAGTTTTAAATTGATACCTTCCAAACTGATTTTCCAGGTGTCCACCTCCATCCTCGTCTCCAGTTCTGTCTTGAGAGTGTAAATCTCATCCTCTAAGTCATGTATTATTTTGGCTAATTCCTCTATTATAAGTAGTATAAGATCCAGGGAGCATTTGCTCAATATGCTATACCACTTGTCCATGAATTTTGAGTTGAGGTTGAAGCGAAATAGCATTGGTTTTATTGATAAACGAAGGCCTCTTGGGATACGTTTAGCTCTGTGGTATTGTATGAGCGTCGAAGCATGCATCCTTTGATTCAATTGGCGTCGGGTTAGATATTCAAGCTGTTTAAGTTGTTGGCTTATTGAACCCCCATGGGCATCCATGTTTCTTACTTCCTTGATTAGTGAGTAAATTTGATCTGCCTGTTCATTTGTGTAGGCCAATGTGTTGGCCCTGTTGTCCGTTAGTCCTGTTATGGTTTCGAACTGCATCCTTAATTGTTTGGGTGCCTCCTCACTGGGTTGACTGAGTTATGAATTATGTAAATTGGGTTCGTGAGGAGCACTCCGTGTTGTGCCCGAATGTATTAAGTATTCTTTTGGTGCTACGATTATTTAGGATAGTCACTCCTGGGTTGAATGATAAATTATGATGGGTTTTAGTGCCCACCTAATCGCGCACTGTTATCCTGGTGCTCCGCACCTTATTTGTATGTGTTTGTATCGCCACACTATAAACCAACTATTTTCCTCATTTAACACATATGTTTTTAATCATTCATTTTTCATTAGCTTTTTTTCTTGTTATTCTCATTATTCATAACAGTATGCATTTATATTTTTTCTGAGTAGTTCTTAGCCATGTTATCCAATGGGAGGTGGATAACATGGCTAAGAGCATTAGCTCAGTAATGCATGAATATCGCTGACTTTTCAGCGATATTCATGTATTGCGGCTGATTTTTATTGCATTTGCGATAAACCTTGGTAATGCCAAGGTTTATCTGAGATAAAAATCGCCGCAGCTCAGCAGTAAATTTGTGTCTCTAACCAAGCAATAGCGATAATTATCGCTATTGCTTGGTAGTATGCCCCCTCATGTGTTGACTGTTGTACTTCTCGCTCTAAATAAAGAACAGCAAGACTCACAGAAATAATCTGAAAAATGTTCTCAAAGATCTTTCTCCTTCTGTACCTAACCAAGGACATTTAGACTGTCCCAGGCCATTGCTGTACCACGTATTAATTGAATTGCTGAAATGTTTCTTCTTGCTCGTTCTGTATTGGTGCATATCCTGACAACCATGTACTCATGTAGAACGTATGAACGTCTTTGTCTGAAGTCCAGTCCTGTAAAAGGAAGTGCAATTTTCTGTGTACAAATCTATGCCTCATTTCACTTAGAACTGTACTGAGCTCTTTGTACTTATGTTTTGCCTTTTAATTAATTCTTTATATAAAGCTTTAAAATGATCACCCTTTTTCTCTCATTCTTAGAAGAATGCTTCTCACCTGCAGCCAAGCTTAGTCAACTGACTAAAAGTGACGTCTCCAGCCGGGGAGCACCAAGGTCAGTATCAGGACAACAGCACTCCCCGTCCTAGTCATTGGCGTGCCTTATAAATTGGATTTTAGGATAGTTTTGTGCATTGACATGCCTTACTTGCTGATGCTCCGGTGAATAGGTCCTTTTAGGGAGCTGGTTTTCCAAAGAGTGTGAATGTTAGCCATTTAGCAGAAGATGGTTACATTTGCATCTCAAAGGCTATCACTGACCTCTCACCCACTGGGGCAGTTTAATCCTTGATGGCCTACGAGTAAAAAGGCCAGCAAATCAATGTTATTTTGCAGTTTACTCTGCACTTCGGTATTATGACATACATACTATCATCTATTTCTTTCTAGCCAACAGCATGTTGCATTGTGGGGCTTGTAGTTTTATGTTCAACAGTTTCTTTATGGTATCAAAACCCCTGCATGCAAAATGCTGTTGGCTAGAAAAAAATAGATGATAGTACGTATGTCATAATACTTCTATATCTTTCAAAAAATTTCAAAGTTGCCTACTCCATTTTAAAAACAGCTTGTTTCACACACACAACCAAAGTAAACTCTGCTCATGTGTGTTGTGAGGATTCAGGCTTTCAGACATGTCATGCATTAAAAGAAGCATTATAAATGTAGCTTATTTCTTATTAAGGGGAGTGGAGTGTGTTATACCGAGCTTCTCGAACAATAGAGGTACAACATGGACAGCTGCAGCAAACCTTCCCTAACACAAATAATAGGTTGTGGACAGGTGCCAGCATCAGAAAGAACATCATGCAATAATTCTTTCTCACAGAAAGGACAGGGACAAAACAGGAAGGTAACGCAGTACAGAGTGAATGGGAGGCATTAAAGGACGGTTGTGCCATTTTTGTACACTGACATAAATATACAGGAAGTGCAAAACTCCTGCAAGAAATAACCAAATATGCTATTGAATTGCCATACATTCATGTACTCGTATAGCATGATGAATTGTCACCTACCTAATGCAGTATGCTGTATCAGTGGGTTCCATTTCTTGCAGTGGGAAGTATTTTTCAGTACTAGTGTGGACTGGTTGTACAGTCTCCTAGTTATCAGTTTCCTAGTTTTTGCGAGGATATGTCACTTATGCCGACATTTATGTACCTCCTTTGATAAACTGTCATACACATATTAAAATGTTATGCAGGTGAGCTTAAAATGTTTTTAATGGGGTCTGTCTATCACATGATTAAAAATAGGAGGGCTGAGAAACGGATCCTTCTCTTTTCCATCAACATGTTTGGTACTTGGTCCCTGCTTCATTCGTCATGTTCCCCAGTCTTAAATGGGGGAGGGACAATGGGGCAGGGCTCACAACAGGCTATTGACAAAGCTGTCAGTATGCAGAATGTTTCACAGGGTGAGTCACTGTAATCATAGCCTGCACTATGAAACAGACCATGCCCATGCTGTCACGCCACACACACAACTGACTGGGTGTGGGCAGTATAGGCCTTGAAACTGCACACTATATATCTATATACCTAATACCAAAAAATGTGCAGCCTCATTGCAAGCACCAGTAGAGTAGTGGTAGTCAGGAGATAACTGTCGGGTCCCATAATTCTCTGCAACTCCATCTGTGTTGCATCCTGTCTGGAAAAGCAGTGATGTGGAGGCTTAAGGGAACAGGTCTCAGTTCAGCCTGGTCCTCCTGCTCTAAAATTATCAGTGGATGTCACTTTGTTTATAGCTGAGGTACAAACCTTTACATAAAAAGTGCATTTTATATTGTTTCACTTTAGTACCTAAGATTGTACCACTGGTCTGAGTGGCCTTTATTAAAATTAGTGAACCCCATCCTTTTGGCTGTGACAATTGTATTAATGACTCAAGAGGCGCATCAGTCGTCTTGTTTCCTCTTATATTAGACTTTTATTTGTATAGATGGAGCAATATTGTTGGACCCGGCCCATTAGGCAGGTTCACCCCTAGACTTTTTGCGTTTTCCTAGCCTATTTATGGAACCTGGTATTGGTGATTTTAGGCCTCTGCGCACTTTTTCACTGTGGTACAGTGTAAAGTGCTTGAGCTCTCTGTGGATGAATGGTGAGTGACCTGCCCTCCCATAGGAATGAATGGGGAATATGTATGCCCATGGTAGTTCCTGATGCGTGGGGAGTGCAGGGGCGAGTTTGGTATGAGAGAACTCGTGAGAATGAATGCTGCAAAATGATGTATGCGACATGGCTGTGTCTAGTCTAGAAGTCCTACTTTTGGAAGTTGGCATATTTGTGTAAGTTGGTGCTAGCGTGTGATTGGCTGGTGAGCCTGGCCCAGAGTGCATGGGCCTGCTTGTGGATTGACTGTCTGGTTTGAGGATGACAGGGGCTGGAGAGCCCAGGAGGTTGTCTGAGTCAGCCCATGGATGAAAGGCAGCATCTGCTGCCAGGGAAGTGGGAGGAGATGGCACCTGATAGTGAAGGGCTGTTCCTGTGTAACTACAAAGCTGGCTCCACCTCCCGCTGGGCGACTGACACCTCTGTCCCTGATACTGAAGGGGACTTCCCTCTAAACCAGTCCAGCTGGTTCTCACACTGCCTGCTTCAAAGGACTTCAAAGAACTTCAAAGGTTTTGCACTGTATAAAAAGGGGTTGTATCCCCTTCCAAAATGTTCTTGTTTTCAACTTGAATCTGCCAGGGGCTGCTGCTGCTTGAGCTCAGGGGAATCCCTGGCTCTGCCCAGCCCCTGGGCACCTGATGGACTTTCCTGGACTCCTGGGGGACCCCTCTGCCTTGCTGGGCTGATGGGGGGGACTTTGCTTTGCCCCTGAGACTCTCTGGGACCTTTGTGCAGCATGGTGGAGCTGCACTCCTGGAAGGACCTTGGTACTTTGTGTCTAGCGCTTTGGGAGCGCTTTATTGCCCCATAGCGCTTTAGAGCGCTTTATTTTGATTATGGCGCTGAGGAGCGCTTTGCCCGCCTTGGCGAGTGCCCACCTCGCTTATTCTTGACTTTTATTTAATTTCGGCTGCCCACGCCGATATCTTTATTGCCTGCCAGCCTGCCTGACTGAAAACGGGCCGCCGCGCTGCCCGCGGTGACCCGGAAGTGCTTGGCCGGCCGGCCAATCGCAGCGCGGCCGGCCGGAAGTCCCGCCCCCGCAGCCCGAGAGGAGAGAAGCTGCCCGGGGGAGGAGGCGGAAGGGAGGAGTGAAGATGGCGGCGGCAGCAGTGCTCCCATGTGAGGGGAGAGCCCTGCCGGCTGCTGAGGATGTTGTCTCGCCGTCAAGGATCACGAGAGCCCACCTCGCCTCCGCCTGACCCAGCGCGTGTGCTGGCTGCCCCGAGAATGAAGGAGGGCCGCCGCCCGGAGGAGCCCCGCCCAGGAGACAGCCCGGTGAGTTGGAAGGGCTGGGGGGGGCTCGATGCGGCGGCTGTTGGTGCCGGAGAGTGGCACAGGGGGCGAGAGCACTAGGGCGGCCCCAGCTGGCAGTGGGCTGCCCCAACGTTTCAGCGGAGCCTGAAGCTCCAAAGGCCCCATCTGTGTACATGAGTCCTGAGAAGGCTCCGGGGGCATTTCCATGTTCATGAGTCCGAGGGACTCCAACGAAGGGGGCATATCGGGGCAGATTGTCGTTGCCCGTCCCTAGAGGTCCCAGTTGTGTTTAGAGCCACGGAGGCTCTAGGGGGCCCATAGTTATTAAGAGCCATGAGAGGCTCTTGGGGGCCATTTTAGTTAAGAGGGGGCCTCGGGGCATATTGCCGGTGCCCGCCCCCCTCCTGCCTGCGAGGGATTGGTTAAGAGCCTTGAGGAGCCTATAATTGTTTTGCTGTAGAGCCTGTGTGGCTCAGGTGGCGCAGATTTGTTCTAGGGGCTACTGAGAGCCCTGCCACAGCTTTTTAGTTCCCAGTTGCCCAGCACTTTGTGGGCAGCTGCCACGTTTAGGCTTTTAGTACTCTTGGACTGGCGCTGCATGGCAGCGCGCCCTGACATTGGACACAGGGCATCCTTGCCCCAACAAGGCCAGTTGGCCTAGGGACTGCCACAGGTAGTGGCTTATGTAGTGTTGGCGCAATGTGATTTCTATGCTTTTTAATAGTTATTGCTTATGTGAGTTTTTTGCGCTATTGATTTATTAGGCACCTCTGAATGTGTTACTGCATCATGTGTCTTCCTTTCCATGCGCTGCACCTCTGAATGTTTAGTCATCATGTGTCTTCTTGCGCTGCACCCCTGAATGTATTTTATTGCATCATGTGCCCTATTCTTAACACCTCTGAATGTGTTACTGCATCATGTGTCTTCCTTTCCATGCGCTGCACCTCTGAATGTTTAGTCATCATGTGTCTTCTTGCGCTGCACCCCTGAATGTATTTTATTGCATCATGTGCTCTATTCTTAACACCTCTGAATGTTTAGTCATCATGTGTTTCTCCTTATTACTCCTCTGAATGTGTTCATGCATCATGGGTAAGGTGTTCTGGTTTATGCCCCTAAATGTGGTTATTCTTAGGTGGTTGTCTTTTCTACTCCTCTGAATGTAGGTTTATTGCATCATGAGTAATGTATTCTTTCTTAGACCCCTAATGCTGTGTGATACTTAGGTGGTTCTTCTTTCTTAGTACAGGTGGTCCTAGTAAGGTCCTGGTTCCTGTTACCAGTGGTTACTGGTTGTTATCTTTGTGATTACCATTTTATGTTTTATTATTTCTTATTCTAGAAGTGCTATATCTGACTATGACAGTGGCCCTTGTGGCCCTGTCTTGTGTACATAATCCCTGGGAATATTGCCCGTGCCAGTTGGCACCATGTATATGTGTGATTTTATCTGATGTGTTTTTACAATACAAAAGTTATTTTTATAATAACCTTGTGTGGAGTCTCTTCTGTGGTGTGCCTAGTATGTTGTTGCTGTTGTGCGCTGGCGCAAATGCTTTACACATTGCCTCCGAGTTTAGCCTTACTGCTTGAGCCAAGCTACCAAGGGGGTGAGCAGAGGTTATCTTGGCGTGTGACTTCCTTGCCCTGACTAGAATGGTGGTTTCTGCCTGGCTATGGCGTCAGCCTTAGCCTACCAGAAATAGCCAGTTCTAACATTGTTGGTCAGCGGTGCGGATTTGGAACTTGTGTTTGCGCAGTGCCATAGCGACAACTGGCTACATTACAAAACTCTACAATTGTTTTTTCAGATAGTCACATGTTTGGGATTATTGTTTTTGATTTTTTTCCTCAAGAGTGTCATTTTCAAATGTGTTTCTGCGCTTTATGTTTAGTGGCAGATGAGAGAAAGTGACAGGGCGGGACGCCATTAGAGGGGGGAGGTTCCCATAGATTAGGAATCCCTCGCTGGGTCCCGTGTCCAATCCCAAATCCTGTCCCTGTGTGGGTAGATGGAAGAGAGGGAGTGTGAGGAGAAATGACTAGCTCAGGAGGGTGGTTGTTCCCTGAGTGTAGTGTGTGTGTCTGGATTCCCCAGTGTGGTAGGATCCAGTGGTGGCAGCTTAAATGTGTCCAGTGTGTTAATTCCCATTCCCCGCTCCCAGAGTTTGGTACCTGTGTCACGTGTGGTCAGGTTGAGTGATCAGGGGTGGTGGAAACTGCCTTACCAGTCCGAGGGGGGGGAGTGTGCGAATGAGTGATGTGCTGAACTGGAGGAGTTGGTGTGAGTTTTCTTTTTGTTAAAGAGCTTGCATGAGAGGTGTACCTCTGGTGGTGTGCAGGAGGTCCTGCAGAGGCACTGGACAAGAAGGTGGATGTCTGGCGGTGTGCTAGATGTCTTGCAGAGGCATTAGGGAGTGGTTCCAAAAGGAGTGGCTTGTGTATCTGATGATCCTGTAAAGGGGAAGAGGTTCATGTGTAACCCAGCTTGGTCCCAGTAGTATGGTAGGGGTGTAGGGGCTCACGCCCTGTCTCAGTGGAGGCGGAGTGAGTGTGGGACGGTGTGTCCCACGTTGGCCTGAAACCCTATCTCAGGGCCTGGAGGGTTCCTTAAAGAAGCGCCAGGTCAGGGGCCTAAGCTGTACATAGGTCATTTGAGGAGGATCTTCCTGTGTCTAGAGGACGGGGAGTGTCTGTAACCAGAACTCCGGCGGTCCTAGTGTTGGGCAGTACCGCTCCTAAGTGGAGGGTGCAGAAGTCCTGGCTCGCTGAGCATTTGACCGTCTAGAGTGCTTGACCATTTGTGGGGCCTCTGGAGGTCGTTCCCCGAGGAGGGGGGAAAGCCAGGTTGGGGTGTGGCCTGACCTGGAAGGAGTACTGGAGGAGAGTGTGTCGCTGATACGCCGCTGGCGTGTGCTCTGTCTAGCCTGAGACATACTGGAACTGGAAGGGGGTGCAGAGGGACGGTGTCCTTACTTCTGACCCCGGTGTAACCTGAGGGTTTAGATCTTAGGTTGGGAGATTAGGAAACTTCTAGATCAAGAGGAATCTCTACCAAAGTGGATCAGCTGAAGAGACTGAGGGGGCTGCCCTTGCTGTGTGTTCTGGGGCTCACCTGCAGTTTGTTGTTTCCACCAAGGTAGAGGAAAGGGGGCTTTGCTGTGTGCTGTGTCCCCCCACCTGCTTGAAGAGGAACTGTGCTGTGTGCTTTGTACCTCAGAAGTGAAATAGTTTCCAGGTGGTAGACCAGTGATGGAGTGAGGTCCTGATCTGGTAGGAGAATTGTGTTCTGGTGAAGTGCTTTTCTGTGAGGGTGCGGAAACCCAGAAGTAGAGGTAGGGTGGGGCATTCTTGCCCGTGACCTCTGGTCAGCCTGAGGGTATGGTCCCTAGGTTGTTGGATCAGTGGTAGTTGTAGCTACACTGAGAGAGAGAGTGGAGAATGGCTATTGTATGCCAGGGGTTACTACCCCCCACTCTGTGGATTAGTTAGGACCTGTGATTGGATGGCCTATGGCCTGGTCTTGGCTGTGGATGACTAGTGTGTACCAGTGGGGTACCCTAGTTGAGTCAGAGAGTTATTATTTGGAGGAAACCATGTAGGTTCAGAGTGGCGCAAAACTGGACGGTGTCCCTGCTGTGCGAGGCCGTGTCCGTGGTTTTGTCGCCCAAAGCAGTGAAGCCCATCAGTGGTGTGATTGGTCTACCCTGCGTTTTGGCTGGAAGGGGGTTGTGTTGGACCCGGCCCATTAGGCAGGTTCACCCCTAGACTTTTTGCGTTTTCCTAGCCTATTTATGGAACCTGGTATTGGTGATTTTAGGCCTCTGCGCACTTTTTCACTGTGGTACAGTGTAAAGTGCTTGAGCTCTCTGTGGATGAATGGTGAGTGACCTGCCCTCCCATAGGAATGAATGGGGAATATGTATGCCCATGGTAGTTCCTGATGCGTGGGGAGTGCAGGGGCGAGTTTGGTATGAGAGAACTCGTGAGAATGAATGCTGCAAAATGATGTATGCGACATGGCTGTGTCTAGTCTAGAAGTCCTACTTTTGGAAGTTGGCATATTTGTGTAAGTTGGTGCTAGCATGTGATTGGCTGGTGAGCCTGGCCCAGAGTGCATGGGCCTGCTTGTGGATTGACTGTCTGGTTTGAGGATGACAGGGGCTGGAGAGCCCAGGAGGTTGTCTGAGTCAGCCCATGGATGAAAGGCAGCATCTGCTGCCAGGGAAGTGGGAGGAAATGGCACCTGATAGTGAAGGGCTGTTCCTGTGTAACTACAAAGCTGGCTCCACCTCCCGCTGGGCGACTGACACCTCTGTCCCTGATACTGAAGGGGACTTCCCTCTAAACCAGTCCAGCTGGTTCTCACACTGCCTGCTTCAAAGGACTTCAAAGAACTTCAAAGGTTTTGCACTGTATAAAAAGGGGTTGTATCCCCTTCCAAAATGTTCTTGTTTTCAACTTGAATCTGCCAGGGGCTGCTGCTGCTTGAGCTCAGGGGAATCCCTGGCTCTGCCCAGCCCCTGGGCACCTGATGGACTTTCCTGGACTCCTGGGGGACCCCTCTGCCTTGCTGGGCTGATGGGGGGGACTTTGCTTTGCCCCTGAGACTCTCTGGGACCTTTGTGCAGCATGGTGGAGCTGCACTCCTGGAAGGACCTTGGTACTTTGTGTCTAGCGCTTTGGGAGCGCTTTATTGCCCCATAGCGCTTTAGAGCGCTTTATTTTGATTATGGCGCTGAGGAGCGCTTTGCCCGCCTTGGCGAGTGCCTACCTCGCTTATTCTTGACTTTTATTTAATTTCGGCTGCCCACGCCGATATCTTTATTGCCTGCCAGCCTGCCTGACTGAAAACGGGCCGCTGCGCTGCCCGCGGTGACCCGGAAGTGCTTGGCCGGCCGGCCAATCGCAGCGCGGCCGGCCGGAAGTCCCGCCCCCGCAGCCCGAGAGGAGAGAAGCTGCCCGGGGGAGGAGGCGGAAGGGAGGAGTGAAGATGGCGGCGGCAGCAGTGCTCCCATGTGAGGGGAGAGCCCTGCCGGCTGCCGAGGATGTTGTCTCGCCGTCAAGGATCACGAGAGCCCACCTCGCCTCCGCCTGACCCAGCGCGTGTGCTGGCTGCCCCGAGAATGAAGGAGGGCCGCCGCCCGGAGGAGCCCCGCCCAGGAGACAGCCCGGTGAGTTGGAAGGGCTGGGGGGGGTTCGATGCGGCGGCTGTTGGTGCCGGAGAGTGGCACAGGGGGCGAGAGCACTAGGGCGGCCCCAGCTGGCAGTGGGCTGCCCCAACGTTTCAGCGGAGCCTGAAGCTCCAAAGGCCCCATCTGTGTACATGAGCCCTGAGAAGGCTCCGGGGGCATTTCCATGTTCATGAGTCCGAGGGACTCCAACGAAGGGGGCATATCGGGGCAGATTGTCGTTGCCCGTCCCTAGAGGTCCCAGTTGTGTTTAGAGCCACGGAGGCTCTAGGGGGCCCATAGTTATTAAGAGCCATGAGAGGCTCTTGGGGGCCATTTTAGTTAAGAGGGGGCCTCGGGGCATATTGCCGGTGCCCGCCCCCCTCCTGCCTGCGAGGGATTGGTTAAGAGCCTTGAGGAGCCTATAATTGTTTTGCTGTAGAGCCTGTGTGGCTCAGGTGGCGCAGATTTGTTCTAGGGGCTACTGAGAGCCCTGCCACAGCTTTTTAGTTCCCAGTTGCCCAGCACTTTGTGGGCAGCTGCCACGTTTAGGCTTTTAGTACTCTTGGACTGGCGCTGCATGGCAGCGCGCCCTGACATTGGACACAGGGCATCCTTGCCCCAACAAGGCCAGTTGGCCTAGGGACTGCCACAGGTAGTGGCTTATGTAGTGTTGGCGCAATGTGATTTCTATGCTTTTTAATAGTTATTGCTTATGTGAGTTTTTTGCGCTATTGATTTATTAGGCACCTCTGAATGTGTTACTGCATCATGTGTCTTCCTTTCCATGCGCTGCACCTCTGAATGTTTAGTCATCATGTGTCTTCTTGCGCTGCACCCCTGAATGTATTTTATTGCATCATGTGCCCTATTCTTAACACCTCTGAATGTGTTACTGCATCATGTGTCTTCCTTTCCATGCGCTGCACCTCTGAATGTTTAGTCATCATGTGTCTTCTTGCGCTGCACCCCTGAATGTATTTTATTGCATCATGTGCTCTATTCTTAACACCTCTGAATGTTTAGTCATCATGTGTTTCTCCTTATTACTCCTCTGAATGTGTTCATGCATCATGGGTAAGGTGTTCTGGTTTATGCCCCTAAATGTGGTTATTCTTAGGTGGTTGTCTTTTCTACTCCTCTGAATGTAGGTTTATTGCATCATGAGTAATGTATTCTTTCTTAGACCCCTAATGCTGTGTGATACTTAGGTGGTTCTTCTTTCTTAGTACAGGTGGTCCTAGTAAGGTCCTGGTTCCTGTTACCAGTGGTTACTGGTTGTTATCTTTGTGATTACCATTTTATGTTTTATTATTTCTTATTCTAGAAGTGCTATATCTGACTATGACAGTGGCCCTTGTGGCCCTGTCTTGTGTACATAATCCCTGGGAATATTGCCCGTGCCAGTTGGCACCATGTATATGTGTGATTTTATCTGATGTGTTTTTACAATACAAAAGTTATTTTTATAATAACCTTGTGTGGAGTCTCTTCTGTGGTGTGCCTAGTATGTTGTTGCTGTTGTGCGCTGGCGCAAATGCTTTACACATTGCCTCCGAGTTTAGCCTTACTGCTTGAGCCAAGCTACCAAGGGGGTGAGCAGAGGTTATCTTGGCGTGTGACTTCCTTGCCCTGACTAGAATGGTGGTTTCTGCCTGGCTATGGCGTCAGCCTTAGCCTACCAGAAATAGCCAGTTCTAACAAATATTAAGGCCTTTTAAACCATACAAGAAAGAGGTTGTTTTACAATGTACATCCTGAGCTACTTCAATGTGCTCTCAAGTGTAGTGCAGATGGAAAACGATGCAGAGTGAAGAAAAGTAATTGCCTAGGGTCACATTGTTTGGTCAAATTTGGAAGCTGAGATTGCAGCCTTGTTTCATGATCAGACATTATGCAGTTCAGAACCTGGGTGGATATATCTTTATTTCACCACTTCCCCTCTGATGGCATTTTGTATTAGTGACACACGAGGCAAGTCGGTTGTCTTATGCCTCCTATTGATGGCCTTTACTGATGCCATAAATGGAGCAACATTGTGGTCTATTTAACCATATACAGGTGAGGTTTTTGTACAGAGTACATCTCGAACTAAATTATTTCAAGTTGCTCTCAATTATGATCATCACTGAAAACAGAAGCAAATGGAAGAAAATTGCCCTTGGTCACGCAGATTAGTCAAGCTGAGAAGCTGTAAATGAATACAGGGTCTCTAGGTCAGGGCCCCACAACACGTTTTGCCTTGGATACAATAAAAGCTTCTGACTGGCCTGGTAATGTAATGCAAGGGCAGTCAAACTATTCTCAGTTTTTTTTGTAAGATGGGGCAACAGCAGCGGAAACACCTGTCTTCATACAACAGCTAGACGTTGGGCGAAACACTGCAAGCCTCCCTATTACAGAGGACAGGTACTGCTAGGATAGCCTCAGCACAAGCAGGTACCAACCGGGCAGCAGCAGTGCATGTTTTAGTTCCTCACAGAACAGGGACAGTATGGCAGTGGCAAAGTAAACATCCCTCTCTCACAGAAGGAAATACGTGCAATCCTCTATTTCCTCTGAACTTTGAAGAATCTCCTTAGAATTTCACAGAAATTGTTGGATAGGGGAGGAATAAAATGTACTATTCCCACTCCAGTGAGTGCAACAGTAGGGAAAGTGTTGGATAGCGGAGGGGTAAAAAGAATTATTTCCACTCCGGTGAGTGCAATAGTAGGGAAAGTGTTGGATAGCGGAGGGGTAAAAATGACTATTCCCACTCCAGTGAGTGCAACCGTAGGGAAAGGTTTGCATAGCGGAAGGGTAAAAATTACTATTCCCACTCCAATGAGTGCAACAGTAGGAAAAGGGTTGGATGGTGGTGGGGTAAAAATGACTATTCCCACTCCAGTGCAACAGTAGGGAAAGTGTTGGATAGCGGTGGAGAAAAATTACTATTCCACCCTTTATCCTTATAAACCCCACAACTGGCACCTAGAATTTACCCAAAAATATAAAAAATATAATTTGCATTGTAAAATCTTGATTAATAAAATATATTCATTAATTTGTTATAATTAAATTACTTCGCACCCTATTCTCCTATAAACTCACAACCCGCTAAGGAACTAAAAAATGCAACATTTAATTAAAATAAATTTAATAACTACAAAAAATGTAGCACATATATTAAAAAACATAAACAACACATACAAAAAATACATCACATACATTTAAATATATATTAAAATACTTAACACTAATCAAAAAATCGATATTTCAAACAGCTATATTTTTGCAAAGGATATTGATGAGTTCTATATTTTTTAAAATGATATTTCTTTACTTAAAGTCGATATTCTTGACCACGATATTCTTGCTGTCGATATTTTTGTCACGACAATTCAAACTCTATATTTTGACTGAATACTGTACCTGCTCACAAGAATCAGGGTTGCACTCGCTAAGCTGCTGCCTTTCTTTGCACCATCATCAGAAATCATTAATCAGACCAGTTTGCCTGGGTGTGAACTTGCCTGGAAGCATCTTCTATCTGTTTTAAGCATTCTGGGAACTGGTGTATTGGGCAAAATTTGTTAACACGGTAAGGCAAGGCTTTGTTCGTTTGCTGTGCCTGACTATATGGCAGTACAAAAACTAACAACAACACATAAAGCCTGAGCCAGAGGCGCAACTAGAGTCAAATTTCGTGGGGGGCGAAGAAACATTTTCAGGGGGCTGAACCTTTAAGCAGTAGGCAGAGTGGGGCTGCAGGGGCTCTTAGAAGGAGCGAAACAACAACAAGGCCTAATTAACATGCAAATGGTCTTTAAAGACCTGTGAAGTGTTCGGGTGCTGCTGTGTGTGCGCCTGGGAAGCTGTCTCAGCCCGGGCTGACACACACCACGGGGGGTGGGCAGGGGGCTAAAGCCCCTTGGGTCCAATGGGCGTTGCGTGCCTGGCCTGAGCAGTGTCGGACGAGCGATAACTGGAGAAGCCGTACTGAGGCTTAGGTGCACTGGTCACCTGCTACTTGTGGTGTTATTGTGCAACTTTAATAAAATGCGCATATCACTCAACTTTCTGAAATACACTCACTTATAATTTCTTCGGGCACAGCTTTTTGCTCAAAACTTTTCAGATAAATGTAACAGATTTTTATTTTTAGCTGATTAGATGTTAGCTGTGTTGTTAGTGTGCAACGTAAATAAAAATGCACATGACACTCAACCAGTCTGTAATGACTGCTCACTTGTAGTCACACATAGCTTTTTGCACAAAACCTTTTAGATCATTTTAACAGATAGTTTTTTTTATGTAATGGTTTTAATTAACTAAAGAATAAAGTCAAGAAGCATCGTACTGGCCCCACATTTCTTTAATAAAATCAGGACTTTCCTTTCCTAAAGTCTAGGGAAACTCGCATTAGAAACTTTGTTCTTCTCACAAAAATCTGATTTAAATATCCCTCCACCGTCTCTGGCTCATCAGATTGCCTAATGACTGACAGGTCCAGGGAATAAATGCATTTCTTAAAGCTAACATTCGTGTGCAGCAAGTAAGAGCCCCAACACGCTGTATTAACCACCTGACAACTGCATCGATCTACATACACATTTGCTTGCATGCATTGATTACTTGGAGGTAATGTATTTTCATGCTTAGCAAACCATCCATTTCATAATAACTTGTAAACAAAGAATTATAACAAACTGTGACATGAACAAGGTGCAACAAAGACTGTGGTGGGTGTGACAGAAGTCCCGCCAATGTCTGCCGGCCTTTCGCCTACTTATTGTTTTAATAAACAAGGCTTCCGCGTGCCAGTCTCCCCAGGGCGCTGAGTCACGCAGACCAGGAGGTGTAGCCGGAGATTATGTTTGACGTCGTAAGAAGAAAAGCAGACCATCCGGCATGGGTTTAATTTACACAGTGAAACAAAGTAAGGCGAGAGACACATAACACATAGCAACAATCTTTCCACCTTTCAAACAGTCAATTCCGCATACAACATCGCTCTGGGTATTATCGTTGGAAATGTTTTATTGCTACCTAAAATGTGTGGTTTATTGCAGAAAAACAGCTGTCTTTATTGCAGTATCTAAATCATGTTTGTTCAATTCTAGCCACAAGCTACGAATCCAAGACTTTTTTTTAGCATGGCAGTTTGTGTCTAACATTAAATGATCTTTTTAATATTTATTTTGTGTGCAGCCCTGACAAAAACATCATCTTACAATAAAAGCCTCTTTTTAACCAAAGGTTAAAGTGAAGTTATAATTAGGGTTTGAAATAAGGCAAAAACTAATATCTGAAAACAAAAAAAACCCTGAAATTCGCCAGGTACAGTTTGCTGGCTTATCTGTAACCTGCCCCCCCCCCGGGCAAATCACTGCTTATGATCTCACATATTACATTCTTATGAAATATAAATGACATCCTTCAAGACTTCACTGATTACATCTCAAATGACATAATTGATGACATCATCCAATCTTCTGCTCCTAAAATGACTCCATAAATGGCTAGATCATTTTAAAAAAGAGCGAAGGCAGTAGTTACGTTACCACAAACATATAAATTGTATATTGATACAGAACAGATTGAATATATGTACAGTGTGCATATATGAAATAGAAACAGTGTAGTACTCTGGACAAGTCTGATTCAATATGGTAAATGTTTTTTTTTTATTTATTTTTTTTGTCCTCATTTGCCACCTAGGTTTAGATGTGCAATCTGCAGGTATACAAGCAAAAGTGCTGCCTCAGTTCTTTCAACTGGAAGGGATAGAAGTGGAACACGGGGCTCATCCCTCAGCAATAGTGCCTAAACCAACAAAGATCGCCTAACAAAAACCTTACATGGTGTCAGGAGTGCAGCCAAGATACTAATAAAGCATCTAACCGCGGCTATACCCAAAAATGGGAAAGATGGCTTAATCATTGGACCTGGAGGGGAAAAAAAACAACAACAAAAACAGTGTCTCAATGTTCCCACTTCAAGAGATGCCAGAAAGATCTTTTGTCGCGGTTTCCAGCTCTGGCCAAGTCCAACCTAGAGACCTGCAAGACCGAGGTGTACCAGTCATTAATTGAGGGAGGTAGAGAGTCTTTCCATTTCTTACATATTTCCCTCCTAGCAAGAAGGATAGAATAGAAAATCAACTTCTTAGCCGACATGGGGACTCCTTCTATAAGACCAAAAATTACCGAGGTTAGGTCAAAAACAATATTGGTATCAACTGATAATGAGAGAGTCTTACTTATAGCGTCCCAAAATTGGGACAAAAAAGGGCACTCGAAGAACATGTGAGTGTCCGCTGCGGCCAAAAGCCCACATCTCGCACAAGCCACCTAGTTTCTCTGATTGAATTTAGAAAGTCGTAGAGGTGAATAATACGCATGGTGGATAGTGAACAGATGGTTTCTACGTAACCATGCCGGCTTGACAATATCCCACATCATTTTACATGATGTACTCCAAAGGTCTTGCAGGCTGGAGTTACTCACATGAGATGACCAAAGCTGATCTGGTAAGATGAATTAACCATCCAGTTCTTCCAAAATTAGATTATACCATAATGAAATCTCCTTCTTGGCGGGAGGCTTGTCAACTAGAAAGGTAATAGGCTGACTATATGCACCCAAGGGAAATTTGGTTCCACGAGAAGATAAAGCGTTATATGCTCTAGACCAGCTGGATATTTGCAGATATTTAAGTCTGGCGAAGTCTGGACCAATTTTGTTTCTCAAACACTCCCAAGATAACAGGGCTCCGTCAACGAATAGTTCTCCCCACATCAAGAATCCAGCATCTCTCATGGATAGAGCAAGTGTATCTCCCAACCAAGCTGGACTATCAGGAAGATCCCACAGAGGCGTCCTACTTCCATAGTACCCTATTTTTATAGCTTTTGTTAGCTGGGCCCAAATGTTTGCCATACCCCGTAAAATTTTCAGTTTGACTTTTTAAAATACTTGGGATCTCCAAATTTAAAGAGGAATCTGGACTGACTCACCCCCTCTGCCTTCAACAGTGTAGAATACATAAAACCCAGTCTATGGTCGGATGGATTCTTTAATAGTATCCTAGCATGAGATAGCTGAAAGGCCCAGGCATAAATCTGGAGATCATGGGCAGCAAGTCCCCCCTTATCCCTTCGTCTCCTGATTTTTTTCCACGAGATTCTCGGAAGATGTTTATTCCAGACAAAGGTGTTAATTTCGGCTTGTAATCTTTTAATGACAGAAGGTTCAAAATATAACGGAATAATGTTAAATAAAAAAGTAATCTTGGGCAGAATAGACATTTTAACGAGATTAATCCTACCCAGAAGCGATAAGGGGAGATGAGCCCAATTTTGAAGCAATTTACGGCATTCTTTAGCCACCTTCGAGAAGTTGTTAGTGGCGATCTGATCTATATCTTCAACAACGTTAAGACCTAGATACCTCATCTTTTTTCCCGGCCGTATGCCAGAGCTAAAAGAACTCTGGTCGATGTTCCAGGTCATCATCTCAGTCTTTAATGTATTAATCTCATAACCCGACACTTCCCCAAATTCCCAAGCCAGCTTGAAAATTGCAGGAAGGGCCGAATGCGGTGCGGACGTGAAGATGAGGATATCGTCCGCATATAGGGCCACCTTTCTCTCCCAACCCCTATATACAAACTCCTTGATGTTAACACTGTCCCTCAAACTCTGGGCAAATGGTTCGGCATACAGATCGAACAAGAGTGGGGAGAGCGGGCAGCCCTGCCGTGTTTCCCTCGAGATGTTAAAGGGGTCAGATAATACCCCATTGACCAGAACGCAGGCACTGGGGTTCCGGTAAAGAAGACCAATTGTGCGACGAAATCTATCTCCCACACCGAATTTTGCCAAGGCCTCTGACAGGTACAACCAATTGACCCTGTCGAAGGCCTTGGTGGCATCCAATGTAAGAACCGCCAAAGGGAGAGATTCCAAAACAGCCAGATCTATGACCCCTATTAAGTCAAATGTTAATTCAAAAAGCTGTCGCCCTTTGACGAAGCCCTTCTGATCTAAATGTAAGATCGTAGGAGCAACTAAGGCCAGTCTATTTGCGAGAATGGAGGAGAATATCTTGTAATCCCCATTTAATATAGAGATTGGTCTGTACGAACCACATGTTGTTGATGGCTTCCCAGATTTTAATATTACAGTAATGGAAGCATTGTCCCATGACACTGGAGGAGGCAACCCATCCAATAAGATCTGATTAAACAAAATTGCCAAAAAGGGGACAAGTTCCTGCTCCAAGGTTCTATAAATTTCCGCAGGAAGACCGTCTGGCCTGGACGCTTTCCCCTTCTTGGCATTCTGAATGGCTTTCCTCACTTCTTACGAGATTTCACTGTCTAACAACTCGCTCTGATTGACAGTTAGACGTGGGAGGGTGATTTTACTAAGCCATTCTTTAATGGTAACAGGGTCCAATTTTTTGTCCTCATAGTAGATAGCTTGAAAATATTCTCTAAAGGCTGATCTAATGTCAGCATCCGCAGATAAAGGGACATCATTAACGTTGATCAGATCAATATTATTACGGACCTGATCTGTTTTAGCTTTCCATGCCAGTAACTTCCCAGCCCCCTCCCCATACTGAAAATGAGCAATCTTACTGGCCTCCCATCTTTCTTGTATCCTCTGGTTAAGAATCGAGGCTAGTTGACCCTTTAAGGAAAGCAATTTCTCGCGCAGAGATGTTAAAACAGCGTCCATTGTAGTAGCACTAGTATCAATCTCTAGCTGAACCATAGCTATATTCGCCTCCACCGAGGCTACAGCTTCTCTATACTCTCTCCTTCTATAGGCAACCTTAGCTGTAATAAGGCCTCTCAGAAAAGCCTTAAGAGAGTCCCAGACTACTCCTATTCCAGCAGAACCCACATTTACCTTCAAAAACTCCGCTACTTCGGTCTTTAAAAAAAGCACATCTTCAGGGTGGGAAAGTAGCGAGCGATCAAAGGACCAAGTTCTTACTGGCTCAGCTAAAGGGGGCGTGAGTTCCAACAATACTGCCGAATGATCTGATAAGGGTAGGGGTCGGTATTTAATGGCCTTAACAACATCAACCAATCTCTGATTAATTAGTATAAAATCTATTCTCGATTGGTGATGGTACTTGTAATTCCTAAAAGAGATGCCCTGTTGTTGGGCTGCCCTTACTCTCCAGATATCCACGTACCCATATAACTTCATTTCATTCAACAAGAAGGCTCTTGACCTCGACTGAACCCTAGATCGATTATTATGAGATTTGTCTAAGATGGGGTCTAAAACAATATTAAAGTCCCCAGCAAATATTACAGGTTCAGGGAAGGACAAAAGATGAGAAAAGATGATTTTCAGGAAGGATGGATCATCTTGATTAGGACCATAGTATCCAACCAGGGTCAGTTGAGAACCCAAGACAAAAAGAGAAGCAATAACCCATCTACCTTCAGGGTCCACTTTTGAGTCTAGAAACTTAACCTTAGGGTATTTCTTGAAAATGAGCGATACCCCTCTGGAGGTCAAAGACTGAGAAGTAGAGATTGCAAAGTCAATCCATTTATTGACCTTAACTAACTCATCAATTCCGCCTGAACCAAATGTGTCTCTTGGAGAATGATGACCTGGGCGTCTGAGTCGCGAAGATACTGCAAGAGGGTTCTGGCCCTAGATTTAGTTCTTAATCCATTAACGTTCCATGATATTATCTTTAAACTAGTCATCACAACCGTCCCATACTTCGCCCAACCTCAATTTGAAACATGGATCAATGTTAAACCGACCTGCCCCCTTAGAGGTTAGCACCACAACACAAACTTGTATAATCAACAGAGTGCAATACAACATCAGATTGACAAATGAGGAATTTTCTATGAAATTTTTGCCCCCCCTAACCCCGTGCCCCCTCCACCCACTGCCCCCCCTCCCATGGAGAACCCGTGGTGTATCTAACCGGATCAAGTCCAGTAGATGGCACCCCTACCTCAGGTTACCGCTACCCACCAAAACGACCAACGAAATCCCTACCTAAGTGAAAGTAGTGCATCAAAGCGAAAGAAGAGATATGTGTAGTTGTTAACAAACTTACTTTTTTTTCAGTTTAATATTTAATATTTTTATTGTTTTTATAGTTTTATACTTTTAGATTCATTTGTGTATTATATCTATTCCATATGACTATAAGCATCTGTGATAACAATCACATACTCTAATTCGATTTAATTAGATCTATGTCAATAAGAGATCCAAATCCTATTTACCCGACGCCTTATTGCCCAGATCTAAAAAGAGCTCATCAGCGGCTTGAACTGTCCTGATGTTGATCATTTTGTTATTGTGCATCACCCTTAATGAGGCCGGGAATATAAGCTGAGCTGTAACCCCCAACCTCTTAAAGGCATCAAACCGCCTACCGAACTCCCATTGCTTTTCCAGCGTAATCCTAGATAAGTCTGACCTAATAGTAAAGGTAAACCCCTTACCGGGTAATGACTTCTGCTTTAGCGCTAGGTTTAGAACCTGTGTAGTACTCTGGACAAGTCTGATTCAATATGGTAAATGTTATGTGGTACACACTTTAGCTCCGAGTGATGTTTTGAGTGGAAGTACTACTTAATTTAAACAAGGTAAAGACTGAGTGCAACTAGTGTGCTTGCACTCCTATGCTTCAAATAGCATGTGGCTTAAATCAAATTCCTATTGTCAAAACGTGCAAAAAATTAAAGTTTCTCCCTAGAGTATATTATTTGCCTGTTGATTTATGTGCACTGACTTACATTAAAGGGTTCTTATGTAGTGGTATCAATTTCTATATAAACTTGAGATTAATTATGTCCAGATATTGATTTGCATAAGTTCATCAATGAAAATTCTGAGACTTTATTCACTGCTGTAGAATTTATAATGTATGGGTGACTCACTCACAGACGTTTACATCGCTGTAAAATTACAAGCTTTGTCTAATGGTGTACGTAGTTCTCCTCATTTAGGTTATATGTGTAGGGTATTTTAACAAAGTATTGAGGGTTGTCCAAAGGGCCTGGTTGGGTATGTCATATCATTAGCTAATGTAGAGATTTTAAGCAGTTCACTTAAAAGTCTATGACAGATGCTGAATTTAACAAGCACATCACGTTAAGATAAGTAATGACCAAACCCTTTTGAACGTTATTCCTGCTTTAATAAGTTGCTGATCTCATTAATGTCCAAAGAGCCATTACATTACTCACCCACCTGAATACCACTAAAAACAGATCATAATATCTAGTGAAGTGGATGATTTCACATATATGCTGCATACCCTGCACTTTGCAAAAGAATATGACCATTAGCACTATATTGGTGGTAGACAATTGGGTCAAAGTGTAGCTTTCTAAATACCTTCCAGGTACAAAAGTGTATAACAATCTGTCACATACATTGGATGTTGTCATCAGAAATGTCATTATTGATGCCATTTGAGATGTCATATTTGATGTAATTTAGCATTTCATGAGTGGTGTAATGTGTGAGGTGATAAGGGATGCGTGGCGGGGGCAAGTTATACTTAGGTCAGTAAGCCCAGTAAACTATAACTTGTGAATTTCAGTGTTTTTTAAACATTAGTTCTTGTCTTAGTTCAACACATAACTATAACGTCACTTTAACCTTTGTTTGTTCCAGTGTGTGTGTGTGTATATGTATATATGTGTGGTTTCTGTGTGTGAGTAGATAGATAGATAGATAGATAGATAGATAGATAGATAGATAGATAGATAGATAGATAGATAGATAGATAGATAGATAGATAGATAGAGAGATAGATAGAGATAGATTACCTACCGACTGTTGCCAGCAGGCGCGGCCAGCACAGGTAAGAGGAGTGGGGAGGGGTGGGCGGGAAGCCGACAGACGACAGAATAGGTAAAATGAAAATACAAAGTAAACAAAACCACTTACAAACCCCTCCCCGCAACGCCGCATAGCCGACTCGCCTGGTTGCCAGTAGGTAGTTATAGTTAGGACTTGATTTTATAAAAAAGATGTGTTTCAGTTGCCTATATCTTTAGTGCCGGTTGATGAATCTTCACCCCAAAAAGTTTTAAATGATAATTTATACATATATACACTTATATACTGCAGCCCACCCTTTATTATATATTGATATGTCTAAATATTATTTTATTTTGCTGCTTTATTGAGAGAATTTTCTTTCCCCAAATTCTACATTACCCAGTAGCAGTTGCCACTGGGTAATAATTGTTAGGATCGCCTGTCCATAGAAAATGCTTACTTTGTGTTGCTAATAACTTTGGTGCCATTTCATGGCTCTCCACGAAACTTTCCAAAAAAGTGCTGCTGTTTGACTAGTTTAGGCATGCAAAGTTTTGGGGTGATACATCAGGCAAGAAAAAGGAGGGGGGGTTCAATAAAGCATTTCTCCCCATTCATTAATCCATAGGATCTTTAGATACAGCTACAGCCCAAACAACTGTAGGGATTTACACTAAATTTGACAGAAAGCTAAATCTGTGTAAAAAAGAGCTTTTTGTGGTTTGGTGTAAATATGTTCACTAGTTTTTTTTAGCAATTAAGGCTAAAACAAATGTATATCTAAGGACATGGTTCCAGCAGGTCCTCTGCTGAGATCTGATTGGCTATCACCACCTCAACCAGGAAGTGGCGGTAGCCATCTTAGGACTCTGGACTCAGTCCAGAGCCCTAGAAAACACAAAAGAAAGAAATAAGGGGGCAGGATACAGATACCCTGACACCCTACTCATTGTGGTGGGGTCCTGCTGGGACCCGTCTGGGGTCAAAAAGTTTTTAAAAACTTTTGTCAAAGTTTGCAGAGTATTTGCGAATCTGCTGCAATTTTGTTTATAAAATGTGTTGTCTCTTGTGCAATTAAAAATAACCCCCCACTGGTGGGCAAAGGCTGGGAGAGAAGGTGCAGCATTAATTTAAGGGAGATGTGTGGCACCTCTCATTAAGCCTCCAGGAGGCCCGGGGATCCCTTTTCCTGGGCCGGAAAGATAATTAAATGGGAGGGAGCCACGCAGCCCCCCATCTGAACCATAATATGGCTCCTGGGACCCCAATCCTCAGAGCCAGTTCAGTGACAGTGTCTCAGAGTCCCCAACCGCCAGGACACCATCTATTTCCATGCCCGCCAGTGGGGGAACGGAAAATAAAAAGTTCTTCCCCCGGGCAGGAGCACAAAGTTGCTTCCTCTTAGTGTGAGAACATAGCATTTTCCTGCCAGCACTCCTGTGGTGTTGAAACAATGACGACTCATGCTGCACCCATGATGGGTGCAAGTGGGGAGCTGGCGGGGCTGCGGGTGCTCTGGGCATCATTCGCAGACCCCAATGCAGGATAAGCTGTTGGGTGCCCCGGGTGGGCACTGAGGCACCCCACTAAAAATAAAATGGGAGAATGTGTGGCCTGCTCCCAGCGGCCCCCAAAAGCAGTTAGGGGTGTGGGGTACCCCAGGTGGGCAGAGGAACACTCCACTATGTAAAAGAAAAGATGGACCTAGTTGAAGCATGCCCCCTGTGGGCCTTGGGACACGCCACTTTAAACAAAAATATGCTGGCTTGACTCCTGGGGGAGCTGGGAGCTGGTGGGCTGCAGGGACCCTGGGGCTCCCCCTGCACCCCCCAACAGGAGAACTACCTGTAGTGGGTGGGCACTGGGGAATGCCACAATAACATTTAAATTCAAATTCGAATACCAGCACCTGCAGGAACAGGAAGCCTGTGGGGTTCTTGGGCTCCCCCTGCAGACCCTTATAGAGAAAACAGTGGGTGTCCAGGGTGAGACCGGGGCACCAAGAAACACATTTAAATAACATTAAACAGTGAATAATAAATTAGCAGCCACAGCCCCTCATTTATTATTCACTTCTCCTACATGGAGCACCCCATAATGCTCTGGGGGGGCTATTTTCATATATTTTGTTTTTCGTGATGCCCTTAGAAGGGGCAAGAACATCACCATTTTTTTATGTTGTGGGGGGCTTTGGGAGTTTTGCAGCCCCCAGCAAAACTAGAAAAAAACTATGTCTTCTTGGTTATTGAAACCATGACCCCAGGAGAATTTAACATATTTTTTAAAAGAATTTCCCAGACTGGCGACTTTGCTCCACAGTTGGAACTGCAGTGCCACTTAGGGGCTGGTTGTATGGTTACAGTTTATATGATACAGTGTATCCCATAAACTGCACGGCCTTTATGTAGTTGTTTTTATGATCGCATTTTTTGAGGTGTAAAATGTCAAAAAGTTTTTTTTTTCTTAAGGAAAAAGAATATCTTTCTGACTACTTATTTTCAAATGTTTCACCCCAGAAATGTAATAATAAAAGATAAGTAAAAAGAAAAAGTCACAAACATGTAGTTTCATTAAACATTATGAAATATTTTTTAAGGAATCAATAATAAACCATTTTTTATTGAGTTTATTATTAAAATATAAGGTTGATTAAAATGATTGCTACTTTTTTGGAGAAAGATGATAGATCTGCTTTATATGTAGGGTGTTGGGTGGGGGCAGAAGGGGATGGTCACAGGGCCTGCAGGCAGGCCAGGCACTTTGACGAATCCCCTGCTGTGCATAGCCTAAGATCATGCACAGCAGACGGTTGGTTTTACGTATGGTAAAGAAATATTACTGTACATTAAAAAAAATAGAAAGTCGCTGAAAAAAACAAAGGTTAATGTAACATTGGAGTTAGGTGAAATATCCAGTAACAAAGTAACATGTAAACATCTAAAAACCACAGAAATTCACTGTATATAGTAACATTTGTCTCAAGTAACCATAACTCATGTCCTAACGTAAATATAACTCACACCCTCGCCTTGCACAGCTAATTATCCCACACATTACACCATTCATGACATCTTTTATGACATCATTGATAATATCACTGTGACATTTGCAATGAAATTATTTGTGAGGAAACTGTGCGTTGCAGGGGAGCTAGTTATAGTTACCTTTAGGACATGAGTTATAGTACTTGAGATAACTGTAACTATAACCAGTGAATATTTCTGTTATCAGCAATATCTCGTTACCTAAGACAAAATTTACTGCCAGCCAATATAACCATGCTTGTTTGGATACAGCTGAAACAAGAATCAAAACAGTAGGTCGGAGAACACTCTTGTCAAGAAAAATAAAAAGTACAAAAGCAAATCCCTTATGGCCTCGATCACACAATATAATATGCTTTGTAAGATTTGTAGCAAACACTGGTCCAGATTGTTAGATTTGCCTGATCTGGGAGATAACACATTAACCCCTTTGGATGCTACAGTGATAATGGTTACAACGTGTATGTTTTTTAGAATACCAATCATATTTGTAATCTTAGGGTTCACATGCCCCCATTGTCTCACTCAACACTTGGGGCTGTATTCCTAAACATAACTTACACTTTTGATTACGTTTACTACTTTTTGGCTATACACAAAATCCAACTGTGAATTTACTCTAAAAATGTAACCCACATGTCTCTACCAAATTAAAGAGAATGAGCCTTATACACTTTAGAGTAATGTACACTTTTGATTAAATTCACTACTTTTGGCTATTTGCAAAATCTGAGGGTAAATTTAGCCAAAAACTGTAACTTACACTCAGATTTTGTGAATAGTCAATAAACAGTAATCTTACTAAAAAGTGTAAATTACTCAAACGTGTATGTTACCTTTGTGAATCAGGCCCTCAATGTGGGCTACTCACTTCCTCATTCTTGATGGATTCTTCATGACACTGCCATGAAACCTGACAGTTAAGGATATAAAACAATAATTCCCTTGGTGCTACCAAGCCCACTATTGAGTACCACTTTGATTTGCTCTCTTTTTCACCATCACATAGAAACCATTGATTGTACTAGCAGAATTCACTCTTTCAAGACTGAAGACCAATTCATGTTCTCTCTATAGAGGAATAAATGTTTTGTGCCGTTTGACCCAACAAGTATCACATTTGGTACTCTTGAAATCCCAAACTAGGTTTATTTTTCATCACTGAATGCCTCATGGTATTTATATGTTACGTAAATAGCTTTTGTACTGAATGATGTGGGTCTCTATGTTACAGTGCACCATCATAAGATGGAGACTAATGCTGAACTTACGTGACATATATTTTGCATCACGTGACACATTGCTTATATACCAGCAGAAAATGGCTTTTCTGTCAAAAATGTATGGAGTATACTTGGTAGTAATTGATTCTGATGTGAGGAGGACTGTTAGTCGTATGATTTGCATGTTTTCCACCTTTTCAAATCCAGACATATGGTCTCTCTTTGGTAAACCTTTCAGGTTTCTATGGTTGTTAGAACTAAGTACTCTCAAAGTTGCACACTCTGGTCCAATATATCTGGATAGAAGCTTTATCTTGCCTTCTGTTTTCAAATGAAGCACTTGTTACTTCTGTAATTGTACGAATAGAAATTAGCCCCCTCAAGGATTATGCATTGTTTTGTGGGATTTATTGGCCTTTGACGAGGGCCATATCCATTTTTATAATATAATAACTCTTGTAGCACGTTTTATGATTTTGCACCTTTGTAGAGATATTTCTTTCCTTCGTGTAGTTCTCACCATTAAAAGATGTCTGCTTTTAGTGACTGGTTTCAATGTAATTACATAGCATGTATGATCCCTGAAGCAAATCTCTCTAATGGTGATCCCACTGCCAGGCGTAGGTGTGTGTTTATCAGATGTAGCATTCATTACATGTAGTATTCACCATGACTGCATGACC
Organism: Lissotriton vulgaris; assembly: GCF_964263255.1. Lineage (NCBI taxonomy): Eukaryota > Metazoa > Chordata > Amphibia > Caudata > Salamandridae > Lissotriton > Lissotriton vulgaris. The sequence continues at coordinate 1,564,250,638 of NC_141685.1, forward strand.
ACTGAGATTGATTGGTTGCGATGAAAGTGCATAACATGTATGATCCTTAACATACGTATTCCTCACTATGATTCTTCTGCCAAGCGTAGATGTTTGTATTTACACTCACTACTGCAATATGAGGACTGATATTGACCGGTCGGAATGAGATTTGTTGTGCAATGTGGTTCATTATATTTATTGCTTTCAGACACGCATTGTATATGGCGCTGGGTAGGCTTTCATTCATTGCATAAGATTTGGAATGATGATGGTTTTGGGTAAATTTTCTGGGTCACAGTTTTGCCACTGACAGATTGCTAACCTATGATGCATGTCTCTAAGACGGTTGCTTCTGTTACAACTACTTGGGCACCGCTCACACCGAGTGACGCGTGACCTACACAGCAGTAGGGCATGGTGTTTTCAGATAGATTCACACTGTCTGCCAATTGGTCTTTTTTATATATTGTCTTTTGGAACATCCTGAATACCTTACTGACTTTGTACTAGATTAACTTTGATTGAACGAGGCGGACATGCTTTACATATATTTCTGATTCAATGACGTTATTCTTGACAACTATCCATATTTCCCTATACAGCCCGCCACAAAGAGTTCCAATGTTTCCAGGAAGAAAGCACATTGGCTGTTTTTATCTTTATGGAATGAAGAATAAACGCTTGTTTTACCTCATTTGATATGAAGAATGATGGAAGATTCTTAATTGGATGACAGACCTATGATTGGAATTATTTCGTGAACTTGGGAACTGTGTCCGCTCCTCAATTTTATGGCAAGACCGGAGGCTCCTATTATGCTTTCTTTCTTGCATTTATTTCAACAGCAGCAAGATAAGTGCTAAAACTATACTTCCCAGAGGGCCAAGCAAACCGCTGGCCAATGGGAAGGAACAGTATCACAAAAAACACAACCAATGGTAACAAAGCCAAGGGAATAACGTCACAACTGACTGCGAACAGTCCTTTTTTCTTGCTGCTCGCAGTCAGGGCTCAGGGCTCTTCATATATTGTTGTTTTATTAAGTGTAATTATTTTATTTCTTATGGTATTTACATATAATTATGTGTACAATGTACGAGGTGCTTACCGCTTCATTCTTATCTTTTGCCGCTTCGCATTGTGCCCCGCTCCGTTTTTTCCCCTGCTCGCGGTTGAAACTGTTGCGGTTTCCTTCCTCCTTCTCCCTCACGGAGCGCGCGCGTTTCCTTCCTTCAGGCCCTGCATACCGGAGCTTCCGTTAGCGCGCATTTTTCCTCACACCCCTGAGGGGAGTGGCTCGGTTGTGTTCCTACCTCCCCTCTTGTTCCTTCTCTATATTTTAACCCTTGCCTGCCCTCTTTTATATCTTTCTCGGTTGCTATGGAACTTGACAGTTCCCCTGGTTCTCACCAGCACCATGAGGAAGGCAAGGCCTTCAAGGATGATTTGAATACGTTTATTAACAATTCTGTTGAGACTGCGGTGGAAACATCTATGATCTACGTTTTTCAAAGGGCATGGAGAATTCTATGCTTAGTCTGTTGTTCAAAGCATTGGCCCAGTCTGCGGGGGACAGCAAAAAAAGAAAGGTCGTTCCATCTGCTTCTATATCTGTTTCTAATACTGCATCACACTTGAATAGAGAGGTTTCTTCGCACTTGACTGAGGACTATGTGCCTCCCAGGCTTCCTTCGAAGGAGGGGTTGTTAAGTTCAGATGGAAAACGCAAAAGTAAATCAAAGCATGTAGAGGTTCCCAAAAAGTTGTACATTTCCACCATTATGGACACAGACGATGATATGGGTGACGCAGATGATTTGTTTTACCTTTTCGATGTATCTGTTTCTCCTTTCCCTCCTTCTAAAAAATTCAAGTATGATTCCTTTGCTCTTGAACCTGTCTTGGACTCTGAAGGGGTTCCTATGTTTGACCCTTCTTCTATCCGCCACCCTAATTCCACCGAGTGGTTTCCGGCCTCTCACGTTAGTGAAAACATTTCTGCCAGACTTTGCCTTCTCTTGGATAATTCCGCTAGATCTAAGCTGAAGTCTGAGTGTCCTAAACCTTCCTTAGCTGCGAAGGTTACTGTCGTCCCTTTCATTGACCAACCTTTACTCACTTTTTTCTCAAAGTTTGACAAAGATCCTCGTAAAGGGATGGACAAAGCCTGGTCCACCTGCCAGGATAAACTTCTCTGCTAGTTCGGAAGAAAACAATTTGTGTGCAGAAGATATTTCGTTGTGGGTCCAATAAGCCTTATGTCTTTTAGGGAATGCCAATGCCGTGATTACTCACGAACGCCGCAAGGGGCTTCTTATCAAACTTGACCCCAAATTTGCTAATCTAGCTCCACAGGACCCAGGTATTAAGGCGAATGGTCTCCTTTTTGGAGATTCTCTTGTTAAATATCTCAGCAGGTTTGTTACTACTTTCGCCTCCTTGGATAAGGTGCAACAGGCAATCAAAAAAGTTTTTTACCCTTGGGTTTTTGGGCGGGCCGGCAGAGGCAGGAGTCGCTCTTCCAGGCGCTCCTATCCCAACCAAGGCTCCAGGGGTTCCTTCATCTCCAGTTCCCAAGAAAACAAGCCTCAATTCTACCCACAAAGAGGTCGTGGGTTCAGAGGTCGAGGTCAGAAGAATTTCCGCAACAACAACGAACAAGGTAGGTCTTTCACCTCCTCCCCCGGTTGGGGGTTATCTAAAACTTTTTCTGCAGAAATGGCGCACTCTCAGCGCAGATCCTTGGGTCCTAAACACAGTCCAAGGTTATCTTATAGAGCTCTATGTGCCGCCTTTCCAAACAGTGTTTCCACCTCCTCTGGTGTTTTCAAAGGAAATGTCTCTTCTCATTTCTCTGGAGGTCCAATGCCTTCTCCAAAAACAGGCCATTCAAATATCCCCCTTAAATCCAACAGGGTTTCTCAGTTCTATTTACCTGGTCCAGAAAAAGAACAAAAAGATGCGTCCAGTTATAAATCTAAAATGGTTCAATCAATTTGTGGTGTATCGCCACTTCAAAATGGAGACCATCATCACTTACGAGATACCCTGCGACCAAATGATTGGATGGTCCGGCTAGATTTACAAGACGCATATCTCACCATTCTGATTCACCCTTCTTATACCAAGTTTCTTCAATTCCAATGGTTAGGCGAAACCTATCGTTTCTGTACTCTTCCTTTCGGCCTATCTTCAGCACTATGGGGCTTTACAAAGGTAATGAAGCCAGTGGTGTCTTGCCTGCGATCCCTCTGGATCAGGCTCATAATATACTTAGACGACATCTTGATGATGAACACAGACAAACAGCTTCTTCTGTCTGATCCGAACACCACTCAGTCTCTTTTTCTAGATCTTGGTTTCCTTCTCAATCTCGAAATGTCTATGCTCCTTCCCTCACAACGCATAGATTTCTTAGGCTTTCTTGTGGACTCTTCCACGGCATCTCTCCTACTTCCACAGTCAAAAGTCTCGACCATCAAGTCAGAAATCTCTCACGTCCTTCGGACCTCTCTTATATCTCTCAGATCTCTTGCAAGAATAGTCGGCCTGCTCTCTGCTTCCATTCAAGCCAGGTCCCCTCCATTATCGTGCCCTTCAACGTCTAAAAATCAGACATCTTCATCAAGGATTAGCCTACTCCGACCTTATCGCTTTGGATCTGGGGTCTCACATCGAACTTCAGTGGTGGATCGACCATTTAGATGCTTGGAACGGGTGAACTATCTTCGCTTCAGCCCCAGATCTTGTTTTAGAATCAGATGCAAGCCAGTCCGGTTGGGGCGCCCGTTGTGGACCAATATCCACTGGCGGTACATGATCTCGCGAGGAGTCGAGATTGTACATCAATTGTTTAGAGATGCTTGCAGGCTCCTTTGCAATCCAAAGCCTCACTATGAACAGAGTTCGATGTTCCATTCTTCTTCATATGGACAATGTTTCTGTGGTTTGTTACATCAACCATCCAGGAGGCACCAAATCCAAGCCCCTAGCAGAGTTGGCAAAGAGTTTTGGGGGGTATTGTCTGTCAAACAAACTATAGCTGACAGCAAGGTATCTTCCGGGAGACCTCAATTCTGCAGCAGATTGGCACTCTCGCTATCTTTGGGATTCCAGCGATTGGAAACTTCTTCCATCCGTCTTCCGATCTCTATCTCAAAATTGGGGCCCTTTTCATGCCGATCTTTTTGCTTCTCGCCTCAACACCCAATTGCCTTTTTTCTTTAGTTGGCGCCCGGATCCTTTGGCCCTAGCTACGGATGATTTCCTTCAGGATTGGTCCCTTCACCTCAACTATGCCTTTTCTCCTTTCCTCATGATCAACAGAGTGCTTTCCCAAGTACTGCGCCAGTCGACTTCCTTGGTCATTGTGGTTCCATTCTGGCAATCTCAAATTTGATTTACTTCCCTTCTGGAGATGGTGGTGGACTTCCTGATTCTCCTCCCTGCCCGCAAAGACTTACTTCTGAATCTCTTAGGACATCCTCACAGTCTCATACAGGACAATTCTCTGGTTCTGTCAGCATGGAAAGTCTCCAGTCTGTCTCTCCTGACCTCATTTTGCAAGAGGCTTCTCTCTTTATCAGCAAAGCCTGGGCCCCTGTGACCTCCAGAGAGTGCAAGTCTGCTTGGTCTTTATGGGCAAGCTGGTGTCTGGAAAAACATATTGATCCCTTTTCATCCCCTCTGAATTTTGTGGTCAACTTCCTGGCTTCTGAAGCCTGCACAGGTAAGTCCTACAGAATGGTTAATTTGTATAGTTCTGCCATTTCCCTTAATCATACACCGATTGACGGCAAGCTGATTGGCGTTCACCCTTTGATCTGCCGCCTTCTGCGAGGAGTATGGTTTTCCAAACCTCCGTTGGCTAAGTATTCTAATTTATGGGATGTTAATGTTGTTCTTAAGTTGTTTTCTAATTGACCTGACAATTCTGCTCTTTCTCTAAAAATTTTGTCTGCTAAGCTTACCATGTTACTGTGTCTCATTTCAATCAAACATGTTTCAGATGTTAAAGCACTGGATAATTCCTCTCATCAGTTTTCTCCTACAGGTGTTTTGTTTCAGATTACTAGACTGACAAAGACTCATTGGAACTCTGTTTTTTATCCTTATTTCCCTTCCCATCCTAAATTGTGTAGGTCAATGTCTCAAAGTGTATGAGCAAAGAACTTTTGATCTCATCCTCTCATTCACAACTTCTCATTTCTTTTCGTAAGCCCCATCTTCCTGTTTCCTCTGCTACTTTGGCCAGGTGGGTGCGTTGGGTCATGTCCCTTGGGGGCATTGACGTCTCAGTTTTCAGAGCCCATTCCACCAGGGGAGCCAAGGCCTCCAAAGCTTTTTGGGCAGGCTCTCGTTTGGAGGACATTCTGAGATATGCAGATTGGTCTAATGACAATGTTTTCCGAATGTTTTATTGCAAACCTGTTGTTACGGCTGATTCTTTGGTGGTTGATATGTTTTGAGCAAGCATAATAGGAGCCTCCGGTCTTGCCATAAAATGTAGATTTTCTAATAGATTATGACGGAGAGTCTTTATTTTATTAAAAACACGGAGGCCAGTATTGTCCCACCTCTCCAGCGTTGCCTCCCGCATCTTTGTGATAGGAGTTGTCTTCGTCAGGAGGTCTCTTCGTCTTTTGGGGTTGTTCCCTCTTCCAGCTCTACTTCTAACACCGTGATTCCTGAGATTCGATCAACTTGGTTGGACTTTGGTCAACATGTTTTTTCCTGGACTTTGGCGTTTTCTATAATTTTTTCCATTGTTCCTCTGTTTAAATACTCTTTCTGAACTGCTCGCAAGAGAAAAGAGGACTGTTCGCAGTCAGTTGTGACATTATTCCCTTGGCTTCGTTACCATTGGTTGTGTTTTTAGGTCTCGCCTTTTCCATTCCGAAGGAATGGGAAATGGCGAGAATTCAAGTGCTCAAAATACTCGTGAAACCACGGGTTTTTCCATGCGGTTTTCTTCGAGTTCACGTGGCCACAGGCACGCACTTTTGGGCCATAAACTTTCACGGCCATCTGTTCCCCAGCTCCAGCACCTCCCCTCTCTCTCCCCGCGCACAGCCTTACTTGCATTTCTCCTCCCCCTCCCCAGCCAGCTTCCCCCAGGCCGTGTTCCCTCCCCTGCTACCCCATCCTCACTCATCCCTCGCACCCTCCCCTCCTTCAGGCCCCCACCATTTGCTCAGAACATTGCTTGTTTGCATTTGCGATATTTATTTGTTGTAAGAAACGTGTTTATTTAGGGGTTTTGAGTTGCTTGATTTAAACGTGCATGCAGCTTGCCTTGGTTTCCTTCCTGCTGCTATAGCCAGGCACGCTTCGCATCATTTTTCGCACTTCTGCATACTCGTCCATTTTTCGTGTTTTTCATCTTGCTTTTTTTTCTTTTTTCAATAATTATTTTCTCTTTGATTCCCTTCTTAATGGTAGCCTTTTCTCGCATTTATTTTCACTTTCATTGACTTCTATCTCCTATCCAGGTTCCACGTGCCTTGTCTTTTCAGCCCATTCTTGTTCATTTACCTCCAGTGTGTTCTTTTTTACTTTAGGCATTTATCTTTTCATCATCAGTTAGTTCCTTTCTTTATTTGAGTTGGTTCCTCTTTTGCCTCATTCTTTCTTTCCATATTTTGTATTTTATCCTGAACGCCTTGTTTCGAGACTTTCTGTGATTACTTCTAAGCAGGTTCCCTCCATTGTCGCCAACCGTTGTGCCTCTGTTCCTCGGTCTCTGTCTGTGCCAGACCCTGTTCTTCGCTGTCTCACCTGGGCGTGTTCCCGCGCCTCCACTTCGGCTCCCAGATCTATCTGCCCCGACATCGCCCGTAAGACCCCCCGGCCATCTGCAGGGCTGCGCCGCTCAGATAAAGGCACAGCATGCAGAGTCACAGCAGCCAGTCAGCCTGTCTGAGACCCGGGGCCCTCCGTCTCCCTGTCTGCAGAGAGCTGCAGGCAGACGGGCCCTTTCACCCAGTCATCTGCTGGGACGCGCCCGAGCAGCGCCTCGAAGGCCTGGTTTGTGAAATTAGCGCATTGTGACAACACGTCGCCAGTCGTGCTTTGCGCTACTCGAGCTTGGCCTTGTGGTCTGGCGAGGGGCCAATTCCTCCCTCAGTTAGGAGTGGGCACAATCTTCTAGGAAGCTTTAAGACAGTTTCTATACATTGCGGGACGCCTATACAAGGGAAGCTATCTCTTCAGCCAAATTATTCAGATGATTTTAGGGACAGTGTAAGACTGACCACAGTCAAACTACCTCCCCTGCGAGACTGCTGCTGTTCCCCACCCCGGATTACACACCATGGGCCATTCTCACCATACTCCATTCTCACCATACTCCATTCTCGCCATACTCCATTCTCACCATACTCCATTCTCACTATACTCCATTCTCACCATCCTCCATTCTCGCCATACTCCATTCTCACCATACTCCATTCTCACCATACTCCATTCTCACCATACTCCATTCTCGCCATACTCCAGCTCCTATAAAATCAGGACAGGGTGAAATTCTGATCACACCGCTGAAGTTAGCCAGATTCCCATTACTTGATTTGGTGTACTTTTTTAAGTAACACAGCACCTCATATGAATAGATTGAAACCCTTAGGATGGTATTACTTGACATATTTGTCCCTAGGCTCGTTCGCTTAAAAAATATCCCCTTAGATACTGTTAAGCAGAATGTTGCAATGTAGTCCGGGCCATTACTACAGTTTCTGTGCTAAATATTAAGGGACACCACCACATCACTCAGGGACACCATCACACCACTCAGCAACACCGTCACACCACTCAGGGACACCACCACACCACTCAGGGACACCACCACATCACTCAGGGACACCACCACATCACTCAGGAACACCACTACATCACTCAGGGATACCACCACATCATCACTCAGGGACACCACCACACTACTCAGGGACACCACCACACCACTCAGGGACACCACCACACCACTCAGGGACACCACCACACCACTCAGGGATACCACCACAGCACTGAGGGACACCACCACAGCCCTCAGGGACACCACCACAGCCCTCAGGGACACCAACACGGCACTCAGGGACACCACCACAGCCCTTAGGGACACCAACACAGCACTCAGGGAGACCACCACATCACTGATGTACACCACAAAATCAATCAGGGACACCACCACATCACTCAGGGACACCACCACACCACTCAGGGACACCACCACATCACTCTGGGACACCACCACATCACTCACGGACACCACCACATCACTCTGGGACACCACCACATCACTCTGGGACACCACCACATCACTCTGGGACTCCACCACATCACTCTAATACACCACCACATCACTCAGCACCATAACAGCATCACTCAGCACCACAACAGCACTGTCCTTTCTGGCTAACAACAAGCATTCCCATAGCCAATAGGACTCGCATTAGGAAAGTGTAAGCTATTGGCTTTGTAAATAACAATGCTATTAATTTATATATTTTCAATGCCAACACATATTAAAAAAATAATTGTCATTTACAATACCAATAGCTCACACTTTCCTAATGCGAGACCTATTGGCAACGCCAGTGCTTGTTTGCGGTACGGTTTGTTCCCATTGGCCATCGTTTGCTTGACCCCCTGAGAACTGTAGTTTTAGCACTTATCTTGCTGCTGTTGAAATAAATGCAAGAAAGAAAGCATAATACTCGCCTCCTTGTCTTTAATAAAATTAAGACTTTCCGTCATAATCTATTAGGAAAATCTACATTTTGATCTAATTCGTCTGCTGCTCCAGACAAGTCTGGAGGGAATTTTGAGGCCCAGCCCCGCGAGTAGATGTGCAGCAGAAGGGTTATTTCTAACTTGTAATTCCATGTGCAGGTGGGAAATGCGACAGGTGCAGGGGTTTGCTCCTGTACCTGCCACTAGTACACTGCCGTGCATGTGTTTTTAAAGTGTCTGGTATCCAGTTGGGGGCAGTGGTTTTGCAGTGGAGAGGCTATATATTTTTTGTGGTGTTTAAAGCCAAACTTTTGGATGCCTAGAAATGCCAAGCACTTCCTGGTCACCTTATAGCAACCTCTGAGATAATGGTGAGGTTTTAATACTGCTCCTGTGTGATAGATCTCAATACTTTCTCCTCTAGCTTGTACTACTTCCGCCTCAATTAAATATACTGTGCCTCACTTGTTTGCAGAGGTTGTGAGTGAACAGTAAATTGAGTTATCTTAATAATTAAAAAACACACTTTTCTAACAAAGCACACAAATGTTTTAACTTTCTTATCAAGAATTGTTGGTTCGTCAATTATTGAGCTTTAAATATGACTCTGTTCCTGACTCTTTGGGTTTAGCCTTGTTCTAAAGTTCTACTGCATTTCTTTTCTTTAAAATTCTAACTACAAAATGAGGTTAAATATATCACTATAAATGAGCTATGAGGTTCATGGCAAGATTGGGTGGCTGTACAATATTGCTTTCGTATTTGCTCTGTTGAAAATTATGTTGCTTGCCCAGCAAGTATGTCTGTGTGGCAGATAGCTGATGGTAGCAAGTGTTATTGAATACCCTTATAGCCATTTCACAGCCTATTTGGGCTCTCTTCTGTGTATGTTCAGAGATCTATTTAGGAATGTGCTGTTGTGGGGTGGGATGCATCTTGACTGTCATGTATGTTGCATGTTAACACCCAAATATATGTCTGTGCTAAGCTTTTTGCAGACAGAGTTTTTTCTAATGTGCTCTGTTGAATTTTGGAGGGTAGTGTGCACTCTTCATCTGTTCTAAATGCTGTGTGTATTGTTTCAATAGTGCTATCTTGTGAGCTGTTGTGTTATCTGACCTGTGTGGGATGACGGTACAGGGTGCTGTCTGCTGTATTGTGTTAAATGTGTGTGCCACCTGCAGTATGTTGGATTCATGAGAGGTATTGTGTCAACTGTTCCCTGGTGTGTGTGGTGGCTAGGGGGGGGGGGCAGACTAAGCAAGGTTTTGCATCACCCTTATGCCACACAAGGCAACGTAGGGCGTGGCAAAACCTAGAATCTGATTTACCAAGCCGTGCAAGACCACCCTGCATGACCCTTCGTGGATTGTAAATCTGGTGTAACGCTAGGCAGCAAGGAGCTGCTTGACAGCTAATGAGAAGATTGGCCCTGGTGTCCCCCTTGACCGTCACCTACCCAGCCGGACATTGGGCATGGTTCCTCCTCATCTCCCCGCTATTACTCCTTCCTCCCCTCCTTCCTACGATTTATTGAAACATTGCTTATGTGCACTGTACCTTACCATGCTCTTGTATCTGATGTAACTTGTAGCACAACGATCCTAAATGTAAAGCGCTCTGATACCCTCTTGGGTCAAGTTCGCGCTATTGAAACATTTATAAATAATAAATAAATAAGGCAGGGCAGGTCACTTCATTGCATTACACTGTAAGTTGGAGGCATTGCATGGGTAAGGTGTGAGTGTTTTCATGGGTAAGGTGTGAGTGTTTTCATGCATTCTGACACATTAATTGATTTACCTACATGGCTAGACCTGGGAATGTGTGAGAATTGTACACCTTCCCACCAGAGACCGAACAAAGAAAAATATCTTTATTTCTCCTAGTTGCTTTCTCTTTCTAATGCAAAAAGAACAGCTAATGGACAGAATGCAGAGTAAATCAAACATTCAACCCCAGTCACAGATCTGGGTTAAATCCATCAATTCTTTTTGCAAGCCACACAATTCCAGATCAGACCCAGCCATATGCAAATCAGTCTTGACCCTGTTCCCCATTGGGACAGTCCATCCAAAACTGTCAGGTCAGGTCCTCCCTGGACCAGAAACAAGCATCCTGGGAACTGTATCGG